>NC_142582.1:71786452-73219785 GCF_965207765.1 Zootoca vivipara
TTTGGGTGTACTTGTCATTGTGACAAGTCAGGTACAGCTGAGGATCATGGGTAAAAGTTCCCGCTGCCCCAGCTGCTTAAATGCAGCCAGACTCCGCCCCCAGAGAGCCCTATTGGCCGGCTGAGGGGCTTAACGCAGCGGCGGGACGGGGGTGATGCAGGGGGCCGATCACGCCCCCCTATAAGCGCGGGAAAATGGCTCCCGCCCACAACCGCTCCCCGCTGGAATGGAGGAGAGGTCTTCCCCAACTGCTCCACTGCTGTGTAAAGAACAGACGTAGACTAGGAGAGGGATGACGGGATGCTTTCACGAAGGAGATTTGTCTTCATTGGAGGGACATGGATGGTATGGGTACCACCTGAAATCGAAACAAAATACTGTACTGTAAACAAATTCCTTCCAGTAGCACCTTAGATACCAACTAAGTTTGTTATTGGTATGAGCTTTCATGCGCATGAAAGCTCATACCAATAACAAACTTAGTTGGTCTCTAAGGTGCTACTGGAAGGAATTTTTTCATTTCCCCCCCGGCTACGGCAGACCAATACGGCTACCTACCTGTAACCTGAAATCGAGACTGCTTTTCTTCCTTGCATTCAGTTTCATTCTCTAACTGAAATTAGCCAAACAACTGAAGTTAAAAGCTTCCAGTTCTGGGCAAAGGACACCCAATAAGGATCTAGAGACTAAAAAGGGGGAAAGAAGTGGGTTCGGGAAAGAAGCTGGCATTCTGGAACAGTACTTCACAGTTCTGTTGGATAAGCTTCCTACTGGCTCTGTGAGATGCAGTGTAGCTTGTTTTTCCACACACTTTAATGTCACATGAAATGCGAACCTAGAAAGAACAAACTACGATTTCATGAGAGAGATCTATTATGTGTCTCTTGCAGTTAAATTATGCCAAAAGTAAATATGCAGTAGGCTTAAGTGACAGGAGAATTGTACCCTAAAAAAAGAGAAAAAGAGGCATATTATCATTATGTCTGGGTACCTGAAGGAGTTGCTATTAACACTGCATAATAATTTTCCAATGTGAAAATACACTCCCTTGATTTAACTTTTATTTAAATTTGTATACACCATAATATTGTATATTTAACGTGCTTAATTCTCAACAATATAGAGACAAAATTTTAAATGCTTGTATGAGTAATCTGTTCTTTTATAATAATAAGAGTGTATTGTACTAAAATGTTCATTTAATTTCCCCCCAGTGTGTGCTAATCCTTTTTATTTGCCAGAGATGGATTAATCAGTAATACCTTAGCATTACCTGTAACTTGTGCTGCCAGTTCTATCAGTTGAGCTTTCAGTTTAGTTGGTACATCAGTGTCCAGTCATGTGACAATATGTCTCTTACATCAATAAGACTCATCCAAACTTCAGCTGTGCGTGAGAGTTTAGGGCTTTGGGGTGTTGTTAATTTTTGTATCGTTATTTTGGATCTTGTGATTTATGTGGAAATTGTTTGATTTGGCTGTGTACTTCTGCTTATTTTTATGATGGCTTTTGTCACGTTTGTAGTTACGTAATTCTTATCTGTTGCAAGATATATAATTCTTATATGTTTTAAGTTGAAAAGATGGCATACAAATAAAATGATGGATTGATTGAAGGTGAATTGTCCCTGTATTTCTACTCTAAAACTAAGCATGAGATAATCTAATTACAGCGGAACCTCTGTTTTTGAAGACCGTTCGGCTTCTGAAACTTTCAATGGGCTGGCTGCAAAATAAACTGAGGATCAATGGGCTGGCTGCAAAATAAATGAAAAAGAAAAAGAAAAACGTGCCTCAGAAGTCGTTCGACTTCTGAGGAACGTTCGAAAACTGGAGCACTTCTGGATTTTCGGTGTTTGGGAGCCGAAACGTTTGTGAACAGAGCCGTTCAAGTTCTGAGGTTTGACTGTACTTCCCTAGTGAGAAAGCAAGGTTATGGTTTCACACCCAGCCCACCATGTGCACCTGTCCTTTTCTCTAGGCATCTATACGTATAGGGATTAAAGTTTTAAAGACATACACATGAAAAATCCAATGTGTCGACCCAAACTATATTCAGTTTCCAGAATCTTAAGTAATTATTTGGACCACATTTTACTCAAGTACACCTGTCAGGCTGGGGTAGCTCAGTTGGTAGATCATGAGACTCTTAATCTCAGGGTTGTGGGTTCGAGCCCCACATTGGGCAAAAGATTCTTGCATTGCAGGGGGTTGGCCTGGATGACCCTTGCGGTTCCTTCCAACTCTACAATTCTATGTTTCTAAAAGGCTACGGCACCACATAGGTGTCTGGTGGTACAGATGTGCCCAGTGGACAGGCAAGGATCTCATGCTCTTGTTCTTCCACTCAATATAGGAAGATCCAGGAAATCTACTGTCAAGAGGTATTGAAATGATGTGTCTTTTCACAATTTTTGTCATCTTTTTTAGCTGGATTATGCCATAGATGGCCAGAAAGAGAAAATCACAGACAAGGGCATTCTATCAATGAAAAAAGAAGAATTATATTCAGAACAAGATGAAGTAAGTGAATAGTATTCCTTAGCAAAACAGCAGATAATGGTTTTGCACATGTAACATTTATTCTCCTCCTCCTCAACACCGGTGACAAAGAACTTATGTGGCTGGCTTATGACCTAAAATCTAAGATTAAAATAATTGCCATGAATCTTAATGCAGCACAAAATCTGAAATTTAAACAGCAGAAAATAAAACAAGTTTCTGAGGCTATCACCCTATTAAAGGCAAAAACATATTTTTAAAAGCCTGATTTTTAAAAGGGCTAGGGAAATAAAAAGTCTTCACCTGACACTGAAGATACTTCAAAGTATCTTCAAGATACTTCTTAACCTTAGTAGCACAAGTACACAAGTTGTAGTTCTTTCCCAATTAATTAATTAATTCAAATTCAGAAATGATTTTCATCCATTAATATCTAGATTAAGTGTAGTTTATGGAGATATTTTGTAACTTATCTTTTGAGAGTTGGGGTGGTTTTGTTTTTTCTTGTTTTGAAAACCTACCCATAGCTGATAGAATTCAGTTCTACTACGGGCACAGCACTCATGTATGGAGAATTTTCATCATCATCATCATCATCATCATCATCATATATTAAAATATAGTAACACATCAAACATTAAAAACTTCCTGATACAGGCCTGCCTTCAGATGTCTTCTAAAAGTTGTATAGTTCTTTATCTCCTTAACATCTGAAGCGAGGATGCCACTACTGAGAAGGCCCTCTGCCTGGTCCCTCTAACTTTGCTTCTCACAAGTTAGGATCTTCTTCTTCTTCTTCTTCTTCTTCTTCTTCTTCTTCTTCTTCTTCTTCTTCTTCTTCTTCTTCTGTATTTCATGCAACACTGAAAATTTACAAGGGCCAATGTGCAGAAAAGGAGGCCCTACATTATATTATTATTATTATTATTATTATTATTATTATTATTTTAAAAAGGTAAAGGTCCAGTCATGACCAACTCTGGGGTTGCGCGCTCATCTCGCATTATTGGCCGAGGAAGCCGGCGTATAGCTTCCAGGTCATGTGGCCAGCATGACAAAGCCGCTTCTGGCAAACCAGAGCAGCACATGGAAACGCCATTTACCTTCCTGTTGTAGCGGTTCCTATTTATCAACTTGCATTTTGACGTGCTTTCGAACTGCTAGGTTGGCAGGAGCTGGGACCAAGCAACGGGAGCTCACCCCGTCACAGGGATTCGAACCGCCAACCTTCTGATCAGCAAGCCCTAGGCTCAGTGGTTTAACCACAACGCCACCTGGGTCCCTATTATTATTATTATTATTATTATTACAATATAAAAACACAACAATACATAACATGGCAACAAACAAAAATAATACCCCACTCCAGTTTAAAAAGCCAAAGATTGTTTAGTATACAGTGGTACCTCTACTTACGATTTTAATGCGTTCCGAACGCACATTTGTAAGTCGAAAAAATCTGTAAGTTGAATTCCATAGGAATGCATTGGGAGAAAAAATATGTAAGTCGAAGTAACCCTATCTAAAAATTCGTAAGTAGAAAAAATCCTATCTAAACAGCATCCAAGATGGCGGACGGAGCTCCATTCATAAGTAGAAACATTTGTAAGTCGAGTCATTCGTAAGTAGAGGTACCACTGTACTGTTCACTCCACTTTTCCACTCACATGGTGGTCATATGCCCTACTTTTTGTGTCCATACTCCTGAAGCCCCAGGTGTGAACCTCACAGGGGTTTATGAAGCAGCCACCCTACTTTCCTCCCCCATACTGTATTGCCTGCCCATGCACATGTTGTGACATAATGCAGAACAGCACAATAACCTTTTAAAGTGGAAATCAAGCCTATAGACTCTTTGCCAACGTGGAGTCTTGGTAAAATTCTTTTCCTGTTCTTGATCTCCACATGCTGCCCCACCCGACCCCCACCAGGAAAAAACCCCACCAATTTTGCTCCAACTGCTAGTTGCCCAGGAACTGTAGAGCTGAAGATAGCACACACTGGTCTCATTTCTTGGCTGGCAAACTAAGATCTTACGGATTGTGTGTGTGGTGTATGTTTCTTTGCCAAGTATTATAGCCATTAGTTGTAAGCGCCTTGAGGATAATTCAACTGGAAGGCCTCATTCTGCCTTCAATGTAAATAAGTATCCATGCCCTTCTCTCTCACACTGGGGACACAGGGCTTTTCCCACCACAGGGCCTGGAACTGTCCTTCAAGAAAGAAATAATGTCTCCTGGCCCATTTTGAATGATCTCCAAACACATGTCCTTATGGTCAGTGGCAGTATTCAAATATGCCAATCATCCATTGATATCACTTTGTATCAGCAGCAAAATTTGCATCAGCAGCAAATTTTTCTTATAATAGTTTCAATGAAGTTAGATAGTGATAAGCATGACAAATTAATTTAGTGGTTTTTTCCCCCTAGTTCTGCATAAACATGTATAGAGGCTTATTATGAGGTATACATTTTTTCATTGTTTGGTTGTAAGTTGCAAGATCCAAGTTTGAGAAATTCTGACCCACACTGATTATTGGCAGCTGTTCTCCAGGGTTTCAGACAGGAGTCTTTACCTGGAGGACTTGAACCTAGTTGTAGTCTAGGTGTCTATTCTTTTAAATAAGAAATTTCTCTAAGCCCCGCTGCAAAACAAAAAAAACCCAAACCTGTCAAGATGAGCTCCATTTTTAATCATCCAGACAAAAAATGCTGCAATTCTGTACATGGGTTCAGTGGGATTTATTTCTAGGTAAGGGGACAAAGACATAGTCCAGTTGCCTCTCAAGAAGCCTCTGATAGTGGAGAGAAGTGGCACCATGTATGTGCGGGAGGCTTTCCTGTACTAGAGTCCCAAGCAGGGTGACCAGCTACTGCTGGTGTCTCTCTTGCCAAAGGTAGCCAATGGAAAGCCCCTAAATGTGACTTTTGGGGGCAGATCGGTGATGGGATGGCAGAGGTTCTGGATCCAAAAGATCAAGAACTCCTTTGAGTCAATGAGGGGCCCAATCTTCAGTCCCCACGGCTGCTCTAATGTGGCAATTGTGGAGCAAAAAACAAAACAAAACTGTGTACTACCACATTATGCCCTGGCCAGCAGGGCTATGGATGCAATGGAAGAGCCACAGTTCCCCAGGCCCTATTGTTGCTGTTCCAAAGGATAAATGTAAACTAAATTCTTACTTTTATGGAAAAACTGTCGCTTACAGCGTCAAGACATAGTGTGCTAATCATAAGATTCCGCAGGAAACATTGTAATGAAGAACTATTAAATCAAGACTTTTCCTTGCAAAGCTTCATGCTGTGAACTTGACAGCATATTCTATAAGTGAAATAATACAAAATTGCTTCAAAGCAAAATTGGAGCATTATCTCCATGTCGATTTCTGGAGTACCCAAACCTTCTTCTTTCAGAGAGAAGATTAAGACGTTGAACTAATTTTATTACAATACTATTAGTAAAATCTTTTGCCGCTATTTTGAAGTCTGAACTCTTGCAGGGCTTGAAATTCATTTAGAACCCTGTAGCTAATTGTTATTCCTGGTTAATAATCCAGATGTTGTAGAAATAAATTTAGTACTTATTTTCAAGCAATAATAGAAAAACTAAGGTTACTATATAATAAGAAAACTCATTTCTAGACCTCTTTAAACAGTGGTTGGCATTTAATGGAACTTGGTTTTGTTTTCTACACCGAAGATTTTCTCCAAACTGTTCAACTATTTTATCCAAAACCTTGATTAGTTGCTGTTATTTTAATCCAGTCATCTCAGCTCCTCATACAGTAATTAAAAGCATGCATATATAGGTTAAGATCTATTGGGAGCAAATATACAACGAATTAAAAAGATTGTTACGATACACGTTCCCAAAGAGACCTGAAGAAATGTTATTAGGTATCTTAAGTAGAAATATAAAGAAAGAAGACCATAAACTTTTCATGTATGCCACCACGGCCGCAAGAGTTATCTTAGCTCAAAAGTGGAGAACAATGGATATGCCCACGATTGAAGATTGGAGGGAGAAGCTGTTAGAATACTCAGAGCTGGCTAGGTTAACGGGGAGAATTAGGGACCAAAAACAACAAAAGTTTCAAAAAGAATGGGAAAAATTTATGATTTATAGGAAAGACTACTGTAAAATTTAAATAAAGATAGACCAAGGGAAAAAGGAAAACCAGTAGATCATTATTACAAAATGCAACAAGAAGGTATGTAACCAGGACGTAAAACAAATGGAGAGGAAATATAAATTGGAAAAAGGTATCTGGAAGAATATATAATGGGACGATACTAATTTGGAGGGGAAAGAAAACCAAAGAGAGAGAGGAGGAAGTCAAGTTGGGGAAAATGAGATGAAGATAAAAGTAAAGAACAGGAAGGAAAATGTAGTGATTGGAGACATAAGCCCAGGTGGACAAATGATATGAAAGGATGCTTTATTTGATAAATGTTACAAACGGATACCTGTGGTTTCTTTTTCTTTTTTGTATAAAATAACTTTTTCCTTCATTTCTATGTGATTTGGTACTGTATATAGTTGCAAAATCAATAAAAAGTATATTAAAAATAAAAATAAATAAAAGCATGCATATATAAAGCATTAGTTGAATTGAATGTGGTGTTCCATGAATGAAAGGGAAGGTGAGGAAAGCTTTTTCAACTCCCCACTCTTCACTGTGGCCTTCCATGCTTTTCTGGAGGGTCCTGCAACTCCACAGTCCTGCTTTTAGGGGATGCAGCAGGAATCCATTAAAACTACTTCACTGCCCAGCACCTAGCACCATTCTATATGCTTACTAGAATATGTCCCTCGACCTCAGTTCTCTTTAAATGATTCCCTATGGAGGCAAACCTGTGAAACCTTTACATCAGAATTATTTGTCCATATGGTTATTTCTGGAATAGCTTCTGGGCAGGATTCCCTTGGCTCCTGCTCCTGAGGGGAAATCTCATAGCTTGCCTGTTTCATTGTATACCTAGATGTCAGCATAATGTCAAAATAGGACCTGAGTTATTGTAGCACTCGCCTCACTTGCAAAGTGTGTTGCACTTGTGCACTGGCGCTATGGTCTAGACCACTGAGCCTCTTGGGGATGCCGGTTGGAAGGTCGTTGGTTTGAATCCCCACAACGGAGTGAGCTCCTGTTGCTCTGTGCCAGCTTCTGCCAACCTAGCAGTTTGAAAGCATGCCAGGTACAGCTGCGGTGTGAAGGTAAAGGGCATTTCCGTGCACTCTGGCACTTGTCACAGTACTTTGTGCACCAGTAAAGGTTTAGTCATGCTGGCCACATAACCCGGATAGTTGTCTGTGGACAAACACTAGCTCCCTTGGCCTGAAAAGCGAGATGAGCACCGCACCCCATAGTCACCTTTGACTGGACTTAACCCTCCAGGGGTCCTTTACCTACAAGTGTACAATTTTCAAGTTGATTGCTTAATAGATTTAGAAGGATTCCCAAATCATCTACCTTGGGGTTAGACAAAATAAATGCATCTATGTAAATCTGACCTAAGAAGTCAAAACAAAGGGGTTAGACACAACATCTTCTGAAGGATCACAAAGGAGATTTCTTGACTATGTAGAAATCATTTGTGGTTCCAGATGGATGTCAGTTTTGGATTCTTTCAATTTCTCATTTTTCCAAGGTTTAGTTCAGTTGTCCACATTTACAGTTTGTGAATTTGTAAAACTTCTCATGAATATGTATTGGCATTTTTGTGCGAATTTCTTCTATAAGCATATTTTATATGCAATTTTGCATAATGTACACTTTTTTTGCAAAGTGATTTCCTATTATATGATGCACTTTCACTAAAAGATGCATTTATAGGCACACTTTAGCATATGCATTTTTGTACACGCTACTTGACTGGAGAACTGCAAAATTTGGATAAGTGTGAATTTTGAAGGGTATCTTTGTTTCTGTTTGCATATTTTTTTGGAAAGTGTTCACCCTTGATGCAAACTGAATTGAATTTCTTCCCCATCCCTAGTTGTGGTCCATTTCCCATATATTGTTAATAATGTACTCTTTGAATTTTCATCTACTGGCTAAATTAGGTTCACTTCCACCTGGCCTGTCCCCTTAGTACTGGAATTCCTGCCAAGCCTCTCCACAGCTCTGTAGATTTCACAAGTTGCTGCTCACAACTTCCAAACCTATTTCTCCTTCAGGTCATATAATATGTTTGCGTTTTTATAGCAGAAAAACAAAGCGGAAGCAAGGTACTGATTTCATTGCACGGTGCACATTAGGTTGAAAGACAGAATGACTGGGACTGGGCTGCCACCTCACAGAGAGAAGATTAGGTGACCTTAGGTCCCTTCTATATCCACTACTCCTCAATATGTTCTTTCAGAAGAAGTTCTATGACAGCTCAGTTCCTTGGTCTTGTGTGCATGGGCTTATTATATCTCAATACTTGGAGCGTGCTGTGGACACACATTTCACAAAGTGAAAAGCAACCCAGCAGGTGCTTTTTGCTGGTGATCTATTGCAGGTATGTTAGTAAAGTTAGAAGAGGCAACCACCCCTACCCTACTTATGTACATATTTACCTTTGCTTGGTAGAAAGCACCAAACAGAAGCAAAATAAATGCATCTATGTAAATCTGACCTAAGAAGTCAAAACAAAGATAGGCTCTCTTCTTAGCAGCAGCCTCTCTTTTCTGGCTACTTGCAGTCTATCCAACCAAATCCATGCTGAGTTTTCCTGGAGAACGAGTACATGTTTTGTGAAGCACAATGAGAGTATGCATTGCCCCCCCCCAACTTATGCATACATAAAGCCTTCTTTTGTGAGAAGGATTCATAGGGTCAGATAATGTGCAAAGGGAAAGGCTATATATCTCACAGGCCTGCATGTTTCCACATGGATGCTTCTCCACACACAGACTGAATTATGAACAGACCTATTAATACGGGGATCACAAAAGGTCAAGTTTTGTCTTCTTTCACAATTGTATTTGAATGGGGGGAGAGGGGTTTTATTTTAGGAAAAAAAAGATTCACAATGAAGAATTTTATAGGGACTTTTTTCCTTTTCCTTTTGCAGCATAGAGAAATAGAAAAAAATATTCTAATGTGCAATGGTTCAGGAACATAGACTTTTGATATTGTTGGTTTTGGTCACTTGCAGATTGACCTTTGAAACTATCTTGTTTCCAAAGGAGTGAGAAAAAACAGGAAAGGCATTTTGTAGCATAGTCTATTGATGAAAGGTACTTTTGATGTAGCCAGAGAAACGTTAAGAGCATTGCTAACCAATAATAACGGATACTTCTTTCTTTTATCAAGATGCAACTCAAAGTCCACATATAAACTTTAAGTGAACTAACGAAGCTGAATTAGCAGGCAAAATTGATAATCTGTAACTTTAGTAATTATGTGCCATTTTTCTCTTTATGTATATGCCACCAGTATATACATTGGTGGGGGATGTATACTTGTGGCATATATAAAGAGAACAATTACACACATGACTTTGGAGTGTCAAACAGTATTCACATAATGAGAAATAATGGCATCACCGAAAAGCTCTATACAAATACATTAAAAGTGTTTTAATCCAAATATAAAGGCAGCATGGTTTTAATGTATAGGATGGTATAGAAACAAGACTAAACAACCTGCCTCATTTAATGCTAATGTTACCATCTCACATCTTACAATGTAAACATTTTGGCATTGTCTGTCTGTCCTACCGGTATTAGTTCATATGTATAATGTACTTTCTTTTGTTCTTCTGCTTGCTTTTTCTTAATAGTTGTTAATGGCAAGGGCAGCAGTGCCTTAGGAGTGTATTGCCTTGCAAACTATCATTCTCTTCACGAGATATTCTTATGCATACCCAACTTATCTTCCTGGAACATGAAGGATAAAAGGGAAGGAATTGGCTATTTTTAAAATCAGTGCCAGAAATGGGCTTGGGGTCATATTTGGTATGGCAAGTTGCTCTCCGTTGTCATAATAGCTGATTTATGCCAAATAATCTTGTCTAGCAGCATGGTGAAAAATGGTGGATGCAGTGGAATTAGCAAATCGAACCACTCACACAGATTGGTGGGCCTGGTAAAATCTGTCACCACTCCAGAGAGAAAAAAGACTGTAGCATCTTTTTGGGATGGCTCAACAGATGCCTCCATTAATGGTGAGAAATTCACCACCATCAGTCGGAATTATTTACAGGATAGTACTTAAATATATTATAAATTCATTTTTTTAAAGACATAATATCGAAAGTAACTGATGACTGTACCCTAATAATTGGGTCAGAATGCCCAGGATTCCTGCCACTATGCTGTCAAGCATTACCTGTTCAATTAGCAGTTCTATACTGTACTGTTGTAGATGGCTGCTGACATTGCATGACTCAAAGCATTGTAGAGTTGGAAGGGGGCTCCTAGGGTCATCCAGTCTAACTCCCTGCAATGTAGGAATCTCAACTAAAGCATCCATGATAGATGGCCATACAACCTCTGCTTAAAAACCTCGCCGTTCATGTCTCTTGGCCTTCGCACACCATGACACAGCACTCTGTGCCTCCCCCTGAAAATGCCCCTCACAAATGCCCCTGTTTACAAGTCCTGGCCATGAGCTCCAAGAGGTTGCAATCAGCTAAATTGAACTGTTGGCTGCTAACTCTTCTAGATGCAGGGTGATAAAAGTACCCTGTTGACAGGGCCTTTCGTGTCCTAGAACGGAAGAAACCTGAACAGATGATACATGTTTTAGGAAAGAGATTTCCTAGAAGAAAACTACTCGATGTGATCAAATGTTGTGATCTCTGTGCAGAGGTCCAATCCACCATCTTTCTCTCCACTGCTTCCATGTTTGACTATAAACAACCCAAATCTTCTGTTAGGAACAGTATTGCTCTGATACCACAGGAGTGTCCAGTATCATGTTGTATTCTAATAAATATAACGGTAAGGTCTGGATGACTGGACAAACACTTCTTACGCTTTCTGAGAGATTACGCAGGGATCAGCAAACTTTTTCAGCAGGGGGCCGGTCTACTGTCCCTCAGACCTTGTGGGGGGCCGGACTATATTTTGAAAAAAAATATGAACGAATTTCTATACCCCACAAATAACCCAGAGATGCATTTTAAATAAAAGGACACATTCTACTCATGTAAAAACATGCTGATTCCTGGACCGTCCGCGGGCCGGATTTAGAAGGCGATTGGGCCGCATCCGGGCCCCGGGACTTAGTTTGGGAACCCCTAGATTACAGCATGGTTCTGAAGTAAGCGCAAGGAAAGCACCAATGAATTCTAGGCATCAAAGTTACATGAAACAAGAATAGAGATACCTTGAAATGCAGTCTTAGCCTAATTGCAGGCAGTGTGTAGCATACCTGTATCTGGTTTAAAGCAGTATCTGAGATATGAGACATAGCACTTTGACAATGTTGCATCCCTGCTCTGTACATAACACACTCCTCTCCACTTCTGTTTCCTTCCCTTCTAGGCAGTCACCCTTCCTAGAAACTGTCTTTTAAAATTCTTTTATAACAGATTTACAAGCTTTTATATGTGAGTTGTATATTTATCTTCACCCTGTTACTATCTACAGAATTCAGTAAGTGACTGAACATGTTTATTTAGTAGATGAACTATACATCGTAATCAATTGAAAGTAATTGCATGCACTATTAAAACATCTTTGCATATTTAACATACCACAGAATCAAACAAAAGACAGGTGAGAAAGAAGAGTTTATCTTCATGATATTAGGGAAAGGAAGTACACCCACTCACTCCTAACTTGGATTAGATGTAGAGAAGGGCCTCACAACCTTTGTCCTCTTACCCCACCCCACCCACTATACAATAAAAGCATTTATCAGTTTGCTGATAAAGCATTTCCCCCATTTTTTTCTTAACTGGATTAACAGTTTTATTGGTTTCTGGCTTTCCTCCTCCAGTAACAACAATGACAACTGTTATTATTACTATTATTTGACTTGTTAGTTGCTTATTACCCATAGGCCTCCAAGCAGCATCCTGTTGTTAGTAATACGCATTCTAAGAAATTCATTAAGTGGTTGAACGTGTTAATCTAGTAGCAAATGACCTATATATTTTAATTAATTCAAAATAATTACAAGCAATATTAAAGCATCTTAGCATCCTTAAATAGGACAAAGTAGAGCTCCTTTGATTTAATTACTTTTGCCTGCTCATTCTTGTGTGTTTATTTGGGTATATTGTACTTCTTCCTAAGATAGGTGGCTAGTTTTGGGGAGGGAGAGTACAGATATTCTATATATTTTTTGCCAGACTTTGCAGAGAAATGTCATCTCTTCCTTCAGGTTTATAATGAACATTCTAATAGGTGTGACATCAACAATTGCCTCTTGCTAACAGCTCTCATAATTTAACCCTTCAGGTGAACAAGTTGATTGATGAACTGCAGGCAGCTATCAAGAGCTACAAAGGTCACCTCTCTAAGCTTGCCCCTCAGTTACAGGCAGAACAGGAACAATGTGCTTCTTATGTCTACCAACATATTAAAGAACTTCCTGCAAACACAGTTTCCTCACAGGGTCTGCAGCTAAAGGTATGCGTAGTTTAACAGCTACAGTGGTACCTTGGTTTATGAACACAATTGGTTCCAGAAGTCTGTTCATAAACCGAAGCGAACTTTCCCATTGAAAGTAATGGAAAGTGGATTAATCCATTCTAGACGATGAGAAACACCTCCTAAAGCAGCAAGTTAACACAAATTTTACTATCTACCAAGGCCATTGATACATAAAATGAAGGCAATAATCAATGTACTGTACTATAAAATAATCAAGACAGTATTGTAGATGAAAAAAAATGAACATTTATTTTTCCTTACCTAACTTTGGGGCTGGGAAGCTATGGGCGAGGGGTGCTCAGGTGGCAGCGGGAGCAAGCAGCGGAGGTGGCAACGGCAACGCAGCGCGGGCAGGCCAGTCCGGGCCGGGCCCGTCCTCTTTCTCTCTCCGGGCCTTCACTCCAATGTCTTCGCGGAGGCCGGGGAGCGCTTCCGCGGCTGCAGCCCAGTCGCGGAAGTGCTCCCCGGCCTCTGGGAGGCATCGGAACGAAGGCCCGGCTCCGATGCCTTCCGGAGGCCGGGCCTTCACTCCGATGCCTTCACGGAAGCCGGGGAGCGCTTCCGCAGCTGCAGCCCAGTCGCTGAAACGCTCCCTGGCCTCTGGGAGGCATCAGAACGAAGGCCCAGCTCCAATGCCTTCCAGAGGCCGGGCCTTCGCTCCGATGCCTTCGCGGAGGCCGGGGAGCGCTTCCGTGGCTGCAGCCCAGTCATGGAAGCGCTCCCCGGCCTCCGGGAGGCATCGGAATGAAGGCCCGGCTCTGATGCCTTCGCGGAGGCCGGGGAGCACTTCCGTGGCTGCAGCCCAGTCACGGAAGCGCTCCAATGCCTTCGGGGAGGCCGGGCCTTCGCTCCAGGCCTCCAGGAGGCATCGGAGCGAAGGCCCGGCCTCCCCGAAGGCTTCGGACGCTCAGTAGGCCTCGGGCACCTCGGTTTACTAACTTCCGGGTTAGGATTGTTCGTAAACCGAAAATTCGTAAACCGAGGTGTTCGTAAACCGAGGTTCCACTGTATTGCAGTTTGCCATCTGTGTTTCTTTTAATGTGTGCATTTAATTATATCCAATGTAAATTCTCAGCTTTATACTTTGCTTAATCTGAGATGATGTTTCAATATCTTCCTTAAAATGTTCATTTTTAATAGTTTTAAGTCTAATAAGAACAACACTTTAAAAACCTTTAATCCAATATAGAAAAAAGAGTTAGAGGGATACATTACATCTTGCACATAGGAACATATTCCCAAGCCCAAAAATACATGAAAATAACTTCAGTTATGAATAACACACATGTCTAAATTGTAGCTTTTGCTGGCAGGGGCCATATCTTAGCATGCAGCAACTTCCATGTATTTTCATTCCTGAATAAGGCCTTCATGCAGGGCTCAAAGAGAGTTTTCTTCTTATAACTCTGCAGGGGTGTGTGAGAGAAGAGGCCCCTCTCTTCAGTCTCCAAACTTCTCCACATACTTGACACTCACAAGCAGATAGCTTCTGCGTACATGCTCAGGTAGTATTTTTGTAGTATTGTCAGATGATAATATTGTTTTAAACTTTATATCAACTATATGGGGCATGGCAAAGGGTTACCATAAATTAAGTTTCTGTGCTTGCCCTTCTGGTAAAAGACTGATATTAATTCATTGGAAAGATAATACCATGGCTCCCTTCGATCAGTGGATAGAATATATAACAACTCTAGCAATAAATGAATGGATTGCTTTGTGTGGAAGGGAAATGGACTGAAGTGTAGAAAAATGGCTGCATGCTTCTCTCTGGGACTGTGTTATGTGGACCGGGTTAGCGTTACAGAGAGAATTAAATGGGAGAGAACCATTTGCATCACCTTGAGCTTCTTATAGTGACTACTATATGATTTTATGATTGAATTTTACTCTGATTTTATTTCTAAAAATAACTTTGTATTGTTTTTATTAAAAACTGATTTGTACATTTCATTGTGCAAATATAAACATTTTACTACAAATTAAAGAAACCTCTACCTGCATATTGGCTTTACTTATCATGTTAAGGCATCTTAATTGGCTCACAGTTGAAAAGTAAATACATATTGCTATACTACTTCCTTCCTTGGCACGGGAAAAACAAATATAACACATATATTACAAAAATATTGTCAATATGTCCATCTCAGTGTGAGAGTAATCAAATATCCCCTGTTGGTGCTTGTTGTTTCTTGATTCTATTTCCAATTTCTTTCATTTTTGTAGGATTTCCACTTTTCTGTAGTTTCACTTTTGCTTTTACTCTTTAGCTGATACTCGGACAGTCTTCCTAGGTGGTCTGGTTAGCTGTTTCAACCAACATGGTGCAGAATATTGGAAAATCCTGTGTGTATTCTACTTCTTAGGTGTTAAAGCTCTAGAAGATGGTATTACATTTCTCAGGATTGTTTCCTGATTTCTGACACTGATATATATACTGCTTCATTATTTACCTTTACAGTGGTTTTAACTGAATCTATCCATGCATTTTTAGTGTAAAGTTAAGGTAAAGTTTAGATGTTAACCTTAACTGTTGCAGTTTCTTCACACTTATTAGTGAGTCATTGTGGTTGAATGTATTTTATATCTAACTTCAAATTTGTATGCCAGGTTTTTTTTCTGCAAAGTTCTCTTTGGCATTACTACACATTGGCTCAATTCAGAAGTCATGGTTTTGATCCTCCAAATCATGGTTTAGAGCAAGACTTGGATTGATTTCATTGTGCTGTATTCAAAGTTATTTAATATACTGTATATTCCTGTGTATAAGACTACTTTTTAAAGCCAGGGAAATCTTCTCAAAAGTCAGGGGTCATCTTATATGCCAGGTCATATTTCTTATACGGCGAGTATATCCCAAACTCTATATTTTAACTGGAAAAGTTGGGGGTCGTCTTATACGCCCAGTCGTCTTATACGCCAGAATATACGGTATGTATATTTATTTTCAACGAGGAGTTCCTCGAGTCACATGCAGTTGTTCTGACCACAGACGAGAAGGACTTATTCCTGTATAGAAGTTAAAGCAGCAACCACCAGAGTTTTATAGGCATTGCTTGTTTAATATTGCTTAATATTGCAGTGCCTTTTATTTTTAAGGTAGCCCAGGACTTATACAAAAGAAAGAGCAAAAGCATCAGTTCAGCTTGAGTACTATCATCTCCCTCTATTTTTGCGTTATTATGTCTCTCTTCGCTTCTCTGCACTTGGGTGGGAAATTGTTTTGGCTGTAATATAGGAAATAGGTACTGCTCAGTGGCTCTTAGTGTAACACCTACTGTGAGGTTTAACAGAACTTTTAACAGTTTGTTTAGTAGTGGTGGAGGAACTAATGTGGCCCTTGTGTGTTGTCACTGGTTTTTCTCAGGTTGGCAGCTGGCTTTGGAAACATGCTGGTCTAGAGAGATGTTGTTTTCCACTGTGCCCGAGCATTTTCAAACATTGTAGAAACACTGAAAAAAGTAATAGCAACAGTGCTCTTCCTGTAATCTCACTTCTTACAAAAGTCTGTGTTAATGGACTGAAGATGTCTAACCAAAGTGTGGTCCCAAATAGTAGATGTTTCCATACTCCTGGATAGGAGTTGATGTTATATAAGTTGGCTGTTCTCACGTCTTCCTGTTGTTCTTGTTTGCCCCAGAGATAGACTTCTTTCTAACCAGAAATAAAAATAGCTATGCATTCTATATTTCCATTTTATTTTTCGTGTTTTCATGTAGTTCTGCACTGAAAATCTGGCAATTGCAGAAAAGAGGCATTTCCTGCTAATTATTTATATAGTATGCAAATTGTAAAATAGAAACTTTTTATTAGATAATATGATAGTAAATCTATTTTATATGCCTTATAAGTTTTTAAAGCTGTATATGTAGCAGATGCAGGTTGCTTCGACTAAAAGCACTTAATCTCTAAGGATGCTTCTCCTTGTTGCTTCTTCAGTCAATTATCTGCATAGAAAATGTGGGGAATCACAGCTATGCACAGTTTGCAAGAAGGGAGAAATGATGAGATTACCAAAAGTGCTGCAGCACATGACACCTCTTTTCCGTTGATGCTCTTTCTTTAACTTGTAGTCATGCAGTGCCAACTGACACAAAGCAAACTTTCCTATATGCCTACCCCTAGAACCTATTTCTAACCCATGTCACACCAAATCGTCAGCAGTGTGCCGTTCCAGTTGACTTGATTCAGCCAGTAGGAATCATTTAGCTTTTGTGCTTTTTAGTACGGTATAGCAGTGTCTTGCAAATACATTTATAAGTCTACAGTATTTTTTTACTAGCCCATTTTTTTATACCAGCCCCCCTGCACACACATAGCTACATTAGCCATTGTCCTTTGAATACAATGATTTGTACTGTATATAGATTCCCTGCCTGGCTACATAGCATCAATTCTTGCCAGTCAAGTGGCTATTTACCAGCATGATATAATATATACTGGCACTTTTCAGTCAAAAGTAACCCTTTATCTAGAAACGGGTAATTTCTATAAGTGTAGTGTTTAGCTGATTGGTTAAAGGCCTTTTGAATGTTTAAAAGGTGCTCCCAAACTAACCATGGAGCAGATATGTGTGTGTATGCAATACACAAGTGTATAGGGACACGGGTGGCGCTGTGGTCTAAACCACTGAGCCTCTTGGGCTTGCCGATCAGAAGGTCGGTGGTTCGAATCCCTGTGACAGAGTGAGCTCCCGTTGCTCTGTCCCAGCTCTTGCCAACCTAGCAGTTTGAAAGCACGCCAGTGCAAGTAGACAAATAGGTACCGCTGTGGCAGGAAGGCAAATGGCATTTTTGTGCACTCTGGCTTCCATCAAGGTGTTCTGTTGCACCAGAAGCCGTTTAGTCATGCTGGCCACATGACCCAGAAAGCTGCAAACAAACGCCGGCTCCCTCAGCCTGAAAACGAGATGAGCACCACAACCCCATAGTTGCCTTTGACTGGACTTAACCATCCAGGGGTCCTTTACCTTTTTATCTATAAGTGTAAACAAAGATGCAGGCAGGAGGTGCCGTCTTGGAATAAGGTACAGTCATACCTCGGTTTAAGTACGCCTCGGTTTGAGTATTTTCAGTTTAAGTACTCCACGGACCCATCTGGAACGGATTAATCCACTTTCCATTACTTTCAATGGGAAAGTTCGCTTCAGGTTAAGTACACTTCAGGTCAAGTACAGACTTCCGGAACCAATTGTGTTTGTAAACCGAGGTACCACTGTATTGCCTCTTTCCCCTGTGAGTGAGGAGGCTAGCTAGATTGGGAAAGCCCACTTCTGGTACTGTGAAGGCTCCTGAATCCTTAGACCTCCGAGGCCTCATGCAGAGTATTCTGGCCACATCTCCTGAAACCCAGTCAGCTGCAGCTGTGAGTTCCCTGGTCCCTGGCATTAAGGGAGACAATGCAAAGAGATGAAGAACACAGTCTTTTTTTTGGCCTCTCTTTCTCCTTTCATGAGGAACACCTGGCCACTCTTTTCACAGCAGCCCTCAACGCGCACTCCATGAGACATAAGAAAGCCTCTAAAGGCAGGCATCATTCTCCCGACTGTCTCTCAGGGAGCCTTTCTTGCACTGCTAGACATTGCCAATCTTGCTCTCATTCCCACTACAGCAAAAAATACAGATCACAAGGGTTTGTCAATATTCTCATAACCAAGTATTTTCCCCCTTTTTAGTTATTGAATAGATTTACATTTATTCATTATAATGCAATTAAGTGACAAACATCTGATTCATTGGATAACCATGCTAGTCATCCAAAGCCTGTGAGTTCCCTTTGTGATCCAAGGACCCTGTTGGGTGAGTAGGAGACAAAGGGATTGACCCATAGGGCACAATGCACCAGGACGTTCTCCTGCAGAAGCTCCTTTAAAATGAATGGAACAGAACTGGAACATTTTGGTGAAGCATAAAAATGTGTTCAATTCATCAGGTGCAGTGGGTGCACCCTTGCATTTTTCATCAATCATAACATGCACTGGAAAAGCAGCCACAAGTCTCTCCGTGCTTCTTTCATGCTTTTGACTGCTCAGCAATGTCTTATATGTAGAACATGACTAACATTTGAAATAATCCTAAATTATTTCCAGGGTAAACATTTACATAGGCCATATTTCCTTAAGCTTTATTTAGACAAGTAGGCCTTCCATGTATTTGTAGTTGAAATTCAAGTGAACATTATAAAAACACACACATAACACATTTTTGTTAGAATGAAGGGATTTTTCTTGGTTTTAGCTAGTATTAAGCATCCAATGGGATGCGGGTGGCGCTGTGGTCTAAACCACTGAGCCTCTTGGGCGGTTTGAATCCCTGCAACGGCGTGAGCTCCCGTTGCTCGGTCCCAGCTCCTGCCAACCTAGCAGTTCGAAAGCACGTCAAAGTGCAAGTAGATAAATAGGTACCGCTACAGTGGGAAGGTAACCGGCATTTCCGTGCACTGCTCTGGTTCGCCAGAAGCAGCTTTGTCATGCTGGCCACATGACCTGGAAGCTGTACGCCGGCTCCCTCAGCCAATAACGTGAGATGAGCGCCGCAACCCCAGAGTCGGTCATGACTGGACCTAACGGTCAGGGGTCCCTTTACCTTTTAAGCATCCAATATGACTTTAAAAAAAACCCTTTTAAAAAACTTTTATGTGCACCAGACTAATGTACTTTGTAGTGAGAGCTGATGGCTTGACACCTCTTTATAAGTGAATGCTGAATTTTCTGATTAGTGTAAGCCATTTTGATTGTAATGATCTATAACTTGCATAACATTTACTTAATTACTGTTTATTTTTGAAGGTGTATGAAAATGGCAAGGATACTGGGGAGATTCTTGTTTACATCAGTAGAAAAGAAATGGAAATCAATCCTGGGGACCAACCCAGTGCTGTTATGGAGAGGGTAAGCTAGGAAATACTTCCCTAAGTGCATACATTTATTCGAATGACTTGAAGCTTTCATTCTGGGGATTTATTTTGCAGTTCCCACATATAGCATATTTTCTATTTATCTATTCTATTCTATCTATTTCTATTCTTGCATAGCAGAGCCACTCTTTCTCTGTGCTCACATGTAGAGGCTAACCTAATAACCGTTAAAACAGTGAGATGTGACTGTTCACTTGTTTCACTTCTGTCAGAGTATGTTGTATTTGAAGATCTTTGAATGAATTGCACTGAACAAGCTCTTCAAATACATTACCAACATCATGCAAATGGTGAAATATTCCTGCATTGCATGGAGTCGGACTAGATGTTCCTCGTGGTTCCTTCCAACTCTATGATTCTATGATTTCTCCTCCCCCCTGCAGTCCCCAGATCTGCTCCAAAGGGTCCCTCAACCCTCCGTAGCAGATTTGGGGAGTGTAGGGGAGGGGGGAGAAAGGGAAATCCCATTGGACAGCTGGAAATACATTTTGGTTGCATGTGAACACCATTGGATTTCACCCAATATCTCTGTAATCTTTAGGATTACATTTAAAGTTGACTAGTATTATTTTCTGTACAGTATATGGCAGATGAAAGAGAGCTAAGAATGCAAGATTAGTAGCTTGTGGAGAAAATTTAGTGGGCTCTGTGGCTGAGTTTAGATTTGAATGAGGGACATCTCAAATCATGATATAGGAAGCTAATATGCCTCCTTAGTCAAATGCCTCCCCTGATATTGATCATATGTATGTATCGGAGTAAATCAGGAGATTTATAACTATATTGACAGAGTAACATGATTGTCAATTGGTGGTATGCCATAGGTGATATGGTAATCACTGAAAGAGATAAATCCCAGATATGGAAGAACATGATCAGAGATTTGTTGTGTAGATTGTGATGTTTCCTTAACTGCTAGGAGTATTTTTTATTGTTGGAATTCTTTCTCTTGCACTAATGCAAGAGATAATTTTACTGTGTCACGTTTATGGTTCCAACAGCGGTTAATAATACTGGGGGTGTACCACTGGTTTTATAAATACTGTCACAATATGGTCATGTATCTGAGGCCTCTGTGATATGCTCAGTTGCAGAAGCTGGCAAAGGAGAATAGAGTATGAACCAATCTACTGGAAAGAGCTTTCTGCACTCAGAGAAGAGTGACAACTAGGAGGGGCATGTGGAATGAAGTGACTATATTTAGAGCCATCATTACGATGCCATGAAATGGAAAATTGATCACAGAATGTGCGGTGTACTAGTGTTTGCTACATAATAGATTGCTAAAAGTTCCTTAAAAGGAGAATTTTTTATATTTTAAGGTATACAATTCAAATGAATTCAGGTTGGATTTTTGAACTGTCTCGCAAAACATACTTTGCTTGAATATTCCACTGAATTAAGCTGCTTAGCACTATTTTCTCTGGGAGAGCATGGTTAGGGGCTGAGGGGTGGTGCTTTTTTTTGGCCATGCCTCAGTGTATATTTTTACTGCGCTGAAATTGTTAAATGAGTCTTGTGCTATCCCTGTTCAGCTATTGATCATCAATGGTTTGGCAGGAGGATGGTGGGGAGCACAGTAATTGTCAGACCTTAACAAGCTCAGTAAAAACAGCAACAAAATGCAGCTCCAAATGTGGACTGGGAAAACATAACCTTTATCAAGAAAGCTTGTTACAGTATGTAGAAGCTAACTGCTTGTTCTGTACAACTGTCACATCTGCTTTCAGCTTGTGTGCCAAGGGGTCAGAGCTCAACCATAATCCTGTTGCACCCCCTGCTGGTTAAAAGCCTGTGCTCATTTTGTTACTTTACACTGAGATAAACATTGCAGTCATTTCACACTTCTTTTAACATTCTATATGAATTTAATTATCGTTTGTTTGGACATCACTGGTTATGGAGTACAAACAATTTATTACAGATGTTCCCTTTCTTATTTTTTTATATCTTCCACCACCAGGTACAGCACATGATTCACCAAAGGCTTCAACATTCAGCAGATTTCAAACCGTCAGGCCTCAGTCGGTTTCCGACCCGGCTTTTTGACGAGACTGGGCAAGAAATTAAAAGCCCACTTTTACTGCAGAACGAGCAAAAAATTTGGGTTTCTTATGGTGAAGATTACAGGTAGGAGCAAAGTGTTTAGCTCTGTGACTGTCAGCAATCTTTGTGTTGTCAAACTGCTGTAAAGGGAAGTTTGATAACCTCCAAGTAAAATCCCTTTTATTTTTATTGTAAACTCCAACAAAATTTCAGAGGTCTGGTTTGAGACAGTATTGTTTGTGGAATATGACATCTCTGTCTCTGACTTTCTGTCTTAATGCCTTGTCATAGTTCTTGATGTCTGCCTGTCAGCACAGCAAGAGGGATTTTTTCATGTCTGAATAGTCACCTTAATGATAGCAGATGGAAACACCACAGGGGGTCCAAGCCCATCACACTGTCATTGTCACAGACTGCCCTGACCTGTTTCCACTCCACTATTTTTTTGTCCCTTTTTAAAGGAGAAATGGATGGTAATTGAAAAGGATCTTAAGCAAGATTTATGAAGCTGTAGACAACATGATTCCCTACTATTGCTCTATGTTTTCACAAATAAAGTATTAACCTTTTGAGCACCAGTGATGGTAGAATGAAAAATAAATTGGTAAAACTTGTAAAATCTGACCAACTATAGTTAAAAATGGAAGGCACCAAGTCCATGCAATTTAGTTAATTTATTTGTAGCGTTTCAGGAAATGGGCTTTTAAAAAAATCCACACAATTATTGTTACTTCCAGAAGCAAAAATTAATGTATTTCAGAGTTTGTCTTGTAGTAGCCATGAAGTGAATTAATTTTTCACTAGCACATATGTCCTAAAAAGTTACTTCTTCATGTGTATGGCAGAAGTGTATTAGTAAGATTATCTGTATTTATTTATTCAACTGCAAGCAAGGATGCTTATACACTTCATGTGCTGTAGCTGCAGTGTACAATTACTTTGATTTATTTATGTTATGGATATACACCCACGCCCATGAACCGAAAAATATTTCCACATTTTTACGTTGCTTTTTCATTTTCTACAACTGGATTTGTTTACATTTTTGAATAAAAAATACCAGGCACTTTATGTAAATTTATAAAGAGATAAGTAATTTGTAGAGCCCAATATAATTCCCCGTTCCTTTGTTTTAATCGGTACAATCATAGCACAACCCGATGCTTGTTTGTGCCATGGAAAGTTCCACAATGTTTAATGGGGCTTACTCCTATGTAGGTGTGCATGGAATTGTAGCCTCAGTAATATTCAAGATCTGGGAAATTATTGTTATGACTAACATGAAAAGTGAAAAGGCTGTAACTATAAATACAATGTGTTAAAAATACGATACTAAGCACTGCAGATGAATATGATAAGCTATTTTCTTCCACCTCACAATGTGTTTTAAAACAAAGAAAAAAATTAATACCTGAGCCTTAACTTTACTGTCAAATTCAATTCCCTGTAGAATACTGCAACTAGAGCAATATACGGTAGCTTATATATGCTATATGATATACATAAGTTGGTAAGGGTTCCTTTCTATAATGACATCCTTTATGTCAATAAACAATATTCTGACTAGACCCTACCTGCATACCTTAAGATTTGCTCACAAATGATAGCCACTCTCACATAATGTATCTTCAATGATTACTTGCAAAGCAAACCATGAAACCGGCATGTCTTCTCAAATTTAAATTGTCTTATAAAGATATTGTCAAAGATCAATGTGGCTGTAAAAGGGGAAATAAAACTTCAAAAATTTAACAATTTAGTCTATTTAAAATGTTCCTTTTCTCTTGTTTTTCTCATCTGAATTCTTATATACAGTTCAGTTGTAGTGATTTATTATTGTACTGTTAATCATGTTATTTGGATTAAGAAATATTAATACTGAGCTCTGTCAAAAAATTGTGAACTGAAGAAGCAGCTCTAATTCTTTGGAAATGGATCCTCCAAAAGAACAAAATATTTGTGTTAATTGGGGTGGGGGTGGGGACGGGTTGAGTGTGCTATTTTCATCATACTTTTTATATAGTTTTTCTCCCTTATTTTTATATGTTCAAATTATTTCTTGGCATTGTGTTTTGTAAGCATTCAAATGATTCATTGTTTCAATAGTTGATTGATTGTAAATGGTTGTTTACTTATCTATTGTTTGATATTTTATGAGCAGCAGTGAGTTTAACTTGATGTAGGCACAGTAGAACAATTTGAGAGCAGAAGTCTTAAGTGCACTCCCAAAACTGAGCAGAATGGAATGATTATAATCTTTATATAGTTCAGAACAACAACTGCAGCTGTCTTCATGCTGATCATGTTAAAAATATTTATTTATTTCACAATGAATTATTTTTCAATTATAAAAGGAGTAACATGGCTTGTACTTGAGTAATTTAATTCTCTTTGTACCAGACTGGAATCTGGCTCACTATTTATTAAGTTTATAAAGTATCTTATGTATAGTTTACATCCTTGTGATGGTGTTGACACAGATTTAGAACAGCAATTCTTCTCTGAAGGGGTGTCTCTTTCCCCTTGTTAGAATAGAGAGTCTTTTCAGAAATGTTGTTTGCAGGCAAGTCATCTCCTGAATAGTAATACCTGAGGTTGAAATTATAATATATAGTGGACTTCTTTTGCCAAAATTAACTTGAAGTCTTGTCCACAAGGCTGCTTCACAAATTGGACCTAGAACTACAAGATGCATTACTGCTTTATCGAGAATCGGCATTGCAGTATGAAAGAACCATTTAGACAAAATAAGGAAGAAATGTACAGTATAACTACACAGGGTGCTGTCAAATGCAGCAAATGTACAAACTCATGTGTAGTGTGGAAAAATAGGTATTATAGATTTTTATTTTCACCCCAGCTTTAACCCTATGGATATGCAATCTTAAGAAAAAATATCCATGAATTTTATTATTTGATCATAATCAATAATTCTGATTATTACTTCACCCTGTTAAAAGCACTTTCCTTCACTCTTTCTTTTATCTTGGCATAAAGGCTACTTCACATGCGTCATTTCACCTCTGTGGAGATTATCTAGTTCGGGGGGGTGTCACATATGTTCTAGCACCAATTTCTTGACACAGGAGCTTGCTTTTGAAACTTTGTATTTCTATCTCCATTTTACATAGTTTCAAACAGGCCTGTCCTCTTCTTTTCAATGGGAATGCTTTTGTCCTATGTTAACACTACAGGAAGCATTTCAAAACACTCCTGTAAAGGACATAGCTTCATTAAAACGGGGTCTCAGTTTTCTGCCTTCTGTCGCCATCAGGAATTTTGGGGGTGGGTTTTGTTTTGGATTCTTGAGTGTTTTGGATTCTTGAGCTTCCACCTTCTCCTTGGGGTACCATGAAGTTCTTCATCCAAAAATGTCTCTGTTGTGAAAGTTCTTATAGTTTTCCTGACTCTCATTGTTCAGTCCTCCAAGCCTCTTTCTCTGTTTACTCTGTCCACGGTTGCATGACAGGCAAGCTGACATCATGATTACAGGGAATTCTGGCCTCATCATGATGCTGTTGTCCTTTCTGGAAGGCTGCTGCCTTGACTCTGCTTAGTCAGCCAATTCATACCTTGTTAATTCATACCTTCCACGGAAGGTAGCTCACCTCTTGGTTTTTCCTAAGGAAAAGTCCTGTTTATTTGTCATAGCCACCAAAAGCTTTCAGCAGTTTAAGTGGAGAATTGATGAATCCATGAGCATATTCACAAAATCTCCAGACTTATTTTGCCAAATATTACATCACTTATTATGGTGCATGACAGGATGTTTGACTAGGGATTTGACATCTGCTCAGATATAATATTAGTTGATTGTTCTTATAGTCTACCTTATTCCTTCCTTCAAAGTTTGTCACCTCCAATCTAAATGCTCAGTTAGGGATATGGGTTGGGCCAGTCCCAATGTCCCTACTCCAGCCAGCTTCTCCCAGGAATAGAAAATCCCCTTCCCTTTCTTCCAAGAAGACTATCAGTCAACTACTTTTCACAAAATAATTCTATAAAAGATTATTACAGATTATTACAGACCCCTCACCAAACAATTTCTTACAATTGTTTCACATTTTTGACTACTCACCAGTTGATGCTTGTCTTGTGAGGCTTTTAATGCAATTTAGAGCATGTTTGCCCTACTGGAAAACTGCAAGTCAGAACCACATTGGATCTTCTCTGACATAACTAAACCTCATTATTTGCACCACACACTATGCTCAGCCTGAGTGTCCTCAGAAATGATGAAGGTGTAGAACTGAGGAGAGAAAGAGAATCTGCACTGCTCCAGGAGGAATGCTGGCTCCCTTATTTCCCGGTTTCTGCTGAAAGGAGGAACCCCCCCCCCAATTTCTCCATTTTAGCTTCATCGTTTAAGAAAATCACCAGTGTGAGCATGTGCCCTATTCTTCATTAAATGCAACTGTATTTTCGTAGATGATCAACTTGGAGCTGGTTTTAGTTCTTTTTTCTTTGTTCCCCAACAATTATTTCTGCTTGGAGATGACTCACTATTTCAGGAATAATTCAATTTCTTTGCTGTGCATAACCTATAGGTTAATAAAGATGACAAGCTACCTTGTAGTGAGAATTAATTCCCTACGTGAAAGCACTGGAACTGCAACAGGGCAGTAGCTACTAGATTACTAATTTTTCTCGCCATCAAACAGAAAGAGGTATAGATTTGAATGTCTTGTTGCTAAATTCATTTTTACCAACTTCAGTTCTTGTGCTTGCTGCTTCATATACATATGGTGACTGGTTCTACAGCTTATTTTTCCTCCCCCGCCAAAGGTCATATTTGACAATATTTCAATTTTTCAGGTCTCCCGTAAATCCTGTCCTGAGTTTGACCTTTGACAGAGTGGCTGCAGCTGAAAAGAATGGCACCACAGTTATTTATAAAACACTTCTGGATCCCACAGTTGCTTTACTGCCTGGATATGACAAGTACATTTATATGAGTTTTCTGAAGCACTAAAATTGTAGGGGAGTTGGGAAGGGAGGGGGGATTCCAGTGCTGGTGTTTATTGCAACTGTTGCTATAACTATTATAAGCAAACACTTACAGTTTGCTTTAGCATCAAAGCACATTAGTTGCTATTTACTTTGGAGTACACTCAGCAAACCTCCAACTTGCATTAAATATATGGATGATTTAGATATGAAGATATGGCCCTTTCTCCTTAATAATTTGGGGGTAATTTGAATAAGGCATTGTGCCTTTTTAGTGCAGGAGTAGCTAAATTGTGGCCTTCCAAACCTCCAACTCCCATCAGCCTCAGTCAGCATAGCCAGCGGTCAGAGATGATGGAAGATTTAGTATAGCAGCATCTGACTGGCTACCCCATCATAGTGCAAAGGCAGCAGGGCTATTACACACTTAGCTGGGAGTAAGGACTATGGAACTCAGTGGAACTCAGTCAATATGCATAGAATTGAGCTGTTAAACAATGTTGATTTAAAATTAGCTGAGCCATTTGTTTTTAATGTACTAAAATGTGAATGGCCAAAAGATCACTTTCTTGTATCAAATAACAGTCACAAAAACTTGGATCAAGAGAACTAATTCACACACAGTTTATTCCTTCGCTCCTTTTTAAAAGGGGTCCCCAAACTAAGGCCGGGGGCCAATCACCTTCTAAATCCGGCCTGCAGATGGTCCGGGAATCAGCATGTTCATGAGTAGGATGTGTCCTTTTATTTAAAATGCATCTCTGGGTTATTTGTGGGGCATAGGAATTTGTTCATTTCCCCCCCAAAATATAGTCCGCCCCCCGCCCCCCAAGGTCTGAGGTACATTGGACTGAAAAAGTTTGCTGACCCCTGGTTCAGAAACTAAATACTGCAAAGAATTTAAACTCACTGAAACAAAAAACCTGAGGAAAATAAAAAGGACTTTATCTGGTGATGAAAATACAATGTTGTTGCCAGGGAAGCCTCTGGGGAGGGCATTCTTCAAATGGGGTGCCACCATTAAAAAGCCACTCTTCCTATTGGCCACTGCCTCACCTCATTTGGCTGATAGCAATGCACATTATGGAGTTAACATTAGGACAGGAACCCCCAACCTTCAGCCCTCCAGATGTTTTGGTCTACATTCCCATCATCCCTGACCACTGGTCCTGTTAGCTAGGAATCAGGGGAGTTGTAGGCCAAAACATCTGGAGGGCCACGGGTTGGGGATGCCTGCATTAGGACCTTACAATTAGCAGTGCAAATGCCCAAAATCGAAGAGTGCCTTGGGAGGGGATGTAATGCATGTCTATACAACCTATAGAAAGATGTGCATTGCCTGTGCATACAATTGCTGTCAGAGCAAAGCCATACAATGTCAGGGGCAGTAGGCAGGTTCTGAGCCAACCATAGTAGTGTAACCCCCCCCCCCCGGTGACTGGCAGTTCTTCCCTTATATGGAATAAAATGCAGCCATGCATTAGAGAGACAATACTAAGATTGTCCCTATATGAGCAGACCTACCTTTGGACCAAGCTTGACGTGATTGCATATGTCTTTGCAGTTAATTGTTGGCTTTTAAAAATACAATTAATTGTCACCAGTTGGGATCTTTTAATCCTGGGCTACTAAAATTTCAGCTCCTCTTCCTTTTGGGAGGCTGCGAGGAATTATAGAAGTTTGCCATATAGTATAACTGCTCTACATAAACTTGCAGAGAGTTGATTTAGAATCCATATTATACTTTGGGGGAAAAAACATTAAAGCAATTCCTTGTGGACTTTGCATGCGCATCTGCCAGCAGGGCTCTGCTTGATTCGAAAATAACAATAATTTTTGATTGCTCATTTCAGTTGGGGAGCTTGTGCTGGATTTCCAGACAACATTCAATTCACAAACCATCAGGAATGTGAAACCTCGGAAATTGTGGAGTCAGACAATCATTTTATACAATATAAGGTGAGCAGTGAGGTTTTTTTGTTTTTTTGTTAAAAAAAAACACTTTTCACTATGATCTGCAAATTAAATGTTTCAGTCCTCTAGGAATATTTTTTTTTAAACAAAAATTTATAAAAGAAAAAAGGGTATCACCACATCTTATGTGTGTTTTAAATTGCACATTATCAAACTATATGCAGTTGATGGCAGGCTCATTGAAAATGTGCAAGTTAAATCTGAAGAAGGTGGAGAGCTTAAAGGCTATTTTTGCAGCATCTGAGTTCCTGTGAGATCTCATGTGACCATCTTTAGCATCCAAGAGCCTGCATTGAGAGCAGGTCTTGCCCAACAAGCAAGGCAGAAAACTTAAAAGTTCTTATTGTACCTTGTCTGCTTGGGTTACTCAGAGCAAAAAGAGCTTTTAAGCTCTCCATCTTGGGCACAGCTTCTGCAGGTACAGGGAATTCTCTCTCCACACACAAACACACTAGCTGTGTGGGTGACTCCAAGGGTTTGGGTATACAGGCAACTCCCAACTTGTGTGCATTAGAGTCGTGCATGACCTTGCGGAAACGTGTCATTTTTGGTGCTGCAAAGGGGACGTGGTAGGCAGTGAAACAGGGTGGAGCAGAGGCAGAATGGGGTGAAAGGGACTTCAACAACCCAGAACTGAACCCCCACATAAGTTGCATTTGTACAGTAATGCTGATTGATTCGGAATGTGAATCAGGTTGTGGATTCAAAAGAGATTAGAATATGCATCCTATGGAAGGCAGGCACTTCAATTCAGATAGAATATATTTTCATAGGTATTCAATATGTTAAAGCCCGCTTATTCCATCTGGCAAGCTAACACAATGTTGAATTGCACCCAGAGTTTTGTGTTCTCTCCAAGCCATCTAATCTTTATCTTTAGCATGTTTTTCTTCTCCGTGTTTTTATGCTTTCTTTCTACTTTTGTTGTTTTTATTTTTATTTTGAATTGTTTTATTTATTGATTACTTTGTTAGAGGGTGGTTTATGCATGAATGAATTAATAAAGCAGGACTAAAGTGGCCTGGAACCAGTAGGGGAGCAGTAAGGAAGGACATATGTAATCCACTAAAGCAGATGTTTTCAACCCTTTTAAGTCCACGACTCCCTTGATCAACTACATTCCTTCTACGGCACCCCTGTGGAGCCCAGTTATGTTACCCCTTTCCTGCAGAGCTGGCAGCCTCTCACCCTTTCTAAAACACTCTCCCTTATGGAGTATTCCCCCAGTATCCTCCCCTCTCCCCTCTCCTTGGTCTCTGAGCTGCCCCCCCCACTCCAAAGAGAGGTGCCTCCTCACACTTCCCCACAGGGGCCGGAGACTTGTCTGTCCATCCCCAACAGCAAGGGCTGGCAGGCTGGGCTCCCTCACTCATATGCTGGCATACTCCAAGGCCGCCTCAGCTCCTAGCAACCAGTACCCCCTGGCCAGTCACAGAAGCGCCACTTGCTTGTGGAGCTTGTAGCCAAGGCTGCTGCAACAAACAGCTGTGCAAGCCTTTGGGAGGCAGATACACAAGAGGGCGTCAGTGGAGAGAGGGAAAGAAAGAGGGACAGAGGCCAGAGCTGCCTGCGGCAGCCCTGATCATCATTCAAGCCACCCCAGGGTGCCACGGCACAGTGGTTGAAAAACAACTCGCTGAAGCAAGAGTGATTGAGATAGATCTTTCAGGACCCTGGACAGGTCATAGGGAAGAGACAACTTGTTCCAGCAGGTGCTGTTTGCTAACTGCTTCCATGTATAATTCCAGAACTGGGCTTTGTCTCCCTTGTCCTGCCACCTTGGTGAACTAGTTGTGAGATTCTCCCTCAAATATGGACAATTCTCAGGGCATCAAAGGTAGTGCTGTTTGTTAGTGGAATGTAAATTCGTGCAAAATGTGATTTTAGGGATCAGGGTGATACACCTCCCTCTTTTGGTCTAATCTCTACTTTCAGAGACCAAACACAAAAGTGTATAGTTGTAGACTTACTCTTGGAATTATAGCCAATGTGACCCCACTCTCTTATCCAGTTTGTATATATGAGCTCATTGTTTACTGCAGATAAAGACTATTTCATGGTGTTTCTAGCTTCTGATTTGCTTTTGACATAATTGTGGCTCAGTAGCACAGTAAAATGAGTACACCTTTGCTGTTTTGGATAGGCACACTCCAGATAAAGTAGCATTTTAATACAAAAGTCTGTATACGATTATAGTGTATAAGTAGGAGGGGATAACTAAGGTTAATTCATGTTAAGAGAGAAAAATAAAAGACAAGGGGCAAAACCAAAGAAACAAATATTTTTAATAATAATAATAATAATAATAATAATAATAATAATAATAATAATAGTTTATTATTTATATCCCACCCATCTGTCTGCGTTTCCACTCTGGGTGGCTTCCAACAGAAAAATAAAATACAGTAATCTATTAAACATTAAAAGCCTCCCTAAACAGGGAATATAAACATTAACACCAGTTTTGAATATAGTCAAGCTTTGATGTCTTAATATGTGTTTCGAAGGCACAGCAACAGCTATGTTTCAAGAGAGGAAACCCTTTGCTGTGAATAGTAATTTGATACCTTCAAGAGCAATTTTTGAAAGCAAAATTCAAGGCACAGGGGCAGATACCAATAGTATTTTTTTTTAGAAAAAAAAATGTCCTAATGTTAAAGCTCACTGAGGTGTACAAGATGCTAAGAGGATTACACACTAAAAAGGCAAAAGTCTCATGTTCTGGATACTCACACATTAAGATTGCTGTCAGGTATAGATAGTAATGCTCAACCCCTGACTGTTATATTTAATCTTTTATTGACAGGCAAAACCTTTCCAGTAGAGTAAAATTTGTGACATATAATCCACATTCGTAAATCTGGGGATAGAGATAACCCAGACAATTACAGCCTGTTGCTCTTTTATCACTGTTGAGAAAGCTAGGCCATGTATCTGTGACCTGGGATATATTGCTGGCATTTTGTGTTGATAACGACAGCATTAGAAGCAGTGTCCTTGTGGTTGTTCAATATGTTTCGGTGCAATTGCTTTCTTAATAAAAGCAGAGGGTAGTTTTAATTATAGCACAATTTTTTTAATTGCTCTATTGAAGGAGGAAAAATGTTTAATGGTATGAATGCATATCTGCATCTTCAAATTCCATTAATGTATTGTAACTTCTGTAGAGCATACAGCCTGTATACAGTCCATCTGTCAGTGAGCACTTGCATAATATTTACCATTGACTAGAACAACCTTTGTTAACCTGGTGCCCTGCAGATGTTTAGAAATACAACTCATATCAGCACCAGTCAACATGGTTGTGTGATGTTGGATCTACCGTAATAGGCTTTGTAGTCCGAAACATCTGAACAGTCCTTGGGTGGTGAAAGCTGGCCTAGGGGTCTAGCACAATAATTTGTTTTGGGCTTATGGTGTGATCTTATGAGACATTGCACCGAGGCAGCATCATATAGGATCAGTCTGTAGTGCATACTGTACTCCATTTTGATAGGGTTAGAATGCAGAACAACTGCTGCAAGACAAACTACTTTTTGCAATGTGGTAGCTAAAGCTGATTCAGAGGATCAGAAAGTTTTATTCCAAAAATAAGTCCACATGCAGTGAAATATGCTAAATGTGAATCTCTCGGGTTTTGTTTTGGGTTTTGTTTTCCCCCCCATAAAATATGTTGCGATTTTTATAATTCATGTTTTATTTCTATGTATACTTGTGGATAAATGATTAAAATACAGAGAAAGCTTGGCAGATAAGTAAATTGCGAGGTGTGGAGGATGGGATTGGAGACTTTGATCTTTTAAAAGCTCTCCACCTTGCTTTCTGGGTTCTATGAAGGTCACGTGTTGGTTCTGGAGGCCTTTGCAAGATCTCACAAGATCTTGGATGGCCCTAGAAGATCTTGTGCTGACTCCAGAATGTAATATTTCTCATACAAAGGTTGTTTCAGGGAGTTATTCTATTTTGACTTTACACAAGTTTGCCTTTGCACGTTACCCCTGGGACGTAAAACCGCCCCTCCCCCAACAAGACACAATTTCTACTGGATTTCAAATGAAATGTTATGACGAGGTCTGCACGAGTCATTTACCCACTTTGAGGAGGGAGGTGTTGGGGAGAAATTTATTTATCAACAATTATGAGAATGCTGCAATTGTAATCCCCTCTGTACTGTTTTCTTGGTGTGTGGGGGGGGGGAGGTCAATTGTCACAATTTACTCTGTCAGCTTCTTTAGGCCTTTTCTCATGAAGTAATGCCTTTTTCTCTCTGCAAGTGTGGAGCTCCCCATTCATAGCTGCCAAGTTTTCCCTTTTCTCGCGAGGAAGCCTATTCAGCATAAGGGAAAATCTCTGTAAAAAAGGGATAACTTGGCAGCTATGCCCCATTCCTATTGAACGTGGTCTTCTGGGGGCTGAGATGAACCAGGAATCCCTGGATACTAAGCCATCACTTGCCCGTTGCCAGCTCTAGGCTGGTGCTGTAATTCATTCTCTCTCTCTCTCTCTCTCTCTCTCTCTCTCTCTCTCTCTCTCTCACACACACACACACACACACACACACACACACACACACACACACCACTATCTGCAGTGTTAGTCTTGATCTCTACCACAGTTACTCCTTTCTGGTTTTGTATGGTGCCATTCCCCCCCCCCTTAACGCAATTTCTTCCTGGGTAATATGGACCAGGGTGGGATCACATAGTTATGAGGAAGATGTGGCAATACTGTGTACTGTACTCATTCACATTTGCGTACATGCTAATGTGGCAAACCAAATGAATGAAGCATTGTTCTCACTCAGAATAGATGAATACTTTCACCTCTTTTTGATATAACCAACAACAATAAAGTGATTGTTGATTCTGATGAAGATGTTTGCAAAAGTTGTCACCCCCTTTTCCACTCAGCCCTAGTTAATTACTTTAAAAATGTGGTAATAACATGGCGCAGGAACATAGCTGCCAAGTTCTCCCTTTTTTAAAGGGAAATTCCCTTATGCTGAATAGGCTTCCTCGCGAGAAAAGGGGAAACTTAGCAGCTATGCGCAGGAAGCATTATTACTATGGTTGTGGGTGATGGGAAACACTTTTTCCTTTTCTTTCATTGCTGCTGGCAGCCATTGTCCAAACCTATTTTTTTATTATGCTGTTGGTGAAGGCTTCAAAAATATATAGATATTGCCAGATACTATGCTATTTAAAAGTTTAGTATACTCATCAAAAGGTTTGTCTTTGTTCTACGGGCTAAAACATATTATGACATACAGCTTGCCTTGCTTTTCCAGTTCAGTAACATAGGATGTGTTTTAAAAAAAGGAAGTTATGAAGAAAATAAGAAAATAAATATATATAAAATAAAGTTCCTGTTGTGATTCCTTGTATCTGTTACACCATTGCTCCACACACTGTGGAAACTATAAAATCACCTGAAGCTGGGTTAGAAAGATGTGGTGTTGTTTCTTTATCTGTTGGGGTGTATGTGGTTTTTTTGTAATATCCCGCATTATGTCTCTTGAAGAACAGCATGGTATTAGTGCTGGGTGCCAACCTCAAATGAATACAAAGGGGCCAATGTTTCCTCCCCACTGCACCACAAAATCAAATGTGATAAGATTAAAGCCAGTGGCATTGCTATGAGGACACAGGGACTTACAGCAGGTGTTACACACAACCTAATGATATCTGTCGCTAATTCCAACTATGACAATCTTCCACACAGTTGTGTTGCCTCTGATCATAACTTAGAATGGAGAGGGCAAGTACACGTGTGGCTTTAAGTCCCTCAGCCTTTAGTGTGGGATTAGGAGAACATTAGTTCCCATTGTACAAAAACGATGGGGTATCTCTTCTCGGTACTGCAGCAGCTGGCTAACAGGTAAGAGCAAATTGAGCATCTTTCTGGCCAACTCTGCTTTTGCTCTTTGTCTTTGATAGCATTTTGAATATGCCATTCCCATATGATCAGTAGCCCAGAAAACATTAATATTTAAGTATTATTTAAAAGGTTTGGCGTGTTTAAATGATCCGCATACAGTGTCTCAGTTATTACAATTATAACCCCGCAAGGTGACTCATTGCTATTATCCTAACATCCCTTCCAATAACATTTTCATCTGTTCTGCGTTAGTTCCTTTTTGAGTTTCGGTGGTGCATGTTTCATTCCATACCCATGTTTAGACCACAATGCTATAATACATGGGTAGGCAAACTAAGGCCCGGGGGCCGGATCCGGCCCAATCGCCTTCTCAGTCTGGCCCGTGGACTGTCCGGGAATCAGCATGTTTTTACATGAGTAGAATGTGTGCTTTTATTTAAAATCCATCTCTGGGTTATTTGTGGGGCATAGGAATTCATTCTTTTTCTTTCTTTCAAAATATAGTCCAGCCCCCCGCAAGGTCTGAGGGACAGTGGACCGGCCCCCTGCTGAAAAAGATTACTGACCTCTGTCATAATACTTACCTGGGAGTAAGTCCCACTACTTCTAAATAGGCATGCATAGGATTGCACTTCGAGTGAATTTTTTGGCATACGTTTTTTGTCCCTAATGAAGAAAATGTAGGAGGCAAGACAGCTTCAATGGCAGTATAACAACATACTGTTTCTTCATGATTGTTACAATATTTTACTTGGGTTATGGTAATAGGAAATGTTACACAAAATTTTCTCTATTGATAATTTGAACTGTTACCGTGCTAACATATCAGTGAAAGTTCTATGGTTCATTCTATTTCTGGGTGTAGGCTGATCCCCAGATGGTTCTTCTCATGTCGGTTAACATGGAAAAGATGAAGAAAGATGCTCCCAGACGAAATGGCCGCCAAGAGCTCACATTCGACATAGCACACTGGCCCCTGTCTAATATGTGGCTGATCACAAAGGTACCATAGTGAAAAGGCAGAGCATCCACTGCATTAATGGATTCAGATGTTTGATATGTGAAAAGATTTGTTGTTCGGATTGTTAGCTTACTTTTGGGGATTTTGAGTTAAATATTAAAAACAAGTAAAACTTACACAACTAATAAAGATCATCATGCATATATAACACCATGTCTCCCATGGCCTTCCTCGGTTTGTTGTGAAAACAAATGGAGTTGACTTTGATGGGACATAGATGTCCAATGCCAAGAGCAAATTAATCTGTTAATTGTGGCTATATCCTCTGTGCTGAATTATGATATGTTGGCTGAATTGGCTGTGGTCCGCTGCCGCCATGAACAGAATTGTAGCGTGACAACCCTGTTCCCTTTTGAGATATCAAAAAACTCATTGCTTGCATATTTGGAAAGGGAGTGAGCATCACTGTAACAATATCAAAAGCAATTATTGGACAAAGTTGGGAGGTGCAAGGCAGAAGAGAGCGGCAGAGCCAACACTGCACCTGAAGCCTTGCTGCTTGCACCAGCTAGGACAGAAGGAGGACAGCCCCCCCCCCCGGGAGCTGGACCATCCTAGGATCCATCCCCCAAATGTCCCATTTGGGGGCGGCACTGTCAGTAGTAGTGTTGCCTGTCAGTGGTGTGGCTAGAGTCCTCTGCAAGCAGGAATCATAGATAAGCTGCATATAAAATGGCCTACAATTGCCCTGAATTTGATAGCTAATATTAAAATCTGTAAAGCAACCCAGACTTAGCTGTTTTTACTCGGAAGTAAGTCCTCTTGTTTTCAGTGGGACTTACTGCCAAGCAGGTGTTCGGATTTCAGCCTTTAAAATGTAACAACCAATGAAAGATTGCACCTGCAACAGCTGTTTTACTTGCTTCAGAACTGCTGTATATATATCTCTCTGTATATAAATCTATACAAACAAAAGGCTTTAAGGATGTTTAACCAACATTCTTTTAGACTTGAGGTAAAACTTTAAATTGACTCAATGGCTCTAGATTTGTTGCAATCTTTGCAGTTCAGTGAACTTTTTTCCTGTGCATACATATTTCGAGTAAACTCTGTAGTTATAAGTATAGCAAGTGACACGTTATGGACCCTAAATCGTTGCACTGTGAAATATGCAGAGGAAAAGGACAAATGAAGATATCAAGGGTCTGTTCTATTTTGCACTGAACTGTAAAATGCCACCCTTGTTGTACAGAAGATCACTGGTTCTGAGCAGGGCTCATTGACTGCTAAGTTGTGGGTAGTGTTTCAGTTTCTCCAACTGTTAATATCCTGAGCTATCCAGGCATAATGACCTCTCTATTTGTAACACATTGTTGAATTTTCTGGTTCTTTTAACTTATTCAAAACCTTTTCCCCCATTCATTGAAAGGCTGGAATGATTCTAAGTCGAGCTATGGTACACAGCAGCCTAGCTGTTGGTCATCCAATCAGAGCTGTGATGCAGGATGGCATACCCCTTGAAGGCTTTAAACTGTGTCTGCAGAAAAGGTATTAATACAAGGGCTGGTTGGTTTTTACATACAATCATCTAGATAAACTGAAAACATGTAGTCATTTAGATAAACCGAATGTTACCAGAATACTGTATGTGCTTACAGATTTTGTCATTCAATGAGTGAAACTGTATTACCTCAAAATTATCATCATCCTTTAATTCCTTTTGGATTATTAAATTCATGTAAAGGCATAGCCTTTACTTTCATCTCATATTTTAAATCACCTTTGAAGGTTCTTTCAACAATAGGCAGGAGGGAAAAAAATAGACAGATAACAAGGACACATATTTTTTACTTTATGCTGTGGTAGTTCTTGTGTTTCTTTTGTTTCTCGGTCCTTTAAAAGAGATAAAAAAAATGCACATGTTATGTAATAGCCTACAGTGGATCTTAAAGATGCAGTCTGGGTGTGCAGATAGATTTCTTGGTGGACATTTTACAGCTCAATCGCAGAGTTAGACTAAATTGCTCCTGCAGGGTAAAAAAAAGTAAAAAATAAGGGGGGGGGAGCCATCTTCTGGGGACACCTGCTGGGAGACTTCCAAAAATGACCTCACTTCAAGGACAGGTTGATGTCAGAGATGTTTCCTCCAGATACGCAGATATAGATACAGTGTACAAGATACCGGAACATTATTATTGTGCTCAGAAATGGACCAGACTTTGGAGCCAGTAATGTTCTTTAAGTGCTAGCAAGATGTGCTCCCAACAACCATTCCCAAAGTAACCTGTCAGTTGTTTGTTTTTTTGTTTGTTTACAGTAACTGCAGTTTTATTGATGCTAAATGCTCTCACCTTGTGATGTGCATCATGTAGAGGATTCACATCACTCTCTTGGCTACTGCAATATCATGTGATCAAAATGTCTCGAAATCATCTCACAATTGCCCAGATTGAGAGAAACCTTCCTTATAAATCCTTATAATGAACTTTTTTTCCCCAGTGGAGAAAGGACGATTAGATTGACCTACTTTTGTTTTCTAGTGCTGACCTTGTATCTGGATGGAGAACAGACCCAAGACTCAAGTTCATTGAGTCAATGAAAATTCAGATTGTTAGAATTTACTCAGATCAGAGTTCATTACATTTTTGTTTTTGTTTTTGTTGTTACAAAGAAGAATAAGGACCAAAGGGCCATATTGTGGAGCATCTTATTCTCACAGTGACTTCTGAGAAGCATACAAGCAGAAGATGAGACAATAGGAATCTGCCACTCATGCCCCCCCCCCCAACAACTGCCTCTAGTTCTGGAGATTGTACACGCTCATCAAGTCTAGTAGCTGCTGTTAGCCTTATGCTCCATGAATTTGTCTAAAACCCTTTCAAACCCATCAGAGTTGGTGGCCATTATTTATTTATTTGTTCAGAGAGTTCTGTACCATTCTTTACCAACAACGGTCACAGGGCAATTCACAACGAAATAAGGCAGTATTAAACATAATTCCTAATTAACATTGAAAGAATTCTCATAAAATACATAACATAATCAGCAGTAGCACAATTTAAAATTCACTGCATCTTGTGATACTCTGTAGCTTAACTATGCACTGAGTGGAGAAGTGCTTTCTCATTTGCAGAAATCACCAAAGGAAACCCAGTAGAGAATGAATTCTGGCTTAGTGCACATGCTTCAAGTTGTATTAAAGGAAGAGTTTCTACTTTACATTGGTTTATTTTTGTGTGTGTGATAATTGCATCTTTTGATTTTTGGGGGAGGCAGGTTTGCCCAACCAAAATCCTTTCAGGAACAGGACCAGTGCTGTTTCTAGCGTGGGTCAATGATGAACCCCGAGCCAGAAAAGTGTTAACCTTTTGAAATTGTTTGTAAAATTGTAAAAGGGTGTGGAAGCTGTCACCTGCCAAGTCAGTTCTGGATCTCTGATCTGGAGTTGTCTACAGTTTTAGGGTAAAGTATCTGATGTCCAAAGATATTTGCCTGTCTGGTGAGTTACAAATTTTAAAAGCATCTCCTTTATGGAGGAGGTCAGGTTTGGAAGTGGTTAAACAAGTACTGCTCCTATTTAGAAATCCCATGCTACTTCATTCCTTTTCTTAAACAGAGATTTATTTAAGGAATAAGTTTTTCAGGGTGGAATTATTTATTAAATGTAGTTATGATATCTAAAGTTGCAATCATGTACCCACCGGCCTGGAAATAAGGATAATTGAACTTAGTGGAACTAACTTTTGAGTAAATATGGTATGAATCTACAATCTGTGCACACTTTCCTGGGAGTTAGCCCCACTGAGTGTAGTGGAATTTATGGTATTTCCAGGCAAATCATGCATAGAATTCCGCTGTAAGTAGAACATGCTGTATGCTTTTGGTGATAGTTAACTTAAGAAATATTTCTCTTGCAGAGACAAAAACAGTATATATCAACACTGGGAGTTTGGAAGTGATGGTTGTATCCATCCTAAGGTATGTGAGATATATAAGCATTTTTTAAAAAACTATTTATTCCCAATCTTCAGACTCCTACATGGAGACCAGTAAGACATATATGCATGAATGATTAAATATGGCCTCCTACATGAGCAATGTAAATGTTTTCTCCCTTTTGCATTGTTGCATTGCTTGATTTCTCTCTAAGAATAGCATAAAAGCATTTTATGACAATATTTTCCTTAAACTTCTGACTACTGTGAGCTTTGCATTTTCCTTTTCCCATTTTTTTCTAATGAGTACTATTCACTGACATGTTGATTTTATCGTGTTCATTAATTTGGGGTTTGATTTATACATGTATCAAAGTTCAGCTTTAGTCTAACTGCAAATGGTGCAGCACTGATCTTGGCCAGAAATCAGTATTTCTAGCTGAAATACTCCTACTTGCCTAATCTGTTACTACCCTACTCTCAGCAATTCTCCATGTCACTGCAGCCCTTATAAGATACTGTGGGTGGGTGTGGAGCTTGGGAACGCAGCAGGAAAGGTGACGCAAGAAAGCCTGACCAGACTTCAGCTCTCGGGACATTGGCTACAGCTGTATATAACTTACCATCTAGTTTGTGGACAAATTGGTACATTTTATTGAGTGATTTGCTTTGTTATGAGTATTGTGCCATGAATTCATTGATTTTCTTTGGAACTAGTCTCAGCCTTGGGGTTTCTCATCGATATAGTGGTGAAATGCTTTCTAGAATGTTTTCAAAATGCCTAATTACTTAATATGCCTACCTTAAAATATGCGTGTAATACAATTGAGTTGATGTATAGTCTGTAGCTGGTCTCACTTGCTTGAGACTTTGCTCAGAATGCACTTTTAGTTCTTGTTTTGCACTTGGTGTAGTTGTTATTGTGGTTAGGTTTATCTGTGCCGGCCTGCTTTGTGTAGATAGTGTTATTTGGCGGTGCATGCAGTAGTTGCATATCTAAGGTGAACAACTTGCCTTTTGCACCTGTACTTTTCCAACACTTTCAAAGCACAACAGTGGCATCCCTTTCACACCAGGCTCAACCCCTTTATCCTATAGACTTCAGCCCTGCATCTGGTACAGAGACCAGAAAGTTGTCTTTAAACAGTGGGCAATCTTAGTGTAACAGTATATACTCAGAATGCCCTAATTTTGAAATTCGGAAATTCTTCATTTATATCCTTTACAGTTTACCAAATACTCTATTGCTCATTAGATAAAGCACTATTTCATAGAAAAATAACTTCAGGATCTCATCTATTCTGATTAAAGGCTTAAAGGAAATAGCAAAGTTTTAAAGGAAATTATAGATGTAACATGCAGTCTGTAAGCATAAGAACTCTGCAGTGCAGCGTAGGCCACTGTATTTTAGAGAGCCCCTATTTTCATATAATCCCTGATATTAATATACATCATGTTGGGCTGCTAATCCTTAACCCAGGTGGTGCCAGGGTATGGCGAAAAATATTCCTCAGTTCAGCCCCAGCAACAAAAAAGGAACATATGGGTCATTTGCACCAAAACTGGACCAAATTATTTATTGGCGGTGGAATGGGTTTTGAGGGCAAAAAGTGTGTAAGCAAAGGCTTGCCTCATTTTGGGGGTCAGGGAAAACTTTAGTATTTGTAGTGACTTTCAGTGGGGGCAGCGTTGCTTACTAATAATATGAAATAGGAGAATTTCAACATCTCTCTCACTTTTAAAAATGGAGAAAGCTTTAGTGCTGCTTCAAGGGAAAGCATAGTTGCAGTGAACAGCCAATCACATTATTCAGTGCCTCAATGAGAACAATGCTTGTTTTCTACCTTATCCCAGTGGATCCTTGTCAGCAGAGCAACTATACTAAGCTAGGCATGCAGTAACATTCATATCATCGCAGAGACATGACTCATATTCTGCAGGCATAGGGAGGGTTCCACCATATCCAGTAGGCATATGCCAATATATCCATTGGCATATATTTTTATAAAAGGCCTTCATGAAAATGCCAGTTGTGAGCTAAGTTGACCCTTAACAATGAATGGCACGCCATGATGCTCTTACAAATGAACCTAATGTCATGTTTAAGGAGGGCTTTAAGCATGGGAAAACGGAAAGTGGAAATGTGTGGGGAGACAAAGAAATAATGATTGGAAGTGGAAAGGAAAGTGAATAGTAGAGTTCTGCACTAAGTATGTATATGCATGGATTGAGCAGAAACTACAGTGATGGAATCATATATTGATCAGAAAGGAAAGTTTGGTTGGAGGAGGAAATGGGCCATGTTGCGCCCATGTGTAATATCAACTGAAGCAACAACAACTGCGGCAAACATCTAGAAGGGTCTTAGTGATTTTTTAATACTTACATGTTACAGTCTGTATCATTATTCTCTACATTCTGTATAGAGTTTAAGTTTTGCATTAGTCAAATGGGTGGAAGTTGTAAACAAAATTGTGTAGATGCAACATATCTTTTAATGTCATTGCCTAGGATCAACAACTTTTCCTCCCATAATTCCTAGTGCTAAACTGTAGATGGTTGTCTTTCTACTGATTACATCCTGGTGTGTGTTACTACTCTGCCTTTGTCCTTTCCTACAGGCTTACCCTGAGTTTGTCCTGACCTACCTAGAGGAGCTAAATGTAAGAGAGGAGGTGACCCAGACGGAATACTGCACACACCATGGGGCCCAGTCTCCAGTTCATCGAGAGACAGATAGCAATGCAGCAGAAGAGGTCACTGTATCAAGCCAGAGGCAGGTCAGAGCAGTATTTATTTTTTTAAGGAAAAACATTTCGAAAGGAAATGCTGTTACCCTTTGCAGTTTAATATCAATATTCAAGTTAAACAATTTCTGTATGTGTATATGTAAAGAGAGAGAGAGAGAGAGAGTTTAGCGTGAATATTAATTACATACACATCTTCGAGAAATAGAAGCACAACCCACAATCACACAAAAATACCTTTTTTAAATAGCTCCTATCCCTATGGGATAATATTACTTGTTAAAATGTACCTGCCAAAATATGCTTATCCAAAGTAAATATTTGTATGGAGCACAATATATATTAATTGTATGTTTGTTCATAATTTAATAGGTCCTGCAAAATGATGTCTGTAACGAGAAGCAACTTTCAGGACCTTTGGACGCCCACTTAAGGCCTGAAGGTCCCTTGGGGGAGAATAGGCAGCTGACAGTGGCACTGGTGAGGAAACTAGAAGAGAAACATCCTAAGGCCTCAGCTCAAAGGTAAGCCACTGACAGAACTGATATTTATTGTTCAATGACATTAGATGTTTTCCTTCAGTTTCATGTAAGATTGATTTCCTGGATATTATTGAAATATCTCAGAAGCCCTCTGGCTTGCAAGCAGACATGGAGTTTTGACCAAAACTAATGGAAAGGGGTGACATTTATGCAGGTTTTTTTATAAAAAAGAAAAAGATTGATGTGTACACTATGGAAGAGGATCACTGAGGTAATTATTGTCAACTTATTATGCATAGAAGAGTAAAGTGTATGATTTGGTTACATGCTTTGTTCTACTGAAGTTAATTTTATATGAGTACATCATTTATGCATTTGATACATTTTTACCTATAATATATGATACAAAGGTAAAACAAGAATGTTAAAATTCAAAACTAATAAGCAATATTACATATACCCCTCCACTTTTTCTGCATTGGGTGTTACATGGCAATAAACTCACTGGATGTACTTAGGCTCTAGTACTCACAGAGCAGTTTGCATGAATGTGAGATGTTTTGTATAATACTGAAATATATTTTATATATTTATTCCCTCTCTTGAGAGTGCATGTGAGCTTTGAAACTGTGTTCTATGTTCAAATAGAGATTGATCATAAAGGCATATATCAAATTTCAATCTTGCATTTTGGCAATTTCCCCATCTTTCCCGGCTGCTTAGGATTTGAACATGAAATGTGGAATGGTATTCCATTATGTCGCAATGTTCTGGCCAGATGATGCAGCATGGTGCAACTTTCTGCATTGAGTTGATGAAACAACCCCAGGGGTTCTTAATATTGATGACATAATAGGCATAGAGTACCTCTTTTATGACTACCACCATGCACCTTCTGTGGTGGCATTTCAGAATTGACAGATTGCAATAAAAAGTGTATGATAAAAAGATCAAATTCCTGAATGAGAGCCTGGAAGTGACAAGATTCTTTTAAAACATCGGGAGGGCAGGGCTCATAACCAAATTCTGTTCTGTAATAGCAATGTTTTCTATAGTGGGGTGTAGTGGTTAAGAGCGGTAGACTCGTAATCTGGGGTACCGGGTTCGCGTCTCTGCTCCTTCACATGCAGCTGCTGGGTGACCTTGGACTAGTGTCACACTTTTCTGAAATCTCTCAGCCCCACTCACCTCACAGAGTGTTTGTTGGGGGGGGGGAGGAAGGGAAAGGAGAATGTTAGCCGCTTTGAGACTCCTTAGGGTAGTGATAAAGCGAGATATCAAATCCAAACTCCTCCTCCTCCTCCTCCTCCTCCTCCTCCTCCTCCTCCTCTTCTTCTTCTTCTTCTTCTTCTTCTTCTTCTTCTTCTTCTTCTTCTTCTTCTTCTTCTTCTTCTTCTTCTTTCATAATATAAAAATCACTGGCTTTCATTATATCCTCACAAATAGTACTCACAGGTTTCTAAAAACCTTTCAGACCTAAATCTTTAAACATTTCCCCCATTTACCACATTCCTTATGATCCAGGGAAACAAATTATTCAGCATTCTGCACAAAATTTACTAATACTTACTGTGGGGTGGGTGTCGCTGAGAACCCAACTGCATTTGCAGATATTTGCAAGCAGCCAACACCCTCACACCAGCAGGTGACCAGACTTAATGATAACTCTCAGTTAAAGGCCCTTAGTTGACCACTATTCTCTGTTCACATAAGGATCTTCACAAAATGTGCTCTTTAGGGTTGCCCTCAACACTTCCAGGGCAATATGTGACTGGCTTCCTTCACAAGAATCAATGAAATCCGTAGATTTGATTATCAGCTTCAACACTAAACTATCTGTGTGTGAGATAAACTTGTCCCTTTGTGTGACCTGTGGGATATGTTTACTAACACTCTCCTGCAATGTTTCATGCTGCTTGAATCCTACAATTGATGAACAATTAATGCCATTCACAGGAAGGTGTCCAATGAGGCAGCAACATGCCGTCCAAACCTGTGAAGTGTGGCATACAGTTCTGGCTGTGTTGAGATTTCAAAACATCTTATGCATACGATAGACACATGTGAGGAAAAAAGAATGGGCCCTAAGCAGCTCAAAACCTAGGTGAGACAGTGGTTGAGAAACTAACACCAGGCTTACAGGGTTCTGGGAGAAATATAACAACCAATAACATCTTCTCAAATGTCCCTGATCAGAGAATTAGCTGATTTTGGTTGGCACTCCCCCCCCCCCCCCGGCCCACAAATTCCCTGGGAGTTCCTTGCCTGAAAATCTAGAAGTCACTAGAGCTGGATTATTGTGGACATTGGTGATATACACTTCCAAATGCATGATCCAATAGTGGCCACTGTAGTCATTTCCAAACATGGTGGACTTTGTCTGCCTAAATGTCTATATTATATGGAAGATAAACTTCCCACAATGATATAAGCATCTCAAAAGATAAGTGTTCTGCTTCCTAGTAGACTTAAGTCTTGAGCTGAACAAACTCTGGATTGAACCAAGAGAGCTCAGTCACTAGAGTCTGAGACTATTAATATCAGGGTTGTGCATTCGAGCCCCACATTGGGCAAAAGATTCCTGCATTACAGGGGGTTTGACTAGATGACCAGCATGGTCACTTCCAACTCTAAAATTCTATGATTCTATGAGTCTATGAAAAAGCCACCTTCCTTGTTGTATCAAGAGAGTTAACCTCAGAAATGATTTTTTAAAACTGCAGGGCCAGTTTGTGCAGATCTTTGTGTTGCTCTGCTCAGCAAGGAGCAGGTCGTAGGTAAAACTTGAACTAGTTGTCTTTGCTTGTCATTGGCTCATGTTCCACCTACTGTTGGTCTCCCTGCATTCTGCCCTGGCAGTCCCAATGGGCACCGCTGATTAAGGGGCACGGGGGAAATCTACAAATAAGATTGAAGAGGCTGAGAAGAAGCAGGTCATTATACTGGGAACCACTCCTGATTTCCCAGTTCACATTATACCTGCACAATATTGAATGATTCGCTAAGATTTGAGGAGTGCATAGATGCACATGCAGAAGAATGGTGTGTGTAAATGAAAGATATTTCATGTACCTGATACAAAATGATATTGTTATTATGAAGACTTTGCAATACAAAGTGGCACTCGAAGTCTCACATGCGATTGATTTGTCTATTCCAAAACAAAATAATTAGTATGGCAGATGATTCCCCCCCTCCTAATAGGCACTTCTGCCATTCAGGCCAGTTCTTCCCAAAATCCAATGGGCAGAAGGTGGGGAATGTTGGTCATATGGAATAATGCATTGAAAGTGAACTGTTGGGAGTAAATGGATACTTTCATGGTGGGTGGCTTTATAGAATGACTCCAAGGTAGAGCAAAGATCTTGCAAGTAAGACATCCTATGGCTTGTATCCAGGGTAGTGCAAGTTGAACAGTGGGGCTTTCTCATCCTGTCCTTCCCACTGCTGTTGCTGTGCACTGGAAAATACACTCTTGGGAGCCACACACACCAGCCTGGAATGTCATGGGATATTTCAAAGGGGTTCCATAGGGAGAGGGGAGGATCAATATAAATTGAGTAGAGGCATCTTAAGGGAGCAAAGCTGCCATACGCATGCCCCCCCCCCAATGCCACATTCTGCACTATTCCAAAAATTCCTCCAACTCCTAGGAGCAGCTTTTCAGGGTGCAATGGGATACAATAAGGAGGGGTGGAAGTCCCATTGCACGAATCAAACTTCACTCACATAACTCTGCACCCAAGCCTTCATCTACTACTGCACCTACACAGATTTATATCTGCCAAGTGTACATTTATCCTGCTTGTACCTGCGTGCAGAAATCCACATTAAAAGCACAACAAAATGCATTGTCCTATATAATTTTAAGTATATGAATAGTCCCTTTTACTTTTATGGGACCACTTGCTTTCTTACAATTTGGCCCTTCCGCCTAAATCAATAGTTCCTTATCAGGTATTTATTGGGGGGAAATCCAGAAGATTTAATTTAAAAAGTTACACTTTATCTTTCATTGCCATCAATGGCAAAAAATATTAACAGGGTTTTGTCTTGAGCTATATAACATTGGCCACCTACCCTTTTCCAATAGAAAGAAAATTCCTATAAATCACAGGTGAAATATTTAGTTTATATAGATATAACTAAAAGCACTTTTATTTCCCATCCTTTTTTTTGAAGTGAAGAATTTAAGAATTCCCCCCCCCCCTATAAAATTTTGTTTTATTTTCTCAAAACACCTGGGGTTTTGTGTTTTCATGAAACAATATTTCAGTGTACCTAACCCCCACATTGTACTTTGTGGGAAAATTACGATGGAGTGAATCTTTTCACTGAAAGCTCAAGCTTTTCCTCATGATTTATCTGCCATATAAATGTTCTAAAGGTTAAAGCTTTGAATTGGGGACAAATTAGCTTTCATTACATGCTTTAGTTGAATCTTGACAAAAATTACTCAGCTCTCTGTTTGAGCTAGATAATTTAAATTCATTTTCCCCCTGTTCTTTGTAGACTCAGCAATACAAACCTAACTCAACGTGGTACAGAAATAATATAGATGCTGTGTTTCGTATTTTTCACCTGCCGGTGTGAGGTTGTGGTTGTTTGCGTTCTTCTATTAAATTGAGCAACTTACCTTTATTTAAATTGAATAGAAGTTGTTTGGGGGGAGAACTGTAGCAGCCAACAAAGCATGGTGACCCAGCTTGTCACCCAGTGACCTGTGAGAAGGAAATAATGAACTGTGAGTAGCTGTCATCTTAACTGCTTCTGACAGTTTGGCTATGGGCACATCTGTGTTAGTTGCATGGAAAGGCCTTTGTTGTTTTCCCACTAGTGACTTTGCAGACCGCTGTGGGGTTTGCTCGCTGCCCTGCTCCTCTACTTCCCTCCCGTTTTAGCAGGGAAAACAGCTGCCAATGATGGTCTTGACATTTCTTTTAATGATTTACTTGGCATTTATTTAATTATAAAGTACAAATCATATTGAGGTATTAAACCTTTTTGGATATTTTGAGGGAAGTTAGGATCCTGCCACAGTTACAGTTTTGCAATCCATTTGGTCATACTTCCACGCTCTGCATTAACTCTAAAAAGGTTTTGTCTCATAACTTCTCTACATAATAATTTTGACTTTAGACCATCTCAATTTTACATCAACATTTTTATAATTTAGAAACTACTACAGTACTACTATTAGTATTGATACTACTACTGTCACAGTAGTCCCATGTAAACAATTGTAGTAAAATGATTACTGCATATATATGCCTGTTTTCCTTTCATGGTTTAGACCAAGATTGCCTTTTTTATTCTTATTTAAACTTAATGCTTATGAGCCAGAGATACGTGAGGGGAAATTAAATGTTCACAGTGGGCTTCTTGTTTTACCTTCCTTGAACCACTTTCTTTGCCTCCATTCCTCTACCTCCATGTGTGAAAAATGCTTTTAAAACTCTCCTGACTTTGAAAAGCAGATTCTCTCACAGCAAAGAAAAAGAAATGCTCCACTTTCCATGCAGTGTTCCTTGTGCCCACATGTGCTCAGTGAAACACCAATTTTTACAGTTGGAAACAATCTTAATTGCTCTTCCTTGATGATAATTCATTCTTAAGTAAAACAAATGATTTTTCTTTCTGAACTGAGTAAAATAAATCTGGAGCTACTATGAAAGAAATGACATACAACTGATTATTTTTGTTCTTCAAATAAACTTGGATATTTGGGGCAGTGCATTTCATGACAGTTTAAGAGGGTTCTTGGAAATGCTGACCCTAAACCTTATTTATAATTTAAATAAGTAGAAAAAGCAACCAATGTGAACAATAAATTATGATCCATTTTCAAATATGACAATTTTATGAAAGTTTTATAATCCCTCTTATATCAATGACTGAGGGCCAAACTAGCTGAGACACCATTTGCAAAGTAATTGTGTGATAGGCTTTTAAAAACGAGTACAGTAACTTGAATCCCAATCTGGATTAGTCATGCTCATGTGTGTTATTTGTATTTGGGGAGGAAAGCTTCCACTGATGTCCTGAAGGTAGTTGTTTTTCTGCAATGCAAATATGGTGGCATGATGCCCGAGTTCTGGATCAGGACCATGGTGGGAGAGGAGGTGCACTAGTGCAATGGGATTCCCCCTCCCCACCTCTATGTGTGTACCCTTTGCCCTCCCTAAATCTGCTCAAGAGGGTTGAGGGGAAATCCAGGAACAGATTTAGTGGGGATGCAGGGGGAGGAGATGGGGTACAAGGAAAAGTGCTATATTGAATGCAACCCATTCCCCCTCCTCTTAACCATGGTTAAAAATTGGGAGTTCCTCAGGACTGTATGCCTTTCAACTTCTCCTCCTCCTTTTACTTGAGGTTGTGTGTTCCCCTTTCCTCTCCCCCATTCAAAATCCCCATCCTTTCCTTTTTCATTCATTCATTCATTCATCCTTTATTGGCATAATCCTTTCCTTTTTCAGTACTAACTATGCAGCATAACTGCAGTGAGTTAAGTGCTAATCATAAATATCTGATTCTGGTGCAGACGTGAACTGTGAACTAGTGGTAGCCATAATTTGCCTGACTCAGGTGGTGTAGCAAACTATGGTGACTGTGTGTCAGGCAGTAGAAGGGAGAATTGTTGCTGAAGCAGAGGGGGAGGGATGATAAGAAGAAGGTGCACTGCCTGTTTCTGGCAATTGCACCATGGTTTGGCAGCAGCATCTGAACTAAGCCAGTACGTCTGCCGTGAGCCTATGTAAGAAATTAATCATCACATTCAATACCAGGCTTGTATTTAGCCAGTTGCCTCTGGTGGTTGTTTTTTTTTTTTAAAAAAAAAGCTCTATGTAATCAGATGCCCTTCCCCCACTGTGATGGGATAGAGGCACATGGTCAGCCATTACTGTGCATTTGTGTAGGGTTGTGCCATGAAGTCTTTCTCTTTTCTTTCTGGCCTTAGAGTTGATAATCCCAGGACCATACTATTGCACATGCCTTTTTTGTGTGTGGAGGCTGCACTGCCAGGTGGATACATTCATCTAACCATAAAATTCTACCCGAAAGGAAAGAATCCTGGGAAAAAAGCAGTTATCTGACTCCACAAGACTCCCCTGTCATTTCATAGTGCTTGCGCCTCTTTGTAAATGTAGACGCTTTTCATTTCCTGTCCTTCCTCTGTCTCGTTCTCAGTGTGCACATCTTATCTGACTTAAGCCCCCACAAACAGGATTGCATCCTGGAGAGTGGCTGTCATCTCTTCAGCAGGTCTGCCCCCATTTCATTACAATGCGGACGGGAAATCCCATTCTTGCCGCTGCGATTACAATAGTGCTGTGCAAGTGACCTACTCAGATGTTTTCACAGTATCTTTAAACATTGAGGGAGGTTTTGAGAAATGTGTTTCAAGAGAAAGGTATCTACTGAAAGATTGTGAATGAGATGTAAAGACATGGGGATTTATCAGCAAAGCAAGAGCAGTTTTGTGTGGGGTGCCCTCCGCCCCACAAGGAAGAGACAAGTATGATAAATATATGATACAAATAAAACTAAGCGTATTTGAGAACAGAATATATGTATATTTTATAAAACAAATATGTATGTATGAAAATTTTGCAAGATCATAACTCGTGGCGCCTACGGAATTTAAGGTGGCATTGTGTTTACTCCTTTGGGCTGGATGCCCATGTATTCTTTTTATATGTGAGTTATGTGTATCTGTTTGCATGTGGCCTGGAAACTGTCCTTTATACCAGGGGGTGGGCATAAGATATATGGAGATTTTCTAGTTGCTCTCTGGTTTGCAATAAATCAGAAAGGTCTCCTCTGCCCAATGCAGCAAGTAAAATTGCAAGTAAAAGGCATTATCTGCCATGGGTAGCCTAAAGCCAGTTACTTACTTACCCTTCACACTCAGTGTTCCTCACCTGTAAAATATGAGTATTGATTGATTACTGTTGAGCACATTTTTGCACAAGTGTGAGGGCTACTTTTAGAAATCGTATTAGAATCACTATCTGTAGCAAACCGAGGTGTAGATTTGTACTTGGATATGCAGATTACCCTAGGGCAGGCATGTCAAACCTGCGGCCCTCCAGATGTTTTGGACTACAATTCCCATCTTCCCCAACCACTGGTCCTGCTAGCTAGGGATCATGGGAGTTGTAGGCCAAAACATCAGGAGGGCCGCAGGTTTGACATGCCTGCCCTAGGGTATGAGTCATGGGATGCAATTGATAATGGGGTCTGCCAGCTGATCCATTGTTTTGTATCTGGTTCTGTAGCTCCAGCTCCAGAACTTGATGCAAATTAGCGGCATGGTGGGGGGACGGGACGGGACAGAACCAGATGCAAGGTGGGATTCCTGTACAATGGAGTTCTCATTTTTTTTAAAAAACAACACTCTTACTTATGCTTTACGTTGGAAAGAAGTGTAGAGAATCTCATGTAAGCTGATCAAACTTTCCATTCAGTATATTCCATTGGTCATCCATCTCCCCAAGAAATTAGCATACATGTTCTTTCCTGTAATTAAAACCCGCTGCTGTTTGTATTATCCTTGAGCTTCAGAGAGGTTGTTTACCCTTCTATTTCTGAGATCAAGTATTTGACAAATATCCAGTATTCCCCACAGCCCTTAATTTATGTAGGAAAAGCAAAGTTCCCCCATCATTTTCACATAACTTGCCTCCTAGACCATCTCTTGGTTTCATCTGAAGGCTTTCTGGTTTGTCAGCATTGTGCTTCTGAAATAGCATCACATTAGTTTATCTCTAATTTTTCCCTTTCTCGTCGAGCCTCTTGTACTACTTTAAAGCCATGCAGCACTTTTTGCAAGGTATCCAGTGGCTGCTCTGCCTTTCTTCCAATGGAAGCTGCGGCTTCCTCACAGTGAACTGTGTCATACATGTTTCTGGTGTACTCTTATCAGCAACATGCCCGTGGGTTCGTGGATGGCACATGCTCTCAGAGCTACAGCTGTTGTGTGTCTTTCTGCTACACCTTCCTAGGCAATCTGCCCTTGGGTCTCCTGATGGCACACTTTCTGAGTTGCAGCTGTTTCTTCATCTGCCTTCAGAACAGTTCCCTCAGACATGTCCAGAGATGCCATGTAGTCTTCTCTACACACTTTCTTCATGTGCTTCTAGAAGGAGTTTACTGCCAGAACAAATGCACTGTATGGATATGTGATTCTGCTTTTTCTCTTAGAATGAGTTTTCAGCACTCCTCAGATTACAGATTGATGGTTTGCATACTGTTAGTGTGATTTCCCAGGGCTGCTTCAGAAGAAATAGGAGTTGCTGACCTATAACTATTCCATTGGGCATACAGTCGTACCTTGGAAGCTGAACGCAAGTAAAATGTTTTGGCTCCCGAACGGCGCAAACCCAGAAGTGAGTGTTCTGGTTTGCGAACGTTCTCTGAAAGCCGAATGTCCGATGCAGCTTCCGCGGCTTCCAGTTGCATGCAGGAAGCTCTTGCAGCCAATCGGAAGTTGTGCCTTGGTTATCGAATGTTTTAGAAGTCGAACGGACTTCTGGAACGGCTTCCGTTCAGCTTCCAAGGTACGACTGTACTTATACAACCCTCCTTTCCCCATATTTGTGAGAGAATGTTGAAATGAAGAGTAGTACTGAGACAGAGCTCTACCCCTTCCAGGTGCAATCTCTGGACAGGATCCTCCTTTACCCTTCAATTTTGTAAGGCTTCCTTACTTCTGAGAGTTGCATGCATATTACTATAATTAGATTGAGCCAATCAGGAAAAAACTTCACTTTATAGATAAGCAACCTAAATTTCCTTCCAATGTTAGGCCATCCATTACATATGCATACATTTTAAACATATACTACTCTCAGTTGATTTAGTGTTGCAAATATTGCATCAGGGAGAGTAATTTTATAAGCTAACCACCTGATGGGGGTGATTAACCAGGCAGTTGTACAAAGGTGACAAAAGAGTTGAGGGAGGCATATAGAGTTAACTGTGCATCTTCAAGGAGTTGAAATCACATTTGCTGTGAAATGGATTTGATTAGAATATGATCCAATACAGTTCTTGTCCCCACTTAAACCAGGAATGAATGGATAACATCTTAGTTGTTCCCTGTTTGTTGTGGTTTGGTATGACAGAAGCTCTTCTCAGTTTGGGGTGTGAGGGGAAGTGGATTGCTTTGATGAGTATAAACTGTTATTGGATAGGCATATAAGTAGGATTTTAAATTAAAGATCACAGGAAGTTGCCTTATACTGAGTCAGACTGCTGATCCATCTAGCTCAGTATTGCCCACAGTAGTGGTCAATGACTCTCCAAGCCCTACCTGGAGATGCCAGGGATTAAACCTGCATGCAAAGCAGATTTGTGGTCTTGAAAAGTACAGTTCTAAAACTTGGCTAGAAAACACAATATTGTTTACTTTTTATGGGTGGTTTATATGAAAATCCGTATTCCTGATTTTGGAATAGGGTGAGGTGTTCACACACACAAAAAGCTATAAATATTTAAATCTTCTACAGACTACCCAAAGTGACTCCAGCATTGCAGAAGTGGCAAGTGGCACCCTCCAGAGTATGGGAAAACATGCTTGCTCCATCTTCCTTGTGAAGGTGGCTATCATATCTCCTCCCCCACTCCTTTTTTCCAGGCTACCCAGCTCCCTCAACCATTCCTCATAAGGCTTGGTTTCCAGACACTTGATCGTCTTGGTTGCCCTCCTCTGCACACGTTCTTAGAGGGACTTGTCTGCCAAACTGCTGCAAAGCAAGGTCCAGGAGGGTTAATGATGTCATTACTCTGTGATTCTCGTTTGCATGCATACTTAATTTTTCATTAGATGTTATTGTTGATGGGAGTTGTAGTCCAGCAACATCTGGAGGGCACCATGTTGGTTACCCCAGTTTTATTGAGGGGAAAATACTGAAACAATTAAAAAACCTATACACTTTTCAATTAGAAATTCTCACTGTTGTGCCCTGTCTTTAAAAGTAAAAGGTTCAAGTTTAAGCACAGAAATGTCATACCATCAATCAGCAAAGCTTCAGGGAAGTTGAACATGAGTTATTGATGTCCATTTTTAACATATTCCACAATTAGAAAAGCTAAACTTATTGTACAGCTCAGTCCATAACTTTAAACCCTGTTCTCTCTAAGAATGAATGAAGGTGCTAAAAAACAACAACATTAGAGCCAAGGCAGGCCCAGCCCCAAATATTTTGCTGCCTGAGCTGTCCAAGGTGGAGCCTCCTCCATCCTCTCATTCCATGTACAGAAGCTGACCAAACTGGCAGTTTAATCTTACTACAGCACTGGTCAGGGGACAGCATCCTTTATTGTTTCTGAGGGTAGAACCTAGCTTAGGCAGGGCAAGGCAGACTATGCAGCACAAAAAGCTCTATCCACTCACTGCCGCTCAGCTGCCTCACTCTGCCAGTGGTAAGGCTAGCTCTGCCTATATCACCTTGTCGTGGTGAGTGGGCTTGCATGTTCCTATGACCCTTGTGAGCAAGCCGTTGGGAATCTCGTACTCCCAGCAGGGTCACCCAAGGCGGTAAGGTCAAAGGGAAGGAGCTAGACAAAAAATGATCCAAGAAGTCCTCAATGGCAGAACAGGCGGATGATAACAAGTGGTATGTTACAATGGCTGTGAAGGCGGATGAAGGCTGCAGCAGATAGGAATTTACCGGTTTGTTGTGACTACTTCATGCCATCGGAACAGAGCCCTACTGTGAAGACTGTGCGTTGTTCAGCGTGCACTGATCTACACACATAAAACAAATTCACGCACAGGCGTCTTCCAAAAACCCCAAAGAGGAAGGTACATCCACACCGTGATCAACTACCGCCCGGAAACCAATGTCCCCACTGTGGAAGGACGTGTGGATCCAGAATTGGCCTCCACAGTCACTTACGGACTCATTTTAAAAACCGTGTTTATGGAAGACAATCTTACTTGACTACAAGTGATTGCCAAAGAGGAAGATACTTTTACATATTAAACATTGTGATCTATTCAGGTATTTCAAAACAGTAATCTTTAACCATTGCATTAGCTCCTAAACTTTGTGATGGTTCTCTTGAACCTAGTGATGGTTAAGAGAAATAGGGGAGGAGGAGAATAATCTGTTTTGTTTCAATTACCAGAATGAAGGATTCATTCTCAACTCTTTTTTTCCAGTCAAAGCTATTTTTTTAAAAGCACATATTCCACCACCAAAGCTTATTGCTTCCCATTTAAAATCACTCTTTTTGACTTTGCCAGAAGGGGTATCAGTTTAATGCCTCATCTAAAGAGGACAGGATGCCCCCCCTTTCCCCTAATAGTCCTGCATGGTTGCAATGTCAGCATTGAACCTTGTGCTTAGACTCTTGTGTGGGCCTTCAGCTGATGACCTTTTGCCCCAGAGGCAAGAAGGTTACTAATGAAGGCATGCTGGCTCTGAAAGTGGGGAACATGCAAAGATGAAGAAGTGGGCTGAACAGGTCAAACCAAAGCCATTTTGGTTCATGCTTTCCTCTAAAGAATTGAGTCATCCCTCCCGGCCTCCCCTCCTACTGCCTCATGGTGACCTCCAGCCAGTTTTTAACTTATTCACTGACCCTGGAATTAACACCTTTCATTCTATTAATACTTTCAGGATCTATGACCACAGCCTTTTCCACAGATCCCATATGTCTAACTTTCCAAGTATGTGGTGACAATTCAGAGAATTGTGTGTGGCTTACCCAATAGTGTGGGTTATAACTTCAGAGGCTGCTGCTTTTTTAAAAACAAATGGGAGAGGGAGTCAAAAGTCCTGCTTGGGTGTCTACCATCCTTGGGAGTTTTGTCGCTTGTAACCTGTTGGAGTAATGCATACTACTTAACTCAAAATAGCTGTAATCGTTTAGAACCATAAACAATAGTAATAAAGTTAGTGCTAGAGAGAAAAATAAACCAGAAGCAACAAATAAAATCGTTAGAATCCTGGAAATGTTGGGTTGTTTTTCTTTAAAGTAGCTGTGGAGATGAGCTTTTCAATATATGTAAGTTTTAAAAGATGATCCAATAAAAGCTGTGCTATTTTATGTCACTAAAGGAGGTTACCTATCTTTCCCATATATGGTTTCCTCAGTCCTTGCTATAGCTTCTCATGAGGCTCTTAACCCTTATGTAATATATTTTGAAACGGGAAGATATTTAACTTCATTACACTAGGTTCCAAAGTTACGAGGGAACAGTTTTTATTTTATTTTAGGAAGCAGTGTTTTCTAATAACTTTGAAGTTTAGCCACAGTGTGTGTGTCATATGCATCAGGGTTTTCAAAAAAATAAATAAATTTGTAGCACATGTCAGTTTACTCAGAAGAAAGTTATATTGGGGCTTACTCTTTATTGCATCATTAATAACATATTTATTTACATATCAATCCCTCTTCTCCTTATCTCTTTTTGTCCCCCTTCTTCCTATTTATTCACCTTTCCCCTCCCCTCCTCACAATTCCCCACTCTCTTTTTTTGTCAATGAAAACTTTTAAAAATCTGATTGCTCTGGGGGTATTTGGTGAGGGGGTTACTGATGGGGAGGGGCAATTTAACCCTTCCCTTCCTAACTGCAGCTCCTGCTTCCCCCAAATTTTCCCATACATGACAATAAGGCTTTTGAATATATCTAAAGCCTAATTTGTAGGTAATGTTGCAGGATTTCAGGATGACCCCCCGGTCATCCTGAAATTCCATGGGATTGACTGAATGTTATTAAACTTAACATTGCCATATAATGAAATCCTTGTTTTCCACACCCTGTGCTTCGCAAACTTGCTAACTCTAACAAGGGATAAGAAATTAATTGTCCAAACTTGGACTTCTAATTATGAATTCAACATTACCTCTGTAATAAATATTGCAGGTGGATTAGAATCCAAATCCTTTTCATAAAAAGACTGTGTCCTAATACTTTTTTAATTCATACGGAGCTTGCTGTGCTATCAAATCCATCCGTTGGTGGGAGGGGAGCAGCATCATTCCTTACACATTTTATGCATAAGGTTTTTAAGCAGAACCTCCTTTTTCACACTGAGTTATAATTTTGTTTTGCTTAAGCTTATAAGAACCCAGGTAAAAATAACTACATTTAGAGCAGTTTCCTCAGCTTGGCAATCTCAGAGGGGGAAAATTTCTAGATTAGTAAAAAAAAATGCCTCTCTCTCTCTCTCTTTCTCTCTCTCCTCCTTGTAAATATCTAGTCCTTTATGTTAGTTCCATTAATGTCTGCTAATAAGTTAGTCTTCAAATATCAATACGATGATGTGGGCTTGATGGAAGTTAAATGTCCCTAAATCCTATGAATTGATCTGTACGAGCTGTTTTCCACATGAGCGGTAGCTTCACCGAGGCAGACATCCGCAAACAGTGGAGGTCAGGGTGATGAAGGAGGAGCGGGCTTGGCGGCACACATGCACTCTATTCCTGACAGTGTCTTGCTTCGGCAAGGGGAAGTGAAGCGCACATACCATGCTCAGTGGCATTTCCAAATGCAGCTCAGCTGGGGGCCTGTGCTTATTGCATCAGTGGCACATACTGGGGGGGGGGGAGAGAAATACATAATTTTGTCAAAGTAGTAGATCACAATCTCCCCCTCCTCCTTCAAAATCATCACCACCACACACTAATAGCTCTAATAGATACGGATTTTATGCATATTTCAGTCACAGCAGTATTTCTAATGCATATGTGAAAGGGTTCTAATTTATGTCTACCAACTGTGTGGTGCCCTTCTTTTGGGTAATGTCATCATCCTAATGGTGTTTCTATTATACTCAAAGGTAGTAAATGAGGCTTATTGCAGGAAGGTAATTGATTTTCACTGAGTGAAAATGTAAATAGCCATAAGAAATCCTATGAAAGACAAGCAGTTTGAAATTGTCAGAGAAATGAGTCACAGGCACGACTTGCTGGTCCTTGTATTTGTAAAAATGCATGTGTTTCCTCACCCCAACCCAAGCAAAAAAAGAGAGCCAACGATAACATATTTCCTATCATTTTATTTCAGACAGCAGCATAATGGGAGAATGTCGATGATTTTGTGTTTTCCAGTGTGCTTTATGAAGACGTATTGAACATGTTCAGGAAGGTTGGCTCATTTTGTCAGATTCCCCTCAAGTGGGGTAGTCTGTGGATATTATTTCTAAAATCAATGTGGTAAAAAATAATAATTCTCTGGCATTTCTGTGCTTTTAATATAGTAATCTAATAAATCCACTTCCTGAATTGGGGAAGTGAGCCTTCCATGGTCACTGGGCATGACAAGATTTGTGCAAATGTCAGAATTCAAGAGGAATGGGTACATTTAAAGAAAACATGCCCTTCATGTTTTCAACTGCTGTGTAGTCACCCTTTTAGGGAATTGTTTTAGATCAGTAAATATAACCACCTGTAGTTCAGAACTCTTTTTACTATTCCGCCCTCCCCTTTTGCCTATCAGGAGTGTTTCTTTCTATTATCCTTAATTAACATTGTGTGTGTGTGTGTGTGTGTGTGTGTGTGTGTGTGTGTGTGTGATAGAATTGTAGAGTCAGAAGGGATCCCAACCACAAGGGTAATCTAGTCCAACCCCCCGCAATGCAAGAATAGGAGAGAGAGAGAGAGAGAGAGAGAGAGAGAGAGAGAGAGAGAGAGAGAGAGAGAGAGAGAGAGAGATTTGCTAATATGAGCATATTGCACTGTCCCAGATTTTTTATTAAAAAACGGTTGTTGTTTCTTTGTGTTGGAGGAATTACATTTTAAATCACTGTTGGTTTTCTGAATCATTCCCTAATAGGTTCGATTTCTTCCCTACAATACATCATTTAGCTGTATTTTAGTCTTGCAGTTGTGTTTGGAACATAATTTGCCATCTTAACTGTGAATATTTACCCTGTAGCCAGCAATTAATTACTGATTAAAAAAACACATAACATTGGATCCCGGAGTGTTTCTTCTGAAAACAGGAGCATTCATTGTATCTCAGAGACTGAGAATCCAGCAGAGGCTCCTACTGGAGGAAGGGGGAAGAAGACATAGCCTGAGTTCCCCTAAAGCAACCTGCATCAGTTCCTATGCTGTTCTGGAGGACCTCCCAAACCCTTGGGAACAGGTTTTCAGGGGGCACAGTGGGGCTGCAAAAAGAAGAAAGAATTGGCAAAAATTGTGTCTTTCCTTGCTCCAGTCTTGCGTGCCACTCACAGAAACTTTGGATCTAGCCTACTGTTTAGATTTGTTGAAAAGGCTTTTGAATACAGTGGTACTTTGGGTTACAGACGCTTCGGGTTACAAACTCTGCTAACCAGGAAGTGGTTGTGCCAGGTTAAGAACTTTGCCCCAGGAGGCCCCATTAGCGAAAGCACGCCTCAGGTTAAGAACCATTTCAGGTTAAGGATGGACCTCTGGAACGAATTAAGTTCTTAACCCGAGGTACCACTGTAGTTTGTCTTTCTAGGGGAATATCTGGGGGAACAAAAGTATTTAGAATGCTTTCTATGAGAAAGGCACTACAGAATTATAGTTCATTTCCTTTCTCTTGGGATTTTACATCCTTCTACACATAATCCCTCCAATACTTTGTCGACCTCATGAGAAGAAGAGATTCCCTGGAAAAGACACTGATGTTGGAAAAGATTGAGGGCACAAGGAGAAGGGGACGACAGAGGATGAGATGGTTGGACAGTGTTCTCGAAGCCACCAACATGAGTCTGACCAAACTGTGGGAGGCAGTGTAAGACAGGAGTGCCTGGCATGCTCTGGTCCATGGGGTCACGAAGAGTCGGACACTACTAAATGACTAAACAACAACAACAACACATAATGCACATAGAGACAGGACAGTATTAGCAATCAGTCCAAATGGAGGTTGTAAAGTATTCAAGTAGTGCAATGTTCGATGTTTCTTAACCCAATATAGGCTCTAGACTACTTCCCCATTTATCCACTTTCAAATTAAATCAGGCCAGATGTTTTAGCAGTCAGAACACTTCCTAGCAGTTTTCAGACAGAAAGCTGTGACACGGATATATCCCCATTTGAAAAACATCAGAGTTTAGCTTTCTTCAGGAAGAAGATTCTCATTAATATGATGATTAGGAACTGTATGTAATAAAGAATCATGTTTTTCTTTCTAGTTTATTTCTGTCATGCCAAATTCACCAATGCTCCCTACCTGGTATTCAAAGTTTAGCACAATAGTTTAAAGACAGGTATGTGCATAAGATTAAATAATAAGGATCTGGTATACTAGCAGCCCCTAACCCAGTGTTGCTCAGGAATAAAATATGAAACCTCCAAATCAGTGTAGTTTGAAATTAGTGGTTAAAATCAGTGCACTTTAGAAAGGTTCCCTCTGCCATCTTTATTCAAAATGGTGTCCAATTGTATCCCAAAATAGACGAAAACCTGTTCCTTGATTTCAGGAACTATTATACAAAATGTGGTTACTAATCTTAAGATGTGTCCAAATGCATTGCAAACAAACACCTTTCCAAAATATATAGTATATTAAATTCAAGCGGGTATTGAACAATATTTGCCACTCAAGTGATGACTGCAAGATTTCTTCCTAATGGTTAAGAGGTGAAATAATAGGGGAACATATTATTTGTTTAAATTAATATTATAGTAATACTATAGTTACACACAGACATTCAGTATAATGAGAAGCTGTCTGAATACGTATTTGTACAGCCAATGCTGTTTTGGGTTATAGAAACTAGGCAACCATGCACTGAATAAATTCTATAATCTGAAATATTATAGCAGGAGTAAGTTCTCAATAATATAACCTCTGGTTCTCTAGCTGAATTTTTAATACAAGAAATATGAATGCAGGTGATATCTGTATACATGGTTTCCTGTGCTTTTAAGAATTCATGTCATTTTGTTGTTTGGTACTAATTTTCACCTCAGCATGAATTAGCAATGACTGAAATTAGCTCAAAGTGAATTATAGTGGAACTATTTTGTCTCATCAGCAATGAATTTTGTAGAAGAGGCTCCCCCCTCCCACCCCGGAACTCTTGTAAGGTACTGAATTGGAAAGCTTTGGGTACTTATTATTAATTGAACCAGGACATTAAAGCCAACTGCAGTGACATTGTGTGTACTAAGGTGATTCACTCTGGGCCTGGGAACACCAGTCTGTAGGCAAGCAGAAGAATCTAAGGCTAGGAGATTTCTTTCCAATTGGACAAGGAACTTGTCACCTATGCAGTCATTATTCCAACCAGCATAATATAATGCACTGTCTTGCCTTCCCCCACTTTGCCTGAATATTTTGCTTGCTTGTTTAAATACGGTAATGTACTGCGACACATACCGGTAGGCACTCAACTTCCAAGCAGCGAGAAGTTTCAGGGGTGCAGCATTCACCCAGAGTACAGTTTTGTTTTTCTGTTTTGATATGATTAATACATGTTACCATTAAATGTTTTAAAGGACAATAGCACTAGTAAATAATAATACTGTTGCACACCACCCTAATCTCCAAGTGATGTGTGATTCCAGGGGTTCCAGACACTCACCCAGGGCCCATGTTTCCTTTTTGAAACGAGGCACAGCAGAGACTGTGCTGGTTTTTTATGATATATGGTTTACAGTATATACAAATATACAAACTGAGGCTAAAGAAGGCCTTGCTACTCCCATAGCTGCAGCCTTGGATTCAAACAGAGATTTGACACTGCTTTTTAACATTGCTCCCCCTCTCACTGTCCATCTTTTCTTTCCTTCTCGGTGACATCATTTCTTCCTAACCTAAACTTCTAACTCACATTGCTTCTAACTTTAAACCCTGGCTTTATCTGTTGAGGGAGGGGCCCTACCTATTTGCAGTTTCACACTGAGTCTCTTTGATCCTTTGTCTTCTAAATGGCCCATTATGACAATTACTTTATCAGGAAACTAGCCTGGCTTAATTAGCTGTTGGCACTTGTTGATCCAAGCATTAGAGAGGTCTAGCACATAGCTAGATCCAGGGATCACAGTGGTCTGGGAGTATCCCAACATTAGAAGCAGCCTTTGATTAAATTCTAGCATTTACTGTATCCAGGAATCTAGAAATGTCTAGCGCCCACAAACTCATAACAATACAATAACACTTGAAATACTGAAGGTAGGGGTGGGGACACTAGTCACCCGAATGGCTTTGTGGAAAACCAAGGTAAATACAAAACAGAGAGCACATTTTTTCCTTGGAAGGTCAGAGTAGGCTTGTGGAAGGGATTTAGATGGGGAGGGGAAGACATACACACCATTGGAATTTCAGAGCGTGTGTGTGTGTGTGTGTGTGTGTGTGTGTGAAACTTTTACCTATATAGCTAGTGTTATAATGAGGTATAAAATAAAATAAATGGCTGTTTCCCAGTATAATATTGAAAATGGGAAAGAGCCATCTTCTTGAATCTTCTTGAGAATCTTCTCCCCTGCACGGGCATCTGAAGTATGCCCCTGCTCTCATTTCCATGTCAATAAAATATTAATAAAATGTTATAACTTATAAGGATCAATTGCTGCTTTAAAAAGTACATGGAAAATCTCCAACACAGTCTTTAGAGTTAACGATGTACTAATAAACCTAGTGCCTTGCACAAAGGAAACACAAATTAAGGCTAGTATTTAACCATGTATCAGTAGTGCAGCTAAGCAGTTTTCAACCTTGGACTCAAAATAAGCAGGAGGAAAGAAAGTATGCTGTGGTGACCAGCATCAACTTTAGTGGGCTTGGCATACCATGCTACACCAGGTGCTATCTGATAGAAGGCCTGGTCACCACTACCCCATCATTTGCTGCTTTCTGAATGGTTATGGTGTGGCGGTTGCAGAAAGCGGGGCTCTGTACTTTGGCCCTCAGGTCTAGCTCTAGCGGCACCACTGCCGTGTATATGATTCTCATCTAACATAATCAATCTGGGCGTGTGTCCCATAAAATTACAACAGTCCATTTTCCAAGCATATGTTGGTAATAATTGTATACAGTTGAACAACAATAGATTGAAACTGAAATGATTAGCTTTGCATTATGTCTCTCTTTAGATACATATTCTCAAGTCAACACATTTACTGACTATTTTTGAGTGTTATTTTCTGTGGTTATGGTAAGTGTTTTGTGATCTAATAGTTTTCTCTACAAATAATACACGCAAACAGGGGGCACAAAAGCATCTGAGTTGTGATTCTTGGTATTTTATTTTCTTAGTTCAAATTCAAAAAATCATCTATTATAGCTTTGGTATAGTGCTGTATAGTGCTGTATCTTTCCTCAGGACAAATTCTAAGTTTTCAGATCTGCATCTTTCTCAGGCAAACAGATTTTCAGGAGGCAGATACAGGCTGCATTTGACCTTTTCCTCCATTCTCCGCCCCTTATATAGGAGACAAATGATGACGACTCATTAGTATTCATAAGAAGTCATCAAAGTGGGCTGATTTCCCTTAGAATAAATATGATTGAATTAGAAATGCACAGTACTGATACCATGACCCCAAGTAAATGAGATTCTTTCTTTTTTTCTGAATGTGTGTGTTGATATCCTTGAAGTTCTTCATTACTGTAGAATTATGATTACAGTTTAAGAAAAATGTCTGATTCAGTTTTCACATCTAATTAAAAGGATGTGTAAATGTTTAATTTGGGATGCTGATGGGGAGTTACAAGTCCTAAATACTGAAAGCCCCCAAAATTGGTGTTTACTTTAATACTTAAATGAGGATTTTGCAAATATCCCTGTTTTTAAAAAGACACTGATTGTAGTATTAAGAGGGTTTTTTTGTACAGCATTTAAATATTAAAGATGAAGAGATACATTGTCTGATATTGTAGCCTTTTGCTCTGAATATTTATAAGCTTGATAACAACTGAGAAAGTAGTTGAAGTAAGTAAATAAGAAATAAAAAGCACATCAAAGTAGTTAAAATGAGACAGCCAGATGGCAGAGAATTGCAGTTCTTGCTGTAATTTTATCAAAATTACTATTGTCATGGCATGTTAGTTTTCATAAGAATTTGTACAGTCACTGATCTTATACAGACAAATTAATTTCAGGTTCTCTCATGTGTAGTCACATAACAGCTATACTTGAGCACGCACAAAAGAAAATTAAATAATCATAGTCACATAAACTTGAAAAGCAGCACAATTTCTTAAGTTTATTATTCCATAACATCTTAGGATCAGTGATCACTTCTCTTATAGTAGACTCAATTTGATCTACAAAGGTACTCCCATTATATAGTTTCTGCTGCATTTGATCTTCATTATGAAACTATAGAGCATTGGTTAATAGGGTAGAATTATTGGTAATGCGTAAGATTTTTAAAAACATATCTAAGAGTTTCAGCTCTTCATAAAGTTTAATACTTTTTATCCCTCCTGAAGCAAGTAGGATGAACCGTTTGATTTTGAGCCAATTGAACCATTTAAATTTGTTAAATATATGATCGTTACATGCCTTTTCAGTAAAAGATGCACAGTGCCTTTCGATTGTGTCTGATGAGCAGAGTCTGAGATGCATAGGTTCCTGAAATCAACCCTCTTCTGTGTTAGAAGCTCTTTCTTTAAACTGATGCTTAGTCTTTGCAAAATGAATTCTAGTCCATTAACAAGTGATGAGAACCTAGGGAATGAAATTAGTTTTCGGTGAGTCTGAATTAATTCAAAAGACCAGTGTGACTATCAACAGACCTTGGCCACAGCTAAGAACAAACCATGGCTACAGCTTGTGGATAGCGGGGAGATAACTTAACCACATGCCCCAGTTCAAATGACACACTAAATCAAACACTGGTGCAGTGTAGCAGTACAAACAACCAGATAGGAGGAAAGTGGCTAAGAGCTTCTCTTTGGGAGCCCACATGCTTGTGTAGTCTTACTGAGCCATAGTTATTGTGCATACCCTCCAACATTCTTCAGATGAAAATCGGGACATTTCTCACTCCCACCCAAATGACCCTCCTTGATACCCCCTTTTTGTCACACACACACCCAAAATCATTTCCTATTAAAAGAAGGGTGAGTGCCTCCACCAGCACTACACCAACGGGACACAGCACACACATCCTCCACAATCCTGAGAAAGCTGCTTAATCCCAATTATATTTTATTCATTGATAGATTTACAAAATATTACCTTGCTACGGACCCAGGTGGCGCTGTGGTTAAACCACTGAGCCTAGGGCTTGCCGATCAGAAGGTCAGTGGTTCGAATCCCCGCGACGGGGTGAGTTCCCATTGCTCGGTCCCAGCTCCTGCCAACCTAGCAGTTCGAAAGCACGTCAAAGTAGATAAATAGGTACCACTCCGGCGGGAAGGTAAATGGCATTTCCGTGCACTGCTCTGGTTCGCCAGAAGCGGCTTAGTCATGCTGGCCACATGACCCGGAAAAACTTTCTGCGGACAAACATCAGCTCCCTCGGCCAGTAAAGCAAGATGAGCGCCACAACTCCGGAGTCGTTCGCGACTGGACCTAACTTTCAGGGGTCTTTTACCTTTACCTAGATTTACAAAACCACACACCAATAAATAAATCTTAGAAACGGACAAGATTAGACACACACAGAGAAGGAGCACTTAAAAAAAACCAAGACTCCTTACACTCTGCTTCACTCCCCCTTTATTTCCTCCAGGGTAGCCCCGCCTTTTGCCTGCCCCTCAGAGCTAGTGTGTTGTGCAGGGCTGGTCCTCTGCTGTGGCAGCCTCTCCCCTCCTCCTCCTCCTCCTCTGCTCTCCAGCAGCCACTACAAGCTGCCCAAGGAAGGAAGCTGACAGCAGTGGCCATGAAGAGGCAATGGGATGCTCTCTCACAGCTGCCTCTGCATGCGGGCAAAGTGCTGGCTCATCCTCCTTCCTGAGCTCGGTGCTGGTGGCCCCGGCAGTGGAAATAGGGACATTCCAGGATCAAATAAGAAGCTGTGATGGCTTTTGTAATTCTGGGACTGCCCCTGGAAAATCGCGACACTTGGAGGATACATACTGTGGCATATGAACCTGGCCAATGCTTTTAAAGAATGTAAGCATAGGAAAAACCAGAGATCTGTTCAAGAAAATTGGAGATATGAAAGGAATATTTCGTACAAAGATTACCATAATAAAGGATAAAAGTGGAAAGGACCTAACAGAAGCAGAAGACATCAAGAAGAGGAATTATACCCAGGTGGTGTGATTGCTGACCTTGAGCCAGACATCTTGGAGAGTGAAGTCAAATGGGCCTTAGAAAGCACTGCTAATAACAAGGCCAGTGGGAGTGATGATATTCCAGGTGAAGATGATGCTGTTAAGGTGCTACACTCAATATGCCAGCAAGTTTGGAAAACTCAGCAGTGGCCAGAGGATTGGAGAAGATCAGTCTACATCCCAATCCCAAAGAAGGGCAGTGCCAAAGAATGCTCCAACTACCACACAATTGCGCTCATTTCACACGCTAGCAAGGTAATATAAAGGTAAAGGGACCCCTGACCATTAGGTCCAGTCGTGACCGACTCTGGGGTTGCGCGCTCATCTTGCATTATTGGCCGAGGGAGCCGGCGTATAGCTTCCAGGTCATGTGGCCAGCATGACAAAGCCGCTTCTGGCAAACCAGAGCAGCACATGGAAACACCGTTTACCTTCCTGCTGTAGCGGTTCCTATTTATCTACTTGCATTTTGACGTGCTTTCAAACTGCTAGGTTGGCAGGAGCTGGGGCCAAGCAACGGGAGCTCACCCCGTCACAGGGATTCGAACCGCCGACCTTCTGATCAGCAAGCCCTAGGCTCAGTGGTTTAACCACAGCGCCACCTGGGTCCGTAGCAAGGTAATATAATATAATATAATTAATATACAGTGGTACCTCAGTTTATGAACACAATTGGTTCCGGAAATCTGTTCATTAACTGAAGCGTTCATAAACTGAAGTGAACTTTCCCATTGAAAGTAATGGAAAGTGGATTAATCTGTTCCAGACGGTCCGCAGAGTACTTAAACTGAAGCGTTCATAAACTGAAGCGAACTTTCCCATTGAAAGTAATGGAAAGTGGATTAATCCGTTCCAGACGGATCCGTAGAGTACTCAACCTGAAGCGTACTTAACCCGAAGCATGGGTGTAATTGGTTCCGGAAGTCTGTTCATAAACTGAAGTGTTCATAAACTGAAGCGAACTTTCCCATTGAAAGTAATGGAAAGTGAATTAATCCGTTCCAGATGGGTCTGCGGTATTCGTAAACCGAAAATTAGTAAACTGAGGTGTTCATAAACCAAGGTTCCACTGTAATATAATAATATAATATAATATAATATAATATAATATAATATAATATAATATAATACTTTTCACTGTAGATTTTCAGGGTTTGTGTTTTTTGTTTCATGTTTGGTTATATTTTCCATGATTGAGCTAAGCCTGGCAACCCTGAGGTCACTGGATGGAAGAATGTTTTTAACGGTACTTGTTTTTAGAATTGTTTGAGTGTTTTTGCTTTGTGGATCAGTTTACCAGCCTAGGCCTTCCAGCCTTCAGAAGGAAGGGTTGTAAATTCAGTCATTCAGTTAGCATTTCTTACCACTATGTGTAAACCAGCTGAGAAAAGACTGTGAAGACTGTGAATTTATGGCATGAGCATTTTAACTATATTATGATTTATTCCAAGTTGATTTGATCTGGAAGAAAACTGGGGTAAAAAACATTCTATGTAACTAAACCTCACTTGTTAAGCTTTGAAATTTGCCAGCTAGCACTGCGTAGGTCACTGTCTCGCAGTATAGACTACTTCACGTTGTCAAGGCTCCTTGGAGAAAGATGGAATATAAATGTAACAAACACATTTTGTTAAATGAACAAATAGTTTGTCTGAAGAAATAGGCATAATTGGATGAGAGAAATTCAGTAGCAGCAGTTATATTGAGAGCAGTTTAAATGCAGTCAACATTTGGCACATTTTCTGGGGGGGGGGGGAATGGATTGGTAGCATGCGCAGTGGGAAAACACGAGCTCACTGACTTCGGCTGCATCAAATTTTGCAATCACTGGGACTCCAAAATGTATTTAATAGGCAGTCAAAAAAAAATCTGCTTAAATCCATGAGTACCACCTGGCTGGCACATTGAATTCTCTAAACAAATATTGGCATATATTGCAGCCCATGTATCTTTGAACTTTACACCTGTATGCACAAGTTGTCTGTTTTTTAGATGGGGAAGAATGCAAAAATTGAGTGTAATAAATGATAGAATTTGATGTTCTTATTCTCCCTCCCCCACCAAAATAATAATAATCATGGAAATGAGGGTCCTGGGATATGGGAAGGGATACACTGACATTTCAAACAACATTTCTAAAAACTGGGAGAATTGGAAGCCAAATAGGTTGGCTTCAGAATATGATAAATTACTAGGATACACATTTGTAAGCATTTGGGAGAAAAAATCAGAATCTTCAGTCAGTGCCCATATGAGTGACATCACGAGAAAATGATACTTAGAAAAATTTCTGGCCCTTAGTGGTTTGGAGGAGAAGAATGAAGTATGGAATTTGTAACAGGTCATCTGAATGATCAAGCAAGCTAAGTAAAATTGGGGTAGAAGGTACCCTGTTTGTTTGTTTGTTTGTTTGTTTGTTTATGGAAATTGATAGCTTTGAAACTTTTATATTAGTAATCTATGTACAACTTATTTAAAAATAAACAACATACCAAATATGTACAGACTAAGAAAAATCAACAGCAGGGCTTTTTTATTTTAAGGGGCTAGAAAATGTACAAAACCAAGATCATGGCCACTGGTCCCATCACCTCCTGGCAAATAGAAGGGGAAGAAATGGAGGCAGTGAGAGATTTTACTTTCTTGGGCTCCTTGATCACTGCAGTTGGTGACAGCGGTCACGAAATTAAAAGACGCCTGCTTCTTGGGAGAAAAGCAATGACAAACCTAGACAGCATCTTAAAAAGCAGAGACATCACCTTGCCGACAAAGGTCCGTATAGTTAAAGCTATGGTTTTCCCAGTAGTGATGTATGGAAGTGAGAGCTGGACCAAAAAGAAGGCTGATCGCCGAAGAATTGATGCTTTTGAATTATGGTGCTGGAGGAGACTCTTGAGAGTCCCATGGACTGCAAGAATATCAAAAGAAAGAAAGAGGGAGGGAGGAATGAAGGAACTTCAGGAAAGATGATAAATAACATTTTCAGAGATGGGAAACTGCTAAAAATCCTTGAATGAATTGGTCATTTTTGGCCTACAGAAAAATGCCAGGTGGTAACAGTAGAAATTATGGTAGGCACCAGGGTTGTGCAATAAATTGTTGCAGTGTGGAATGTTCCTGTTTAGCCAGTCCTGTTGACCACCTCTAGGATAATAATAATAGTAATAATAATAATAATAATAATAATAATAATAATAATAATTTATACCCCGCCCTCCCTGGCCTGGCCTGGGCTCAGGGCAGCTAACACCAAATGTAAATTACAATAAAACATAATTGGGGGGGGGGAACCATTTAATTAAAATATGGCTTAAAATACAGCTTAAAATGCAGCCTCATTTTAGTAGTAGCCCATTAATCAAGACCATAAAGGGAGGAAACATCAGATATTCACCCAAGCCAGCTATCCATGCTGGTCCTACATGCGCCAGCAAAAAAGCCAAGGGAAAATTTATATACCAAATCCCATATAAGGGGTCAGAGTGAGTCCAAGCCGAAGGCCAGGCAGAACAGCTCCGTCTTGCAGGCCCTGCGGAAAGATGTCAAATCCCACAGGGCCCTGGTCTCTTGTGACAGAGCGTTCCACCAAGTCGGGGGCCAGGGCTATTTCCTTCCCATCCAGTTTTCAGTGTCTCCCACCCAACAGTTAGCATTCCCTGACCCCTGAACACACATGGTCTGCACTGGGCTGCTTTTCAAATTCACAGCCTTCATTTCCCCCCTATGCTTTTGTACCTCTGCAGGTACCTTTTGTATCTGGGGTTCCCCAAACCTGGTGATGTTTCCTTGTTCCACACACATACCGGTAGTACCTTCCTGACTACATAAGGGCCCATACTGAACTTCTGAAATAGAGGGAATGATACTGAAAGCAGATTTCTACCAAAATTTGCAACAACTATACAAGGGATGGCCATAGATACTCTGTGAACTTGGGCTTTGGAGCTTTAAAGGATAGGCTAATCATCTGCCAGGAATGTCCAATATATAAATGGTTTTCTCAGAGGGCAAAAGAGTTGGAATCTAACATAAAAAACACCTGGAGGGGAGGGAAGATTGGCAGAGAAAAGGAAAAATTAAGTAAATAATAACATGAGCAGCTGGAAGCAAGAAGAGAAACAGAGTAGCAGCTGATACGGGAGAGAAAAAGAAACATGAAGAGTTACACTGAAAACCTGTTATTACCAAGAAACAATTTCTAAATATGGCTTTTTAAAAAGCATGTTTAACATCAAATATGGCTTATTGCATTATCAAAGCTACTTATGCATTTTCTACTGGAGCTTTAGGGAAACATTTATGGCACTCTGGATATATTTTTGTTCTAGTCCTCTAAAATAAAAAAAATATTTCAGGGGGAAAGCCTTTTAAGTAGGCAGATTGCTGATAACAGGAGGGGGAAAATCTTGGATAAAGAAATAGTCTCTGGATCTTTAAAAGGCAGGTCAAATCCATTCACGTCTAGAAATGTATATGACCCTGATTCAATAAGCTTAACATCTTCCACATTTATATTGGAATCCCATTGAAGCAATGAAACAGTGGCAAAGCTCATGCAGTTTGCTCATCTGGTTTACCTATCCACAGATTTCTCAGATGATGACATGCTCATCATGACTTTATCTAAACATTCTACAGCATTAGCTCCTACTTCTATGGCACATAGCATGTGGGAGAAGTGATGCGCGTATGCAGAATGCCTTGCAGGTCAGCAGGCTGCTGTGTTTCTGCACCCTTTTGCCTGTATTTTATTCCTGCAGGTGCGTGTTTGTCTCTTTGTGTGTGTTTCTTGTGTTAATAACAGAGCTCTTAGAATGACTCATTTTCAAATGATTTTTTTCTCTTCTGCCCTCTGTACTTAACAGTCTAGTTTTCATCAGGATGTATAATTATTATCAGAATAAAAAGATTGGAGAGGGTTGCTTCATTCCCCATGGAATCTCTTGGTCTTCATTGCAGGGAAGGAAACCCACCAATATTTTTTTCCCCTCTTTCAGACATCTACCCACTAAATACTTTGTGTTACGCTATTCTTAAAACATTTCCATTTAGAAAAAAGAGAAAGTTTGAAAATAAAGCTTCATTATATAAGTGGTTTCAATCCTAGTTCTGACCTGCCTGAGTGGGAATCTGTGGTCTTACATTTCTGGCATCTCATAACCATGACTTGTTCATGCTTCTCATCACATGTTGCTCACTTGTATATCATACCTGCCAAGTTCCTGCCAGAAAAATAAGGGATCGGCAGACCGGAAGTAGGGCTCCCGCCATTTTGGAACTGGGTAGAGCAGCACCGGGAGTCGCTTCTGAGCATGCTCTGACCCCTTCCAAAATGGCCGCCATGCCAGAAGTCGCATGCCGGCCATTTTGGAAGGGGTCAGAGCAGCATCAAAAGTCACTTCTGAGCATGCTCTGCCCAGTTCCAAAATGGCTGCCGCACCAGAAATCGCTTCTGCGCATGTCCAGAGACTCCCCCGGCCGGTAAGTAAACCGGGGAAAAACAAAAAAAAAATCCGTTTTTCCAGCTGGGAACGGCTGGAAAAACGGGGGTTTCCTGGGGAATACGGGAGACTTGGCAGCTATGCTGTGTATGCTAGGAAAGCCATGGTATTACACAGTGAGAATTCTCCTTCAGTGGGAGTGTGACCCCCATCCAGAATGGGTAGTTTTCCTGTCTCCCAGACACAAAAACCACCCACCCAATGAAATTCTGCTTCCTAGGATTCAATCACAGTTTATTGGTCCTCATCCAGTCTACCACTTCATTCAAACACTGATCCAGCCTCTCCTGATTTAGATGTTGCTTAGTGAATAGTTTATTAAAACAGAATCATGTGACACCTTAAAGACCAATAGATTTATTGCAGTAAGCTTTCATAGCCCATGTGACACCACTTTTACACTGATACATTGGTGGTGGTGTGGGAGAATCTGGTAGTTTTTAAGGTATCTGTGTCATTTTTGGATAAGTAAGAGCGAAAAAATACTTCCCTCTGGGATTTGTTACTACTTTGTATGATTTTTTAAAGTATATGTAGAAGAAAGATACATTTCTGAACCCCCTGAAATTAGTTTGACAAGTACATTGAAAATGTTGCAGAAAAATGTGTCCTTTTATTTTTTCCATCATTTCCTATATAAACACAGTTAACAATGAAAATACATGCACATTTGTCACCATTATATTAAGTAATTTCGTTATATTGAGTAATTTCGTTGTTCCCGCAAGGGGACAATGACAATAAAGATATCTTAATACATTTTCAGATCTAATCAACAGGTTGTATCTGAACATTTTACTAAGTATGGGAACCAGTACCTGAGGATTGGAAGTGGGGTTTTGTTTTTTTTGGCAATGATTCCCCTTGTTGTTGTTGTTTAGTCGTTTAGTCGTGTCCGACTATTCGGACACGTATATTCCCCTTAGGAATACTAAGATGCTTTGATCTAGCTCTTTGATTTTTCCAGCAGAAAAGGGATCAAGTTGATTGTTATAAGTTCTCTACAGCCCTGTGCACCAGCTCCCATGATGTTCAGAAGGGTCCCACAGCGCTCCAGAGCAGATGGAGGGGCACGGAAGGCTACTGGGGGAACTTTGGTCAGGAAAAAAAAAACTTGATCTTTTTTGTGCTTGTGGGAAGCCAATAGATCAAAGAGACTTTTGTCAATCGAGGTTTTGATACAATTATATGTTACCCCATCTTATTTGAAAACAGGTTGGGAACTATACTGGGCCAGCATGCCTGATCCTTACCTCCCTACTCCCAGGGTCAACTTTGACAGGTTGGAGGGACTGCTATTAAAAGTAAATTGAAAGTGTGGAACACAAAGTGCTTTCAAACCTCTTACAGAGAGTAATTTACATGCATATTTATTTCCTTTTACTTGATGCTCTTGGACAATGTGTGTGAAGGTAGACAATGCGAGACAGAATTATTCTTAAAGTTTCAGGAATTCTGCTGTAAAATGTAGGATGGACAATTGCAAGAAGCTACTGCTTTGCTTCATAATGTGCTCAGCAAGATGAGACATTACTAGATTTTTTTCATTTTGAAATTTTCTTTTAAAAATATACCATGCATTTATTAATATGAGAACTTGTACTTTTGAACTGGGAAACAAATCTGTACGTACACTGCAGATTCACCAATGTACACAGAAGAGTTCTGCATTTGGAAAAGTAGAGTTCTGAGATGTAAAAATGGAACAACCTGCTGCAACTAGATAGTTGGAATATAACTGTTTCTTTAATACCTCCGAAGGCAAAACAAGCTTATAAGAACTTGCTAACCATTGTGCATTGAGCTGTCACCTTCAATGTACCTTTGAAACACCGACTTTTTCTTAAAGGGGAAGATGGGAAACAGAAAGTGTATAGTTTCATTCACGCAGACTTTGTCAGAAAGTGCGGCTGTGATATGATTTCTGTCACAAACAATCTGCTTGAATTTTTTCTGTCTTTACTTTAAAACATGGAGTGGCTTGTCTGTTTTCTAACCCTAGGTGATGAGATCTGCTGCCTTGTCAGATAGGATTTGAGTTCACTCACTACCTGCTTGTTGACTGCAGCATAGACTCACTATGGTGGCAGGGAAAGCCTCTAGGCCACTCAGCATCTGTCTCTTCTTGTAATTAGCTGCAGTCTTGTGTACAGAGCAAAACAGAGATTTTGTGCTGCGAAAGAGTAATGCACAAAGACAGGAGGTTCAGGAAGACTTTGTTAGTGTTTGTTGTTCTTCCTGTTCAGGACTAAATATTTTCTTATTGCAAGGTAAATGTGTGAAGTGCTCCTGTCAAGTTTCACTGGGGTGCAAGTAAGATCTTTTGCACCGCCATAATTAAGTGTGATTATTAATTGTTAGCTGAAATATGGAATGTGCAATGCCAGTCCCCTTTTTACATTTTACTACATTTGATTTCCTCCTTCCCAAAAAGTTTGTAGACTTTATCCTGCCAATATTGAATTACAGGGCAAAACCCATTAACCGTGTGGGGGCAGGGGATCCCAAGAGCTTTTGGGTTTTATCCCACGAAGCTGTCCTGTTCACACAAGGATTGTCGCTTATGCAATGCAACTTCCTCTCCTCTCCTCTCCCTCTGATTCCACCCCCCATCTGCTCTGGTTGGTGAGGAAAAACACCAGAACAGATTGGGGGGGGGGGTTGTGCAGGGGGAAGAGAGGGAGGGAACGTTCCATTGCTTTGTGGGATACAGCTAGGGCTGCCGTACATCCAAGATTTCCTGGGCACATTCGGGAATCAGACGTCCAGGTGGATTTTTGGCGAATCAGCAAAATGTCCAGGAAAACTCAGATCTATGGCAAGTGGGGTGGGGGGTACGACTTTCAACAACTTTGTCCGGATTTTTGATTTTGGGAATATGGCAATCCTAATACAGCACAGTGTCTACTTGCCGTAGCTTAACTTCTACCGGTCTGTTATCAAGGACAGTGTTTTCTTCCCAGGCTTCAATATCAGAAGCTAGGTTGGGAGAAAAGTGTATGGGTTTGTGGGGGTGGCAAGGTGGTGAAAGGTGTGAGGGAGAACATTCAGTTCCCCACATCCATGCTTCCCCTTTGCTGTTATAACCCCCCCCCATTATATGTGATTGTTGTAGTGTGGGGCCACATTCACAACAGATGTTTGAAGCACTCCAATGCCACTTTAAACAGACATGGCTTCTCCCAAAGAATGATGGGAGCTGTAGGTTGTTAATGTTGTTGTTAGAAGTTGTTAGAAGACCTCTATTCTGCTTCTAGAGCTACAATTCCCAGGGTGCCCTGTGAAGAGGAGTTGATTGTTAAACCTCTGTGGGCATTGTAGTCTGGGAAGGGGATATGGATGCTGGTTTGCAGTCCAGACTGGTGAGCATGGGCATAGCCAGGGGAGTGCAGGAGGGGGTAGCTGTCCCCCTAAATCAAGGACAGTGGTACCTTGGTTTACAACCATAATACGTTCCGGAGGTTTGATTGTAAACCAAAACAGGTTGTAACCCAAGGCACACTTTCGCCGATGGGGCCTCCATTTTTTTTTTGCCAATAATAATAATAATAATAATAATAATAATAATAATAAGAAGAAGAAGAAGAAGAAGAAGAAGAAGAAGAAGAAGAAGAAGGTTGTAATCTAAAGAAAGATTGCAAACCGGGTCACACACTTCTGGGGTTGACGTGCTTGTAATCCAAAACATATGCAAACCAAGGTGATGTTAGGATTTCATGCTCCCCGATGCTGGTTTTTTTTAAAAAAATGATTGGTATAATTCCCAAGCCTGTCTGAGTAGAGTGTGAGAAAGGAAGTCTGTCTTATCACTCTTCCGTTGTAAGACTGTGAAACTGTACTTTCACTTTTATGCTGTTCTGTTTGTTCTTGGAGCTGGAGAGAACAGGCGCCATAATGCTGTTGTCTGTAAATATTCTGTAAATAAATATGGTAGTAGTTTAGAACTATGATGCCTCTTTCTTTTGCTGTGTCAAGAGAGAAGGCTAGTGTGCATAAATCAAGTTGGTTTATGTCGCTGGAGTGCCCTGGAGAAGAAGGGGGTGCCTTTTCCAGAGCTATGCTCACCGGAGGACGCTTGGAGATCGGGGGGGGGGGCTGCAGATAGCCCAGAGCGCTTTCCCAACAGGCACCACTGTAAATAAATAAAAATACTTAACTAACTGACCAATTGTACCACAGATAACTCGGTTCTGCCCCCCTAAAATAAATCCTGGCTGTGCCTGTGCTGATGAGTACTTGATTCTGGAAGTTGATAGCAGTAGCAGGATTATTTATGGCTGGGAGGTGGATAACGACCTTATACAGACACACCCCAACTCTTTTCTGATGCACTGCTGGAGAAGCCAGGAGATTTGGCTAGCATGAATTTTGCCATAACCAGGGGGGCTTTATTTATTTGCTCGTTGTCATTAGCTCAGAGTGGATGTAGATTTCTGTAGCAGGACTATTGCTGGTTGAGATGAACCAATCCCAATAGGGCTTGCATTTGGCATCCACTTTAAAAGTCACTGCATGCTTGCCAAGGGGCAATGGGGAGTGCAGCCATGGTTTCACTTGCTCCATACAGTGGTACCTCGGGTTACAGACACTTCAGGTTACAGACAGAAATCGTGTAGTACCTCAGGTTAAGAACAGTTTCAGGTTAAGAACGGACCTCCAGAACGAATTAAGTTCCTAACCTGAGGTACCACTGTACCAGCTCCACACCTGACATCACAAGAAGTTAGGTGTGGGGCAGGTGGGTGTGGTTTGGAGAAACCAACTTTGCAGGGTGTATTAGGACCCCCGGCAGTTCTAATCTGGCCCACAGACCAGAGGTTTCTCATGCCTGCTATAAGGCATGTCTCCAATCTTGTTTGAGGTTGTGGGGGAAAACATTTAGATGGCATAGCCTGCAGAGCTGGTTATTTTCCCAGTAATTGCAGAAGATGCCTGATTTTGTCCAGCAGAGCAGGGAAGACCTCAGTCTCCTGTACCACCTAAACTTCAACCAATAATCTTTCACTTTTGCTTATTTCTTCCTTTTTCATGCTTTTGGTTATTTTTTTTTTGGGGGGGGGAGCTGCATCAAATAGTTTTGCATAAAAAACGTGCTTGATGACCCTAGTTTGTAAAGGAGAGGTTGAAACCTCCGTTTCATATTCTGTATGCCCGTTTTGTCAGGAACACTCTTTTACAAACGCAATATGTATGTCGGAAGCCTTTTAAAAAGTTACTTGCACAATATGAAGAAGGAAATACCATATTTGGTGCAATATACGCTGCTAATACTAATTAAAATATAATCACAGATATTTCCATGATCACCCCATGACAACAAAACTGCAGCTGTTGCCTGAGAGCTTCTGTGTGTGCCTCTGTGATCTATGATTAACCCATCTCCATGAATCGACCCCCTCCCCTCCGCATACCTCAGCCATAATAGCAATAGCCATAGTGTGAATCCCGAGTGAGGATTGTGGTAAGAATTCACCTCTACACCAACTTGTTTGTTACCCAGGTGAGGAACAACCACCTTTTGAATAAACCACAGAGTCAAGGAAACTATTTCCAAGCCCAGCATCCAGATTTAGGGACCTGGCATTTTATTATAGCTATTGCAAACGGACAGAGCTCACTCAATGCAACCTGCCAGTTGAGAAGGTCTGCCCCGAGGCACTTTGGAACAAAAGCTTATATTATAGTTTAAACACAGCAAACAAAGAGGCATAAAACATCTTCACATACAGGTCATGAGATGTAAAGCACACATGGCTCCATACTGGTATCTTCACCCCCACATCACCTTGGAGTGGCCCCGATGTGCCCAGGCCATTAGACCATTTTAGGTCTTGGATGTCCGGCGTTACCCTGGCAACCTAACCCTCACTGAGGGAAGAACATCATAAAATCAACTTCCTGGGTCTCAGATAGCTTCAAGGATAGCTGATTTACACTCTGGTGCTGAAACACCCTGCCATCTGTACCACTTTCAGGGGTAGATAAGGAACGATGGAATACAACGTGGGAGGGGGAGACTTACAAATGCAGAACAAACAAAAATCAAGCCTAATACATTCTAAAAGGTTAAATGCAATTAAAGTGAAACATTGAAACAGTATTAAAATAATAAAAATATACACATAGGGTCTCTAATTCTTATATCAGTATGATATGATATGGTATGCATGTATTTGTGGGTGATTCACATTTGTGGTTTATAACGGGGCAACCTTGTCATTAATGGTTTTTCTACTCTTATGTTTGTTGAGGCAGGTTTTTTTTCCCTGTGATTGAAATAAAACATGTGCCTAAAATGAATGGACAGGCTATCAGTTTTCTTGCTTCCCCTCCACCTTGGTTTCTAAATTGGGCTCCACTATGGCTGTAACACCAAACTATAGTTGATCCTTCACATCTAAAGCAAAGCTAGTGTACTTCTTTTTCCTGTTTCTTCTTCCCTTGTGGCCAGAAGGTGGACTTCTGTTGTGCTTAACTTTCAGACAGTCTCAGCTTAGCATTACGTATGAAGAAGTGTTCCTGTTTTCAAACAAACAAACAAGAAAGAAAGACAGCTTTATAACCCATGGTCTGGAACTGGCTTGTTTAGCAACAGCTATTGTTTAGTGTTATGTGTGAACTGGTTCATTATGTGTGAAGCTGGCCTGAGTTCCTTATGGCTGAAATGATAACAGAAGCTACTACCTAGGACTCTGCTGCTGTTTGATGGGAGCGTGTGTTCTGCCGAGTCCAGTGCTCTCCCTTAGGAAGCTGTTGTCTGGATTGTACATCACTCCTGTACTTCAGAACTCCTTGAGCAACACAACCTGCTCCTTCAGAACACTGATTTCATTTTGTGCTCCTGCCTGCAACTCCTCAAGTAAGACATCCTGCTGTTCCATGCGAAAAGAAAAAGCCTTTTCCTGTTGTACTTACTTGTGAGTGGCTTCTAATTCCTCCCTGACACCCAATACAGTATCTGCAAGCCTCTAAAGCATAGAACTACATGTGGGACCCCCCAATCTCAACCAACTCAGGTTCCCAAGACACCAGTGAAGTCACCCAGTTCAGAAACTGAGCCACAGGTGCCCATGCTTCCCCAGGAACCCACCCAGGTATGTGCCCAGTCTGACCTCTATTGCTCCCACCACTTTGTCTGCAGTTTTCTTCCCCCAAAATGGCGTCACCTCCAAATCCTGCTGACCACACCAATTGTTCTGCCAAAGGCAGATGTTCTTTTAGAATTTGGAGTCACTCCAAATTGATTTCCACAGATGGGGTGAAGGCTAAATATTTTATTATCAGTTGAGAGAAAACTACAGAACAAGATGAACCGAGAGAAAACTACAGAGCATTACAATTACCTTACATCCCTTCTGCTGTTGGAAACCCCTCCGAGAATAAGTGATTGGATCTCTGGAGTTGGCCAGTACACAGCACCTTGTGGTCTTTCCGTCCACATTGAGGTTCAGTGGTGTTCTCATTACTTACCTACAGTTAACGCTCACATTAATCACATCTGCTGTTTGGGTTATACTTCATGGGCCTTGACAATGTTTATATTTTCTTCTAAGATCAGAGGATTACTTTGTATATGGCATGTAGCCAACACAGATAACTACCCATATACTCCTGTATTAGCCGTTACTGTGAAATTCTGCTAAGGGTTTGTCTTAATGATTACAATTCCCAAGCTGTACCATCTCAGCCTGTAACTGAATATTTTATAGACTAAGAGGGGGTAATTTTTTTTAGAATTAACCGCTTAAAGGACCCAGGCCCAGAATGATAAATAGTCATGAGAGGAGCACTATTCTGTGTCACCTAAACTCCTAAAAATCACAATTGTCTTCCCTGGTTTTCTAATACATGGGAGTTTCTGAACTGTCTTCAAATGCAAACTCACAACAATCAAACCTGGATGTGATGAGTGCATGATTACTAAATCAAGATCTGATCTCTCTAGACAGGGTTGCACTTGGCATTGCAGCCTAAGATGGCAGGAGACACTCTGGCCACAGAGGCAAGTTGTGTTTCCACAGGAGGTCCCCAAAGCTACTAGCTTGATCCTTTAGAGAGAATGCAACTTCATCCTAGATCAGTCAAATCTGGTGTGGAATTCTACTCAGATCCAGAGTAGATTCCAGTGTATAGTTAGCAGCGTAACAACTTAAACACATTGGAAGATTCCCCAAAAATAGGCCAGAGGCACTTGTATTTCATCCAGCAGAGCTTTACGGCTACTGACGGCAAATTAGTGTAATGGTCACAAATCCAATACATTCAGGATTGGCACTGTCCATAAGAAATCCAGTTGCAGCAGACTTAACTTAAACTTACAATAACCTATGGGACGCAGGTGGCGCTGTGTGGGTTAAACCGCAGAGCCTAGGGCTTGCCGATCAGAAGGTTGGCGGTTCGAATCCCTGTGACGGGGTGAGCTCTCATTGCTCAGTCCCAGCTCCTGCCCACCTAGCAGTTCAAAAGCACATCAAAGTGCAAGTAGATAAATAGGTACCGCTCCAGCGGGAAGGTAAACAGCATTTCCGTGTGCTGCTCTGGTTCGCCAGAAGCGGCTTTGTCATGCTGGCCACATGACCTGGAAGATGTACGCCGGCTCCCTCGGTCAATAACGCGAGATGAGCGCCACAACCCCAGAGTCGGTCACGACTGGATCTAATGGTCAGGGGTCCCTTACAATAACTTATAATAAGTATAAACCTTAACACTATATACAGAACACCACATCAGCATGACCTTGACAGAAAGAGATAACAGAACCAGTTTAAAACAGCTGTAGTCAGCTTCTCTGAAGGAATAACCCAAATCACAGAGAAGTTTCCAGAACCCTCTTGAATTAAGTAGAATGGGAAAGATCTCTACACATCAGATCAATACTTTCTGCACTAAGAAATGCAAATTGACAAAATCACCCCCTTCAAATCAGTCAGCTTCCTCACTTGGAGACCCAAGTTTGGGAAGCACTGCTCCCAATGTACAAAAAACATTAAAGTTATCAGTAAAAAAACCAGGGTTTGTGCAAAAAATAAATAAATAAAAATTAAATTAACAATAAAGAGAGTAAAACCTATCAGATACATTATTATTATTATGGACCTTATCTTCGTGTTGAGCCCCCTTGGATGCTGAATGTAGAAAGGTGGGTTATAAATTTAAGTAACTAATTTAAAAAAGTAATTTCACACACATTTCAGCAAAATGCATAGAATAGCAGAAGATATTACTACTTCACTTCATGCATGTAACCTAGCACACACCTTAAATTTACTTAAGGTTCATAGCTACCATGCTCCTTTTTATTTTAAGGTTAAGTTTAGAGTCCCAGAAGCTTTTCCTTATATAATTTTGATGGAAAACCACAGTGCAGCCGGTACGTACTTTTAAATAAAAGATATTTTAAGGACATTTCAGTATGTCCTTTTCTTCTGGGTCACTGCGTTCAAATTCAGCAACAAAAGGATGTGGTCTTTATGCAATTTTTTCCCTTTGAGCATTCAGTTTTAAATGTACTGGCCTAATGTGAAAGGTCAGTACCTCAACGGAAGAAAAACAATAACTATGTGACATGATGTCATACACAGAACTCTTGTAATTTGCTTTTATCTGTTGTTATCCCCCCCAATGTATTACATTTTTATGCAACACATGTGTCTTCTCTTTAATTCTTCCTGTTGCTGCTGCCTTGAACTCTTAAGTTTATTGGGGACAGCACCTCCTGTCAGCTAGGAGGTGCCAATTTACTACTGTGAAAGAGATGAGTGAGTTTCCTCAACTCACTGGCAACTGTCCTTGACTTTCCAAGGAACAGCTGTACCAGCTGAAATCACTGTCAGTTGGCAGCATTAGTGATGCCAGTACTATTTCTTAAATTATTTCTGTTGAGATAGGCATACAATATTATGATTATTGTATTCAGAGCTATTGGGTTTCGATCATCGTACTCAGTTTCTTCCGCAATGTCAATTATAAAAGATAGAATTTAGTAACTGAGTTTTTATTATTATCGTTGCTGTCAGTTCAGCTTTTGGATGTTTTTTGGTATGTTAAATGATGAGCCACTCGTCTCTCAGTGAACTTTATAGATTTTTCATTCTGATAGTAAGCACACATATGGAGTAGTGTGATCTTTCTGCATTTATCTGGCACACAATTACTGGGTAAAGAGTTGCAACTTTAGACTTTCTGTTGCCTGAGCAACCCCATGCTTTCATGCTCATTATGGCCTGCAGCACCAGCTGCCTAACCTGTGCTCCTTGCCCCACCCCCCAATCTAAACATGATATATCACACAGAAATGCACACCACTTTACTTCCATTGGCACAGAAGATAGATATTTTTGCCTAGCTAGAAAATGTCCAGATCATTGCATTTATGATGATAGGCAAAGGTATCTGGGATCAATAATGCAACTTTGCCAGATTGATGGAATGGCATGCATTAACTAGTACATAGCTACATAATTGCCTGGACTCTGTGCTAAATTTATGAACCCTATATTATTATATTTGTACTGGTGTGTTTCTAGTCTCAATGTAAAGTGCTGGTTTTGACCTTAAAATCCTAAAAGTTTTAAGACAAAACTACCTGGAGGATTGCCTTCACTGTATAAGCCTGCCTGCCCTTTGAGATCACCTCAAAAGCCCTGCTTGTGTGCCCACCAGCTATCAGGCTTGGGGGGGGGCATGAAGGAGGGTGTTTAATCTTCAGCTATTTGTGTAGAATCCCACTACAAGCTGAGTTAAAGGTTAAAAGACTTTATTTCTGATCAGGCCTGGGAAACTGCACGTCTCCAGCCAGCCCACAACTCTTCATCAGCTCTCCAGGATCTGGTCTCCGGGTCATAGCAGTTTCTCTTAAAGGGACCATATGCCATATATTTAATTGATAGTGAGTGTTTTACAGAGGGATGGGGGTCTTTTCATCTGTGGCTTCATGCCTGTAGAACCCAGTTCCAGTCGAAATATGTAATAATTGCAGGCATTCAGGTGGGGTCTAAAGACCTATTTGCTTACAGATGCCTTCTTTTGAACGTGGTTCCTCAGAGACAGCAGTTTATATGGTGCTATTGTATATTATAATAACTTATTTCACTGCGCTGTTCTTGGTGTTTTTTTTTATTACTGTTAGAGTTTATCCATAAAAACAGGAACATCCTAAGCACAGGGAAAGAGGCTGAACATTGAAAACCTTTCCTACTTCTCTTTTGCAACTCGATCCTTTAAGATGAGAAACAGTGAGACACATGAGAGACCTCATATGCTGCAGAATCAGTCCTGACCTGGGGAAACTAGACACACCTGGTTTCTAGAATGTACAGACACGTTTCTGCAGCCATCACAGAGGAAGATATTGAATATCAGATAATAGAATCATATTTTTTTAGAGTCAGAAAGGAACCCAATGGTCATCTAGTCAACCCTCTGCAATGTAGGACTGAACTAAAGCATCCATGACAGATGGCCATCCAACCTCTGCTTAAAACCCTTCAAAGACAGAGAGTCTACCACCTTCTGAGGAAGTCTGCTCCACTGTCAAACAGCTCTTACTGTCATAAAGTTTCTTTCGGATGTTTTAGTCAGAATCTCCTTTCTTGTAACTTGAATCCATTGGTTTGAGTCCTGCCCTCCAGAGCAGGAGAAAACAAGCTTGCTTCACTATCCATGTGGCAGGCCTTTAGATATTTCAATATGGCTTGCATACCTCCTCACAGTCTCCTCTTCTCCAGGCTAAACATACCCAACTCCCTCAACCGTTCCTCATAAGGCTTGGTTTCCAGACCCTTGATCATCTTGGCTTCCCTTCTTTGCACATGTTCCAGCTTGTCAGCTTCTGCGAACCTAGCAGTTCGAAAGCACATCAAAATGGTAAACCACTGAGCCTAGGGCTTGCTGATCAGAAGGTCGGCGGTTCGAATCCCTGTGACGGGGTGAGCTCCCGTTGCTTGGTCCCAGCTCCTGCCAACCTAGCAGTTCGAAAGCACGACAAAATGCAAGTAGATAAATAGGAACCGCTACAGCGGGAAGGTAAACGGCGTTTCCATGTGCTGCTCTGGTTTGCCAGAAGCGGCTTTGTCATGCTGGCCACATGACCTGGAAGCTGTATGCCGGCTCCCTCGGCCAATAATGCGAGATGAGCGCGCAACCCCAGAGTCGGTCACGACTGGACCTAATGGTCAGGGGTCCCTTTACCTTTACCTTTATGGGAGAACTAATTTTTTAAAAGTGAGTATTTCAGCTTAGTTTCCATTCTTGAAGGATGCAAAGTTCTCAGAACTTGTTTCTTTAATCTGCATATGTAATTCATCTAAAGACATAAATACAGCTTACTTACGAGAACATGCGCTTAAGAGTGGGATGTACAGCTGTGTAGGCGGGCTTTTTCTCATTATTTCCATTCAGAAGCAAACACTAATTGATTATATTTTTAGATGTACACTACTAAATTCTATAAAAAACGATATAATACATATACCGTAGTTTATGCATATATGTGGTTAATTCAATTTAATTTTATGTGTGCATAGAGCACATTTTTCTAATAATGGAAGCAAATTATTATTCTTTATACTTATAATAAAAAAACATTTTCCAGATATACAGTTTTATATAGTTAGACTATTTTGTTTGTATGCAGAACCTGATTAAGTATTGGGCAGAAATCTCCTCCCACTGTTTTTTGTTTGTTTGTTTTTGGCTGTCAAATATTTACAAAGAGATAGAAGCTACAAACCAAATATATTTTTTAGGATTTTGTTATGATTTACATTTGTGAGACTGTGGATAACAAAAAGCAGAAAGAGGCATTTTCTTATCTATCCCTGTTACATTAGAAAAGTTCATGCCCTGCTCTTAGCATTTTCCAGCACAGCTGTAGAGTAGTTTAAAGCCTATTTTTTAAATAAGTGATGCTCAATTTGTCTTTGATGATCCGCATGATTCAGGTGAGATGGGAGCACGGTCGGGCCCTTATTTGCATAAAAATTAATCACAGAAAAATGTAAATTGATAAAATTTTGCCTGGCTTTTCCCCTCTATTCGAGAACCCATAGATGGCTCCAAGAAGCAATCATCTCAGTATGGGGCTGCATTGGATGCTGTACAAATGATCACATTTGTGTTGAATACTCACTCATTTAAATGTCAGCACTGATGGGGCGGTACATCACTAGAAAAAAATGAAAAATAAATACACAGCAGCTGAAGACTATCAAATCTGCGGGCCCTCTTTAGAGATATATGATCTAATGTGAAAAAATTGCAGATTAATTATCCTTTTTCAAAATGGTAATTGTTTTAGTATCACACCAGAAAAAAATCTGCAATTTATTTGGAATCAAACAAAAACCAGTAATGTTAAATACGTCATTACATCATTGTGTTTATTAGAAGGCTGCAATTAATTCTGAAGGCTCCAGTGCTGTATAAAATGAAACAAAAGAATGTTCCTATTAATTTCCCAGCAACTTCTTATCTTTTAGATCCCTGTAATAAAAATATAAAAGGTAGGTTACTAATTTTATTTAATTCTCTCAGGGTCTAGATTTTACACATACACGCACAGATTTCATTTTGTTTGGCTCCTGTTAAATAAATATATTTTTGAGGCGAGTCAGTATGCTGCAAAGCTGCTTTTTAAGCATTAATGAATTTATTAAAATATCTCAGACTGGAAATCTTATCCTCATTACACAGATATATATTTGAAACAGATTTCCCAGTGCTCCACTGACTCTAAAAAGCTTGCATCTCAAAATCTATGACCCTCTTTAGAATTGTAGTGGTCATCTCATTAAAAAAATAGTTTCTGTCCCTTCATCCAAGTTACTTCTGCTAGCAAGATTAAGGATTGAGAGTTCTGTCGGTTAACAAGTGGCAATTTTGATTTTCAGTTCCTGTAAGTTGAGGTAGCGATCCGAATACCAGGAAAAATAGGGTTTTATGCATATTTGTCCCTGATATAAAATGGGATAACTGTAGTAGCGACTCATAATTTATGGAGTGCTACTATCCTTTATGAGCTAACATGGATAACTTTTCGCCAGTCTGTCTTGTCCTGGAGACCTTGGCATTGTGATGAATAATAAGCCAGGCAGCATCAGCAGCCAAAAATTGAGAGCCCCAACATTACCTTTGGGTGGAAATCTCACTGCTTCAAAACCGGAGACATCCAAGTTAAAGGATGGGGTTAGAAAAATCTATCTTCCACTCAACTTGCTGTGATATTTTCCCTAGACACTAGAAAACAGAACTTGATACGCTACCAGCTCCATTTGGATCTCTCTGGATAGAATATTAGGGTGCAGAGCTAAGTTTGCAGTCCCACCTCACCAGCTGTCAGTAATCAAGCCATTAAGTGCTCAGAAAACAGAACACAAGCTCAAATAGTAGCAGTTATTTTGTACTTTGGAGTCATTCTACAAGTACCAAATATGCTCTGTCCACTTTTCTAGTGGACCTTTCTTCTAAAGGGAACTCTTAAGATGATTCTTTCTATATTTCAGATACACAAACTGGCCTCTGTACTTCTGAGAAAGTAAGGAAAGTTCTTACTTATTTACAATTGGGTGAATCAAACTAAATCATTGTACAACTGAAACAGCTTGCATTTGTGCAACAGGGTTTTCCTTCCCTCAACATACATGCTTACCATTTTGACAAATACAAGATTTTGCTTGTATGCCAATAATCATACAACAAATGACTAAACCATTGACTTGCTTTGAAAAACTTATTTCTCAAATATCATGTACAGATAAAGGATTTTTATCAGATCTTTGCAAAATACTATCAGAAATGACAGAGTTCTTGGACAGTCTTAAACAAACCTCGAAACATGGCCTAAACGTAACTATTGATCCAGCAAAATGGAGTGGAAGGTGGGACAGGGTGCCATTTTGTTCCGTATCAGCCAGGTTGAAGGAGAACTCTTTCAAACTGATCCATGGGTTGTATCTGCTTCCCTAGGCACTTAGCAGAATCACAAAAAAAACTACCTGTCCTCTATGCTGGACACAATGTGTGTTCAGGTACTTTCTACCACATGTGGTGGACTTGCCCAGTGGCTGTCACAGCTCAACCCAGATAAGGAAGGCACATGTCTGACAGCTAACTCTTTATTGGCAAGAGAAACACTTAACAGCAGCTTCCACGGTGCTCTGATTACACATGCACACACACACCTCTAGCCTCTAGGCAACTGTCCACAGGTCTCGGCCCTATGGCTCAGCTGCAGCAGCAGTGGTGCCCCTCATCTTCTCCAGCTTATATCCCCTCCTCTGATGGGTTGCATGCCTGCAACCTGGGACTTGTCCTGCACAGAAATTGTCACTGCTCTTCCCTTTTTGAGTCCCTTCTGGTTCTAGGAGACAGCGGGGCAGGGGAAGGTAAGAAATCAACTGACCTATTCCTCAGCGAACCATCCCTTCTTCCTCTGACACATCCTCCTCGCCTTCCTCTGCCTTGGACTGCCCTGACTCTCCTTCCTTCCTGGGGTCCTGCTTTGTGGGTGGTGTGACACCCCATAAATCACTGGTTCCCTCTCCTGGTCCCCCTGCTTCTGCCACACACTCTTTGGAGTCCTGTTAGTCCCTGCCAGTGGCCCAGGATTTCTGGGCACTTTAGTTGGCCTAATAACAAGCCAGCTAGTACCACTTAATCCTTTGAAGGGGCTCCTGATCATATCTGATGGAGAAGAATCTGATGTGCGTGGAAGGAACCTGTTGACTTCCTTTATTCTGGCAACGAGAACTGAAATTGCAGAACACTGGATGAAGCTTGAACATGATGAATGTGTGGTACAGCTAGGTATGGTCCATAGCCCTAATGGAAATACTGACAAAGCAGACTGGAAAGTGTACAGGTTCTGAATCTTCTCACCCATTATAAAAACTGCATGCTTATGAAAGGCTCTGGAACATACATCTCTCCCAGCTTTGCACATTTATTTAACTGCTTTGTGCCTCAGAAGCTGTGCATTTCAAATAATGACCTAAATCCTACTTTCTCTTGGGGTTCAATTTGGTGGATTGTGTGAACAGCTATTCCCTCTCTGTTTTTTGGCATCCTTTTAAACATTTAGAACTAATTGTGTTCCCCTTTAGGGCTTCTTTACATGTTACTGCTACCGTGTAGACTGTAGAATAATGTGAAGCAGTCTCCATGTAAGGATTCAAACATTTAAATAGGCTCCGTCATCTTTTATCTATACTGAAGCTACTTCAATCAGTTTTGTGGTTTAACTCCTTTGAATCTCCTCCATATGTCGATCTCCTTCTTATTGAACATGGTACTCAGAACAGAATGTAAATGTTCACTTTGATGTCTTATCAGTGCTATCGCTAGTTTTAGTGATGATGACTCTGCTAATATATCTTAAATCATTTTGCTACCTTGTATTCAGATTATCCTCTACATCATTTAGGATGTTCTGTTTAAGAAATAATTCTCAGTTATCCAAAACATATACATGTAGTTCGTTTCCACAGTGTAGTTCTCCCTCCCCCATCAAAGCAGGCCCCCACCCTGCCAAAAAAAAAAAGGCTTGGTGTTGGTCTGACAATGTGATCACAAAAAAAGCACTGCAGAGATTTGGTTTGGTTTGGTTTTGCAAAAAGCAAAACTGAGCTCAAAGGAAACACCTTTGGTTGAGTGGGATGGGTGGCAACATGAGAACTGGTCTTTTCTGTGGTGGCTCCCCATTTGTAGAATGTTCTCCCCAGGGAGGCTTTCCTGGCATCATCACTATATATATGTAGGCACTAAGCAAAATCCTTTCTCTGTAACCAGGCGGATTAAAGATTCTATGGCTTTTAAAATGTGTTTGTGTGAGAGGGATTATTGGCTTTTGAAAATGTATTTTGTATTCTCATTTTGCATTTTTATATTGAACTGCCCTGTGATCTTTGGTTGAAGGATGCTATAATATCTATCTATCTATCTATCTATCTATCTATCTATCTATCTATCTATCATCTATCTATCTATCATTCACCTTCTTCGCTAGGGAACATTTTATTTGCTGCACCAAGACCGTATTTCTAAGTGGAATATGATTTACATTTGAATATGCTACCCAAAGGTTGGTGTGATGTTAAATGCAGATGAAAAAATCCTGCAAAAAACTTCTGAAATTACCTCTAATGAAAGTACCTTTAATCTTCACTTATAAATTCCAGTCACAGGGAGAAACTGCAAATGAGATAGGAGACTCGTATACCTAAATGCAAGTAGAGGGGCTGTGGAAGATTTTGCCTTTCCTACAGCGACTTGCTTGGATCTTGTACACTGATTGCCAGGTAATTTTGGCATGGTGCCCCTCACTACTTTACTTTGACTGTGGCTCACTGCTGTACCTGGATTACAAGTTGATAGGGCAACTTCCTAAGTAAATTCCTATACTTAGAAGGGCTTTAGGAACACAGGAAGCTACCTTATACCAAGTCAGATCATTGGTTCATTTAGCTCTGTATGGACTACATTGAATTAGCAGTAGCTCTCCAGGGTATCAGCGCTTCCTAGAGACTTTCTGCATCCCAAGCATGTACTATATTCTCACTGAGCCAGCATCTCTATAGTCCTGTATGATGCTTCTATGAGGGGAAATGTTGTCTCTTTCTATCTCTGCTGTACTGCCTAAAAACGTCAAGCAAACTAAAAATAAATAAATAGGTCTTCTTATTTTCAGTAACATATTTTTAAACCTCTGAGGTGTTTACTTTTTTTAGAAACATAGTTAAAATAATAGTTGTACATCCATAAGGAAGCAATGTGTCTAATATGGTGCTCAGTTTCATTTTTCTTAGGAAAAGGTCAGAATTGCATCCCAGTTCAGATTGCATGGGCAGTGTCTAATATTTCATTGTTCGGCTAGCCCAGGATTTCTTTAAACTGTGTGGGAAGCACCTGTCCCCAGAGGCTGTTAGCTTCACCTAATGTGCATGACATGCTTAGGTCTTCACTTCCTTATCAAGAATGGCAGAGTGACAGCAAGAGAGAGAATTTCAGGTCTGCAGGACTTGTGTGTCTGCAGAATTTGTGTGTGACAAAATGCTACCCGCTTCCTTACCAAAATAATATAATGCGGCTATTACTTTGTTCTGTTACTTTAGTATGTACTGTTACCATCTATGAAGTAACATAAATATGTAAATTAAACTATAAGGAGAGACTGTTTTAGTTTAGTCTGTTTTTTGTCTTAAAGTCAATCAGCCACTGGAGAGGATTTTCCTTTATGATTCTCCATGTCAAACTGCCTTTACCTAAATGTGATGAAAACTTATGTAAATGTATATAATTCCAAGACTACAGTATATAACTACTTGGCTGTATTTGATATGTTTTAGAGACCCTGGCAATGTTTGCATAGTTTTGTATACAGTGGAACCTCAGTTTTCGAATGTTATCCATTCCAGAAGACCATTTGACTTCCGAAACATTCGAAAACTGAAAGCTGCATTTCTGGAAGTATTTACGTCTGGAAAATGCAATACAGAAGCCATGTGGAACATTCGACTTCCGAAAAGCGTTTGAAAACCGAAGCAGTTACTTCCGGGTTTTCAGTGTCCAAAAGCTGAAACATTCGACTTCCGAGGCGCTTGAAAACCAAGTTTCCACTGTATTTGGTTGTGATTTGGTTTGGATAGACTCCACTCCACTGAAAATGTCTAATCACTCAAGCTCAAAAAAGACAGAGGGAAGAAAGTGAATTCCATTGGGTTCAAGATAGGGCCAAAGCCAACATGCACTCACATTTCATGGAACTTTGATAAGGCTTGGTGAATGGGTAGGGTGTAGAGTTTGACTAAGGCAGCCCTGTCACAGCACTGACGTTGGAAAGTCCAGGGTTGGAAAGAAGTGCTCCCATTGCCCTTGTCCATACTCAATGCTAAACCAAAACAGGTCTTACTGCAAGCGACCAAACATGCAAGTTATGGTTTGGTTTAGCATGTCAGCCACAAGTAGGACTAACCTAAACAAATAAATGAAATGTCACCCTAACCTCCCCACAAACCAATGACAAGGACACATTTAAATCTGTGGCAAAAACCAAGCTGGGAGTTCTGCTAGTTGAGGGCCAGGACAATCCTGTAGTAGGGCTTGCTTTTTAAAAATGGTTTGGGGAGAGAAGGAGCAGTGTATGGGGTATCTCCACATGCATAGACATGACAGGAGGAAGGAAGAGATCTATATGTTGTCTATGTGCATGTGAGAGAAAAGCCTCTCCTCTTCCCAGAGGGGAGGGGTTGTGAGCGGAAATCACTTACCGCGCATGCAGGGGGGCATGGCCGGGCCCCCTGCGTCACTGGAGTCCTGGGCCCATCATGCCCCCCAGCCAGCTAATCCAGCTGGATGAGGGGCGTGGTTTAGCCGCATTTAAACAGCTGCGGGCCCGCGAGCTCTTCCTTGTTTTGTTCTTGCTTCCTCAGATCATCCGCCCTCCCTCCCTCTATGTCTTGCATTCAGCACCTGACCTTGCTATGGACCTCGGTTGCTCGCCTGTTCAAGAGGCCTGGTAGGATTTTTTTTCACTTGGCAGATTGGGTCCAGCCACTTGGTTTTTTTGCCTACCTCATAGCAAATCGTCACAACTTTGTAAGGTTTGGCGGTTAGGCATTGGAAAATGTGCTGTGTGTCAGTGGGGAGGTTGTGGTCATCACCTACCCCTCCCCTTGAAGGGTATTCCGTTAAAGGAATCCGGCGGTCGTGGTTCCTGTCCGGTGCCCTGGTGGTGGCTAGGGCCATGGCACGACCCTCCGGTGACTCTAGGGGAAAGCTTCCAGTTGATTTGCATCAACAAGCTCCCCCTACTAGTTGTTAACCCTTGTGTGACTCTCTGCAGAGTGGGCAGGACTCAAGTATAGTCTGTCTGATCCAGTGCCTAAGCCAATACCAATACCACTCACATTCTGTAACCAATAAAGTTGTGGCCTTTTTTAGCCCATTAACCTAAAATACTTGTGTCCATGTGTCTTATTTCATGACAAAGTGGGGAGCAGGGCCTCGACTCACAAACCATGTACGTATTGTGAGGGGAGGGGAGAGTTGCACTTGGACACAGAAGGAGAGATCTATGTATGGTGTATGTGTCCTGTTTGCAGGCTTTCCAAAAGCATATATTTGGCCACGGTGAGAGCAAGATGCTGGACTAGATGGGCCACTGGCTTGAGTCTTAGGTTCTTAGGTGTTTTGTATGAGAGAGGAAAAAAGGTAGATGTATAAATGTGGTGTGTGGGGGAGGGAGGGATACATAAATGTGTGATTGTACATATTTGAGGTGAATGAGTGAATGAGAGAGACAGGGAGGTGCATGTGTGTCTGTGTGTGTTTGTGAGTCTTTGCATGTGAAAGACAGAATGGGGATGGCCATATTGTATGCTTTCCCCTGATACCAGATAATGTTCCATGCTGTTATTAGACAACAAAACTATCATTCTAAATATATGGAAAAATCATTTTGGTGTGATTGCTACAAACAGGACCAGCAGGACATACTGTAGCACTGACTTTCCCTGATAAGCCTGAGAAAGGGCAACAAGAGCAAGCACCAATGATCCTGCTCTTTCTAATTTTGTGCTAGGCCACACCCCAACAGCTGACATTTTTTGCTATGCAACACACCCCACAGTAGCCATTTTGTGACAGGGACTGGCACCAGTCTTAATTTTTAAAATCTTTAAAACTCATTTATAAAATGTTAAACAATTCCATTTTTATTGTGTTTTTATTTTTATTATCAATTTTATAATTAATATTTCATCATAAACTCAACAGAGAATGACAGACCCTCCAAGTGTCATTTTACAGGGACATCCCTGATTTAGAGAAGCCATCCCGGTTTCTGATTTGATCCTGGAATGACCCGCTTTTCCTTAGGATTTCTCTATTTTCATTCGAGAAATGTTGGAGGGTATGGAGTTATCCAACCCCCAACCTGTCTGAAGGCAATCCTGGCAATCCTGTATAGGGAAGGTTTTTTTTCATGTTTAATGTTTTATTATGTTTTTATATATGCTAGAAGCTGCCCAGAGTGGTTGGGGCAACCCAGTAAGATGTCTATAAATATTAAAATTATCATTATGGAATGGGCAGTCCCTATTTTCATTGGATACATGTTGGAGGGTATGGAATGAAGGAGAGGGCACAGAATATGGGGAGCAGGTGGGAGAAACATTTTACAATTTCTCAAGATGTAAATACCATCACCAAGTTCTTTAGGGGGAAAAAGTGCTGAGTATTAGTAGTGCTACATATTGTTGCTAAAAGATAGTCCACAGAGGAAATACCTGTGCAGTGGAGATACAGTTTGTTGTAGCAGCTTTTTACAAAATCTGACAGAGTAGGTCTGGTGTAGTGCTGGTAAGAGGGGCAGGATTCAAAGAACTGAAGACAGGAAAGGGGCAGGTCCTGCTTTGATAATGGTAGCCTATTTCTACCAAAGATAAATAATGCAAATGGGCCATAATATTCTTGAAGAAAATGTATGAGAAAAACACTACGGTATTTGTCCTTGTCACTAATATTATGCAAATCTGCTATCCCCCCCCTCCTACCTGTTTATTAGAAGCATGCTGATTTGGGCTGGTGTTCACCAAGGTAATTATTACGTAGAATATCATGCTCAGATTACATATTGCACTTCATTTTATTTCATTATGAGATTTAAGACAATGTAATTGTTACTTGATAGAAGACAGAAAAGGTCAGCTTTAATTTAAAGTTTTAAAAAAGCTCCATTCCTTTAACTCTTTTGTATCTTGTTTGTTGAATTCAATCTACAAACCACAACTCATTTAGAAAATGGGAAGAAAAAATAGTATTTTAGAAACATAGAAACCCGCCTTCTACTTTGATATTGTCTACACTGACTGGAAGCAGCCCTCCAGGGCTTCAGCAGAGGTTTCTCCCAGTACTACCCGCTGGGGACTGAACATGCTGAGACCTTCTGCATGCAAAGCTTGTACTGAAACACAGGCCTTCTCTTGTTTGAATGTTTTGACAAAAGGAGGGGGAAAAAGTCTTCACTAAGGCATTATACACAGAGATTTCCTTTGACACATTATGGCAATTGAACCCAAGTGTGGAAGGGTGTTTGTTTCATGCTGCCGAGTTGGCAGGAAGGACAAACGGAAGCTGGAGCTGCTGAAGAAAGGGTCAAGTGACACAAGACACAAGCCCCCACCTTGTGTCACCTGCTTCTGTGTTGTAGCTCTGAACAACTTGCCCCAAACTCCAGCTTCCCATGCACAAGACTGCATTGTGACATCCTCCCGTTTCTTGAACTGCTACCTGTTTTCCTACCTACATTCATCATGGCGCAATGGGTCAGTGTGCCTGACTGTTAACCAGAAGGTTGGTGGGTTGAGTCTAGGGTTGCCAGACTCAATAGAGGACAGGACTTCTGTGCCTTTAATTACCCTGCTCTCTTTTGAGTATGGAAACCTTAAAGAGAAACCAGCAGACCCTTTGTTGAATTTCCAAGCAAAGGGTCTGCTGGTTTCTCTTTAAGGTTTCCAGACTCAAAAGAGAGCAGGGCAATTAAAGGCACAGAAGTCCTGTCCTCTATTGAGTCTGGCAACCCTAGTTGAGTCCACCCAGGGATGGCTGTGGGCAGGATTCCTGCACTGCAGGGCGTTGAACAAGATGATGCTTGGGTTCCCTTCCAACTCTACAATCCTATGTTTCTTTGCCAAGCTGCCTTTCCTCTGAAACTTTCCCTTCCTGCCACAGTTGTCCAGACTGTCTGTTGTTTAATTGTTCCTCAGATTGAAGATAACATAAATTGCCACTCTGTTTCTTTCCTTTCAGTTTTAAGCCAGGGTCAGTTCCATCATTTCTACTACTTAAGAGAGGACAGTTGTATTTTGGGCATTGGGTGGCTGTGGGCCCTTTCCTCACTCCTAGCTGAACCCTTAGCAAGTGGGAGGGAGGACTACTACTAGGTTTGTGGGTAAGGGCTTGCAAGATTAGAAAATTCAAGAGAAATGCATTTTCACAGCTATGGAGTCCTATGTCCCATGAAGCAATATTGAGAAGACCACAATATTTCTATTGTCCCTTCCATATCATCTGTAAGTTGTTCTCCAATATATAACATCCTTTTCCAGGGACAGTGCCTGGCCAAGAGCAACCCACAGTTGAGGCTGCAGCATCTCAGAATATATAGAGCCATTCCAGTCAGTTAGTGATTAACCTCCTTCCCAATGACTGAAGGCTAATTGCTCACTTCATGCAACAATACAGTAAAATAAAAATATGTTATTAGATCAGAAGGGTGGGTGGCATGCAATCTATACTGGGTCCTTCTGTGATTTCCACACTTCCTGGATGGTCAAATTGCTTCTGATTTTTGTAGAATTCTTCAATGCGATTGAATAGCCTGCCTTTTGCTAATATGCTTTGCGGCTCAGCTGTGACATATACATTATGGGGCAGGCCATTGTAAACCAACACCTTAGTTTCCATTACATTACAAATACAGTTAAAAGCAGAAATAAATGTACTCTGTAGCCAGATATTGCTCTAATTGTCATGATTTGACATAGTGCAGACCTTCAGGGTCTTAGTAATTTATCCTTACAGATTTCTTTGCATTTCTGATAAAGTTATTTATACCTGAGAAAGTTATTCAGCAGGGACTTATATTTAAGCACAATAATTTCTACTCGTGAGTTAGCAGCCCTTAATGCTAGTGAAAGTTTAGGGTAGTTTCATAGTGAACACCATTTGTGGGTCCATTTTTGCATAATTGTGTAGATTGCCACAGACAATTAAGCGGAAATAGAAATAAGGCTGCACTCCTATGCAAACTGTCCTGAGAGCAAGACCCACTGAACACAGTGGGACTTACTGTTAAGTACATGCATGGGATTGTACTATAATTAGAATTCCTTGCCCCGCCCAATTTTACTTACAAAGTTCAACGGTATATGATAAGCACTCAGATTTGTCCATGTTGAGTCAGAAGTGGTAAAATGTTGGGTAATATTTATTTATTTAAAATCAGATATATATCCCACTTTACTGCACCAGGGAGATCAGAGCAGTCAGTAAAACATTGCAAAATATAAGCAAGGGATAGAATACAGTCAAAATCTCAGCAGTCCAGATAACTTCAGATGAAACTATATACTGTAGCTAGTGTTTCCTTTGCTTCTTTATAGTCACAGAGAGTCATAGCATACCTATTGATTATGGGGTTAAAAAGTATGTCACTTTGTTTTTAGCCTTGCCTTGTCCTTTGCACACATGCTTGAAAAAGAGAGATTTGACAGCTATCTGGGATACAAGGAGTTCTATTTTACTTCTTCGTGAGGCATCGGGGGGGGGGAAGCAATTATGTTAGGGCTGTCTGAAATAAAAAAGAAATAAATAAAATAACATTAAGTAGAATTAAATGTGATGCAGCTTTTCAAAAGAAATGCCTCTCAATTGTACTTCCACGAACCGCTGTTTCCACCTAGTGGCTGCAAACGAGAAATGTTGGGTTTACAGGTGCCATTTGAAAACACAGGCAGAAACCGAAAGAGAAGAGAATGCGCCACTAAGGGCAGATTTCATTTTAGGCACTTATACAGTCATTATATTGTTACCTATGCCAATGCAGCTTACAGATTGTCAGCTTTGCATTTATAAAACGCAGTTTTCAGGGGGCTTGAACTTAGTTATTAAAACTCATACTGCGTTGACGCCTGGCAGCTTAATCGTTCTTTCAGGAAAAGCCGTGTGGTGTGCGCTGCAAATGTTCGTCGACAATAGTGTCCAAGACCTAGCAGAATTCCCACAAGTCCCCTGATGTGCAACTGGATCCCCAAGAGTCTTTTGTTCAACAGGATGGCAGTGACCTCCCTCCCAGTTCTATCAGCAAAGAAAATAGTTGTCTTTATCATTGAAATAAAAGGAACTAAATCACCAAGAGTTTTCTAGCTAAGCAGTGTGCTTTGCGCTGATATCTGCCATGGGTGGGGGTGGAAGAGAAGAGACCCAGTGCTTTAAAATCAAGATGCTATATACTGAGCCTCTGCTTTCTGTAGGTGCTTCTATTTCTTTGCTTCCCACCACACCTCTTTATTAAGAAACAGGCAGAGAAGAGGATAGGGCTGCATTTGTTGCGTATGACGTGTGTGTGTGTGTGTGTGTGTGTGTGTGTGTGTGTGTGTTTCCATGCCCTTCTTTTTGGGAGGGCAGAGGGGAAATTAGTCCTTTGGGGATTAATTGAAGAGGAGTTAATTGGAGTGTGATCTGAGAGGTAATGAATTGATGGTAAACTAATTCAAGGAGAATCAATTTGCAATGCTCTGGCTTGGAAATTAAATTGTTTTGTTTGTGAAATGTGCATTGCATTACAGCAGAGAATCCAATATCAAAAGAGTGGTTGGGTATATGTAGGGGGGCCTCAAACCCCGCCTCCGCCTTGTGTTCAATCTGTGGCTTAGGGCAAGTCGCTTGTCTCCATGCGATGGTGGCCAGTGATATGCCTTAAGGAAGCTGATAAGGACATGAAAGCAACAGCATTGCTCTCATTTGGCAGAGAGAGAGGAGGAGGAGGAGGGATGGGATGTGTGTGTTGTGTGTACTTGCATGATCAAGAGAAAGGAGAGATGGCACTAAGTATGGTCACATCTCACACTTTGCTGTCATGCTGCCCATCTCTAAAATCAGTACATTTTCAGAAAATCTTCTACCTGCTTCATTCCTTGATCATATACAGTAATTCAAACAAGACAACTTCAAGCAATGGGCTGTGAGGGTGGCTTTAAAAAAAACAAAACCTAACCTGTTTTATTTATTTATTTGCATAACAAACTAAGATTTTGTGGAAGTGAAACTGAATGCTGACAATGCCTTCCAGCTGCATAGAGGAACAACAGGAGGAACAGGGAGCAAAGGAACTCAAGACTTCCTTCAGTTTCATCCCAGCTTGTTCATAGTTATGGACCAAATGTAGCTGGACTAGGATTTCATGTATCCTGCCTTTCTGAATCAAAAGAAGCAACTAACATTCAAATCCAAATCCATTGTAAAAGACTAAAACAGAAAAATGATCAAATCAGTATCTATTTAAATTAAATTAACTAAGCAGGAGTAACAAAGATGAAAGCCAGCAGAGGGAGAGAAAAAACCAACAGAGCAGCCAAGCGTGTGTGTGTGTGTGTGTGGCTCAAACATGGATATTATGCCGTCCACTTGGGAATGTCCTAGATCTAAGAGAATCCAATCAAAGGAGCTATAATTTAGCTGCTCAAGAATTGCTCCTAGTCAGAAATATATTTGTTAAGAAGACCATTGCTGATACTTCAGATAAGAAAATAGGCTCCTTTTTTTCCATTACAGGTGGGCCATTAAACATGGAGGAACAAGTAAGCCTGGTCAGTGGAAACAGTCAAAAGTGGACAATCCTTTGTGGAATAAGTTGACCTATATGTGGCCTGTGCTTCCAAATGGAGAACTAAACCAGGTAATTTGATAAAGTGCAACCCACACACATGCAGGTATGTGCATAGCTATTTGAATACACTTAAAAATATATATTTATTCTTACATTTAAAGTACACACTCACAGATACACACTAATAGTGTGAATGACATTTACAGTGGTACCTCGGGTTAAGAACTTAATTTGTTCTGGAGGTCCGTTCTTGACCTGAAACTCTGTTCTTAACCTGAGGTACCACTTTAGCTAATGGGGCCTCCTGCTGCTGCCGTGCTGCCGGAGCATGATTTCTGTTCTTATCCTGAAGCAAAGTTCTTAACCCGAAGTACTGTTTCTGGGTTAGTGGAGTCTGTAACCTGAAGCATCTGTAACCTGAAGTGTCTGTAACCCAAGGTACCACTGTACTATGTTAATTGCATATTAGAAATGATGTATTACTAAGATCATAATCCAGAGAGTTTCACTAGGCATGAATTTGATCATTCCTCACACCTAACCCTCTCCTTTCTCCTCCCCAGCAAACTCTTATTTTTCTGATTGTCCAGAATATATGCACCATTGTGTGTAATTCTTTTCATTAAATTCACTTTAACAGAGGCTAAGTGTCATTTTGCTGATTTCTCTGCTTAGTTCCATATGTCAGGAAACCAATGCTAAAACATTTCTTTTGCTGATAATTTGTTACATACATTCATGGTCTGATGCAAATGCTTATGGTCAGCACATGCACAGTATGTTTTCTTGTTCTCAACTGACTAAACTGTCTAAGCAAATTTGAATGTACAAAAAATATTCCCTTCTAAATATTAAGGTTGCAGTGCATGTAGGATTGTCTAATCAAGCCAGTGCAATGGGCAGAGCAATTCTCTTGTGCCCAATCACACAGTAGTGGCTATAGGCTCTCAGTAGCCTGACACACTACAGTGTGGTGTAGTGGTTAAGAGTGGTAGACTCGTAATCTGGGGAACCGGGTTCGAGTTTCTGCTCCTCCTCATGCAGCTGCTGGGTGACCTTGGGCTAGTCATACTTCTTTGAAGTCTCTCAGCCCCACTTACCTTATAGAGTGTTTGTTGTGGGGGGATGAAGGGAAAGGAGAATGTTAGCCGCTGTGAGACTCGTTCGGGTAGTGATAAAGCGGGATATCAAATCCAAACTCTTCTTCTTCTTCTTCTTCTTCTTCTTCTTCTTCTTCTTCTTCTTCTTCTTCTTCTTCTTCTTCTTCTTCTTCTTCCCCACCCCCTTTGAGGTAGATAGTGCTGGGTAGATTGATTTCCACTGGCTTGGGCACCCTTCCACCAGAGCAGAGGGTGGGAGAATGTGCTGTATCCTAACTCAACAGAAACCCCATGGTGCATCAGCTGCAGCACAACAACAACAAAACATGTTTCTCCCGTATCTGTCTCTACAGTCACAGCAGGCACTGTAGCCTTCCAACAGTTTGACTTAACCCCCAAAGGAACACTCTTCCACTGTCTCCCAAGACAGATAGATGACAACAACCAGCCCAATGGATTCAGGATTTGGATTGTACCATAAGACAGTTTAGGGTGAAGATTTCCTTCAGTGTTCCATAAAATGATCCTCTACAATCTAACTGATCCTTCAGTTCCCTACTCCCTATCTGAATCTTTCAACCTTTGGTTGAAGACCAGCTTATATACTTTAAAATTAAAACAAATAGCCTCTAGCAAGCCCTTATTCTCATAGTGTCAGTCTACTCCCTAGCCCTGCAATATGGAGATACTGAATTGGTGTGCATATGTGTGAAGTTATTTGGTCACTCTCAGCTTATCATTGTAATTCTTAAAAATGGAATAAACACTTTTGTTTATGTTTTGAAAGGCTTTTGACTGGCCCATTGAAGGCTTGCTGATTCCAAACAGTCCTCCCTTGAAGAAACCTACTGGTAAGAAGTCAGACAGCTATATGCCTCTGAGACTCAGAGTTTTGAAAAATGGAGAACAGGACAAAAACAAAGCCATCTTTGTTCTTGGACCCGACTGCACAACTATGGCTAAAAAACAGTAAGAAAATGATAATTTTCATAACCTAATGAGCACAGTAAAGTTTTTGTAATTTCCAAATCTATTACTGCTTTCAACTTTATATTTGAAAAGTTGCCAACCTCCAGAAGTAGCCATCTATTTTACTTGGTGGTGGTAAAGAAAACTCGCAGTGAACACCAACTTAGCTTCCTGTGGCTACATTTCAAAGTGTCTGAAGCTGCTGGGCTGGCATGTGAATGCATCATGGATCTGAATTGTTATATCCATCTGGAGACTGGCTACAAGGCCATCATAAAAATTCTGGCACTTTTTTAACAGCTGCAGTTGTGCAGATTTTGGCAGCCACGTGTCCAGTACAACTAGTACGTTATCACAACAAGCTTGTAAGCTCACTACTTGATATCATGGATGAGCTCCTAGGGCCCACCCACCTACTTCTTTGGAGATGCTATGGAATTATCCTATAGGAGGATGCTGTTGAGATCTTCTGTGGCTTCTGGTGAGTGAGTGAGTGATTGCTGGAAAGAGAGGAGAGAGTCTAAGCACCTACAATCATAGAATCATAGGGTTGGAAGAGACCACAGGGGCCATCCAGTCCAACCCCCTGCCAAGCGGGAAACACCATCAAAGCATTCTTGACATATGCCTGTCAAGCCTCTGCTTAAAGACCTCCAAAGAAGGAGGTCCTTGGTACCTGATTCCCTATTGCTCACCCATTCCCCTTTTTATCCACTGGCAAGCCAGTTGGGTTTTTATTTAATTTCCCCTGTCTAGTTGGGAAGAACAAGCTTGGTTTTTTAATATCTGGAGTTGTCCTTCTCATTAGTTAACTGCCGCAATCTTCCGCAATCAAAGGAGAGCTGTTTGCATTTAGGAGTGCCGCCATCACCAGGACAGCCCCTTTGGGTGACCCTGGAGGAACACACCAAAGGGAGTTGTCCCTTTGGAGGTAGACTGGAGGTGAGGGTGCCTCCCTGTTTACTCCTCCTCGGAGCAGGGTTTGTATTGTATTGCTATATGAGACTTAGATGTGTGGTTTGGCCTTACATAGGATTAAGTGCATTTCCCACCAGTGTTGGAGAACCATTGGGACCTTGGGAGTTGGCATCCCTTGGGAGGGAGGGAGGGACATTTTATGTTTGCAGTGTCCCAGGTGGAAGATGGGATGGAGAATGCCCGTAAAAGAAGTTCAGCTGGAGATTAATTGCAGTCAGATGGCCTTTTAGTGTGTGCTGGCAATAATAGATCTGTGACTGGGTTCTTTATTTGCCTGAGCACCTGTGACCATCTTCAAGTGAGTGGATTCCAGGCAGAATGTGCCTGGCAAGAAGAGATCTTGAAGGGGACACAGTAGCACAGCCTATCTCCATGATTGAGGGGAGGAACAGGCACAGCTGGAGGAGGGAATGCCCAAGGGAGGACTACACTGGGTGCTCTACCTCTGTGCCTAAAAGTCTGGTGGTGATATTCTTAAATGATAATCCATGATTTAGTTGTGAATGAGCACCTGGGTGCAGGAGCAAGGAGAGCCAGACCTGTTCAACTGAGTATTTGGTACAATGCCAAGCCAGACTGGAGGGGTGGGTTGGGGGAGTTGCTGTGGTCCACAGGAGTTCACGCTCCATCACCAGAAAACCTCTCCTTGGAACAGAACGTGAGGGTATAAATCTGGTGCTGGGACAAAAAGACAAGCTAGGGATGCTGTTGGTGTACTATCCGCTCTGCTGCCCAACAGCCTCCTTGGCCAAGCTGGCCAAAATGATCTCCAAACATGGTATTAGATTAGAGGAACCCAGGACAGTTGTGCCAGGCAATTTCAGCATCTACACTGAAGATGCCTTGGGTCCAGTTCAGGCCTCTGTGGCAACCATGTGACTGTCTCAGGTGGCCATCAGCCTGACACAGACACACAAGGCATACACAGAACTTGGACTTTGCTTCAAATGGGAAGAGAGGAGCAATCTGGAAGTAGGTAGGGTGAATATTATCCTCTTGCCATGGTCCTGCCACTTTAATAATATAACCCTTTTAATGACTGTGTCATATAGTTTTAAATGTTTTTATGTTGTTGTATATCACCCTAATGTTTTGTGTAAGGGCATAATATACATACATACATACATACATACATACATACATACATACATACATTCCTAAATGCATTGCCAGGATTACTGAAGAAACTTGTCTGCAGTTGCTCTGATCAAGTAGGGAAGATCTGAGTGTTGAATCACAATCTTACACATTACTTGTATCCTTACTGGATATGCATCCATATTAGCAACAGGTTGCTGTCTGCCTACTTCACATTGGATTAAGAATGGAGTGTGTACAACCCAACAGATAGGGTTTAAGACCACCATATACTTAAAGCACATTTTCCTCCCTCATAACCCTGGGAAATGCAGTTTGCCCCTTACAAAGTTACCATTTCTAGCACCCTTAGGCAAACTACACTTTTCATTTTGGCAGAGGACAAGATGAGTTTTAAATGTCTGGCATGTATTAAGGCTAGATGTGCACTAGGTAATCCAATTCTTGTGGTAATGATGGGGATGTGCCTTCCAGTAGGTCTTGCAATAGTAACATGCTAATGGTAGCACATTAGCACATTTTTCTGTTTTCAATGTGTAAAAAAATGGAAGGAAGACAACTGGAGATAGGCTGAAGTATATAAATTACAGGAATAATTTAGAATCATGTCCCTAGCAGATTACAAGGTTGTAAAGAACTTTTATGGACACATAGCTTGCCTTTCTGCACAATAATTCCCACGGTTTCATTTGAAGCTGCTTCCATATTTGTTGGATGGAATATATCTGTGAATATAAATTATATCTATTTGGACAAACCGCTTGAAAACAGTGAAGATTATGCTTGGAAAGAGCAGATTTTGTATGTTCATTTTATATAACAGGACTTTGAATATTCAAATAGCAGTGAAAAGCTTTGATGTAAAGAATAAGTTAAATACATCGTTTCTCACATTGTTAGCAGAGATGTCACCTTTTGACCTTTCTTTTAAGGTTTTTAGAACATCTGATACTTTTTGATAATGGTTTAATATTACTTTTTCAGATTGATTAAATACACTTCATACATCACTGAACAATGAGTAGCATTCAGATAGGCTGTCCACTGAGCTGCCTGCAAAAATGATAAAGTTAAAAAAATAATCTTCAAAGTAAAGTCAAGCCTGAAATTGAAATCTTTGACGCATACATCTCATAATTAGTTCTCCCTCTGCCAGATCTAAAATGTGAATATGCTGTTCTTAAAATTGTTCAGATCTTTTTTACAGAGAAATTTAATGAATGGTATCAGCTTTTTAAAAAGTTCTTCCTCTAGATCTGAAGTTCTTCAAACCAAACTAGCTTTTATGAAGTTGTTGAATTTCCATTTTAGGTCATTTAAGACAGTTGGGGTTGGGGTGTGGGTTGTGATCCCTGTGGCTGATGCAACAAAGAGCTGGGCTTAATACAGATATGTGCCTGATGCCAGAATGAGGCCATAATCACACTTTAGGAACTTAGCCCCACTGTAGGTGTGGTGGCAGTCAATTATGGGTTAACGCTGGTGTTATTGCTGCCACTTCTCCACTGTTTGTCAGTTTGATCTCATGTTGGAAGGAGAGAATTGGGACAGAAAGAGTTTCTGATCCCTGTTCCAATGGTGTAGGTTCCAATCCCTGTTTCAAAGGTGTAGGACATAGGATATAAATTCCATATAGCTTGATGTAAAAGTGATATACATATCACATTTATTTCATGTAAGCACAGTAGAATCCCAAGGAAACCTTTGGGCATACTCAGTGTCTTTAGACATGCCCTGTTGTATTTCCTTTCAACAACTGACCTTCATGACATACAGTGGTACCTCGGGTTAAGAACTGAATTCTTTCCAGAGGTCTGTTCTTAACCTGAAACGGTTCTTAACGTGAGGCGTGCTTTCGCTCATGGGACCTCCTGCTGCCACTGCGCCACTGGCGCGCGATTTCTGTTCTTATCCTGGGGAAAAGTTCTTAACCTGGAGCAACCACTTCCTGGTTAGCAGAGTTTGAAACCCGAAGCGTCTGTAACCCGAAGCGTCTGTAACCAAAGGTACCACTGTATCATGAAGTGTTTTGAAAGTTCCTTTTTTTCAAAAGCAGATTGCCAAATGGCATGGAGAACAGCTGCCCTATTGACCATGAAGGATGAGTTGTGTGGTTCTATGGATTCCAGCTATTGATATAGATGTATATGCAATCATTATGCATACATTTTTCAAATGGTTTTGGTGGTGGTAGTTGGTGGTGGTAGGATGGCTATTCTGGCAGCAAGTGTCAGTGAAGTTTTTTGTTACCCGGGAAACATTGTTTTGCTGTGGTCCATGGTGGTAGATGCAGCAGTTCTTCCCAATTGGTGCCACAATTTTCCATCCCCAAATGTTACTGGAATGGTGTTGTGTCAAGTGAAATAATTCCAGGAGCATTCTGAGCAAGGGTGGCGATGGCAGCCAAGCTAGTAGCTGTGAAGAAGGGCTCTTGCTTTTGCTGCTAGCTCTGCTATCACAGCTAGTGATAAACCTTCATTTTTTACAATAGAAAAAGGCAGGGGAAATGGTGTTTGCCACTGGGGTGAGCAAACCCTGGAAAACCAATTTTAAAAGGTTTTTCCCACACCCACTCCAAATAGGGTGCTAAATTTTGGAGGGCATTTCATTTCAACCTTGTGTAGTTTCTGCACATTTCCTTTATGAAAATGTAGAAAATTTACACATATTTTTTTTTAATTTTTTTAAAATTTTAAAAAACTTTATTTCTTATTTTTTTTTAAAAATTACATACATACAAACCATATAATCAACCAAATCAACACAAAAAAGTAAACACAAATATAGCTGCAAATAATATATACACCAGATTACCGTGTTTCTCATATTATAAGACATGTCTTATATTTATTTTTTCCTCAAAAACACACACTATGGCTTATTTTCAAGGGATGTCTTATTTTTTTCCTCCTCCTCCTGCTGCGGCCAGCATTGCTGCTGCGCCTATCACTATGTCTTATTTTCGGGGTATGGCTTATATTCCTTGAATGCTTAAAAATCCTGCTATGGCTTATTTTATGGGTATGTCTTAAAATATGAGAAACAGGGTATACACCAAAACTCTGAAGAACAGAACCACAACAAAAAAGAAGAAAAGAAAAAGAGGAAGAAAAGAGAAAAAGAGGAAAGGAAGCAAGAAAGAAAGAAAAGAAAAGAAAGAAAGAAAAGAAGAAGAGGGGGGAAAAAAGATGGATATATGTATATATACATATAAGAATAAAAAGGAAAAAAAAGAAAAGGGAAAAAAATTAAAAATTAAAAAAGCTTCCGATTGTTGATATACCGTTTCTCACCATTTTCAATTTTCCCTGTCTTCCTCTTCTTTATTTTCCCACCCTTTGTGGGTAATTATTCTCCCATTACTTCCCCTATTTTCTCTTTGAGCAATCCTTAAATTAAATTAGACAAACTACCAATTCACAATTCAAACCCTCTTTCTTTAGGTGATCTTCCACTGGTTTCCATTCCTTTTGTACTCTCTGCTTTGCTACATTCCTTACGGCCGCTGTCATTTTATCCAAATTCATGTATTCTATCACTTTAATTAACCAATCCTGAATTGAAGGTACGAAAATTTACACATATGAAGTAGGTTGCACATATGAAGAAGTGTGCATGCACACGAAAGCTCATACCTATGACAAACTTTAGTTGGTCTCTAAGGTGCTACTGGAAGGATTTTTTATTTTGTTTTGACTGCATCAGACCAACACGGCTACCTACCTGTAACTAGGTTAGGAAGGATTAAGGTACTTTAAGAAGTACAAATAAATGTATATACAGTGGTGCCTCGCTAGATGAATGCCCTGTAAGACGAATTTTTTGCTTAACGAAGAGATTTTTCGAGCGGAGGTTGCCTTGCAAGACGAATTCGTTTTATGAAAAATTTGTCTAGCGAATCGCGGTTTCCCATAGGAATGCATTGAAATTCAATTAATGCGTTCCTATGGGCAAATAAATAAATAAAAATTCAATGCATTCCTATGGGATTCGCTAGACGAATTTTTCATTATACGAATTGACCCGTGGAACGAATTAAATTCATCTAGCGAAGCACCACTGTATGTGGCGCTGTGTATTTCCCCCATGTGAAAGGGAAAATAAATTGTAGCATTGTAGCGTCAGTGTGTCTTATAATGACCAGGCTAGTGTCATGGCTGTGAACATTGATGCCACCAGGAATAAGATGTGTAGTGAAGAGTGAATATTTTGTTTGTTTGTTTGTTTGTTTGTTTGTGTAATTTCTATCCTATCCTTCCTTTCCTTCCCAAAGGAACCCAAAGGAACCAGGGATGGCAAACATCAAAAAGTTGAAACAGCACAGATTTGCCTTGTCTGCTGAGATTGTGTAGCTGCATTTCATGTTATTTCCAGACCTGCACTGCAAACTACAAAGCAGGATCTTTTTACTCTCTTGGAAGTTTTTTTTGTTATAAAAATCATTCAAACAACATGCTTTAATTTCCTCTAGAAATGTTGACCCAGAAAGGAAACAGAAAGTGAAGAGACTCCCGAAAGCACATAATGATGCTGATTCGGAAAAGAAAATACACCAAAAGGAATTCCAACATTTTCTGGAACAGTAAGTAAACCCACATCACAATCTTTATTTCCCCCCCCCCCCCAATTTAGATATGTAAACACTTGTATGCTAAGGCACATAGCGAGCTCAATGCTCTCTAGATGTTGTTGGGCTCCAGGTCAGCAGGGCTGGTGATTTCTTTATTTATTAGTATAGCTGTATATCAGGAATATGCAGCCCTCCCAAGGTGGTTCACACCCTAAAGGGAATTAAATACAATATTGAATATATAGTCTATAGTAAAACTGGTATCTCACAAACCACATCACATACAACAATAAATATGGTCAGCAAAAGCAGGCTGCCCACCTCATAACTAGTGTAACCAAAGGCCTGAATAAACAGATGCATTTAAACTGGTTTAAGAAACCTGTCAGGGTCAGTGACAGCCAGATCTGTTAGGGAAGGACACTCCAAAATTTTGGTGATGCTCTTGGGAACGTCCTGAATATGGGAGTTGTAGGCTAGCAATATCTGTCACTAGGTTGGCTGCTGATATGTCAAGGCTAGGAGTGGAGAGTGATGCAGTTGCCTAAACCAGTGTTTCCCAGCCAGTGTGCCTCCAGATGTTTTGGGACTACAACTCCCATCATTCCTGACCACTGGTCTTGCTAGCTAGGGATGATGGGAGTTGTAGTCCCAAAACATCTGGAGGCACACTGGTTGGGAAACACTAGCCTAAACTGTATAGGCTATCCAGGCTTGTAACTCTCCAACCATTTGACTTCACCCCAAAGGTGCACCCCTTCATTGTCTCCAGAGACAGATGGGTGCCAACAACAACAACAACAACAACAACAGTATCTTATAACTTTTTCAGTGCACACGACACATTTAAAGAGGTGTGCTTTGTAGGCAAAGGGACTTGAAAGGCATTCATGCTTCCCTTCAATAGGCAGGAAGCATATTGAAACTTTCCTTCATTGCTGTGAAATTGTTCACTTGCCTTATACATTCCCTCTGCTTGCCAGGTTTCTAATTATTGCTCTTTTTTTATTTGTTAATTAGCCTTCCCCTTTGACCATAGCAGCTCACAATAACATAACCATACAAAATTTAGACAGTAATAATATTTGCCATAAAATACCATCCTCAAACACAACCATTGGGTTTTAAAAGCAGGAATTATAAAGCGAGGAATCTTGTGCTCACCAGTAAAACTACATCAGCCTGGTGTGGCTGTGGAAGAGCACTCACTGTCTTTGTCATTCTCCAGAGATGCTGTGCTGCCATTCTGTACAGCTGAGGAATCACCAGTCTTGAAATTGCTCCCTGTAGACAGGATTAGTTATTTCCAAACCTGGAACCATTTTCACTTTACTTCATAAATACTCCCCTGTGATGCTTGGACTTACGACTCCTAAGCCATCAACAGGATAAACTACACTTCAGGTTACAGCAGTGCTGGGTTAATTGATATTTCTAATGAAGAGTACAGTTGCCCTGTTTGTAATGTGCCACTTCAATCCCTTCAAGTGTTGAAAACTTAATGCAAACAGAGCCATATACTGTATACATGTTTTCCTTATTTAAAAAGGTGCACCATGGCATTGAATTTGCGTTTTGCTGCCAGAAGACTGTTCACTGAAAAGGGGGTTGAAATCTGTCTTTTGGGAGACTTGGAGAGAGATCAGCTGGTAAGGAAAAAAGAAAAGAAAATGAAATCAGAGCCATTAGTACATCTTCAGAAAGCATTGTTCCTATAAAATATGTTTAATTAGGAGAAATTCGCATTAAAATACTGGTGGATTTTCATGAGGACTTTTTAAAAATAGCAAATCGCTGCAGAAATGTAAACTGAATTTAAGATGGTAAAAATGAGAAACTGACAGATTTGTTCATCCCGACTCCTGAGCTCTATGAAAAAACAATTTTAGGAAGCCACCCTGTGAGCTGGTAGTATACAGTATGTAGTTTGTTAATAAGAAGGACTTAAAATACCCTCCTTACTTTCCCTAGAATAGGACATGCATAGCAAGAAAGTGGGATAATATCTAATCATGTGTCCAGATGAACAAAAAGCGCTTCTTCTCTTTAACAGACATTTATTTCAACACTAAAGGCAAAAGAGCTACTTGCCATTTTAGTGAACTATTGACAATGCTAAAAGTGTGGCTCATTTTATTTTAATATTTATTGAGTCACTATTTCCTTTTTATCCTAGAGATTGCTGTTTAAATTTTATTATGTAATAAAAGAACCATATTATACTTCCCAAGTTCAGCAATATTCATTGGGTATAAACCTTAAAGAAGCTGCGGAGAATTAATTACTAATTTTCTATGTAATCTATTTCTCGGATTTTCTTGCCAAGTACGGTGGGGTTTTAGAGGGCCGTAATTATTTAGCTTCATTTAAAAAAAAAAACCTTGTATTTAAATATGAGCCATTTTTACTCAAATACACTTTGTTGATCTGTACAGAATTCCATTTTTCTTTGTTACATTTGCATTGCACTTTGCTAAAGGTATAAAATTGTTGCTACTGTTTTCTCCTGAAGCTTTCCCTTGTACTCTGCTAACTGCAGATGCTCCAGCCACAGGTATTTGCAATAGGAACTCCTGGAGTGTTTTGGCTGGTAATATTGTAAGTCCAATGCAGAAACTGAGAAATATCTGGAATTTTGTTCAAAGCATAAGCTCAGCTGAAAATTTCACAATATGATTGATTGATTGATTGATTTTGGTTGCTGTTTAGTTTCCATAGTAATAGTTGTATTTTTAAATTTTATTTTAAAGAGATTTTATTTAAAAAAATCACATTCCATTTTTTTTAAAGAAGTATTTCACAAAACAGCCTACAAAATGTTTAAAATACAAATCTGGCTCATAAACCATTTTTTAAAATAATAATAAAATCAAAGTACCAAAGTATTTTGGTAAAGGTAAAGGGACCCCTGATAGTTCAGTCCAGTTGCTGACAACTCTGGGGTTGCAGCGCTCATCTCGCTTTACAGGCCGAGCGCGCCGACGTTTGTCCGCCAACAGTTTTTCCAGGTAATGTGGCCAGCATGACTAAGCCGCTTCTGGTGAAACCAGAGCAGCGTACAGAAACGCCGTTTACCTTCCCGCCGGAACGGTACCTACCGGTATTTATCTATTTGCACTTTTTGAGTGTGCTTTTGAACTACTAGGTTGACAGGAGCTGGGACCGAGCAACGGGACCTCACCCAGTCTCTTAGTGCAAATGCAGGGTTTCTCAGAGAGGAGATTGGGGCTGCTTTGTTGAAGAACTCCTTCTGCTGTAAGCTAAGTCATGGTTTTCTGTCATCCAAACCCAGGCTCATGGTTTGTCTTGCTCCAGATAAACCACAACCCGTAACCAAGGTTTACAGCTTGTGGTTTGTGCTTTTTTTTAAGCATTAGGTTATTCTTATATGAATATGAAACAAATCAAACTCTCACTGCGATCCAGCACCGAGGGCCTTCTGCGCGAAATGAAGCTACAGGGAACCAAGCAGAGGGCCTTCTTGATAGTGGCACCCACCTGTGGAATGCCTTTCCATCAGATGTTAAGGAGATGAGTAATTCTGTAACATTTAGGAAATATCTGAAGGCAGCCCTGTATGGTGAAGCTTTTTAAGGTTTAATGTTTGACTATGTTTTTGTGTGTGCTGGAGGCCGCCCAGAGTGTCTGGGGCAGCCCAGTCAGATGAATAAGGTACAAATACCGTAATAAATTATTATTATAACAATCAATTATTATTATTATTTTGGAACAGATTTATGTTTCCTGTGGAGAACAATGGATTAATCCATACTGGACTATGACTCAGCATAAGAAACGTCTCCAGCTTAGTAATTTAGCATCTGATATAACTGCTATTCGTGCCTACTGTGCCATGCGAAACACAACAAGTGAGCAGATTGCTGTCTATGCTATTTTTTGCAAAATGTACACTTAATATATGGGAATAAAAATAATTTGTAGATAAATTTTTATTAGTTTTCAATTACATCCCAATAGCCTCATTATATCAATACCAATTTATAATACAATTATTAATACCAATCATTCAAATACCAAATTATATAATTTAATTAAAGTGGGGCCCCCACATGCTAGATTTGATGGCTTTCTGATTTTCTTTATTTCTGTGTTCCAAAATCTTATTATTTTCAATTACATTCCAGTCACACGCGTTCAACCCTGCTATTCTTGGTAGCTGAGTAGGGAGGGGAGCAGACCATTCGGCCTGATCCCTGCACCAGCTCCAAGCTGTGAGACCAGCTTGAGAACCAGCGGATCTGGGACTGCCTCAGCCCTGCTGTCTCCCACCTTTGGAAAAGCTTTCCTCTGAATTCTGCTGGTGATATGGCTCAGCACAATCCAATCCCTGGCAAAAGGTTGAGGTGGTGGTGGCTGGAATAGTCCCACTGTGGTTATTTCATAACCACATTTTTTTTATTTACTGTTATGTTACTGTTCCCAAAACAATGGGTTTTGTACCTGAGAGTAGAACAATTCCCCCTTTAGGCTCAGTCCAGTTTGTATATGATAGCAAATAACGACAAAGTTCCAGTTTGCCGTTCTGACAGCTAGTGCTTCTGAATGGAGGGACTAAAATTACAAAGGGCAGAGCATAGTGACTTTGTCCTATATGCCAGGCATAGGATGCTGAATTGGTTTGGAGAATTCAAACCACGTTTGCAGCATAATAGCAAAAAGAAATAGCAGCGCATATGGGGGTAAAGCATTGTGTTTAGTCATTCTGGGCTGAAGAGACTATGCTGGAAATCTGTCTTCATGGACCTCTATAATCATGAATGCTAGAGCTCACCTTGTAAGAATTTTCATCATAAATGAGAAACCTCTTCTGTAACTTAATTAAAGCCAAGCATTCTTGCACAAATTTCTCCAGATCTTGCTTTAGAAGTCAAGAATGACATTGTTGTTGGGGCCAAACTATCTGTTCAAAGAGCTACAGTGGAATTTGAAGAGAAGAAGGTTGTGGAAGAGCTGCAAGAAAAAGAAGCTGAAGAAGCTACGGAAAAAGTAGAATACAATGTGGATAAATGTCTGTAAGTAATCCTAAATGATAAAACAAAGTAGGTAATCCAAAACAAAAACAAAAATCATTTGTGGAATGTTTAGGATGCAGCTGTTAGGCTGCAGGGATAATTTCAATTCAGTTTTTTGCGTTTTTCAGGTGGAGGGCAGTATATGAATTTAATTAATAATATTCTTATTATTTTCTGCTTACAATTTGAAGACATTTTAATTGTTTCTCCTGCTTAGGATGAATGGGGAACACTATATATATATTTTAAAAGTTAACATTATCTTCAGTGGTATGGTGACTTACATAAAAGGGCATAAGAAATCCTTCTCAAATCTGCAAATGACAATAAGTTGAACACTTCAGAAATAGGAATACAGTGGTACTTTGGCTTAAGAACTTAATTCATTCTGGAGGTCCGTTCTTAACCTGAAACTGTTCTTAACCTGAAATACCACTTTAGCTAATGGGGCCTCCCGCTGCCGCCGCGCGATTTCTGTTCTCATCCTGAAGCAAAGTTCTTAACCCGAGGTACTATTTCTGTGTTAATGGCACCTGTAACCTGAAGTGTCTGTAACCTGAAGTGTCTGTAACCCAAGGTAGCACTGCAGCTTTGCTGGAATAGGATGCTGACCCAAAATCAACATAATGAAGTTCAATCAGAGACAAACACAAAGTTCTGCTTTTCAAAGGGGGAAAAACAGCCAAATGCACAAGTATGGAATGCGGGTGGTGGTATAAACTGCAATGGTTTTGGAAAGACTGCAGCTAAGCATCAGTCTGTGGAAAGAAAAGGCCTTTTGTTTCTGGAAGGCTAAGTCTGGAACCAATAAATAATTTCCAAATCATCAAAAGTAATAGAACTATTTTAGTCTACACCAGTCAGACCCTCACTTGAAGTTCGATGTCCAGTTCTGGGCGCTTCACTTTAAGAAGGTTATTCACAACCCGGAACAGTTCAGAGGAGAGCAAAGATTTTCACAGATATGGAAAACATCCTATGAATAAAGGTTGGATGAACTGGCTATATTTAAGTTTGGGAAAAAAAATATGAGGTTGTGATGGGAGGAGGTGATATCATTCTTCAGAGGCCCGAAGGGCTTTTGCATAGAAGAGATCAAAGATTTGGTTTTCTTCTGCCCCAGAGGGCAGGACTCAATCTGATGTGCTCAAGTTAGAGGAAATAGACTTAACATCAATAGATTGGATCCAGAGGGGCTCCTGCTTGCATTAGGAGAAGTCTGTCATTACTACCCTCCCAGTTGCAGCCATCTATGCCACATCCCATGTCATTCCTGGGGCTTTCCTGACCCTCAGGAGCAGCTTGATATGGGGCATATGGGCTGCAGCAAGGAGAAAGTGGCTGGACCGTCCCATTCCATGTATGCACTCACATACATTGGAATCTAGCTTGATGGGCTGTAAAAGTGCTTAACTTCATCTGGAGTTCATTTCTTCTCATTTTCACTACTTATTCTTAAGGGCATCATATTTTAAAATAAACCAACATCCATTCAAGGTTTACTGAAGGCCACCATAATCCAATTTAAAAAGAGTCCCTCCCACTGTCAAGAACCTGAAAAATTATTGTCTGAGTCCTAAGGAAGGAGGACTTAAGCCGGAAATAGTATCCATTTGAAATTGGTAGTATAAAAACAGATGCATTTACTCACTCAAGCAATAGGTGGCACTGTTGTTTTCTGAAATATAGAAAAGCTGTCAATATTAGGAATAAATCATAGAAATCATAAAGTACCTGTTACTGCTGTCCTGTAGGGTGATACTAAAATCACGTCAGTGCTTGCGGCATCAGTGGGGAAATATTCATGCTCTAAAAGGGTAATAATAGTAATATATATTTCATGTATTCGTATGCACTATCTTCATGCATGTAAAACTCATAGGAAATGTTCCAGAAATACAATTACAGGGCATATTTCTCCAGGGCCACTTGTTCAGGCAATAGCTGTCATTAAACTCTCTGAAACAGGATACTGTGGGACCCTAACAGAATCTCATTTAGACAGGTTAGAATTGTTGTAGGAAGTAGACATGTAAGAGCTGTTAATTTTTGCCTTAGTAAAACTGGATGAGAGCCAATAAACTGAAACTCAATCCAGATTAGATTGAGGCACTGTTAGTGGGTGGTTCTCTAGACTGGATAAATGGGAAGTTGCCTGCTCTTGATGGGGTTACATTCCCTCTGAAGGAGCGGGTATGCAGCTTGGGGGGGGGGTTCCTCCTGGATCCATTGCTCAGTTGAGGCTCAGCTAGCCTTGGCACAGAGTACCTTCTTTAGCTGGTGGCCCAGCTGTTCCCCTATCTTGGCAAGGAAGGTCTATGCTCTGGTAACCTTTTACTGCAATGTGTTATATATGGAGCTGTCTCTGAAGACAGTTCGGAAACTTCAGCTGGTGAAGTATTTAGAAGCCAAGTTGCTCAATCCCGGCCTGACTACACTGGCTGCAAATTAGTTCTAAATTAGGAATTAGATCTACATCAGGACCAAGGAGGTAATAAAGATTTCTATCGGATCTGCTGTCCCTGTGGAACCTGCCACCCAAGGCAGTCACTTCACCTCGCCTCAGAGTGCCTTACAGTATTTCCCATGTAAGAAAATGTTCGATTGTGTGTGGAGGAGACATGTAAAATCAATTGAACAGCTCATAGAATAAGTGGAATTCCTAAAAAAATAAAGGAAATAATACACTAATCAAACAATAATTAAAATGAAATTTTGTATATAGCAGATGTTGGACTATACCTCTTGCCATCCTTGATTTTTTTTATCATGTGGACTGTTGGAGCTGGAGTCTAACATCACTGGAGGACAAGAGGTTAGCTACCCCTGCTATAAAGTCCACCCTTTACCCTACTTCATATTTCATTTACCTCCTGCCATTATGTTGTGTAGTTTTCTTGCTGACCCCTCTCTATCCTCAAACAAATAACTTGCTTAATGAGAAATGTTATGTGTTTGAACCTGCAAAAGATGTTCTTAGTGGCAATTTATAAGAGTCCCCATAAACTGCAAGTGGACAGCTCTGCTTGTGTGTCTTCTATTTCAAAGTTCATAAGATGAAAGAGTAAATATTTCTTTAGAGAAGGTTTGCAGAAAGTCTTGGAGACCATTTTTCAGCTTAGTGCTTAGCATTGGCCTAAGTAGTTTTCTGTTGCTGGTTCAAATGTTTCGCTTCCTGAGAGAAAAACTGGATTCTGTAAAAGGGTATTTTTCCACGGCCTTGCATTAGGGATGAGGGAGAAATTTAATTTGATTTACATTTAAAGGGGAACGTAACTAATTCACACTTTCCAAAATAAAAAAATTCCTTCAGTAGCACCTTAAAGACCAACTAAGTTTATATTTTGGTATGAGCTTTCGTGTGCATGCACACTTCTTCAGAAGAAGGAATTTTTTTATTTTGCTTCGACTCAGACCAACACGGCTACCTACCTGTAACTCACACTTTCCAAATCAACATGTGACTCAGAATGTGCACTATCCCAATTTTGCTGAAGAGTTTTCCAGCCAAGTGATGTGCACAAGAATGCATGAAAAATGTATAATTTTTTTAAATGCTTATATTGTGGAGAACTGCTTTGCAAAAATGTGTGTAAAAGACAGTATTACGTACAAAAAATGTATGTAGGAGGAGAAATTCATCTTAAAATGCTGATGAACTTTCAAAAGAACTTCAGTTCAATTTTCTAATTGTAATTCTAATTTACTGACTTTTCCATTAGACATGCAGATATTATGTTGGACCATTTATTATGTTTTATTTGCTTTTTTAAAAAAAGATTTGATCATCCTTGACTTGACTGGAACCTACTGACTGCTAAAAAGAATTATGCCTACAAGTACATTATGGAACTATAAATCCTCTATGCTGAAGCGCTAGATAGCAAAAAAACAAAACATGGAATTTGATTCAAATGGCAGTGTTGATGGAACAAACAAAATAAGAGCAGAGATATTAGAGCTGTGTGCAAATGGTCTCTCAACATCCTCAACCCTATTTGTAGGTAGAGAAAGCTGGGGGCTATTTGACCTTCAGGAGGAGACCTTAAATAGAGGGGATCACTATTAGCAGTGGAAATAGCCTAGGTTCTTTCTCTGTTTGGATGCACTGTCCAGTATAAAAGCAATGGACTGCTTTTATAGACCAGGCAATAGATAGTTCCTCTTTCTATATGAGCTTCATATGTTTCTTGGAAGGTTACCAGCTGAAGGCCACACATGCAGTTGTATTTTAAAATCCCAGTTAAACTACCAACCAATTTTTTTTACCTCAGTTAACCATTCACAGACCAAACGATATTATAACACAAAAAGCATTCTTATTTGTAAATTGATATAACATACCGACAAAACCTTTCCCTCAGTGTTTGCCAATTCTCCACAGTTCCCTTGCCGCATTGCTGAGAATGCAGAAGTGAAACAAGAGCGTAAGGAAACCTGCACAGGTCTCAGTAAAACAATTTGTTGTGGCAAGCTGTTAGCTAACATAGGAAAGGGAAGAAGAGCAGTAACCCATTCACTCAGACACAAATCATGTTGCTAGCACTAATGAAGCTGATTTATGATGCCTCTGCAGTTGATTTACCCCCCCCCCAAAGTATTTCTTGCTGAAAAGGCTGAGAACTCTCCAGTTGTTTAGCATCTTTAAAGAACCAGGTAGATACAAACTTCGGGCCTGCTTACCTATATTTATGTCCTTCATGTGAGGTGGGTGGGGAGAGGAATCTTGGGAACCCTTGGGATTTTTCTCTTGACCCAGGAAACAGCAATTATCTCACTCTATTCTGAATAAAGATTTCACAACCTGTTTACCGGTAGGTAGGTCTAAGAACATAGTTCCTCGGGTTACAAATACCTCGGGTTACAAAGACTTCAGTTTACAGACTCCGCTAACCCGGAAGTAGTACCTCGGGTTAAGAACTTTACCTCAGAAATTTAGAACAGAAATCATGCGGCAGCAGCAGGAGGCCCCATTAGCTAAAGTGGTACCTCAGGTTAAGAACAGTTTCAGGTTAAGAACAGACCTCTGGAACAAATTAAGTTCGTAACCAGAGGTACCACTGTTGGTATTTTATAAGAGCCATCACTTCTGGTATAAGAATCATCTTACCATAGCTGCACATACCAGGAATTTTCTGTCAATGGGGGTATGAAACTTTTCATAAGATTTTATTTATTTATCTGACTCATTTAAAGACTGCCTTTCATCCAGTTATGGTCGCCGAGGGTGGGGTCCCCCACAATAAAAAATAAAGTTACTATTTGTCACTAAACATTAGATAAAACCAGGAGTTTACAACATTGCAAGGCTCAAACTAGCAGATATTTCAGAGGCACTCTTTCAAGTATTTAAGTTCTAAGTTATTCAGGGCCTTATAAGTCCGGGTAACATATAAGCAGCAGTGCAGGTTCTGGAAAATGGATGTTACATGACTCTTGCTGGGTGCAACATTCAGCACTTTGTGAACAATAGTTCTTTTCATAAAATGGCTGAAGTCTGGTTATGATTCCTCCAAGCCACCGGCTAGTGACTAACATAGCTGCTAAATCCAGTGCATGAAACTATGAAATGTTTCTTGAGGAGCACTGTTCTTAGAGTGGTATCTCTTGTGTTGTCTCTTATAAGAGATACTAGTCTACAAGAGATACTAGTCTGAAGAAAGGTTTCATAACCGAAAGAAACTTCCAGGTGCATTACGTATTAATGTGAATGACCACTGCATTTAATTTGCATAACTTAACTCAGGGGTCCCCAGACTTACCGGGCTTCGGGCCGGTGCCCGCCCTGCCAACTGCGCGGCGGGCCGGAGGGCAGGGGAGTGTGCGCGCAGTGGACCGGAGGGCGGGGGAGTGCGCGCCCATGCGCATGCGCACACACATACGGTCGGGGGAAAATCGCCGAAAATCGCTTGTGTGCATGCGTATGGACCTCCCCCGACCCGGAAGTGCACCGGAAATGACCTCTTCTGGGTCAGGAGAGGCCCATACGCATGCGCACAAAGGATTTTCGGCGATTTTTTCCGATTTGGAAGATCGCCGCCGTGCTGCACGTCGTAAGAGCGGGCGGCGGGAGTGCGCGGTGGGGGTCGTTGTGGGCCGGATTGGGAGGCCAATTGGGCCGCATCCGGCCCGGGGCCGTAGTCTGGGGGCCCCTGACTTAACTGAATGACTCAGATTGTCATTTTGAATGACTCAGACTGGCATTTCAGTGTCATTTGACCTCACTATTTACAACCCAATTCCTCCATCTACGCCCAAGTAATATAAGCCTGTCAACTGAGGATAACTCTTCATGCATCTAATGAGCTGAATTATAGTCTACAAAAGATTGTAATATAATAAATGTGTTATTTTTGAGCCATTTCAAGACTTTGTTGTTTATACCTTCCTTTGTTGGTTGTACATGGGATTACCTAGTCCTAGCACCTCTTTGAATGCAGTCTTCTTCCTCGCTCCCACCCTCCCTCTATTTTTGGTGCTCCCCCATTTTTTTCTCCCCATAAGATAGAAGTAATATCCACACAGTGAATAATTAAAGTGTTGGTTTATATGCTTCCCACGTAACCCCAAAGTCTTGTAGTAGTATGAACTGCAAGGTTAGATGAGGAAACATTGTTGAGTACACAATCTTAAGAAATGTAAAACTACTGTTTGAATCATTTAGACTGCAATTCTGCACAGAGTTTAACTACCATTGACTTGTTTCAGATGCTAATCTCTTAATAATCCTTAGTTTTAATTAATGACTTAACTTTTTATGAGAAATTTAAAGTGGTGACAATCACCAGTGCTTCAAATTTCATATTGATTTTTTTTTCAGGACTTCACATGCAAAATCTCATCTTAAAGCAGATGCATCTTATAAACCCATGAAATATGCTTGGCAACAAAATCTCTATGATTTTGATGAGGACTGCAGCCTTCAGAAGGATAGAGATGAACTGTTCTTTGAAGATGCAGAGTTATATAAAAAGTACAGGTCAGGTCATATATTTATATTTCCTAAATTGTTTTTAGGACAAAATCTAGCACTTTGGGCCATCACCATTCTGTAAAATCCCTAGCTATCCACCCTTTGTGCTAAGCAAAGTATAGCAAAGTATGCTATTTCATACTTTGTGGAATTAGAAATTTGCAGAAACGGGAATCACATCCGTCTTATAATTTGGGATGGGGGGGGGGGTAACTCGGGTTGCATTATTTGCACCCTTAAATCTTAGGTTCACAACAGTCATTTCATAGTCCCCTAATAGCTTTGCCAGTACTCACGCTCTGAAAGTCATACAAATGTTACCAAAGAATGCTGACTCTACAGAAGAGAAAGAAATTTGTTGCATATAAACTTAAGGGGAAGAAGAAAAGGAACAAGAAAGTTGGGTTAAAAGCAAAGTCACATTAAAAAAACTCTTTAATTGTCTAAAAGGAAGAGTCAAAATGTCTTCACATATTTTGAAATATTTTACAAACTAATTTGAAGTCTTCATTATTCCTTTGCCAGCTCACTATGACATATCATTTATATTCTGTTTTTTTCTCTGTGAAAATGAAGTCAGACTGAAGAGACTGTATTTAAGTTTGTCTTATTTCCAAAGTTTCAAGCAAGCACAGAGAGGCACAATACATTTTAGATAAAGGTGAAGTCTATTCCAGTATGGTGTCTAGAAAACTTCTTTATGAGGCTTAATCAATAAGCTCCTCTATGCTCTCCCTTTCAGTTGATCTCTCTTTCCACACTTTCACCTTTCCACCTACCCAGTTTCTCAATATCTGTGCTCAATTTACTTTGTATTCTGGTATATATCTGAATTCAGGTGTCAAAAGCACAAGTTGTAGAAGTAAACAAAGTTTCAGCACACTCCATTTGCCTTGCTCTTTTTTGTCCATTACCATGCAATGAAATATTTACAGAGCATTTTTCTGCAGCACTATGTCTTTTTGTTTACTCCAGGCATCAGTCTAAACTGACTGAAGATTTACAGAAAACTCATCATCAACAGTTCGAATTTAGAAATGGGAAGATTATCAACTGTAGCTTTCGAAATCTTGCTTTAGGTGTGGAGAATTCTGATCTGCATTCTGGTGCTGAAGTGGTTTTGTTGGAAAAGAAATGTGACAGTATCAATCAGCATTGGATATGGAGAGAGGATAGCAGGTGAACATTCACTGTCAGAAATGTGGTAGAATTTCACAAGAATTAAATTGCATTATTAGCGGGACTTCAAATCAGGCTAGGCTAGTTTTCCATTTCACTTGTTCTTTAAGTGAGATATTGTGGGCCTCAACCACCAACTAGTTCTAACATTTTCTAAGAAGGTCTTTCAAAAATGAAAGCATATTAGACAAGGGGCTAAGAAAATAGCCAACATTATAAATTTTGTTTACAAAAGACCCTTCATTTTAGTCTTAAATATGGCACACTTTCTGTGAACCCTTGTGCATAGCTCAGCCTTAGTATGTGTTACTGCAATAAACCAATATTTTCTTCTTCTTTACCCTTTCCCTTTGTCTGTTGAATCCCTTACATCAAGTTCTAGATTATAAGCCCCTTTGGGAAAAGGACCTGTCATCTCAACTTTTTGTAAAGCACCATGTTACATGGATGGTGCTTATTTATTATTTTTAATAATTTATTTACTTAGCAAAATTCAACAAAACTTCCAAGTCCTTTACAAGAAACCTTTCCTTGTCACCTCCCACTTTTTCTTCTTACCCCTTTCCTTCTCACCTCACTGTCACAAAACTTTGGAGAAACAATAGGAAGTCCCTTTAGGTCACACTCTGGGGATGAGGGTGAGCAAGCCCTAAGACTCGCTGCACTCTGTGGCATTAAAATGTCCGTGCAGCGCTTTGTGTAGAACCAGTTCAATGTTATTACTTAAAAATATATCTTTAGAAGAATCTAAAAGTGAGATATACATTTAGCAAGGAAAAATCTTTATTTTTTTTAAAAAAAACTGTCTTCTGATTTCCACCTGACTTTTCTGTTCCTAGGACATTTCATCTTGTGCTGGACCCACAATTAGTGCTAGCGGTATCAATGCCCAGCATACTCAATGGGTATCCAAAGACTCCTCTGGAAATTCAAGGGTGTCCTGTTGTCCTTCAGGTAAAACTGTTTGTGTGCTTATATAGTTTTACACTGCTTACAGTATATGCTAAAGTGGTTTCTAAGTAGTTTACAACTATAAAATGAACTTATAATTAACAATGACATTAAAACATTCTTAATTAAAATATACAATGAAACAACAATAATCAACTCACTTGGAAATGGTTAAAACAATAACATCAGAAGTTCAGTTCAAGGGAGGAATGCTTGCCTAAACAGGTGTGTTCACATAATAGCAACTCTGATGGGGTCTTCTGCATTTCAACAGGGAGGGTATTCTGTAACATTCACCTTTTGTTGTTGTTGTTGTTGTTTAGTCATTTAGTCATGTCCGACTCTTCATGACCCCATGGACCAGAGCACGCCAGGCACTCCTGTTTTCCACTGCCTCCCGCAGTTTGGTCAGACTCATGTTGGTAGCTTTGAGAACACTGTCCAACCATCTCATCCTCTGCCATCCCCTTCTCCTAGTGCCCTCAATCTTTCCCAACATCAGGGTCTTTTCCAGTGAGTCTTCTCTTCTCATGAGGTGGCCAAAGTATTGGAGCCTCAGCTTCATCTTATCTTACCATTCACCTTACCAGGTTTCATTAATTTTCACCTTACCAGGTTTCATTAGGTGATCATAGTGCCCTTACTGTGCTGGGAAGAAGATAGTTTTTCAGGTAACCTGGTTCAGAGTTATTTAGGGCTTCGTATTTAAGCAGCCGAACCTTAAAACTGGCTCAGTGGCTTGCAGATCCCTCAGCACTAGCATGATACATCTGATAAGGAACACCAGTCATTACCTGAGCTGCAGCATTCTGCATCAGCTGCAGCCTCAAGACCATCTGCAAGGAAAGCCCCACATAGAATATATTGCAATAGTCCAGGCATGAGGTCACCAATGCATGTGTCACAGTGGCCAAGTGATCCTTGTCCAGAAAGGGTGCAGTTAACTGCAAAGGCAGCAAGGAGGTCAGGCTGAAATCACATGATTCACATACCTTGCCCAAACCAGTGTTAACCATTTTGTGTGACAAAATGTGCTGTTGAAATGGAGGAAAAAGTGTCAGCTGCTGGCTTTAATGGCTTGGAGCAGAAGTCTCAATAATTTGGCCTGTCCAGAAGGCTTTTCAAACGTTGAACTTCACCCAAATTTATATGTAGTCATTAATGGCAAACAAAGTTCTCTTTTATTTCAGCTAACCCATATATATATTGACCAAGAAAACTGCTAGAAAGAGGAGGGAACTATATTGTAGAGGTCAGGAGCAGATGTTCCCCAATGTCATGCTTATTATTATTATTAGTGGCAATGACCTAGCAATGAATAAGTTCTGCAAAGGCTATTATAACTGTATGTACAACAAAGCTAAAAACCAGGATGCTGAAGGAGGAGGAGGGGGAGGGGGGAGGCATATATCTTACCAGATAAATCTGAATATTTTAAAACATTTTCTTTAAAAAAAATACCAGTTTGGAGAGAGAAAATGCAAGAAAAATCTTAAAATAGGATGGCCTATTTTATGTTCTCACAGAAACATAAAGTATGTAAAAATGGAGCTGCCAATCAAAGGTGGAATTACACGGAAACTACAAAGGTTATTAGTGCCTTTTACAGCACAACCCTGGATCAAGAAATCACAGCAGCAAATTATTCTTCGATTTGCACATTTTCCGTGGCCAGCACAGAGAAAATAGACCAACCAGTAAGTAATTTTTGTTGTCTGTATAGACTAGAGAAATTTGACTTTGCTAAATCAAAAGAGTGGCTATGTAGACATGTCTAGATGTATCTGTGCACCAATACCCAATAGAAAGAGATAGCAAATATTCCTCTTCTTGTTGTCTGTGTGCTACATAGCAGGTATGTATGGTGAACAGAAGTTACAAGGATAAGGCAGGAATCAGGCTAGTGTAAAATCATGTGATTCATGCACACTCTTAGAAAACACATTGTTTTATGGCACAATAAAGACTAATAAATTTATTATGACAGTTTGATTGTCTTCAGGAAGATTGAAATGCTGGTCAGGGGACATTTCACTACTCCAAAACATATTGTAACTAATATTGAGGTGGTCATCCTTCAACAAACAAATTTAAATGCAGATGGCAATCTGAGAGCGTTCAATGTTATCACATTGTGGATTGAATTGGTGCAGTGGAACTTTAGTTTAGCACACCAGTTGACGTACAAATACCAAAATGTTTGTGTTTTCAGCTATTGTTCCTTGTAAATAGTCACTGTTAATAAGGTAATTATAACCATCTATGCTTTTCTGCATTTCCTTTCCTTCTTTTCCACAGTGGCACCCCATATTTGGAGTGCCCTCTCCAAAAAGGTATGCTTGGCATTGACATTACAGTCTTTGTGGCACCACATTAAGACTTGAAATGAAAAAATGCCCAAGCATTTTAAAGGTGTATGTTACCTCATAATACAATCATGTGCATGTCTACCCAGGAATAAGCCTCATTGAGCTCACTCAGACTTACTCCCAGGTACTCATCCGTTCTATAAATGTGCATTTAAAAACAATAACCAAGAATTCCATTTTAACAAAAATAATATTAACAAAAAGTTACCAGTATAATAAAAATAAATACTTTTTAGGGAAATGTTACCTGCCCCCTGCCCTGCAAAGAGAGAGAGAGAGAGAGAGAGAGAGAGAACGAATATGACATCTGTTATTCAAAAACCTGCTGTCTGTATCCAAGTTAGGAAAATATTAAAATGTATTTGTTTATATTTTTTTAATACAAGTACATTTTAGTATTTTCCAAACTTTTTTGGATATAAACAAATTTTTGAATAATAGATGTCATATTGGATCACTGCATTTTTATTATGGGTTCTGCCCACCCCACCCCCCATGTTTAAAGGGTTTCAACCATTGTTATTTATAGGGCTACTATTTTCTTTCACCATGTGGAAAGCAGAAGGTAAAGATATGCTTGGCTTGTGCAAGGACCATAAGAGGAAAGAAGGACCTGAAAAAGTTGCTCCCTGGTACTGTATTCTCCTGTGCCTCTGGTTCTGAGGAAGGAAAGCATTTATCCATCTGGCCCTATAAGTGTCTTGATGTTAACAAGGTTTGTGACAGTGTTCCTGCTTTTCAATGGCACCTCCTGCCATGATATGCATTTAGTGTAATCCACTAGCTGGCAATGTTACAACCTTCTCTTGTAGAGTACTTTGAAACATTGGCAATCTGTATTTCAATCTGGAGATTAAAATGAGATTAGATTCACAATTTTTCTTGCTGGCAAATACTAGACACAGGTTACTATGGAGTTAGGCACTCTGCAGAGGCTTTAGGGCTATTTCACTTTAAGTATAGTTTTAAACATTTTAAAACTTACCCTGGCATTAAAATCAGGTTCTGGAGTTGAATTGTGGATTATGTTAAGATCCTACTTTGATCAAAGCATTGTCTTTTAGCCAAAGTTTCCTATCTAGTAGCTGCTTTCAGACTTTGGAACTTCCTTCCTAGAGAAACAAAATAAAAAAAATTCCTTCCAGCAGCACCTTAAAGACCAACTAAGTTTTTATTTTGGTATGAGCTTTCGTGTGCATTTCTCTATAATACCATTTGTATAATCAGCCACTAACTTCCAGTATTCTAGTTACATGTAGGTAGCCGTGTTGGTCTGCTGTAGTCAAAACCAAATTTAAAAAAAATCCTTCCAGTAGCACCTTAGAGACTAACTAAGTTTGTCATTGGTATGAGCTTTCATATATCTATAGAAGTGTGCATGCACATGAAAGCTCATACCTACCTACCTGTAACTTCCTAGAGAAATTAGACTGTCTCCCTTCTTGTCCTTCTGCCAGCAGGTGAAGACATTCTTGTTAGGAAGTTTTAATGTATTTTTAACCTATGTTGGAAGCCGCCCAGAGTAGCTAGGGAAACCCAGCCAGATGGGCGGGGTACAAATAATAAATTATTATTATTATATTTTTATTGTTTCAGCAGGATTTGGGGAACTGACTTTTTAAGGAAAGAGCTGGTGCTGTGTTGTTTTTATATGGTCTATATTTATTAACACAGGTCATATATGTATTCTATTAATGTTTAATTGTTTTTAGATGATTTTTTTTCTGTTTTTAGCTGTGAGCCATGTTGAGTCCCTGTCAAATTTAAATGCTTTAAATTGTAAGGTATATTTATAGTCAGATTCTCTGAGCAATTCTGTCATTTGCAAGGTTCCCACTAAGTACTGCACTGTATCCAATGAAAAGAACCTTTCACCAAAAGCTTATAAGCCTATTAAAAGTCAACAACATGGAATATGGTTGACAATATGAGCCTTGGGGGCACATATACTGATTGCCAGAACAGCAGAGATATAAACATAACACACAACAAGAAGCTTTTCAGGCCTTACAACAATAAGAAAAGTATATAGAAAATTGTGTTTTGGGGGGTATTCATCTAGATATAAGTGGCAAAATAACAAGCAATTTTTTACTGTGTGAACATTTGAGAAAGAAGGACTTAAAATCCTGGATAGTAGTCTAGGAGTAATTTTCTTTTGAGAGGTAATAGAGCAGTGCGGTATTTCAATATGAGTAGGAAAATGAAAGTACCCCTAAATATTTTCTTATAAAAAAAGCACTGAACGAGGGTGTAACCTTAAATATGTGGGGAGGTTAGCGAAAGCATTTGTTCAGGAGTGTCTGTTCACCAAAGGCCAAATCCAATTCACATTCAGTTTCATATAAAGGGATCACAGAAGTGTGAGGGTTTTTTATTATTAATTTAGTCAATATGTTCAGCTTAATTTTTTTTAACTATTTCATCACTATAACAGTAAGACATCCTATATCTGTGTGTATCCCCAAGGTTCGTTCATTTAATCCTATTGAAGTATATTATGCATATCTCTCAGTAGGATTTGCATAAAAGTTCAGTTTGGTGTCGTGTGTAGTTCACAACTCTGTGCAACTCATAGTGACATATGCAAATAATACAGTCACGTCATCCATTTTCTCACAAGGAACATCACTGAAATCAATGAGTTACCATTTAAAAATTCACTTTAGTGCAACTGTAACAGAAGTCATGATTGCATTTTGTTCCGTTTATCCTAAAGACTGATTTATCCACTTCTGAAGCTGAATCCACCTTACATTATTTAGAAGAATTTCTAGCATCTTTGAGGACAGAAACATCATTGCAAATAATCTCAGAAAAGATGTCTGCAGCTGTAAACCAGAGACCAGTGAAAATAATTGCATACAGAAATGGAGCTGGTTACAGAAATGGGCAGCTTATTGTTGCTAATACATTCCCTATGGTGAGTAGCAATCATCTAGAGATCATCCTAACAGAATTGACCTGGACAAGCAGTAGGTACCAGATCATGGGCAAGAATCTCATACTAACAGCTGAGGAGAGGGGTTAGATGGGGTGTCTTTTTGGTGGAGAATGGTTAACACATCCTTGCCTGGCACAGCTGCTTTGATCAACTATTTTTATTATTTCTCCCACAAGGGAAGGAAATACAATTTTTATTTATTTTACCAGGCACCAAAAAGTTTTGTGTCAGCTCTGACGTGTTCTCTAGTATATGTAAAGAGGCTCATTTAATGTTTTGACAAGTGAGTATAAGCATAAATCATTAAAATGCCCCCGTGTCTTTACCTCATGTTAAATGCTAATGCATATTTGGGGGGGGGGGGAAATCTGGTATTGACTTTAACAAAAGGTTTCCATATTGCTGATATCTACAACCGAACCCATTATCCTGTGCATTCAAGGACAAATTAGACATGACCCTAGATGCACCACTTTAAGTTTCATGAGTGTCTTTATTGTTGCAAATAACAGCTGCGAAGGATGAAGGGAGAATGAACTACTAGGACTGGAACTAAAAGGGGTGAGATGGAGCAACTAACCCGTTTTTCCTGCTGTGCCGCCAACAAAAATCCCCCGACATTGTTGTTTGCATTGGGAAGAAAGCTCCCACTGGCATCATTAGCAGCTTTCCATCTAATGCAAATAGCAACTGTGGGGCAGTTTTTGTTGGCACCCCCTTTGTTGTTAAAACCCCCTTTCTTGTATTTCTCGTGCTTTGCAATCTGTTGCTCCTTCCTGAGAGAGGGATGCACAGAGAGCTTAGGGAGCAGCAATCGAACCAATACGATGCTCCTGCCATCAAACCCACAACACACTGAGCTCTCTGTGCCTCACCCTTTTCCTTCTCAGGAATCAGCAGTGCCACCCAGCATTAGGGAGGCAGGTAAGCAATGTGGCCTACCTGCGCCACTTTGCCAACCACTACTGACACAACTTAAAAGTGATGCATTTAGTGCCGCATGTAGTTCGGTCCTCGTTGTATAAAATGTGAGGGCACACAAAGATGCAGAAGTATTGCACTTATAATATCTCCAGCTAAGAATCCAATGACATGAAATGATTAGAACAGGGATCCCCAAACTTGGCCCTCCAGATGTTTTGGGACTACAATTCCCATCCTCCCTAGGTAACAGGACCAGTGGTCAGGGATGATGGGAGTTATAGTCCCAAAACATCTGGAGGGCCAAGTTTGGGGATGCCTGAATTAGAATGTCAGACTAGGACTGAGGTGACCCAGGTTCAAATACCCACTCTGCCAAGAAGCTCTCGGAGTAAACTTGTGCTAGCCTAACTAAGCTACATATCAGGGTAGCTGTGAGGAGAAAAGATGCTGCTTGGAGGAGTATATAACAGAAAGAAAGCTCCGAGCATGGCAATTTTCATTAAATATTTGGAATTAGTAAGCTTAATTATATGTCATTAACTTTTCCCCTTCTGTAGCTGCTTTCTTTATGCACAAGACGACTTGACCTTAACAGGACAGCAAGTAGACTGTACACAAGTGAAGGGACCTTAATTCTTACACTGAAGGATTTAGTCTTGAGCGCTGTAAATGATTATTTCAGAAAGCAGGAGTCTGAAAAACGAGATGAAGGAGCAACTTTTGTTCCTGGCTTTAACGAAAACGCATCTGTGTTGCTTGTGAAAGGTAAAATACCACCCTCAGCAAGTTCCCAATTAAATTTCTCTTTAACTAGTATGTAAATTATTTCACTTCACAGAGCTAACTTTTTTTGTAGTAAAGCTATAGAGAGCCTGTTTGCTGGTATGCTGCCAAGAAATATCTTGGAAATCTCTCACTTTGTTTTCTATTTTCACAAAGAATAATGGCGTCTCATGGAGAAAAGATTAATGTTGGTACACTGTATTTGAACAAATGTTTAATTTTTTTGTTTAACTTTAGAACGCTTCTGCAGGTTCTAATTACCGTAGTAATTTGTACAATACATCTTATCATGAATCTTTAAATGGGCCAAATATTACTTTATATACACATAAATTATGAAAGCATATGGTCAGATGGAAGTTATATATTATATATCTTTTATATATTATTCTTTAAAAAATATTTTTATTGATTTTCCAATATTGTTTCAATAACAGCCTCATTCTAACAATACCAATTTTATCCAATTAATACAATTATTAATGCATTCAAATGTCAAATTATGCAATTTAATTAAACTGGTCCCCTTGCATTCTAGAGTTGATGAGTTCATTCTTCTACCTTTATTCTGCATTCCAAAATTTTAATAATAATAATAATTTCCATTCCATTCAGATATAACAAACCGTTATATAAGAGCTACAATCTTGTGGTTTCTATTTGTGTTGGTATAATAGGTAATTTATAAAGTTTCAAGTGAGGAACTTTAGCTGTAATCCTTATTCTTTCCTATGTGTGACAGTTTTTCCATGATGTTTTCCCATCAATATATGGTATCCTTAATTCCTGCAACTGTTGATGGTTCCTGGCATGCCCCGGGAGAAACTGTTATCTCACAGTTTCCAAAAGTCACTGCATTACTTCATTCCGTGATACAACTTCCAGTAAACAAGCCATCTTCGCCATTTTCCCAGCCTAGGAAGAATGGTCTGAATCCAGACTGCATGCAGATAGTTAATTCAAAAACTTCTGTTCCCACAGCTGGTAGACTCCTTTCCTCCCTGCCACTGATTTATGGTCAATTATCCTTATCTCACACACATTCCTTTGTGGATAATGGAGGTTAGGGAGGATTTTGCTGTATATTTTCAAAGTTTAGCGTTCCCCCCCCCCTCTCAGTTCTTTTCTCTCTCACACACAGTTCCAGTTTTGTTAAATTCCATATTATATTCCAATTTTTTCAACCTCACTTGTGAAGAAAGTTTTAATAAAACTTGCATTCCGGGAAGGGTTGCCATATCATAAATATAGAGAAAAACTTTAACTAAGCAAACTGTAGGCTCCCCCCCCCAATCGTCTCTTTCACCGAATGAAATCCGCTCCTAGTCCAAACCTTTTACATCCTTGTAGCTGGGTTGTTTTCGCAGTTTCTTATCTCATCGTCTCTGGCACGAGCCTGTAGTTTACTTCAATTACAATCCAATTAACAGGATAACCTGTGCTTCCAGGAATGGGATCGGGAGGGGGGGGGAGTCATGGCATCTGGAGTGCTCTGTGCACCCAATGCCTTTGCCTGCCCTCGCATTCCATGGGGAAGTGAGTGCCAGACCGCCAGACAAACTGTGGGTGGGAGCCTGGTCTTTCTTCCAACCGAAGATGAAAGCAGATAATGAAATTCCCCCATCATTATCTGATTATCTCTGTCTGTCTCTCTCCCATGGTATTGGGAGAGACTCACTCGGCCCCCTACTTGCCTGGTTATTACAAGATCTTGTGAGATCTCAGGTGGTCCCTTCCAACAGTTTCCCCCTGTTCTCCACACACAAAGATGCAACTGCATGACTAAAACAAGTGTAAGTTGTGTGTCTACTGTATATTCAAAGATCTAAATTTCATAATTATCTAAGAGTGGGTGCCCAATACAAGTAGGCTTGTATCTCCAGGAATAGCTAGGAAAAGAGAAATAAAAGCAAGATGTGTTATGATCTGAGATTTTTAAAAGATGACAAAATGACACCAAAACCTCAATCCTATAACTCTCTTTCTCTCTCTCCAAAGAGTCAGAGGAGAAAATGAACACCAAGTCTATACCATCAGTGATGACTCCCGATAGTTTGACCTTGGTTGATGATTTTTTGCTCACCATCATTCTTAGAAATCCAGTTGAGGTCTGGGTTTCCACTGGAGAACCTTTCTTGCCTTTGGATAGTAAGTCATGGGGGGAAATGAAATTTTTTATTGTTACAGCAGCACCTAAACTGGGGAAATTGTTATGCTGATATATCAATATTGGCTAGGATCCACGGGGCTACTTTTCTTGACTATGCTTGGTTTCTGGTTCCTTTCCATTGAATGCCGGACCACCCCTTAATACAAACTGTCTATGAAACTGGTTCAAAGTGGTTTGCAATGCAGGCTGTGTACATTCTGTTCAAGAAGCCCTCTTGGGCACACAAAACTAGTTTCACAGTTGGGATCCAAAAAACCATAACTCTGTAAAATGAGAAATAATAAACATGCTATTATCATGGACAAAAATACTACTGTTGCAAATCATTTTATTAAATATATATTTAAAAAACTTTTATTACTGTCATACCAATTGTATGAATGTCCTCATAGAAGTAAGCCCCCCTCAGTTCAGCAGACCCAATTCCATATAAGTATGAATAGGATTGCACTATTAAAGTGGTGCTTAATTTTTAAATGTAGTAGTCTGCTTTTTCATTCCATACATATTCTACAGAGACTTTCCTAAGCTTTACAGTATTTTCAGAGAGAGTTCCTTATGAAGAAGCTTACCTTTTAATAACATGTTTATAATTGGATCTATTTAACTTGCTAACAGTTTCTAGTTCTTTAAAAAAAACTATTTGCTGAAACAGATCCAATTATGCTAACTGTTAATCTTTAAAGACCTGCAGGTACAAAATCACTATGAGACAAACTGTCGTCAAAATAATGTGTATCTTGCTTTATTACAGCTTTGCAAAATGCAGAGAGGGAAGGACGACAAAAATGGTCAGAGAAAGATAAAATTCTGGCAGACCTAGATGCAATGAAGCACAAAATGAGACAACTACAAGGTCAGTATCTCAGAATTCGGGGTCAATGGCAGAATTCACTGTTATCATGTTCTCTTCCCACAACATAATAAATAAGCACATTTAGCTTTATATTATCCCGCATGGGGTCCATCCACAAAGCGCTTCTTTCTCAGGTGGTTCACTCTGGGCTATATATGCACATTATTTATTATTGTTCTTTTCCGTTTGAGGCATTAAACTAGCATTCCCGGAAGGATAACATAGTGTAGGATTTCCTATGCCCATACTAGTCTTTCCATCATGTGTACTGTGTAGTCTGGGCTTGGCCTGCAGTTCCCAAATCAGGGCTTTTGATGGTCATGGAATTAGCACAGTATAGTATGATTTGCAAGAAGTAAGACCAGGTACCTACCCCAATGACTAAAATTAAAACTTTGTGAGTACATTTGAACTGGAGTTTTCAGAAGGGATCATCCATACATATTTCATTCAGATTTTCACTTGATAAATCTATATTGTTACTTTATAAACTGTTTCTGAACATATGGATGCAATGTTTCTGCCTCATCTCTACTGAAGAATACATTGAGTTAGGGGGGAAATGTTTTCTCAAATACATAGTCTTGTCCATATTGTTGACATAGAACATCATATTTTATATTATTCCTCTATAATTTGCTCTAGCTAATCTTAGCCACCCTGTGCACTTATTTATGAGGACAATAATTTAAAGCCTGAATGATCATCTGATGTTGTTGCTTTGACACCCCCCCCCCAACCATTTTTAGAGGGAAGCTAAAATATACTGTATGTCATTATCACTATGTGATAATTATATCATTGGGTTTAATTAAGCTTCACCCAGTAACTGTAGTTCTCTACCCTAGAATCTGGTTAGAAAACCTGTAATCCATAGATCTTAAATGGCAAGTTAGCATGAAAGTATGTGGGTCGGTGAGATATATAACAATAGACTATGAAGATAAATCCAAAAATTACTTCCTCTAGAGCTTTTCCGTCACCACCTCTTCCCTGCTGCATCTCATCACTCCTGTCAGAAAAAACTTGCTGGAGCATCAAAAAGCCAACAGAGGACTTAGAGCCATTCAAATAAAACACTCTTATTTATTAAAAAAAAATAACTCTTTGGGCCATCCTTGTTTTAGGGCGACGCATAGCAAAATCTAAAGCAGCCAGTTTGGTGCCCACTAAGAGCCCCCTCCAGCCAGTGGTTGTAGAAGGAGGCTGGACTGAGGAAACTCAAGAAGAGATGAGGCTCATGGAAACTATACAACATACAGAGGTATGAAATGCACTTTCTGCTGGGTAGTTTGACTGACAGCTAAGGCTGTCACATTCTACCAACATAAAAATTATGTAGTAACTACTTGAACCAACTATTCATTCAAACTACAGCTCCTATGTTTAGGAGCAAGGTGAGAGTGGAAATGTTCATACTTTTACATGGGAAGAGATGAAGAAATAAGAGCAGAATTGCTCTAGGCAGAGAAATTGGCTTCTTTGCCAAATATTTTGGCTACCATTTTTAACTTCTCACAAATATCCAAATGATTCCTGAGAGGAGTGAAATTTACCTGCCACTGCTATGAGATTGCAGTTTTACCAGCAAGTTACTGAAGTGAGTTCAACATTCATTCCCAAAGGGATACGCTGTTCTTCAGACAGTAAAGTGGTTTCTGACTTCAACACGAAATCACTGTCGAACAGAGCAATGTATAACATTTCTCTGAAGTATTCTAAAGTACAGAACTATGAATGTAAGTTGAATGTACTTAATAAAGCATAGTACTGTATATACTTAAAACAGATAAGAAATAGCTTATTTAATCATTATTAATTTATTTAAATATTTAAATACCAGCTTCTATGAAAACATCTTAAGGTAGTTTACAGTAAAACCCATTGAAATACAATAACAACAAGGCCTGATTCACACATCATGCTAAACCATAGTTAATGGTTAACTCGGTTTAACATTAACGAGTCCCCAGTCAAAAGTCTCCACTTCACTCCTTTCACTCCTGGTTGCTCCATGTCAACAGCAACAAACCACAAACTTTGCCTTATTGCGTCATCCTAGGCATGTGATTTGATTCTCACCAAGCAAATCACAAGCAGTAGCCAAGGTTTCTTCTTGCCTTAAAGGTAAAGGTAAAGGGACCCCTGACCATTAGGTCCAGTTGTGGACGACTCTGGGGTTGCGGCACTCATCTCGCTTTACTGGCCGAGGGAGCCAGCGTACAGCTTCCAGGTCATGTGGCCAGCATGACTAAGCTGCTTCTGGCAAACCAGAGCAGCACACAGAAATGCCGTTTACCTTCCCACCGGAGTGGTACCTATTTATCTACTTGTACTTTGATGTGCTTTCGAACTGCTAGGTTGGCAGGAGCTGGGACCGAGCAATGGGAGCTCACCCTGTCACAGGGATTCAAACCGCCGACCTTCTGATCGGCAGGTCCTAGGCTCTGTGGTTTAACCCACAGCACCACCCGTGTTCTTGCCTTACCACTCACTGTTTGGGAGAAACAAACCACAAGGCCAGTCTTGGATGGTATTACTATGGTTTAATATGGTGGGTGAATATATGAAAGCAGTCAATGCAAATGTTACAACAAATGACTGGAATCAATAGTCAGCAACATCTTCAGTAATAGCACTATTTTAAATATATTAACACACATGAACTTCATGACTTGTGTTTCATATTAGATGCACCTTTCAGAGCTTCAAGCATTACAATTCAAAAGAAGTTCTCAATTTTCTCCTAAACTACTGGTGAAAAGTCACAGAGAGCTCTACAAGCAGCCAACAACTAAAAGAGTGTGGGCTTATGTGAATGGATTTACACCTGAGCAAGGAGCTCATGCCTGGGGGAAAACAATCGCAGAGGTAAAGCAGAAGAAATCTCTCATTCAAAATAGTGCTTCTAAAGACCATTGTATTTATTGCCCACAAACCCAGGAATGAAAATGTGAGACATGGATGGAGTTTAAGGTCACAAATTTATTAGAGCCAAGAATCTTCAACAAAATAAGATACAAATATGTTGAGCCATCAAATCTGCACATTGGCTATTTCCCCCCAATATACGGAGCATCTTGGACATATTCAGTACTTTCTAATGCATCTCCCATTTTGTTTTATTCCATCCCATGCAAATTGTGAGATCTCAATCCAGTTCTTGACTCTCAGGCAAAAGAAAGTTTGGGTCCTATTCTACTAAGTTGTTGTGCTAGTGAAAGGCCACACAACAATTCCTGCTAGAACAACAGGACCTGCTCTTCTTCCCATGTCAGCCCCCATGCCCTCCCCAAATCTTCTCAGGAGGGTTGGGAGTACCCCCACAACAGAAACAGAGGGAAGAGAGGGGAGGTTGTTCTGGAAAGCATAAATCCTTGTGCTAATGAAACGATCACCTTAGCATGGCGTTGAATTTCATGCTTTGTCAATAGTAACAATAATAACAAAAATAATAGGAATAATAATAATAGGAATTCAAGACCATGGCCAACATACTGTATATGCATAACACTTGCCTTGAAATTAGCCTTACTTGGTATGCACCTCTGTTCTCACTAAGGAATCGGAAGCCAGTATTTTCTAACCTGCAAGCTGAACTTGCAAACCAACATAGACCATTGAATACTAATGCAGTTTTTATGTTTCAGCTACTTGACAGTTGTACAACTCAGCTAAAAATGCCACAACCTGCAAAGACATTGTACACACCTGATGGTGAGCAGCTGCAGGCATGGGATGAAATAGAAAGAGACATGATTGTGTGTGTTTCCACAGGCCATCCCTTTATGAGCAGAAAAGGTAGATCTTCTGAAGGATATTTTTGTAGATAAGAGATATGTCTTATGTTTCTAAGAGGTGGGTGGGCTGATGAAGTTACCCCTTTGTCTGATCAAGAAGTCTGGAAGTCTGGAAGGCAGCCATGGCCAGATGTGATTAGCTAAACTCTCCCTGGCCACGGTGGATATACACCTGATGATATAGATATAGATATACGGTAATTCTAAACTAGAATCACCCAACCCTATTTCCATATCCAACTATTCTAATAACTTGTCCATATACGAATATAAGACTTGAAACTTATCACAGTAACAGCTTAAATTATACATCTATGTTTTGTAAGAGATTGGTAGAGAAATAATTTTCATAATGGAATTTTAAAACTCTTGTTTCAGCCATGAAACATGAATTGGAAGTTAGAGCTATTTATGCCAGAATTCGGAAACAGCACGGTCCAGAATCTACCAACATTATTGTCTCACCATCAGAAAAAGTTACTGGGAAGGTTGTATCATAAAATATAACTAATAGTACTGCATACTATATAATTGGCTGTAAATTACGTTGTATTGCTAGTAGTCATTGATAGCCTTATCTTCCATGAATTTATTTTATTCTTTTTTAAAGTCAACCGAGTCAGTGGCCATCATTGCCTCCTGTTAGAGTGAATTCCATGGTTAAGTATGTGCTGTTTCAAAAAGTAATTCCTTCAATCTGTCCTTCCTTCAGTCTGTCCTGAATCTTCCTACTTTCAGCTTAATTGGATGTCTCTTTGTTCTAGTTTTACCAGAAATGGAGAAAATCTCTCTATTCACTTTCTCCACACCTCTATCATGTCATGCCTCACTCGTCTTTTCTCTAAGCAAAAAAGCTCCTAATGTTTTGACTTTTGCACATAGGGGAGTTGCTCCAACCCTTTGATCATTTTGCTTGCCCTCTTTTCCTACCTTTTCCAGCTCCACAGTCCCCTTTTTGAGGCAGAGGCAACCAGAATTCTATGCAGTCTTCCGAGTGTGGTCTCGCCACAGCCATAAATGCAACACAGTTATTAGCAGATGGTGCAGAAGGCTCTTTGCTGAACCTGATTAAGGATTTCCCTTATGTCACTTCTGTTGTGAAGGAGATCTCATTGGGAGTAAATCATAGCTAGGAACTCCATTTCTAGAGCAGTTTTAAATATTTTAAAATAATTGGACAGAAACTGTATCTTCACTCAAAGAAAAAGAATCAAGGGAGAACAAATGTCTAAAGTTAATTGTTGCAGGACTGCCAAAGCCACTAGAGGGGGAGTTTATTTCACTGACTTACTAGGGAATTTTTTTTAAGACAAGTGATTATACAAATAGAGAATCTTTGAACAAAATTCTTTGTCCCTGACATTGTTGGTTAATATTTGTTGCCGATAGCAAAAAGAAGAATTTTACCCATAAGAAGTTCACAGTTAGTTCCATGTGGGTAATTGGAAGGGGGGGACTTTCTTTACATCATTCCTGACAAATAGCTCTTACCGAGCTACAATCTACTCTCATAATTGTGTTCAGTGTGTAAGAAACTTCATCCTGTAAACCACTTTAGGATACTTTACGTATAGTAAGCCATATATAAACTGACTAAATAAAATAATAAATAAAAATGATAGACTAGCTACAAAATAACTTTAGCAAGCCAGTACCTCCTCATTGTAAAATATGTCTAACTTCATTTTTCTATAAGCTGAATAATATATTATTTTCATAAATTAAATATGTGACTAAGCGACAATTCAGTTATTAGAATTTTGCATGGATTATTTACAATATCCTGTTCATGGAAAAATGTGTGCTATGGTAATACACAAGAATGATGACTGATTCACATAGCCTTTTTTTTAAAAAAAAAAAAGTGGTGAATTGGTGAAACCATACATGTGGCCAATCTTCTGAGTGCTCTGATATGTGTTGATATTTACAGCTTGCTAACCTTGGAAACTTTCAGGTGAAACATGATCTTAACACATGTGAGTTGTTTATTGAGGTATTTATATCACCACTGTATCAGATTTGTGCCATCACTCATCCCTAACAGATCTGTCCAATTCGAAGAGTATTTTGGAGTTCAAAACATTTTCATGGCTCTGTTGTTGCGTTGGTCCCTTAAATTAAATTATTCACACAATGTATTTTCCCATTCACACAGGGACTAAAATCACTCTTGCGTCTTGAAATGTAACCTAGTCACTAAATAGGTCAGTCCTGTCAAGTAAATTTAGTACTTGCTCTTACCAATGCATCTTTTAAAAATATTATCATAGATAGGGCTGCTTGATAAGAATTGAATACCATTCAATTATCTAAATACCTGGTTATATCAAATGTCTTCTAGCCTCCCCAATTTTAATAAAGTTAGTAATTTCCAGTCATTGTACCTTATTGATTTGAATCAATTATTTCATTCCCCCTGCCTTTAATATCAGCAGGACTCCTTTTTATCATTAAGCTGAAGTGCCACCAAACATCTCTGATCCTGGCAGCTTTCTCTGAGAAATGTAATTTCTGCTGCTATGGAAACATTAAGGTGATGCAAATAAAATAAGGAGTGACAGACCAATGACCATACTATGTGCAGAGTGTCCTCTGGAGAACTCTGCCAGTCTGCACATCTCATAGGAAATTTTTTCCTTAAACAGTTTTTTAAAATCCGTAATTAAAATGTTGACTTAATAGAGTTTTATTGCATGTTGTTTTAAAAACAAAACAAAAACAATTGACTCTGTGACTGTTTTCCTTTCTTCTTCCTTGTCTACATCACTGCTAGCATTGTTTTGTTAGAAATTGATTGTGTTGAACTAGTAGAGTCTCACCTCACTTCTGGTTTTAAATTCCAACTAAAAAATGTGGATCTATTTTGTTTCTTCAACAGCATTGAAAAAGAACTTTGCCTTGGTTAACAACTTTGTCAATTGTGGGCCAAACAATTGATGATGTTAATGGCATGGTTTGCCTCTGAGTGCAATGCAGGGACCCTATCCAAAGCTGAACCATGGCATGGAGTTAGGGAGACTGCAACCCTGGGTTCCTCATGTGGTCTCACTCTCAGTCAGGGGTCCCATGGCTGCTATTTGCATGAGAGTTCCCCACCCCATGCAAACAGCAGTTGTGGAGGGCCCAATCTTGATTGGGACTGGAGGGCAAAAGGTTAAAGCTCTCCAAGCATTCACATTACACACTGGCTATTTGTGAAAGAAAAATGCCGCTCTCAAGGGATAATCACATTATTTACATCATGTGTAAAAGGTATATACATATTTACGGATTAAACAAACAAAAAGGAAACAGATGCATGCAACTATAGCCAATTGAGCCCCATATTCCTGGTCTTGAGAGCCTTGTTCTTCCATCACCTTCACCATGCTGAGGTCACATGCACCATGTTATTATCAGATCTGCTGGCCTTCATATTCCTGTGTCTCTGTACTAGTCCCTATACCCCTGCACAGTAGAAAGTAGACCTCATCCAATGCCAGTTCCATTGCATTCAGCATGCTGGAGCATCAGAGAATGTGAGAGGGGGCCCACCACTCCCTCCTCCTCCTCCTCCTCCTTTCTTTCCATTCTCTGCAACACCAGAGACTATGCCACTTGTCCCCTTTTCACATCTCTGAGTCTATTTTACAAGGTACAGCAAGCTGCAGACAGAGTAAGAGATTAATAAAGAGCATCAGCAAGTGGAATCAAGAAATGTTCTTGATTATTTTAATGGCAGAATGAGGGTGATTGCAGGCCCTGTAGCTGAGGCTATTTATTTTGGATAATCTCTGGATAGGCTATTAATGGGGGAATAAATGGATGTGTATGAGAGTGAGAGATAGAGGCAAAGAGAAAAAAAAATAGGAGGGGTGACTTGGGGATGGCTCTGAGATTGTCCACTTTTGATTTTCAAGCACTGGTAGTATGTGTCCCAAAGTACTTTTCCTCAATGGAATGAGGCTCTCAACTTAAAAAGGTTGTCTCTGTCCTAGAAGACTGTAAAACCAGGAAGACACTTGAGTTACTGGAGGTCCATCATATGAAGCTGGTTAGCTTGGTGGATCAGAAGTTGCTGTACTTTGTCTCTCTGTATGTGGAAGCTCTGTATTAAGTCATGTTGTGAATTCATTCAAGCATTCAAAACATGCAGGGCAGAAGAAGTGCAAGTAAGGCTAAGCACACTGGAGAATTTAATGTCTTATGTTCCCTTGAAAAAGCTCAGTGTGCAAAAATGACCCTGGGAGGAAATGCTTTAAATAAAAAATTACTGTAGAATATGTAGCAGAATAGTTTTAGACAGTATGACAGTATGACTGAAGTCTTGGCAACATCATGATTCCTGTGAAGTTCTTTTTTAAAAAAATAATAATGCAGCAATATTAATAGTGACTTTTAAATATATGTACAGGTCAACACAATTAGCAGTCTTCTGGCTCTTACATGCAGTACTGATCAGCATTCCACCGACTAGGTAAGTAGTCACTGATGTTAAAAAAAAAAAATCTAGTTACTTTAGCCAGTGCCAACTCAGACTCATGAGGAATTCCATCCCTTTCAATAAATGTCACTAAATCACAAGTAAATGTTCTCAGAATGCTTTAACTTGCTATTCAATTGATATCACTTGTATTATCCTATAGGTTTTGACCTCTCTATTTCCTAAACAGCACCAGTTTTAAAATCATTCTTTCTTTTGCAATTTCTGTAGTCACCCAAGAGTAACTTCTTCCAATGCGGCCAGTTTGAATTGCATTGGTGGGAAGTGATGTTGCTACTCCCCAATTAAGAGTGTATCATCCTTTAGAGAAGTGACCATTCCTAACCCCACACATTTTCCAGGATAGCTGCATTGGGATGGGGTCAGGACAAACATTTAACATATCTTGGCACAACCTGGCATAGAGTCAAGCATGTTTTAAACCATGGTCTTTAATACACTTAATTCTGCTAGTTTGTGACCAGGGTTCATTCTTTCACAGAATGCATGGATCTTGCATTGCAGCAATGCATCAAAAACAATATTGGGGTGGATCTACACAGGGGGGGGACGCTATAAATAATTCAGAAATTAAATTGTTGTAACAAAAGAGGAAAAAATCCTATGTAAAAAATGCATAGAAAATTTGTTTGCTCTCTGGTGCCACCTAGTGTTGCATGTTTATAATACATTCAAAAGTACTTGCTTTAGTTCTGCAGGCCTTTGCTGCTAATGCATTTTAGTGTTGCTAAAATGTATTAGGTTGATATCCAGATTAGTTAACAAATGTTAATGGTTTCAGATACATCCTGTATTTTTCTGTCCCCTCAGTGACCTTTGGAGACTGACAGCCAGAGACTAATCCATGCCAGGCAGACCACAGCTTATGCAGACGATTCTGTTTAATGAATGCCAGGGACTGCAGTCGATGAACAATAGCTCCTTCCCTTTTAGTCTTTATTCAGGATCACATTTTACAGTCGACTCTGTGATCTGTCCCATGATGATGAATTCCAGAGCCTAGAGGCCTATACTCCCAGCCTGGTCAGGATGGCATGGTTGCCCCCTACACAGGTGCCCTCTGTTCAGTTCTGCCCCCAGATGGATCCACCACAGAATTACTTTCTCCCTCCACTATCCCCATCTTCTGCCCATGCATTCTATTTTTATCAAGAATTCAGGAACCAACCCTACTTGAGTGTAGTAAAGTGGGTGGTAATCTATGTATTCACATTGAGTTCTCTGACCACCAGTCCAAAATATATACCATAGTAGTTGAACAATCTCCACCTATTTCTGACTCACAATTTTACGTACATCTGTAAATGCACCGAGCTTTCGCTAACTGGTAATATCTCCCTTAGTTAAGCAGTGAAACCAATAACATTCTCATCCATAAAGTCCTAGCTTAACTCCTGCTTTTACAGCACTGCCTCAAACGAACTGTAAGCACCTCATATAACCATTCAGTGGAATGTGTGCTAGGGAGTTGCGGGTTGGGGAAGTTCAGCTTGCAAGCTGTTCCAGGCCATATACTTGGAACGTAACCTGACCACAGTTAAGTGTCGCTCCAATTTTACAGTTTGCGTGTAAAAAGAGCTATCCACTTTTATTCTTTTGTAAAGTTTTATTTCTTGTAGCTACGGACAATGTTCAATGTCAAAAAGGAGGAACCTGAAATATTAAAGGCGGACAGTGAGTTCCAGAATTAAGCTTTTTGCTGGTTAGCAAATTGCTTTGAGAAATACGGATGTAGGAACACCACAAGAAATAGCTATATTTTCTTTTAATGTTGTTGACCAAAGACGCTCTTACATCTATGGATTTTTCCCAGAATAAAGGCAGAATCTCTCCCAAGTAGTCTATCTCAACTGTGTTTTACATCCCTTTTGCTCTGCTGGAACAGCCAACAGCATTTAACATGACACCTGGTGCTTTTTTTAAGGGAACATCATAACACTTCCTGGTATTTTGCACCATATCATTAAAGATCACTAAACTTCTTCTTTGCTGTTCCTGTCTCTTTTTTAATGTCTGCCTTTTCTTGCTAACAGTAAAGACCAATATTAATGGAAAACCCATTAAAAAAACTATTATCCAATGAAGAAAAAGTGAATGCACTCAAGTGTAAAAGGAAGACTTATCGATCAATTTCCAGCTAAACCTGGCTTGCCTGACACTTTGCAACAGTGGAATGTGTTTTTATTGCATGGCCAGGTAGTTCAGATTTCCGGTCATTTTTAGTAAAGACCCTTTTTATAACGTGGATAAAATTTTATCACAGAGCTATGAAAAGAAAATTAGGCTTCATAACTCACATAGGACCTTGAAGAAACTGCTTCTATAAATTTTTTAAACATTATCAAACTTAATGCACCTGTTCTGACAAATTAGTGTTTATCTTCCCCCTCCCATAATTAACTAACGGATTTGCTTTTTTCTCCTCTCCTTTTTCCCATAAAAGTAGAGATTCTTTGGCTATCGGTGAATATTACCAGAAAACTGAAAGCTCATCTGCAGATTTTAATTAATTGATAATATAAGTTGAATAGATTTTTGTGGTCGTTTCATCAGCATGCCCACACTGGCTTGTGTAAAATGTACAACAACAATATTTCATTGAGTTGACTTTTCTCTGACCTCTGCACAATATACTGGTTTTAGGAAATAAGTTAGTGTGTGCAGCTGTTTTGAATGTACTGGAAATGCTGAGCAAAAAGGAGGTGTATATCTTATGCCAAATGAAATCACCAGAATTTGATGCTGCGTTCTCAGTGGTTTCCAAGCTACATGTATTAGTGACACCTCTCAAAATAAATCAGCAATTTGAAGGTTATGGCTATTTAAAATAACTTTTAGTGCCTCTTAAGTGCTTATGTAATTTTAAGTTATCATTTAAATTACAAACTATTGTTATGTATTTTGAAGATCTATATTTCTGTCTGAATCTTTTGAAACAATTTATAATATTCCAATTACAGTTTGTCATAAAAAAACTATAAAACATTAAAGTTATTTTTAGAGCTATCTCTGGATTCAGTGTCCTTCATGATAAAAAGTTTTGACTGAAACTACATGCATTCAATGATCCATATGATTATAGGGAACAAAAAGGACCCCATTAAATGCAATAGACAGCAGCAATCTGTGCAAGCAAAGGATTTGGCTCTGCCTTTGAAATTAATGGAGGAATTCATTTTACGCAGCTGTGCAACTGAATTTCTGTTCCTGGACTAGAAAAAAAAGCAGTCCAATACAATCTTACAAAAATATGTGTTTGTTAGAACACATACTTTGAATACAGAAGGTCCCATGTTCCATTCTTTGGGATCTCCAGTTAAAAGGGATCAGACAGAAGGAGCTGGGAGCCAAATGGACAGAGAATTTGACCTGCTCTGAGTCAGCGCCTACATTCTTAAATAAGGGCTCGTAGCAAAACTATATGGATATATGCTGACACAGAATGTTTTTTATATCAATAATCTCATATTTTCATGAATTTGAGAAGGCTTCTGTCTGACCACATTCTCTTTTTGAAGCTTGCTGCAGAAGAAATACAATACCTCTGCATGGTTGGAAGGTTCTGAAGGAGTTCTGGTTGAGGGAGGGGGATGAAGAGAGATGTTAATAGTTATTTTCCTGAATACAAAAGTGCTTTGGCTGGAGGGGCAAGTTCTCCTGTTTGTGCTATCAAGTGTGATTTAAGTAGAAATAAATCAATAAACTAGAGATGCCATGTTTTCATTAAAATGGCATTTGATCTCATTAGTTTAGATTATGATGAAAGTGCAGGGGATGTATTAGTACAATCACTCAAGTGGGAACAAATTTGTTTTCATTCCTAGCATTCTGCAACTGGTTATTTCTACTGGAGCATTTCTACTTTGCAGAGCAGGATCAAAAAACAGAGGTGCTACAGTTCAGTGACAGACCATATGTTTCCATGTAGAAAGTTCCAGGTTCATAGGAAGATAGGAAGCTGACTTATATTGAGTCAGATCTAGTCAATCGATCTCAGTGTTGTCTATGCCTGTTAGGAAAATGCCCAGCTTGGCCTGCAAGATCATGTTTCACAAACCATTCCTGCCATCAACTGACATCATTGGAATGGGGGGGGGGATCCTTTCCAGCTAAGTAAGGATTTGCTCTAAGCCTTACTGCAGTATGTGTGGATATACAATTGCCATTTATAAGCCCTTTCTCTTTTCCAGAATTTATCTTTAAATTTTTTTTAAAAAATCCAAATTTGAAACCTTGTTAGAATGTCAGAGGTTTACAGATGGGGGGGGGGGACTCAGAAAGAAAGAAAATATGGTACACCTTTCCAAATCCCAGGTCTCCCACTCTCTCCCACTCTCAATAAATTGAAGACAATATCAAACCATATGTGGTAGTTCTTATACCATCAGTTGTCGACTTCCTTCCGTAGCATAATACGTTGTTCTATTATTATCAGATTTTAAAGAGAATAAGAGTGCAATCCTGAATTGCCCTCCATGAGCTTGGTGTGGCTTTATGGAGCAGTGGGACCACCACCACAGCCCTGCCACATGGCAGCTAGGACAGCTGTTGTGGGGCATGCAGACATGGGCATAGCCATGATTTTTGTTGGGAGGGGGGCAGGCATTTTGTTAGGGGGCAGAACCTCAGTTTGCTATGTATTTTTATTGATTTTTAGTGATTTAGAGGGGCAGATGCCCCCCTGGCTACGCCCATGCATGCTGATTGCTGCGCCAGCCAAGAAATCCTGGGCCAGCTCAGCCCTCAGGTGCCCTCAGTACTATCATTTAGGTACCATGCAATAACATTTCAGGATTTCAAAGAACTTTTAAAGCATTTTTAACTTGGAGTAGTCTTTCTTTATTGATTGCTGCTGTTTTAGCCTCAGGAACTTAAATTTATGTTGACAATAGAAGATAAAAAAGGATGCAAGTATTTAAATCATTGACTAGATAATTATGGGATAATGGGATGTGATTGCAGGGCCACACAGTTCAAATCTTGGACAAAAATGAGTGAAACTTTTTAGGAAGTGAACGGTTTACACTCAGCCATAAATTCCATAGGTCTCTCTAGTTCTTTATCTACCTTCAAAGTCAGTTGAAACATAGTGCCTGCAATCCAGCAACAGGCACACTACAGTAGTTTCTTTCAAATAGGTTTATCATGCACTCTTACAGAGAGGATAAAGTTACCAGTTGTTGACACACACACACACACACACACAGAGAGAGAGAGAGAGAGAGAGAGAGAGAGAGAGAGAGAGAGAGAGAGCATGGATTGGGCTATTACAATATCGTGAAATATTCCCAAATATTTTGACACTTTGGGCTGAGTTTTCAGCAACAAAACATTTACAATTAGTGTGGCTGATTAGAGGGATCTGGCTAGAATAAAGTTCACAAAAGGCCTGGGCATAGACAAGAAGGGGAATAGAGCGTGAAGTAGCTAAAGAAAAAGAGAAGAAAGGAAGGGCCCTGACAGGACGGAGTAAATCATACCAAGCAAGTTGGAATTAACTCTTCATTAGCAAAAACATGATCTGCACAGGCAGGTCTTGCTTCCATGAAGCACTTGCTGAGACTGAAGGTCCCTGCCTCCCCACAGCTGCCTAAATCCCCTCCTTGCCAGGGTTTTTCCTAAGCAATCTGAGACTGTGTCTGTGTGAAGCTAACTTCCCCTCCACCCTCTTCATGCCTCTCCTGGTTCTGGGAGTCCAGCGGGGAGGGGAGTTTGTTGCAGCAGGAGGGGGATACACCCATGACTCTCCACCAGCTGGACTCATCTCTGCTCCTGGCCTCCCTCCTCTCCTGCTTTAGCTTCTGCCTGTGATTCTGGACTTCTCTCTGCTACAGGCTCCCCCCCCCCCCACTCACTAAACCCTGTTACCTCCTCCCAGTCTGCTCCCTCTTCTCCCTGCAATCACTCATCATTGCCCTACCACCAATCCCCAGGTTCTGAGCCTTCTTCCCATGGGGGTTCCCCATCTGGTTCCTGCCACCTTTCCTCTACCTCCAGTCTGTGACAGGCCCACAGGAATGTGGGGGGGGGGCATGGGAAAGGTGTCTGCATTCTTTTATATTTCTTTTACATGCCGGAAAGTAGTGATGATATAAATGGCAAGTTATTTATGGAAATAAATGCCCCTGATCATACTATCATGAATCCATGTAATTAATGATTTCAGTGTATTCTACTGATATATGCCAGACAAAGGGCATGGCCCATATATTCTTGGTGAGGTTGCTACAGTTCAAATCTACACTGGGGTGCACATTGCAAAGACGGTGAAAGCTGACACAAACCTGTAAATGTTACTTATTAATGGCCTCTGTTAATAGCAGGGGGGAAGCCTGTGTTAAATTGTTCAAATGGCTGCTGTGTTTTAAAGCTGAAATAAATTTAATTCCGGTTGCTTCACGTAAGTGAAATAGGTCACTACCTTTACTTCAGAAAGCTTTCCCCCGCCTTTCCCATCATAGCAATTTGCAAAGTCTTGAGGAACTAAAAAGTCTACTCCCTTTCCATTTGGGATTTTAATTATTTTTAAGTCAACGTGGAGATAAACTGAAATGTGCTTATGTGTTGCTGAGCTTCAGCAAAACACCTTTGATTTGAAACCAAGGTGCTGCTTTTGCACAGAGTCGCCACATTTGAAATGACATTTATTTTCTCCACGATGCTGTATGACCCACTTATATCTGTCCCACACTCCTGCCGAGAGATTTAATATTGAATGGAGGTGGGGATAAACACTGCCTCCACCCAACAATTCCCCTCCTCTTTCTCTCTGAAGATTCTGTCCTTGTCAAATGTAACACAGCTGCTCTACCTGGGTGAGGCTAGATTTGTCTGAAACAAGGAAATGAATTTAATCCACTGGCATCGGGACATTCTAAATAACAGCCAAATAAGGTTTTACTTGGTGGCCTCCTATGCTCCTGCACAGTAAAAACCAGCTGTTTCCCCCGCACCCCTAAATGGTCGTTTGACACTCAAAGGGGTAGCGGCTGATTTGGAAAAGATAATCCAGCTCAGAGATGGATTAACAATGCCGCTTTTTTGTTTTGTTCCGGCAGGGAACGAGCAGCCTTTTCAACATTCCTGGCTTGGAGCTCTTCCATTGCCACTAACAGCTGAGATGTTTACAGTTCATGGTTTCTAGGGTGACTGTATGTTTACCAATCTCTGAGCAGGCCATGCAGGCTGACTCTTGAGAACACATTTGCTACAAAGCGTGGATGACAGGATACCGTGATCAGCCAGATCTCCAGTACAGAAGCAGATATCATCAGACCAAGTGCTGTAGCTACAAATGGAAACATTGGAGGCTCATCTTTAATGGTGGCAGGGGTAGCGTCCTCCCATCTGCCAGAGCTCCCAAAAAACCAGAACCCCTTTCACCTGAAGACTCTTGCTTCTTTGCCCCAGTGGCAACTTCAGTATCCTGTTGTTTCGGCTACTACAGACACTGCTATGTGTCTCACCCATTGACTGAACTTCCTGTGGTTCATGTGTGACTTCCATCATGGTCCCTTGTGCCCAGCCATCACTCCATCTGTGGAATTTTGGAGGCTATGATTTAGTAACCAGTAGCACTCACGGTGTTTTATTTCACTGTTGGATTGAAGAGTTTTAGTCACCTGCCATTAACCTTGAAAACTTGCTGTAAGTCCGTGTATGGAGCTAGACGGACCTGTGGTCCAACTCTGCAGTAGGCAGGTTCCTGTTCTTTTAAAACAATACAGTAACAAGTATTTAAAACAATACAGTAACAAGCAGATTCCTGTTCTTTTAAAAGAATACAGTAACAAGTATTTCTTTTTTTATTTTTGATTTCCTTGAAAAAGAATTTAAGAAAACAAAATTCAAGAATCATACAAACAAGAAATGTCACATTATGGCGGATACAATGCAACAACAAACAATCTTCACCAATCTTTCCAATTTATTTTCTCGTATCATCATTTCTCTATCATCATCATCTGTTTGGGGCTTTTGTGCTGTTTCTATGTTGCCGGCCTGTTTAGCAAAACTTTACTTGCCTTGTTATCTTCATTTTATTTGGAGTTATTTCCTGCAAATTCTACTACACTGTAAGTACAGTACAGGTGGATGTTAAAGAATCACCCTCCTCCCAAATGGCAAAGGCAAAATGTGACAACTTTGCAAAATGGCTTAGGCATGTCTCCTGTGGCACAGGAGCTAAAGATAAGGCACTTATTAAGACACAATATGTCTGTTATAAAATAAGTCTCTTTGTGTTTTGCATTTAACTTGCTCTCAGGTGAGTGAATACAGGATCAGAGCCTAGGCTTTGGTTTAGGGTTGGTGTGGGGGAGAGCAGGGTTCTTGAGACTTTAAAAGCTATATGGCAAGCAGAAATTCAACAGGTTAAGCTTTTCTGGTATGGAAATAGAATTATAGGGAAAGCTTCACCTGTGGCCTGTAATAAAGTGAGGGTGGCAGATAAGGGGAATACATCGAACTGTGAGCATATGCTGCAGTCTTTCAATACCTTGCTAAACATGATTGAGTTGGCTTGGAGACAGATAATCTATTATGCATATAAATGCCAACATTATTAAATCAAAGGGAGTTATTTTTGTAGAAGGGGTGACAGTAAACGGGATTGTGCAAAGGAACGGCTCTGCTCTATATTTGCACTATTGTTTCATACATTGTGTCCTCCCTCAAAGAGGGCACGTGTTGCGGTGAGACCTGGTAACCGAGCCCTGTGTTGTGGGTGGGTACGATTGGATAGCCACAACACCCTATTGGTAGGTCCCTTGATGCTGGGTTTAATCAGGCCAATGGGACGCTAGCCAATCCGATCAAGGGACCTATATATGCCCATGCACGTGACCCAGAGCTTCCTCTTTTGGTCAGTGCATCGGAACACCCGCCCACCTCTCCCTACTTTTAGGGCATGTGCTCTTGACCTTGCTATGCTGTTGTGTGTCATCTGTCGTTGGGACAGGGACACGGCAGGAATTTCCCACTTGGCTGATTGGCTGGTGCCACTTGGGTTTCACCTGCCGCGTAGCAAATCGTCACAACTTGTAAGGTTGCAGATAGGCTCTGGTTCAGGTGATAGGGATGGGAGAACGCTCTCGCCTTCCCTATGTGAAGGGTATTCCGTTAAAGGAATCCAGGGACTCTATGGTTTGGTCAACCCTGTGAGGGGGTTGTGCCCGTGCCTGAGTCCAGGGGGACATGTGGGTGGTGGACATAGCATGTCCCTGGCTTTCCGCCTATCCAGGTGGTGCCCTGGGTCAGCGCTACCTGCAACGGTGCAGGGAGCTAGTAAAACCAGAGCCTATGCAATCACTCACTTGATGTAATCAATAAATTTGTGGCCTTCATTCTGCCAAAACCAAAACCAAAATTTGAGTCTTGTCTGAATTTATTTAAGGGGGAGGTTTAAAGGTCTAAACACGCAAATCAGTGCCTGGAATTTTCCGGCCCAGCTAGTACATTATGGAAAGCATGACAGCAGTTTATTGACCACTGATCCTGACTTTTTTGAAGGGAGAATAGACAACATTGGCTATTAATGAGCACTCTTTCTGATTTGTTTGCAGGGCGGTTTTAGGTGATGTTGCTGTCATGAGACAAAGGTTCTTGAGAGCAGAGGCAGTAAGGCCTACAAGGGTAGAAGTAGCCGGCCCTTGTGTGTGGCCAGTTCAGAGTGTCAGTGTGTGCCTGTGTGTGTTGTTGCAGACAGAGTGGCTCCAGGACTCCAGTTAAGCAGTAACTATGACTGTTCCTTTGTGAAGAGTCAGATAGCTGCTGTGAGCACTCTGTGTATGCTCTTTAACTATGCTGTTTATGAACAACTTTATTTTCTCAAGTAAAATATTTATTCTGTTTATGAAGAAGACTCTGTGTTGATTAATTTACCACTGCGCGACAGTTGCATCAAAGCAAGATGTTGCATCCCACACTTTGCAATGCATTTTCCCTTCACTTTCCTTCTTGCAAAAAGTCTGGTATTTGGGAGAACTGGGCTTGTGGTGCAAGACCTCCCAATCAGCTATAAATGTGTTGCCTGAACTTGTCAGTATGTGATCGCATCGCACCTGAAAATAGTGACAGTCTAGCAGCGTCCAAAGAAGACTTGCCAGGAAAGAAATGATCTGAATTTTTGCAGGAAGCAGAAACAACAAGAAAAGGGCTTCAGCCTTCATCTTTTTAGGAAAACACAAACTGACTTTGGTGGATGAAGCCAGCACTTCGGTTCTAGGGAAAGGATGCAAAACAATTCAGAGCACTGCTAAATTCTCATACAGTAGGAAAGTGAAATGATCCATCAAAGCTCAGCACTTTTAAATACCATTGGCTTTACCCATGGAATTTGGTAGTATGTCCCTAAAACTGTCCCATCAAAATTAATGGGACTTAAAATATTGAACTGAATTGTGCTTTGTGTTTGGACAAAGGGGTAGCCTAAAGTACAGTGTTTCCCTTATAGAATTTTTTTCTGCTAGGAGAATAACTTTACATAGCTTAGATAGTTTCAGTAGATGCTGTATTCGGTTCACATTCTGTCCGTCGTTTTAATACGTGTTTGCTATTCCTACCTCACTCAAGGTAATGAGTCTTCAGCTTTTAAACCTGGAGCTCAGTGGCTTTAAATTGTGTTTGTGGCGGCCTTAAATTTCCGTAACCACGGTGTGGCTTTTAGAATTACAGGAACTGTAGTTGTTAAATAAGAAGAAGAAGATTTAAGAGAAATATTATTGATGTACTTTGGTCTCTCAAGAAAAATGTTGTGGGTGACCTTACACGTGAGCCGTATCTTTGTACTTCAGCATGCAATTTATAGAGATGGAGATGTGTTCTGCCTACATAAACTACGGCAAAAGATTAGGCAGTGCCTCCATCTTGCTGATCTTGCCCACCAAAATACAAATGTCTTTGAAAGCTAAGTGAATTCTGTCGAAATACAAATGTGTCTTCCTTCAGCCTTATCTTGACTGGTGGCATTTTATTCAATTACCTTCTATTGTTGAAATGTAGATGTTTCCACAGAAGTAATTATAATGGGAAAACTAAACTGCTAGTGTTATGGGCAAAACAGGTTTGTCAAACTATGACATCTTTGGCATTTTATTTCTTATCCTCTATTGTGAAAGAACCAGTACAAAGCATCATATCTTTCTCTTGTCAGGACCTAGATATGAACCAGATGAGCTCTCTGGTGCCGGGTAGGTCTAGGCTGGCTGTTCCACATGTCCCTCACCTTGTGGCAATCTGCACAAGCAGAGTTGCAGTCCACACTGCATCCTTTAGCCCATCCTTGTGCCATTTGTGTGAGTGCAAAACCTGGTGCTATGCCAAGATCTGCCCTCCAGTGTCTCAAATTATTTCTTTCTCTGCAAAGCAGGCTTCCTACCCAGATGCAGGTGGCGCTGTGGGTTAAACCACAGAGCCTAGAGCTTGTCGATCAGAAGGTCGGCGGTTTGAATCCCTGTGACAGGGTGAGCTCCCATTGCTCGGTCCCAGCTCCTGCCAACCTAGCAGTTCGAAAGCACATCAAAGTGCAAGTAGATAAATAGGTACTGCTACAGCGGGAAGGTAAACGGCATTTCTGTGCGCTTCTCTTGTTAGCCAGAAGCGGCTTTGTCATGCTGGCCACATTACCTGGAAGCTGTATGCCGGCTCCCTCAGCCAATAATGCGAGATGAGCGCCGCAACCCCAGAGTCTGTCACGACTGTACTTAATGGTCAGGGGTCCCTTTACCTTTACCTTTACCCAGACATATAGAATCTACATGTGTTTCATTTATTTTTAGCTACTCTTGATTTTAATCATCTTTTCTTTTTAACCTTCATTAGGTTATTAACAGCCCAAAAGTGCAGTGGCAATACCATATACAAAGCAAATAATAAACAATGAGAAAAGGAATTGGTGGCACACAAATATAAATCAAGACATGCACATTTCCTGTTTTTAATCACCTTTTGAATATTTTTAGATACATGTTTTAACTGTACAGTATCTAAATAGTTTTAGTATTTTGTATTTTTGTGAACCACTGGGGGGTCGGGGTTTTCTGGGGGGTTGCAATTGAGTAATATATAAATTTTGCTAAATAGGAAATAAAATATAAATTTCTGCAGCCATCACAGAGCAGAAGGTATCATCAGAACATCTGGATAGGAAGCATCGCTGTCCTTAAAGTGACAGAGTCTTCTGGGTGCAAGCTGGGAGCCCTACTACAATAGAAGGAGAGAAAGCACCAACAATGGAAAGAAAAACAGAGCGATGGAATCTCAAAAAAAAGTAAGATTTTTTTTTAAAAAAAAATTAAAGATGCCATTGACCCAGCACATTTCAAAACACACTTCTTCAGGGCCGTTTATTCAGAACACCATGGTGTTTTCTAGTACAATGGTTACAGAACATATTCGAGAACACAATGGCATCCTTTGTGAAGTGGCCCTGAAGAAGTGCATTTTGAAATGTTTCTTTCAGATTCATTAGTTCTACATGCTGAGGCCAGAATTAGACCTTACAGAGGATGCATAGCTACCTCTCAAAATATATTTGCTCCTTCTTTCCCCCAGTAAAGTCTGTGGATCCAAAAGGACACTCTTCATTCTGAGTCCCCCACCCCTCACCCAGTTCACTATAGCAGACACACAGCTTGTGGGAGGTTCAGGTTCACCTCAGAACACAATGATATCCTTCCATGTTTTTTGCATTATTTGTCATGATCAGAAGGAAATAATAGAAATGGAAGGTCATCCCACTACCAATGCATAAAATCTGCTGCTTTAGGTGCCATCCAGCTTCTGCTTAAAAACCGATAAAGATGGAAAGTCTTCAAAGAAAGTCTCTCAGGTTTCCCATAAATTGAGGTCAACATTTTAATCTGGCCTAAGAAACTATTGTTGTAGTGTAGCCAAATAATTGTGCCTCGGTATGCACATCAAAAAGGGACCCAGGTGGCGCTGTGGGTTAAACCACAGAGTCTAGGGCTTGCCGATCAGAAGGTTGGCAGTTCGAATCCCTGCAACGGGGTGAACTCCCGTTCCTCGGTCTCAGCTCCTGCCAATCTAGCAGTTCGAAAGCACCTCAAAGTGCAAGTAGATAAATAGGGACCGCTTTTTGGTGTTGGCTTTTTTGGTGTTGGCTTTTTTGCAATATCTTTGCTTCACACCCCAACCCCAACCTGGTGAAAAGTAAAATAGCGCTCACAGAACATCCTACGGAGTTAAGACCACCATAGCCCTATAGCGACATTCAGGCTGTATATGGTCAAGGGAACGGACTAGGATTGAGATAGTAGACTGCATTCTTGACCTAGTCATATTCAGTTGAACATCTGCACATAGTCTATGTATGCACATAGGGTTGCCTTAGCAAGGCGGTTCAGGTAAAACCCCTCATAGATTGGGGAGGGGCATGGGAGAGACACTGACAGAGGAAGGGGGTGCGGTCCACCACGGGTGTCATCCCTGAGGGGGGTGACATCACCGCGCCGTGCCCCCTCCGGGATGCCTGCCCTGCCACAGCAGGCAGCTAGCTCTGCCCCGGGTACGCAGCATGTGTGCTGCTATGGGTGCCAGAGCAGCTAGCTAGCTATGCCTCTGGGGGGAGAAGAGGGAGGGGATAAAGTCCCACTGTGAAAGAAGAATTCCTTGCACTGATGGGATGTGTTAGATACCGCCCAATGTTTGTGTGTGTGTGTGTGTGTGTGTGTGTGTGTGTGTGTGTGTGTGTAATCAATAAACACTATTTTTTATTTAAAAAAAGATGTATGTTAGATGTATGTTTATTTTAAAAAAAGATGTATGTTTTTTTTATTTTAAAAAAAGATGTATGTTAGAAGACAGGCCACATTGGATATTGCCTAAAAACAAATAGCCGGGAGAAACTCAAATCCTATAACAAATGGCTCAACTGCTGGGTTTCCAGCATAACTGAGTAATTGTGATTCTGAACCTTACACTTCAGTTCTGGTTGTATATATTTTAAACCTGCCAGATCTTTTGCTGATATAGATGTGGCCCTGTAGCTGCAACCTGTTTTCTTGATCTGTTGCCAGTCAGGCTTTTATGGGGATGCTTGGAAGATGTACTTCAACAGTTCCTTTTTATAATCTCTATCATTAACACCTCTTTGGCATCAGAGAGCGGGTTTCTTTGCTATAGATTGGAGGAACAGTTGATTAAGCAGCCTTTCCCTGCCCTGGGAGCAATTTCTCAGATTTCTTCCCTGTTTCAAATATGCCTTCTGTACCAAAGGTTCTCAAAAAAAAAAAAAAAAAAGGAGGGGAAAAGGGAAAAGGAGGAGGAGGTTGTGGCAGGGCAATCGCAGCCCTTACCTCCACGATAATAATACAGTGTTTGAAAAATTTCAATCAGGCCAATGCAGTGAGGTATCTTTAATGAGGATTTTTTACTGACCTTATGTTTGACGGTAGGTGGATTCTGATCTCTTTTTTTGTGGCTTTCCACATGTATCCTTTGCCATTCTTTCCCCAGACTTTCAGCCTTTGGACCACTTTGTAAAAACATCGTTTCATTAGTGTGTGCCTCCGTGGGGCCAGTTTGTTACAATAAATAAAACGGCCCTCTGATAGCGCTTCTGTGGCTATGAATGGGGTGGATACCGTTCTCCTCTTCCTATGTATATTGTCAGTTGTTCTTGCATCACTGGCTCTATTATGCTATGCTATGATAGAAGTTGCCCTAATAAATTGGCTTGGGTGTATGTGTGTTGTCCCTAGAGGGAGGGGCACATCAAAGGGGGCACATTTACATATCTTCCATGGGCTCACACCTGAACAGTCAAAGAAGGCAATGACTCACATCTGATCTGCTGCAAGCATAGCTTTTTTTTTTGTTGCCTGTAACATGCTTCCACCCATGTCTGAGGTCACTGTCACCAGGGGTGTAGCAGGGGGAGGAGATGGGAGTGGGCCACCCTGGGTGCCACCCTGGGGGGGGGGTGGCACTTGGCGCACCCCTCCCTGGCCCACCTCTCACCTCCGCCCATGCACACCGAGCAGGTGAGTGAGCAAGCTGCGGAGCAAGGCTTTTTACCGGGCGGCAGGGCAAAGGCGCCTCCCAAACCTCCCAGTAAAAAACCTCGCTCCACGGCTTGCCAGCGGCACCGCTCCAATGCCGTACGGACGGTGCTGGGATCGGTGCTGGAGCACCGCCACCGGCAACCCATGACGCAGTGCACGTGCGCAGTGTCGCTATGTAGAGACACATGCGTTGTATGTAGCGATGCTGCACGCATGCTATGTGCGACGCCGCGCATGCGCTCGGCATAGCTGGTTGCTGCTCCGGGTCGGAGCGGCTTCCTCCAAAACTGACTGTCACCAATGACCAAAGCATACCCTCTAATGTGCCATGGCCCCAGACCAGGTAAAGGTAAGGTTAAGGGACCCTCCGGATGGTTAAGTCCAATCAAAGGCGACTATAGGGTTGCAGAGCTCATCTCACCTTTTGGCCGAGGGAGCCAGTGTTTGTCCACAGACAGCTTTCCGGCTCATGTGGCCAGCATGAATAAACCGCTTCTGGCGCAACGGAACACCATGATGGAAACCAGAGCACATGGAAATGCTGTTTAGCTTCCTGCCCCAGAGGTACCTATTTATCTACTTGCACTGGCATGCTTTCAAACTGCTAGGTTGGCAGGAGCTGGGACAGAGCAATGGGAGCTCACCCCGTCACGCACTCCTGGTCCGCACTCCTGTGCAAGTCACACGACCTGTGCAAGGTCACGAACCTAGAAAAAGCAGTTTTCCAGGAACAGCACCCAAAGACATGCTTTTTGGGGCACCATGCAAGATCACAAAGTGAAACATCTATGGGGCTATTTCCTGTCATAGTACTATAATCAAATTACAAGACAGTTTAGGAAATGGTCCATTACATCATTATTCCTCAGCTAGATACTTTGCATTTCCGGGTTTGCTAGAAATGTTAGGTTTGTTCTAGTGACCATCATCAGGAATGTTTCCTGCCTGGTTTTGCATTTATTCACCTTCTGTTTTTCAAAGCTTCTTGATTCAGCACCATTTTTCTTATTATTTCCGTTATGCAAATACGAACATGAGATAATTGCTATTGGAATGGAGCTCACCAAAGCTGCGAAGGCAGCAGCACAGCTTATCATCTGACATAGACAATTTAGATCATAACTTTCAGGGGCAGGACCGTTTCCCTATGAAATAGTTTATTGATTACAAGATTTGCAGTGATGTGAATATGTAATTTTAGACCCCAGACTTAATGGTCTTACAGAGCAGACGGGGGGTTTAGACAGCCATGCTCATTACTTCAGTCATGAAGCACACAATAAACATTTCTGTTCCCTACCACAAACACCCTCCACTGTCACCCAAGGCTTTACAAAAGGGTTCTACACTCCTGATATGTTAGAACAAATAGCAATAAAACTATGACAACAACAAAAAGAGTTTGCCAGCCCCAATTTCCTTTTAAATTAATCAATAAATAACCTGAGCATGAGCAGTTTCATATTTTTAACTCACTTAAATTATAGAATCAAAGGATGAGCAAGTAAAATCCTCAATGATACATTGGGCAATAGATATTGCTCAGAATATAGACACGGAAGCATGTGAACAATTGTGGAATACAGATATAAAATTTACAGCATGTAAATTTTATGAGAGAAAATTATATGAAAATGATATATTGATGGTATCTAACACTGAGTAAATTGGCAAAAATTATAAATCTAAATCAAATAAGTGTTGGAAATGTACAGTAAAGAGAAATAAGGTTCTTTTTATCATATGTGGTGGTCTTGTAGTAAGGTTAAAGCTTACTGGGAAATGATATACTGTATAATGAATTGAAAAGGATGTTTAAAATTACATTTGTAAAAAAAAAACAACAACCCAGAAGCTTTTCTTTTGGGAATTATAGGGACAGAACTACCTAAACAATACAGAAACTTATTCATGTATGCTACCACAGTGGCAAAAATGTTACTTGCCCCAAAATGGAAAGAAGTAGAAGTCCCAGCAAAGGAACAATGAATACAAAAACTTATGGAATAGGCAGAAATGGCGAAATGTACCAGAAAAATAAGAAACCTCCCCCCACATACGTGAAGCGCTGCCTCAGCAAGGTTTAGAAGAAGGGGGAGGTGCTTCCGAAAACTGCTCTCTGAAGTGCCTTGCTCCAGGGAACAACTTCAGGAAGTTCTAAGGCAACCATGAGGGGACTGTGGGAACAAGAGAAGCCAAGCATTGCCACCCATCTGTTTAATGTGCACTGTAGGGACAGAAAACAGCAGAATTCGCATGGGAAAATTAACTATGCCCAGTAGGTGTAGCTCGGTTTTCTTCAGCCTTGTGCCCTCCTGGTGTTGCTGCCTGCCGCTCATCAGTCCAGCAAACATAGCCAGTGGTCAGAGAGGATGGGAGTTATAGTCCAGCTACATCTAGACACACTGTTCCGTTGCAATTCTAAGCACAGTGGGAAATGAGAAAGCAACCATCAGAGAGCGACCGGCTGCACCTGGAAGTGCACTGTATGAAAGGTGAGGGGAAGTGGTGGCTGTCTTGCTCTTGCTTACGAGCATAATAATGTCTGAAGCAGTGCAACTGCTCTGCAGTTGCTAGAATTTGCTTGTATCCTATGCTTTAAAAGAGTACGCTTGCATCACTTGATTTGGGCACTCTAGTAAAGACAGCCACTATGGTCAAGTGGCTAGAGTGATGGAGCTGATGCAGGAGGCCTGAGCATCACATGGGACTGATTGATGGAGTTCAGGAGTTCCTGTAACAGTAGCCGGCACTGTGAGTGCATTTAGTGTTCTGCCTCTGTAGAAAATGATAAAGATGTGCAAAAGCCTGTATATCACTCAGCTTCTGTGGAGGAAGATGGATGCTTGGAAGGGAAATGGGCAGAAAGCATTACAGTATTTCAACGTGTGACTGCAAATTATTCTGTCCCGCTGCTAGCATTACCTGTGAACTGAGCTTGGTTTTTCCTTCAAATGTTTACCATTGTCTGTTTGCAAGAATTCATTTAAAACATCTTCACCACTTTCCAGTTCTTCAAATTGGCTTTTCTTCCCACTACTGGATAAAATTGATTTGTTTTTATTTACATATTCTAGCATGGTTGACCTTACAGAATTCTACACATTTGCGAAATAATAATTATATTTATCAGGGGAAATAAATTGCTTAAAGAACATGTAAAGTAGATACAAATGCAGCTGGGCCCAGAACCAAATCTACAGGCATGTACATTCTCTGAATACGTCCCATAAGCAATTTTTGTTTTATTTCCAAATATTAAAAAAAGAAAGTCTATCTTTGTAATGACAACATAAAATTGTCATTGCCAAGAGAAATGCCCACAGAAGAAACACAGAGGCTGCCATTCTGAACCAGATAAGCTACTTACATCCCATTGATTGCAACAGCAAACATAGCTATGGACAGGATGTCAGCCATGCTCAGTTTCAGCAGCTATGAAGCAGAGACTAGAGTGCATATTTGTGGCAGAGCTGGCCAGAGATTGTCTTAGAATTCAGTAGCATATTCACACAATCCCCAGGAAACTTGTAAAAACAGAAGATGCCAGGAGTGTAGGGGAGTATGGATGACACGTCTTTTAATTTGACAGCAGACGTGTCTACAAAAATGTCTTAAGCCCTCTGACATTTTCCAGATGACATTTTGTTCTCCAAAAAGTAGCATTTGTAAATTGTTTGAAGAAACAACTATCTATTTTGTCGTACCTCTGAAACATGAAATTTCAGAAGGTTGCATCTCATTTGTATATAACGCATAGCACATGTGATTCCACAGGGTGATCTCAGAATAATTAAGTGAAAGCAGCATCAACAATTTGATTCATTTTTATCTTCTTAATGGAAATGCCTATGCGTTTTTTTTTTTAAGTTTTCAAAATATATAACATTCTGTCCTTATGTATCACCACATTCTACATCATGTGTAAAATCCAGGGCATCATGTTATCATACAGATGTGGATATGTTGGGCAATAGAGCTCACCCAACACTGTTTAGGAAGCAAACACCAAGGACTTGACAATTGGGGTTATACCAGGGGTCCCCAGACTACGGCCCGGGGGCCGGATGCGGCCCAATTGGCCTGCCAATCCGGCCCGCAATGACCCCCGCTGCCCGCCGCCTGCTCTTATGGCGCGCAGCGTGGCAGCGCTCTTCCGGGTCGGGAAAAAAGCGCCGAAAATCCTTTGTGTGCATGCATATGGGCCTCTCCCGACCCAGAAGAGGTCATTTCTGGTGCACCTCCAGGTCGGGGGAGGCCCATACGCATGCACACAACGGATTTTCGAAGCTTTTTCCACCCTGGAAGCGCGCCGCCACGCCAGTAAGCGCCCGTGCGCATGCGCACGGGTGTGCACTCCCCCGCCCGCCGGCCCGCACAGGCACGCACTCCCCCGTCCTCTGGCCCGCCGCGTGATCAGCGCGGTGGGAACCGGCCCAAACGCCGGTAAGTCTGGGGACCCCTGGGTTATACTGAGTGAGCAGACATAACCAAGTGGAGGAGCTGCTGACATCAACATTGAATAAGGCAATCTTGTGAGAAAGGGAATATGAGAAACTGGAATACGGAGAAATGGAGGACCAAAGAAAATGTGAAGTGCAGTTTTTGTAACAAGCATCAAAGCACTGAAATGGTGGCAAACTTCTTTCAATGCAAATTACAGCATTTTAGGCTATTAGGGAGAGGGGGAAGGAGGGCAGGTAGACTGAGAAGGATTCAGAGGAAGAAGGGCACTTGTGCTACAGAGAGGAAAAGGCAGCTAAGAGAGAACGGGGTGGGCAGGGAAAACACTGTAACAAAAATGTGTTTCTTCCATCCGACTCTTGAATATAGCAAATGGCTGTCCAAATTATTTGAGTTATGCACCTCTGGTCTCAGGCCACCATTATGGTCTCTTGTGGAGGCACGGCTAGAAAGATGCTCAGTTGCCAGTTTCAATTGGCTTTGCTCAAGAATTCCACCGTAGGACAACTTCTCCTTGATTCTCTCCTTGCGTTCTCTGAATTCATTCGATGAGTGGAACTTCTTTCTTCTGACACCACACGACGTACAGATGTAGCAGCTAAAATAGAAATGGCCACTCGGGAGGACAGTTGTGCTCATGCCTAGGACATCTGCTTTGCCAAGTTTTCTGAGAAATATGACACAAAATGCAGCACACTGAGGACAGGCACCATCAGTAGATATATTCATGAATACCATTTGACCCTCTTGTAGTGGATTTCCTACCCCTACTAAAGGAATGTTTCAATGCTCCATGTGTTTCTCTGCTTGGCCATATCCCTGCCCCTGCTCCATGTCATTGGTCGCCACTGTCAAGGTGGAAAAACACACAGTGTAAGGACAGTGGGATGCAGGAAAAATTGTGCTGGATGTTGTGGAAAAGTACTGTAGGAGCTACAGTAACTTGAAATAAGGCTGCAATATTTGGGCAAGGCTAGTATTTTTTAAATGGTTAGTTGCCTCCTGAGTTACTCAATACCTTCACAAATTACAGGCAATCGGTTTGCAGAGCTGGGAAAGACTTCACTCAGAAATCCTGGATAGGCTAGATGTTACCTTGGGGGCATCACTGGAGTACTAGGGAGTGGATTCACACTCCTGGTCCTGACCCTGGTGTCAGACATGATGCCTGGCCCTGTTTCTAGATGTCTGTGAATAAAAGCCTATCAGTGAGCAGACCTTGACAAAGGCTTCCACTATTCCCGATAGCACATCCCAGTTGCATGGAAGTCCACATGAAGGCTTTTTCTTTGCAGATGACCATACTAACACATGGATCTGTAGCATCAGGGCCAGGCAACAAGTTCAGTTAAAACTAGTTTAGGCCTAAAGCTGCCAGCTTGTCTGTCTGCCTCTTTCCTACCAAGGATTCAAAGCTCCAATCCTAGTGTCTCCTTGCCACTTCCTTTCATCAGATCTATGATTCTTTCAACACCTGTTGGTTCACCAGATTTTCAGTCCTACTTTATTGCACCGCATGTAGCTACTCTGTATCATGGTTCCTCTCCCTCTCCCACCCCCCTCCACACCCCTACATAAACACAGTCACACACTAACATATGAACACTGTGAGCATTGTGACAATGAACACTGTAAAGTTTCTACTATTTCTTCTCAGGTCCTCTCTTATTATACAGTATTTTATTTATTTATTCATTTATTCATTTATTCATTTCATTTCATTTCATTTATGGACCACTTCCCACGAGGCATCCCAAGGTGATTTACAATACAAATCATTCTTTCCCTGTCCTTCCCTTGAGTTTCTCATACCCAGTCCATTGCCTAAATTGCCTCTGGGATCTCTATATCTCACCTTCCTTAAATCCTAGGGCCTCTTCCTAGGCCTCAGTCTGCCACTGCATACAGTTTTCATCCCAGCCAAACTGACAACTTTCCCCACAGAAATTGGACTGTCTAATTCCCTAAGAAATGGAACATTCTGTGCTACAGCACCACTTAAACCAACCAGTATCAGAGGCTTCACTGCCCCAAACGCAATCCAATCTCAATGAATGGATTACCCTATCACACAGGATGAATTTGGTATCAATTGCTTGAGCTATGGCCAAATGTTTTCCCCTCAACTTTGATGTGGTTTCCTTTGGTTTAATGTTATCATTAGCTCCTTTCATTCCTGTAAGTAACTCTAGCTACGGCAAAGTCTCCATTGAAGCTCTCTAATCTTATATGTAATTAGTAATTATAACATGCTTAGCACTGATAGGATCAGATATTTCAGTTGCCAGATTTCTTCATTTTTTAAAAAGAAAATCTCTGTCTCTTATCTTTAGTTAAAAGCCAAAGTGGTTAATTATTTATGGTCAGCTTTATCGAGTACCTGCCTGCCTCTGGCTTACAGTATTTCAACAGCATCTTCAAACTGTTAGCTGCCATCTGGACCATATTGCTGCTAAATCAAATTCAATAAACTTTACCCTTCCATTCTCTGAGGTTTATTCAAATGAAATGAAAGCTGGCATGTTAAATCCAATCTGTTTTCAAACTGTGCAGTTATCTTAGTTCCTGCGCATTTTGGTAATGAAGGGAGGGAGCAACGGTGTGATATAATTAGTTAATAATTACATTACAAGGCTGAAGTGACTATCTTCTTTGCTAATTGCTAGGGATTTGGCAAAGATACCTTTTATCTATGTGAACGGAATCTCTGTGCAAAGAATTAGGAATGTCACTGAAGTTTGTAATTACACAATTTGGAATACAAATCGGTCCACCTCATAATGCTTGGCTGTATTACGAATCGCATTACGAATCTCCCAGAAGCCCTTCTCCAGCTCAGAATGTAAATTGAGATCCTACACCTGCCTGGTGAGCTCATCTAGGCCAACCAGGCTACTTTATAGGTGCAGGCACAAAATGTTATTTAACATCAACATCTTTCTCTCAGTAAAACTCTCAATTGTTGTCTATATGGACAGATGAATCATTCACGCAACCTTGGTTGGGTGAGCATCTTCTCCATTTGGTAGAGCTGAGCTGAACTTGTATAGGTTTCCATTTTCAAAGTCAAAAATTGCATGTTCAATGAAAGAAAGTTATGTTTTCATTGAACAGTTTGAGCTATTACCACAACAATTGAAAGTGTTCATCTACTTTTAGTTGAAGTCCTGGGCACTCAGACATAGGTGTACAAAATCAGCCAAAGCCTTATTTTTAAGGCTCAGGGGAACTTACAATCCTTGAGCTAACACACACAAACAGTGCTCGGAAGCTCTTGAGCCTTTAGTTTCTCTGCCCAAGTTCAGGAAGCTCTCCAAACCAAAGCTTAGCAAGAGTCCCTTGATTAACTCTTTGTAGCATTGCAGGGAGCCTTGTAAGCGATCAAGCCCAACCCCCTGTGTGATATAAGAAGTCCAGAGCTAGAGAATTCCCAATGGGTGGCTGTTCAGTTTCAGCTTGAAGGCGTCTAGTGAGGAAGAGCCATCCACTCCAAGAGGCAATTGGTTCCGAATGATCAGGATTCCAGAAAGTCAGAAGAGACTTTGGTGTATTAAGTCCCAATTTAGTTGGTAAACTAGAATTTTGTATCTCATAATAACCCTTTTGTAAAACTAAATCACCAAGACAAAATCTTTGAATTTCAGAGGAATTGTAAAGAAATGTTCATGGCATAACAGTAAAGGAGAAACTGAGATTACTTAATATATTTGGCATATATTTTGCATGAACTTTCAAGGAAAACGTGAAACAACCTTGCTCTGCTTATGAGTTTCCCAGAAATCCTCTGGATTGCCACTGATGGAGACAGAAGGCTGGACATAAGCTGCAATCACATGGCAGTTTATTCCGGAACAAAAATAGTGAAATACAGCACTCCTTTCCGTATTATCTGCAAACACAAATACGGAAGCAAGTAACATGGGAATGAGCACTAAATTTACATTATGTTCCACTGTTGTTCTGGAAAAGGGCTTTTATGCTGAGTGAAAACTCAAATATAATGTGGAAGTCAACGGTTAGGGAAACACTGTGAAAGCAGAATAAACTGCCATGAGAATGGAACCTCAGTAAACTCTTTCTTAGTCTAGTCCAGTATGGCTACATTCTTATGTATTGTACACAAGAGTCAATTATCAGGTGGAGTGACAAGTTTGCTTAGTTTCAGAGAGTGAGTCAAGGTCCCAAGGACAGCATATCCACTAGAAAGGAGTAGCTGCATCGCACAGCTTGTTGTAAAAGCCAGAATATCCCTGCTGGTTTGTGTGCGTTGTGTTTAAAGTGTTCATGGTAAACCAAAATCCTCTTAGCCAACCTAAGTTTGGGAAAGCAGAACATCTTTTTTTCTTCTTTCTCAAATGGCACCAATGAAATTATCTTAAACCCATCAGAGTACAGCTGGAATGATGTCATAGGCTGTTATGGTTAAACCCTTCCTGTATTTGCTGAAGGGGATTGAAGCCTGTAATATCCTGAGACTCAATACCTGAATACAAATCCTGGAGAAGGAAATGGAAAACCTTCGCTTAAACATTAATTTCTTCTGCAGAAAAAAAGAAATGTCTCTTTTAATGGTAAATTACCATTTATTCTGAATGTGTCACATAAAGGAAGTCATAAGTCATTGTTATTGACCTATTAGGGATCGTTCTATTTTACCTTTAATTAAATAAAAATGTGCTCTTTGGAATAACATGCTTTTTGTTTGAATATTGTTTTATTGGATCCATGCCTGGTACATTTTTCAAAAAGTTTGTCTCTTTATGGGTGCTTCCACAAGCTTAGCATGCAGACTTCAGAAACCGTCTCACATATTTTTGCTTCAAAAGTTGTGTTTCTGCTTAAGCAATTTAAGCAGAAATTTATTTCCATCTACTTTTTTCAGTATGGGAACAGCTTTTTCTTGTTTCAGTGGGAACTGAAATGTTCCAGTTCAATTGTCCTATGGCTTGCAATGAAAAATGGAGATCATGAGTTTTGAAGCTGGCTCACCCATGTACCCAAATGGATTATCGATTATAGAGACCAGACTCACACAGGCTACAACAGTAGTGACTGAGACAATTGTCACTGGGCTTAAGCATGATTTTTCTTCAGCTCAGTGTCAGACTAATGGACAAAACCACACACTGAACTTCTGGAGCTACAAATCTGCTTTACACCCTAAGCCCCTCCAAAGTGTAGATACGTACTTTCCGAAGACTGTTGCCTTCAGAGTGTTTCAAGTGGTGTTAGTTATACAGCGGTGCCTTGGTATAAGAACAGCTTAGTTTATGAACAATTTGGATTAGGAACTCTGCAAACTCGGAAGTAGGTGTTTTGGTTTGTGAACTTTGCCTTGGAATAAGAACATGTTTTGCTTCCTGTTGAGTGTGTTCCATTTGGATATTGACTCCCCCACTGCTATGGGAAAGCACACCTTGGTTTAAGAATGCTTTGGTTTAAGAACGGACTTTCGGAACGGATTAAGTTCATAAACCAAGGTACCACTGTATTACAAATCAAACATTTCTCTTCCTGGATGCTGTCCTAACCCTTTTACTTAGGTCCACATACACCAATACAAAGAGCATACAACTGTTGAAAGTCCATTTCATCTCAGGAACCAGGCAACTCTGACGGTTACTATGTGCAATGCACCGCAAGTCAAGATAGCATCAATGCTTTCTTGCTGGAGTCCTCGTTGTTAAGTTTTTATCTTGGTTGTACTGTTTACCTCTCGTTTTCTATTATTTAATTTTTATTTCTTCCCAAAAAATGACTTTGGGTAAATGTATAGAAAATTTAGTTCTTGGTTAATGAACGAAAGGTCACTCACGTTTAAGCCTGTGGCTAAAAATCAAGTCATATACCCTCTCCCCCATCGTATGAGTCTATAGAGAAACATAAGAAGATTGTGCTAGATCATACCAAAGGTCAGCCTAATGCAGCATCCTTGTGGTTAGTAAAATGATTTGCAGAAGCCCACAAGCAGAGTATAAAGGCTACACAGCCTTCCTCCCTTGTTTGCCCCCTAGTGAGGTATACTGCCTCTGAATCTAGAGATCCTATTTAGTTATCAAAGTTAACAGCCGGCAGACCTATCCTCCATGAATTTGTTTGATCCTTTCTAAAAGAACCCGTGGCTGTCATATCTTATTGCAGTGCGTTTTCTAATTCCATTTAGGCTGCAATTCTATATCCATTTTCCTGGGAGCAAGCTTTAGATGTCACCACTTTATTTTGGATCAGCAAATTCCACAATGTGCTTTGTTGTTGTCTATCTGGATATATTGCCAATTCATGTCATTGGTGGACCCCAAGTTCCAGTATCATGAGAGAGGGGAGAAATGCGTGTTAATTAAATACTTTATTTTTGTAGCAGTGGGCATAGAGATTTGGGTTTTAAGCAGGCCTAATCTTGGCATATTTTGTGACTTGTGTGTGAAACAAATATTTTCTTGGGAACAGAAATGATTGTTTTGTTGCATCTCTAACAATGGAAACCTAGGCATGTGCCCTGGGGCTTGCTCCCTTGTAACTGTACTTAGGATTGCATCCCAAATGAAATTACAATCATTAGAAGGTGTCTACATTAAACAACATTCACACATAACAAAGCCCGACTTTCTGTCTTATTGTGGCTTAACAGGAAGTACCAGCCTGCTGGGGACTGGTGCCTGATCACTCCCATTTTGCTCTTCCCCTGGCATGAGTTTGGGGAAAACAATCCAGGAAGCCTTGTCTTCCCCTTTATACCCCAGCCACAAATTATGGTTTGTTGCTCCTTCGCAAGCCATAATCATTAGCCATCCTGAAGGGATGGTTTCTTGGCTTGCTGATTATGGCTTGATCTTGTTCAAATACAGCAAGACGCTAAGGTTTCCTGGTTTGTTTATTCCACGTGCGCCAGGGCAGGAGTGAAGCAGGAGCAACTGGGCAGCATACACAAACATGTTGCTTGTTTGTGATAAACCTCAGGAAGCCAGAATGTCTGGTTTCTCATGTTGTGCAGATGCAGCCAATGGGTGGAATTCAAAGTAGTGTTAAGGAGACTGCTCCATCAGCACATGCATTTCAGCTTCCTGATGGAACAGTCGCCCTTGTTCTCCCACCATGCACCATTCTAGAGGTTCCCCCAACCCCCTACAGCTGTTGGGGGAGCTGAGGGTATGCAGAAGGAGGCTCCATTGAACTAGTGGGACTCGTTGCACTGGCTCCTCTTAGCTCAACTATTTAGTTGAATCTGGCCCAATGCTTTTGCACCATAGTGCCAGATCATATGCTAAAGTTCTGGGTGCCCAAACCATACTGAATCACTAGATATACTTCAACTACTAGTACAGTGGTACCTCGGGTTAGAGACGCTTTAGGTTACAGATGCTTCAGGTTACAGACTCCGCTTACACAGAAATAGTACCTCAGGTTAAGAATTTTGCTTCAGAATGAGAACAGAAGTCACATGGCGGGGGCGTGGTGGCAGCAGGAGGCCCCATTAGCTAAAGTGGTACCTCAGGTTAAGAACAGTTTCAGGTTAAGAACAGACTTCCAGAACTAAGTTCTTAACCTGAGGTACCACTGTACACATATAGGCACACTTTTTTAAAGAAGGAGGAGGAGGAGGAGGAGGAGGAGGAGGAGGAGGAGGAGGAGGAGGAGGAGGAGGAAAGAAAGAAAGAAAGAAAGAAAGAAAGAAAGAAAGAAAGAAAGAAAGAAAGAAAGAAAGAAAGAAAGAAAGAAAGAAAGAAGTGGGAGCATGGCTGTTTTACTCTCATTTAAGCTAGTAACATTTTCTACGCAAGTTAGATTACAAATGATTCAACCATATTGGATCCCTAATTTGACTGGAGACTGTTCAGCCTAACTGCTAATCCAGCTCTATACAAACACTTGTGCAACCATGAAAGAAGAAACAGAAGTGTGGTAATAATAGATATATTTCATAGTGTCTGTTGCCATGGGGCACTTGTTCTGAATCTTCTTTCTCTCTCTCCTCCTTTGTTTTAAAGAAAGTGAGAGACAGAATTACAATTTTCTAAGTAATTTCATGGTTGGTTTTGGTTGACACTTGATCAAATTACTAGAGATACTTCAGAGAAATAAAAGAAAAAAAATAAGTGATTGAAGTGACTCTAGATCAATATCTTTTTGCTGATCATCCATCTCCAAGGCAAAATCCTGCTCAGTGAAATTCCCACCGGGACATCGTGTTGAGGCAGTGACCATAGGAAATTTAACCCTTGGAATGATCATGGGTGACAATGATCAATCAATTGTATTCCAAACTTGAAAATACGTGATGTCACCTTCAGTGACTCCATTGTTAGAGTATGCAAGCACAGCCCTTAATAGGATGGAAGAAAAAAATTAAGAAATAAAATTTTATCTCTTAATGGTCTCTGGGTAAGAGTCTGATGTAGAAAAATCAATAGCTTCTCTTCAAGAAAAGAAAAGAAAGATAATGAAACAAATAATTGCAGTTCTGCAGGCTTTATAGATGGTTGTGGTTCATGACAATAGATAGGAGTAGTGTGAAGAAATATTTGAAGGCACTTAAATATTATTTTTGTATAAGGGGGATCACCAAAAAATGATGCAATGTGAAACTGTTTCTCTGAGTGCTTCTAGCCAGCCTGTCACAACATCTTCTAGAATAGCTTATTCATTTATTTAAACTCATAGAATCATAGAAATGTAGCGTTGGAAGGGACCACAATGGTTATCTAGTTCAGCCACCTGCAATGAAGGAATCTTTTGCACCACATGGGGCTCAAACCCTCAACCCTGAGATTAAGAGTCTCATGCTCTACCAACTGAGCTATCCCTCAGTTTATGTTTCTTTTAAACATCAGGTGATGCCCCTCCCACACAGCCTACAACAATACAAAACTGCATAGTATCAATAAAATCAATAATATAACCACCACCAAGCATAAAAAACAAACCCAGCAGCTAAAATAGTCAACTAATTACAAGTCCAAGCTGTGAAACATCAATCATGACTAAGCCAGTCAGAAAATGTATATCCTTCTGAAAGACTTGAAGCCTTGGAATCTGCCATAGATCCACTGGCAGGGGGTTCCTTCAAATAGCTCAGGCCCAAATTAAAGCTTAAGTTGGCATTTGAACTTGGTCTCCAGAAGACTGGGAAAGATGGTGTTTCAGGCAGGAGTCTTTTCCAAGCCTACCTGGAGACACCTGGGAGTTTCCGTGTGCAAAGTATATGCTCCACTACTGCTGAGCCATTGCACTTCTTCTTGACACAGTTTTGATTGTATTGCAAGTGAGGCTCTGGATAGAAGGGGAAGAACCTTGGGGATCAGCTGGTGGTTTTGACATTCCTTCCTGCTGAAAATCATGGGCCAAAAAGAGAGAAATACTGGAAGTTAAAACAAAATTTTTAAAAAATTCCTTCCAGTAGCACCTTAGAGACCAACTAAGTTTGTCGCTGGTATGAGCTTTCGTGTGCATGCACACTTCTTCAGATACATGAAAGCTCATACCAATGACAAACTTAGTTGGTCTCTAAGGTGCTACTGGAAGGATTTTGTTTTGTTTTGTTTTGACTACGGCAGACCAACACGGCTACCTACATGTAACTAGAATACTGGAAGTTAGTGGCTGATTATACAAATGGTATTATAGGGAAAGGGTTTGTTTCATGATGTATAGTCTATGCTTCAGTGATGAAGGACTTTTGGCAAGAGATGGATTCATGAGGACTGGGAAGAATGTTTGCAACCCTGATGATGATAGCTTTAAACTAAGTCATGTAGGAGAGTTAAATTCCCATAGAGGGAAGTGAGGGGCGGATAGGGCTCATCAAGGTGGGAAGGTAGCTCATCTAGGAGAAGGAATACTCTGATCCTAAACCTCTGCTGCTCTGATGGATATATTCAGGAGAAGAGAAGGCTAAGGAGTAAACCCTACACAAATCCAGAATGAAGTCCCTAAGACGGTTGGATGGCGCCTTGTACTCCTCCTTCCAGCAGCCAAGCTGGTGCCAAACGTATTGCTCTGCTTTCTTTTGGACCATATCTGTGAGGCCAAGAGAGGGGTCTTGCCATCTGGGCAGCCCAGAACCGCCATACACGCTGCCCAGGCTTGCGCCCCAGGGGAGGTCACTTTGGTGCAACTACTGCTGTGGTTTGGCTTCCATCCCCAGAGGTGTACTCCATTGTCTCTCAAGACAGACAGATGCCAACAAGGCTGCCCTAGCCTCTACTGGTAGGCACACTGTTGAATATTCAGGTAATGATCATAACACCAGTGAAATTAATATATAGGCAGGGAAATTATCTGTAAATAAATGCTCAGTATGTATTTTCTATCAGTATTCTTATAACACAAGGAATATATATTACTATGCCAGGTATATATGCAATCCGCTCTATAGTTTTGAAAGCTCTTCTCTGCCCCTTTCTTCTCTCTTGTGCACCAGAAGAGATGATGAGTGGAAGACTTCTCTACCCTCCCCAAATGAAAAGAGGGGGCGGGTTCTAGGAGGCGAGCCATTCAGTGCTGCATAGAGAAGGCTGGTCAAGAAACAAAGTATGTAGCATTCCTCTACTGTGTGCGGTCTCTTGAGTCATAGAGGAGACAACCAGCAGGTGAAAACATATTTCCACATATGGGTTACATCTCACCGGATCAGGGCCATTGTCTGTATTTAATTACAGATATTTTCTCCCATTGCTCAGGCACCATTTACTCAACAAATCTCTTCTATCTTTTGCCTAATTTCATATAATAATTCATCATTTTATTACCCCTGATCAGTGGAAAGATTTTACTGAAGGTCAAAAGCAGGGAAAAGAAAAATAGTAAAATTAGAACTGGAAATGGATTTGATTAAGAATTTTAAAGGATAAATACGAAAGGATATAATTTATTGTCTTACGGTTTTAATGAGAGTGTTTTTGGCCTACGTTTGACTGTTAGATCCTGACTTCTGGTGAGCTTCCTCCATCTGTTTTAAGTGTGGTATAAAACATGGAAGGGGAGGGGATAAAAATCTTTCAGTGACCATATTTCCTTTTTTTCCTAGTGTCACTTCCCTTCAACTAAAAGGAATCGAACACTGAGAAGTGTCTTCGTTGTCAGTGCTAGGGACCTTGTGTCCATTCACTTTGTGTGATGCTGCCCTTGAAGGCAACTCAGAAGCTATAGCTGCTGTTGAACATCACAGCCAGTGGTGGCCTCAGGCCAGGACATTCAGACCTCAGTGGCCAGGAGGAGGTCTCCAAACACAGCAGGGCAGCTGGCGTGATGTGTTTTGAAGTCAGCGAAGTCATACACCCTACCGTCTAAGACAGAGAGACCTTGTAAGGCCATTAAGCCCAGAGTGGAGAAGACATGAGAATAAGGTCCCCAGCTTAATGCAATGTCCCGTCCCCCATACTGGCCTTAGTTAAGAAAACAAAGCAGCAGGTACTAATAAACACTATCATGGGAGTTTCTGTGATTGTCACTCACGCTCTGCTTCCATGCAGTAAGTTGCTGTGAATATTCAATTTCCTGATGAGGCTCTAAAGACACTTAGCTCTCCAGTGCATCAGTGTGGAACTCCTGCTTCTCCGTGATAAGAAGCCATGTGCCTTTAGGGAGCAGGGAAGTGATTGAATGTGTGTATTTTGCATTACTTGAACTGCAGTCATCTTACTGACACAGGCCAAAAGTTTAACAGGTTTGGCCGCTGGGGAATTAGGAGTCAGGTGTTATGTCTTGTATTCTAGTCAGATGTCACTTTGCAAAATGTTGAGCAGGGGGTGGCAGCGAGTGTTCGAAAGAGCAGGGATCTAAAATGATGCCCAATGAAATATCTACTGCTCTGGCTATGTGTGCTCCTGAATGCGCTAATAAACCTTGGGGAGAAGAGATCTTAATCTTCTTCAATTACTTCCATTTGATGAATTTTTTTATTTCAACAATTCTTATGAGAAGCAATATATAACTTTTGTCATGCTTCGGTACGTACCAGCAATAATAAAAAGTGGATATTGCTATATGCTGTATATAATAAATAATGACTAGTGAGTAACCCTGTCCTGGCAACTTTCATAAGAATCACTCTAGCCTTAGTGCCTGGCACCCCCAGACAGTTACCAAGGCCCCACTGAGGCCTACTGCTCATGCCCGCCTTTGTAAAAATGTCTTGGTCTAAAAGCTGCCATTTTAATTTACCACAAAACCCAAGAGTGACATTTCATATGGCTCCCTGACTTTGGTGTTTGGTAATGATGTCAGGTAACCTAGAGGAGCCCCACTGACACAGGAGGGACATATCCAATGGTACTTCGTCTGGGTCAACTTCCTTATTGATCTGGCTGCAGTTCCCTCCTTTTCTCAGAGCTAGGTGAAGGCATGTAGACCACAGCACACTTTCCTAATGATCCCCACATCCCTGGCACAGAACCGGTGGTCATGGTCTCAAGTCTTTAGACGCATGTTGGCTTCACATAGATATCAGACTGGCCACTGTGGAAACAGGTTGCTGAACTAGATCATACCATCGAGCACATTCAGGCCAAATATCAGGACGTGTGTCTTCTGGGCCGCCCTCCTGGGTGAGTCATGTGACCCGTTTGAGATCGTGGCCCCCTAAAAATGCTTGTGATGGGAGAGAGATTGTGGTGTGAGATCACAGCATCCAAAATGGAATGTCCTGGTTTTCCCCGGACAGTTGAGGGGTATGTTAGATGCGCCTTTGGTATGATCCAGCATAGCAGGATTCAAGCTAGGCCTTTACTGAAAGCAGCCACTATGTGATGATCTTAATGTGCGCCAGGAGGTTCTTAGTGAAAGCAGAAGAACTGAATGTTTGTAGACTATTCTGTGTGAATCTGGCCACTTTGCATGGATATGGCTGCTGCAGAATGTGGTCACTGTATCCATGTGGAATATTGTCTGAACTAGTTTTTATTAGTTTTTGGTGGTCCATAGGCTATGACACAACACATGCACAACTTTGTAGAAACTAAATCCGCTCCACGGTCCATAGTGAGCAAAATAAATTAAAAACTGGGGTCTTATATAAGTCTTAAAATATCCATGCATTCTGATCACCAAAATAACTGTCTTGAAGCAGTGGGTTCTTCTAGCAATCTGCATTTCTGTATTCCCACATCTGTTCTTTACTTGTTAGCGGTGGGATTCTCAGCAAGTAGACACGGCCATAAACCCACTAACATCTCTAGCATATTTTGTTAGCTCAGGTTGGAATCTTAGATAGCTGCGTCCACTTACCCCTGCATTTCTCTAAAAGGTAAGCTGTCAATTGTGATTTCTGTCTGAGTTTTTTAGCAATGGATTCTTGCAAGTCCAGAGGGCTTTATGCTTCCAGAGTCACTCCCAGTGGATTCAGACCCTGTGGAACATGTAGAGTTAACCTGTGAAATCAGGATTTTCACTGTGCAATGCAAGCTGTCACCCAGGAAAGCGCCATACAATGCATCTGTGAAATGTATGAAAAGAAGTCTAGAAATTCAGTTAATTAACCACATCAGTTTCTTAACGTGATCAATTTTAATTAAACTGAATTTTAATAGAGATCTGTGTAGTCTGTAGAGAGCAATTGCTAATTCTACAAAGCATGTGCTGCTTTTCACTTCAGATTTGCTCCCATCTAATTAATATGGATAGGGCATTAAGCCTTTTTGGACTCTGGTGGTTTTCATTTCATGACTATTAATGATTTTAATGAACTGAACTAATTCAGTAGTTTTCATCCCAGCGTTTCGGAGCTTTGTTCATCACAAATTTCAAGTTTATAATTGGTTTCCAGGTCTTAACAGTGGTCATTGATCAGCTCCAGCAGTTCCTTTTACAACCCAGTAAGAACACAAGAAAAGCTTTTAACTCTTTACTAGCACAAACCTTCGTTAATGCTGATGCAGCAGCAGCACTAAAAAGAAAGGAGACTGGCTGGGTGTACTTGAAAAATGGCCCTGATCTTCTGTCCAGGGAAGTGGCACTATTTGGATATTTAATAGAGAAATGAATAATGGAATATGAGGCCAAGATCAAAGAAATCCAAAGAGGTTTTTTGGAACAAGCCTATGAAAAGCACCAAGAGCATGTTTATTTACAAGGAATTGTAATGCATTTGACAGACTTAAGAGCTTAAAAATCTGGATGTAATCTTGAAAATGTCAGTTTTAACCAAAGCAGCTTGGGGCAGGAAGGGGCACCGGAGTCTAATGCAGACTAGTCATTGATAACATCTGCATTTGAACAGGCACAAATGAGACCCTGACACAAAACAAGGGGAAAGCAGAGTGTCAAGTAGGGTTCTCTAGAAATGTTGCATGGGCTGAAAATACACTCTGTCAGAAACACAGGGCTGCTGTCAAAATCACGGGGCCACCCTATGCCATATTCCTCCGCCACCGAAAAAACACATCATTCGTCTTATGTTCCAAAATGGTAGGCATTCCTTCCAAGCATGCGGGGTCGCTATATAATGTGACTCCCAAGGAAGTAACCTTGAAATAGTCCACCACACAATGGACTTCTTTGGGGCAAGTTAGCCAACTTGTTTGGCCCACTCACCTGACCCAATGACAAAATAAGACAACCCCCTTTCTTCCCCCCACTCCCACTCACTCTTGTAGCTCTTCTTGAGCCTAGATTAATATCTGGAGTTGGTAATTCTGAAATTGCTTTAAAATCAATTACAGTTACTGAATGTCCAGAATCTGCTGTCAAAACACACACATTCACAAATTATCCTGTGCTCAGTTATTTTTTTATTGAGTCTATTTTATGACCTCCTTCTGAAAGGAGCTATTAATGGGTAGGAAAAAGAATGACTTTTGAATTTGTGGTTTCAAAAATAACAAAACAAATACTCTGAGGGGAGAAATGTGATTACTGGAAATTATTGAAAATGTGGGCAATAAACCCGTATGAGCAGTTGAGAAATGAATCCTAAGAAGAGATTGATTCATTTCTATGGAAACAATAACAGGCACACTCTGGTCCTGATCCAACAAGTGTATGTACAGAGCAGTCAGTAAAAGAACCTAGAATCATGTGGATCAACTATTTGCAGGTGACGCTGACTCCATGGAGTCCCTTCATTGCTGGAGGAACACACCTCTGAATGCCGGTCGCTGGAAATCACGTCAGGAGAATGCTGTTTGCAGTCAGGTCCTTCCCGTGGGCACCTGTAAGAAGAGGCTGCTGCACTAGGTGGGCCTATGACCTGTTCCAGCAGTATTCTCTCCTTATAGTCTTACAAGTCCAGTCCAGACTTCTAATGGTACGATTTCAGCTTCTTTCACATGGCTTTGCATGTATAGCGCTGGCTGCTGCCTATGGTTGACATTTAGCACCTGTTTGCATACGTACAGGGACGCAGGTGGCACTGTGGTCTAAACCACTGAGCCTTGGGCTTGCCGATCAAAAGGTTAGCGGTTCGAATCCCAGCAACGGGATGAGCTCCTGTTGGTCGGTCCCAGCTCCTGCCAACCTAGCAGTTCGAAAGTACACCAAAAAGTGCAAGTAGATTAATAGGTACCGCTCCGGCGGGGAGGTAAATGGCGTTTCCATGCACTGCTCTGGTGTTGGTGTTCTGTTGCGCCAGAAGCAGCTTAGTCATGCTGGCCACATGACCCGGAAAAACTGTCTGCAGAGCGGACAAACGCCGGCTCCCTCTGCCTGTAAAGTGATATGAGCGCCGCAACCCCAGAGTCGTCTGCGACTAGACTTACCTTGCATACGTACACAGCTAGGAATACTCGCACAGGAGCCAACCTTGAGCTCCCTGGAGGAAAGGTGGGATAGAAATGTAATAATGAATGATACACACATGAGTGTGCTTGCACTTGAATGCATGCCCAGTTCTAGACGACAGTAAGTGAAACATGGACAACAGAAAGGCTCTTTCAATCAATCTGCTTTGTTGTGCTAGAAAATATGGCTGGAACAAGGGTTGAGTGTGAAAGGTTAAAATGCCCTCCTCTTAGCCTTGCTCTTCTTAGTGTTCTTGGTTTTTCAAAAAAGGAAAGGGTGGGCGGGAGCTGAAAAATGTATGCAAATCTGACAGTCAAAGAAAATACATGTTTTGCTTCCCTAAAATAGGTTTTATTTGTGTTACTGGATTGATAAGGGGTGGCAGTTGCCCTAGACAAAGTGGGAGAGGCCATGAAGGGCAAGGTTGGAGCTCCGCAGTAATAACTCCTGTCCAAGCAGCCACTTCAGTGCTATGTTATTTGTTAGTGAAAATTCAGAAGTGTGTATCCTTCCTAAAAACATTTGTCCTGGAAACACAAAACAGGCATCATAGACATTGCGGTCCTACATCACATATCTCATCTGACATTTGCATTCAGTCGTGTCATATTTATTGCATGCATCACATACAAATCTTGATTCATGTGGTGCTTGTGTGTGCACCCATAAATCGTTAAGCATGCCATTTGGTCAGTCCAGCGTGGATCACATTTCACAAAGAATTCCGCTTTCTCCTTTGTAGATTCCAATGTCATAGCAGAGTTTGTCTTGAATTTGTTGCCTGTGATTTTTCCACTAGGTGGCAGTGATGTAGCCTAATGCCCCGCGTAGAATATTTTAAATAAACTGCTGCAACTGAAAAAGTATCTGCTAGTACAGCACAGAAGTGATGGGATCAATGTTTTATCTTGCCTCTCTTTTACCATCTGCTTTGGGGAGACTCACCAGGCCGAGACAGAAATCTATCAGATGCAAAAGACTAACGATGCAATCCTATGCATATCTATGCAGAAGTGGGGGTGGGAGAAAGTAACTTCCATTTGCATTTAAAAGTGAACCTACCCAATGTTCACTTTCAAAAACAGTACACAAACTAAAACACAGTCATACTTTGAAATGCAAAATTGTGTGATGTAGTTCTCCAGCCAAGTAATGTGTACAAAAATGCATATGGTGGGGTAAGTGTGCATAAAAATGCAGATGTTATTAAAAATAGCATACAAAAATGCATTGTATTATTATAGGAATTTGTTTTGTAGAAACATGTATATTGCAAGTTGGGGGCGATCTGCACTAAAATGCTGATAAATGTTCACGGAGACTTTTTTTTTTAAGCACACTGGTGTGGAAATGTGGAAAACCGAACTTAAAGATTTTAAAAAATAAAAAACGGATTGAAACAAAAATTAACAGATTCACCTATCACTTCAAAGTAATTAGAACTGAGTTCATTGGGGCTTTCTTCCTGGTAAGGGAGTGCAGCCTAACTGATTGATCTGATTAGTATGCATCATAATCTCAATGGGTCTTGAGCCGAGACACATATTTAAAAACAAAACAAAAATCCTGACATTACTTAGCTCCAAAAGGAGGTAATGACTTCTATAGTGGTTTGTCTGGAATCACTGTAGAAGCTGATAGTACCTTTTGCAGCTAGTATTTTATAGAATTTGTCTGTTTTTACTGTCCCTTGATGCAGAGCTTATGGCTGAAAACGTGTTGGGATTGAGATCTTTACTTCTTGAATAAAAACAGTCTCCTGCAACAGCTGGATTTTTGTTTGTTTGTGCTTTGTAGTACTATCCTTTTGGTGTACTCTAGTGATTTTTTTTTTTGCAGTCTTATCCTTTTTTTGCCTCTCTTGCAATATTGATACTGCTTGTTGGGAAAACTGGCAGGGAATGATCCAACTGATGGTTTAAGACATGAAGCATAAGTCATAATGTTAGTGGTACTCCAGAACTGATTACCACCATCCTGCTAAAATTAGTCATGACCATGGTAAACATTGGAACTTCTTATTCGTGATGAAATCAGTTCTGGTTGCTTTCAATAAGTCATAGTTATTACTAACTTTTGTTACCTTTGGACCATAATGTATATAAAGCAACCCTTCTTAGGCTGGCTAGAATGATTCAGTCCAGCACTGGATTGGAACACATTAACACTGGCCTTCTTCAGACATAATACTAAATTATGGTTTAGCATTACATGAAAAACCACTGAATGTTCAAGCTCTCTGTGCCTCTGCTGCACCCATAAGATCTGGAAGTTTTGCTTCCATTTGACTCACTTGTCTGCTTTGGGTGATCATATCTTGGCTTAACAAGCCAAGGTATGAGCATTCTGTCCTTCTTTGCAGCTGCTTTGTTCCAGCTCCAGTGTGCACTGTGATTAAACCAGGATATCAGGATCTTATACCATGGTTGGTTTAATATTCTTGGTTGTTCTGAAGCTGGTAACCACAAGGTTTTTAAATCCAGATGAAATAATTAGAAACTTCCTGTTTTAATCACAGTTTGCGTGAAGCAGCTGAATTCACAGGCAAAAGACTTGTCAGTTCACTAAGCTATGATCCTCTGAATCAGCTTGTTATGTCTGAAATAGGACAAACACATTCATCTCAACTATAATTTGGAGAAAGAAGCCGACTTCAAATTATAGTTTACAATGCTGGCTTATTTCCTGGGTCCAACATGGTCCTTTGCCTTCCGAAATGTTGTGGACTACAACTCCCATCAGCCCTAGCCAATGGTCAGAAATAATGGGAGCTGCAAAACATCTGGAAAGCACCATTGCCTTAATCTATAGAAAAGGATAACCATAGTCAATTGAATATAAAGATGCTTATCTCCTTGCAACCATGCTGGAAAAGGAGAGGGGAGCACACAAGCTGAAAGATCATTCACAAAAGGAGTGGGCAGGTGGTAGTTTGGGATTCACTGGTAGATCTCTTGTTGATTTTCAGCAGATCAACTTGCCAATTATTTAACAACAGCAACAGCAAAATGACTTTTGCCACCACAATTATACGGAAAGCTAACCAGCAGTGGACCTTGTTGTGAAAGAGCGGTGAACTCAGGTCAGTTCTGGTGCTGCCCCCCCCCCAGGCTCTAAATGTGCTCAGGTGCACCCTGTTCTTTCTTTTTTAATAGGTGTTTATTCTGCGTTTACCTTCCCGCCAGAGTGGTATCTATTTATCTACTTGCACTTTGACGTGCTTTCGAACTGCTAGGTTGGCAGGAGCACGGACCGAGCAACGGGAGCTCACCCCGTCACGGGGAGTCGAACCGCCAACCTTCTGATCGGCAAGCCCTAGGCTCTGTGGTTTAGACCACAGCGCCACCCGCATCCCAGTGCACCCTGTTCTTTACTTCTAACTGTATGTCTTTTGCACCTGGCTCTGGTTGTTAGAACTGGGGTTCTGGTAAAAAACAAAGTAGATCTGACAGGCCTGAAGCCTGCCCTAAACCAGAACTTCAATGATTCTGGAGCACTGTCCATGCTGAGTGGAGCTAATGGGAGTTGGAATCCAACAACATCTGGTTTAGCATTATGACTGCAATGATGAGATTCCGCTTCCACTTCACTTGAGAATTAGCCATAGATCCTGATGATGTCTGAGTGGCTTGGCCTAAACATAAACCGGGATCAAACCATAGCATGCTATCCTGGTTTTTTAAGTACGGTAACTATAGCTCCCTTCAAGCATTAGAATTTCCTCCTAACATTGCCATCCGTCCCTATCACCCTTCATGTGTTGGAGAGTCAACCTCTGAAGCAGGGAGCCTCCTTTTTTCACAGAAGCTCCGTGTGATTTAGAAACCTGATCTAGCAAGGTTTTAATTCACACACGTTCTCTGCAGGTACAGAAGGCTGCTCTACTTCAGAGGTTCACACTATAACTCATGGAAGGCAAATGGCCAGGGACAGTCCCCGGATTTACAAATCAGTCCCCTGACAAAATCCATCTATTTAGTAGGAAGCTGAAAAGTGTCCCCGATTTAAAATCTGTGTGTGGAATTAGAACACCCAAAGAGGATTTCTAATTAGAATGGTTCATGCTCCTGAGTTCAGACATCATAGGAAACTATGGTTAGGTCTAAAGGGGGGGAAATGAAAGCTTTGGATCTTCTCACAGACATGGAGAGCTGCAGTGAGGAAGCATCTCATACAGGTCCGTTTCCTGTGACACGAAAGTAGGTGCAGCCAATGTGGAGTCCTCCAGGGCTACAGCCCCCATCATTCCAGGGCTTGGGCTGACGGATGTGGTGGCCCAACAACATCTGAACAGCACCAAATTGGCTACCCTGACACTAAACCATGGTTTGGGGTGACATCTAAACCGAGCCAGTGATTTCTCAAATGGAACCACTATTGAAGCATCCTTGGTTGGTTGAGACCCCCAGGTCAGGATCGCGCTCGTAGGCCTTCAGGCCAGTAACTATGGTAAATATTATCTTGTGCAAGACCACTAGGTCGTAACTTTGGTTCGCATAGGATTTGTGTTGGGATGTTACTTTGACAGGAAGAATGATGAGGAAATGTCACTCTTCAGGAACAAAAGCAAGTTATTTCAAAGGGAATTGAAACCTGGAGAAGAAGTCACATGGCGATAATGTATTAAATGAGAAATGCTTCCAGATAATTAAATCTGTATCTATTTTTTAAAAAGGGAACCATTATTACTACTCATTTATTGCTCCTTTGAAAACAATTGTAAATTTAAATCAATGCAGTATAAAACGTCCCATTGACTGACCTGAAAGCTGAATGCGAAGGAAAAAAGAAATATGAGGAGCATGGCAGAAGGATGGGGGGGGGCATCCCTCCCTCCCTCCCTCAAACAGATTCAGAACTTTCTAGTGTAACCCTAGCTAAAATGTCTGGCCTTGAAATGACGGAGAGCCCTGACCTTTTCTCTGTATGAAGGTGACCTGTATCATTAGACATTGTCTCTCTCTTTGCACTCTCTTTGTTTGGGTCACCATGCCCACATACACACAGACAAACACAGAGACAGATATGGACGAAATAGGATAAGGGAGATACAGATATACATTTAAATATAGATCAAAGCTATAGATATACATTTAAATATAGATCAAAGATAAAAAGTGGCTCTCTTTGTAGCCCCTACCAAGGCTCTAATACGGACGGAAACAGGTACTGATAAATGTGAAAAGCCTATTATTCAGGATTTTGTTTTCTAAATTGATATGTGGGGCTTCTTTTGCTTTGTGGGACAGATATATCACAACTGGCTGTTTTCCCTTCATGAAGTTATGATACCAAAAGGGCTGGCCTGCAAATCCTCGCATGGAATGTTTTGCAGGCCTGATCAAAGCATATTGGGCCTTATGATGGAACGGCGAAAGCATCTGAATAGCCTTTAGGACATCACAAAACAGCCACCACAGCATGTGACTCTGGCATGCTTTTTATAGACTTACTGAACTATGCAGCTTTTTTTAAAAAAAAATGTTTGCAACCCAACTGCTGTAGCCAATGTAGAACACAACGGGCAGTCGAGTTAAAATGAAACATATTTCACAAGAAGGTGGAAGAAAACTTTTTTGAACACCAGCCAGTGCTAAGCAAACATAACCTAGGACCCCAAACTTGAAGCTAATTATGATTTTAAAATCCCCATACATTTGGTATTTTTTTCCCCACCACTCCCGAGAAACCGAACAAATGAACTGCACTTAGCATTAAAGTGGCCCTCAGCTACAGAACAGTAATTATTAATCTGATCCATTCTTTAAGCAATTAAGCTTGAAAAGGTAGCTGGATATAGAGTGTACAGATCAAAATCATACACTGTGAAGCACATGTAGTGGCAGCTAATTTAGAGATTATTGTTTCCTATTTGTTATTAATCAGTCCTGAAACCACTTTGTACCAAGCCAAGGCTGAGAATCATTGTGTGGTTGCTCAACGACTTGTCTCCTTTGACCATCGCAGAGCAAAAAGGCAGAACATTTCACAACCAGTTAATTAACCAGTCATATCAGTAAAGGTGGGGACCCAGGTGGCGCTGTGGTTAAACCACTGAGCCTAGGGCTTGCTGATCAGAAGGTTGGCGGTTCGAATCCCTGTGACAGGGTGAGCTTCCATTGCTTGATCCCAGCTCCTGCCAACCTAGCAGTTTGAAAGCACGTCAAAATGCAAGTAGATAAATAGGAACCGCTACAGCGGGAAGGTAAACGGCGTTTCCATGTACTGCTCTGGTTTGCCAGAAGCGGCTTTGTCATGCTGGCCACATGACCACATGAGCTATACGCCACCTCCCTCGGCCAATAATGCGAGATGAGCGCGCAACCCCAGAGTCGGTCACGACTGGACCTAATAGTCAGGGGTCCCTTTACCTTTTTATCAGTAAATGTGTCTGAGAAAAACTCGCCTTTTAGCAACTTGAAGCTTGTGTTTTCTACTGGACTGTAGACTTTGGTTGCCAAAAATGGGCATATGACGTTCTGAAATAAAACTGAACTCAAATCCCCAGTTATTTTAGGCAAGCATGGCAATACACTAACCGTACAATCCTACCCATACCTAATCAGAAGCAACTGAGTTCAGTGGGACATATTCCCAAATAAATGTTGATAGGATTGTACTCTGAATGTTGCATCACTGCAATACAATGCTTTTTTAAAAAAATAAATAAAGTTAAGTTACCATCACAGTGCTGCTTCCCATTGAGTTTTGTTTATTTATTTTTGTAACAACCAACTTTCAAGGCCTAGTTTAAAGATTGCCTCCATCTTTGCAGCCAACCTACACACCTTTCTAGGGGCAGGATTCAACTGATGAGTCCCATCCGTGGAAGCCCTGTACAAGAACTTCTGCTTGTGCAGTGGGCTTTCCCCCCTGCCCCCAAAATTGACTTTGGGGGAGGAGGGTTCAGAAGAACCCCCGGAACACCACTCAGCGGGAGGAGAGGTCAGATTGTTCCATTTGGCGGGCTACAATGCTTGCGCTGACAGAATGCTCAGAAGAGTGCAACATGGATTTCCTCCCTCTATCTTAGGAAGAGTTCTTTCCAGCTCTGCCCCCTGAGATCCTTCTGGGATTGAGCCTAGGAATTTCTGCATGCAGCGAATGCGCTAAGTTCCAACAGTCCCTCACAAGTCTCTTCTGGGCATGCCCAGCCCACACGTGCGATTCAACTTTTGGCATTGCTAAGCAGCATTTAGTATGATCCCAGATGGGGTGTGATTAACCACGTGCAGCATATGGATTTGTGGCAATTCTGTGGGCTGTCACTCTGCATGGGGGAAATGTGCTTCTATTTGCGTGTGGAGACCCTTTAACCTAGGCCTAGAAATAAATTCAGACATGACTCATATTTTTGGTTTGGTTTTTGGCAGAATTTAGGCCACAACTTTATTGATTACAAATCAAGTGAGTGGTTGCATAGGCTCTGGTTCCCAAAGCTCCCTAGGGTAGCGCTGACTCAGGGCACACCATGAGTCAGCAACCAGGTCCACACCTGGGACGGGGGTCCTGACTACTGCCAGGACCTGATTCCCCCATGTGTGCCCAGAACTCTGGAGAGGGCACAACCCCGCTTGGGAGAATACCAACCAGAAGTCCAATGGATTCCTTTAAGAGGAATACCTGTGGATAGGGTGGTAAGGGATCATTCCACCCCTATCAGCATGAACCAGAGCCTATCTGCCAACCATACGAGTTGTGATGAATTGCTATGCGGCAGGCGAAACCCAAATGGCAACAGCCAATCAGCCAAGTGGGGGAAATTCCTGCCATGCCCCTGCAACAATGGCAGATGACACACAACGGCATAGCAAGGTCAAGCAAAGCCCTAAAATTAGGGAGAGGTGGGTGGGTGTTCCGATGCACTGTGCCGGAGAAGAAGGATCTCTATGGACACGTGCAGCGCTTAAATAGTGGTCCATCTGACTCTTTGATTGGCATGCCCTCAGCCCAATTGTACCCTGTCAGATGGATCACCAATAGGTAGGGTGTTGTGGCTGCTCCAATTGTCCCCGCCCCAACACCCAGACCTAGTTGCCGGGACCCACTGCAACGCGTGCCCTCTCTTGCAGGGAGGACCTGATTTGTAGGTCACACTTCTGAATTTTGCTTGCGTTCAGTGCATGGCAAAGGATGTTGAGGAGAGCGCAACACCCAGAACCTTATTATGTCTGTGCATCTTACTCCTACAGAGCTGGTTGTTTCTGAGCTCCTGTGCTTGAGGCTCATGGAATCCGGTCACAAGTCGTTTTGTAGGTAATGTTTTGGCATGCACAAAGGTACAGCAACTAGGTGAGCATTGCAATTACTTTAGAAGTTGTTCCAAAGGGCCATGTACTTAAGCACTTTTAAAATGCAGAGCTTAATTTCTCCCCCTGCTACATTGTAATTCATTGTTGGCCTTTTCCACAATGAATTGCTGGGATTAACCAATAAATCAGCAGAAAAGACATGCCAATTTTCTCAACAGTTGACAAATTACAGTGCAAGCAAAGTACTATATATTCTATTTGTATTTTGAATTCACTTCATAGGGAAATTTAGGATTCATATGCTTTTAAAATGCTCTCTTATTCCTTTTATGTGGCCACATCACGTTTAGTTATGCACAATTATTGCTTTCTCCAGCAACGCTCAAAACCTTTTTGCTGGCAGCAGCCACCAAATATATGCAAGGCATATTTTTCTTCCTTTGATAATATTTACTTCCAAGGAAAATATTACTTTGGTCTAGACGATTTCTAATTATATTGTCTGCCACTGCATATCTTCATTTTTCGGTAGAGTTGAAGTGAACGTTAGTGGTGCAGTTTATTCCCATCATATTTGGACACAGCTCAAATTCTTTGTGGGGGTTTTGTGTTGTTGTTTTTTTGTTATCAGCTTTACCAAAGTTTCCATACAACAAGCACAATCGATCAGGGAGTTCCCCTGTGCAAGTATCATTGATACAAAATGAAGCTGCTCAATGACACGGAGCTTCTATCCCTCTCAATGAACTGTGTTCCACCCATTGTTGCCAAATGGGCCATCCATAAAAGGCAGGGTTGCCATATTTTGAAGAGCAAAATAGAGAACGCTAAATAACCCTACTATAGGCTATAGAAGCTATGATATATTGCTGAGGGGGCAGGCAGGAGAAGAGAAGAGGAAAGCAAGTATTCAACCACCAGTTATGGCTATGTCTCATCCAGAAAGTACAGCCAGAGGCATTTTGACAAATTTTAAAAATCCACCCAGAAATAAATTTTACTCCTGAAAAAGAGGACATGTGGCAACCCTAAAAGGCAGGCCACTGCAGGACTTTGCAGGTCATTGTTTTAATTCACACAATCCCGCCCGCCCCCGCATTTGCCCTTGATGGGTCAAACTGTTCCCACCTCCCTCACTAACATATTAGAAACTTGAGCCATACTTTTGTTGCTGGGAAATTGTTATTGTTGTCCCTTTTTTAAAGTGAAGAGGCCTATTAGGAATGGCTACCCAAGTGTCCAGTCTAGCTGGCACCTTGAGCAGCTGCTAATACCTTGGCTCCTTCATCTTTGCCCTACAGGTGACTTGTGCAATGGGCATGTGCCTATGTTTTCGCAAGCACAACAGATGCGTGAACTAGTTTCTCCTTGATCTGTGTGCCCAGTAGGGACAAGAGCTCCAAGGGATGGGAATGCCCAAGTCTTGTCAATAAGCACCATGTCTGCCAGAAACCTAATTAATAGTCACTGCAATTCCTTCAGGGTAGGAGCCTCTACCTCCATTTGCATATGGAACTTCCCCAGCTCCCTGCTATTTTTCTTCCTAAAACTGCCCTCACTACCCTGTGGTGGCAAACCATGCCTCTCTAGGTCTTTGCCATATTCCTTAAGGTAATGGTTCTCAAAGGGGGTGGCATGCCACACTGGTGTGGCAGGAAAGGATGCAAGTGTGGGAAGATCCCAGGACAATCAAATATATATTTAAACATTTCAGAACAGTATAGTATAGCATAATTTTTTTTGCAGAATATGGTATCTTTTCAAAATGAGAGCAAGAGCATGAAGTGATACTGACGACAATCATAGTTGTGTTTTCCAATGTATTCCTTATTGATTAAAAAACTTGGTGTGGTGCAAGCAATTTTTTTTCCTGAAAGTGCGGCCCAGAGAAGAAAGTTTAAGAACCTCTGCCTTAAGCTCTCCTTTCAGCATCTGCATGATCCTACCTACCCATTTTATAAGGAACGCGGGTGGCGCTGTGGGTTAAACCACTGAGCCTAGGGCTTGCCGATCAGAAGGTCGGCGGTTCGAATCCCCATGATGGGGTGAGCTCCCGTTACTTGGTCCCTGCTCCTGCCAACCTAGCAGTTCGAAAGCACGTCAAAGTGCAAGTAGATAAATAGGTACCGCTCTGGCGGGAAGGTAAACGGCGTTTCCGTGTGCTGCTCTGGTTCTATACCTCCTTTCTGTGTTTGTTGTTTTCTCCAGGATGGGGTCTAAGTAATGGAACTTGGAAACTGCCCTGTGCAGACATCACAAGTAGCCTACAAAGGCTTGCCTACCAGAGGCTTCTTTCCCATAGGGCCTAGTGGCTCGTTGCGCCAGGGCGCCGGCCTCTCGGGGTGCCCCAGTGAGTGGGGGAGCTGCACAGCTTTGCCGGCGGCCTTCCCTTTCCCTGCACGCCGCCAGATGGTTGGTGGGGTGCAACGAGCCACTAAACCCTATGGCTCCTCCTCCGCCGCCGCCTCCTCCTCTTCCTCAGCCGCAGGAATCCCCTCAGCCACTGCCCGCCAAGCCGCTGTCATCTGAGGGAGCAGCAGGAGCAGCGGTGGCGGCTCCTGAGGGACCTCCTCCATGTCACCGGTGCCCACTGCCCCACCACCACCACTCCCCAGGGCACAGGCGGTGGCGTGGCAACCGCCTCCTGCTCCTCAGGCCACTGGGCAGCAGCAAGAACACCGGCAGCGGGCTGTCATCGTCAGGCAGTGGAGGAGGAGACAGTGCCCTGGAGCCTCGCAAGTGAGCATGGGGTTCCGGCGGTCTGGGCAGCCGCCCCCCCGGCCACCACATCTGTGGTGTATTCTATGGGTGGCAGCTCCCAGGGCTGCAAGGTGGTCCACAAGTTGGGCCCCGAGCTCTAAATTTTGGGAAAGGGAGGGGGCGCCAGAGGGATATTTGCTGGATGTGCTTTAGATGGCGCTGTTGCCTACCTCTGAACCCCTGCAGCGTATATATTGTCTGGAATGTTCATCTTGCTATGTTGCTATCTAGGGTTCCAATGTGTACCAACCATCCAAAAATTTTCACTCAATTGCTCTGAGACATTTGTCTACAATACTGCCCCCCACAAGGCTCAGGTTGCGGTGAAACTCAGTATCATCTGTTCCAAGCACTTCCATGCGCTCTGGCTTCCGTCATGGTGTTCCATTGTGCCAGAAGCGGTTTGGTCATGCTGGCCAAATGACCCGGAAAACTGCCTGCGGCCAAACGCCAGCTCCCTCGGCCTGAAAACGAGATGAGCGTTGCAACTCCATAGTTGCCTTTGACTGGACTTAACCATCCAGGAGTCCTTTACCTTTACCTTTTTTTACCTATTAGCTTCTCGTCTCTTCCATTTCTCTCTCTCCCCCTCCTTTTCCCACTAGTAATTCAAGTAATTAAGAGTACAGTACAGTGCAACTTCCCTGTGGTGCATTACAATTCTGAATCAAATGTCTCCAGATATCACACCTCCATGGCTACAAGGGAAGGCAAGGGTGTTAGTGCGTAATGCATGATGAGGGATATGTGCAGGATTGGAAGCAGAACATAGGAAGCTACCTTATACCAATTCAGGTCACTGTGGCATGCAGGTCAGCAATGTCTTCTCTGACTGGCTGCAGCTGTCCAGGATTTCACACTGGAGACTTTCCCAATCTTACCACTGAGCCTAGGAGCTTCTGCTGAGCCTGGGTTCTGACTTGGATTAGGAGGGTCCAGAGCGATCTGTCAAACCAGAAGCAGATGTACTGGAAACTAGACCAAGCATCCAGCATCAAGACAAGGCTTCAGCCAGGTTCTTGATCCAGGGATCCCAGAATGAAGACCTTCAGAGTCTGTTCCCTCAGAACTTGCACCCGCTGTGGAGCCAACCCTCTCCACATACCCATGTGACCTCTCAATATAGATAACAGGACTGAAGTGAGAGGACAGGAGTGTTAGGCGCCAAGTTCAGAGGCTTGCTACTAATTTAAGGGCTGCAGCTTATCTAGGAAGGGGTGGCACCTGGAAGGAACTGTTTCAGCCTGGAGGCATGAAGGGCTTTAGTCAAGTCCTGGTCATTGTCTTACCCCATTATCTTCTTAGGAAGGCCAGGACATGAGATGGGGCTTTTTTGTGGATCCCCAGTTGTGGATCTCCCTTCCAAATGAGCTTGATCCAGTGCCTTTCATTGTCTAGGCCAGTGGTTCCCAACAGGTGGTCCGGGGACCCCCAGGGGTCCGCGAGCTATGCCAGAGGGGTCCTCAAGATGCTATTAGATGCCAAGCCTCTGGCCCGCCGAAACTGCTGCCGCCGGTGCGCGGGCGCCAAGCGAGCCCGGTGGATCAACCGGGGAGCCTCTGAAGGCCCCCCGGCGACCCTACCAGACCGAGGCTGAGTGCGCCCGGCCGGAGACTTGGCGGAACCGCATGGGCGTCGGAAACGTCAGGCGGAGCAAGCAAGGAGCAGCTGAGGCCCCCCGCAGGCCCGCCGGGCTGAAGCCGAGGGCGCCCAGCCGACGGCCGAGCGGAGCTCCGTGGCCGGAGACCTCCCACCACACAACGATCCTGGGGGGCCTGACTCGCGACTGCAGTCGCCATCACCCCTAGCTGCCCAAGAGGGGGAAGGAGCCCCCCCCAAGCGAAGGCCCCTGATCCTGCAGCTCCTGCGCGCCACATGGGGAGCCTCGTGGGGACCCGAAGAACAAAGGCCGCACCGAACCTGCTGGCGCTGCTACCGCCGCAAATACAGCCACCCCCAGAGGAGGAGAAAAGAAGAGGGGACGACAGGGAAGAGAGGGCCCCACCACCACCCTCAACCCAGGTGAAAGGGTTGATGACCCCCAGACGGCCATCACACCGCCGCCACCACAGCCACCACCACACCAACGCCCCCCCAAGAAGGATAAAGAAAAGAGGAAAACAACTGAAAAATAAATAAAACCACTTTTTAATTTTAGGATTAGGAATTAATGGGGGTCCTTGTCACAATAACGGCTCGATGAGGGGTCCTCGAGAAAATTTTGTTGGGAACCCCTGGTCTAGGCCAGAGGTTTTCAACCTTTCTGAGTCCACGGCTCCCTTGACGCAACTATATTCTTTCTGCAGCTCCCATTTGAAAACTTGACCATCATTCAAAGTGCCCCAGGGCGCCACAGCACACGGTTTGAAAACCACTGTCCTGTGTCTCCTGACTGTTGGTGATTAACCTGTCAGCCAATATAAATTTGCTGCATTTTTTTGGTCGAGAGACAATTGCATTTGCTTTGTGGAGTTGGTTTTCTGATGGCCGACTTATACTGTTTGTTGTCCATTAGTGTGCTCTGTTGCCCTGCTGCTCCTTTGAACTTGTATTGTTTGCATTTTGTGAGGTTTGTATTTTATGAACTTTTGCTTTTGTTGTTGTTGTTAAATAGACCTGACTGCTATTTGCAGAAAGGTGTTGTATTGTGGTTTTTTTAAAATTAAAGACAAACAAATTGAGTAAATAAGGGCTAGTGCTGTGAGATTATGTGAGGACTGTAACATCACTAGAAAGCAGGAAACAAAAGCCACAACCAAATGGTTCTTGTTATTCAACAATCGTGGCATGAATGCTGCCCTGTTGGAGTGGCATAGTAAGAGAGTACTCAGCCTCTAAACATGTGTGGCGGACCTTTGACCCTTCAGATGTTGCTAAACTACAAATCCCATCATCCCTGTTCATTGGCCATGCTTGCTAGGGCTGATGGGAGTTGTAGTTTAGCAACATCTGGCAGACCAAAGGGTTCCTACTCCAGCTTTGAGGGTCTCTCTCTCTCTCTCTCTCTCTCTCTCTCTCTCTCTCTCTGTGTGTGTGTGTGTGTGTGTGTGTGATGCATTTTAACAATATCCGCCCTCACCCCTCCCCTCAGGTGGGCGAGGTTTGTGACACCGTGCGGGGCTTACCTGGCTGGTGACGCCTACCTGGCTGTGTTGGGCCTATGACCTGCCACCCGGCCAGCGAAGACAAAGGGCACCTGGCCGGTGGGGGCGGGAGTAAGGCCAAAGAAAAGGGACAGGAGCACCGTGGCGAAGCCTCTTTGTCCTTCTTCCTGCTCCAGTCACGGCTCTCTCCTGGATCGTCGCTGGATTCCACAGGGCTTGAGGTAGGCGAATTGAGGGCCTTGCAGCCCTGGGATTGGGAGGGTTACGATGGGAAGCCTTGGGATCAGGATCGGCGGCGTCTGCGGCCTCGGCTCGGGGCCGGGGCTGCATGGGGGGGTTGCGCCGGGAGCGTCGTTTCGTCGGGAGGCCTCCCTTTCGCGGGGCCTCCTGGCTGCCGAAATGCGGCCGCGGCTTGGGGCCGGGCCGCATGGGGGTGTGCCTGCCGCTTCGCGCGGCCTTTTAACAATTAGGATGGTAGTCTCCATTTGCAGTTAAAGATTATCTGGAGGCTTTCCTCCACTTTCTCTCCAGTGACTCGAGTGCACATCTTCCTTCATTTCTGCCTAACCAGCAGTGAACAGTTGTCCAACTTCCAGTCAAGGTGTAACAAACCCCAGTCCATTGCCTGAGAATGGATGTTTGCCTTAGTGATGCTGGATCTGAGTTTGAGATAAATAATAATAATAATACTTTATTAATTATACCCCGCCCATCTGGCTGAGTCTCCCCAGACACTCTGGGCGGCTCCCAATCAAATATTTAAACAATACAGCATTAAACTGAGATAAAACTCAGAGAGGCTTTTAATCTGGCAGGGTCCAAATATCCTAACCACTGTGCAACAGGCAAGTTCTAGCCGGCTGACACCGTCATATGAGCAGCATTAGATAAGGCAAAGGAAGACAAAACAACAACATCCATGTTGCAAAAGAATACAAAACTACTTCATGTTTAGCGGGTTAAAATGCAAATATTACTTGCTATCTGGAAACGTAAGCATCCCATTTGGTACACCAGTGCTGAATATTTTTTAAAAATGGGCTTCCTTTAAACAAACAAAGAAAATTCTTCCTTTGAATTGTTGCTTGATTAATACACAGCAAGCAACTTTGACAGGCGCAGCTGGAGCACAATTGTCCTTAGCTTGATTGTAGAATTATATCCATTGTGTGCAGTTTGCATGTAGATGACTTGTAAAGTGACCATTTGGGTGCAGAAAGACTCCTGATATAGCAAGAACAGAGAGTAACCACCAGGCACCCGACCCTAAACATAAGTCCCATTTATTCCAGCGACATGTACTGTACTGTCAAATAGGTGTGTTTAAAAACGCAGCCGATATTCACAGCTTAAACATGGCTGAGGAGACAGAAGTCCCTGACGTGTGTTGCAAGGGTTAAAAAAACCCCAGCCACATGCAGGTGGCATTGCTGGCTAGGCATGAGAGCTTTGCTTGTTTTCCTGACAAATGTATTGTTCAAGACAAGCTATTGGTAAGTGCTTATAAAGAGCAAGTTGGTGACCTTGGCCATGTACTTTACTTCCTGAAAACATATTAGCCTTGTACGGAATGAATGCACAAGCAGCCTTTTAAGATGTAGGATACAATGGCATAAAACACCCTCACAAACACACTCACACAATCCCCTCCAACACTGAAGAGACTTAATTCAACATTTAAAATTGATGTTCCAAAATAGGCTGAAGAAGCTACAAGCTTTTTCATATATCTTATTGTGAGTCCAACCTAGGAACTTTCCATTTAAAAAAATATTTGAGTAAGGGCTACCTGGATAAATTTTAAATGGCTGCAGTCAGTGGCAGCACCAGAATAATTTGGGGGGGGGGAGATGGGCACAGAAGTGAAAAGGCAAATTTCTATGTGGGCAAGAAAAATAAAATAACAGCAGGTGTTAATGATAGGAGTTCAGAAATGGGGGTGAGGGGTCCTTGTTTTGGGGGTGGGCACTTTCCATGCCCCCTGGCACCGCCTGTGGTTACAACAGATATTTCTGTATACAATTTTTACACAAATAATGGTACCACACAGTGCTATTTTCCAAGAAAAAGAGGTGTTGGAACTCACCTCCCTCATTCTCTTAAAATGGTAATGGCGCCCACCTGAGAGGTGCCAGAACTGAGTTCCGGCTGCAACCAGGGTTTCCTTGGATTTTATTTTATTTTATTCTTTTGTGGCAGCTCCCACTGCTGAAGAGGCAAGCTCTTTGCTAGACGAAAAGCAGCTTGTGTAAGGGATCCTGCAGTGAAATTTTCAAAGGAGGCTCTGGCTGAGAAAAAGAGCTTTTACCCATAAATTACTACTTTGGATTACATTCAGCAGATACAGAGTGATGGTAGTGTCACCGGTTGAGACTGGAGGGTCAGATGGTGGCAGTAGGATTAGGCACTTTGCCACTTGTCTGTTTATCCAGCAGCAGTTGTTATCTCACACGAGTTGCAAATTGCACAGGAGCCATAAATCCTTCTAGTAAACAGCTTCACCTGCATTGTGGGGGGTGTCGTGAGTAGAAAAAGGGAGCAAGCAAGCTACTGTGTCTTCCATGTCCTTGCACCAGGCAAGGAATAGTTTGTGCATGCACACAAAAGCTTATACCCAGAACAAACTTAGTTGGTCTCTAAAGTGCTACTGGACAATTTTTTTATTTTTTTATTTTTTATTATCCATACAACACAAGAAAGGCAAACAATCCCCTGCATCACATTATGAAATGGAAAAAGGGGAAAGTAATGCAGTTATATCTATGTTTAAAAATGTAACTGAAGATTAATAGTCAAAAGGAAGAGTCATTTATGAGTAACGATAATTTAAACGGAATTAATTAAGCGGCCAGACTGGGAGCAGCAGGCCAAGATATTTTGCCTTTCTGTTCTTGCAATGATCCTACTTCTTGTCACATAAATAAGCTGTTTTCCACTGTTAATTCTAATTTACCTTCTAGAGGGGTTTTTATTTTTTTTGCTGTCGTAACCCGTATCTCCGTATCCTTGCAGCACTGATGAACAAAGATTTCACTGCTTGGGAAATCGGAAAGTGAGTAGGTATCATCAAATTGTGGTAGCAATTTCAGGACATTTAATTAAGGGAAGACTTTAGCCTGAAAGTAATATAGGCTGGAGAGATTTGAAGTTTCTTATCTCCTAAAAAGTAGATTTTATGAGTGTGGTTTAACTTGTCCGAGGTCTAACTTTTTGCTGTCAACTTCAGCATAAGAACTTGAACAATATGTAAGTACAGTGGTACCTCGGGTTACAAACGCTTCAGGTTACAGACTCCGCTAACCCGGAAGTAGTACCTCAGGTTAAGAACTTTACCTCAGGATGAGAACAGAAATTGTGTGGCGGTGGCGTGGTGGCGGCAGGAGGCCCCATTAGCTAAAGTGGTACCTCAGGTTAAGAACGGTTTCAGGTTAAGAACGGACCTCTGGAACGAATTAAGTTCTTAACCAGAGGTACCACTGTAGTTGCTCATTAACCAGAGAAGTTTGTTCCTCTGACCACAGGAGCTGATCCATTTGGTTCAGTGAGCGATGGCCGTGTGAAAAAACTCAGTCCATGCTTCCAAGCTATGTGTTTCCAAATTGATGCTCGTTACCTTTTTGTCCTTTGCCTCTCCTCCTCCTCCTCTTCCTGCCCACCTAAAGATGATCAGCATCATCTGCTCTCATGGGTGAGATTACATACTGGTGTGGGAGAGAGTTGGCAAATTCGGGAGCAGCCATACAGCTTGACTCAAGAAACTCTGGACCAAGGCTAGTGAGGTAAAAAACCATGCTGTTGGTTGGAGGCAAGTGTTTCTCATTGAAAATATACTGAAGTAGACAAGAGAACTGTGGCAGTGGAGGCTGTTGATGTGAGGAGATTGTATTGTGCTCAGGGTGAAAATGCCTCTAGATCATAATGCTACAAAGCCCACTTCTATATCATGGCTGAAGTAAAGCAGGCTGGAGTCTGGTCAGTACCCAGATGGGAAACTGCATGGGAACTCGGTGTTCACCAGCCTTAGTTCCAAGAAGGGCTTGAGAAAAGGAAAATAAACTAATATGGCCTTGCCATTTCCATCCCCCTGCAGAACAACCCACACAATGCAACTATTGGCTTTTTTAAAATCGTGTCCTCCACCGTGTGGCGGTGAGACCTGGAAACCGACACCCTGTGTTGTGGGTGGGTAAGATTGGTCAGCCACAACACCTGATTGGTAGGTCCCTCGATGTTGGGTTCAATCTGGCCAATGGGGCGCAATCCAAACGGATTGAGGGACCTATATATGCCCATGCATGTGACCCAGAGCTTCCTCTTTTGGTGCGTGCATTCGGAACACCCACCCACCTCTCCCTACTTTTAGGGCTTTTGCGCTTGACCTTCCAATGCTGTCGTGTGTCGTCTGTTGTTGGGACAGGGGCATGGCAGGAATTTTCCCCACTTGGCGGATTGGCTGGTGCCACTTGGGTTTCGCCTGCCACGTAGCAAATAGTCACAACTTGTAAGGTTGCGGATAGGCTCTTGTTCAGGTGATAGGGATGGGAGAATGGTGTCGCCATCCCTATGTGAAGGGTATTCCGTTAAAGAAATCCAGGGACTCAAATGGTTTGTTCAACCCTGAGAGGGGGTTGTGCCCGTGTCTGAGTCCAGGGGGACATCTGGGTGGCGGACATAGTCTGTTCCCAGCTTTCTGCCTCCAGATGTTCACCCTAGGCTGACCTATAGTAGTGCCTGGGTCAGCGCTGCCTGCAAGGGTGCAGGGAGCTAGTCAAACCAGAGCCTATGCAACCACTCACTTTCTGTAATCAATAAAGTTGTGGCCTAAATTCTGCCAAAAACCAAACTAAAATTTGAGTCAAGTGTGAATTTATTTAGGAGGGAGGTCTCTGGGTCTGAACATGCAAAGATCTATGCTGCTTTTATTGTACATCACCTTGAGATGATTGTGTGGAGAAAGTGATTAGTAAATTAATGATGAATAATAATATTAGAAGTGTGTTGCATAGGTCTGCCATTTGCTATGTGCAACTGAACCAGCAGAAGCGTGCATAACAGCTAACACATAAGTATGCAGAATGCAAAGTGGGGGCATCTCTAGGTAATGAAAGGTTTCAGGGCACAGGGCCCTTGGACACAAATTTACACAGAATTTACACATCCTAATATATATGTATGGATGCCTCTAGGCAAATGAAGATGGTAGGTAGCTGGGGAATCTCACCAGCACTGAGCTTTGCAGCGCATGCAGCTACATGGTAAGTAAATTTAAAAGTGGGGGAGGGAAAGGGCCAGGAGATCTGGGATCTGATGCAAATACCCAGGGCTGAGCTCCTCTGGACCACTCCCTTAACAATGCCCCTGTGTCTATACAAAATGCAGCTGGGTGTGGCAGAGGAAGGTGGATTATGGGAAAGGGCAATTCATTTATTGTCAAATGAATAAATAAATTAGCCTTCCTGGGACACAGTCCTCAGACAACTTAACTCAGAGCAAGATAAGCAACTCGAGACTTGCAGCCTGTAGCTTCAAGGGAGGTAGTAAAGTAGGGTGCTAAAATAAAGGATTCTGTTCTGCTGCCTTAAGCTCACTGTTATCTGATACCTTCTTATCCCCGCAGCTGTTTTGCCAGTGTGGCTTCTTATCTCTGCCATGCAATTGCAATTTTTATGCATGGGTGAAGTTTCAGAAAGTGAGATTTTGATTCAGGCAGGAGGAGGCAACACGAAAGGCTGGTATATTATTTCTGCCATATTTTGGCAAAGTCACCAATAGGCATTGGTTGGTTTGATTAACACATAACCCATGACAGTGTGCACTAGTGTTATAAAGGATGTGACCCCTTAACATGCAGGGCCTCTCTCAGCTTTAACTGATTTCCAGCTCTCTAAAGGCATTTGCTTTGGTTCCAAAAGAGTCTTCTTTCCCGCTGCATATACTTTGATCAAAGTTGTAGATTGTTCTTTCTGAGTGATTTAAATTTGTCCAAAGCATGACAGTGTCTCATCCTACAAATTAGAGTCAGGGGCACCAAGAAAAGTTGCAGGAGGTTGAGTGAAAGGACTGCTGGCTAATGTCCCACTTCATGCCAACCTGCTGATGATACAAGCAGCAGACCAAAGAGCAGCACATGCCAAAGGAAGCATGCCACAAGTACAGTAAGAGGATCCCAATTCCACTGCATCACATGGGTCACATTCACACCATACATTTAAAGCCTATAGCTTCCCCTGAAGAATCCTGGGAACTGTGGTTTATTCGCAGTGCCAAGTATAGTAGCTCTCTGGAGGGTAAACCACAGCCCTCAGAATTATTTGGGGGAAACTATGTGCTTTAAATGTTTGGTGTGGATGTGACCTTGCCTCAGATCTTGGGGAGAGGCCTTTCTCTGTGCCCAATGTATGGGAGATGCTCTTTCTCACTGGGTTGCCATACCCAAACTGTGAAACACAATGATGCCCAGCTAGCTTCTCTCTTGTGGCATTCTGCTAGTTGGTAAAGACTTTATTTGTTCTGAAAGGAGTTGATGTTTCATCAAAGGATTAAAAAGAGAAAAGAAATCCATGCTTTATCTCCTATTCTCTTTTATCATCTTCTTTTGTTGTTTTATTGTTGTAATACTTGGGTGGGCCCTTTATCTGGTTCTCAGGAATCTCCCCAGGACATCCCTCCCTCCCTCATCAGGCTGTTCTACATGCTTTTACATATTTGGCATGCGTCCTTTAGGTGTGTTGGTCCTCTTGGTTGTCTAGAGGGTGGGGAGATGTGGGTGGGTGGAAATGACACTGCATTGCTGTAATGCAGGCTACTGAAAAAAGAAAAGATGGAAAGTGGTTGCTCTGCCCACAAATATTGCCTTGCCTTCTATCCACCACTGGCAGGAGGTCCTAGAACAGGGACGGGGAAGTTGTGGTCATACAGATGCTGTTGGGAATCTTCTTCTTTGGTGATCATTCGTAGCTGAGTAAGATTGTCTTCAATAACCATGGTTTTAAAGTCCGTAAATGACTGCGGAGGCCAATTCTGGATCCACACGTCCTTCCACAGTGGGGACATAGATTTCCGGGCGGGATCATGGTGAGGGTTTGCCATATGTGCCTTCCTCTTAGCACATTTCTCCCTTTCGTCCTTAGTTCAAGCGTCTTCAAAGCCCATGACACCTTTGGTAAAGGCTGTTCTCCAACTGGAGCGCTTGCAGGCCAATGTTTCCCAGTTGTCAGTGTTTATACTACATTTTTAAAGATTTGCCTTGAGAAGGTCTTTAAACCTGTTTTGTTGACCACCAGCATTACGCTTTCCATTTTTAAGTTCGGAATAGAGTAGTTGCTTTGGAAGGCAATAATCAGGCATCCGCACAACATGACCAGTCCGACGAATTTGATGCAACTCCCATCATCCCTGACTATTGACTATGCCGGCTGGGACTGATGGGAGTTGAGAATCCAACAGAATCTGGAGGGTCACAGCTTCCCCATCCCTCTCCCTAGGTTCAGCAGGAAACATCAGAAAAGCCTGCTGGATTAAGCCAATGGCCCATCTCCACCCCATGCCACTTCTCCCCAGCCCCAGAAGCTCTGAAACGTATTTGGCCTTGCAGACACATATTTGGAATGCCGTAGAACAGGGGTCCCCAGACTTACCGGGCTTCGGGCTGGTGCCCGCCGCGCCGACCACGCGGCGGGCCGGAGAGCAGCGGAGTGCGTGCACAGCAGGCCGGAGGGCGGGGGAGTGCGCGCCTGTGCGCATGCGCACACGCGCACGGTCGGAAAAAAATCGCCGAAAATCGCTTGTGCGCATGCGTATGGACCTCCCCCAACCCGGAAGTGCATTGGAAATGACCTCTTCTGGGTCGGGAGAGGCCCATACGCATGCGCACAAAGGATTTTCGGCGATTTATTGCCGATTTTGAAGATCGCTGCCGTGCGCCGTAAGAGCGGGCGGCGGCAGCGGGCAGCGGGGGTCGTCGCGGGCCGGATTGCGAGGCTAATTGGGCCGCATCCGGCCCGGGGGCCGTAGTCTGGGGACCCCTGCCATAGAAGGATGCAGGGGCAGTGGGGGGAGATTTTGAAATGGAATAATTGTGTGAAAATGGCTAACAACCCCCTTGCTCCACTGCCAATTCTACATTTTTGCCAACCTCTGTGTGTGCGCGCGCACGCATTTAATGCATGCGTTGGGGCTCTGTTGCATGCATCCACCACTAAGGTTTGTAAATATGCTACTCAGAAATGCTAAATTTTCTTTTCAAAATGAATTTGTAAATAGAACTATTTAATTAACTAGGTGTACAGCTAAAGAGGTGTAATAATTTACTTTTTAAAAAATTGTACTAATATTTGGTAAAAGGAGTGGGGCAAGGACTGTGAATAGCAATCTCTGGGGCCTTTAGAAATATGGAACGACACTGGCTGGCTGATAATGAAATTACATTTTGTCCTTTTCCCATGAAATGGGAAAGTCATTCTGCTCTGCAAAGTGCTATAATTATAAAGCCATTTGCCACCTCTAATGGGAGGACTTTTATTTCATAAAATATTAACAAAATATAATATCAGTGCCATAGGTTAGGAATAGTCTTATTTTCTCCATAAAAAGTCAATTTGTAACCACTGCAGAATGTCTTTCTGTGGATGATTGCATATGGCTAACTGATCTTTTTATAGTAGGATTGAGATACAAGCATTGGCTATGCAATCCTGTGCCCACATACTGCTAAATTCTGCTAAATTCTTTTTTAAAACATTTTTTATTAATTTTCCAATAAAAACAGCCAATTAACATATCCATAATCATAATCCAAATAAAAACAATAAACTAAAAAAAACCCCACCAAATTACAGTCCAAATTATTAATTATTATTAGTCTGGACCTCTTGAAGTATATCTCCATTATCTTCGTTCCTGTCTTCTTCTTGTTGTTTTCATATTTTCCACCTTCTGATCTTAATGCTTTAAAGTTCTCCATCCCTGGCTATGCGATTCTCAATCATGTCAGAAATCATATATATCCTTTCATCCATCAAATACAGTTTTATTTTTAAATATGTATTTTTCCAACTATTTGCCAGCACAGCTTTTCCTGACTTCATTCCAATCTTCCAATTCGGGGTGTTGTCCAAGTCTATTGTTTAGAGTTTAATGACGCAGCAACTCCCATGTTGTTAAGTTATTCCAATCCAGGCTGTTGTCCAAGCCCGTCGTTTGATGTTACACATACTGTTTGCAATATTGTAATGTAAGTGAACTGTATTCCACAGATATACAGTAAGTCATTTGGCGATTGATCAGCTTTCGGAGACCACACAATCCCCCCTTCTGGGCCCTATAAGGGGGGCTGCTAGACATCCATTTAACCTTCTCTCTCGCTCATAATGAAAATATTCTGCAAACAGATGCACTGTATGTTATCCCAAATTATTGTCTCAAGTCACTACAAAGTCAGCCAGCAAGCATCTCCCACTTTCCTCAAAAAAGGGAGGAACTCTCATTTTTCTGTGCTGCGTCATATTTACAAGTGTCATCTTGTTTCTTCTTTTATCTTTATCAAGTCTTTCAAGTCTAAGCAAAGATGTGCAATTGAATACTTAATTATAAATAAAAGTCCATCTGTACTTTTCAAAAAAAAATAGGTTTCTTAATGAGGCTTGGCGTAAAAAAAACAATTGTAGGTATTGAGAAGAGAAAAAGTACGTACCAATCACCTCCATAATCCAAACACCATGATGAGAATCTCTTTGAAGTCCAAGCTTAAACACCAGGGACTGTGCAGTTCTGCAGGTTTTTTCCTCAGTCTTCTTCGGTCAAGACTATGTCAATTTATTGTTAATTATTAAATCTAATTATTTTATCAAACAGATATTTCCGCCCATGAGAGTGGCTTCGGAGAGTGCCAGCCGTGTCGTGCTCTGGGACCCAGTGTCCTGCCACTTGAACCTTGATGCAAGCCAACAATCTCGGACAATCTGTGGGTCTACGAGACAGCCCTCACCCACCCTGGGGAGTCTGCCAGGGCTAATTACCCCCACATCAGCCCTGAATTACTGGCACAGCTGAGGTATGGGAGTCAGCCATTTCTCACCGCCGGAAACAGGAAGCCTAAGGTCTGCTAAATTCAATGGGATGTTCGTCAGAGTAGTCATGTGTGGCTTCCCACTGTCCTCACAATAGGGTTATCAAAGTCATATCAGTAAAGGAATTGAGTTGTGTTTATTAATATTAAACTTAGACGTTGCCATCATGTTTATAAAAGAATTACCAATGAGATAGCATTTAAATTAGGGACCCAGGTGGCGCTGTGGTTAAACCACTGAGCCTAGGGCTTGCTGATCAGAAGGTCGGCGGTTCGAATCCCTGCGATGGGGTGAGCTCCCAGTGCTCGGTCCCAGCTCCTGCCAACCTAGCAGTTCGAAAGCACATCAAAGTGCAAGTAGATAAATAGGAACCGCTACAGCAGGAAGGTAAACGGCGTTTCCATGTGCTGCTCTGGTTTGCCAGAAGCGGTTTTGTCATGCTGGCCACATGACCTGGAAGCTATACGCCGGCTCCCTCGGCCAATAATGCGAGATGAGCGCGCAACCCCAGAGTCGGTCACGACTGGACCTAATGGTCAGGGGTCCCTTTACCTTTACCTAGCATTTAAATTAAATAGAAAATATTTTATATCCTTAATAGAAAAAAATCTCAGTACAGGGGAACCTTGGTTTTAGAACATAATCCGTTTCGGAAGAAAGTTCAGCTTTCGAAAACCGAGGATCAGTGGGCTGGCTTAAGAAAGAAGATGTATGGTGGGGAGCCCTGCCCAGCTTGCTCCTCTTCAGCCTGGAGCTGAAACAGAGAAGAATAGCATTCAGAGAGTGCACAGATAACATATATTTGAGGGCAACTTCCTGCCAGTATATCAGATAAATATCGGTGAGTGTATATTCAAGTGATCTCTGGTCTATCTGCACTACATTGCTTTGATTGAATAAGGCAGTTGGATGAACCGTCTAGATATGCATTCCACTGAAAGTGAAGCAGTGGGCAGCATAAACTACACACCATTGGAGAGGCTTGCCTAAAACCCATTGTGAATACTTGCTGGTTTACCAAATGCTTTTTCATCAAACCCAAATGTCCTCTTTTGATGAGACCGAAGAGACATTCACATACAAACACCCTCCCTTCCTTGTGACAATAGCTGCAGGAGGGAGGGGTGTGTGCTTTATCAGATCAGGGTTAGACAAAGGTGTGGCAGACGCCACACCACAGCTTCGCTAAATAAAGGCAACTGGGCCCTTTTTGAATTGGAAAGTGGCAGCCATAGATTAGACTGGATTGCTGCATCACGCCGAACCCTGCATTTCCTCCATATAGTGTAAGGCAGTGTTTCTCAACCAGTGTGCCTCCAGATGTTTTGGGACTACAACTCCCATCATTCCTGACCACTGGTCTTGCTAGCTAGGGATGATGGGAGTTGTAGTCCCAAAACATCTGGAGGCACACTGGTTGAGAAACACTGGTGTAAGGGTGTGCCTCTGAATTCCAGTTCCTGGGAATCACAGGAAGATAAGAGTGCTGCTTCTGGGCTTCCCTGTGAGAACAGGGTGTTGAATTAGACGGGCCTAGGGCCTGATCCAGCAGGGCTCATCTTATGACCTTATGGATAGAGAGACCCTAGACTGCTGCAGCCCTTCCCCCTCTGTTGCTAGAAAAACAGGTTGGGATGATTGTATCAGCAGGAATTGTGGCTCTTTATCTGCTTCTCAGTAAAAAAAAAAAAAGTTCGTTCTAAATTTTGCATTGCTTCTGCACACTGCTTCAACACACACAAAAATATTGTATTATATGAACAGGGACTACTAGAGTTGCTATAAAAACTCTTACTTGTGCAGTTTTCTGCTGTTCTCTAATAAATTCTATGACCATTAATGAGGTTACCAGATGCTCTTTATAAAATAGCAAGACCTACGGTTTGCCTTCTGGAAAGGTAGATATTGTGTGGGTAAAGTTTTGTTGCCCAAAACTGTCTCTATTGTAAATCAGTAAAAATTAAAAGGTATTCATCTACATTTCAATAAATAATAACATATTTGGCTTCTATGTACAGGTTTTTGCCTTGCTCCGCTCATCAGAAGCTGTGCAAGGGAGCATCACAATGTAGATTCAATGCTAAAGTATCTACCTAGCTAATTTAGACCAATAATGGGGGCACAGAAACAATAATAGTGGGTTGCTTTTAACATATATTGAAGGTGGAGGGAATAGGGGGAAGCAAATCAAAAAGCTGCAAATGTTCTGTTTTGATTGTAAAATGATGAGATGATAATGAAACCACTTTGAAAGGAATGATAATGCCAGGGGTAAAAATATTTCACAGTTGTCAAACTGCTCAGAAAGTGTTAACACGGCTCATTCATTTTCGGCAGCAATAGCAAGCTGAAAACATACTTTTGCTGGTCTGAAGCTGATTGATGTACATTACTCATATCAGGCTAATGGCACTTTATTTTCCAACAGGAGCGAGTAATGAGTGACCTTGAGTGCATATTGTTCTGCTGAAAGGTTTTGTTGCTCTGCTTAGTCTATGAGCACCCCCAAGGAAATGAGGGTCCGGTATTGGGTGTTTTCCAGCAAACCTCATTTCTTTCATGGCTTTCTGTAAGAGAATTTGATACAGGGATAGAAGCTAACCTCAGTGAGTAAATGAAATATTGATCTGTGCTACTCTGGCCTTGCCTTCACCTTGTCCCAGGGCTGTGAGTTACTGACTTTTCCGTTTTGGCTGTAATAGGAATTATTACAACAGGCCTGTGCGAGTAATTACTTGGCATGGCAAAAAGGAGGGTCCATCATATATTTCTGTAGAGACGCTCGTTTCCATCAGCCCAGCAGTCTGATTTTTTTGGCCCTGTCTTTCCGACTCTTGATTCAATTCTTTTAACCATCATTAATCAAGCTCCTTGTCAGTAGAAGTTTATCAAAAGTATTAAGTGAACAAGGTTGCTTGGCCTCCGAGAGAGAGAGAGAGAGAGAGAGAGAGAGAGAGAGAGAGAGAGAGAGAGAGAAAGGGTGGGGGAGAAGCCAGCCAACGCAGGGCAGTAAATTTCAAAATATGGAAGGCTGGTTCCATGATATATAAGAGTGTCTCTTCAGCTAGAATGAGCAGTTTGTTTTAGTGATAGATATTATAGTTTGAGCCGTGATAGAATCCTTCTCAGGTTTCTCTGTTGTGGACTATCGTTTACGAGAGACCGTGTGTTTCTAAATGGTGAAGGTCACGGCTGATGGCAAAAGTAAAAGCAGTGGTAATTCATTAAAAATAGTTAATAGGGCCTGTAGCTGACAGGGATAAATAGTGACTCACTGCTATTCAACCCACAGCTAGTTGAGATGATGTTTCTTCTGCGGTTTGCATGCCCTCAAATTTCCAGACAGCTGTGAACATACACACAGACATCAGCAAGATTGCTTCCATCCTCTTAATAATAGATGGAGGAAGGGTTTCCCAAGTGAATGACACTGCTACTAGATGCACATTTTGTATCAGCAGCTTAAAAAGATTGGCTATGCACTTGCCTCTCTGTGAGTTGCTTATTAATAAGCCGTTCAGTTCGTCATGCCATGCCCTTTAAATGGGCAGGGTGTGCGGATTTCAAACACTCGGTGTAGCAAGACATAAACCGGGGCTCCTATCTTGCAGCCTTACTTACTTTTATTTCCCATCAGCATCAAGATAAAGTCAGGGGAATGTTTCCTAACTCAAGTACAAAATTGTGCATCCTCCTGCCCAGCCTGCCCCTCCTGCAGGATAATGGCTGAAATATAAATAAGACACTTGTATTGATTACAAATGTGGACGGATGCAGGTAACAGAAGCATCTCACAACACTAGTCAGGTGACAGACTGGATTGCAGCAGTTTAGAAGATTTTTTAAAAATACAATTCCATTTTTAGATTTTTTTTAAAAAAACAACAACAATACATGTAGTCGGTAACAATAAACAATTATAATCTAATATTCATGACCACCAGGATAATCTAGAATAATTTAGCACGCCCCAATTAGCTACTCTCATTTACATTCCCCCATCTGAAGTTTGTAAATAACATGTGAGATGGGACTGACCTAATATTGAGAGGGATTGCATTCCATTATTGTGGTCCTAGGGTGTTGCCAGGGCTTCTGAGTGAATCCTTTCACTGGGCTGAGCCCCTGTTGAGGAAGAAAGGGCAATGGGTGGGTTTGAGTGTCCACTTTCCCCAGCTCTTATCACATTTGATAAATTATCGTTGCTGCTGCCACATTCACTCAGACACAGACGCACACTGAACCGCTCGACAACTTTGATGGTGGTGGTAGAGTTTCAAAGACAGGACTGGTACACAACCAACTGCTGCATGCAGGGATTTCGCCATGCAAAAACCTGTTACATCCCCCACATCACCAGCTCCGCCATATATGAAATAGCTGTGGCTGGATCAGAGCTACTACTGGCTTTGTACCTAGTTTGTACTAAAGTACTTCATTTTGAAGATATATTTGATACCCTCTGAATCCTTGTGCAGTCAACCTGAGTTTCACTTTAAGCACAATGTGACTGAGGCCATCTACCCCTTATGCTGAAGGTACCAGACAATACATTCAAATTGTGGTGGTTTGAACACACGTTCTGTGCCCTGAAAAACAAATGCTTCTGAACACAGCCAATGTGGGTTGAAACCGCTTCCACTATCTGTCTTCACCCATATTTGTGTTCTGCACAACTGAAGGCATGCAGAAGTAGCCATCTTTTCTGACACAGATGGCATCCTAAGAAAAGAAACATAACACCCCTGAGTGGGATAAAGGAGATATTCCGCTTAGGCCTAATGCAAAGAACCAAGGAGAGGGTGTAATTTTTCCTCTTTCTGCTCACTAGACAGCAAGCATTCATACAGTTATTCATCTCCATTGCGGAGAGAAGCTGAGCAGACAAAACTTATCTGTTTTTGCACTGCAATCTACAGAGCTACTTAAAAGCACAGCCTTGGCATCCTGATTCTAAGTTTTTACATTGGCTGCGATGCAGGGCTCCACAATTGTTGTTGCCATGGCAATCACCCTTCCCCCCCTCTGGTGATAGCCCCTTCCCCTTGATGATCAACAAAAAGATCCCCCCTCCCAAGGTCTCAGTAAATTGCAGGGAACTTGGGAGTGGGGAGGGATATTTCATTTACTACAAGACTTTTGCAGAAGTAGCAAGAAAGAAGCAGTGGGGACCCTCTTGTTGCTTCTACCTTCCCCAACAAATGATGTGAAGTGATTAAAAGAAGAAGAAGCCCTCCAAGTCTCCAGCTTTCACCAGAGGACTCAGGGAAGGAAGTCTTATCATCTCTGTGAGGGCGCAGAGAACTGATTTGAGACAATCACATAATGGCTGGCTACCATAATGAACCATAAATGTAGACTCCTGCAAATGCTGCTTCGGAGGGTAGCTTAGCGAGGGACAGTAACTAGCATAGCTGTCAAGTTTTCCCTTTTCTCGCGAGGAAGCCTTAAAAAAGGGGATAACTTGACAGCTATGGTAACTAGGGATGGGGGGGGGGTGTCACTGAAGAAGCAGGACTCACTTAACCCACCCACCTCCAGCACCGGAAGTATGTGACTGAGTATTCCTTTGGGCAATGTGAAAGTGAGTTGAAGTAAAACCCCATCTTTAATACAGGCCTAAAAGATGAGATAAGATCTGGGGGGGGAGACATAAAAACACTCTAGTTTCAAAGAGAGATAGTGAGAGTTTTGAACATGCTTCTGTTCTATTAGGACAATAGGCTGAACATTTTTAGTAAAAGCAAACATTCACATGAGTTCGCTAGACACCCCAAATGGGGTTTGCACGTATCTATTTAACTAACTATATTAAAACTATAATAAATAAGTATTTATGAGTTGCTACAACTGTTTGGTTTTGCTCTCCTCTGCCTTTTATCCTAGTCACTGTCATGAAGATGGTGAAATACATTTAAATTAATATTTCCTGTATCCACAAGGGCTGCAGGGAGACCACATTTTGTTAACAAAGGCACATATATGTTTGCACACTGCATTAGGTCTAAAACGCTGAGTGTACAGCCTCTCATGCAGTCATTTTGCTAGGCGTGTGAACTACATTTATATACAGCAATAAACAAATTAATGGTGCATACAAACAGGAGATGGTGCTTCCTGCCCCCCCTATGCAGAGCAAACTTGACTTTCCCTTCACTGCCTCCAATCCTTCACTCCTCAAACAACACATGCTTATTGCCTTTCAAATCTAATGCTGGCTTCCTCTTCCTGTCTCCCCACTTTACCCTTCAGGCAAGCTATCTGCCTAGTTTAAACACCTTGTTTGTTTATCTAATTAAACTTTTGTTCAGGAGAGGGAGGTAGCTTTATGATATCACAAATGCTGGGCAATCCGTCTTGTTCACAGCTAGCTTCTGCAAATTTGCAGAAGTTTTCTCCTGAACTCTTGCTGGGAAGATTGTACACCTGATCAAAACGAGGTGCGATTCTGTAGCTGCTTGACACAGTCAGTTTTTGAAGACTAAATATGTAATGAGTGATCTAGAACAGAATATTCTAATGCCTAACTTGCTTCCAGACTGGGTATTAATTGTGTAATTGCCACACTTATTCACACACTTTTTTGGAGTATCTCCAAAATACTCCAAATACACATGAATACCATGGAGATCATGTTTTCCCAGAACTCAGAAAATTTGATTCCCCCCCCCCTTTAACTCAATGGAATGGCTCTGCAATTTGCCCAGGTGTAGATGGTCTATTACACAGTTATCCTGACCAATTAGTTTGCTCTAGCAACTAGCAATTTCTTTCACTATGGTTTGTCTCTCCTCTGTAGGAATTATCTCTGTCACTTTCACCTTTCCATTTCTGAACAGTTGCCTTTATATCGCTTTTCCCCCTCCCCTCCCTTAAATGTGTATGTGGGAAGTACAATCACAGTCTGGAGTGCAATGAGGGGAAAGAGAATATTTAACCATTTCTCTACACATGACGATCCCAATGAAAACCACCCTCTTCAACTTTTGGGGCTGCAGAAAGGGAAACTGCCCACTTGAATGCCAACTGTTAGAAGTCTAGAAGCAGAGTTGTCATTGCCATTTCGCTTCCAGCTGAAGGCACAATCAGTAGTGATGGAGAGCTGCATCTGAAGTGCCCTTCGAACACAAGTTTGGCTGAAGCAGTTGGCTGAAGTAATTTTGTCCCCAAACCTAAAAACTAGAAAAGATTGTTATGAGCCCGGATGGCAGTGAGGCTGTGTCCCAAAGAGGAGCCATACTAAAAAACATAGCAGATTCACATTGTGTGGCATTTGCTGTACAGTTTCACTTTGGCCGGTGCAACTTTAGACTGCTGGAATCAATCATTCAAATGTTCTCCTTTGTTTCCAATCACACACCACCAGCACTTGAAGTGTTTAAAGCTAAACCCCTAGCACAGTTCTTATATGGGGCTCAGATTTGGACAGGCACTCACCTTGACTCTACAGAAGCAGTTCAGTCTAAGTTCCTAAGGCAATTTTTTCCTGTTCCATCCTGATTCCAAATGCTTCATTGCTCTTGGAGGCTAATCTCCCCTCTGTTGAATTACAGATTTGGTATAGGACATTTAATTATTGGCTTCGGCTAGATTAAAACCCCACCGGTCTACTACCCTTAGTATCGCAAGACTGTCATGAGAGCGCTTGGACTAAAATTGTCAACCAAAAACTTTACTTTTCTGGTTTATCACCACGGCAGTTATTAACACTGGGCTTCAGTAAAGCAAAGAATTTAATTAGACAGCAGCCATATGATATTGAGCGGCAGAATAATTTGGCCACAATAAGGACATTTTGTCCATGGTGTGATGGTATCCCCCTAGTCCATTTGATACATTGGTACCCTATTTGCAAAATTTAACAAAATACAGAAGCACTTTCACTTACACAATATTAAATAAACTGCCTTCAGCTGTAGTTGAGGGTCAATTTCAAAATTTCTGCTGGGAAAACAGCAGAAATGGAGATGGCAGTATTGAATAAGTAGCTCATGTGCTTCTAGCTTGCAGTCTTCATAAAGATTTGAGGAGTGAGCTAGTGTATATACCAGGTCGCTCAACCATTGCTACTGTGTCCTTTCTTCTTTCAGATCAAGATAACCAGGTGACAGCGAAAACTGCAAAAAAAAATTAGCAGGGACAATTAGAATAAGATCTGTTATTTGATTACTGATGTAAACCTCCAGAATGTATTTTGTATAGTTAAGTTTTTACCTCTATCCATAGCTGCCAAGTTATCCCTTTTTTTAAAGGATTTTCCCTTATGCTGAATAGGCTTCCTCGCGAGAAAAGGGAAAACTTGGCAGCTATGCCTCTATCTTCAGCACACTGTATTTTATTTTATTTTATTGCTATGGTTGGTGGTTGATGCAAATAAAGATTCTTCTGATGCTGATTCTCCTTCATTTGTTTGTTTGAAAACCACAACCATCACATAGAAACTCTTATGGCTAAGGATATGTGTTCTTCTTGGGCTGCCATACGTCCAGGGGGGACGGGTTTTTGCAAGGTGGCGGTTTGTTCAGCAAGTAAATCAAGAAATCACTGGTGTTTTTGTTAATAAAGCTCAATAACTTTGGGGGTGTCTGCGTTTTTTTCTTCTTGAAATATGGCAACCCTATAACCTTCTCATTGACTTTCGTGAGCAAAATATATGAATGCAGAAGCATTCATACATGGGTTCCCCCATCTGCAATGGGAAGCGCCATGGCTCGATATTGTACCACATTACTCTTGTATTTGTGTTGCTAAGATCTCAGAAGAAGTTTAGTGTCTCGAATCGCAGAACCAGAACAGATGAACCAGTCCCTAGTCCTTCTCTCTGGAGTGCTCTTCTTGAACCCAGTACAAAACCTGGGTGAACTATCTGTAATGATTGTTGCTATTTAGGGAGGCTCTCCTTGAATCCTGCCAATGAGCTTGTGCGTATAATATACTTTTTTAAAAAGGGAGAGCAAATGTTTGAGCTACGGGTCAAGATCTGTGGATTCACACTGCACTTAGCTAGATCAAAGATCCAGCATTAGATTAGAATCGATATTGCATATTGCAGCAAAAATGACAAGGAATACTCTGTCACCCGTGTTATATTTCAGGAGGAACAGCAGTCATTAATGCATAAGAAAGTCAATTCCATTAAGAAGCAATTTCTTTAAAAGATCAGGACTGAGCCTACATTCTGCCTGTGATCCTCCTGCCTCAGAAAGAAGTACAGTATGTGGGAGATGCCAGTGTCTTAAATGTCATAGAGCTTACCTCTGAACAATGAAATCTGCAGTATTTTTTTTTAAAAAAAAATGCTATGGGAATTTGATTTCTTTTTATTGGATACACTCAGCCCTTCTAAATCAGCATGCATCCGAATGCTAATATAGTAGTACCAGGCCAGGATGACTATGGGGTGCCAAGGAAGGTGATTTGAGCTGAGGCGTGTGACGCATCATCTTCTGCAACACTACAAGATATCATGGGGCACGCCTCTCAGATCAAGTAGTGCAGCTGTTTGGGGTGGTAAAAGGTTTTCAACAGCACAGTGAAAGTAAAACATGTCCAGACCCTTCAAGTGTCCCTATTTTCCAGGGGCATCCCTGATTTAGAGAAGCCGTCCCGGTTTCTGATCCGATCCTGGAATGTCCCACTTTCGCTTAGGATGTTCCTATTTTCATTAGAGAAATGTTGGAGGGTATGGAGCTATCTGACCCCCTGAGCTGTCTGAAAGCAATCCTGTATAGGGAAGGGTTTTTTTAAAAAAAAATGTTTAATGCTTTTATATATGTTGGAAGCTTCCGAGAGTGGCTGGGGCAACCCAGTAAGATGTGTGGAGTCTAAATAGTAAAATTATCATTATCAAATGGGACGTCCCTATTTTTATTGGAGAAATGTTGGAGGGTATGCATGTCCCTATCCTCCCCCCCCCCCAAGATAACTCTCACTGCTTTACATTTACATGCCTGGATGATCACTATCACACTTTCAATAGGGAGCTTTGGGCAACTTTGGGATGTTTTCTTAATACATAGGCATGATTTATTCATCTGATTAATGCAGAGCATATCCCAGGAGCTTGAGTACTAGAACTATACCTACAAATGGAAAGGTACATTCTGGAGTTTCATTGCTTGCAGAAATCCTTAAACAAGTGAATTATAAGTCAGAATAATCGATTAAGAAAGCAGCCAAAAGCTGCATGTGAACGGACCCAAAGGAGAACTACATCTGCACGGTACTAATGCAAACCAGGTGTCTGCAGTCTCATCTCTGAAAAACTCATTTGCCTCTGTTGCACAACAAACCTGGGAAGAGTGAGCTTCAGTTTACACCTTAACTTTAACTGAGTCTGTGCCTCTTCTCCAGGCACAGCCTGTACAAAGCAGCTTACAATAATAAAAAATGCAAGTATCAGAAATCAGCATTACCAAAGAACAAACAACACCCCTCGCTGCCACAAAGTCAATCTTCAAAATGGTCAGTCTTCCATAACATAGTGTTCCAACCTCAATCCAGGAAACGCCACCAAGTTATTCAGGGAATGCCAATCAAAACAATTAGGTCATTTCAAACTTCCAAAAACCCAGGAGTGTAGGAGATGATGGAGCCAAATCTTTGGGGAAAGCCTCCAGGCAGGTCAGAAATCCTTGTGGATTCATACCACCCGTTATAGCTTCTAGATATTCAGGTGCTTAGAGTTCTTATCTCCCACAATTAGAGTAATGTTTGAGGAGTTTCACACGCAGTATAACTCTTCTGCAAGCAAAATGCTTTACAGTTTGTTTCTCATTTATCCTTGCTGCATATCTGTGAGAACTAAGCATATTGATCCAGGAGCAGGGGATTTTAATTATTGGCATGCCCCCCCCTTTGAATAAGAGTTCCCCCCCCCCGCCAAAAAATGGAGAATTGCAATTGGTCACTACCAGTAGCCATTCCTTAGTTGCTCTGGAAGTTTCTGAGCTCTATTACCCAGGATTTCTCTCTTCAGCCCAGTTCGAGGAGGAAAAATGAACTAATAAGCTTTGGATTTATGTTCCCTCAGCACAGTGGACAAAGAACCTAACAAAACTGCATGCAGTGGAACCTCGGTTTATGAACACCTCGGTTTATGAATTGTCGGTTTACGAACACCACGGATCCATCTGGAACGGATTAATTCACTTTCCATTACTTTCAATGGGATAGTTCACTTCAGTTTATGAACGCTTCAGTTTATGAACAGACTTCCGGAACCAATTACACCCATGCTTCGGGTTAAGTACGCTTCAAGGTTGAGTACTCCGCGGACCCGTCTGGAACGGATTAATCCACTTTCCATTACTTTCTTTTCTTTCTTTTTAGTGACAAATGATACACAAATCATACACAAATAGGCATAGTGGGGGGGGGGTGCAATCTGGACTGGGACTGCAGCAGGGTACCCAGGATAAAAGCTCACCTAGCATCCACAGCAGGATCCCAATCTGGGTCAGCACAACTGCACCTGCAATATTTTTCTGAAAAGCCAATTATGCAATTGCTAATTGTATGATTTATGCCTCATACTAGAGGCCTTCTATAAGCACATCATAAGCCCCATCATGGAACTGTGGCCCTGGATTCCTGCACCACCTAACGGCTGAAACAAGGTCAAAGAAGTGGTTTGGCTAACATTTGAACGGTCCCTGAGAACTGAGACCCGTGTGCTTCTGGGATCTATCTTCTCCTTACTCTTGGAGTATCTAATCCACTGCTGACAAAGAAAACATGCTTGGAGTTTTCCCGACATAGCTTTATATATCATGTGTACGATTAAGTGCCCTATGAGGTCCTGTTAATACTAAAAAGTTTGTCAAGCAATGAGACCCTCTGGACCCCACATAGTATTTTGTTTCTGAATATTTATGAGCACATAAAACTAAAATAAAATAAAATAAAAAGATTCCATCTAATTCATGTTGCATTCTTCCCCCGAGTTCTAAATTAGGTAAAATGATATCTAGGCCAGATTGTGTGGAATGCTTTCAAGACCTGAGATTTCAGGCAAACGGTTCATCCAGGGGGGGAAATGAAGAAAGGTACATTTTATCTTAAGGTAAACATTTACTTAAATACAGAAGTAGGCTTGTAAACTGCAACTGTTTTTGGTGTTTAGCAGGACCATGAACCAAATCTCCTGGCATTCCATAGTTTGACGCAAATAAAACGAATAAGGAGGTCCTTTAGGCTTTAATCCTGCACACACTTATTTGGGAGTAAACCAGAGGGCTTTATTTCTAAGTACGGTAAATAGGCAGAGGAGCAGGCTGCACATTTATTTTGCAAAGAGATAAAAAAAGTTAAGCCAGAGAAATGTGTGACTGGTTAATAGGCACAGCTATTTTTTCGCTCCACAAAAGTCGTAGCAGCGGCAGCAGCCCAGACAGTTTCTTAAGGCTGTTCTTGCTCTTCGGTGCCCCTTATTTGATCATCTGCCAAGGTCCTTGAGCAGTGCCAAATCAAACAGCACAGCATCTCTATAAGTTGGCTCTTGGGAGCTATGGAATTCAGCTGCTGGAGTGCAATGCAGGATGTAAAAGGTGCAATTATACTGGACTTCCTGAACTTTAGATTCAAAGTGTTTTACTTTTAATCTTATCTCACAAGTATCTGAAAGTGGGAACTCCTTAGATGCTTCATCTGATGTAGATCTTAAGCTAGGACATATGAAATACAGAGTTAACTAGGAAACAGAAATGCTCGGTGGCATGACTGAGATTTGCACAGGCTTTCATAGGCAAGAGCCTCCTTCAACAGCTGCATCTTCCACAGATGAAACAGGCTGTTGCCAGTGAAAATGAATTCAACAAATAAAGCTGTGGAGAATGAGGTCTGCACCAGAGTCCTGTCCGCACAACATTTTTTACTTTCCTCCCATGGTGTCCCAGGACTAATCTTCATGCATTTCCCAAACATAAGCACTTCCTTCTGTGACAGGGCTTGTATTTTTAGTTTTCCCTGCTCCAGAGATGCTGAGACGGCAATTCTGTATTTACTTTACTTGGGAGCGGCTCCTATTGAACTCAATGGGGCTTATTTTTGAGCAGCTATGTATAGGGTTGCACTGCAAATTTGATTTGCAAAAAGTTTTTCTTCACCATATGAGAGGGCTGAAAAACAAAGTCTGACATACAGTATTTAAAATCCATTCGTTATTAATTACCCCCACCCCCCTTTTGGCACGTAACAGCTTGTATCCTAATTTTCCCCCAAGCAGAATTCTGGAAGAAGCAGGCAGAGTACAATTTTTTTGTTTTACGATCCTGTTCTCCCCCTGCAATCTCAAACCTTTAGATCACTTTTAAAAGCCGAGGAGGGTGAGGGTCTGATGGGTAGACTAAAACTGGTGCACTGTGTGGCCATACTTCTCAATCAGATGCTTTTTTCATTTGTGCTCTCACCATCACTTTGTACAGGAGGGTACAATTATTCCTCTCTTGCACTTGGAGAGCTGCTGCTAAGTGATAGCAACATGCTAAGGTCCCTCCAACGTGAGCAGGATGACAGGCTTATATTGAATCATTCTAAGTAAAGCTGAGTGCTTTGACCAGTGAGTGAATACTCTGCTTCACTTGGAAGCGGGATGGTGTAGGATTGAATCCAATTAGTGCCCTTGTGTTCACAGAAGGCCTTCTAGTGGACGCTTCTTTTCGTGGAAGAGGAGGGGGGAGGAGCTGTTTCTGAATTCTCCCTCCTGTCCCCTCCTACCTCATTCTGGAGGGTTTGACAACACTCTGGAGCCAAGGGGACCGCAGGGAGGAAGGCGAATGGGCACAAATCACTTGCCCTACTTTTCCATTAGTGGGGGCATCAATCAAAAGCCATTCCACAAGGGAACCATGGGACTGCACCCTCAGAGTTTTCCTTTTCTTTCTATGCAATCCTCTTTTTTTCTATGTAATCCAAAGCTTTACTGTGTGTACAGCCTCTATTCAAGGAGCTTTGAAGTTGAACTCACTTCCCCTAGAAGAACTATATAATAGAAAAGCAAGCTTCTAATGGAGCTGGCTTCCTCTTTTTGTGGCACAGTAGTGTTCAGGCTCAACTCTTTTCTACAGTAGATCAATACTGAACTTGTTTGCATTTACAGGGCTACCTCTACAATTGGTTTAGGTGCTTGGATGTATACAGAGGTCAGTTCAGCTGGAAATGCTTGGAGAGAATCTAAATCTTTTTACCTGTGTGTTGCAGTTGGGGGAAAAGTTCAACAATACATAACAAAATTTTACTTTGCTTTTCAGGTAACTTTTTACCCTTTTCCAAAGCATAGCGGAGCTACCCTTCAGTTTATTTGTAATTCCTTTGCAGATGTCAACTTCAATTTTAATTTCAGATCAGAAAGCCACATCCTTTTTCCTCTGCAACCTTTATATTGTCTGTATCTGAGAGTGTTGCTATAATATTTATAATAAATAGGTTCATATGTATACCTATCATTTTCACAAATGAGTCATATTTTATATGCTTCTATTTGAAAGTAGGTTCACTGCAAAATATGCCACATGAATATGTTCATGTTTCTCAATAGCATGGCTTTCTCCTAGTACAGTACACTGATTTTTCTGGCATTGGTAGCTGTAAAAGAACCAATACCTTCTTATTTTCAGTATCTAAAATGAAAGAAGAGAGTCAACTGTCCTTAAATATAAATATATAAATTAAGGTTCTAGTACATAAAATGACTAGAAACAACTAGGATATATATAACAAATGCTACCAGCAATGACCATCCATTTTCATTGGGTGGTGCTCCTTTTTAAGAATGTTTACTACACAGGTCTTGAGGAGCAGAGTTCTTACACAAGTCCTCCATCCTATTATTATTTTTTATACTCCCAATGTACTGATATTACTTTGTCTGAGGTAATCCCCTCTATGCATTGTATGGAGATCTTGTGATCACAAGGTTGTGTTCAACATAGTGCTAAGTGGCACTTTGTGTGAATGGAATGGCTTCTGCTTGTTGAAATCTGACTCCCCAACCCACCCCCTAAATCTGTTATGGGTTCCCCCCCAACCCTCCAGAGCAGTTTTGGGGGTGGTAGGAAGCAGGTGTGGGGAGAGAAAAGGGGAGAAAGTCTTGTTGCACCATAGGAAGTCATTCAGCTCAAATATTTATTTAGTAGAACCTTGCCCACACCTTCACTGAACTTGGTTACTGAAAATTGGACATGCCTTCAGCAAGTGCCAGTTGGTGGAAATAAACTTATAAGTGAGAACATCCTGAGAATGTGAGCTTGAGAGAGCACATCTTTTTTTCTTTTCTTTTTTTCTTTTTCTTTTTTCTTTTTTGTGACTCTGTCCTGCCATGTAATGGCCAAAATCTTCCTGACGCAGCGCATGTGGAAGACATTGAGGCATTGCTCATGGCAGGTGTAAGTTGCCCACGACCCACTTCCATAAAGCAGGAAGCCTGGTAGAACTTCAACTTGGTATTGGTCATTAGCATCACATTCTCCCAAATCCTTTTGGAGAGGCAAGCCATTGCTGTAGTTATCTTTCCAAAACGGTTGTCCAGCTCAGCATCAATGTAGAGGTTGCTGGTTATGGTGGAGCCCAGGTAGACAAAATAATCTACCACCTCCAGCATGAGGTCACCAGTGCTGATGTAAAGTTTGAATACGTAACACTGTGTATTTTTGTAACATTTGTTGTTTTAGTTTTCTGTACATCACTTATAGTTTCATATATTAAGTGGTATAGAAATGGTCTAAATAAATGAAGTAAGGAAATAAATGGGGGATATTTTGTGTGTGCTGTAAAAGAAATTACAGCCCCAATTCCAAATAATCTCCCATCTAAAAGCACCCAAAGTCTGTCAACATGTTTGATAAGCTCTCTCTCTCTCTCTCTCTCTCTCTCTCTCTCTCTCTCTCTCTCTCTCTCTCTCTCTCTCTCTCTTCATTCATTCCAGTAGTCTCTCCATTATAAAGCCAACTGTGGGGTGTTTTTATACCAATGTTCACTGTAGTGCCATTTCAGTTTTCCACCGTGCCTTATTGTATTTTATTCATGTAGGGCCCAAAGTGTGCAATGTCTACTTGGATTAACTGGGAAGATAAACTATACATAAAATTGCTTCCCCATCAGTAGTCTTCAGCCTCTTCAGGAGTGACATGCATAAACTACTTAACAGCCCTGGGCAATATCACATGATAGCTCAGGAAAAAAACAGAAGTGAAAGCCACTTGAAATCATTCGATATTTCAGAGAAGGAGAAGTAAAGCCTCTATCCAGCAAGGAATTTAAACAAATGTCCTACTCCAAGCATGCTGAGAGACATCGATAGAATAAGGTTGCAAGCTTCCATTGCCCAGTAGCTATGGAGCATTGTGGATTTTAATGTGCCACCCTATCAAATGTGTCCAGCTCCTAGCCACTCTCTGCTCCCCCATCCCCCATTAAATGGACGGCTGGATGCAGCCTAAGAGTTCTCAGCAAATGGAAGCATTGAACTCTAATCAAATTGGGGAACGGACTAATATCTCAACTTAGGAGATGCATGTTCACTTCATCAAATCTGGCCCTCTTTGGAAAACGTTTGGACACCCCTGGCTTAGGGCCTCTAAAAGTCTCAATCCGGCCCCACTACATGGCTCCTGGTTTTTGCAGGAGCTGCTGTAGCATAGTAGCCAAGAGACTGAGTTGAAAATCAAAGAAGTCCCAGTTTGAATCTCCCCATTGTGGTCAACTCAGCCTTAGGCTAGCTGCTCTCTTTCAGCTTCAGTCCCTGCTCTCCCACATCTGTGCTATGGAGGATAATAATGCTGGCATATCTTAGAAATGGAATAGCAAATTCCTGGCTTGTGGGCCAGGTCTATCCTCGCAAGCATTTTCATTTGACCCTCTCCAAAACCCACATATTTTGTTGGTGGCCTCTGCATCCGTAGCAGGGAAAGACGCATTGTGCATTGTCCGTGATCAACATTCTTCCTCCAGCTTCTGCAACTAGGACATTCAGCAGTTGACACCACTTCTCAGGCACTATTGGAAGCAGAACTTCACTTCTGATAATCCCTGAGCTGTTGATGATCACTAGAGGAGGGAAGCCAGAGGACGAGTGCTAGTAGCCAGGCATCCTGCCATCTTACCATCATTGTCCCAGGGCCTTTCCTTACAGTGAGCACCCTGTTCGGCTCGGCTGCCCTGGGCTTCATTCATCAAACTGCAACCAAGGCGACCTCGGCACCATAATGGAGAGGGAAAAGGGTTTCCCCCTCCACTAGAGTGCTGCCCCATTTCAAAGGGGCAAAGTGAGTGCTTCTCTGTTGTTTACATACACTTGCTGGTATTCACCACTTTTGTTGTTGTTAATGTCTAGATAGGAAGTCCCTGGAGGGCGACACAAGGGAGTTCTCAGCACAAACTGCATTGCTAATCGAGTACCCTTTTATTTTTCTATTCTCTAACAGGAAGGAAGGGAGAGACCCAGACAGAAAGATAAGAGAGAGGCAGATAATGAGGTAAGGGAGAGATGGAATGATAGAGGCAAGCAGTGAATACAGAAGGGGAGGTGACTGCTGTAGCTGACCTTTGGAAAATGTGGGGGGGAGTCTTTTGGGGGAAAGGTAAGACGTTTAATTCAGCCCATTTAATTCAGCACCCTTTAAAATAGCGCACAGCAAATTGTCGCTTCAGAAAGGCAGATAGAAGTTGTGCGTGGAGGGGAGTTTTCTCATCTACTGATCTGTGTGTGCAGGGGTGGACAGTCACTTTATGGTCATGCCACACTCAATTTTTGTGGTGTTTGGCCCTTTATTGCAGTTGTAACCTTTGACAACCTTTCTGCCCCACCTTCACTGTGGGTGGTGGTGGTGGTGGGAGTGGCTCTGCATGCAGAAAATAGGTGGACATCCTTTGTTTCCTGGTCATCAACCAGGCTGGAAGGTCAGTCATTTGGTGGGGGCACTATTCCCCATGTACATCTGCAAACCAGCAACTTTTAAAAACAACCCCCAAACCATGAGCCTGCATCAATCTATGCTGCCTTGAAAATGCCCCTCACAGGCAGCATTAGCAAATGCTAAGATATTGTGAATAGTATTCAGCTGAGTTTTGTTCAGAGTAAACGCGGGTGGCGCTGTGGGTTAAACCACAGAGCCTAGGGCTTGCCAATCAGAAGGTCAGCGGTTTGAATCCCCGCAACAGGGTGAGCTCCCGTTGTTCGGTCCCAGCTCCTGCCCACCTAGCAGTTCAAAAGCACATCAAATTGCAAGTAGATAAATAGGTACTGCTCCGGCGAGAAGGTAAATGGCGTTTCCGTGCCCTGCTCTGGTTTTGCCAGAAGCAGCTTAGTCATGCTGGCCACATGACCCGGAAGCTGTCTGCGGACAAACACCGGCTGCCTCGGCCTATAGAGCGAGATGAGCATGCAACCCCAGAGTCACCCGCGACTGGACCTAACGGTCAGGGGTACCTTTACCTTTAAGTTTTGTTCAGAGTAAACCCATTGAAATTAATGAATCTCAGTCATTTTCATTATTTTCAGTGCACTTACCTAAGTAAAACTTAGCTGAATACCACATCAATATATGTATACTGTAGTTTGTAAAAAGGCTAGATGTAGTTACCAATGCACTGCAAACAAAATGTATGTGGTTCCTATACCAATGTATTGTAACTCACAACTCCAAATCATAGGAGCAGAGGAATCTGCCCTCGGCAGAGTCAGACCACTGGCCCATCTGCCTCAATGTTTTCTCTTCTGACTGGCAGCAAATTCCCAGGGTGTCTTACAGAAGGTCCCCCCAGCCCTACCTGGAGACCCCTGGGATTGAACCTGGAACATTCTGCATGCAAAACATTTGCTTTCCATCCCTGAACTATGCATGTAGATGCATGCCTCTTAATTGAAGAAAATCCAGAAATGTACAAAGAGAAATGTCTTCCTGGCTGTCTGTGGTACTAGATATAGAGAGAGACCAGCAGTTAAGAGAACCTTACTGGACACAAAGCCCTCTGGGCAGATAGTAGCTGTATGGGTGAGTGGATAATGCATAGAGCATGGGCTGCCCACATGATTACTTTAAATGTCACTCTCCTTGTGTGTACTCTGTCCACAAGTATGAGCAATCCCACAGATTACTTATGGCAGGGGTGGCCAACTCCCAAGAGACTGTGATCTACTCACAGAGTTAAAAATGGCGGTGATCTACCCCCTTTTTGGAGGTTCAGGTCAAAATTGTTGAGCTTTTTTTAGGGAGAAGGAAAGCTCCGTTTCTTTGGGGTGCAGGGCAAAAATGTTGAGCTTTTTTTTAGGGGAGTCAAAGTTGTTGAGCTTCTTTAGGGGGAGCCAGTGGTCTACCAGTGATCTACCACAGACGTCCAGTGATCTGCCGGTAGATCTCGATCTACCTGTTGGACGTGCCTGACCTATGGGGTCACTATTGTATAAACTGGCCCTCAGTGTCCAAGCATTAAATCTATGAAATAAACAGCAGAAGGTGTATATAGTGTCTGTCTTCATTATCAATTGATACTACTTGAATTTTGATGTGCAGGCGCTCATTTTGGCATATAGCCACATCCCCAAGGATAGTCCAACAATGCAGCAAGCTGTGTTAATTCATTACTTCACACACACACACACACACACACACACACACACAGTAACAGTACATACCGGTAGCATTATAGTTAGGGATCAATATGAATGAAATGCTATGCATAGTGAAGAAATGTGAAAACCCAGAATAAAATTGGAAGAATTCAGGGAGAAACTGGTTTTCCTGTTCCCAACCCCAAAGTAGTAGTAGTAGTAGTAGTAGTAGTAGTAGTAGTAGTTGTCATGGACTTTGAAGACACTCAAACTCAGGACGAAAGGGAGAAACATGCTAAGAGGAAGGCATGTTTGGCAAACCCTCACCATTATCAACTCCCGCCTGGAAACTTATGTCCCCACTGTGGAAGGCCATGTGGATCCAGAATTGGCCTCCACAGTCACTTACGGACTCACTGTTAAGACCGTGTTCATGGAACACAATCTTACTCCGCTATGAGTGATCGCCAAAGAAGAAGATGAAGATGAAGATGTTGTTGTTTTCAGAAAAATTGTTTTCCGTTTTCAGTTGTTTTCAGAAAAATTGAACAAAGTTGGACTAGGACATGTAAACAGGATAGCGAATTGTTCTAAATTTGCATCTATGCATATAAATTCGCATATGCAAACTTTATTCAAATCACTATCCACTTTTGGGTGATGGATTTCCTCTGCATTTGGGGTGAGGCACAAGCGGTCATCCTACAGGTTAAGCCTGCTTGTTTGAACACGCATGTTGTGCTGTACTTTGGTGCTTAGGTTCCATTTCCCTGTGAGTTTGTTCAAACTGATTATGATAGTTGAGCAGGGTTAGCCGACAAGGCACCCTTCAGATGTTGTGGATTACAACTTCCATCAGCGCCAGTCAGCATGGGCTTTGGTCAGGAATGCTGAGACATGTACTCTACGCATTGGCTACCCTGCATCTAATGCCACAGTGTCACAAAATATCCATGCCTGATATCCATAAACTTGTATAATACTTTTAAAGCAGGACTATAATCGTATGTTGTTTTCACACATGCTCAGGCTGCTGAATACTTGGATAAGCCTACAGTTCTTTATAAAAGAGAAGAAGAGGGGAAGTCACTATGTGGGTAACTGTGGCATTTAAACTATCAAGAAACCCAGCTGACACATTCCAGGTTACATAAGCTTTCAGGGGGCAAACATGCAATAATCTGAAAGGACTGGGTATCTCAATCTCCACTCCTGTTCCAATTTCTCTGAACTCTTGACAGACAAAGAAAAGAGAGGGAAGCAAAGTGAGAAAAATAAAATGGGTTTTAGGGTAGTTAATAGGTTTTATGCCATGCCCTCACAGACCAGTCTTCTGTTTGGAGAGTCACTGTGGTGCTGCGGCTACTTTTATGTTTGGATGTGGGAAACTTAAGTAAACATTTCTGCTTAGGCCAAAAAAAAATGTAGGAGATATGTGGTTTTGTTTTCCTAAAACCAGCACAAAGTCTTATGTAGGAGGTATGTGGTTTTGTTTTTCTAAAACCAGCATACAGACCACAAATTGGATCGGGGCCATGGCTCTTGTGAATGAAGGGTTTAGCCCTTTCTCTTGTGCCACGTGCAAATGGTCCTCATGAATTAGGTATGGAGCAGAGCCATATACAGGTACGCATTTTGTACCTGTAGTTTCTTTTCTTTATTTTCACGAATGTATACTCGACACTTTTCATAAAACTATAGCAAGGTGGAGTATAACACCGTAAGGTAAAGGGGTAAAGGGGCCCCTGACCATCAGGTCCAGTCGTGTCTGACTCTGGGGTTGCGGCACTCATCTCGCTCTATAGGCCGAGGGAGCTGGCGTTTGTCCGCAGAGAGCTTCCAGGTCATGTGGCCAGCATGACAAGGATGCTTCTGGCGAACCAGAGCAGGGCCACGGAAACGCCGTTTACCTTCCCGCCGGAGCAGTCCCTATTTATCTACTTGCACTTTGATGTGCTTTCGAACTGCTAGGTGGGCAGGAGCTGGGACCAAGCAACGGGAGCTCACCCCGTTGCAGGGATTCGAACCGCCGACCTTCTGATCAGCAAGCCCTAGACTCTGTGGTTTAACCCACAGCGCCACCTGGGTCCCTACCTGTAGTTTCTTTTCTTTATTTTTACGAAGGTATGCTCGACACTTTCATAAAACTATAGCAAGGTGTAGTATAACACCGTATATAAGGTTAAAAATCAACAAAAGAGCTACAAAAAACCCTTAAAGCATAATTAAAAACCTCTGTAAATACCAACAAATACTGACAGGTTGAAAGGTAGGAAAACCATGTGGAAAAGGCCTGTCTAAACAAAAAAAGTTTTGTTTTGTTTTGTTTTGACCCATTGTTTTGAGAAAACCATGGGTCCTGCCAAATGTTTACTGTTAGGGAGTTTGACAGGATGGGGTCTGCCACATTAAAGACTTGGTCCCTACCGAAAACCAAATCTCAGAGGGTTAGGGAGCTGCTAGAAGTGTCTCATCAGAGGATCCCAGCAATTGAAGTGGAGCATGATGTAAGGTAAAGGTAAAGGAGCCCTGGATGGTTAAGTCCAGTCAAAGGCAACTATGGGGTTGTAGCGCTCATCTCACTTTCAGGCCGAGGGAGCCAGCATTGGTCCACAGACAGCTTTCCGGGTCATGTGGCCAGCATGACTAAACTGCTTCTGGCACAACTGAACACTGTGACGGAAACCAGAGCGCACGGAAACGCCGTTTACCTTCCCTCCGCAATGGTACCTATTTATCTACTTGCACTTTGATGTGCTTTCGAACTGCTAGGTTGGCAAGAGCTGGGACAGAGCAACGGGAGCTCACCCTCTTGTGGGCATTCGAACTTCCGACCTTCTGATAGGCAAGCCCAAGAAACTCAGTGGTTTAGACCGCAGCAGCACCCACGTCCTTGGAGCATAAGGAATCAGATGGTCACTAAGGTACCTTGGGACCAGAGTTTTCTAGGGGTTTGTGGGATTAACGCAAAGTACCTTGAACTTGGGCTGATAACAAAACAGCAACCAGTGCAGTTATCACTTTAACAGTTAACACCAGTTTTGTGACTGCATGCATATTTTGCCCTGGGAAATGAGCCCGCAGTAGAGTTAAGCCCCCTTCCCCCAGTACCATGGCCCTCATCCAAATTGCTCCCCCTCACAGCTGCTTTTAGGAGAATACAAAGATGGCAGGAGATCTGATCAAGGATTTTCTGTTTAATGTGCAATTTGGCTCTCAGCCACAAATTTAACTAGGTGATGCTGGGCAATTCACTAACTTGCAGCCTGGTCTGCATGATAGGGTTGTTATGAGTCTGGGGCTATGATCTCTTTGGAGGAAGGATGCTCCATAAAATAGAACTAATAATAATCTTTCAGGGCTTTGATGACAGTCACATCTGGCTCTCTTTTCCCGTTACAGTAAATGTAAACCCAGAGCTCACTTTGCTCCCCCCCCCACTCTTCCCAGTTGTCAAAGAAATCCTGGGTCTGAACTTCTGATTCTGATTTAGAGGTTGGCTCAAGCCATTGGCATACATAAATTTTAATGCAAACTTTGGTTCTGCAAACATTTTGGTTCTAATTACGTTGAAGCTTGAAGGCAGATGGGAGTTGATGAAGTTTGCTCAGCAGCACAAGATTCCGCTAGAAACATTTCCCACTACATATTCAAAATTATTAAATCCTAGAAGCACAAGAACTAGTAGGTTTTCCTTTGGGTGAAGATTGGATTTCTCAAGGGAGCTGGATTTGACATTCACTCCATGGCATTAAGCTGGGTGGAGATATTGATACATTCCCACCTAGACCAGTGCCACATGGAAGTGCAAATAACCCTCACTCTCTGCTCATTAAATGGATCACCTGACGAGCAGGTAGGGGGAGCAATGATCATCCCCATTGTGAGGCTGGAAGAACCTTTCTGCCCATCCCAGCGCCGTGCTGGAAATCCAGTTCACATCACCCCCTCCTTGCTGGAGTGCTGTGGCACTAAGGCAAAGTGGGGTAGGTGAGATGAAGAGGAAGATGTCTCTAAACACTAGAGGGGGGCGACTGATTTTCTTGTATATGTGTGTGTGATTGTCTTTCTGTCTGCCTGTGTAGGATTGTCTGTGTGTGAGAGAGTGACAGAATTGCCATATTATATGTGATATGTTTATGTGTGATTTTGGGGGGGGGGGTATCTCTAGTTATCTCAATGTAGCAAAGAACCCAGTGCAGTGCTCTTTGGAATTAATGTACCGTCTTGTTACACGACACTCCAATCTCCACGAGTGGTGCAAGATTCCAGGGGTTGCAAGCACGCTTAGCAGGGTCTGTGTTCCCTTTTGGGACAATGAGGTATAGCAGAGACTGTTGTGTCTTTATGATATAGGGTTTTATTTGCATGTACCTTGGTTCTCGAACCCCTTGTGACTCGAAGGTTTTGGCTCCCAAACACCGCAATCCCGGAAGTAAGGGTTCCAGTTTGCGAACGTTTTTCGGAAGCCGAACTTCCGACGCAGCTTCCGTGGCTTCTGCTTGAGTGCAGGAAGCTCCTACAGCCAATCGGAACCTTGGTTTTTGAATGGATTCCATCCAGAATGGATTTCATTCGACTTCCGAAGTACGACTGTATATACAACCTGCACCTAATTGGAGGGATTGTAGAGCGTTCGCATCCCATGAGGATCTGGCTTCCCTCAATAAGGGTTCAAATGACAGCAAAAAGCCACCCTCTGTGTCTCTTTGTTCCAGTCTATCATCTCTAGCTCACATGGAGTTCTGTTCTTCCTTCTTTTCACTGCTAAATGACTCGTGCAAAGTTGCCTCTGAATCTGCCCACTCACACCCACTCTTGCCTAGCAGTCTTGCCCTCTGATGGTTTTTTGTGATGAGCCATCACCACACCTGCAAGGTGGCTTGGCTCCTTAGCATAACTAAATCCAGGGGGCTTTTGTGTTTGGCGAAGTTTAATCAAACCTTGATTAATTTTAATTTTTACTAAACCCAGGAATTATGGAGAGCCTGCGCCTACCCCGATTCATAATAATATGTAACTACAAATGCAGCAAAAGCTCCCAATGCAATGCTTTTTAAAATGGGTGCATGCCAATCAAATAAAGTCATTATTAGTGCTTCTTCAAATAAGGCTTCATACACATGACATTTTATTTTAGAATCAATGGAGAAGAGTACTTGTTTTTTCAGTGCACACACACCATCTGGATCTATTGCATATTTTTTGCCCCTGAAAATCATTAATTGATAAACTGGTTTCATTCTGAAAAGAAAAGCTCATGGAATGAAGGCTGAGTCTGCAGTGTGTCCATTTGAAAACAGATGTAGGCAGGACCCCAGCGATGTTGTGTATGTGTACCCACACCTACCCAATGACATTGTAGGTAGGTGTATATGAAAATAGCAATCACGGATAGCTCAGTCAGTAGAGCATGGGACTCTTGATTTCAGGGTCATAGGTTTAAGCCCCACATTCGGCAAAAATAATAATACCTAATCTGCATTGCAGGGGGTTGGACTAGATCACCCTCATGGTCTAGATCACCCTCTTCCACCTCTATGATTCTATTATATTCCTTTATTCATTCAGCTGGGGCATGTGCATGGAGGAAAAAGCATGGATAACCGAATCAAGGAAGGGGCTTCTAAACACATATCAAGTAACCACATCCACTTTTGTGGAATCAATAATCAATCTGGACTGAAAGCAGTATGCTGACAATGAGCATGAACAATTCTAGATGGAGAAAAACTACATTTTTGTTGTACAGACAGGTTATTGTGAATGCAGCCTGTGTCAATTAGTTCGGTGAATTTAAAATAGTATCTACACTAATAAAGAATAATTTCATTATTAGTGCTGTTTTAAATTAGTGCAGGTTCATCAAGTCATTTTCAATCCTGTAAAAATAAAAATAAAAATCATTTCATTAGGCTCTGGATTTGCCTGCTTCTTCACTTTGGCCCCATCCACTTTTATGATGAACTCTCCCCGCACCCAAAGTATTGCAACAAGCCAGTGTGGCCTTTGTGTCCTGGCTCCTTTGAGAAGAAGGGCAGGATATAAATTGAAATCATCATCATCATCATCATCATCATCATCATATCATCACAACAATAACCACTACCAATGGACCTCATGAAAGGAACATAATCGCACTAACTTTAACATGTATTTCTTAATACATGAAATATTAGTGAAATAAGTGCAGTGATGTTGATACTGCCAAGTAGAATAACTGCCATACAAGAAATGAAAATAATTTCCTAACCCAGTGGAACAAGTCTTTCTTTCTTTCTTTCTTTCTTTCTTTCTTTCTTTCTTTCTTTCTTTCTTTCTTTCTTTCTTTCTTTCTTTCTTCAGCAAAGCAGCTCTTGGATGAGGATAGTGTGTGGTAGCCTTGAAGCTAACGCTGGCTGTTCATGTAAATTTCAGCTCATTCTCAAAAAAATGCAACTCACAGTCGATAAAGAGAAGTTTTTTTGCAGAGAAGAAAGTCAATAGAAACAGTTTCCATCTGTGACCCTCTCTCACAGGCTCTGCAGGTGTTGTTACCTCTTCCTCAATCAAACTCGGGTTAGAAGAACCACTACCAACAGCAAGATAGCAGTGCTGAAGAATAGTGGGGTCAGCTAGTAACCTCAGAAAACCTGCCACTATTTTGAAAAATGCCTGCGGTAGCCCTGACAGCCAGACCAAAGCAACACTTTTTTGAAGGAGAGATAAAAAGGAGCATAATAGTGAGGCTGCTGCATAGCAATGCAACCAACCTTGGTCCAGTACAACACACTGTATTTCAGGAATGTCTGCTGCAGCAGCAGCAGCACCAGCAGAATCTTGACTGTATCTGGTAGAAAAATAATAACCATATGTTCCCTGAGCAGACAAGATATCAATGCTTTTATAGCAACAATAATATCAGGGCAGGTCTGTAACCGGGTGGAACGTGCAGGGCTTCAGGGACCTTCAGGCTGACCTTCAGCAATAGGTCAGCCCTCTTTTTCTGGATGTTTAGCTTTTATTTTTTATTAAAGTAAGTTTCTAGTCCCTTTCTCAAAATTATAAAGAAGAAAAACACGCAGGGAATATTCTGCCAGATTGCTCATTAAAAAGTAAACCAGTTCCCACCTGGCAGCGTTCTGGCCAATGGAAGCCAAGGCTCTCTAGGATGATTAACAAGCACTTGGACTCCTAGCACATATATTTTTTAAATATATTTATTAAAGTTATTAATTTAAACATGCCGGACTTCTAGAATTTAGGTTTAAGTAGGCTTATGCTGTTTCATGTTGATTTACGGTGTCTCCCTCCACTACCCGTAGTTTCCACCACCAAATATTTATGGCTGAGAGCCTGTACTAGGCTGGGAGTTGGGAAAAATTAATAGCTTTGCATGCTCCATGGATTGAAAGTACAGTGGAACCTTGGTTTACGCCTACCTCCGTTTACGAAAACCTCCATTTACGAACGCCGCGGACCCAGAAGTGTTTACATCCGGGTTCCGCGGCGTAGGATGTGCAGATGCGATCTGCGCAGCTCATGCATGCGCAGAAGTGCTCCATCGGCGCTTTGCGCACACGCAGAAGCATGTGAACACCTCCGCAGAACGGATTGCGTTCGCAAACCGAGGTACCACCGTACTGGCTAGCTAGCAGCTAGTTGGTTCAGATGTAGCAGAAAACCATGGTTTCCCGCTATTTGAATGACCCACAGTGAGCCTTGGCCACACAGGCTGTTCCTTCCTCCTTTTGCAGGAGTGTGCAGAGTTTTTAAGCATTTGCTTCCAATTCTGGGGGAGGGGGCGGGGAGCCACTGTTCCTTGAAATATTCAGATGTAGGAATCAATAGTTTACATGCCAGGATCTGAAATGGCATTTTGATTCTGGCTTGTTCACGTGAATCGTTCTTTAGACAAACCACAGCTTCTCAAATTTGGACACCACAGGGATCTGCAGTTTATTTAAAATAAAGAAAACAACAACAAAAGAGGATATGAGTGCATAAGTCGAGTCACACTGCAGCTCATTCATGTAGTGATCATTCATGTAGTGAGAAGAGAAACTATGGGCAGGATTCAGCTAAGTTGTTGTGTGTGCGGAACAGGGTCCACTCGTACAATGGGACTCCCCCCCCTCACTCAGCACCTGTTGTGCCCCCTAAATCTGCTCTGAAGGGTTGAGAGAACGCCCCCCCCAGAACATGGAGAGAAGAGGAGTCCCATTGCACAAGCGATCCTCATTCCACATGTGCATATGCCATGTAGCGCTATACTGTATTGAATTCCTCCCTGTGGTTTTCTGATACACCTAAATTGCTCAGTCCATGGAAATCCTGCGGAAGAATAAAGGGATAACTTTCTTAAAGGAAATCTGAGCATGCTTGCCAAAGAGACCAGAGAGTATTCCTGGAGAGGCACGGAAGAGGGCGACCTCAAGCCTCAGCACCTGTGCCAGGAGTAAACAACCCACTCCGTTACTCCAGGTTTTGTACCTTAATGTGTTTAGATACCATATTACTGCTGCAATGTATTGGTGGAGTCACCTGTTGAAGAGAGATGCTGCCAGTTGGTGTAGAGCAATGATATTCAACAGGTGGTGCGGACTCAATATTGGGTTGCAGTCTGACGTAAGATGGATCGTGACAGGAGCATTGCCACTATAGTTACAGAAGAAGAAGAAGAAGAAGAAGAAGAAGAAGAAGAAGAAGAAGAAGAAGAAGAAGAAGAAGAAGAAGAAGAAGAAGAAGAAGAAGTAGAAGAAGAAAGATGATGGTGGAAGCAATGGGTCCCCAAATGCAGTTTTGGGTTAAAAGTGGGTCCAACTGGTGTAGAGAGTGTGTAGCTACATGCGTACCGTACATGGCTAGAATATAAAGCAGCCTCATGATTATACCTGTTGTTGTGTGATAATTTGTTAAGCTGTTTATTGTAACCCAAAACTACCTAAGAATGAAGCGAAAGATCAAAATAACCGATATGGTTTTTTACTTCAAGGGTGGTGGTGGTGGTGGTTGTTATGCAAAATGGGTGACTGGAAGATATAAACACAAAACTTGCAGCAGAACTTGCTAGCCAAACAATCAGAATTGGATATTGCCTTCAAAGCAAATCAAACACAGCAGGAGTGTTTACCAATATATCTGCAAGAGATCTCTTAAAAATAAGGTACCTATCTGCCAGAAGATCATTCTTTATTTTCCTTTCTTTGAAATTGTCATGAAGCTTTGACTCCAGATAAGAAAACTATAATGAAATAAAGGAAACATTGTTTAGCTGTCAAAATGAATTTGATGTGTGACATGTATGGGAAAAGGGGGAAAACAACGCAAGATTGGATAGTGGGTTCCTGAAATTTATTTGAAAAGAGAGTGGGGGAATCAAAGATAGCCCTTGACGTTTGATAGAAACAACTATTTCATTTGTTTGCATCCTTCGTTCTTACATGAAAGGCAAAGGAGGTTTGTGGATATTGATTAGAACCATGCAAATAGTACGCAATAGCATTTGACATTTTCGTTAACTTTGATTTTAAGCTTCGTCATATTTCACTGGCGGAAATGTTCACAGAATTACACAGAGATAATAAATTAATGCACAGAGAAGAAATGCTTTGATTTCCCTTCTCCATGGAGGTCATATGCATGAATAAAAGTTAGCACAACCAGTGTTGTAATTCTTGCAAGAGATGTTATATGCATGCAGTTTAGTTATATAAAAACGGAAGTGTCAGGTTGCGAGGCTGGAGCCCTGGCCGGGCCAAACCAAGGCACAGTGCCAGGACTTAGAGGAAGTGCTTGACAGAGCCCATTGATCCCAGCCATTGCATTTTTGCTATATGAGCTGCCTTAGGACTTCAAGACAAACAAAAGGAAGTACTTTTTCACACAAGACATAATAAATCTATTGCATTTGGTTCCATGAGATAGAGGGTTGATCACTAGCTAGGGAATTAGACAAATTCATGGAGGACAGGTCTATCAGCAGCAACTAGTCATGAGGGTTATATAAAACCTCCGCACTCAGAGGCAGCATGACAATGAATACCATTTGCTGGGTTACAGAGAGAGCTATTGCCTTCATGCCCTGCTTGTGAGCTTCCCAAAGGCTTCCAACTGCTGCTGTGGCAAACAAGCAGCAAACAATACAGTATATGAATATTTCGTTTGATTCAGCTGGGCTCTTGCGTTCAGTACTATAGTACCACTGTACTTATACCTGCTGGGTTGGAATCAGATTTAGTCAGGCTTAGAGTAGGCACATTGGAATAAATGGGACTTAAATTAGATGACTGGCTTAAGTCGCATTGATTTCAATGGCTCTAGTCTAAAGCACAGCCAAATATAAATCCAACTCATTCACTTCTACACACTTAACTCTCTGGACTGTGACTACAATGCCAAGCCGGTTAGAGAAGAAAGTTAAAATCACTGCCATAGCTGAGCTATCTCCAGGAAAAATAAAAATAGGCACACATTTATTAAAGGAAAAGAAAACTTTATGAAGAAATCTTAACACACACACACCCCTTTTTATCCCAACGTAAGATGTTTTCGAGCTTCAGCATGTATACTTTTTCTAAAACAAATAAGGCAACTTGTGTTTCGAACAGATCCTTGGTGATTTAAATAAGGTGGCCTTTGCTGTGTTCGCCAGCTTTCAAAAAGGTGTCTGGGCAGTCTGGAGATAAAATCACTGCTCTTTATGGCACACTAATAGAATGTGTAAGTAAATCTACAACCTGTTCCTAGTCATATTAGCATGGAGACAAGTCCCCTTCCCCCCTGTGATTTCAATGGAGCTTACTCCCAGGTAACTGTGTAGCGGATTGCAGCTTGCGTATAGCCAGAGTGAGCCTCCTCATTTGACTCCTCTCAAGCTTCCACATGTTGCTTCTTCAGGCACAGGATCCAAAATCACAACTCATTTTGACTTTGTGGAGAGCCTTTTCCTTGGCCACTATTTTGAGAAAGCCATTGTCCCCTGTAATTTGTCCTTATGTGTATTTTGGAAAGGAAACCCTGTCAATAATTTAATTAGAATGTGAGGGGAGAGAGAGAAAGAGAAAATGTATTCAGAGGTAGCCAGACCCTAAGAATAAGAAGGAAGGAGAAGAGAGGGAGAAAGGCTGTGTAAAAAGGTTAAAATGCAGGCCTGCATTGTTTGCAAAAAGCCTGCTGTTTCCTTTATGTCTAACTGATCTGTGCCAGAAGCCCTCTTGAATTTCTGCAAGAATAGAGCTTCAGATCATCTGCATTCAGTGCCAGAGTCACGGCCCTGGAACCGATAATTGCCTCTGACAGGATTTAATTACCTTCTCCAGGACCTTTTCTCTGTTTGATTGGAGACCACCCCCTGCCTCCGATCAAATCAGACAGTAATAACACACTGAAGCACAGCAGCCAATCACGAGTCAAGTCTGAACAGTGACCTTGCTGAGTAGAAGCTGATTGGCGGTGTCAGCCTTGTCAACTGTGTCAGTGAACCATCAGACAAGAAAGGGGCGAGGGGGGGCAAGAGAGAAAGAGAGAGAGCGCGCACAAGATAAGAGAACAGCATTAATGCTAATGGAGTCTGTCAGCATGCGTGGCTCGAGGTTGCATTTCAAGTGTGGCGATGCACGGGAACAAAAATGATGGCAAATCTAATGCAAACCTGGAATGAGCATACACACACACACACACACACACACACAATGGAAACATATCAGAGAATTAATGTACCTGGAGCATAGCTAAAATAAAAAAGATCCATGTGCCTGATATAAGAGAATCATATTCCCAGCATCTCTTCCTGTAAAATGCCTTGAGTGAATTTCTGCATTTTAAACCATCACCGTTTTATGAGGGAACTAAGGGGGGGAGAGAGAGAATCATACTTGATAGGCACTTCAGGGGCCTGCATTTTTAATACTAACGTGACATGTGCCAAGAGTGTATTAACTATGGTTATTTTAATGCAAGATCTACAGTTGCGGAGGCTTTTAAGCCAAGAATTCTATGTTCTTTTAGAAGTGTTTTGTTCATTTATTGAGGAAATAATTAAATATGGATGCTTTCCTAATACTACTTGCGGAACATTTGCCCAAAAGTGCCCTGAACACTGGTTAAAATATAGCTGAGGGTGCAGCTACAGGAGCGATATAGCAAAGGCTGGCGGTTTATACGTGCCGAGTCTTATTTGTGTTCTATGACACTTGCTCTAAACTCGGCTTAGCCTGTGTTGTGCTTGCAGGAACATCTGTTTTGTTTTAGTGGTGGGCAAAACCCTTGCTCGTGTTGAGTTACTGTCCTGGTGACATATCCTGTGTGCTAATGCATTGCATGTCATTACCTCCACCAGGCACTCTATGCTCTAGAGCTCCCTTTACCAACCTGGGGACCTCCAGGTACCTATTTATCTACTTGCACTTTGACGTGCTTTCGAACTGCTAGGTTGGCAGGAGCAGGGACCAAGCAACAGGAGCTCACCCCGTCGCGGGGATTCGATCCGCCGACCTTCTGATCGGCAAGCCCTAGGCTCTGTGGTTTAACCCACAGCGCCACCCACACAAATCTCAGGTGTCAAAGGCTAGGGTAAGGAGCACTCACCAAAAACTGTATAGGGAAGATGCCAGGCACACCTTCGTGAGGAAGGAATTCCACAACTTGGGGGCCTCCACAAAGAATGCCCTCACCTGGGCCACCACCACCCAAACATCTGAGGGCAGCAGACCTGCCAAGAGGGCCCCATCTGCTGTTGTTAACCCCCAAGAGGGTCTGAAAGGAAGGAGACGTTCTCTCTGATATTTGGGGCCTAAATCATTTGGGGCTTTAAACACTAGTGTGAGCACCTTGAATTGGGACCAGAAGTTGGCATCCAGTTAACACACTCACACACTCTACTATATCCAAGTAAGCAAGAAGCGTGATCAGAGTCAAGGACACATTTCTGCCAGCCCAAAACGCTCAAGGAGGATATGAGGTAGGGCTGATGAGAGCCCTGTGGGCCAGGTAGAGAGGCACTGAGGACCCCTGGTCCCAAGGTTCCCCACTGCTGCTTTATCCAAATGTCACATTTAACATACTTCTCTGCCTTGAAGATGGGTGTGAACTCGGTAGCTTGTGAGGTTTAAAGTCTTGTGAGGTGATTCTCTAAATTGCCAGCAGCTCTCCAATTTTTAAAAAAATGCCTTTTAGTACTTATTAGTATAACACCATCATTCAGAATTGGTAATTTAAATGTTTTGTCACTGTAACTATAAATCCAAACTTTGCATGCCCAGAACAAAACTATTCTCTCACAATTTTTAAAACACATTTTCAGTATTTCAGGCAATTGGCCTACTTGATCAAAATATATTTCTTCTTAAGTATGCTTGAATTATAGGCTTTCATTTATTTCATGTGATTCACCTGTGCATAGATTTTAATTCAGAATTCCACAGCCACCAATTCTACGCCAGGCAAACCAGCCGGACTATATTCTGTGCCAAAACAATCAATAAATTAAAACTCATATGCGGTTTCCTAAAAATCCATTCACATGCTGTTTCTTCTTCTTATGAGTCAGATTTTTTACACTCACACATACCTGCATGTGTTCTAGGTTTGCCAATGTCATTTACGAGCTGCCTGTGTTCAGAAGCACTGAATTCCGAACATATTCCTTAGCCTGTGTTCTCAACGTGGGATGAACCAAGTGCAAGGATGGAATGCATGTGGATATGAAATGCTGCTGCTGGGTTACACATTCTTCCAGAATTCCCTTTTTGTGTGCGTGTGAGCATCCTAAAATTAACCATACCTTTTGTTTGAAGCATAGCGGTGACACACCGCCACCACTAACAATTTATCCTTTTGTAAACTAGCAAAGTCTTGATCCTGAGGGAAGAATTTAGAATATGAGTTGGAAGGGACCCTGAGGGGTCATCTAGTTTAACCCCCTGCAGTGCAGCAATCTAAACTAAAGCATCCATGACAGATGGCCATCAAACCTCCACTTAAAAGCCACCAAGAATGGAGAGTCCACTATCTTCCAAGAACATCTGATCCATTGTTGAACAGCTCTTACCATCAAAAAGTTTTTCCTGATGTTTCGCCGGAATCTCCTTTCTTGTAACTTGAATCTATTGATTTGTGCCCTACCCTTCAGAGCAGGAGAAAACAAGCTTGCTCCATCTTCCATGTGACAGTCCTTTCGATATTTGAGGATGGCTGTCATACCTCCTCTGTCTCCTCTTTACCAGGGTAAACATACCAAGTTCCCTCAACTGTTCATCATAACGCTTGGTTTCCAGACCCTTGATCATCTTGGTTTCCCTCCTCTGTACATGTTCCAGCTTGTCAATATCCTTCTTAAACTGTGGTGCCCAGAATGGTACCTGCATGCTTTCCTCTTGTAATCTATAATACTACTGCCACGACCAGGAAAAGGATGTTTAGGAGTGCACACAATGAAATTTCTCTTGGGGTATTGGTGATTAGGTTGTGCGTCTTCTTCCTATGTTGAACTCAGTAGAATCTACTCATAAGTAAGCACACACAGAAGGATTGCAGTACTTGCACACTGATTGATTACCATACCACACTTGAAGTTAGGAGTAAAGCTTTGCTCAGGTTCGATTGGCTATATATGCCTCCTGTCCCTTCTGCTGTAGGGTGTGACTTGGTTTACTGATGTAATTACTAGTCTGGATTGCACCTGCTCTCTACTTGTGGTCTGGAAGATTATAGTCTGAATTATGTAGGTTGGTCTGTATGTGGAACTAATGGACATATGTGTTCCACACCAAGGGGCTCCCCACAGCAAAGGCCTGATTGCCTTTTGAATTAAGGATTAATAACAGAGTCTTCAAACAGCAAGTGGTATCTGACTGCAGACAGTTACAGTGGAAGGAGGAAATAGATTCCAGTATTTTTGGACCCCCTTCGCCATACCGTGTGGTAAGTGGGATGGAAAGTGTAACATGTGCAGAATGAGGACTGCAACCTACAGTTGTGTGCACAAATCTCTTTGTACATATAAACAAGCCTGGAGAATAAATATGACCTTTTGTGTGCAGTGGTAGCAATTCATGCTCATATACATGTTTTTCATTCATGAATGTGTGGACAGGCTGTGATCTGTAGCGTTCAGGGGCTTAGATGCCAGCAATGGTATCTTATCTTGCATAACTTTTTTAAGATTTACATTACAGGTAGGTAGCCGTGTTGGTCTGAGTCGAAGCAAAATAAAAAAATTCCTTCAGTAGCACCTTAAAGACCAACTAAGTTTTTATTTTGGTATGAGCTTTCGTGTGCATGCACACTTTGGTATGAGCTTTCGTGTGCATGCACACTTTGGTATGAGCTTTCATGTGCATGCACACTTTGGTATGAGCTTTCGTGTGCATGCACACGAAAGCTCATACCAAAATAAAAAACTTAGTTGGTCTTTAAGGTGCTACTGAAGGAAGATTTACATTGTTGGCTAAATACTCCACCAAGATGTGTAAAGAAAAAGAAAGAAGGTCTGGTGGTTGTTTTTACCTAAAACAGCTGAGCACTCTAGGAAGTCAAGAAGTTTTCTGGATAGAGGAAAAACTACAGTCCCTTTAAATCAAAGAGTGCAACTATTATTAGAGGGAAAGGTTGAAAGTTGTACAGCAGAATATGAAAGCATATTGCCGATCATGAAATTACATTTCACAATCGCATAGTGGGATAAATCCATTTCTGTCATAGGGCTGGGTGAAAATGATCCTAAAATGGAGTTGGCCCACTCTGTCTGACACAACTTCTTTAATAAAAAATTCCTCATACTCAAAGTGTTGGCTCCACCTTGCAACTTCCTCTTTTAATGGGTTGAAGTGTTTTGCAGTCTTTGGAGTCACTATTAAAAGGAGAGCAGGGAAAGGGAAGAGAGAGAGAGAGAGAGAGAGAGAGAGAGAGAGAGAGAGAGAGAGAGAGAGAGAGAGAGAGAGAGAGAGATTTTTATTTCCAGGTTGCCAAAATACTCTTGCAGAGTTTCCTCATTCCATAGTCCTGATCATCAGCTGTATCCCTTTCCATAGTTACCAAAATGCCTCATTAGAGGATTATGAGGGTGTGCTACTAATAAGTGTTGGGAAGCATACAAACAGGAGTCAGTGAAGGGTCAGTATAGGAGCCAGGCTCCACAGTGCGCATGAACACCTTTCTTTCACTGCCATGGCTTTTGGAATAGCACTATCTTTTCTCACCAAATAGAAATTCTGTTAGGATAAAAAAAATGCTAGTGTGTAGTAGCTGTAGGATTCAAGTACTCTTAAATACAGAACAAAATTGCTTTTTGCTGAACTCTGGAAGATTTTCTTCTTCTTCTTCACTGCAACCCCAAATTATGTGAAATTGACTGAGTTTCATGTTGTGCTCTGAGCCTTGGCTCAGGTTCAGTAAGGTTTTCAAACCTTAAGCTATAGTAGAGCCAAAGTTTAAGCGAGATTTATTGTTTTAGGTAGGAATCACAGTTTTGGCAATGATGTTCTGGGCAATAAGAAAAGCTCAACGCTGATATGAACCATATTTGGAGTGGGGGAGGGGCAGAGAACCTTCCAAAAATATTTATTATGGACAATGTACATAGCTAGTTTCATTATGATGCATTCCTGACCACTGGTTGGTAAAAATAAATAAATCAAATTCCAAAGGCTGGTCTGCAGTACAATTTTTAATAGATGTGTAAGAGAAAGCAGGGATGACTCCTGCCAGTCTGCTGTTGCCAAGGAGTTCCACAGGACTGGACAGGACAGGACCTGCCACATTAAAGCCTCAGTTCAGGCTCAGTTCATACTAAAGGCCAACCAAACCTTAGGGCCATGGAGAAACCACCAAAAGTGCCCATCAGAAGACCTCAGTGATTAAGGTGGAGGAGTGGTTCGCAAAGGGTGTGGCAGGAGTGACAGGAGAGGATGGCAAGTGTGGTGGGACAATTCAAGGGCCATCAAAGAAACTTTTAAACATTTCAGCTTAGTAAAGTATAGTATCTAAATAAAAAAATAAAAATGTCCATAATATGGATAGCCACCCAGAGTGGCTGGGGCTGGGGAAACCCAGCCAAATAAATAAATAAATAAATAAATAAATAAATAAATAAATAAATAAATAATTAGTATTATATTATTATAGATATATTTTCAAAATGAGAGCATGAACACCAGGTGATACTGAGGACAATCCTATGTGTTTTCTAATGTATTTCTTATTAATTAAAAAATGGTGTGGTGTGAGCAAATTTTTATTCTGAAAGTGTGGCCCAGAGGGAAAAGGTTTGAGAAACACTGAGGTTTTATAACCAGCTGGGTTCAGGGCTAGCTTTTTCACACTGGCCACCACACCACAGCCTTCCTTAGGGGCTGAGCACCACTCCTTCATGGTTTCAGCTTCAAGCACTTTGCATATATTTATGTGCTATGGTCCCTTACCCCACTGCAGGTGAGAAAGATCTGAAAAGTCTATATTTGTTTAAGATGCAAACCTATGGTCCCCAAGAGGGTATACCAGGGACAACAAGATTTTGAACAAGGGCAGGAAATCTGCAGGTCTGCTCAAAATACAAAAACAGCAACAACACACTGCCCTTCCACCTTTCAGGCTGCCAGCATAAACCCAGCAAGGTTTTGGATTTAGCTATTCCCTTGCTTTTGATTTTAACTTCTCTCACCTCTGTGCCACCCCAGATAGCCCCACCAGTACCGTATACCTGTATGAAAATTCACCCAAGTAAATTTGGGACTGCCTCATGAATAGAGTTCAACTGACTTTCTGCCTCAGAATTAGGTACTGTACAGTGGAACCTCGGTTTTCGAACGTAATCCGTTCCATTAGACCGTTCGACTTCCGAAATGTTCGAAAACTGAAAGCGGAAGTCTCAATACAATAGGGAAACTAAAAATGGAAGCCACGTAGCACGTTCAGCTTCTGAAAATCGTTTGAAAACCAGAGCAGTTACTTCTGGGTTTTCAGCGTTCGGGAGCCGAAACGTATGACAACCGAGGTTCCACTGGATAGCTTATTTTCTTTTCACACACAATCCTTACTAAGCATTGCAAATGTGGGAGCAGCCAGGATGGACTAAAATAAGGGAAATGCTTGCAAAATTTCAGGGGATGTCTTTGTTTGTATACATTCTAGGGAGTGAGTTGTTTGGGAAATTATTCCAGCTGCTTTGAGTGCACTGCATATTTATTTGAAAATCCTTCTGAGCAGGTTTTTTTTTTGTAAGAGAGAGAGTTTAAAATGTCACTAAATGGTGAAAACTGCAGCCAATTGATTATTCAGCTGGCAAAATGGAAATTCCAAGTTGCATAGACCGCTAATTGCGGCCTGCCCACAGAATGACAGGTCTATAATTTTTAGTTTTGTGTGCATTCAAAGCCAGTCACCTTGACTCTTAGCAGTCCATTATCTGCTGGCCACCGACCATATGATGATATTCAAGGAATGACAGGTCTTTTCCATTATGGAATGATAAAATGTCCCCATGCTTTATTTAGATAAAGCTTTCTTCTGAGAGAGAACAACCAGTTGCTCATCTGATTCCTACATGTTCAAATGACACCAGTGTGCTTATGACTCTAAAAGTTTAAGGGTATTTTGTTGTTGCTGCTTGTTCTCTTGTGAAATTAGCATTTGGAATATTGTGGCTGAATGATAAGATGGTGGTAGCATTCATTTTAACAACAATTTCATAGAAGACGCGGTACAGGAAACTCTTAAGTTCTATATACTTCCTTCTTTAATTCCTCCTGCCCTTGAGGGGTGTGGGGGGGTACATGTGGGTACACATCTGTACAAGTGACATACTTCTCAACAAGCCAAGTTAACAATTCAATCCAAGGTGGATACATTTTCAGTCAAAGGCTAGGTTACAACGAATGCACAAGCCAATTGGTGAATTTTAACATGTTTATATTAGTATTTTACATAGGGCATGCCATATGGCCATGTATTTCCAAATTAGGTGTGCTCCAAACACCTCATAAATCTCTTTCAACTGCCCAATCTTTTCAACCAAAGAATTGATACAGCAATACTTTGAAGAAGTAATTCTATAATTCTAAACAGATCACAATTTGTAAATTCCTCAGATGGATTAATATATATTGAGAATGTTTCCATGTGTTTTAATCTGTGTTTAGCTTATCACTGATTTTTAAGTATTATTTGAATTTTTTTTTAAAAAAAACCAACCCTGTTTTAACCATTTTTAGTGATAATTTTACTGTTTGACTCTTTCTGTAAACTGCTTTGAGGTGTTTAAAGCAATCAAATGGTATATAAATTTTATGAAATAAATAAATATTCATGTATTTTGTTACTTATCTAATCTTGGCCAGGATGTGGAACAGGGGTCTGGGCATGATATTTCATACTATTGCGGAGTTTTCTTCTGTATTGCCTACCTTATTTTCTGATTTAGGACCGTTATGTTAAACTTTAATAGGGCTGTCCAAAATGAGAAAACGAGGTTGGAGTTCCCCCAACCCTGTATTAAAGGAGCATCCCTTCTTTTCAAATGTGTGATTCATGTCTAAGATCAAAAACATAACTCTTAGCTCAAAGGATGAAACAGGATGGAGATACATAAACACTACAACTCGGGGATTCTCATCAGTTCTCTGCAGGATACAATAGCACTAACACACCTCTTACTCCACAGGGTGGCTTGTACTCTGGGAATTGTGTGCTTCATCCAATTTTCTTCAAATAATGAACAAGTGCTATCAGGTTTATTGGTGCCATCTTGTGCACACTTTTGGGGTGTAAATTATTTATTCCACTAATTAAACTGTGAGCAGTCATGGACAGTGAGCTTACTAAGGCAATTCCATACATATTGGCTGTAGGTTAATTATTTAAGAATTGCGATACCACCAGAAATACCAAATAAATACTGATCTCATCAGTGAAAGCAATTGAATTCCTCTGGATTTTCCAGACTTCCACTTCACATAACCGTTATACAACGCCAATAAGTCCTGCATTGTAACACAAAAGATCTCAGCACTGACTTTATGTTTTTGCTTTCTTGCAATAGTGCAGAATTTCATCTTTTCTGTGGCCTTCCTAGGTAATAACAGCAAACCTTTCCAATAACGACTCATGTTTGGTCTTTCAAAAGCCATTCCCATCCCCACTAATCATTCTTTTGTATATATTATGTCTTTTAAGCATGAGTCGTGTAACTTTTATGTTCTATACAGTGGCTAAGGCTTGGAGATGACTGCTCGGAATAAATACCGGTAAATAAGGGTGTGGAAATGGTTTTAATACATAGTGCCTATCCCCAAAATACATAAAATGTCTTGGAATGCAGAAAATATGTACTCAAAACTATTTTTTACCATTTGTTAGAATGCACAGACTTTACCTTAACATCCTTTGGGCACTAAATAAGTTTCATTATATGTAAGCTACCGTGAACTCTTCGGCAGGACATAACTGTAATAAGCAAAACTATGGATGGCATAAATAGAAGCACTCTTTATAGTAGGCCATCAGTGTGAAATATACAAGGTACATTGCACTGTTTAAGAGATTAATCTGGCCATACATTTAACAAGGAACTGTTACACCAGACCACAAGCCACCAGATATGGATGACTTGACTGCAAGTGCAAATCTAGGGCCAGTTATGCATGGGTACATACAATTGGCTGCTTGAGTAATTAAATGCAGCACTTAAATTGGAAAGGACCGTCATTAAACATTTCTGAGAGCTAGTGATTTCAGCAAAAGGGATAAGCAGATGCTTGAATATCTTCCATTGAAATCTGCAGAACCTAATTATGGGAATGAACTGGTTCAGTTGAAGGAAATTCACCAAAGCTGAACTTCAAATGGTTTCTGGTTCATCTTCACATTGTCAGCATTTATAGGCAGTAATAACCAAGAATTCTAAAATTTAAAACATTCATCTTCCGAGAAAAAAACGCACTTCTTCCCTCCTCTTCCCATCAAAGCTTTGCTCCTAATATTAATTGCCTGGCTTACCAGAGAAATTAATGAAACAAGAATGAAACAAGCTGGAGGAGACTCTTGAGAGTCCCATGGACTGCAAGAAGATCAAACCTATCCATTCTGAAGGAAATCAGCCCTGTGTGCTCACTGGAAGGACAGATCGTGAAGCTGAGGCTCCAATACTTTGGCCACCTCATGAGAAGAGAAGACTCCCTGGAAAAGACCCTGATGTTGGGAAAGATGGAGGGCACAAGGAGAAGGGGGACGACAGAGTACGAGATGGCTGGACAGTGTTCTCGAAGCTACGAACATGAGTTTGACCAAACTGTGGGAGGCAGTGCAAGACAGGAGTGCCTGGCGTGCTATGGTCCATGGGGTCATGAAGAGTCGGACACGACTAAACGACTAAACAACAACTACAACAACAACCAGAGAAAACACAGCATTTGAAGAAATGGGAAGAGCTCAGTATTTATTTATTTTTTAAGGATGCAAGAGTAAGGAAAACCAATTTTAAAAGAATTTATGTACATTTCAGGTTTGATTGTTTTTATACATGATGCAAGTAACATTCTAAGCAGTTATTTAATATAGAAGTAAATGGATGTTATGGGGTTGTTGCTGTTGTTGCACCACTGGCAAGTGCACATAATTGCCCCCATCTTGGTGGCATCTACTTGCTCTGGGAAAACAGGCAGATGCTTTAGCATTATTACACACTACAATTCACTCTATACAGGCAGCCCCCCATGTAAGCATGTTCAATAGGTGTGCAATCGTTTATATGTAGATCACACCGAGCTAGGAAGAGACCCGGAAATGTCAGAGACGTCACTGAAATGTCACTAAAAGGGTGGAAAGGTGATGGGGTGGGCGCAGAATGGGGTGTTTGCTGGCTTTTCCAATGTGTTTCAATTATACGTGATTTCACCGGTGTGCGAGGTACTTCAGTACGTAAGCCCCTACTGCAGAGGTGGGGGACCTCAGGCAGGAATTTCTAGCCGAGCCTTGGGACTTGCTCCAGGCCACGCCCTGCTCCCCAGGCCCCATCCCTACCCAGTCCTGATCCAGCTCCTCTTCCAATGCTTTTTGCCAGGCTGGAATCCTTGAAAAGAATGAAACAAGCAGCAGCTAGAACCAGCAGGTAAAAACAATTTAAAACACCACTTAAGAGATGCATGCAGCTAAGGGGTAAGTAAATAAAACTGTGATGACGTGTCTTGCCTGGCTGGAGGAAAAGATGTGCATGCACAAACCTCTGGTTTTTGGCTGGCTGGAATGCAGCCTACTGCAGAAAGCTAAGAGTCACACATCCACCGTTTTGCCTTTTGCTCTGCTCAGCACTAGCATGCAGCTCCTGGAAGGTCCCCCATAAGGGGATGTGGTCATCAGAGTGAAAAAGGTTTTCTCCCTGTGACCTATAAGCTCCTGGGAATAGTAGATCTGTAAGGCAGGATGACAACAGGAAAGCATAATAGAGAAATCTCAACACCTCTGCCAAACTACTGTTCTTTGGATTCTTTTGGGGAAACCAGTTATTTAAGAGCCAAACTATGATAAGATCTGCCACTTCTTTTTTTTGTAGATACGGAGCCATTGGGAACTGCCAATCCGCTTGCAGCATCCATGCTGATTTTAACTTTTGTCTTTTACTGATGATTTTAATGTGCATTTTATATTTAGAGGTCTCAACAATTGCAACAACAAGTGATGTACACATTTTGTTAACGAATGATTCTGTTTAACGGTTCCATTCCATTTCCTTTCTTCAAACTCCTTTCAGCAAAAACTGTCTTGGTTCTGGTACAATGGTTTTATTCATGACTTCCACATATTACATTTACTAGTGAAAAGCAGGAATTATTTAGGAAGACTAAATCATCGTTTTGGGAAATAGATAGCATGGCCAAGAAGGATATCAACATTTGAAATTTCATACATTGAATATGGATCAATAATGTGATGCTGCTGGGAATTTGCTAAAGGTCAGATTTCAATATCAAACATTTATCTGTATAATGCTGCCTAACAATAGTATGATTGAGATATGAATGGATGGGCCAGAAACTAAATATTTTTACCACGTTGTCATTCAGCCTAAAAAGGATACTGCTGTGTTCAATTTGATGCTGCATGGTAAACTAACTGATAATTTGGTTGTTGGATGCAACTCTGCATGAAGCAATCATGAGTTAGTCCAGTTTGACTCAATTGGAAGAAAAGTTGGAACCACAACTGCAAGGTATTTGATTTGTAAGCCACAGATTTTGTGCAGCAGATTAATTACTGAAATAAGTTGGACAGGGACTGGGGAGCTAATGCTACTGAATGCCAGGGAGAGCAATAAAAATGCACACACAAAATTAACCATCTGCATATCAAGCACAGTGGGGGGAAATGAAGGAAAAGCCTCTAGGCATAACTAGATTAGAAAGAATTCTGCAGACTGATCCTATCCTACCTTTGCTGCTGCAAAAGTATTGCCACACTGGATTATAACTCAAGTTCCAGACTGCTGGGTCTGCCTCCTATGGGGGCAGATATTGGATGGCCATCTGTCATGGATGCTTTAGCTGAGAGTCCTGCGGTGCCAGGGCAAGGGGTTGGACTAGATGACACTGAGGGTCACTTCTGACTCTATGATTCTCTTATTGTACCTTGAACAAAACCTCTCCCACATACATGATCGAACGACGGAGACTGTCTCTTTTGTTTACTGGTTACTGGGAGGTAGTCAGCTAAGCTTTACTGAGAGTAGGCCCACTGCTATAAATGAATACTGTATGACGAAGTCAGATTTGTTATATTCGAAACATCTACTGTGAATGATACTCAGGTGTTTCCGTTTTTCCAATAGGAGCAAAAGGTTCTTAAATTGTTTCATTGGGAATCATGTGCAGCTCTGCCTGTTTCCCTCTCTGGATTATAGTGTGCAAGAAAATTTCAGTGACAAAAATGACCCAGTGTAGCAGACCCAATGGAGACTGTTTATTTTCCTAGTCCTGGCATCAGAGTAGAATCAAAACTGGCTACCACTTGTACAACTCTCAAAAGAAGAGTGTAGTGTCGTTGCTTCTTTCTTGCAGTACACTTTCATACAACCTGAGATATTTTCCCCCTAGGCCACAAATCAAAGAATGGCATCTTAAAACTGTCACATATTGCAGATGGGGGCTCAACTGTGGTCTAATTCAACATATTATTTTCTTCCTTCAATCCCTCCACCTTTTAACTTCACATCTAGCTTTGAAGAAGAGTTCCATGAAAGAAGCAGTGTAGCTTACTACTATGTTGTTTGAAAGGTGGGGATTTTCTTTTTTTTATATAATCTATTTTTATTAATTTTCCAATTAAAACACGATTATATCACATTCATTATTTCAAATTATACAAATACATATCAATTAAACCGAATATTATGCCAAATCATATAATATTTTCTGGAGTTCCCATGCTTCAAAAATTTGGGGATTCCTCGCACCCGTCTACTGCCGTCTTTTTCTAAAGTCCAAATCTTCTCTCAAAATCCAAAATAATCCCGATCATTCCCCACCAGTCACTAAAATATTTTCTTTTTTCATCCGATTTTTTCACAGCTGCTGAAATAAGTATCAAACGAGAGTTCACATATATTCTTTCTCCTGTGTGAGTTTTAATCGTCCTGCCCCCCCCCATATATCTTCTGTCTGGAATGTCCTGTTGCGTCAGCCTTTCAACACGGAGCAGCGCCATCTTAAAAAGCTTAGATCACTTTCGCTTTCTTAAGCTTTTTATTTTTTAAACCACCGATCTTTGTAGAATTTACAGCTTTTTCAGGCAAAGAAACAGCAGTCACCTTATGTATAGACTCTTGATAAGTTTGTGGCTCTCCTTGGGGATTTTCTTGTTTGTTCTCTTGGCTACGGTTGTCAGTTTGGCCAGTAGCATTAAGTGCCAGAGCTGTGAGATCCAGATCTCAAAGAGGACTGGGTTTGAGTCTTCAAATACCTTGCAATAGCAAGCCATGCAGCAGCCATCAGGTGAGTAATGAGTATCCTTGTGGGAAAGTTGTTGAATAGTTTCTGAATAATATGATGGAAGTCCTCCTCCACTTCTTAAATGTGGTGTTTTTTTAACGTTAATTTTTAATTGAGGCCTTACAGGATACCTCATCTTGAGCCAACATGTTGAGGAAGACATCTGCCTCAATAAAATTTCCTTTTGAGGAAATTCAGCAGATGACCATTGCCTTGCCCTAATATATAATCTCATGAATCATCACATTTAGGATCACAGAAGAATTTTCCCTTGAGCAGGATTGACTACCAGCCATGTGTGTTTCTTGTCTTCCCCTTTTGCACACTGCCTCATTCACTTCCTGGCAAATCACATCAGCTCATCTGGTCTAGCTCACCTTGTTGGATCCTGTACTTTGTGATGCACTTCCGAACTGTGCGGAACTATCTACAAGATGCTATTAGGTGTGGGATCCAACTTTAGCATTTATGGGTTAGATTTTATATTCTGTCCCTTTTGAGACCATATTCCCTACCTCCCTTAAAGTTCAGGTTATTTCTAATTTCTGGAACTCATAAGAAGCAGGTGGAAAGCTGCTAGGTGTCTGTTTATGTCTTAACCCATGATCTCTTTATAGACTGTTTATTAGCAATTGACAACGGATACGTTTAATGAAGCTATTGCAGGGCAATAGCTTGTTTGGAGAGAACAGCGAACTTTTGGGGCATTCTACTCTCGAGAATAGAAAGCAGACACAATTTCCCCCCACTTGTGATAAAGTCCATCTTCAGTGCAAAGAGATCAATTGTTTCCATGGACACCGAGGTAGAGCAAAACAATGTAGGTTTATTTGGTGTGAAACAAGGTTTAGGTGACATATCATGATATACCTTTAAACTTTTATGTGTTGGGGACTGATCAGGCAAATTGAAAGTGATGGCCAAACCAGGAGAGGAAGTAAAGTAACTGGGGGTTCAAACAAACAAACAAACAAACAAATAAAATTTGTCCAGTAGCACCTTAGAGACCAGGAGAGGAAGTAAAGTAACTGGGGGTTCAAACAAACAAACAAACAATAATGGAACCAAACGTTGACAGCATGATAGGCTGCTGCTGCTCACCTGACCTCAGGTTGTTTGCATTGCTGCCACTTTCAGTGGTGGGGAAGTGGTGCAAGGTCAGTATGGTGCAAACACACCAGCAGAGTCAATCTGGTGCTCCTGCTGGCTCGTTTGTGTGGCACCAGCCTCCTCACTGTATTGCCCTCCCCTTCCCCATTTGGGTAAGCATCAGCAGCTTAAGTAACTGGAGGTCACATGAGCAGGTGGAGTACCTGAATACTTCCTCAAAATTTATCGTGGGCTGACCAAAACGAAAATAAAAACTGCCATAGATGGTTTGAAGAGCAGGGAATTATGTGGCTGTGTAATCTCCCCATTTGCAGGTTTTATTCACATAGGTACAGCACAACTAGTATTAACAGAAATAAATTCAGGCAATTTCAATAATGAATCTACCTGCTTTGGTTTTGATTCTGTTCCCTCCTTTGTCCTGCAGAATAAAAAATCTTATCTGCGCACATGTGGAAATCTCTATGTAAATGCTGTTAGGACTCAGGGTATTTAACTATAGTCAGGGGTTTAATTCTCCCATCTGACATCCCGCTCATTTTCAATGTGGTCCATCATTTCTGGTATGACATTACTGAAAGCCTACTGATTAAAGCCAGCTCTCTTATGCATACTTTACCTCTGTGACCTACGAGTGGCTTGAAACCATTTGAACTCTGTCTAAATTGGATCCCCCTGGTTGTAAGTGTTGCTCCATGTCACTTCTGTGTCAGTTGGATGGAAATCTTGCTGCAGAGGATAAAAGTTCACAGCTCAGTATTAATCTACTGGGCAAACTACATCTATGGCTTTCAGGGTTTTACTTCAAAAAAGAAAAGAAAAAACTTTGTGATGACCTCTGCCAGGTAGAACCGAATGTAAAATGGTCTAATATTCATTAAAAAACAACCACCAGGGAATATTTAGAAGGTAGCACTTGTCACACCATTGCATTAAATAAATACCACATGATAATAGCATAATGAATATGGAGAAATGGGTTATTAAAAATGAAGGCTCGCCTAATTAATAAAACATGATTGTGTCTAGGTGACATGATTGTCTGTCCTCTGTACACAAATACATGAATTGGGAGAGGATAATAAAGCCATCTAAAGATTCCAACCCTGGCTTCTGTTCTACAAAGCCCGTACAAAACTCTCTTAGAATCATAGAATTGTAGAGTTGGAAAGGACCACGAGAATCATCTAGTCCAACCCCTGCAATGCAGGAACCTCTTGTCCAATGTGGGGCTCGAACTCATGACCCTGAGATTAAGAGGCTCATGCTCCACTGACTGAGCTATCCCAGGTTCTCTTGAACCCATGGCAGCTATGCTTTTTCAGCAGCCACATACTCTTCTTGGCTTAACCAATTGTATGATTGCTGATTGCATAGCTGTGCTGGACTCCAGTTGCCTTTTGGCACTGAACTGCAGATATTTTCAAAAGCTGAAATTTCTTTGGTTTTAGGAGGAGAGGGCAGAGGAGAGAAGTTAATAATATGAGCCCGACTGTCAATCTGGCCCAATACTGACTGATTATAGCTTAGTAGAAGCTCTGGCAACTGATTTTTTTTTCAGCATTTGAGATTTTTAAAATATAAAAATAACCAACACTTGGTTAATGAATCCAGGCCACTGCAAGAATACTGTTGTGCTGTTTATTCATATATTTTTCAGACAGAGTATATTTTTGCATGCTGAAGGTCCCATGTTCAGGTATGTTTTGGAGAAACCCCTGTCTGGAAACCTGGAGAGCTTCTGACTCAATATAAGACAGCTTCCTATGTTTCTCTGTTCACATCCCTGTTTAGTTCAATCCTAACCATGTCGACTCAAAAGGAAGTCCCAATCGATTCAATGGGGCTTATTCCCAGGTAAGTGCAGTTGGATTGTGGCTGGGTAAATGCATCAATTTTAATGATATCAATAGCACTCTTTTAATTCTAAAACAAATGTGTCTTTTATTGAAATGAAACAATCAAATTCCACCAGCTGAAGTCATAGGGTAAATAAAGATTTCAGCATTGGTAGCTTTCATTGCAATTGAGTTGTGCATCTCTTTCTAAAACCTGGTAAAACAAAGACAAAAAGATCAAAATTCTATTGATAACAGAACAGTTTGTATGTTGTGCTATTGGTCTACTGAGCTCATTGCAAAAAAATGTGCCCACTTTTTTTGTTCTACAGTTATCTTAGGAAAATCTCCTTTAATGGTAGTATTTATGAAACTCTCGTGAGATGCAGATAGTAGATCAAATCCTCCCCCTGCATAATAGTACTGTATGCCCTTTCCAAAGCAATCAGTGATATTCAAGCTACAGCTGCAAAAGAGCCTTGTGAGCTTAGAAAACCCATGGTTGATATCTTCCCAACCTTAACACAAAAGATCTAGCAACCCATCATTATATCTCATTTAGGTTCTAATGACTTAAGACACATCTGTTTGGGCTATACCGGCTATAGCAGACCCCCCCCCAATCTTTATTCTACAAATAAGTGTTTTAGTCTCACATGATGATTCTGATAAACTAGGCAAAAATGCCATATTTTGTGATCCCCTGCAGTGCTGTCTGCAGATATAGCTATATATCTATCTACCTATAGGGTTGCCAGACTCAATAGTAGACAGGACTTCTGTGCCTTTAATTGCCCTGCTCTCTTTTGAGTCTGGAAACCTTAAAGAGAAACCAGCAGACCCTTTGTTTAATTTCCAAGCAAAGGGTTTGCTGCTTTCTCTTTAAGGTTTCCAGACTCAAAAGAGAGCAGGGCAATTAAAGGCACAGAAGTCCTGTCCACTATTGAGTCTGGCAACCCTACCTACACACACAATCATATCCCATCAGATGTCAAGGAAATAAACAACTACCTGACTTTTAGAAGACATCTGAAGGTAGCCCTGTTTAGGAAAGTTTTTAATCTTTGATGTTTTATCGTGTTTTTATATTCTGTTGGGAGCCACCCAGAGTGGCTGGGGAGACCCAGCTACATGGGTGGTGTATGAATGAATGAATGAATGAATAATATTGGGTTAGCTGATCCATTAGTTATCTTTGAACTCTGTGGTCTTACAAGTTATACATATTTGTTTAAAGTGTGTTACCAAGACCCAGGATAGTGTAGATATCTATGAATGTTAAATAAAGGAATGCCCAAACATTCTCCCAGGTCCCAATTTATAACAGCAGCAGTCCCTTCATGACTTTGGAAGGAGTGGCAGGAAGATGTTAATACAGAACAGAACTTTCTATTGCTTAATGTTTCAATGGAAATTATTCCCATACATCCATGAATAAGTGAGAACCAAAACAGGTTACTGAAAGAGACTCCCTTTGGCACTTGCCTGTCACGGCATATTTTTGACCTTAGGAATTTCAAATCTTTGAATTTTTATTCAGTTGGGTCTCCCCCTGCCCCATCCCATCTTGCCGCAGATAGGATTCTGGAATAAAAGGAGATGGGAAAGTGGTGGCTCTCTAGATGCTGTTGGGCGGTGACTCCCAATATCCCTGACGATTGACCATGCAGGCTGGGGCTGATGGGAGTTGGGGCCCACAAGTTCTCCTGTCTGTCTTATCTGTATTTTTATTAGAACCCTTCCTTGAGCATTTCCCAATTTCAGGGCTGCTTTATGAATACAAAAATAATCCATAGTCTTTATGGATTTATCCTATTATTCAATATATTATTTTGAAATAAAAGAGTTTGGTATTGCTTAGGCTATCGAGGAAAAGTATTTATTAGAATCCTTATTCACATTGGGTTCATTTTTCTCCTTTCTTTCTTTGTTCTAGTTGTGTCTTAACCTTGCTCAGTGTCAACAGAGGCCACAAGGCACTGAAGAAATCTAGCTGGCACTTACACGGCACAAAAAGTATACCTCTGAATAGCCTATCTGATCCACGCTGAGCATAAGCACCAACTGTCGTAACCTTTTATACAGTTCCATCCTCTCCCCAGAGGAGCAACAAGGTGCTGCTGCTGCATTTTTTTAAAAAAATAACACTAATTAAAACCGAAAACTAATTAAAATCTCTAGAATTCGGTATACTGCCCCATAATTATGGAAGTCATCCACAGATTTTGTATATAGAACATAAGAGAAATATTGTAGAATACAGATTGTTGAAAGCATTGCAGCAGTGCTATAGCACTCCTTAGAATAGATACTGTGGCTTTAAAGTGATCCATAGCTCTGAAATTTGTTAAACAACCTTACTCACATGGATATACTTGGAGACACCACCTGAAACATTTAGATAAAATTATCCACCAGTGACATACCTGAACATTATATAGCTTGCATATTGGCAGTGTGAATTCAAACATTTCTTAATTTATATGTGGCTCAGTTTTCAATCTGAACCTTTGTTCACAGTCTCTGGAAATATCTATATGCTATATATATTAATTTTGTAACAACAATACTTTGCAGTCTTTGTTTGGTGAGGGTGCTGATAAAGAGAAAAAAACGGAAATTAGAAGCTGGTTAGCTTAATATCTGGTCCAGGAAAACTGATGGAAAGCTTTATTAAAGACCGAATTAATAGGCATTAGAAGAACAAGCTTTGCTAAAGGAAAACCAGCGCAGTTTCCTCAAAGGTAAGTCCTGATTTTTAGCGTTTCAAAAAGCATATGGGAAGGGGTGATCCAGGAGAGATTGCTCTTGAATTTTCAAAAAAAGCTTTTGATAAAGTCATGGGACAACACGACAGAGATGTAAAGCGGAGTCCCCCAAGGATTCGTGCTTTTAAACCTGGTCATAAATGACTAGGGTTAAGGGTGAGCAGTGAGATGGCCAAGTTTGCTGATGACACCTAATTGCCCAGGGGGGTAGAAATATTAATTAAACAGTATATAAATGCCTTAAATGAATAAATGTTAAAACTATGAAATTTGTTACCATAAGATGAAGTAATTGTCACCAACTTGGATGGCTTTAAAAGGGGGTTAGACAAATTCATGGAGGAGAAGGCTACCAGTGGCTACTAGGCATGGTGCCAGTATAAGAGGTTGCAATGCCTCTGAATATCAGTTGCTAAGGAGCATGAATGGCAAGAGGGCTGTTGTGCTCATGTTCTGCTTGTGACCTTGGTTGAGAACAGAATGTTGGACTAGATGGGCCTTTGGCCTGATCCAGTAGGCCATAAAGTACTATTCTCATGATTCCCTAGGGAAGAGGAACTACGGTAATTCATGAATCAGCTTAAGTCTGATGCAGGGATTCTCTTTGCTTCTTCGCCTAATTTCTTTTTATGCCATTGGTTTTGTCCTTTTGTGTTTCTGTTCCTTAAAAAAAGGGGAACGGGATTTGCCAAAACACTGCTACGGAAATAACTGTGCTGCTGGATGGAAAACATGTTCTCTAAAATTGCTTTCTTCAAAACACAGTAAAAACCTGCTTACCAGGGTTGTTTAATGGTTTACTTTGCAAGCGGCCAACCTGTGGCTTGCAGGCCACATGCAGCCAGTCCCCTTATCCTCTGCAGCCCACTGGCTGCCCCCGGCTGAATTTGTTGCTACCATCCTGCAGTTAATTTACTGCTGGCCTGCAGCCCACTAGTTTCTTTCCCCACTTATCTTGCCATTTAGTAGCTTCCCTTCCTGCTTATCTTCCCTTCCTTGCCTTTCACTGCTGCCTCTCAGCACTACCTTCTCCTGCAGCCTGCAAAGATGGGCTGTTTCCTGCCATTTCCTGCTCCTTGGCAGCCGGCCATATAGTACACTCTATGGTTGTCCACTTCTAGCCGGAAATGACAGGAATGAATGAGCCCATCTCAGTGCTTCAGGCGTGGCTGGATCTCATCATGTCCCCCTTGACCAAAAAAAGAATAGAGAAGGAAAGCAAAGAAAATGGAAAAACGGGGAATGTTACTTATAATTGTGTGGTTTTTACTTATACAGAAGGTGGTAATTTAGTAATTCAACCAGTGCTAAGGCTTTTTTCTGTTGTTTTATATAATAAGAAAGTAGCCCTAAGTGCGAAATAGCTTTTTTATTTATTTACTGCATTATGGAAAAAACATCAATGAAATAACATTCTCTTTGCATTAGTTATAGCACTGACTGACATAAAAATCACAGCTCAAATTCTTCCAGCTGTCTGTGTCTCTCTACTGGAAAACATTTTGTGGCATATCTTACCGGTAGAAAACACAGGCTTATAATTCTTTCTTGAGGCATGTTGCTGGCTGATCCTTGATACAGCAGAGCAGAATCTTTAACATTTTTATTAAAATAAAGTAACTTTTGTGATTTTTACTAATGTAAACAAGTATACAACCACCCCAAAATGGCCGTAATTCCTTGCTTTTAGTTTTGTGGATAGTTGATAGCGGGTGGCGCTGTGGGTTAAACCACAGAGCCTAGGGCTTGCCGATCAGAAGGTCGGCAGTTCGAATCCCCGCAATGGGGCGAGCTCCTTTTCCTCGGTCCCTGCTCCTGCCAACCTAGCAGTTAGAAAGCATGAAGTGCAAGTAGATAAATAGGTACCGCTCCGGCGGGAAGGTAAATGGCATTTCCGTGTGTTGCTCTGGTTTGTCAGAAGCGGCATAGTCATGCTGACCACATGACCCGGAAGCTGTACGCTGGCTCCCTCGGCCAATAAAGCGAGATGAGCGTTGCAACCCCAGAGTCGTTCGTGACTGGACCTAATGGTCAGGGGTCCCTTTACCTTTACAGTCATTCTTGACATGATCCAGCAACAAAAACAGGCTGCTTACTGCGGTCTCTATAGCAGCATAAAAACTTACCACAATTGCTTCATGATTTGCTAACGCCTAGAAAGGCAGCATCTTTTAATTGCTGGAGTTTCACTGTTGTATGCATTGTTATTCTTAAGCTGTAGTGCATGGTTTGTTTTGATTTCTTTATTTTCCCTGATAGACTAAATGCGTTGCCAGAATGTGAACAAGTACTTACAATGTGTTCTCATTAGGCAGCGCCAGAGCCAAATATGGAGTTCCTGGTAAATAACTGGTGTCAGGCTTTGGGTCTCAATAATTTACTCAAGTCGTGATGTCAGATGGAATGGAATTTTATGTTGTGCTTTCTTTGCAGAAGAGTGACTGGAATTTGTTTAAAAATAGATGTTATACATTCCCCTAATTTTTGCATTTGCCATGTTATTTCACAGTCTTTGCCCGGCATTCTTCAAATGCACTGGTAGTATTTCTGTTTCATTATTTTTTTCAAGCACCGTTTGATGACACTGATTTAGCAGTTTCTCACAGTTCACTGCTTCAGTTTTCATCAAATTATATTTCGAGTTACACTAGACACTTTCATCATCAATTTCCATATGCCTCAAAGACATAAAGCGACCAGTTTGCCAACTCTGAATTCAAAGGCTAGACAATAACTAGAGGAGAACGGTTTTCAAGTAGAACGGAGCTGTCTGAAACAACACACTTAAAACCTCAGAATTGCTTTTAGCCGAGGACTTCCAAGGTATGGTAGCTGCTACAAAACATTCATTTTTGTGTCAAGACAGAGGATAGAAAGGGGCACTATCCAGAGCTTAAATTATATAAAAGGATAAGGATATTTCCCTACTTTTGTAAGATTTGTCCACAAGTAGGCTGATAGACGGGTACAACAGTACCTTAAAGGTATATACATGACAAACTGTTATTCTGCCTTTCCTTCACACCACCCATTGATTAAATTCAGGTGGGATATTTTTGTAATTGAAAAGGGACTTGTGGGCACAATTGGGGAATTTCTTCACTAAATAAATGCCAGCTTCAGAAAAGGGATTTTTCTCAGGGCTGCTGTATGGAAGAAAAAAGTTAAATCCACCTGGTGCATGCCTGCTCTGATCCTGTTAATTATAAGCCCCTCCAGCTGATGCAGTCTGCATTTTTTTTTAAAAGAAAAAAAGAAAACAGCATGTTAAACACACACACATTTATCAAGCCTGGTTTGGTGCTCAGAGGGAACATGTGGAAAGGCCTTGAAACCTTCCCTTTCTTGATTGCTTAAAAACGGAATAAATACAATGTTCCAAACTAACCAGAAGCAATAAAGGCAGCAGCATTAATGATTATTGGAAAAACCAATTAAAACGGTTACAAAGAATAATAAAGTAAAAGGTAAAGGACCCTTGGACGTTTAAGTCCAGTCAGAGGAGACTATGGGGTGCAGCATTCATTTTGCTTTTCAGGCCAAGGGAGCCGGCATTTGTCCACAGACAGCTTTCCGGGTCATGCGGCCAGCATGACTAAACCACTTCTGGTGCAACGTAACACGGTGATGGAAAGCAGAGTGCATGGAAACGCTGTTTACCTTCCCTTCACAGTGGTACCTCTTTGTCTACTTGCACTGGTGTGCTTTCAAACTGCTAGGCTGGCAGTGCATGGGACAGAGAAACAGGAGCTCACCCCGTCATGGGGCTTTGAACTGCCAACTTTCAGAGCAGCAAGCCCAAGAGGCTCAGTGGTTTAGACCACAGTGCCACCCACTCCCCTCACAGTATCCTTTACAAGAAATAATACAACAAGTAAACAGAAGTTTATTTTTATCTAAACTCTGTAGCAAAAGCCTTTAGGAAAAGGAGGTTTCCCAAAGATTTATTTTTAAAACTCATCTAAAATTCTGAGGCCATGCACATCTCTGAGAGAAGAGAGTGTGAGGTTCTATGACAGGCATCCCCCAACTGCGGCCCTCCAGATGTTTTGGCCTACAACTCCCATGATCCCTAGATAACAGGACCAGTGGTCGGGGAAGATGGGAATTGTAGTCCAAAACATCTGGAGGGCCAACGTTTGGGGATGCCTTTTCTAGGAGCTACCACAAAAAAGGGCCTGTCTCTTATGTCTGTCAGTTTGATTGACTTCACAGGCAGGCACACAATAAATGTCTCTAAGGGAGAGCTTAGTTAACAGGGGTCTGCAAACTTTTTCAGCAGGGGCCGGTCCACTGTCCCTTAGACCCTGTGGGGGGGGCGGACTATATTTTGGGGGGGAAACCAGTGATGCATTTTAAATAAAAGGACACATTCTACTCATGTAAAAACACCCTGATTCTTGGACCGTCTGCAAGCCAGATTTAGAAGGCAATTGAGCCGGATCCAGCCCCCGGACCTTAGTTTGCCTACCCATGGCTTGGTACCTGGGTACCAGCATAGCTCTCTCACTGTCCCACAGTACCTAACAAGTCTCTATATGAAATCAGCCTAGAAGTATGCAGGTCTACTTCCTTATCCCAAGTGTCACATGCAATCCTTTACCAGTGGTATATCCTTGATTAAAATTAAATCCTCAGCTCAGTGTGGGAATCCATCAAAAGATCATTTCAGCATAGCTGCCAAGTTTTCCCTTTTCTCATGAGGAAGCCTATTCAGCATAAGGGAAAATCCCTTTAAAAAAGGGATAACTTGGCAGCTATGCATTTCAGTTCTACCAAACTATTTCATTTTTTATTTTATTTTTTTGAGGTCTGCACCTAGAAGGCTAAACACATGCCTAAGTACAGAACCAAAAGAAAGTGCCAAGTAATCCAACATGAAAAGGGTAATTATAAGAATACCCTTTTAATAAATCAATCTAAGTATTGCTCTGATGTAAACAGCTTGATTTAAATATTGACATACAAATTAGTTTTGGAAAGCTAATTTGTACTTTATAAACATGCTTTATTGTTCACAAAAAATCATCCAAAGGACAAAAGAGAATCAAATCATTAGCCAGCAAAAGTAAAATATCAGCGACCCTTTTGTAGAGTATTCTTCATTCAAATGTGAGCACTTCAATGTCCCTCTAATTCCAGAGAACATTATGTGTGTGCTTAACTTTTTTTATTGAAACTGAAATGGAACGTCAGTGTGCATAAATGTTACATTGTCCTCTTAGTTTGCACTTTATCATTACTCAGTTTATATTATTAATTGTTTTAACCTGTCAAATTCAGGTATTTTTCTAAACTTAATGTAAATTCTTAAGCACATGAAATTTCTTTTGTGTTCAGTGGATCTAACCATATGCTTCAGAAACAAAATTTTCAGCATACAGTAGTTATATAAACAATTCAAGACATGCTAACATGGAATGAAAATCTAAAGATTTAGACTATGCTTTAAGAGAGACTAATGCCTGCCCAAGAACTAGCACATTGTGATGTGTGCTTTTTGCAGGTTTTTTTGTCACACTCATTTTCCCCTGCTGAATTACTTTCTACTTCCACCTCCAAGTTTTAAAATGGGTGTTTAAAGAACTGCTTTAACAAGTGCAGAAAAAGATGATTTGGCCACTGTGTTCAACTTCCCACTGATTTCAGTGCCACTTACTCAACATGTTAAGCTCTTCATTTCATAGTCTTTGGTGACACAGAATGCATGCCCAATCCTGAGGTTTATTTTTGATGTGACATTTCCTATTACTGCTGGGTGCTAGAGAAAATTGAAATTTGCTTTTTCAAGACCTGTCAAACATCCGACCTCACTACATAAACCAGAGCTCCCCAACTTTTCTTAGGCCTGGCTGGGGGTACACCTGGAAATCTAACTGCTGTGGGTACTACAAAATACCTAATTCACATAAAAACTGGTGGTGTTCAGACCTCTCTATCCAAACAGCAGGTTACATGCCTACAGGCCTCCAAAGCATGTAAAACAAAGACAGAAAACAGGCACCTCACCACCACCAAAAGGCAACTTTTCTGTAAACAACAAAAAGGGGGGAAACAAGAAAATAGAATAGGGAGGAACAGGGGCCCTTGGTGAGTGCCACAGGGGTGTCTGAGGCTGCACTGGTAACCACAAACGTGAACTGAAATATACGCATAGCACAAGCAATGCTCACTGCTCAAAGGAGCAGAAAGTCACCTCTTGATAACTTCTTCCCATTAGGAATTAAAATCAGAATTGGACCTCATTTCCATGTAACTGTTTTGGATATGAGCCTCAGGCTGACATTTTCAATTAAGATTGCAGAGAGTCAGATGAATTATAGCTGAACTGTGATCTGCCTGCCTTTTGCAAATCCCAGTCACATCAGTTTCCAAGTCTAGTCCAGAGGGAGCGATTAAGTTGACTATTGTTGACTGCAAGGGTAAAATCCCTCCCTTCACCACGGGAATATTCCTTAAAATAATCTTATGGGCTACTAGGACATTACTTTTCTGCCAGATGTAAACCCGGACATGTTTTCCATCTGAAAGTCTCAGTATACATGCAATATTCAGACTTAACAAATTTGCCTCATTGTTTCAATGAAGATTTCTCTTACTTTGCACATACACAAAATTCAATTTAGCTAGTAATATTGAGAAAGTGCAGGTACTAGAGATGGAGAATAGCATGGAAGGTTCCTAACATTGTAACATTCTTTGCATTCAGGGCTACCCTACCAAAGGCCAAGTGAGGTGGCTGCCTTAGTCAGCTGATTCTGAGTCATGAAAAAGCAGAGCATGGCCAGATTTATTACTGTTGTATTTTCATTGGGACTTGAAGGATTTTCAAGTAAAGTACCAAAATATACCTTGACTAGACAGATTGTGTGTGTGTGTGTGCGCGCGCGCCAGTGCCATTTGCTGTTCCGTATCAGGCAAGCCCTGCATGTACTCGCCTGAGAAATACCTTCATGCTGCTGAGATGAGTATTGAAAAGTTGAAAATACAACATACCCTGCAAGTGTCCCAGAAAAACAGGGACATCCCATTCCCCACCCCCACAAAAGCATGGTGGCCATTTGGGTTGTTGTGATCTGGTGCGATTTTGTGCTGAGATCTCACCCCCCAAAAGGCATTTTTGGGGCTGTGATCTTGTGCAGCACCCCAAAACACTTTTTTTTTCTTCTATGAGAACACAGCCCTGGGGGAAAAAACATGTATTTTGGGCTCCGTGATCTCGTGTGGGTCACATGGCTTGCGCAGGAGCACAGTCGGGAAGGCAGGCATTCTGGTCTGGGGACTCAACATGTCGGAGGGTATGAAACAATTATATTCTGCTTTATAGCCTTAGGAGGTTTTCAAAGAGGCTTGTAAAGAATCTGCAGAAGACAACTGCATTCAAAAAGATTTGCAGATATAATCAGAAACAACGTTGGGCCAGATTTGTTCAGACGTAGTACATACACGCATATTTGACCTTGTTTTTTGTTTTCCCTTGTAGAACCTTTGGGCAGCAAGCCCACTGTGGATCTCTGAGGTGAGGACCTCAGTCAGCCCATGGTGGAGCCAAGGCTGTATTATATACACACAATATCTTTGAAGCACATTCAAAGCACATTCTTTCCCTCAAAGAATTCTGGGCATTGTAGTTTACCCCCCCCCCCACACACACAAAGTTACTCTTCCCAGCAACTTTTAACTACTGTGAGGGGGAGGGGATGTGTTTTGAGTGTGCTTTAAAGGTATAGTGCACACACAGCCTAAGTCTTTGCTGGCAGTTGGCAGGCAACAGCTCCCATTTAGGACCTCCTGCGGCAAAGAAGTGGAGCCAAGCAGCTAGAAGTCTCACAGCCCACGATGGAGGCAAGTCTTCCCTTGCTTGCAGATGGCAGTTGCCAGGCAACAGCTTCCACTGAGGATCTCTGAGGGAACGTTGTAGGGCTGAGCCCTAGACTTCACTCAGCCCTTGATCAAGGCAAGTCTTCCCTTGCCGGTCGTTGCATCATGTTGCCTAATATTCCTATATTACCTCGATTTGGCAGGAGTTACTGCACTGTTCAAACATTAAAGTTTTACAAGATCAGCTGACGTTACCAGTGGTAGCAGTGATTAAAGTTTACTTCCATAAACAAAGGCAATTTGCATTGTCTGTGACCGGTTGTAAAAGCATTAAAGGTACAAAATATCTGTAAAGCCTGTTTCTTTTCGGCCCAAACTAGATGGGATGGTGTCAGAACCATGTGAAAACTGGGTCAGAAGTCAAATACCTATAAAACAGCGGGGTGGAGTGATTTAAAGAGCAATGTGGGCAGGTGGGAAAGACTGAAATTAACCTGTGTCCAAGCTGTGCCACTCCCTTTTGTATAGGGAAATTGGATTCTTGTGGGAAGGGGATATGTTAAGATGTTTCCAAGGGAAGGGAAAAACAGCAGAAATAATAGAAAATGTGTCCCTTCAAATTTGTCAGGGAACACTGTAGAAATGGTAACACCAACAGTGTTATCCTGTTACAAATAATTAAATGCCGGTAAGGTATATTGGGTCTAACGGCATTTAACAGTCACAAAAAGGATTTTGCTGATGGATACAAATTTAGAATAGTTGTAACCACATGTGGAAGCAGAAAATGCTTTTCTATCGACATAACTTACAAATGAAAGGGACACTTTGGTTAAAAGATAATAATTATTTCTGAATACAGTACTTGCATGAAAAGCTCAGACCTGCTTTGTGCAACATCTCGCCTGATTCCAAAGAACTCAGAACTTGCCACTACGGTGTGACATTTTGGTTGTTCCTAATCAAGGTATCGCCCAACTGTGGATTTTGGAGTTTCTGCATAAAAACGTTATGTCATTGTTTCCATCTAAATATGGATAAATGAAAAATTGGTCCTGCTTTATAGGATGCACATTGTAGTGATGCTGAACACTGAGCTCCAACACCAAGGTATATGAAAATTGTGTGTGTGTGTAAATACATTATTGCAGGTGAACAGGGAGTATATTCATGCATGGAATTCAGGTGTCAAGCTTTTCAGTTTTATGGCTTAAATGTTTATTTAGACTATTTAATGAAAATCTATCGATTAGTTTGATTTGACTGGCAGTTTTTCACATTATACCGCAGAAAATTATCTTGAAGTGGTAGAACTAATAGAGATGGCTGCTTAATTACATGTGCTGAGTACTGAGGTAAACGTTTGAAAATCCGAAATGTTGTCCGACACCTCACTGGCTCCTTTTGTGTTGCTTTATGGGAGGCCAAATGGGGATCTTCCAATCAGCTACCTAATTTAATTTAATAGGAGCAAAGCGGCAGATGACCAGTATCCTGTGAAAGAGCTCTGACCCAGGGAATAGAAAAGGCCCAAAGGATATCTGGGGAGACTTTATTCTTGCTGCTGTTTACTGTTCCTCCTTACTGTGCCATCAGCATCTCTCTCTGGATAGGGAGCAAAAGTCACATCCTAAAAGGAATTATCCTCTAATTCCTATATGAAGAAGAGCAATGGGTTTTGGACTCTTTCCTTAAATCTGGAAGTTCCTTGAGTATGAAGTAGTTTATACACCATTTCCCCCACATCTGAGGGTGGTGGGGTTAAACACATAAAAAAACCCACACCCTACATTTATCAAAAAAGGAAGGAAAAGTCTTGTAGCACCTTAAACCGAACACATTTATTGTGGCCTATGCTTTCATGGACTAATGCCCATCTGATGTAGCAGCTGATATTTCAAAAGAAGATATAGAGGGTGGTATTTCAGAATGTGAATAATAGCTACCATTTCTGTCCTTGATGATTTTCTTAATTGGAAGCACTTCTAGGTGCACAACAAGTGCTCTCTCGCTCTCAAGGCTTCTCTGAGCCCCTTTCCTTCTTGACCTTATCTTTTGTGTGTCCAGTTCATTTATAGAGTTGACCAAGTTCCCCCCCCCCTTCCCTCAGATACAGACAATACCTGGGAAAAGTATAAAATGTGCAAAAACCAGGACCTGGATATAGTGTTGCTCTCTACGCCTGAAACTTCTGGTCAGCTCAGGAGGGAACAGATCGATTTTGGCTATTGGATTGACTGTAGTTGCCTTCTGCTTCCTAAGAAAATATTGTTACAAAAAAGAAAATAAGAAAATATTGTTACACCCCACCCAATCTCCATGCGCAGTGCAAGATTCCAGAGGTCCAGGCGTTTACCCGAGTTTGTGTTTCCTTTGGAAATGAGGCACAGTGGAACTGTGGTGTCTTTATGATATATGGTTTATTTACACACATGTAGGCAACCTGAGCCTAGATGGAGAGAGTTCAGAACATGCACATTCCATAAGGTCTCCTGCTTCTTCCATAAGTGCAGCAGAACAGAAAAATCAGCCATGCTCTGTCTCTTTGTTATAGCCTGTCCCATGGTGATTACTCCTTGTCATTGCCAAAAGAAAATAATTTTCCCCCAGATTACATAATCCAAACTGAAATCCTAAACCCCCTTTTGTCACTTCTCACTAATACACAGCTAGAGGAGAGGCTCCACTCCCGTTTCTGTCTGGCACTGAATGTTTTGATGGCTCGTCAGCCTTTGCCCCACTAACAACCCACACTTAGACAGGCTGGCCTGGCTTGTTAACATAAACTTAATCCAGCCGTTCAGTGTCTGGCACAGTTTAACTCCCCAAACCTTGATTAAATTCTAATTTTTATTGGACCCAGAAATTTAGGGTGTCTCATACCCTACAAACGCATAACAATATATGTCTGTATTTGACAGCCGAATGGAGCTCCATTAACTGACAATAGTTCTAACAATGATCAGGAGAAGAAACAACTATGGAGAAATTTAATGGATACTATCTGGCCTTGAATCAATAACTCACTTCTCTCCATCACATTTTTTTACAATAAAACTGAACTCCAGGCAGTTTACAACAAACTGTTGAGTGAAAATCAGTTGTTAAGAATATTGTTCATTCTATTGATTTTTTTAATGAATTTAAATGTGGTGTAATGGTTAGAGTGTTGGAATGGGACCTGGGGGACCAAGGTTCAAATCTCTGCTCAGCTCTAAAGCTCACTGGGTGGTATTGGTCCAATCACTGTCTCTCGGCTTAGGCTACTTCACAGACTGGTTTTGAATCCTGTATGCCATCTTGAGTTCCTTGGAAGAAAGGTGAAGTATAAATGTAATATTTATCATTATTAGTAATAGTAGTAGTAGTAGTAGTAGTTGTAGCAATAGTAAGCTGCTAGGTAAAATAATAAAATAATACGAATCTGCAACAAATTCAACACTAGCACATCTAACAAATCTAATAATAATTCATACAGTAATCAATAATAGTAATTATTAATATATAATTAAAGGTTGGTTGAACTGGATTTAGATGCTAATGTGTATATTTTTGTCATTCTTTGATTGAATGACAATATTACGCTGTTGAAATTATGCTGTTATAAATATTGTGCTACTATGTAGCCCATTATTATTTTTTACAATGAAAGTGAGAACGTAATGAAGGGGAGAAGATGGGAATAAAAAATATATATAATAAAAAACCATACATAATATAGCTACAAAATTTCAAACAATACATTTCTTAAGCAAAATATAATTCAGTAAAATATCTTGACTCATTCTCTCGTGTCTCTCTCACCAGCCTTCTCACTGCTGTTCCTTTGGCTATCTTCCTTACAGAGAGGGGGAGCCTTTTATACAAGAATAGTCCCTTATCTGCAGTGTCTCGCTTGAACCTGATTTGAGCTTCTGGTTGTTATTTGAATGTCAACAGATCCATGAATATATTACACTTACCTTTTCAATCTGACAGGTGACTTTTAAATTAAGAGTTCTACAGTGCCATTCTATGCATGTGTACTTGGGAGTATTAGATTACTGTACATAGGATTGTACTGTGCATGTTCTGTTCTATGGAATAGATCCAGAATACGTTCCTTATACCACTTGCCGTACCTGGCAATTACTACTCAGTGGGACTTCTCAGTACCCTTGTATATGATTGCATTGTTACAATGTGTGTGTGTATACTGGTGTGTGTTAGGGTGTGTACATACATCCTGCTGGATTAAGAAATTTAGATGATTCCTTCCACACTTTCGGCCTAATGGGGTCAAGAGGACACACAATTACAACTAAAACTATAGGGCAGTCCCCCAACCCCCTAGAGCCGATTTTGAGGGCACACGGGACTCTACAAGGAGAGCAGAGGTTCATCCCACTTGTACAAGAAGAGTTGGATGCAAAGCTTTTTATAGTAAAACAACCACAATGGGAAGATTTTTTTCATTTTACAGTGCTTTTTCTGCAGGATATTTCTGCTAATTATTTCAACAAACCTTGGTTTTGCTTACCGATGAAATTGTTTGTGGATATCTTACTAATTTAGTGGACTACCTGGGACTTTACCTTTATCATCCATAAATTTTCTTAACTTAAATCTCCCTTTACGTGTCATGAGTATTGTGCATGGTTCTTAGCAGGGCAATGTTTCCTCCTTTTTAAATTATTGCAAAATATATGAGGAACAAATGTATGAAATTTTTAAATAACTATTAGTGGTTTTTTTTTGAGAGAGAGAGTAATACTTTTTGATGTCAAATTATAGTTAGAGAAAGGTAATAGATTTTGGAGTATAGAAAGTAGCTCTAGAGACATTTAGACCACTGAGTACACACCCACCTTTTTTAGTACCTCTATCACATATGTGCAAATGGGTTTTGAAAACAACAAAAACCTGAAAAATCAGGTTAGCAACAGGAAAAATGGAATGTGTTCAAACCGTGTTCGACTCTTTGGAAAAAAATAATTAGCTGGCCTAATTTGAACGTAATATTACAATATGATTTAGTGTTGCATGCATGAGTGTGTTCTCCCTCCCCATTCCTTCTTGGAGGCTTCCTCACATTATATCCTCACAATCAGAAATATATGCACACACACATACACACCCCAGAAATTTTCATGAAATACAAAGTTAGCACGAAGTGTTATGGTTGTATTGGGGGGGGGGCGTGATACTATGTCTCACCCCATTAACACAGTTCTAGTTACAGGTAGGTAGCCGTGTTGGTCTGACATAGTCGAAACAAAATAAAAAATTCCTTCCAGGAGAACCTTAGAGACCAACTAAGTTTGTCATTGGTATGAGCTTTCGTGTGCATGCACACTTATGGTATCTGAAGAAGTGTGCATGCACACGAAAGCTCATACAAATAACAAACTTAGTTGGTCTCTAAGGTGCTACTGGAAGGAATTTTTTTATCCCATTAACATAGTTCAATAAGTTTAAATGTTATTTTCTCTTCATTGCTTTTAAATCGTTTTGGGCTGGTTCACCCTGCTCACTTATTGTGGACCTGCACTGCATTGCAGGGGGTTGGACTAGATGACCATCAACGTCTCTTCCAACTGTGCAATTCTATGATTTGATATTCATCATTCTTTCCCAAATTTTACTGATTCTTTTCCCCCGCTGCAAACAAATTAGATTTAGGTTGCAATCCTAACTGGAAGTAAGCCCCGTTGAACATAGGGCTTACAGTACTTCTGACTGGTATGTTCAGTGGGATTGTACTGCAAATCGCTCTGCAGAAAAAACATTGGAAATTTTCTCCTGCTTCAGCAATGAGGCAATTTTTTAAAAAGAGGGAGATATAATAATTATTACAGGTGGTTCCGCCCCGCTTTCCGCACACTCAAAAGGTTCCTGATTCTTTGTAGTAAATCCTAGTAATAACCTTGCCATTCCATTTTATTTAACTGTTTGGGTTTTGTGGAACTGCTACGGCTCTCATTTGTTTTTTTATTATTATAAAACAAATGGGGTGCACACCTCCTTGAATTTGTACACCCCAGACATATAGATTCAAAGGGACTTATCTTCATATAGATGCATTGATGGCGTCAGTGAGATGGAACTCCCATAATCTCTTGCATACATTTATTTAGGCTTGGTGTTTGTTAATTTTCCCGTCACCTAATCTTAATTTTTTACCACTATATTGTGAAATCTTTTGGGGGGGGTTGCTTTCTGGGGAAAAAGGAAAACAACCCCCTATACCACTACTGTACTAATGACCACGACGATGACAAAACGATTGAAGAAATTGAGGAATAGTCCGGATTTGCAGGGCACCCCAGCATGCAGTGCCTTAGGTCTCCCGTGACCCAGCATTCCTCTTGAATTTAATCTTCCGGGGGGGGGGGCAAGAGATTTGCAGCGCAGGGGATGCTCTCCCTCCTTAGCCTTCCTTTTAGGCTTGAGGTTGCGGGGTGGGGGGAAGAGAGAAGAGAGCGAAGTACTGTAAGCAGCAGCAGCAAGGAGGAGCTGGCAGCCTATGCCTGTGTGTGTGTGTGTGTTAGAGAGAGAGCGCCTTGGCCGCCCTGTTTCCTGGTGCTCTGCTCCCTGACCCCAGTGGCAGTCCTTACTCACTGCACTCCTCTGCTCTCTTCCTCCTTCTCCCCCCCTTCATTTCTCCCTCTCTCCCTCTTTCTCTTTCTCGCTCTCCAGCCCAGATCGCGGCTGCTCTCCTTCTCCCTTTTCTTCTTTCCTTCCTTCCTTCCTTCCCCTTCCCTCCCTCCCTCCTTCCTTCCTTCCTTCTGCCTGCGTCCGCCTCTCTCCTTTCCACTCCGGGGACCCTCGAGGGTCGAAGGTGTCTGCCCTGCCTTGCACCAGCCGTCAACCTTTGGCAAAGCCTCTCCTCGCTCTTTCGCTCTCTCGCAACAGAGCTCCGCGGCACCATCCACCTCCTCCTCCTCCCCTCCTCATGGATCGGCTCCTTCCCCAGCACTGAAGGCATCCCTAGGAACACACATCAACATCCAGGAAAAATATTTAAAAAAAGAGGGAGAGAAGGTAAACCATCCGCCCCGAGCAGAGAGAAGGGGAGAGGGATCAGATGGAAGAAGAGAGAGGGAGAGAAAGGGGGAGCGAGAGGGAGAAAATTCCTAATAACAAAACACAAAGCCATGGGTTAGAGGTGCCTTGTCATGTACAAGTACAAGGGGATCAGAGAGGGCAAACAATAATCAGATTCAAACGGGCTGCCGATTTGCCACTCGCCAAAGCGATCGCGGACAGAGAGCTGGATTATTGTGATTGTTATTTTAATATAAATTGTTTCAGAAGGAAGGCTAATTTGCGGATCTTCTGCGCGGGTGTCTTTCTTTTCCTTCTCTCTCTCTCCCCCCCCCCAACCCCGGTGCTTCCAGTGCTCCCCACCTTTCTCCTCCTCCTTCTGCCCCCCCTCCCCGCTTTCGCGTTAATTTCTTGTCTTGCGGAGTGTGGGGGCGGCGGCTGGGGAATAGATTTGGCAGCGGAGATTAATTCGCTGGCTGTTTACTAGAGAGTCTCGGGTGATCGGGGTTATAATGTAAGAGCACGACCGGGGGAGGGTAGGCCAAAGGGAGCATTGTGTTGCGCGAGGGCTGCCGCTGCCGCCGCCGCCGCCGGAGAGAGCGAGGCGAGGCGGCAGATCGAGGGAGTGAAATGCAAAGTACAGTTAGCATGGAAAACTGAAACGTGGGGCTGGCGGGGAGGAGGAAGGTGTGGGGACGGGTTGGCGGGGGGGGGGGACACAGAAACGTGTTTGTCACCCCCCCTTGCCTTATTCTCTGCATTTTCTCACCCACCCACCCCTTCCCAAAGCGTAAGAAAATGAGAGAACTCCAAAGCAAAAGAAAAGGAGAGGGGGAAAAAGTAACGATTGCAAATGGGTTTCTTTACTATTCAAGAGCTGGAGTTTGCCCATGTCTCTTTCACATGCAAGGCAGCTACATTTCTCTTTCTCTACTCTCTTCACAACAGGCGTTGAAATCAATGACCCCCGAGGCCTGAGGGCACTTGGAAACCTTTCGACATTTTATTGGGGTGGGGTGAAAAGGGGGGGAGGCTAGAAAGAAGAGAAATACTGTATGAAATCACCCACGAGTTGTAAATTTACCGCCCCACCCCGCTTGCTGCATGATTTTGTAGTCCCCCCCCAAAAAGCAACCCACCTCCTGCTAGGTATTGTAGTTTTTATGCGAAATGTGAACGAAAAGAAGTGGTGTATGTTGTGCGCGGGGGGGGACGGGACGCGGAAGGTTTACAGTTATTGTAGAGAAAAGAGGATGAAAACTTAAACCATGCGCATAAAAAAGGAGAGAAAAGGGATCTAGAAGTGGGGGGGGGGGAGAGAGAGAGAGAGAGAGAGAGAGAGAGAGAGAGAGAGAGAGAGAGAGAGAGAGAGAGAGAGAGAGAACGACAACAATGAAGCAGTTGTAAAAAAAAAAGTGGAGCTTTCCGAGGGAGAGTTTGAATGCATTTGAGCTACCGTAGGTTATAATGCCAGCTTGAGTGGCAAGGGGGGAGATCGGTTGGGATGAGTGACGTCGGGAAAAGGCGGGCGGGGGGAGCCAGGATGGTGCGGTGTCAGAGCTATTGGCCGCTGATTGTGATCAATCATTCCGAGCACTGGGAAAAGAGGGAATGAGAGGCGGAGAGGAAGCAGACCCAACACGCAGCGTGGATTCAGAGGAGTGCTGCCACCTCTCCGGGAGAGTTGCCCAGAGAAAAGGGGGGTGGGGAGAAAGTGTGCCCAGCACCGCTTAGATGGGCATGGACTGACTGCCACGAGGAGGTAGTGTGTGCAAACTGGTACCTGGTTTGTTTTTTTATTGTTCCTGTTTGCTGCTGTGTACCTTTGAACTGAAGGTGCCTTGAGAAATTGATCATTTCAACCGAGGGATGGAGTTTGTTCTAAGGATTTCATCTGTAAGAAGAAAGGGTCCACAAGGATTCTTTTCTCTCTTTCTCCATCTCTTTTTGTATGTGTGGCATCAGGTTTTTTATGAATGGAAAACAGGTTTGGTTTCATTTATTAGTCGTGTGTTGGGGACAAGATTTTATCTTTCCAACATTCATTTGATATATAACTTTTATGCACCCCTCTTAAAAAAGGAAAAGAAAATGAAAAAGCCTACCTGGAGATAGGAGCAAAATGGATAATCAGTTATAGTTAATTTAAAAATATATGCACTGTTTGCTGGAATGGTTGAGTATAAACGGGGATCTTGTTCTGCCGTGTATATACTTTGCAGTGATTGGATAAACTTATGCTAGAAGAAGCTTTAGGAAAGTATTAAACAGACACCTACATGAATAACTTCTTGAAGACTTTATGGATATAAATTCTTGAATTGTTACTTGGGCTGCAATGCTAAGAACACTTACCAGGGAGTAAGCTCCATTGAAAACAGTGGAACTTACTTCTGAGTAAATGATTGCACATTGAGTGTAGTTTAATCAAAGCAAGAATAACAAAGATTGAATATGAATCTTTAAGGAAGTGTTACCATCAGTATCTTATTTAACTCTTTCCCCTTATTTCTAATTCTTCAGGAATTTCCATATTTGCTTCAACTAAAGCCAGTCTAAAGTCAATGGGAACTAATATTCCAAATAAAATAGTGGGTTCTCTCTTCCCCAAATAGTATTTGTTCTCTTTACATCTGTGCAATTTGTGAGTGCGATTATCAATTTTCTTTCATTTAATGTGCATGTTTATAACAATGTTATAAAAACTGGTGACCTGGTAGTGCCATAAATACTTGCCATTTTTTTATATATTCTGAGACAAAAATGATTATATACAGTGCATATAAATGCCCTGCTTTTGTGTCTTTTATGGACTTCAAATCAAATCAGCAGATTCAATGCCTTTGTGACATTTATCCATTGTGGAAGCATACCAACTGCACAACCAGTGCTTATGTTATTCACAGGCTGCCCCCTGAGTTTTTCAGGATTACATAAGATGGCACTTTGCTAGTTCTTCTGTTGGCATAATTCTAGCATTAAAATTAGCAGTAAGTTGCTTAACAGTGTAGACCCCCCCCCCTTATTATTCCACTGTGGATGCACCATCTTCTTAATGACTAGTGTCAATGGGAGGGAAGAACTATAGTCTTCACAGGGAAGCTAATAAATTTGTTAGTGAAAGTTTTGAAGTACTTGGGTCCTGCCTTACATTTTCTTCAAAGAGCTCCTCATTAAAGCAGATCACAATCAGACACTTCTAATATGAAAGCTGTTTTGCACTGGAAAAGCATGAAAGGGAAATGAAACTAAGATCAGCCTGCTCAGACATAATATGTGACCTTTATTTACTAGTTTGATAGTCACTGATTGACATTTTAAAAGCCATTGGTGTAACTGCCGCATTTTAATACAAGAAGACACCCAGAATTAGAAATGTAATATTTTGCTTACTTGTATATTGGCTTGTGTGTGTGTGTTGTTTGTATACATACTTGAAAATTTAAATAAAGAAATATTTAATTTAAAAAAATCTTAGAGAAACTGAATAAGGATTTCTGTTTGCCTACCAATATTCTGCTTTGGCTCAATGTTTTTCTCATAGCCAAAGTTTTGAATATTGTACAACATACACATGGGCTGGGCTGTACACACTATTCTCCTCAGCAAGTTTGATTTCTTTCCCCTTCAGTTTTGTGGGCTACAGAATATAAAATACTGCCCTTTGGCAGCACTAAATTAATTAAAATATAGTTGCTTATCTTTTTTGGGGGGAAAACAACCCAGAAAAACAATGATACTGTGATTCATTATGGTAGTTGTATTGTACTCAACAGAATCTGCTTTTGTGGGAAGGGAGTGGTTGGCCAGGCCATTTCAGTACTGCTACCGGTACCTAAAACTAATGACTAAAACTCTAACAATACCAAATGTGTTCTTTTCCCCCAGTCCCTAAGCTCTCAGGGTTAACATTCTTTTTAATGACAGCCATTTCTCTAACAGGAAGATGTTTTCATTTGTATTTACTTTTCAGTGCAGTGCAATTATGCAGTTCCACACTGCACACTCTCGTCATAGTTAGTATCTCAAAAGAGAATTACAGTCTTCACAACAGAATTGCAATTGGAAGCAGGTGTTGTGTTTTACTGTTATGCAAAATAACAGTAAAATATAATTGTGGGGGAAATTAAGGAAACAGCTGCAAAGTTGGTATGGAAGCTCCTTCATTACAATTTGTAGGCAGTTATCTTACACTGCAAACTGGGCAAAAGATTTGATGTTGCAAATTGTAGCGATTTTGTCCTCCATGCCCCCCCCTCTATATATAACCAGCGAGTAATTGAGACAAAGACCAAGAATACTTTCTGTGAAATATACTAAAGGTTTTGGTCAAAATCCACTTGATGGGGCCTTAGCTTTCTCCCTGCTTGCTTTTCCTGGCATGCAAAATGAAGAAATACCCTGATTCTTGAAAAAGGAAGTTGTGTGGTTCCGTAACCTGCTTAACATATGGAAGCCTACGTAGGCCTGAGGTTGTAAAATAATAAAATAAATCGCCTATGGCAGGCCATCTGCTATTTGGAAGGCATTATGTGGAATTTTGTGCTGAACCAGTTCATATCTTAATACTGGTGCAATGTAGAGGCTCCAGATATTTGATTTTATATCTAGCAAGCCCTATTTTTATTTAGAACCAATGCAGCATTGCTGTAGGGGGGGAAATGTAGCATAGCTGATTGTAAATACAAAAGACTGGTTTTGATACTTCTGTATCAATTTTAGGAAGCACCTAATTTACAGGAACAGCAAGTATATGAATGTAAGTGTTACCCTTTTTGGTATTCCTGAAAGTGCACAACGATTTATGTTTGGATTTACTGGTAAACATACCCTAGAAGGTGGATCATGACCAAAATCTGGGGGGGGCACCCCCCCATCTTGAACCATTTCAGATCTTTTTGGTATTAAAATGTTAAGAGTTGGAATTACAAGTTTTGCTTTCCAAGTTTGTGCTCGGCCTTCAATTTATCATGAGCACATACTTGAAGGTTGGGTAACTACTTTTTTCAGGATTTAAAACATTTGTGTCAATGATAGGGAATAACATGGAAATTTGTGACAATGGAGGTGCTCACATTAGAATAGCACGTTTGTTTGGATGCAGACGATAATTCTTAATCAGCATTATTCTGAGAGATTTCAGATGCAGAAAGCAATTTGACACAATGGAAGGATTAGAAGTGCTTCACAACCCTTCTTCTGGTGTCACAACTGTGAAGAGGCAACACCAGCAGAAAAGGGTTGTAGGGTTATTCCTTTAGCCCTTTATCATTGTGTGCCTCCTGTCTGCTCCCCTGTGTTCTAGTATAAATTCTTCAGGGGGGGGGAGACTTTTGCTGTTTGTGGAGCTTCCATTGTGAATTAGAACCCTTCGCAAGTAGAAAAGGCCCTGATGCAAAAGTTAAACTAGAATAGGCATATTCAACTTCCAAGAGACTGTGATCTACTCCCAGTATATATATAAAAAACTGGCAGTATAAAAAAAACCTAGCAGTGATCTACCCATTGTCATTGGAGGGAGGAGGCGCATGGATTGCCTAGAGTTGTTGAGCTTTTTGGGGGGAGGATTGCACAGAGTTTTTAAGCTTTCCCTCCATAACTTTTTGTGCATGATAAGGATCCCGTGATCTACCAGGATCAGCTGGGGATCTACTGGTAGATCGCGATCTACTGGTTGGACATCCCTGCACTAGAACATGGGAAAGCTCAAAGGATCTGTGTGAGGAGGACGACATTCCAGGGGCGTATCCACAGCTCTTTCCTACATGGCTGAAACATTCAAAAGGGCTAGCAGACACTTACTAATTCTTTGACCAGAATAATGATATTTAGCGAAGGAGTGAAGCAAATGGCTGGAAACATGTTGTTGCTGTTTAGTTGTTCAGTCGTGTCCGACTCTTCGTGACCCCATGGACCAGCGCACGCTAGGCACTCCTGTCTTCCACTGCCTCCCGCAGTTTGGTCAGACTCATGTTAAATAATGGAAGTGTATAACTCACAGTAATAAATTATAATTGATTTTGAGCATAAAAACTGTCCATTTCTGCTTTTTTATACATTTCTTTGGCTTAAATAATGAAAGGGAATTTAGAAATGATAGGGTATACAAAATAGTAGAATGGAAGCTTTCTTCTGTAGCTCCCTTTCTTTAGTTTAGGCCGTATGGATTGCCTTGATGGATGGACCATCTTCAGGTCCATCTCCTGTATTTTGTAACCATGAATGGGTTGCTAGATGCTTGTGGATACTCATAACCATCACCATACCTTGGGGGTTTTTGCCTCTGTGTTTAGAGCTATACTCCCTTTGAATATACATGTTTTGTTTATTTATTTACTTCTGTACTGCCCTTCATCTGAAGATCACAGGGCAGTTTGCAATATAAAACCCCAAAAACGTACACCATAATAACAAACAATAACAATACCCCTTCAGCTATCATGAATTAGTTATTCACTGCATTTAGAACGCATAACTTTGGCTAGCCTTAACCTCAGGACTAGTGAAGATTTTTGGATGAGTCTGATTCTAGTATCGTAATACACCTCTTAACTACTTTTATGTTGTTCATAACATTATAAACTCCTTCCCTGTTAACATCAACAGTGTTCCTTTTTCCTAAACAAGAAAACTGTTCTCTTTAACCTTTTCTTGTCAAGAAACTGCTTGAACAACTTGATCATTTTGGTTGTCCTTTTCCATACCTTTACCCAGTGCTTTTTCTTAAAAAATGTTTAGGGGTACTCTCATTTTCCTACTCATATTGAAATACTGCCCCTCAATGAGGCCAAACTTAAATTCACAAAATGTTTAGGGATATGCGCCCCCCTGCACCCCCCAGAAAAAAGCACTGCCTTTACCAGCTCCATGATGTCCTACTGAGACTAAAATATCCCCTGTTGCTTGAGCATTGACCTTGTAAAACTTAGGACGTGGATATGTTGCAATGCTGCTAAAATATCGATTTTAAATTTAAGAAATACAGTACTTATAAATGAATTGGTGAATCTTTTTGTTTTGTTTTATGGAAATATTAGATGAGCTGTCTTTTATATGGTGCATTAGGAGAACCAACAAAACAACTGTATGCATGTTTGGAGGAAGGGTGAGAGGGGTAGGAATGAGAGAATGTTGGGCCAAGTTTGTGGGTTTAGAAAAATATCAGAAACTTTTACAGTTGCAATTACATTTCTTTGCATTTATGAAGAGGCTCGTATTTTTAATTTAAATTCCTCCGAGCCTTCTAAAATTACCAAGACTACTGTGTGCAAGTGTAATTTGAAGGCGGTTTAACTGCCCAGAGCAGAAGTGTGGTTGGAGGAGCACTCTTGCACATCTCTCTCTGTTTTGCAGGTTCTTGAGTTAGTCTCCGAATCTCTGGGTGCACGTGAGGCAAGTGGAATCACTTTGGATCTAAACCATTTCCCAGACCTTCCCTGGCACATCCTTGAACCTCCCCAACTCACCCCTTCTCATGTTCCTACTGAAGCTGGAGCTCCAACATTGATTGGGCCAGGGCTGTAGATGCTTCTGCAGAGGCACTGACATTGAATCTCCCTATCTGGTGTCAGAACTCTTGTCTTCTTCTTTGTTGGAGAGGGAGACTTTGTGCCTGTGTTGTCCTCCAAACGTCATAGAAATGCTGTCGTAAAGTACTTTAAGCATGACAAAGCATACCATTTGGGTATAACAAGTTGAACCTGAAACAATACGTTGCCCTGAGCAATGCTACTGTTCAGGGTTCCAGCAGCCAGCTATACCTTTCCCCAAGATACTCCATTATATTGCCCATCAGTCAGCCAGCATTCATTAAGGGGGTGTTTTTGGACGTCTCCCACCTTTAGGGTTTTGATTTTTAAGATTTTTCTTTACTTCTGCCAACCAAGGATGTGCTGATACCTCCTGTTTTGTATGTGGATGGTGTCATTTCAGGTACATTAAGATCTACACTCAAGAGAAAGAGTTTACTCTTAGTGTACACGCTAGTGTTATTAGGAATGAATCAATATTTCCATAGGAAACCATCATAGGCTAGGCTGAACTCAAAACCCTCATTACAAATTGATCAATATCTCTGTACTGTTCTGTTTTTCCAGAAGTCTACGGAGCTCATGAGGAGATATTTGGCTTCTGTCGTTGGCTGAAACACAATGCCCACTCCCATCTTTTGTTCTGGAAAGTTGTAAGTTGCTCATGTCTATAAAGAGGAAGGATGGCTCATGGAATTCCTTCACAAGGCAAAGTTACCATTTCCGTGGATGAATACAGCTCAAATCCAACCCAGGCGTTCACACACTACAACATTAACCAGAGCAGGTTCCAGCCTCCCCATGTACACATGTAAGTACTATTTCTGATTTTTGAACTTCATGTAGTAGAAGTTACAGGTGTAAAACTTGTTCAGAATTAAGGGCCACCTTGCTGTTATATCAAGGTATGAAACAACCATATATTTTGCTGTAATTGAGTTCCGTAATTTGCTTGCAATTATGCATACTTTCTGGAAGCCAAATCAAAGTTGCCATATATTTTGCACTTATTTTACAGTTTTCCAATTTCTAGTAGTGAAAATCCGATCAACATATTAGAGTTGTGATGACTTTGTAATCACAAGAGTATAAAAATAAGAATTTGGGTTTCTTTTTACTTGTTGCTAGTCGCCTAACATTTATTGTGATAATGTTTTCAAAAAACAAAAAGGGGAGAGTTGAAATGTAGGCTGTAGGATGTGTAAATTGTGACCTGGAAGTTCATGTTGCCTACCCCTGGAGTGATGGTGGGTGTGGAATTATTAGAGTTATGGCAATTCCTGTTATGAACTAGGCGACAACAACAAAACACCCAAAATTTGTTGCATGGTTTATTGGACAGAATAGTGTTCAAAGAGCTCCAGATGTCAGAGGCTTGGTAAAACTCAGCACAGTTTTGAATGTGAGCTGCAGGCCTAGTAACAGACTTGTAGCTTTATTGATTTCACTGGAACTTGCCAGAGGGACATATTTCTTGAAAATGTGAACACCCTTCCCCCACCCTTTGCACTCAGCTGCGAAATAGGCCTAATTGGGACTAATTGTCTCCTGATCACTGAATCCTTTGTCTTCCTTGTTGTAAGGGGAACGTGTGCCGCATGCTGCATTCCTCTTACAATGAGGAAGACAAAGGATTTCAAGACTGCTGAACTATTAGTCCCAAGAAATACAAATACTGCATTAAAATAATGTTTATAGCCTGAGCTTAAACCAACAAAGGCAGAGCAAAAGGTTCCCTGCGCAGCCTGCTATGTTTTGGTATTGTGGCTTGTGAGATCACACTGACAACATAAGGACTTGTGTTGGCACAGTTTGTGTGCGCGCGCATGTGAGATTCACATGTTTGAAGACCTAAGTTGAAGACTTGAAACTCCAGATTTCCTTCCTATTGTCTAGTGATGTCTGATCTTTAAAAGGAGCAATTTTTACATAAGCTCCTTTTCCCCTAATGGTTTGAAGGACAAGTTAAATTATAAAACAAAAGAGGCACCTCTTGACCTCATGTTGACCAAAGGTGAGTCAGGTCTTTTATTCATTGCCTTTGCATAGTGAGAATTCGAAAGCGTTGGAAGAGAGATTAGATGTTTCTTCAATAACTGATAAGGGGGCAAAGTTTTTTGTTGTTTTTTTTAAATGGATCAGCTCCTGTTGGCCAGAGTGAGGTGTGCCAGCCTTTGAGTTATGCAGAACTCTTCGTTAATGAGAATGAAAAGTTAGCTTTTTTTCAACCACAGAGAAAAGGACAAAAGTTAAATGCCAATGCAAATATTATACTGTATACTGGAGATCCTTTTAAAAAGCAGCCTTGATTATGCACCAGATAAACATGTAGTTTATGGCAGGGCTCTTGTTGCCCCTTGCGCCCCTAAAAAGAAAACAACCTTCTCATGCTGTATTGCAATAAACTCTGAAAGCTGTGTAAATTTTAAAAGCAGGTTGAAGTGTTTGATGGGAAGGTTAGAGAATGCAGTTTTTTAAAAAGAAGCCAAACCCCTTCTTCATGGTTTCCCTTCTGCATGATTGAATAGGCTTGCGCAATGATGAAATAACCAGGAAAGAATTCCAGAGCACTGTTTTGAAATCAGCTTTTAGCTGATTGTTGTATCTGACCATAGGTGCATTTGCTGTGCAGAAATGGACACTACAGCTATTCTACATATTTTACAATGACTTTGTATTTGTCAAGTCATGAAATATAAACATGTCATTTTGGAAACATGCAGCTGTCTTAGGCCATCATTTCTGAAACTGGAAAGGCTGACTTTTAAATCTTTAGCTGTTGCAACAAAGAGCTAATTTACTTTAAGAGATTATTAAGAATTCCTTCTGATACAGGGTGTTATGTGAAATGCAGATTCACACTGTTGATTGATTATTGCATTCCTTTCTAAGACCCAGCTACACCACCTGTTCTACCGGTATATATAATTAAGCTGTCCTGATCAATGCTGTGGATTGGGAAATTTTCTAAAGAAAATTTATAATCCTGAAAGGCTGAAGCCCAATCTAGTTTGAGTGTCTAGGATTCTACTATTTAACTACAAAATAATAATAATAATAATGGAATGAGATCATCTTTCCTCCGACCAAATATATATACAGTATACGGTATCACCTGGTTTTGATGCAGCATTTTGAGCAATTTATTTTAGACTACAGATAATTGTTTCAAGCTAGTATAAGTAATCCATATACAGTATTATGAAGTTGACACATAGTAATAGTTCAGCTTACACCAGGTTTGTCCTATGGTTTCTGTGGGTCTGCTCTAGGAAAAGTGGCTAATGAATGCACACAACACACAGGCAATTTCCATTAAAGGTTCAAAACCAGATGCTTTGGTTCTTATGGTTGGCAGAAAGATCGCCTGCCTTGAGTTCTGATCCAGTGCCTTTCCTTGCCCATCTATTTCAACTTCCACCTACTTCAATCCTGAGGTGTGAACTGACTATTTGGTACAGTGATGCTTTTTTACTTTCAAGAAGATGTATGTACTGTAGCCATGTCAGTTGGTGTTGGTTGAGTTTTTCTGGAACTCAAAGCACGTTAGATATTTTTCTGCTGCAGCTCTCCTAACTCTTCTAAGCAGCACTCCTTTCCTCTGTGGAGTTCTGGTTAAATGCTTTGCAAAGCTAAGCACACAAAGATAAATTACATATTTTGCAAGGTAAATGTGTAACTGGAATGCCACGAGGGAAATACTGCGTTGAGTTGAGTGAGGAATTCAGTTGTAAAAAAAGAGATAGTGGCGAAAGAGTTAAGCATCCATTTCCCCGTTTTCTCTAAAACTCTAAAGCTGTTTCTGTTTTTTGTTTTTTGTTTGTAAGACTGTCGGAGCTTTATTAGATGAGTTTGCAAGTAATGTGTAGCTTTTATGTCTACGTCCAGCACCACATTGCAAAACGTTTTCTTAGTTCCCTGACTATAGTGAAGTTGGGAGATAGCACAGTTCACAGTTGATAAAAACTCATTCACATTGCATACATTTTGGGTTCAGTTCTTCAGTATCAAGGCATTCCTTGATAGCCTAAAAATGACTGCTCCTTTATCAACTGAATAAAACTCTTTTTTTGCAACTTGAAGTGCTTATTTTGCACAAATTATTCTCTCGTTTTTTGCAGAATTTGCCTTTTTGGGGGGGGGGGGTAAATGAGCTCAGGCTTTCATTAACGATGCTTATTTCCGGAAGTACAGAGTGAGCTCATAAGAAGTTTCAAGTTGCCTTGCTGCAGACGGCTCTAATCTCATGGCAGACACAGAAAGTTCTGGACAGTGTTTGGGTGCCATGATCTGCACTCAGTGCAGTGAAAGCCTGTACCTTATTATACATTGTTTTCCCTTGGACAACCCTCCCCCTTGTATATTGAAATAGAAATCGGCTGTAGCCCAATCATAATTGGATTTTGAAATCTGTGAGGCATAGGACCAAACTGTACTATGTGATTGGCTCTTGTGTGCTTGTTTTTGTTGACGGAACAGCATCCACAGCAGGGCCGGAATGGGAGCAGGGGAGGGATTTAACCTTTTGTCTGTGCCAATGGTCCCAATATGGATAGCCACCTATGGCTGGTACAGTGGAACCTCGGTTTATGAACACCTCGGTTTACGAATTTTCAGTTTACGAACGCTACGGACCCATCTGGAACACATTAATTCACTTTCCATTACTTTCAATGGGAAAGTTTGCTTCAGTTTATGAACGCTTCAGTTTATGAGCAGACTTCCGGAACCAATTACACCCATGCTTCGGGTTAAGTACGCTTCAGGTTGAGTACTCTGCAGACCCGTCTGGAACGGATTAATCCACTGTCCATTACTTTCAATGGGAAAGTTCGCTTCAGTTTATGAACGCTTCAGTTTAAGTACTCGGCGGACCGTCTGGAACAGATTAATCCACTTTCCATTACTTTCAATGGGAAAGTTCGCTTCAGTTTATGAACGCTTCAGTTTATGAACAGACTTCCGGAACCAATTGTGTTCATAAACTGAGGTACCACTGTATTTTCTCAAGGAAGGAAGGTACAATTGATGCTAATGATAGTTTTCTCCTCGGGGAAAATAGCAGCAATGGGGTGCCTTCATACAGTGGAACCTCTATGGACGTAATCAGTTCTGGAGGTCTGCCTGTAAGTCGATCTGGGTCGCTGGTAGAAGCGCCATTGTGCACAGGTGTATTTGGCTGCAGCATGCTTCTGCGCATGTGCGAATCATGGCAAACCCGGTATTTACTTCTGGGTTTGCTGCGTTTGCAACTTGGATCAGGTCCAAGTAGAGGCGGTCGTAAGTAGAGGTTCTACTGCACTTGATTAGGACCGGGGGGGGGGGGTGTAATTCCCCACACTGCAGCCCCAATCTGGATCGGTTTCCCCATGCTATCTATCTATCTATCTATCTATCTATCTATCTATCTATCTATCTATCTATCTATCATCTCAGGGGTAGGCACAGGGCCATCTCAAGCAGGTCGGGCGCCCTGGCGCTGAGGCACAGAGATCGCTCCGGCACCCTCGCAGCGCGCAGCTTTGCCACGAGCCCCCCCCCTGCCGGCCCGGCGCCCTGTGCCACCGGGACCTTACCTAGAGCCGGGCCTGGGTAGGCAACCTAAGGCCTGGGGGCCGGATGCGGCCCAATCACCTTCTCAGTCCAGCCCGTGGACGGTCCGGGAATCAGCGTGTTTTTTTACATGAGTAGAATGTGTCCTTTTATTTAAAATGCATCTCTGGGTTATTTGTGGGGCCTGCCTGGTGTTTTTACACAAGTAGAATGTGTGCTTTTATTTAAAATGTTGACGGAATGTAAGTGTGTTTAAACTGAGAGTCACTGCTGTATTTTACTGAATAACTAATGGAACTTGGTCTCTGTTCAAGGCCCATATGTCTACCGTAATTCCTGATCTGGTGAATTCACATTAACCTCCTATACTGCATCGCCCTGACACTCAAACACTGCTAGAAGCCTGTCAGCTCATTCACAAAGTCCTCAGCCCACAGGTGGATCATATCTCATTCTAGGGAAATCATAGTTCTAAATCAGGGGTCAGCAACCTTTTTCAGCAGGGGGCCGGTCCACCGTCCCTCAAGCCTTGTGGTGGGCTGGACTACATATATTTTTAAAATAATGAACGAATTCCTATGCCCCACAAATAACCCAGAGATGCATTTTAAATAAAAGCACACATTCTACTCATGTAAAAACACCAGGCAGGCCCCACAAATAACCCAGAGATGCATTTTAAATAACATGCTGATTCCCAGACCATCCACGGGCCGGATTGAGAAGGCTATTGGGCCGCATCCGGCCCACGGGCCTTAGGTTGTCTAAACCCCTGTTCTAAAAGATTATCTGAATGTCTTTCTGCAACCTATGTCTCAACATCCCATCATTAATTGTTCATAGTAAAGAATTGCACTTTCTAATATTGGCTGTAATGCTCGCAGTTACGTAGCTTTGGAAAAATATTTTGGATAACTTTTTTTCTTTTTAAAAATTCCCAATCCAGCAGATAAAAAGGTAACAGGACCCCTGATCATTAGGTCCAGTTTTATTTTTAGAGAAATATCAAGAAGTCTGCCTCATAAACCATGAGCTGTGAAAACTCATCAGATGAGTTAGAGGCTGTTTTCATTTACATGTTTTCTCAAATTGTCCATCCTCCCTTCAGTTGAATAGCAAAACTGATGTATTTCAGAAAAAAAACTGCACAAACACCCTTATCATTTATGGGAATCTTTCTCATAGATCTTTGCTCAGAGGCTGCTGAGATGAGATCTGGTTTCATTAAAATGTTGATGACATTATTGAGGGATTCAATATTATAATGTTAATGTTCCAGTCTGTTTCTGGAATCTGTTCCATATGGACAGCCTGTCTGAAACTTCATTAAGGTTCTTCACAATTTGTGAGTGCATCTTGAACAGTATACAGGAACAAGGCCAGTTTATTTTCCTTGGCTTAAAGGCGAAGACGCTGCTAGGATGATTATATAAGCTGCACTTCAGTTTAATACTTGTTGGAGCAAATTATTTTTATCTTTCAGTCCCAATTAAGATTATTTACTGAAGGAAATTAGATTTATGAGAAATATGACTTGAATCCTAACTCTTCACTCCATTCATAGAAAGCATTGTTATTCACAGAAGAATTGCACCCACAGAAGACCTCCTTTCGTGAGTGGAATCTTCCATTTGTAGAAGGATTCAAATCTCTGTGTTAATGGTGAAGTGTAAGAGAAAGATTGGTAAAGTGAGAATGATATTTGCAGCATAATTCCGTCCTTATTTTGTTCAGTGAATAAGAATAATTCATGTTTCCATAAAGTTCATGGAGTTGACAGGAAGTCTTCAGATAGTTGTACGGTATGTGTTCTACTTTGTGTACGTTTGTGAATACACACATACATTTCTATCTACTTTCTACTTTTGCGCTTTTTATTTTATAGCAGTAAATTACTCCACCCTCACAAATCTACCTTTTCTGTCCAGTTTCCAGCTTTGTGCCAAAAGAAACAAAACTGATGTTTTAAGGATGACCTGAAAAAAAGTTATTGAACTGGTGGTTTTATTTAATACAACAATGGAGAGCAGGTCTGTATGAGAACTGTCAACATTTTTGATGAATAGGTCAGTTTAGTCTATAATTTTGACAATGACAATCATATTTGCGGTTCAGATTCTCAGTCTACCAGCATTTATGGAGATTAAAATAAACAGAGCGTGGCTGAGCCAGCTGTGAAGCAGCCATTCAGCAACTTGTGAAAATATAGTTACATTTGATACCTCTTTTCCAAATCCTTTTTGAAACAACTTGATTGCAGAAATTAAGTTTCTCTTGGAAGATTTTTTTTGGGGGGGGGGGAGGATTAGTTTGAATAAATTTCTCTCCGTTTTTGAAGGCAGTAGATTTACAGTGCAGTCCTACACATGCCTTACAGCATGGGTAGACAAACTAAAGCCTGGGGGCCGGATCCGGCCCAATCGCCTGTGGAATGTGTCCTTTTATTTAAAATGCATCTCTGGGTTATTTATGGGGCCTGCCTGGTGTTTTTACATGAGTAGAATGTGTGCTTTTATTTAAAATGCATCTCTGGGTTATTTGTGGCCCGGCTTAGGAATTTGTTCATTATTTTTTCCAAAATATAGTCCGGCCCACCACAAGGTCTGAGGGACAGTGGACCGGCCCCCTGCTGAAAAAATTTGCTGACCCCTAGAATGAGATACGATCCCCCTGCTTTAAAGAATAGCTCCATCAGTAGAACGTGAGACTCTTAATCCCAGGGTCATGGGTTTGAGCCCCACTTTGGGTGAAATATTCCTGCATTGCAGGGGGTTGGACTAGATGATCCTTGTGGTCCCTTACAACTCTTCTATGAATCTATGGAAGTGACATATCTGCTCAAAAGTAAGTCTTGCTGAGTTTAATGGTGCCTACTTCCAAATGAATGAGTACAGGATTGAGGCTTTAAAGTTATAAATTGAAACAACGCCAGTGGAATAGAGTGTCTCTTGGATTTCTTTGACTTGTAAATCATACCTTACTAGAAAAGAGGACCATTGCCTTCTGTAGTGAGCTATCCAGGAGTAGCTGGCATGGTGGATTTGTGCCACAGTCACCCTCCCAACACTGGCAGTACTGTTGCTTTCTGGGATGGGGTGCAGCAGCTATGAGGTTGAGGCTGTGCTGGTGCATGATGAAATGTTTCATATTAGAAGATGTGCAGGCAGACGAGTCCTTGATAGTATGGCTGTTGTTGCAATGTCCTGTGATAGTCATGAGGCCGGAGGAACATCGCCCGGTTGTGAGGCGTGGAGGCTGCTCCCCGCAAGACCCTTTCCACCTGGCCTAGGGGGCAGGGTCCACACTCACCCGGACCTACTAAAGAGGCTCCTCATAATAAAAACATTTATTATTTTATCACCCGGCTATTGTTTTATTGATTTAATATGCTGTACACCACTTCGAGGTTTTTATTAAAAATATAAAGTGGTATAGAAAATAAGTAAGTAAGTAAGTAAGTAAGTAAATAAATAAATAAATATAAATAGTGTTACTTGAGTGAATACAAGGATAGAGCTAGGACTGGAGTTTTTTGCAGGGGCTAATTTGTCTAGAGTCAGTATTCCATTGCTACTGATGATGAGGACTTGCTTTAGGTCTGGCATAGGCAACCTTGGCTCTCCAGACATTTTGGAACTACAACTCCCATGTTCCCTGACCACTGGCCCTGTTGGCTAGGGATCATGGGAGTTGTAGTTCCAAAACATCTGGAGAGCCAAGGTTGCCTATGCCTGCTTTAGGTTGTGAGGTCGCCTGGGAGTAGTAACAATATTTCCCTTGTAAGAGGAAGCTATTATTCAGCAGGTGTTTATGTGAAGGCTTCCCTGACTCAGAAATTCATCCTGAACATGACATGTGGGGTGGAACTGGGAAAGCCACATGATGTCAACCCATCCCACAATGTGGGGACCTGTGACCAGATGGCTTGTATGCTTATTCTGCTGTCTAGGTGCTGTGGACGGGGACATGGGTGGCGCTGTGGGTTAAACCACAGAGCCTAGGGCTTGCCGATCAGAAGGTCGGCGGTTCGAATCCCTGTGATGGGGTGAGGTCCCGTTGCTCGGTCCCAGCTCCTGCCATCCTAGCAGTTCGAAAGCACATCAAAGTGCAAGTAGATAAATAGGTACCACTACAGCGGGAAGGTAAACGGTGTTTCCGTGTGCTGCTCTGGTTCGCCAGAAACGGCTTTGTCATGCTGGCCACATGACCTGGAAGCTGTACGCTGGCTCCCTTGGCCAATAACGCGAGATGAGTGCCGCAACCCCAGAGTCGGTCACGACTGGACCTAATGGTCAGGGGTCCCTTTACCTTTACCTTTTAGGTGCTGTGGACAGCCAACTTCAAAGTTCCTGGTCTATGTTCTTAAGATCCTTTATCTTTAAACTAGACTTGAATCAGACAGAGGACTTCTAGAGAAATAGGTTCCCTTTAAATAAAGAACTGTCCTCTGCAAAGTAGGGTACTTTGCCTGACCTAGTAACCTTTCATTTTCCTGTGAGGTAGACAATGCCTCATTTACAAGGTGTCATCTGAAGCAACTAAACATAATCATAAACCAATACAATGACCTTATTAGTTTTTCAAGCCCTTTTGAAATATATAATAGTTCTCAAGGGAGAAAGGGAGAGAGAGATAAAGAAACTAATAAAACAAAGATGCATAAGTATGACAAGAAAAGCCCTTATGGAATAAAAAAGAGCTAGCATGTTTTTTCCCCTCCTTTGGAAAAGGAATAGCAAGAACTAAATAAAATGGAGATGTGCTGATTGTTTAAAACAGAGCACAGAGACTCAAAGTTTCCACCTCCAGTTTCTTCACAGTGCAGCCTCTCAGTATAATGTGACCATCAAAACAGTTATTTTGAAGGGTGTGGGACAAGCTCCTTTTGTATGACATTTCCAAGGGGCTTGTAAAATGTCCATAATAGCTCTGTCAGTTCTTTGCAGGGCATGATGTAGAAGGGTTAAGGACCAAGACATCTGGAGTTTTGTAAATAGTTCTTGTTTACGTGCACTTTAATAGATAATGGAACAGTTACCAGAAATGGTTCCTCTCTTTTTTGCTGAGCAAAGCACAGCTTGGGTTGTGATCTGGACTGCTGTCATCTGTTACCAGGACATTAATTTCTGAAACAAACACATTGTGTTGCTGCATCTAAAAAAGAAGACTCCTCTACTTTGAGGTTCCTTGAGGTTCCTCAAGGATCTTCTCAATTACTATACGCAGGGCAATTCAGCCCCCTGCTCCCCTGTGCTGCAGAGGTGTCCTCCTATCCAGCCCTTCCTGTATCTGCTCTGCCACTAGTGAGGGAATCCTGCTGGCAAAGAGTACTTGCCCAAATGGGCAGAAGCTACTGGAAAACAGTGCTTTGGGTGCTGGGAGTGGTTAGAACCAGATTCTCAGCCGGCCTTGCTTTCAAAAGGTTTGCAAAAGGGCCTGTTCACTGCACCAGCCTGGAGGTGGCATAGCAATTTTTTCTCCTCCTCCATCTTCTGCTCTGGTCATAATAAGCAGCAAGGAGGAAATGTCTGTCTCACTCGGTCACAGTGTGATTGGAATTGATGTTAAAAATTGGTTGTTGCATTTGTGCTTTCTATTCTATGAAGATTTTTTAATTACACTGCATGCTACTCCGAGTACTTTTAGTGTAAGAATGGGATGTAAATTAATACAGTATTATTACAATTACTATTACTATTACTATTACTATTATTTTATTATGCTGTACTTGGAATGGCAAGGGATGAAAGGAAAATCTCCAAAGATAAGGCTAGGCATCCTTGGGACAGGGGCTCAAGAAAACAGTTTGCTGTGTTGGCCTGCTGATAGGCTCATTAACTGATATTTCTGGATTGAGGGCCTATGAACATAAGTATTTCTTTTGAAACATGTGATATAGAGACAGAAAAATAGGAATTGATATAGACAATAGACAAACAGAATCACCTGGTTAGAGTTGGTTAGAGCATGGTACTATAACACCAAGGTTTCAGGTTCATTTCCCTTATGGGATGCCTGCATATTCCTGCATTGCAGGGGATTGGACTATGATCCTCAGTTCTACAATTCTTTGATTCTTTGATAGAGCTACAGGCACATTAAGAGAAATGGGCAAGCCTGGATAGCTCCATTGGTTAGAGCATGGTGAGTATTTAGCAGGATAAAATGGATATAAATAGGGTGGAAAATGGAGTTTAGCAAGTATGCAAGTGAAAACCAGTTGGAGTTGTTAGGATTCAGGAATTGGTTTATGTTTTAAGTTTCTAGCAAGCATAATTTTTTTAGGTGTTGACCCTGAACACAGCTGAAAAAAATCCAGGTGCCTCCCAGGAGGTCAGGAGCGGCTTTCACAGTTGATGGGAATGTCCTACAATTTTGAATGTATTGTCATATCATTTCCCAGCAAAAACATTATTGTTCCATTTTAATCTGCCCATACAATCCTATCTCGTGAGACTTACTTTTGTCCCTGTTTTGCATTTATCATTCTTTCCCCCGGCATTCCTTGAAACTAGAGCTACAAAGGTTCTCAGAGATGTTGACTGATTTGTTTTGAGTATTGTTTGTGTATTTTGAAACAAATAGACAGTTCCCTCAAAGCAGACCATCACTATTCTATCAGCAAGCACATAGAACTAATAACATATATTCATTCAGCACACTGTAGACAGCTTTCCCTCCTGTTGGGCAGTAGCGCGGGGAAGGCTGAGGAGAGTGTTTGTGCATAAGGTGTCGGAGGCACATTATGTGCAGCATTTGTAACAGAAGGCCCTGCTAAAGTATTTACCACTTTTGCTGTGTGTGTGATGCAAAGAATTGAACGCAGCGACTGAGAGCAGCAGGGTCAGCACATCACTCTGAAATGTTAACCACTATATCAAGTTTGTGGAGAAGTAATAGCATTATTACTGTACATCAGCTTTCAGTCTATAATACAGAGAATACAAGGCCGAGCTCGCTGTGTTTAAGCTGCTCTTCAGCTGAAAACTGACTCCAAGTCATGTATTGTGCCCTGGCACTCTCTCCCTTGTTTCTACAATTCTAGACCACTGGAAAGGAGAGAGGTTTTTTTGTTAACCCTCTGTTTTCTTATGGGTTCAGAGTTGGCACTGACATTGTGACTGAGCCTTCATACTGGCACCAGCTTTTCAGTAGCCATAGCTAGAGGGTGGTGAGGTGGGCCTCCGCCAGGGGCGCAGACAAGCCGCTGCTGCCCCCTGCAAAATCAGCTAAAAAATACGTCCATAGATATGCCTATAAATAAAAATAATGATTAATGCCTCATAAGAAATGGTGTTAAATACAGGGTGAATTGAATGGGTGGGTAAGAGGTGGAAAGAAGAGCTAATTTGTCAATGGCTAGGGGGCGCAATCTGGACGGTTCCGCCAGGGACGCAAGATCACCTAGCTACAGCTCTGGTCAGGTGTGGGGTGGCAGAAGCCCCCTTCCAAACCCCACTGCTGGTTTCTTGGATGGGGGTATGGGTGGGCAGTGGTGAAGTGAGGTTGAAGCCACGAAGATACCCTGGCAGGAACACTGCATTGGTAGCAGCAATGCCAGTACAACTGTGCAGCCCCAGCATTGGCACTGCCCTGCCACCAGCCCTGTCTAGGTAGGCAGCAGCATAGGAAAGGGGGCTCTGCCCCACCACGCATGGTGCTGCTAAAGCTCTTGAAACTAAACAAACTTTTTAAAGGCCACCTCTCTGTAAACACTCATTCATTTTGTCTTTTGTTTTCGTCTCGAGAAAGAGCTGTGTCTCGTTTTGTAAACACCGCGTAGCAATTTGTATTTCAAATGCATCGCTGTGATTGACTGGGGGGGGGAATCCCAAAACACTTCTTAGAACAAGCACTTCCAGGGAATTAATGAGAGATCAGATTGCCAACCCAAGCTTTCGGATCCTTCGGAGATTGTTTTACTTGTTTGCGCAAAGTTTCTAGACTATTTTGTCTACTAGGGATGCTATCATTATAATGAGGCAGTGTGGATCAAATACAGCAATACAAGTTTTTAGACATCCTATGAGAATTAAAAGGGAGATAATAATCCTCTAGGGACATTATTTTTTTTTGCACTGTGACCTTTGATTGTGTTTTGCCAGACTACTTTGCATTGCTCCATCTTGACACTGCCACTGTGTTAATGGGGGGAAAGCATACGCTTTGTTTATCTCTGAATTTGATACATCAGCTTGGCAACAAAACTAAGACCTTTAACTCATAGAGTTTTCACAATTTGTTGTTAATTATCTGTTACTATAAATTCTGTGCCTTGGGGAAAGGGGGCAGTTTTGATGCATGTTCATTAAGTAGAGCATTCATTTTTTTTCTCTAGGCAAAAGGGAAAAACAACTTCTGCTTTCATTGGTTTTGAGAAAATTAACTCTTCTGAACATTTGCCACCTTTTAGTTTGCTAGATCCCATTAATGGCAAGAGGATTTTGTAAAAAGATCCTTTACAATTTAGGCATGTTGGAGATTAGAGAAATGCACCTCAGTTTGTATGCAGAATTCACTTGTAACAAGATACAGTACATGCACATTGGCCTTCTTTAATGATAAGTATGCATTGTATGTGCCCAAGCTATTGCCTTGAGCCAATTTATTTCTTTAAGGAGGCTAGACAATTTCCCCACAGTTTTAAATGACTTTAGCTCCCTGTATTTTATGAGATGCTGATTTTGCCAAGGACAGAATTTAAGAGTTTGATCTCAAAGCCTTTGAAGTCAATAAAATTTCACCATTCAGCATGCAATGTAGGCAGAGACAAAAAAAGTGTGTTTTCCTGCAAATGTAACTAACCTCACCTTGGAAGATGGTTTTACCGTGTGTCACATTAGAAAGAAATAATGCTGTTTCATTTGGTGCTGTGTAGAGGGCAACAGAGGCAGCCACACCTCCTGTCTAATAAAACACTAAAGAAATGTAATAAAATTGCAGGTGAACAGTGCCAACGGGAGCATTAGGCTGGAAACAAAATGAATAGAAGATGAAAGATGAACAATTGATTTGAAAGAACCAGAAAGCAACTTGCAAGAAAACAGGCACAGAATATAACCCTCTGTACATATAGTGCATCTACAGTTGCACTTGTCTGTCTGCGTATGCATTGGAAAGCAATCTTGCAGTACAGTTGGAAAAATGAATATTGCTTGCTATTATTGGAGTTCTGGTATCAGAGATGGACCAAGATTGTGCATGCTTATTATGTCACAAACAAACGTCCTTTTTAGCTGTTAATCCCTCCCCCAGCTCTACAAGTAATAGGCTATAAAGGTACACACAAGGCAGTCTCAGAATGTTGATTTACACGTGTAAGTTTTGATACTGATTAAAAGGTGTGCTGAAGGCAGGATGTGTGCAGAGGGCACATGAATCTGCAACACTGTAGAAGCTCGTCTGGTTGGCCACTTTGAGAACAGGATACTGGACCAGATGGAGCACTGGCCTGATCCAGTAGGTTCTTGAGTTCTTGTGAAGCTAAGCAGGTTGAGTTCTGTCGCGGAACATAAGCAGCTACCTTATATCACACCAGACCATTGTTCTATCAACCCTTTGGGGTTGGAAATGAATTTTCTCTTGGATTATTTCCCTGTCTGCCAATGTAGCATAAAGTGCCAAAATTACAAATGGAGTATTCGTGGCAATATATTTGTTAAAATGTTAACAAAACTTTCATTGGAGGCACCTGAGAGATGAACCTTCTTTGCATGCTCATAAGGGGAGGGGGCACTATTTAAGTATGTGCTATTGATTCAAATAGGTTATCTGCAATATTATAAACTCAGATATATAAACTCAGCGCCAAATGGCTCCTTAAACTGCCAAAACGGAATGCCCAGTTGCCATTTGAGGTCCAGATGGCACAAAAGTCGTATTTTTCAATGCAACTGTTTGGTTCCTCAAATGCGTTCTGATTGTGCAGATAAAATATCATGGATAGAATTCTAAAGGATGTGCTGTTAGTGTGTGAAAACAGGCACGATCCAAGGATCCTTAGGCATGCACCTCCAGATGGTGGAGACACCAGGTGTTCAGGCATGTTCACTTGGTCACAAGTGGCCAATAGCTAGGTGCAAAATGCGCCTGGCACCTGGCTAATTTCAAACACTAGATATCTGATATTTGTGTCTATAATAAGGAGGTTATCTTAGTCTTGGATCAATTTGTTCTTACCTCTCTGCCTGTTACATGTTCAGTCTAATCAAAATAATCAGGTTGTCTTCCACAAAAGTGCAGCAAGCTGAACTAAAAACCTTCACGTTTATCCTAATCATACAGACCTATAGTCTGTGCAGGGCAACAAGCAACTGTAATAGAGTATAGTCAATTTGGTATGGTTTGCTAACTATGAGACCAAAATTAATAAGAGGTCTCATAACTACAATGTACCGTAGTCCCTTGATCCAGGTTTTCCTACTAAGGAGAACAAAAGAGAATGGAAATATTATTTAAATTGCTGAGCTAAGAGTTCAGTACATCAATAACGGAGTATATTTAAATGTTCCATCAGTGCCATTGTATAGTCAGATAGCCAGATAGCTAGGAGTGTTTTTTGCACAGGTTTATGTTGGCATGAGGATATATAGAGATCATTAATATCATTTGTAGAATAAGGGTTGCCTAGCAGAGATGTTCTGCAGATTTCTCAGGTTCCCTCGTCCCTAAGATCAATTTATCTCTTGCAATAGTTTGGATTATTAACATATAATTCTTCATGTGTTCCCTGAACTTGTGCATTTAAAATTGAAACATATGAAACATAATTACTACTTTAAAACAAACCGTCTTTTTGTCTTTAAAAAAGAGACTCGGTCACATCTGTAAATGTGGCATATCACTTCCTTATTTGGAGAAGTGTCTGATTTCCTAATGTGGCATATCCTCTATATTTTGGGGATAAACGGTAAATTAAAAATACTTGTATTTTTACTTATTTGGAGGAATATCTATGATTTTACAATATACAGTGGTACCTCTACTTACGAATTTAATGTGTTCCAAACGCACATTCGTAAGTTGAAAAAATTTGCAAGTCGAATCCCATAGGAATGCATTGGGAGAAAAAATTCGTAAGTAGAAGCAACCCTATCTAAAAATTCGTAAGTAGAAAAAATCCTATGTAAACCGCATCCAAGATGGCGGACGGAGTTCTGTTCGTAAGTAGAAACATTTGTAAGTAGAGATTCGTAAGTAGAGGTACCACTGTAATACCTTTCTCTACAGGGAAACCAAATATGTAGCCTAGAGACTCTCCCATGTACTGACATAAGTATGCCTGAGCATATTTACTTCCGTTTGCACAACTTGTGCAACATGCAATGTCCAGGCATTAGAAGGTACAAGTGACTCATGCTTTCTGTTCCCCACACTTCTCACCATACTGAGATGTACAAGGTATTTTCCGCACTGGACACATCTTACCGGTACTTCTGAGAAGATGCCAGGACCAAATGTTTAAGACACAGTGTGAGCTTTCTGGTGTGAAATTACTGCAAGACATTACAGCACCCAGCTAAGAGTTCAGGTGGGTTAAATGTAGACAGAAGAGTTGTTCCATTTCCAGGTACTATTGGTCATTTGCAAAAGTGGCAGAGGCTATTTAAACACTTGGGAGGTAGGAGACGCTGGCGTTTCCCCTAGTGTGAAACTTACCCCTTCGTTATGGGGAGGGGAAAGGAATGAATGCACATGGGCAGTTTAAATGAGCCTATATTCCACTTTAAATATGCGTCGGATGCAGGGGAGAAAACCCGGCATGCTCTCTCAGGATGCTGTTAGGGCCAAGCAGAATCTCATTAGGGACAACTTCAAAGATCAGTTCCGCATGTCCATAAAAACAAGTGTAAATTATCTTGTGTGAGGCGGCTGTTAGCAGTTGCACTGTTACATTATGCATGATTCTAGACTGCTCATAGTATGAGCAAACTGCACTATGTTCCATTAGTGTTTTTCATTTTTATGCTAAGCCTTGCAGCTTAGCATTTTATTGGTGTTATTTTGGTATAATATATTATTTGACTTATTATTTATTTCCTATTGCTCTTGCTGTTAACATTGAAGCCAGGCTTTATATAAGAGTAGGACGGCTCTTCAGTAGCTACATTATTAAAAAGCAATAACTCATACAGGCCACTCGGCTTTATTGACAGTTTGACCTGCTTTCACATTCCATTTTGAAGATGGCTACTTTGCCAGGACTGCATTCAGACTGAATCTAGAAATGCTTCCTTGTTTATTTATGAAATTAATAAAATAGCAGGCTGGAAACTTATCAATGCACACTTTAAGCTAATCCTCAGACCGCTGTCCTTCCACTATTTGCGGAACTGTAATAACGCTCAGGATATTTTAGAATTAAAAGTGCTTTGAATTAACATGGATCAGTCTGGAATGATCCTTTTTTCCAATTGCAAAACTTGAAAAATATATTTAAAGTTCTTTTTGCTATACATATGCATGAGAGAGTAAGTTTGTTGCCTTGGAGCCCAGTTTTGCTACTGCCAACTCTCTGGCTAGTTGTGAGCTCGGGATAGGCTCGCCACCCAAAAGTGGGGCAGTGGCTTTCTCAATTTGCCCCTTGCACCCAAAATCTGCTCCAGAAGATTGAGGAATCCTATGTAATAATGTAAGAGGTCTTCAAGGGGAGGAGAGAATACGAAAACATCACCTCTCACTCTTTGTACTCATCTGGCGGTTCCCTCGTTGCGAGAAGCCAAGTTGCAGGGAACTAGGCAGAGGGCCTTCTCGGTGGTGGCGCCTGCCCTGTGGAACGCCCTCCCAACAGATGTCAAAGAGGAAAACAACTACCAGACTTTTAGAAGACATCTGAAGGCAGCCCTGTTCAGGGAGGCTTTTAATGTTTAATAGATTACTGTGTTTTATTTTTCTGTTGGAAGCTGCCCAGAGTGGCTGGGGAAACCCAGTCAGATGGGCGGGGTATAAATAATAAATTATTATTATTATTATGAAGTGTAACGAATACTTATGGGATCTGCTATGGTACGCACCAAGAACATACAGCCTTGACTCCCTTTGCTTGTCAATCACTATGTCTGTTTTGAAAGTTTGGTGTTGGTGTAAACATAATAATAAAAAACCCATGGGCGTCTCTCCTACTGCATCTCTTAACAAATGAATCTGCAGGATTGCTTGTTTAGTACAGTCCCTGCAAAACTTGGTACTTTTCAAATTGGTTAATTAAACATAATCACATTTGAACAAGTAATATTAAAGTTGGACTCTATCTGGCCACCACTATTTCCGTATTTTTAATTAAGAAAATCCCTTTGGCAAACTTCTGAAAAACTCAGATCAAAAAAAGGATATAGCAAATGCTTCGACCAGCTATCCCCAACATTCGAAAATAAGTCTGAGAAAGATCTGTTAACAGATTAACTTCATTAAAGAAATGGAACAACTTTGTTGTTCAATACAATACCATTATTAATAAGAGTCAACCTTAAGGGGAAAATTAAAATTCATATAGCAGTGGCTTCCTAACATCCTATGGGAAAACAAAATTTATAAAACCAATACAAGAAGTTGGAGAGCAGTCAAAACAGACTTTGTAGATTATTTTGGTCAAATATATGTTGAAATAAAAATATTATGGATTATTTTATTTTTTTAAAAAAAGTTGGATATACAGCCAGTCACAGTCCTGTTGATATGTGCATGGTCATGTCTCAGGTGCAACTGGAAGAACAAAAGTCCTCTTCCTATATCAGAATGGATAAGAAAAATATGGGAAACGCCTTACTATTTAAAGCAACACATCAAACAATAGCCAGAAGAAACCCCAAGCAAATTAATTAATTAAAAGATGGAAGTTTCTGAAGTGAGAAAATTCCACCTTTCTGTCACTGTAAAACACATTAAATTACTGTTTAAATTTGGGGGAGGGTATATACAATGTTCAACATATGAGCTGGTTCTATAATTTTTATTCTCTTTGTTTTGTGTAACTTGTTATAAAAACAGTATAAAAGCATGAATTTTAGGTATTTTAGCCTATTTATTTCCCCCCTTCTTTTAAATCCTAATAATATTTTACGCAGTTCTTCCTGTGCATCTTTCCCCCTTTTTAAAAGTTTCAAGTGACATTTGTCTCAGAATACTACTACTATTTTTGCTTTGTTGTTCAGAAAGCCTTTCCTTATCATTCTTTTTCACAGTGCTTCCCTAGTTAGTTTGTTTGTTAATGCACGTACTAGAACACACAGTAGACAGCTTCTGCTTTTGGGGTTTTTTTCATTTCTGTCCTTTCTATGGTAATTCTATGTGCATATTTTACACCTACCCATAGTCTACTGAGAAAAGTTTATCTATTGCTATTTGTCTTTACTTTGTTTTTCAAAACATAATTTCAAGCATATATTTAGAGTCCATGACTGAATATGTGATTTCCCCCTCTTCCAAATTTATGTCTTGTGTACACCTTCATTGCAATCTACAGTATTTTGGACTGGTATAAATTCCTGGTGAATTTAACGTGAATCAAATGCTACACCCCTTTTCCACTTCCTTTTTCCTATGTTTCTTGCTCTTTGCGGACGAATATGTGAACCATTTTTTCTAGTGCTTTTCTGATTGGATTGTTAATCCACCTCTTTCCCCCATTCTAGTCTTTTCCCCCATTCTGCTTTTTCCTGTTTCTGTTTACTGATCATTGTTTACATTATCTTCCACATTGTCATTGATATTTGTTCTCCATTTGGCAATATAGTTTCAAACACTTCTTTAGTCTGTTTGAGATACAGTGGAACCTCGGTTTATGAACACCTCAGTTTACGAATTTTCGGTTTATGAACGCCGCGGACCCATCTGGAACGGATTAATTCACTTTCCATTACTTTCAATGGGAAAGTTCGCTTCAGTTTATGAACGCTTCAGTTTATGAACAGACTTCCGGAACCAATTACACCTATGCTTCGGGTTAAGTACGCTTCAGGTTGAGTACTCCGCGGACCCGTCTGGAATGGATTAATCCACTTTCCATTACTTTCAATGGGAAAGTTCACTTCAGTTTATGAACGCTTCAGTTTAAGTACTCCGTGGACCATTTGTTGTTGTTGTTGTTTAGTCGTTTAGTCGTGTCCGACTCTTCGTGACCCCATGGACCATAGCACGCCAGGCACTCCGTGGACCATCTGGAACAGATTAATCCACTTTCCATTACTTTCAATGGGAAAGTTTGCTTCAGTTTATGAACAGACTTCCGGAACCAATTGTGTTCGTAAACCGAGGTACCACTGTACTGTCATTCCTCTTTCTCCCATAGATTCCCGCCCCCCAACACAACTTTATGTCAGTCTATTTGAAAATTTTGGTAGACAATTTTAATAGAACAGGTTCCTCCCTTTTTCCATGCCTTTGCTTTACATGTATGGCACATGGGCAGCCATTCATGGGTTAGTAACTCCTTGTCATTGTCTCACCTTTATAATACTTTTTTTCAGTGAGCATATTCTTATGCAGGACAATTTTGTACTAAACAAATAAATCCCACTGTTGTCACTGGGGCTTAGCCCCAGGTATGTATACATAGGATTTAAGCATTAACTTTTTAATTAAAATTACTTAATTGTAATTGAGGTTTTCTTTTTCTGCCAGTCCCACTTAATCTTAAAAAAAGAAAGAAAAGAGGTCTCTGATCCAGTTTGTAACCACCCTTCTTTCACCAGCTCTACACAGATTGAGACCAGTTAGCAGCATTTTTCTGTATCCCTGTCAGATCAAGAGATGGAAACACAGGCCTTTAAATAAAGAGAAGGGCGGATCCTTTTAAAATAAATATATTTTTGTCTGTCACGCAGCAGCAGAAGTCTCCTATAGAAAAAGTAGTTCAGCACAGGGAGCAGATAAACTGCCTTAAATTACATTGATTACTGTCATGTGAACAGCAGGGGGGGGGTTGATTTAAATCAGATATTTTTCCTGGTAATTTTAATTTTTTTTTGTTCAGAAAAAGCATTTTACTTGAAGCACGATTCTTGATGCAGCAGTTAATCCTTATTTACATGTTGCCCTCCACATATTTAGGTATGGAAGCAGAACTGTACTTGCTGCACCTAGTGTTGTACAGCCTGTCAGTTGTCTCCCTCTGTAAAGGGAACCTGCATTCATACAGATTTCAATGCAAACGAGTTAAAACATTTTAAAGTACTGTATGTCATATTAATTTTGCATGTTATATAAATATATGAAAAGATTTTCTGATGCCCCCATTAGGGGCAAGGAATGAGCAACGTGCACTCATGGTACAAGCTAATAATAATAATAATAATAATAATAATAATTAATTGTATTATTTATACCCCTACCATCTGGCCAGGTCTACTCAGAAGTAAGCCCTGTTGAGTTCAACAGGACTTATTCTCAGGTGAGTGTGTATATCAGGCTTCCTCAACCTCTGCCCTCCAGATGTTTTGAGACTACAATTCCCATCATCCCTGACCACTGGTCCTGCTAGCTAGGGATCATGGGAGTTGTAGGCCAAAAACATCTGGAGGGCCGAGGTTGAGGAAACCTGGTGTATAGGTTTGCAGCTTTATAGTTATATTTCAGCAAATTCAAACCGTAAATATTCATGACAACTCAACAGTTTATACTCCCATTTTGATTTTAAGGGGGGAAATGAAGCACAAAAGATGTTAAAACCATAGCTGCCAAGTTTTCGCTTTTCTCGCGAGGAAGCCTATTCAGCATAAGGGAAAATCCCTGTAAAAAAGGGATAACTTGGCAGCTATGGTTAAAACATATCGACTATTGATAATGTTACTGTATGCCACCTATAATAAAAAAGAGCATGAGGAATTTGTATCTAGCTCAGTGGATAGAGCATGAGACTCTTAATCTCAGGGTCACAAGTTCGAGCCACACGGGCAAAAATCCCTGCAGTGCTGGGGGGTTGGACTAGATGACCCTCGTGGTCCCTTCCAACTCTGTGATTATTGGCTCCGTTCCCTCCATAACTGCTTACAACTGGAAAGTTGCAGTGCTTCCTTATGGGAAAGATTGACTTAATGAAATTTCTGATTTGGCAACAATAGCAAAAGTTAACATATTATCTAAGAGTGAGACTTGCAAGTGTAAATAGAAATAAATTCTGCTCCTCATACAATACTGTCAAGAAAATAATTACCATCCATGAAAGCAAATTCGAGTAACTTTTGTGTTTTTTACAAGAAATATTGTAATTTTATTTGGTCATATTTTCTTGCAGAATGTTATGATTTGTAGTATTCTTTTCCGGAGCAGCTTTGTTGATTATTGTAATAATTGTCACATGATTAGGTAAAAAAATTCATGAATTAAAAAAGTGTTAAAATAATAATTTTAATGTGCTTGCAGATATATATGAAACATAAATATATATGAGAAAGTTGTTGACTGCAACTTATTATAGATTTGACTAGTGTTGAATCTATTCCAGTTGTTCAGTTTGACTTATATTCTGTTCATTATGTTATTTGCAGCACAGTCTAATGTCTACTCAGAAGTAAGACCTATTCAGTACGTGTGTATAGGATTGCAACCTAATTAGTTTTATGAAAGAACGCATTTCCAAAAGTGGAACCCTTTATTATGGGCGTTGCAAGTATGTAGAATTCTTCGATGGAGCAGTGGGTTGATAGATGACCGACAGAATAGTTTGCAATTTTAAATCTTGAAGTGTCTTTTGGGCTGTGTGCAGATAAATATTTTCTCCTTTGTGGTTTCTACCTTTCTAATTCATTGGCATCCTTTGTGTCATTCCATTAGCCAAACCTCATTTAGCAAAAGACTGACATAGGAAGAAAGATTCACTTTTATTTTTGAAGCCCTTCATTTTATTTGACCATGGCTGATAATGTTTGAAATGGCCAAGAGATCAAAAGTAGCAGTGATAGTCATGCTGTAGGGTTGCTAACAGGGCATGAAATAACATCTGGCCAATGGACACTGGAGGTCTGATTCTCCACTGTAGCAGCTGATTGAAATGTTCCTTTCCCAGGTTTGGCAGTTCATGTGGCATTCATGTCACACTGTCCCTGGGGAAACAAATCAAGCAATTGTGAAGTGATTCTGCTGAACAGAGGCTGCAAAGCTAATACAGGCACAGCTCCACCTTTCATTCTCGATGTGAGTGTGTGCTTTTCAAGCTGTTTTCAAACTAAAGAATGAGAAACGGCTAGGTGGTTTGCTGGGAGAACAAAAAGCACGACATGGAGCTGCATCATGGAGCGGTAGAATAAGAAAGGGAAGTCTGCAAAGTACAGCACCCTTTAAGTTCAATTACATTTCACCCTCCGACACACCGATACGTAGTAAGAAGTAAAGTATGAGAGAAGGCAACACCAGCTCTTTTTATTTCAAAAGTTTTAATTTCAGAATTGCACCTTTTACCAAAAGTCCGTGGTTTAGCTGTTTAGACTTTAGAGTATACACATGCTTATGATTGAAATCACCTTAATCTTTGTGCTCTAGTACACAGCAACAAAAACACTCAAAAAACCCCAAAGGAATTTTTAATCATTTTCAAAAGATGAACATGTTAAAGAGTTAACCTAACCGAACACCAATGTTCCCGTTTGCAGTTATACTCCCCTTTGCAGTGGGCTCACCGACACCTAATATTCCTGTAGGAATTATAGTGTTTGCTCTTTGATACAACTGCTTTTTAGATGATAGATAGATAGATAGATAGATAGATAGATAGATAGATAGATAGATAGATAGATAGATAGATAGATAGATGATATAGTGGGAGAGATAAAATGTCCAGTGGTTTCATGTTAAATTCCTATGGTGTTAGATTTTTACCAAACAGTTGCCCTGGTGTGAGCATATCCAGGCTTTACCTTCTTTTAATTTCTTTGGCTTGATACTTCAAATGGTCATGCTCAGCAGACAGAGGGATAACAAGACAGAAAGTCTGCAACCCTTGCTATATCTTGATCATAGTTTATTTATCAAAGGTCAAGGGAAAAGTAATGCACTGGATCATGTTTATATGTCTCCTGTCACCACATTCTGCATGAGTGATTGTTGGGCAGAATAGTTTGCAGTCGTCGGCGGTATCCTTTAGTTAGCCAGTTGGAGAGGGCATTTTATGTTTAGTGCTAGTTTCAATTGAAGCTGTATGTGCTTCAATGAGCCCATGATGCATAGACCAGGAACTTCACATAATTTCTTGCAGAACAAATAATCACAAGATTAATCACTTTACTTTAGAAATCTGCCTTGGCGGATTAGGGGCTTCCAATAACTGGAGAGTTTGCAGTCAGCTATAATGTCTTAGCTTTATATTTGATGGTAGCAGTAGTAATCAGAAACTTCAAGTGGAATACTTATTGCAGTATTCTTACATAGAGTTCCCTTTATCACAACTTTAGTGGACATTTAAAGGAAATTTTAAATGTGTACATGTCATTAAAGACCCCCCAAGATTTAATATTGCTCCCAATTTTCTAGCATACCCATGTCTGTAGCTACTACGTTCTCAAATATTTCAGCGTGGAAGGAATTTCAAAAGATTTCTAGAGTTGGCTGAATTATTCATTGCCAATTTAGTTCTTTGTTCTGTAAATGGAGCATTTGAACCAACTCTGATTTCTCCAGTTGCATTTGTTATTCATATTTGCTGACCAAGTAGTGTGAAATATTCTGGTCGATGGTTATTCAGAAAAATCCTCATTCTGACCATTCCAAGTGTGTGATAGTTTATAAAATCACCTCATATTGTTTCTACTCTGTGGATGGATGGCTTGTGATTTTATAAAGAGCCTGGCGAATAATCAATAATTATGCCACTAAAATAGATAAAATAAGACTGAACAAAAAGGCAGCAATAAATTCTTAAGCTTATATGCTTAGAAATCCTGTAGAAATCTGCACAACTTAAGTACTTGCATCTGGGTATAAGACATAGCCTTGATGTGTCCCCACCCCCACCCCCAATGTTCCACTTTATTTATTCTTTTTAGAGATCAAAATAAATAAAGTATATATAGCAAAATAGAAGACAAACAATAAATAGAAGGGAAAATACATGTAAAATAATTGCTTTTGCTAGTGGTTTGAAACAAGCTCATGCAATAATAATAATAATAATAATAATAATAATAAAAAATAATGTTTGTATAGGAACTCTTGTGCACACATGAAGGTCTGTTGCCAACAAGATTTGCCCTATTCATTTCAATGAAGACACCACATTTCTTTTGAAGGGTTTTATGATCTGGTTTACTCCATAGAAATGAGTGGAAGAGCTCATACATACCGTATTTTTCTGTGTACTGTATAAGACTAGGTTTTTCACCTAAAAATAATGTCCAAAATTTGGAGGCATCTTATACACGGATAGATCTCTCCCCCCATTTTCTTAAATTGGAGTCCCCAAAAATTGGGGGCGTCTTATACATGGGGGCATCTTATAGACAGAAAAATACAGTGCATGTAGTTTCCTTCAGCATTCGTATGGCCACATTCTTTTTGATTGGAGAGAGGTTTCTGTTTCTTGGCATAGTTGCGGGCCTGTGTGGCATGTATTCCAATCAAAGTAAGATACATTTTCACAATTTGGAATAGACTACCATTGAGCAATGATCAAAATACAGAATTTGTGAGCGTAAACACACACATATATGAGATCAAACACCAACTTAACAAGCAGAACAAATCATCCAGTACTCTACACCTGTTGAAACAGGATGGTCTGTTACCACCTTGACCAGCAGTTGTCATACTATTTTGTGTGGATCTCTTGGAAACTACTGTGCTTCCCAGCAGACCACAGAAACCTTTACATGGGTGATTGTCAAAGCCATTGCTTTATTACGAAAACCATGGCCCCTAAGCCAGGACCTTGTTAGCTGGTTGATTGATAAATCCAGCCCTGGTCAAAGCAGCCTCTTACAAGCCAGGGTTCACAAGCAGAGAGCCATTATCAGGGATGCATACTACCTTTCTCGTCTTCATTTCCCTGCTACCTAGGGATCATGGGAGTTGTAGGCCAAAACATCTGGAGGGCCGCAGTTTGGGGATGCCTGTCCTATACTAATGGGCTTCTCCATTGGATCCAAATTTGGATCCACAAGTTCTCCAATAGCCACGGTAAGCCATGTTTTAACCATGGCTTCATAATCATTTCTAAAAACAGTGGTACCTCTACTTACGAATTTAATGCGTTCCGAACACACATTTGTAAGTCAAAAAAAATTGTAAGTCGAATCCCATAGGAATGCATTGGGAGAAAAAATTCGTAAGTCGAAGCAACCCTATCTAAAAATTCGTAAGTAGAAAAAATCCTATCTAAACCGCATCCAAGATGGCGGACGGAGCTCCATTTGTAAGTAGAAAAAATCGTAAGTAGAGTTATTTGCAAATAGAGGTACCACTGTAAGTAGATGGAGTCTTTTGTCTTAAAGTGCAATCAGCAAGATTGCATTTGCCTTGCTCATAAGTAAATCACATAAGTGAAATTACATTTCCTGAATCTAATTCTGCATCATAAAATGTTATGTTGTGCAGCTTGTTTCTTTCTCAGGCCTTGAGCTTCTTATGTGTTGACAATTTTCTTCTACACTTGAGAATAAGCAGATACATACTCACTTTATTAGGCATAGAAACTGGCATTCTCTAGTGCATGGCACCATCAGTCTTGCAGCCCAACTAACGAAAGTGGAGACAAATTTAGAAAGCAGTTTTCATATATTCAAAAATCTCATGTGCTGCTGCATATGAAATGTTTGCTAATCTTATTTTCTCATTAGTGGCAGCTTCTGCTCAATAAGTAGTAAGGCTTTAACTTTGATTTGTGGATGTGTACAATGAAGCATTTCAGTGTGTTTCACTCCCAACTGACTTGTGTTATAATTGCTAACTTTATGGCCATGTTTCGCTCTGTGTGTCTTTTGCTGGTATAAAACTGAAGGTAAAACAATTTTTAAATTGAGTTTCTAAAACTAACCTCGAGGCAAATTTTTATCTTGACTATAATTCATTTTTGTAACTCATTGTAAAATAAATGATTTAACACAGGAAGAATAATTGTTGACCACATAAGTCAGGATAACTGATGATAAATGGGAATGTCTCGGGTATTCCCTCTGAGAAAGTCTTAATTCATTAATTTTTGAAGATGGAAGGATAGACACAGTGTATATAGATAACTTTCTATGTGGTTGGCCACAAAACCTCTGCTTATTACATTATAGAAGCATTATATATTAATATAAAGAAGGCCCATTTTCTTCAAGGTCCCTTCTTACAATGCTGTTGACTTTTTGTTTTGTTTAAACTAAACACTTTGAATAAGTCATAACAAAGGCATAGCAATGTTCATGGGCAACTATATTTTTGTTTTATGCTAAGAGGAAACAATTTCTGTGGAATTATTAGTTCTGAAAGGAATGGTTAGTAACAATAATCAGTGCTCAAGGCCAAGCTCTTTGAGAACCACAAATGAATAGAGGGTTTTAAACATATCCTAAAAGCACAGTAAGTGTATTTCAGTCTTTCCTTGTACTTCAGTAAGGGTATTTCAGAACCTTATTTCTGAAGTTTGCAATGAAGGGCTTTCGCAAAGAGAATGCCAGGCTGTTGCTCTGTTGATAATGTTTATTAAATTATTTGGAATTAATATTTTTGTTCTTGGGGCAAAAGTTGATTTTTTTAAAAATAGACTGTCCGTTGTTTAAAAAATACCACGCACAAAATTGCTTATACTGTAGTATCATTTTAGCAGATTTAGCTGCTCTTGCTATGCAGATACTGTATTGGTATTAGTTCAGATGTGGACTCTTTGGAAAATTAACTATGCTAACACTTTATACCCAGAACCCACTGTTGGATTGTGGGTTCACTGACTCTATCATCAGATCTTTCTTATTATGCAAATGAATACATAATTCAAACTAATATGAAACTAGTTAAGAAATTTGTTTAGATTAACAGAAATGTTTCTGCTCCCTTAAAGTTCTTTGTGGGGAGTATGTGATCCTGAAGCTCACAAGGAAAGAATATTTCATTATCATTTTTCTTTTCCTTACTTAAAATTTGGTTATTGATCCAATCAACAAAAAACATTTTCTCCTCACCGCAGATGTTATATATCTTCTTTTTACACTTACCGGTATATACATTTCTGCCAAGGCATTCTAGAAGGTCAAAATAATAGATGCAATGCAAAGCAGTAAAGAGAGTGAATAGCAGAAACCAATCACATTCAAGTACCAACTCTTGCATAATGTTACATCATAGTTACATATTTACATAATAGGTGCTGCTCTGCACCTCCCTGCTATTCATTGGGATTCCGTATCCCTTAAGCCTGTTGCTTAAAAATGAATAGAGTATATTAAATGTTTTTGCCTAAAGCCAATCAAAATCTATTTTGATGAAGAGCTGTAGTCAGGATCCAAAGAAAGCTATTTAGGCATGCCCAAAGGCTTATGCCACCTCATGAGAAGAGAAGAATCCTTGGAAAAGACCCTGATGCTGGGAAAGATTGAGGGCACTAGGAGAAGGGGACGACAGAGGACGAGATGGTTGGACAGTGTTCTCGAAGCTACGAACATGAGTTTGACCAAACTGCGGGAGGCAGTGCAAGACAGGAGTGCCTGGCGTGCTATGGTCCATGGGGTCACGAAGAGTCGGACACGACTAAACAACTAAACAACAACAACAACAAAGGCTTATGCGTGCTCATTAGGATTTTTGACTTTTCCTCTTTCAACTATTTGACCCAACTGTATCACAAACATTTCAAAAGTTGCTTATACCATGTGGCTATTAGGGTAACTTGTCCAATATCCAAAACTGTTTGCACATCTCTTTGAATTGTTTGCCAAGTAAAGATGGAGGCAATTGTAATTTGCCCGGCAAAAACCCACTTTAATTTCAATTGGTGTTTGGGCTGCAGTTCTGTCTTTTTGTGGAAGGAAAGCTTTATCATATAGCAGAGCAGCTGGCATGACTGGTACCTTTTGTGAAGCAGAGAAATTGTTCTGTGATGGAATGAAGATTGAATTGCATCTTATCCCTGGAGAAGGAGACGCCTTTAGGTTAGAAGATGAAACCTCTGCAAAGACACTACAGAAGCTCTCTTTTGCACTATATATTTTGCTTCTAGAGGAAAAGGGAGCACAGCAGCTTTCTTATAGTACAAGTATGTAGTAAAGTTACCGTCCTTCTGACCAAATATTTGGGGAAGTAAAAATTAGCTTCAATTTCAGAATTATTCTGTGGAGAGCGGGAGCTCATTTTAGCAGTGCATTTTGTCACACAGCACTGTTAAACTATGGAATTCATTTCCATAAGGTAGGTATAGCATTGCTACCAATGCCTTTATAAGAGGATTATAAAAACTCTTGGAGGAAAAGGCTGTATAAGGCTACTAGCCCTGATGGCTGTGTTCTGTATCCATGCCTTTGAATGTCAGTTGCTGGGAGCCACAAGCAGAGCTGTCACTTGTGGGCTTCCCATAGATAGGCATCTGCTTGGCCAACCTTGATGCATAGACTTCATGACTGGATAAACTCTTTGGTACAATGCAAATTTGAAATGAACATGACTTATATGTACTTGATTCTTTGCCCTGAATGTATGATTTCCAGAATTTGAACTTTGATTCAGTGCTTGCAAAATGATGTTGCGGGAGCTCTTGTGATCCAAGTGTTGTACATAGTGTTGGACTGTACATAGTGTTGGACTGGAATCAGTGACTTGAGCTTGAGATCCAGTCCAATCATAGACAATAGGTAGCCCATAGGCTCATGTAAATCACTGTCTCACTAAGAAAATACTTGCACATTATTTACCTATTTTGTGTAACTTTGCTTTTCTGTGTAGGGAGGAAAACTATTTAAAGCTCTGACCATTGGGAGTTAGTAGCTTATGTTTTAAATTATGTCCAGTGTTGAAGTAGCATTGCTATTTTATATAAACTGGATCACATTCTTTGATTTAACATACATTTCCAAGCATTCTTAAGGAATACAAACTTTGTTTTATTTTAAAGGAATGGTGAAACCAGCATGTGACCTAACATCAAATTATATGTTTCTACAGTGAAATCACAGGATACAAGTCTCTGTGATTAAAGGTTACCTGTTAATGATAAATAGCAATAATCATCTTCACACATTGTTGCCTTGTCACTATGAATGATATTTGATATTATTAATAATTTATACACAACTATTTAAGATACACATTACTACACAGTCCTTGTATATTGTGCCCTTGTTATAGCTTCACAATTCTGGCAATAAGCCTGGGATTCCTAGCATTTTCCTGACAGATACTGTGCCATCAATTGCATATCAGGTAGATATTCTGCAGGTGCAGCTGTTCCTATCAGACTCTTTTAGGTGGGAGAAAGTTGCACCTATCAAATTTCTGACTCTTATGCCAGTCCTATACATAGCACTTTGGTCGGAAGAAGAAAAATTATCACCCACGACCCTTTGATTCAAGTCCCAATTCTTCTGGCTCATGTTGGAACATGTCATTTATGAATATCTCTTGAATTTTTCACATATACTGGAAGCCACACATGAATGAATGAATGACGAAAGACAAGGAAATGTTAGAATTGATAAACAATTTCTGCTTACCCCAGGGATAGTGTTTTCAGCAGTGTCTGCACAATGGAGGTTATATCTGTATCAGCTTCAGGTCCTCCTGCATGAAGTGTGGAGATTATATTCTGAATTAATTCTTAGCTGCCTCAGTTTAAATAATGACCTGAGCAAGACCTTAGTATCTCATCAAGATTATGAATCCTTTCTGCTTTCCCCCTTTCCTATCATCAGTTCATTTGGAACTCTTGAGAACTGTGCCATTCACAAGTGCCATCCTATAACATAGTATATGAAGTTCTATTCATTATCCTGAGGTCTGAACCAATGCTATTTTATTTCTCTCATTAAGACACTGTTATTACCGTGGTCCTTGCCAAAAAGGTTAGGGTTAAGAGCTTGTCAGCATCACTCCTCTTGGAAGAAGATCTTCTTGCTGTAACATTCAGATACTTAATTCAAATTGATAGAATTACACCATGGGGTGGGCTTGTTCTTCTGTTTTATAGAGTTTTAAGAACTTGGCTTTGACTTCAGGTTTAGCAGCTTGAAGAATCCTGTAAACGGGTTGGATTTTTTAGAACACATCTTTGATCTGCATTAAGGGATTACTAGTTATATAGCCGAGTCATTGCTACTGGATTTTCTTTCAAGCTATGCTTCTGATAAACTGGGGAAGTCAGTTAACCTGTCAATACCTGTAACCCATTCCCTGATCAAAGTTTTGGCAGATTCTAGTTAACTTATTCTGCATATAAGTTAAATAAGCAGGGAGACAATATACAACCTTGTCGTACTCCTTTCCCAATTTTGAACCAATCTGTCGTTCCATATCCAGTTCTAACTGTAGCTTCTTGTCTCTCCTGAGAAATCTCTATGTGGGACAAGAAGCTACAGTTAGAACTGGATATGGAACAACTGATTGGTTGAAAATTGGAAAAGGAGTACGACAAGGTTGTATATTGTCTCCCTGCTTATTTAACTTATATGCAGAATTCATCATGCGAAAGGCTGGACTAGATGAAGCCCAAACCGGAATTAAGATTGCCGGAAGATATATCAACAACCTCAGATATGCAGATGACACAACCTTGATGGCAGAAAGTGAGGAGGAATTAAAGAACCTTTTAATGAGGGTGAAAGAGGAGAGTGCAAAATATGGTCTGAAGCTCAACATAAAAAAAACCAAGATCATGGCCACTGGTCCCATCACCTCCTGGCAAATAGAAGGGGAAGAAATGGAGGCAGTGAGAGATTTTACTTTCTTGGGCTCCTTGATCACTGCAGATGGTGACAGCAGTCACGAAATTAAAAGACGCCTGCTTCTTGGGAGAAAAGCAATGACAAACCTAGACAGCATCTTAAAAAGCAGAGACATCACCTTGCCGACAAAGGTCCGTATAGTTAAAGCTATGGTTTTCCCAGTAGTGATGTATGGAAGTGAGAGCTGGACCATGAAGAAGGCTGATCGCCGAAGAATTGATGCTTTTGAATTATGGTGCTGGAGGAGACTCTTGAGAGTCCCATGGACTGCAAGAAGATCAAACCTATCCATTCTAAAGGAAATCAACCCTGAGTGCTCACTGGAAGGACAGATCGTGAAGCTGAGGCTCCAATACTTTGGCCACCTCATGAGAAGAGATGACTCCCTGGAAAAGACCCTGATGTTGGGAAAGATTGAGGGCACAAGGAGAAGGGGACGACAGAGGACGAGATGGTTGGACAGTGTTATCGAAGCTACGAGCATGAGTTTGACCAAACTGTGGGAGGCAGTGGAAGACAGGAGTGCCTGCTGTGCTCTGGTCCATGGGGTCACGAAGAGTCGGACACGACTAAACAACAACAGTTAATGGCAACACTACTGGAATTCTTAGTTTAGCTTGGCATGCATTTTAATACAAACTCTTCATTAAAGTGCCCCCTCTCTTTTCAGTGTAATGGCAGGGGACATTAAGCAGGTGGATATTTTCCTACTCCTTTATTTGTATACCAGGAAAAGCCTCTCTGTGTGTCAGTCTGAATCAGGGCCAGGGCCAAAAATGTGCAAACCTATCACATATTTTACACATACATTTTTAGCAGGAAAAAGCTACAGATCCTTAAATGTATAGGGAATCACAAGGCGAGATTACAAAATGAGAACCCAAAATGCACAATAAAAGAAACTTACCCTCACTCACAGACACATTTAAAAGGCCCTTTAATGTTAATCCACCCAAGGGCTGGTTGTAGAGAAACATTTTCGCCTAGCACCTAAAAATACGTAATGAAAGGTGCCAGACAAGCCTACCTTGGGGCAACCTCCACACATGGATACACCTGTTCTCCTGTTGCCATCCTGTGGACCTCTCATGGAGGAGGCACACCAAAAGGGCCTCAGATTATGATTGCAGGGTCTGTGTCCGTTCATTATTCACTCATCTTCTGCCTCTAACATATTCTGTCTCTCTCTTCCCACCTGTCCCATTACCCAGCCATTCTTATAGGGAAAAATAAATTTGAAAATAGCAAATGTGTTTGGGAATGAGCTGGAGGAAGCTAGGGAAATAGAGGGAACAAAAAAAAGCAAAAGGGAGTGTCACAGGTCTGATGTATTTATTCAAACCTAACACAGAGACGCAGACCTGAACAAGGTACTCTATAGCACTGAAAGCAGAAGTTCATTTTCTACTGAAGTGACATGAGGTCGATAAGATTGTAGCCATAAAGCACCAGATGTTTACTTTCTGGTGTTTTTTCTAGAAAATTAAAAGGGAAAAATTACCCACTGTTATTACACAGGAAAGAAGGCACTAGATAAACATATGCTACGTTCATAATCACAGTTACACCTAGGTTGCCAGAATAGTCTCAGTAAGTGAGTTTTGTCTGTGATAAATGCCTTATTAATTTATGAACGTTGTGGGGGGAAATCCATTTAATTGTATGTTACTGTTCAGATTTGCTAAATGTTTATATAGGCCATATAATTATTCAGTCAACCCATTATTTTGGCTTTCTGCTTAACAATATATGCAAGAGTAAGCAAAATCTGTGATTATAGATAATACCTTTGCCATCTAAAAGGAGAAAGAGGCACAAAACCAAAACAAAATAAAGATTTTATTTAAGAATTAATGGTTATGCCATGCATTCTGGCAAGCAGGGTAATAACTTACCTATTTGTCAACTATTTGTGTTGGATTAAGGCTGCAACCCTATCCCTTGGTATCAATAGCTGGGTGGTGGGGAGAATTGGGGCGCGGCGAAGTGTCCTTTCCATTAGACAGGAGCAATCCTGTTGGGCAATAGTCAGTGGAAAGCCCCCAAAATCTGAAATTTCACAGTGGGGCAACAGAGGTTTTAGATCTGCTGGATCCAAAATCCTACAATCCTTGTGTCCTTCAGCCCTGCCAGTCTTGAGCTGACCATGGGGGAGGGCGAAGCCCCTGACTTCTATCCTAGCCAGCAAGGTGGTTCACTGCTCTGCACCTCCCCAACCCCTCATTAGGGTTGCTCTTCCTGGTGAATAAAAGTTTGGCAGGATTAATAAGCTGTATATGATGAAATAGGTTTTCCCATTGCATGTATGAGTGAATGGCTCATGCTCCTAGTTGCTTGATAAAGTATTGTCAGTTGTTTTCATAAATATTGCCCTCTGAATTGAATTATGAAGGTCCACATTTCATTCTGGATTTTTTTTTAATACTTTCAAGGCTGGTAAGTTTGTGTATATATTTTAAACTCAAAATGATGTATATGGTAAACAATTCGCTTGCTATCTGGTAAACACTGTAAAGCACTTCATAACTAAATGATTAAGGCTACAATCCTTTAAATGCCTTCCTGGGAGTAAGTTCTATTGAATTAATGGGACTTCTGGGCATACTTGCATAGGATTTCACTCTAATATAGTACTGTTTAACAAGAGAAAAGTTGTACGGGGCTGGGTACAGTACAGTATCTATGCTGTAGACCAGGCATCCCCAAACTTCGGCCCTCCAGATGTTTTGGACTACAATTCCCATCTTCCCCGACCACTGGTCCTGTTAGCTAGAGATCATGGGAGTTGTAGGCCAAAACATCTGGAGGGCCGCAGTTTGGGGATGCCTGCTGTAGACTAACATTTCCATTATGAAATAATTGAACAATCTACCTGAACAGTTGGTGCAGAAAGTTCATGCAGAGGATTTCCATAGGCCTGTTTCCTCCCTTCTTATCTATCTGTGTGCCAGTCTAGCAAACAGACAGCATGATGGGGCAGTAGGGAAATTGATAATATGAACATGTTTCCCTATATTGCCATCCAGTTATATCTTCTAGGATCATGGATTGGGTTGAGACATTCCATTGTGCCATCTACAACAAGGGCTTGTGCATGCGCTTAGTAGTTTAAAAGCAGGGTTCTGTAACCTGTGGAAATTCTGCACGCATATAAGCTGCACCTATATTTTGAATGAATTGTGCCCAATGTGTTCGACATGTGTAGCAAATATTAATTCTGATGGAATCTCTTATGTTTGCTTTAGGGTCGACCCTATTCCATATGACACACCGAAACCAGCAGGCCACACGCGGTTTGTCTGCATCTCAGACACACACTCCAGAACAGATGGAATCCAGATGCCTTATGGGGACATCTTGCTTCATACGGGCGATTTCACTGAGTTGGGGCTGCCTTCTGAGGTTAAGAAGTTTAATGACTGGTTAGGTAAGGAATTACTGCATTTTGGTGACCCCAATTAACCTTTGCTATCCAAGTGTCACTTACAGCCTCCTAATTGTGTTAAAGCTTTGAAGAACATTCACCCCATAGCCTTGTCATTGTGCTATGTTCTCTTTCCAGTCAAAATATGTTTCTATTAATTAAGCATGGATTTATATGTTTGTTCTTATATTTTCAGTACTTGATGCTCAGTCATTTGGTATCAAACAATGACAAAAGCTGAATAGTTTTTGGGGGGGCAGCTGTAAGCACCCTGCTGTGTCTGTTCTGGTGGTTAACTGAGTTTCTGTCCCTGTGCAAAAGACGAATGATTAGCAAAAATATAACTACTGTTCCTACTTTATGCGGTAGAAAATGTGCCTCGAAAGGGTCTCTGTAGCAGCATAATGCTGTGAGATGGACATATGTTTCAGATAAAGGGGTGCAAGCATATTAACCTCCTTATGACTGATGGCTTCTCATATGCATTAAAGTCTCCAAGGAGCAAGGCACCTGTTGCCTAGCTGAATTTTGCTAAGTATATTCTAACAGCCCACTGATCTTAGTGAGCCTCTAATAAGTTGACATAATGGTTTAACAAGTAAAATGAAAGACAGCAATGATAGCTCTAAATCAAGGTAGTGGGTATCTCTGGCATGTGAGAAATCTTGAGGCCAATTGCATGTGCCTAGGTAACTTGGGGAGATTAGCTAGAAAAGGGAGAGGAGGGTAGTATGAAGACTAAAATGGCAAGCTGACCCTTAGGAATGAACTAGCCTTCTAAAAAAGTTTTACTTGTCTAAATGAAACTGCATCATTATAGAAAAAGCCTTTTAAAACATGGCTTTGACACTGCCCTCTTATGGCTTGTGTCTAGTGACCGTGTCGCTAAAGGCCCCTAATGGCATCATTAAATCCCACTGGATTCCCTTGGAAAGCCCCTGGGGAGATGAGAGAAGTGAAATTTTTGTTCATAAAAGGATTTTTTTTGTTGGGGTGGGGGTTAACAAGAAAAGAAAAGAAATAGTTGTTCTTCCACATATTGGCTTTTCTTTACCCTTTACCCCTTTCTCTATCTATATTGACCATCTTCCAGTTTATTCCCCATTCCAATTTGATTTGTAAACCCTTTGTCTTATTTTGGACATTGTTTCTCCATTTCCTTTGCCTTTGAAGGCATTGGAGGGGGTTGGACTAAATAACCCTCGGTGTCCCTTCCCATTCTGCAATTCTTGGTACTGGGACTGAATACTAACAGTGTCGGTCTTCTATTTGAAATGGTTCGTGGCTATAATAATTTAAGGACAGCCCTCTCTTCATTAATATTATGCATGCTGTTTTGAGTTGCAGCATTGCTTCATAAGGATAAAGCTCCCTTCTGATATAGTGTAGAGAATGGTCTAGATTGAATTTGATTTGGGAAATTACTTTGAAATATTGTTTATATCATTTTTATACCCTGCTTCATCAATATTTGCTTGATTTGCAAAAATAAAATAAAATACAGTCACAAAACAGAGTGTCTTCATAATTGCTCCTCTTCAAAGTTGCAGACTCAAATATTGACTAATCTTCCCATAAAATCCAGGACCCACAAAGTAGAGCTGTGGTCAGCTTCTCTGCCACTCTAGGGAACCTCTTGCTTTCCAGATGCAACTCCTATAATCCCTGACCATTGGACATGTCTGCAGAGGCTGAAGGGAGTTAGAGTACAACAACAACTGAAGGGTCACGAATTCTTTAGCCCTGTTCTATCTCAGCATATCTGAAAGACCAAAGCATTCTCAGTGTATCATGGAATATACTTTGCCTAATTAATTCACATGACAGCTATATGTTATGTATCAGCATTGCCTTCCTATTTAAATAAACTGTTTGCAGTAGTCTGGAGTTAGCATTCACATTGTTGGCAGGTCCATTTATGGAGATGTTCCGAGCACTGTCCAGTTCAGTATTGATGGATGATTTTCAGCTGGTGCTGTTTCAGGCTGTTGTTGTTTAGGCTTACGTGCTTGATCCTTGCTCTTTGTGCTTATAAAATCCATCTGGGAATGAAACCTTTTTGGGCCAAGCAGGTTATAAATTCACCAGTACAAGAGGAAGTGGTACTGAACTTGCCTGAATGAGATGGTAGTTTGATGCACCTGAAAAAAATTATCCTTGGGCCAGGAGACTGCAGACCAAAGACAAATGTTTCCTTCCCAGATGAAGTTCTAGACCACTGATCAGATCCAGGTTCTCTTGTTGATTTAGCTTTTATCCTTTTAAATCAGGTATTGGGCCTAATTTTGGTACGATGAGTAACTTGTTTGCCCTCTGAGGGAATTTGTGTTGGGATTGTGACTCTGCTTGCTTTTCTTGATCTCCCAGAGGCTTTCAATACCATCAGTCATGGTATATGTTTGGGATGTTTGTCCAATGTCCAGGCAAGAGGTAGATCTTCCTGTTTTGCAGTAGTTTTGCTCCTAAGCTGGATGGTCAATCCTAGAAGGTTGTGCTGGAGGATTTTTGCTTGGCCTTGTAGAACCTACAGAATAGGGTTCTTTAGGATCCAATATTAACCCCTATGTCCAAAGTCTGTTATGGGGGCCTCATCTGGCCCGCCGGTCGGTTTAATCCTGCCCCTGTGGCAGTTTATTTCCTGGGGTAAATCACTCCTAAAAAAAGGTCAACAACTTTGGTTGGCCCTTTGGTCGGCCTTCACTTCATCAAATCTGGCCCTCTTTGAAAAAAGTTTGGACACCACTGCAGGCCTATACTATTTCACATCTACAGGAAAGCACTAAGTGGAATTTTGAAGAGTGTTGCCTCAGTATACAGATGACACCTAACTCTATTTCTCCTTTTCATTTCAGTCAGGTGTGGTAGCCAGTGTGCTTTGCAAGAGCCTGGCTGCAGGAATGGGTGGATGAGAGCCAAAAAGTGGAAGTGTGTAGTGCTCTTTCTGAAGGATCAGGTTCACAGAATAGGGGTAGTATTCAATCAGTTGCTGTCACTGAAGGGTGCATGTGGATGCCATTTTAGTCTGGTAGCCCAGCTAGGTCCTCTGTCTGAATGCTGATTACCAGAGTTTAGATTGTTAGTGCTACGTGTTTCCCCCTTTTTAAGGCGTAGTCATAAAGTAAGCCATAGCAGGCTTTTAAAGTATTTGTTAAATAGAAGACACCCCCTGAAAATAAGCCATACCTCCGCGCTGCGTGGAGTGAGACCGCTAGCGCCCAGCCAGCCAGTGGGACACAGCACACTGGCCGCAGGAGGAGGAGGACGTCTGCCTCTTTTCGGGAGGAGGAGGCAGACGCCCGGAACCGGCTGCTGCAGCTGGGCCCGGCGGAGGCGAGGCCACTGCTCGCCCCTGGGGGCTGCGGAGGCAGCTGGGCAGGGACAGCCGGAGCCCAGCCGGGCAGCAGCGGGAGGTGGAGTATGGTGCTGCTGCTGGCCGCGGCAAGGAAGCAGGCGCCCGAAGGCAGCGGCTACTGCAGTCCCGACAGAGCGCGCAGCAGTGCCACTCCTCCCGAGGCAGCGGGACCCAGCAGCAGTGCCGTCCTCATCCTTCCGCTGCTGCGTGACTGGGCTCCAGCTGTCCCCGCCCAGCCTCCTCTGCAACCCCCAGGAACGAGGCGAGCAGCGGCTTGCCTCCACCTGGCCCGGCAGCAGCAGCAACAGCAGCGGGAGGATGAGGACGGCGCTGCTGCTGGGTCCCGCTGCCCCGGGACGAGCGGCGCTGCTGCGCGCTCTGTCGGGGCTGCAGCAGCCGCCGCTTTCGGGCGCCTGCTTCCTCCTGCCGTGGCCAGCAGCAGCACCATACTCGTCCTCCCGCTGCTGCTGCTACCCGGCTGGGGTCCGGCTGTCCCCGCCCAGCCGCCTCCACAGCCCCCAGGGGCAAGCAGCGGCCTCGCCTCCGCCTGGCCCAGCTGCAGCAGCCGGTTCCGGGCGTCTGCCTCCTCCTCCTGAAAAGAGGCATAGAATCATATGATTCTATGAAAAGAAATGCCCCACGGCATTGGTGGCAATGAGGGGAGGGTCTCTGGGTTGGCTGGGCACGGGAGTTGAGCATGGCGGCCCCAGGAGGAGCGCGGGCAGCGCTGGGCGTGCTCCTGGCTCTGACCACGCTCACCGGTGAAAAAGTATGACGCGCGCCCAGCTCCAAAGGTCAAAATGTAGATTGCTTAATTAAAAAAAATAAGACACCCCACCGAAAATAAGCCATAGGCTTATTTTCTTGAGTAAAATAGATATAAGACGGTGTCTTAAAATGTGGGAAACACGGTAGGTTATCTCATGTTTGGATTCCAGCAATGTGTTAAACATGGTGTTGTCGTTGAAAATTGTCTAGAAGGTTCAACTGATACAGAATTTAGCAGCAAGGTTGCCATTGGGGATTAGGTGATCAGAATATTTTATTCCAGTTCTTGCTCACTCACACTTGCTTCCAGTGTGTTTCTGGGCCCAATTCAAGGTGCTGTTTTTTATAAAGCCTTACACAACTTGGGAACCCTTGATGGACACCTCTTCCCATATGCACTTGCCTGTGCCATAAGGTAATAATCCCTGGAGGTCCTCCTCTGTGCCTCCCCTCCTACTGAAATTCGGAGGGTGGCCTTTTTGTTAGTGGCCCTATACCTGTGGATACTCTCCCCAAAGAGATTCACCTGGCACCCACATTACAATCTTTTCAACAACCAGTATAGACTTTCTATTTTCCCCAAGAGATGTTAGAATTTTTAACAGTATTGGCATATTTTTTCAAACAGCATTTTAACATAATTTATTGGGAGTATTTCATTTGATGGGGTCTTCTGTTGTATTGTGCTTTGCTTTGCTTTGTTGTTGTTCACTTCTGAAAAAATATTATGGTGTTATTTCCTATATTGGGGTTTTTAAAATTCATTTTAAATTTTCCGTCATCTAGATGCTTTGGAAACCAGTACTACTACTACAACTAGTAGTGTCTTGGTAATATTTATATGGCAATGCCAGCTCCAGCCATGCCTGCTGATATATGGTCCTCAGCCACCTAGTTAGTTGCATATGGTCCTTTGAACCAAAAAGTTTGCTGAGCCCTGATTTAAAAGGTCTATGAAGTACAGTGGTATATCTCGCTAGATGAACACCTCGCGGCACGCAAAAAATCACAAAACGAAAACGTTTTGCGAATTTTTTTTTGGCAGACTCGCAAGACGAAGCAGGGCACGGTGAGGAGGAGAAAGTCAGACCGAGAGCCTGCCCGCCTCACACTTCCGCCGCCGCCATTGCCCAGAGCCTGCCCACCACGCGCTTCCGCCGCCGCCATCACCCGGCTTCCACAGCAGCCGGATCCCCCCTCACTCGCCTTAAGCCGCCTGCGAGCGAACGGGAGAGGCCAACCACACAGCCAGCCAGCCAGCCTGCCTGCCTGCCTGCCTGCGCGCGAACGGGCTGGCTGGCTGGCTGGTTGGGTGCGAGGGTTTGGCTGCTGGGGAAGGAGGGTGGGAGGCTCTCCCTGGCCCTCCTCCTGCTTCCCCCTGAAAAACCTCCGGCCATGGCGGGTGAGTCTGCACCTTTTTTGCACTCCCCCCTCCATAGGAACGCATGAAAATTTCAATGCATTCCTATGGGAAACTATGCTTCGCAAGACGAAATGATCACAACACGAAATGACTCGTGGAACGAATTAATTTCATCCTGCGAGGTACCACTGTAGTTAAAATCTACAAAACAACGCTAAAAGCAAAGCAAATATGTTTATTCGGCTGTACGCCCATCATAAAACAAAACACAACAAAACAAATCAAATAAAAACCGCAGACTCGTACAAACCACAGATAATATAACACTAACGCTAAAAGAAGTAAACCCAACAATCAGAAAGCATCCAACAAATAAATAAAAGCATGAATGATATTTAGCAGTGGAAGGCCCAGAAAGAATAACTATTGAGAACAACTGCAAAAACCAGCCTCTTCAGACAATAAGCAATAATCGGAGGGCCTCAAGGGCTTTCAGAACAAGAATAAACTTGGCTTGATACAAAAAGAATGAGCAGGAGATGAGCTGAACAAACCCTCCCAAGAACTGCCAAAAATGCTCTATCCTGGGTAACAAACCATCCTCTGTATGGAAAGGAGCATGAAATTTAAAGGTCATAACCAGCATATTAAATTGAGTCTAGAAACCAATTTATAGTCAATTAAGTAGAAAAGCCTACTTAAGAGTCTAGCTGAGTGAACAGTTTAGAATCTGATCTTCAATATAACTAATCAAAGTTTATTCCTTCCCCTTCCTCTTCCTCCTCATGTATTCCTTTACTATCCCTATATACTGTTATCTAAGCCTGTTATTTTATCTCTCATCTCTGCTTTTCATTAGCCCATCAGCTAACTTTGATTCTTCCTTCACACAATCCTTCCTATACATGTCTACTCAGAAGTAAGTCCCTTTGGGTTCGGGGAGGGGGGGCATACATCCAGGTGAGTGTGTGTAGAATTGCAGCCCTTAAGTTTCTTCTCCTTCTCCTTGACTGATAAATTTTCATTATTGGTTTTGCATGAAAGTCGTCTTGGCTTGTACACTGCATGACCTTTGTGGTCACTTAGTGATTACACACGCCTGCTGAGGTAATTTATTCACTTTGTTTTGGTGTGAACATATCCCAGGGGTCTTGTAACTGCTGTAATCACTTGACCCTAGTGACTGTTAAATGCTTTAAACACAGTTACTTTAAATTTATAATTGTTTTCATTAAAAATCCCTTATAGTAACTTAACTGACCTTGCAGTAAACACAGCATTATGGGCTAAGGGAAGAATTAAAATTATTATGTGATGGCTAGTGTATTTTCTGTCCACATACATTCTTACGTTGTATGATACAATTCACATTTCTACCTTTACTGTGTAGCTGTATATAGAGCAAGCATAACTTTAAGAGTCCCTTTCCCTGGAGTAAACCCCATTGAACATAAGGGATTTGCTTCAGAGTAGGCTTGTATCAGTTTGCATTGGAAAGTATGTAATTATAGCACTTGTGGCATAATACAAAATATCTCTTCACATGCTGTGTACTCAGAAGTAGCCGAAAAATGTAGGGCTATGAAGCAGGATGTAATATTTATCACAATAAATATGGTTATTAAAATGAGTCTCATGATACAAATTAACTCACATCTTATGCAAGGGTTTGGTTTCAGGAGTCCACACATACACACAAAAGCAGTAAAGCCAGGAACCCCTGCAAGATGGAGGTCTGCCTACCTGGCTGGGAAGGCAGTGTGAGGGCTCTAGGATGTTGCTAGAGCCCTTGTGCTACCACTCCAAAGCTGGGTTAGCCCATGATTGCAGCTTTGCACAGAAGTGTGTGTGCGGGGGGAAATAAATAGACGGAGAATGGTTCCTACTGCCCTTCCTTCCTTCCTTCCTTCCTTCCTCTCTCTCTCATCTACCCGTACAAGTTACCTGGGTGAAGTGTATAAATACCCTGTTTCTCATATTTTAAGACATACCCATAAAATAAGCCATAGCAGGATTTTTAAGCATTCAAGGAATATAAGCCATACCTCGAAAATAAGACATAGAGATAGGCGAAGCAGCAATGCTGGCTGCGGCAGGAGGAGGAGGAAAAAAATAAGACATCCCTTGAAAATAAGCCATAGTGTTTTTTTTTGAGGAAAAAATAAATATAAGACGTGTCTTATAATATGAGAAACACGGTATATTGTAACTAAATGGTCCTAGCATTGTAATCCTTTACCAATGCTACAGAGGACCTTGGCTACTTTCAGTTAAGTTGGCTTCCTATGTGGTTATCTTTTTCTGAAATCATGTTATCATACAGAACTCCCAACAGAAAGAGGATCATTTATGTTGCTATTGAATAAAGCAGAGTTTTATTAGCTTTGTTGTATTACGTCTTGCTGCTATGGTTTCCTCTTGTTAACACATTTTCTTCAGGACTGTCCAAAATATTTTGCCACCCTGAGCAGCTGCATTTAGCTTTAGTACATTTGAGCTGTGTGGTACAAAAGTTGCACTGGGCATGTCTGCAACATCATAAGGGGCTCTGGACGATACCTCTTGGATTGCACACTGCCTTGTTAACACCCCTAAAAATATGCCTGCTCCTGGCAAATGTTTGCATAGTTCTAAGTTATGACTGCTGCATGGGATGTTTATTGAAAGACATCTCAAATAAAACTCATGTTCTTCTCCACTCCAGTGCGGAATGAGCATGCAAAGTGAAAGTGGAAGCCCAGCTAGAAATGTGTGTGAATAACTAAATTGGTGCATGCTCTTATGTGGCGCTCACCTTTGTCATGCAAAACGGAGCAACAACAACAACAACAAAAAAGCAGGGAAAGTCTGAAGAAAATAATTTAAAGTTTCAGGTTGAGCTGCAAATACTGATGAGGAGTCAAGCTGATTGTCAGCTTAAATTTTTAACTTTAAGCCTGTCTCTTTAAACCTGATGCAAATAGCTGCTGTGGAAACATCAAAGAAACTTACCGTACATCTCTGCAGCATTTTCCAACATGGGGAATTCTTGTATATGACAATGGTCTTACTGCAGTATTTATCCAATTTGGTTGTTTAATGCTGATTTGTGAATCATATTCTTCCTCATTTGTATATTTTTACCATAATATCATTATAGGTTTTTTTTCTGTCTGGGAGAGGAGATATAATTACATTTAATTTTGTTTTGAGCTTCTAGCTTCCTAGCTAAACTTTGGTTTTCCTCATTGGTTTCAGTGCAAATGTACTGGTGTAATCTGGTCTGAATATATATTTTAATCAGATAGTTCATGTGTTATTGACAGAAAAAAGACTAATGAAGATATTGCTGAAGTTTTGGTCAGCTACTGTACTGTTTTTCTGCCTTTTTTGGTTTGTATTTTTAGACATTGATATAGCTAGCGCTTCTCTCTGTGTGTTAAAGCTTGTGAGTCATGGTGATATGTGACTTGGGATTAGAGAAAATGGAAGTGTTTGGTTTAACCTTTTGACTAATGTAGAGGAGATGATAACACTTGGAGGGCAGAGATAAGGTGGCAGTTCACTGTGGGCGGGGATATGAGCAGATGACCAGTTTTAATCCCAATTTGTGTCTGTTAGCTCACATGGAAATCTGACAAACAGATTCAGGAGTCTGATGCTGTAGCAGAGTTGCCTGCTTTAAAATATTTACTCGAGATAATTTACTACATTAGAGTAAAGCAATATGTGCAATAAAACAATGCATAATAAAGGCACAAAGATTTGAACTAGATGATGAATGCTGAAAGCACAGATCACTTGTTCAGCAGGAAAGAAGGAGGTGTATTTGGCCTTCTACACCCACCCCATAAGGGGTCAGTGCTATCCAGTGCTTTTTTTCTTAAAAAAATGTTTAGGGGTACTCTCATTTTGTCTCAGGAAAACCACCATTTTATAGTTCAAATCAGGAAAAACAAATACAGTAAATGGGCAAAAGTACAAAGAACATGCATTACCTCATAATGATGAAAAATAGTAATTTTTCTACTCACATTGAAATACTGCCTTTCAGTGAGGCCAAACTTTCATCAGTAAAACACCACACATTCCACACTGCTTCATACATTAAACACTCACTTCCGTCTGAGACTCAGGAAACGCCGTGACAGAAAATGAGGCCGCCATCGGGGGGGTGGCAATGGAACTGACGATTCACCGTGCTAGAGAAGAAACTATTTTTTTGAGTTTCTTCTCCCGTTAGGTTCACAAAATGTTTAGGGGTATGTGTACCCCTGCGTTGTCGTCCCCCCCCCCCCCGAAAAAAAGCACTGGTGCTATCAAAGAGCACAGCTGCTGCCCTTGTTTGCAACGGTACACTTTGTTTCCAGTCTAGGAAAGGGAACCATGCATTCCAGATAGTCAATCTGGCAATTCGGCCCTGGCAAAAAATGTAGTGCCTATTCCCTGTTGGTGCACATAGTTCCTGATCCACTCTCACACACTATTCTGCTCTCTTTTACATGTTGCCCTTGCGGCACATGGGTTTTTTAAGTAGTTAGAAATCTACTTATATTCCTCTGCGTCATTTTTGCTTCCCCCCACCCACATTATCGCTTCCCTCAGTACAGCATATTAATTTGGGTTTATGACCCTGCTCTGATTTTCTCATGGTATATATTGCCTGAGTAAGTATAGAAAAACTGAACTGGTAGTAATTTATTTCATTTTAAAAATATTATTTTAAATCAGCCTTCGTATGCATTTAATTTTAATTCATTTTTTATCCCCAATTGTATATTCTTTGCTTATTTTAATATTTTAAACTTACATTTATTTAGGGGCAGAAAGTCCACGAGTTTGTCTTATACTCAAAAGTACCGGCATGTATGTTTTGCTTAGGTCCAACCTTGAAAAAAATGCAGGATATTGGAAAACTGCCCCCCCCCCCAATGTGGGATATCTGGAATTCTCTGGGGTTTCCTAATATATAATGAATGAAAATCCTTTGAAATAAGGCACAACCCTCAAAATTAGCAGCATATAGTTATCCTATGTTTTTGGACTTTTTTTTAAGTCTATAAACTTCATTGAAGTAAAGGGCACTTTGAAGAATTCTTGGGTGAAATATTCACAGTATGAATCAAATCTTAGTTTGATTTACTCTCTCATTTTGATGCCTGCCATCTGGAACTTGCTTTACTCTGTATTGCTTCATTTTGTTATATCCAGAATGAAGATTTACTGTAAAGCGTCATTTTGTGGCACTCAGCCCTTGGCTCTTGTTATTAATTTTGCACGCCCCCAATAGCTGTGATTGAATAAAAATGCTGATTTAAATAGTCCAGGCGACTTGGTAAGTTTAACTACATCTTTAGAAAGCGATCTCTTTTTAGGACTCTACTTTCATTAACGGACAGGAGGCTTATCACTTTGAACAAGAGCTTCTGAAGTACTTAATCTGAAGGCTTGATTCTTGGTACTCTGATACCAACCTTTCTGCGTCTCAAAACCTTCTGTAGATACTTCTCTCATAAACTTCTTTAATAAAGCTACACCACCCTAGAATCTTCTGCTAGTAGGTGTGTGTGGGTGTCAAGAAACATTTTAAACAAATGAATAATTGAAACAGAAGAATCCTTGGAAAAGACCTTGATGTTGGGAAAGATGGAGGGCACTAGGAGAAGGGGACGACAGAGTACGAGATGGTTGGACAGTGTTCTCGAAGCTACGAACATGAGTTTGACCAAACTGCGGGAGGCAGTGGAAGACAGGAGTGCCTGGCGTGCTCTGGTCCATGGGGTCACGAAGAGCCGGACACGACTAAACGACTAAACAACAACAATTGAAACATACCGTATTTTTACATGTATAAGGCGCCCCCTTTTTTTAACCCCAAATTAAGGAATTTATATTTTAAAATAGTTAGGGTTGCTATTTTTAAAATAGTTAGGATTTTAAAATAGTTAGGATTTCTTGGAACTTGAAGTTACATCAGCAGGTTTCAATGTATCAAAAAAGTAAAGACACACACACAGAGAGAGAAAGAGAGAGGCAGGCAGGCAGGCAGGCATTTAAAAATAAAAAGCAAAAAATAGCAAAATTAGATGAGTGTGGTAAACAGTCGTTAGTTTACTCAGAATTTCTTGAATATTTCTATTTGGTTTTTACCCGTTAAAGATAAATGTCAATAATGAAGGGAAGGGGGAATCTTCATTTCTTTTCATTTATTTCCCATACCGTTTCTAATATCTAGGTAGAGAAATACAACATTTGTTTGTATATATGCTTCTCTCTCTCTACTGAATACATGTATATAATATAAGCAAAACAGAATCCTTGGCTTTTGTTAGGGCATCGTTTTTCTACACAGTGCTATGGAGGAGCAGCCTGAAACAAAAATGTTTGGGCTGGTGGAGAAAGCACTGCAGATTTTAGCATAATGTCTGGTGTTCAAAGAAATTTTATCTCATCATAAAGATTAGCAGGCTGTGTAATTCAATTTAAAATTGGTCGGCGGTGCCCCCTCTATTACGGAGCCTTTTTGCTTTATGTTGTATACGTCTGTAAGGCCCAGGCTACATGGCAGACAATATTTAGGGCTCTGACATTGTGCTATTTCTTTTTCTTTGACTTAGCCATAATTGTTGGTGAATGAATGTGAGCATTATGTTAGAATGAGTTAAGAAAATGCTTGCTCAACTGAATGTCTCCTAGGCTTGCCCTGTGTGGTAGGAAATGAATTTTCTCTGGTCAAGCAACCACTGAGTGAAGGTTTTCTAAGACTATTTGCTACTAACAGGGCTTGAGTCTTAAAACTCTCACGTTAGCATTTATTCACAGTATTAGAGGAATTACTGTGTCACTGAAAACCAACATGCAGCAACTTATGTTAATACAAGGGTGGGAAACCCTCACCTTATTGTAATTACCCATACCAGGGGGTTAATCAAGTTTCGTAGAATTACTGTCTTTACAAGAAAAAATAGGTAGTTTTCTGAACCATGCTTCCTACTGGGTATTAGGGTTCAGTTTGATTTGCTAATTAATCCTCTTGCTTCCCTGGGCCAGTAGCCAGCATCTAAGCGCTGGCGTTTTTGCTTTGGTTTATTACATCGAGTATGCTTGATTTCCCCTAAAGGATATAGAAAAGCGATGCAGATAAATCTTGTGTTGACTAGAGGCTTGTTTTAGAAAATTGTTGGGAGATTGTGGAAAGAATGGTTTAAGCAAATTTTGCAAAGTGTACGCTGCATTGATGAAGCACAGAAAATACCTGTACGGTCAGGTACAGAGAGAGAAAGAGAGGTTGGTTCAATAACAGAACAAAGTAATATGTTGTGAAACAATACCAGCTGCATTTCATAGAGAAGACTGAAACAATGAACTGGAATCTTAAGGACTTAACAGGTTTTTATGATGACATAAACTTTTCAGATGCATAAAGCGTCCTTAGTAGGCATTGTGTATGCATATATGCAAATGGGCATAGAGCAAAAAATAAAGGGAGTGTTGCTAAATGGCAGTGAAATACAGAGAGTACAGTCTGTAAACTGATAAATTCAAACTTCTCATCAAGAGGCTTGATTCTAATTTGTTTAGGGATGAATAAAGACGATGGCTTGCTGTCTCACAATAGATGTTCATTAATTTAACTGATGTTATTGGTAGTGACTGCTTATTTAGCATATATTTAAGCTTTAATTGAATTCTTACCAGCAGTAGTATTTGCATTTCATTGCCATTTTACCTCATTTCCCCTCTTACACCCTTGTGTATGTGTACCCTTGTTGACTCTGGTCCACAAAAGCATATATCAGGCACGTCCAACTCCCCAAAGGCTGTGATCTACTCACAGTATAAAAAAACTGGCAGTGATCTACCCATTGTCATTGTAGGATTGGCCAGAATTGTTGAGCTTTTTTTAGGGAGCCAAAGTTGTTGAGCTTAATCTGTTCATTTTTTAAATACCACAAACCTCTATGTTGTGTTTGCTGCAAGAAACTAGCCCAACTCTCCCACTAGTACATGCTGCAGACAAGTTTGAGGTTTGAGACCTGGCGTGAAATAGCCAAACCAAAAGGTCAAATATAGCAACTGTTCAATTTTAAAGGGTTGAACTTGGAAGTTTAAGTTGAATGGTTCAAGTTGAAAGGTGTGTGTGTGCAAAATGAGAATTAGAATTGGAGTTTCATGTTATATTTGCAAACTAAAGGTTCAGTATCCACAGTGCGTTTCCAGGGCAATAAAGTACTTCTTCATACAGCATGTACCGGTAGTTAAACTATTGTATTTGGGTAGGGTATAAATAAAATAATGATGATGATTATAGGGAACGATGGCCACCAACTTGGATGGCTTTAACCTGTTAACCAGAAGGTTTGTGGTTCAAGTCACCCAGGGATGACTGTGGGCAGGATTCCTGCACTACAGGAGGCAGGACTAGATGACCCTAGTGTCCCTTCCAACTCTACAGTTCTATGATACTTCCCTGCTGTGGTCCTGAAAACAACCTCTCATCGGAAGGTGCTCTTTGTAGTGAGAGGAAGCCCCCATTGGTGTGAATGGACATCTCTTTCCAATGTAAAGAGCAGCTTCAGATGAGATGCTTTTTCCAAGACCAGGGCAGCAGAGGGTTAAATTTCCCCTCTACATTTGCTGTTATGCCAGGCACTGTAGATAATACAGTGGTACCGGTACCTCAGTTCTCAAACAAAATCCGTTTTGGAAGCCGAGGCATGGCTCCCCATTGGTTGCAAGAGCTTCTTGCGCACAGTGGAAGCAGTGTTGCATGTTTGGGTTCCGAAAAACGAAAATGAAGCATTTGCTTCTGGTTTTTCGATGTTTGAGAACCGAAACATACGATGACAGAGGCATTCAGGAACTGAGTTTCCTCTGTACTGAGCTGATGGACCAATGATCTGACTCAGTATAAGGCAGCTTACTATGATTCTGTTGCATTTTAAAAAAATAAAAAATCCAGAGAGACATTTAACATCACTTCTAGTTTGGCCTTGAGGCGTCTTCATATTTAACCCTGTTGCTTGAAGGCACTGAAGGGTCTTTGAGTGATATCTATCCAAGTCATACTTGGGGTAGACCCATTAGAAATCATGAACTCAGTGGGTCTACTCCGATTAACACTTCTAAATTGATGGTCTTTCAGAATATTTTTTTTACTGCACAATCAGATTTGTATAAGAAAGATCCATTGTTCTTTTCTCTTGGGGGATATGTTAAATACTTTTCATTCTCTATATAGACTATGGTGCTAGTGCAGTGTTTCTCAACCAGTGTGCCTCCAGATGTTTTGGGACTACAACTCCCATCATTCCTGACCACTGGTCTTGCTAGCTAGGGATGATGGGAGTTGTAGTCCCCAAACATCTGGAGGCACACTGGTTGAGAAACACTGTGCTAGTAGATAAGTTTGTTGGAATTACATTTCGAATCAAGGAATTTTTCACCCTTTGTATAAATGAATGCAAAGTAATTATCTGGAAGCATTAATACTGTGTATTGTGTTTTTTTTGGGAAGGGGATTTATCAGCAGTAGAGTACAGTATTGATTCCTTCCTTCCCAAACTTTTTGCCGAAGGGTGGAGAACAGCGGTGAAGAGTAGAACATCTAGAAACAGGAATGTACGTCTGGGGAGTCCTTACTTTGATAAATGCCTTCTTTACCTAGATATGTTTAAATGATTTCCAGAATCTATCTGACTGACTAGAGAAGACAAACCATTACAGCTGTATTGGACGCATAGCGCTATTAGTGCAGCTGTAAAAACAGTCATGGCAGACTTTGCGATGAAGGTGGCAGAACCTTTCTGGTAGGGAATGTAAATAAGATGCAAATTGTTAAAGCTTCTTAAGTGACTGAAGTGAGAATTATGTTAACTTCCGCTGCTAATTACTAGTTCTGGTGAAGTGTACTTGTCTTTTTATGTCACGGTGCTTGAGATTTTCAAACAACACCCTGTAACTTGAGCGTGTTTGTTTGAACAGAATCCTAGAACTTGAGGTGATAGGAAATCAAGGAATACATTGTTGGCTAACTATGAAGAAGGCTGTCTGCTCTTGACTTGCTATAGTTGCCAAAGTATATATTTCACAAATGATTTGAATGCACAAAGCCTCTTCATACAAGAATCTTTTGACATGATACAGCAACTTTTGCCTCTACAAAAGCAACTTATAAGTTCATCTTATAATTTACTAAAAATTATATAATTACTCAGGATAAAAGTCCTGGCAAGGCCAGTATTAGAAGAATGGAATCTACTTTCCTAATACAGTAGTGTGCTTTAGCAACTCTTAACAGAGTCACATGTGCATGATCAAATGTTTTCAGTGGTAAAGAATAGCAGTGGTGGCATTTTTGCATCATTACTTGTATACTGTATATGTTTTCTGGAGTGTATGTTAGGTGAGCGACAATCTCTCCTAAAACACTGGTCTTTGGTAGCATATTATTTCATGGGTACTGATATGGATACTGTCCCTTACAGGAGTTAAAACAAGTTTTATATCACCAGCATAGATAGTGATATATAGAGATTTAGAGAGATATAGATATAGATATATATGGGGAAGTATTTTCTAATGCACCACTGTTGTATTTCCTGGCTTAGAATTGTACTCGGGGAGTCTGGAGAACTTGCCTCCAAATTATTGTCTGCCCTTTAGCCCTAAACTTACTCTCCAAAATATTCCTAGAATTTTCCATGCCCTCTTGGCATTCATCACAAGCAACCTTTGCCTCAGTGAGTGTGAATACACACTACCACCCACCCCTTTCTTTCATACCTATATATTAAAAGCTGGTGTAGTGGTGGCAACAGTAGCAGCACTGGTGAGGGTCTTTCTCACTCCCCTTGCCACTGTTGGATGCTGAGGATTCTGGGAGGATCATTCATAAGAGCCAGAAGCTGATAGAACCAACTCCTAGAACCCGCTGAATCTGTATTGCACTCTTCTTACCCATCAAGCTCAGATTTCAACCCCTGGTTTGGAGCGCAATCTAACTGTGATCAGTGTTGATGCAGATTTAAGACTACATTTGAAACTAGGGAAGCCAAAGAACAATTTGAAACACTATGTCCACATTAGGTTGTAGAAGAAGTTGATCATCACTGAGTTGATTGGGTTTTGTGTGTGCATCTGCCTGCTGTGTTAATTTTATACATGTTGAAAGTTTTGATTTTAAACACAGGACAAGTTTTAGAATTCCGCACACACTCCCAAACTGCAACCAGACATAGAACAACCTAGGAAGAATAGTGCCTTGTGATTTTGTAGAACATTCCTAAATGATTAGGAACAATAAGCCAAAATTCTGGGTAACATTATATCTAACACTGGAGTAATAAAACACTTTTGAAGCAATTCTTCTGTCACATGTGAGCAATTTAAGAAATTGCAGATTGACTTGAGTTATGACAGGCTAACTAGAATGTTGACATTATGATGCTTGGGCTGTCCTTAAAAACATCAATATATTTCAATATATAATTATCAGTAATGGTGAATTGTTATTATTAGGTTTCAAGCACCTTGTACTCTTAATTCACCCCCACTCAAGTGGCAGCTGAGCTATTCATTTAACTACCTTTTGGGAAACATGTGCTAAGAAAAAACCCCGAGGTTTTCTTTTGAATTATATTAAGCAGGGCAGTGCTGTCTAATTCATACTGACTCACTGATAGTAATGTAGTTATCTGAGCTTTCAGGCTTTTGTAAGAAGCTTCATAAAAGAACAAATAACTATAACATAATAAGCATGAGAATAAAGAGCCGTCTTGGATCAGACTTAGGGCATTTCTAGTCCAGTGTCGTGTTGCATGCAGAGGTCAGCCAGATGCCTCTGGGAACCCCTTAAACAGAACATGAAGGCAATAGCTGCTGTTGCTCCCCAGCAACTGTTCTTCATAGGCCTGCTGTCTCTTACCATGATGAGTAGCATATAGCTGTCATAAACAGTATTCATTGATCTTCTTGGCATCCACAAATTTGTTCAATCCCTTTTTTAAATAAGCAGAGGCTATGGTTTTAATTATGCACAGGGTGCAATGTTTCAAAGACAATGCAAATGTAATTAGTAAATGTCATTTATTAAATGTATATCATCAATACACAAATAAAGACAAGCAGTAATTTACTAAAGCTCTTCAGAAGTTTGTTTTACCAAACCGTGTATATGTAAATGAGAAGACATTACTATTTCACCTGTGCTCAGTAAACCTTTGAGTTTTTGAGGGATGGGTTTGTTAGTCTGCTTCACTCTCAAAGCTTGTGATTTTGTTTTTCAAAAGTATTTTACCTTAGAAGGCAATTTCAACACTGTTTTATTATTATGCATTTCTCCAGTTTTATAAATCATCAAAACAGAATGAAATGAAGAAAAATATGAGTTGATTTATTTGGTAGTGTCTTCCAATTCATTTTTATTTTAAATATTTTGGCAAAGGTTGGAAGTCTGTTATCCAATTTCCTGAAATAGCTCAATAAATCTTTATAAGTGTTGTCCAGTCTTTCTTTTATGAAAACAGCCAGGATTGTGTTTGAGCTGTTTCTGGCTTTTATCCAGCACAAGCTAATCATTTGAAACTCTCATAGATTTCAGTGGAAGAGTTAAGCACATTCTTGGCTCTCACCAACAGCAGTAGGACATAGAAGTGCTTACCGTTGGCTGGATCAAGCCATCTGTTTTTCAATTGATCCACTCCAAAAGTCTAACTGTTTTCAAATTTTGCCTGGGCAAGTTATGCAGTCTGAGTCCTTTCATGTGTTTCTTTCTAAGCCCTATTGTTTTAAAATTCTAAATAGCAGCATTCCCGTGGTTTTTGAAAAGGAAAAGTATTTATAAATGGAAAAACCCAGGATCACTCTCCAGCACCAACATGAAGTTGATAATTAGTTTAATTACAGGCAGAAAAGTATTTCACAAGATGACCTTCTTTCCTCTTTGTACAAGTATTCTACTTCCTTTTTATTAAGAGAAAGAAACCCCTTAATTACAATTGTAAATTGCAGAAATAAAGGCAGATGATGTTAGAAGCATTTCCAGGGATGTTTGCTTTAGGTTCTTTGTTTTGGTTCAGTACAAATGATTAAAATTGACTCTTATTTCTTTGTACAAGGTAATATCCACTTCTGAAGAATTTGTTCAAAAATCTGGAGATTAGGTTATCTAGTGAATGAAGATTCTACAAAGAAATAGATTTGTGTATTGATGCCTTTATAAATATTATTTGATGGCAATAAAATGTCCACCGAAATTCCCTTCTGAGTGGAGAAAATGGAGTTTGTTTGCAGTAATTACATTTTCAAGCATTTACTCTCTCACTTTCCAATATAAGTTAAGCCAATTGAAACCTGTGATTTGGTTTTGCTTAGCAGCAAAGGTACCATGTAAATTGATCTGTGATGCACTTCTAGAGAAGGCTTTGAAAGTTTTGAAATGGAGATGGCATTTTCTTATTAGATTTAGATAGTATGAGGATTCATTTCTATATTTTAGCCTAATGTAATATTAGCCAAAAATGTTCTTTTTCAATTTGCCTTTAATCAAATTCAAGACACCCATTTCTGTTTAGCCCCACTGGCAGTATGAAGGATGAAATTATTTCCATGGTATACAGTAGTGCAGTCATAGTAAAAAAAAAATTTTTTTAAAGCAGCAAAGCCGTTTAAAATCACAGTAAGAGACGGAGTACAATTTGTGATCTCTAGTATGCTATAATTTACAAAATTCCAAAAGAAAAACTGATAGGCTCTATTCAAAACAAAACAAAGCTTGAATCCAAGTCATGAGTGCTGTGGTGTACATATTAAGATTATGGACATTTAGTCTTTTATTTTTAACCATGTGAAAGCTGGGGCTGGGTACACTCATATTTTTCTGCCCCCCACTCCCACCCCAGTGAAGTGAATGCAGAAGCCTTTGTGGGCAATGGAACTTAGAGGACACACACACAGTTGCACACAGGCCCGTCTTACCCATAGAGGCTAGTGGCACAGGGCGCCAGGGTGCCAAGTTCTGGAGGGCACCAAGCGAGAGTCCGGGGAACACCGAACAAGCATGGTGAGTGAGTGAGGGTGCATGCACCACTCCCACCGAGCGTTGGCTCGATTTTTTTCCCTTTTAGCCTGCAGGCGCCAAATTCTGCAGGGCACCAGAAGGCTAAAAGGGAAAAAACTGAGCCAACGCTAGGCGGAAGTGGCGCACGTGCTCTCGCTCTGTCTGCGCAGGCCCGCTCACTTGGTGTGCTCCCTGCCGTGGCCGCCGTGGCACAAAGCGGCCAGCTGAGCCGGGAGGCGCTGAGTCCAGCCTCTGCCTCTTCCCCTCCAGCCACTGCCCGCCTCCTCCGGCCCTAAAAAAAGGTCGACAACTCTGGGAAAGGGAGGGATCTTTGGACCACAGCGCCGGATATGCTTAAGATGGCCCTGGTTGCACCAGGGAGTGAGTTTCAGTTATCAACAAATATAGCTGCCAGCTCTGCCATAATACACACATACAGTACAACCAAATTACACATGGCATTAAATATGTGGTTCAACATCATATTTAACTTTTAAAGACACGAAAAAGCAGATGTTTGGGTCTTGAATCAAGGAAGAAGAGTTCGCTGCTGCTGCTGCTATTCTTGTAGGTTTCACACCTCCAGAACAGTTACTTGTAATGGAAGGGAAGATTGCATTGGTCCCAATTGAAGCTTCTTCCTGATACAAATAGCAGCATGTATGTAGTTTGGCGCTCAGACAGCACTATTACAGGACTTAATGATGCCAAACCATCTGGGGTTCATTCCCTGGATCATTCTCCAACTAATATAAGCCACTACCTGCCAGCAATGTCCTTCTGCTGTCTACATAGGGCAATCAGATTAGATGCATTGTCAAAGTATAAATGAACACAAAGCTAACTTTAATAAAGGCAACAACCAGAAACCAGTGTCTCCCAGGACATACTGCTGTTGACCTGAAAGTCACTATTCTTCATCAAAGGTACTTCAAAGGGAGATTCCAGTGTAAAAATGCTGACCTAGAATTTTTCAACCACTTGGTTCCTGTTGAGGCCTAAATATGTACAGTTTTATTTCCCATTTGTAGTTGTTATGGTAGCATAGCCAAGCTAGAAAGATTTTTATCATCATTTACTGCTAATGTGAATGATGATTGTGCTTATTATATATTGTCACAGAATGTACCTTTTGCATTTCATTGACATTTGTGCCCACTATGTATTTGTCACCTTTATGTCCGCCTGCCTGTATGTCTCCAATGAGAATAACATTTTGTGTATCTGATGATGTGAACTATAATCCATGAAAGCTTTTGCCATAATAAATCAATAGTGTCTGATCATAAATAGAAAATGATATTGAAGGTACTGGTTACAGAAGAAGCGAACAGTGCTGAAGTCTTATAGCTTCATGCCTAGGTTCTGTGCAGCTAATTCTAAATTATTCTTGTGCAAATAAGGAATGACTGCCAAAAATGGACTGAGATTTATTCTCCGTATTACATTTTTTTCTGCCATCTGCCTGCAGACTATTGGGCTATTTCAGGATAGTTCAGTTTCATGTAAATTGATCGTTGCAATAGATTCAGAATTCAATTTATTGTCAAACAATGAAGATGTATGAAAGTTACAGTAAAAGGGTTTACAAAAAGTACAATGGAAATACAGTGTAGTTAGCACCTGGGTTGTGTGGCTTCTTTTTAAAAAAATCAGCTATATTTTTATCAGAGAATCTTTAATGATTCCCATAGTTACAAAAGTGAATACAAGTAGTTGTACTAGATAGGTCAGAATCCACTCTTGTTTAAAGGCTGGGCTAGGAATGTATCTGTGATGTATTTCTCTTGCTGTAGTGAAACATTTTAAAAATACACATATCTCAGTCATGATTGTTTTGATGTTTTCAGATACGAGATGCTAAACAATACAAAACATTGATGATTGTTTTTTCAGTGCTGCCCCTAAAATTCAAGCAGAATTTTCAACATTATCACACATTTTGAAATTACACAAATTCAGATGCCTGGGCATTCAAGCGATGAGCATTTTAAGTAGGTTATATGTAGTCCACCTATGGCAATGTATGATGATAAGTAATTACATGAGAAGGTAGAACAAGCTTAATTTGTCTACAGTGGACAAATTAACAGGTATTAAAATGATGGCATTGCCACATCTTAGGTTTGTGTTCCAGACATAACCAGTGGAAATTCAGGCAGTACAGTAAAGTTTTCGGCAGAAAAAAATATGCATTTATCTTTTGATCTAAGCATCCATGTTTAAGAAGGGCTTTGCTATACCAACCCTTTTAACTTGGGGGCTGGCAGTTCCAAACATTGTTTACGTTATGATGCATGCCAGCTGAGAGACAATTCTTATGGATAATGGATAATGATAGCAATTCTTAGGGATAATGATAGCAAAAAACAAATGACTTTGGAGTCTACAATATGATATTCCTTTAAGGATTTTATGAAATTGCCCTTATTACCACCCAACTTACTTCACCCTCTCCACAGTGTGGAGTGTTTTTGTATCTCTCTTAAAATAAAGACTAAAATGTTAAAAATAAAGAACTAAACACTCACTTGCTTATGGCAGCTCAAGCCATCATAAGAAGCCAAACTTTTTATTTAAGCAAACTTGACTACAGTATTGGTATAGTAAACTGTGGCAGTTGGCTTAATGGGGGGAAAAGATCACACAAATTAAAGGTAGCCAGAGGAAAAAACACACAAGACAATTTGTTTTGCTATCTTCTTTGGTGTTATTATTTTACGTGAACAAACCGGAACAGAGACACTCTGTCCCTCCAGTCTATCATAATATATGGTTTTGATAATCCATACACTGCTAAGACCTTTTTGTATCTTCACATTTATTTAGATTTATGCAATTCTGCAGTGTAATGTAAGAGATATTGCTTGTTTCGGTATTTTCTGTTTGTTTTACATTATAAAATTCAAAATCTAAATAAAAACCAAAATGACTGACAATACAATCCTAAATACTTGCTGGAGTGCTATTTTTGTTTCCAGAAAGTATCTAAGGCTACAGTGCTTTGAACTGTACACTGATATGCCCCAGCCCCAAAATGGTATGTAAATGCTTAATTGGGCCATAATTTTAAGACAAAGAAATAATGAGCCCTAGTTAGTAAATTCTAGTAGGAACTTGTTGCTGGAATATATTGAAGAATCATATTAACCTACAGTGCAATCATATCCATGTCTACTCAGAAGTAAATCCTACTGTATTCAGCAAGGCTTACTCTTTAGCAAGTGTGTTTAAGATTGCAACCTTAGCAACTGCTATATATTATTAAAGAACCATGATATAAACAGAAACCAAAAAATTGTTGGAACATAATAATGTTTAACTTGTATGAAACATTTCTTACCCCCTCCCTCCTTTTGCTCAAGGAAGTTTTTTTTTATAAAAGGGTGCCAATCACAAACAGTTACATTAGAATAATGTTATGGTTGAGACATAAATTTGTAGAAGCAAGTATTTTCATTAACTTCTATGGGAACTTTAAATTGGCCCCCACATATATAGCCCCTTTTGAAGTCACCTATTCCAGTCGGTGATACTAAGTTTTCTAAGGAACCTGCCATTAGACAGGCATGTACAGTGGTACCTCGGTTTTCGGACGTCTCGGAAGCCTAACATTTTGGTTTCCAAACACCGAAAAGCCGGAAGTAAACGCTTCCGTTTTTTTGAACGCGCCTTGGAAGTCAAACAGCTTCTGCTGCGTGTACATGTTCTTTTTTTCAGTTTTCTGCACCTTTGCGCCTCGGTTTTCAAACATTTCAGAAGTCGAACGGTCTTTCAGAACAGATTACGTTCGGAAACTGAGGTACCACTGTATACTATTTTAAGCCACTAATTGGGGAATGGCGAAGGGTGGCATCCCTGCGGTAACAGAAGGATCCATCAGGAAGGTAGATAATTTCCAGCTATTCCTTTGCATCCTGCAGCTTCTCCATATTCCCCCCTCAGTTGATCTGGAGTGTGTCTGAGCAGGTTATGAGGGCGAAGAGGGTGCAAGCGAGAGAGGGGATCAGAAAAAGTGGCCCCCACCCCTTTCCACCAGCAGAGGATCACCAATGGATTTCAACTCTCGTCGGTTTGGGAATCCACTTCTTTAATGTATCCCAGTATTGTGGACTCTAATGGAGATCCATATGTGCTCTCGCCCACTCAGGGATTTAGTCTAGGTGGGACTCCCATTACTCTCCCTGCTTGATGGGTTTATGGCTCAACCCTGGCATTATTGTAACGTAGTTTTTTGTGTTTAATGTTTCTTAGACTTGGTTTTCCATTGCCAGCATGGAAGGAACCCTAATGCATGAGTTTCAGAGGAGAAGGTAGCAGTCTGAACCTGCTGTGTGGCTCGATCAGCAAGCGTGAGTATTAACGCTAGAGCTGTCAGGCCTTGTGAAAATTAATGAAGCCTGACGGTTACAGAGTGAAAGGTCAGAGGCAGAGCTTGCTCTTACGTAACATTTGTGTTTTGTTGTGTCTAACAACATTTTCAACAAAGGAGAGCTTTTATGTGTGAGCCTTAGATTTATCGCAGGACTCTGTAGGTCTCGGCCTTTGCTTTCCCCTGTGCTGTAGCCTGGTGTTTTCCTTGCATAAAACCAAAACTGTTTGGCTGTTCGCTCTTCTGTCTGCCTTGATGGATTTTCCATATGCTTCTCTGAATGTCCTTTCAGCCTCTGCCTAATTCAAATATCACTTTTGAAGGATATATATATATTTTTTGTGAAAGGTAAAATTTGTGATTAAAATGTAGTGCTTATGAGATTTTTCCCCCCTCAAAAATATTTGCTCGTTAGTTTTGAGGAATGCTTGTTGTTTGGCACCACTCTCCCCCTCTCTCTGTGTGTACAAAGTTAGCATCTCGTCCCTGTTGTGCTGCTCAAGATTCTTCGGTCGGATTATGAAAGAAAGGTGATCATTATATTTGGACAGTTTGGCTAATAGAGTTGTTGATTTGGCAAAGTAGTTTGAGAGGTGGATCTGGTTACATGCTAGAATCGTTGACTGCGTTCGTTGTAAAATACATTAAGAGCTACAGATCTTGAGAAGAAAGCAGCAGGAACAAGTCATAGTACTTTGGTTAAAGAGATTAAATGTTCCATTCCTAGCAGTTGCTCTAATGCACATATGGAGATGTTGTTGAGAGCAATATCAATGTGCACAAAAGGAGGGTTGACTCTTTCAGGGAAATGAATCTGTGGGAATCGGTTCTTGGAAACCTGTGAACTCATATTTTTTCTAGAGGCTTTTCTGATTTTTTTTTATAGTTACATGTATTATCATAATCAATTCTCTTGCTTATCATAATCAATTCTTGCTTATCATAATCTCTTGCTTATCATAATCAATTCTCTTGCAAATCTTAGTCCTAGTTTACAGACAATGGTGGAGGCTGAATTTCCTGCATTTTAATACCTTTCACTATCTGCTTTACCACATTTTCCAAGGAAGAAGTGGTTCTTTCTATGAAAACACAAAAGCATGAGACAAGGATGTTCACCAGTAGGAAATTTGACAATATTGTGATATGTATGAATCAGCTTAGTCAGATGAAGTGTGCATGCACACGAAAGCTCATACCAAAATAAAAACTTAGTTGGTCTTTAAGGTGCTACTGAAGGAATTTTTTTATTTTGTTGACCAATAGTTTGGACATTGGCATTACAGCAGGCTGAGCAGCCTATTATGCTTTAGCTAAGAAGTGGGGTGGGAGGAATGAACTACTATTCAGAAAACCATATCCTCAAAAAGATTATATATGTGTTTTTTTATTCAGGTAGGTAGCCGTGTTGGTCTGACGTAGTAGAAATATATTTTTTTAAAAAAAATGGGGGGGGGAAGGAATGAAAAAAATTGTCCAGTAGCATCTTGGAGACCAACTAAGTTTGTTCTTTGTATGAGTTTGGTATGAGCATGCACACAGAAGCTCATACCAAGAACAAACTTAGTTGGTCTCTAAGGTGCTACTGGACAATTTTTTTTCATATTTTTTAAAAAATATTTTAAAAAAAATATTTTAAAAAAATACACTGAGTGCCCGAAAATTGAAAACAAAAACAAGTCCCTGGCAATCATAACAAAACACCTTTTTGGGTGTCTCAAAGATATTCACAGAAATAATTGGGGGGTAGGGTGGACTGTCATACATTTTTAAGTATGGTCTCTATCCATGATTGCTGTCTGGTTTGGTTTGATCCTGGACTGTTTTTATCTTTTTTTTACCTGCTGTCAACTACTTGCTCAAAAGCTTGAGTGAATGTTTGAAAAGCCTCACATTCTCAGGGAATGTGACAGCACACGGTTTATAACAGCACTAGATGTGCTCTGTGACCTTTCTGGAAATAGTTAGATAATGTACAAGATTTCCATAATAAAGGATGCCTCCAATAACTAATAGAGACCAAAGTCTTCAAAACATAACAGGCAATATCCAATGTTTTTTATAGTAGACCCATTGAAATCAGTGATATTAAGCAGTTTGAGGCTGCTGGTTTCAAGGGGTCTGCTGTGAGTAGGACTTAATTGGAAATCTAGGGCAAAGGTCCCTAAACACCGTGGTCCACGAGCTTCATCCATGTGGTCCATGGTGCAAATACACAATCTGAATACAGTGGTACCTCGCAAGACGAAATTAATTCGTTCCACGAGTTGTTTTGTATTGCGAAAATTTTGTCTTGCAAGGCACAGTTTCCCATAGGAATGCATTCAAATTTAATGTGTTCCTATTCCTCTTGCCTACACACACACACGCAAACACTCAGTACTGTACCCGCTTCTCAGCTGATCAGTGGGAAGCAGCGGCAGAAAGTGAGAGCGTGGGGTGAGCGGGAGAAAGCATGCGGTGGCACTGAGGGGGCCGATCCCGGTCCGAGGGAAGCAGCGGCAGAAAGTGAGAGCGTGGGGAAAGTGGGAGAAAGCGTGTGGCGGCACTGAGGGGGCAGATCCCGGCCCGGCCCGAGGGTGAGCGCAGCACACGGGGTGAGTGGGAGAAAGCGTGCGGCGGCAGCAACGCTGAGGGGGCAGATCCCGGGCCGGCCTGAGGGTGAGTGCAGCACGCAGGGCGAGCAGGAGAAAGCGTGCGGCGGTGGCGTTGAGGGGGCAGATCCCGGCCCGGCCCGAGGGAAGCAGCGGCAGAAAGTGAGATCGCGGGGTGAGCGGGAGAAAGCATGTGGCGGTGCTGAGAAGGCCGATCCCGGGCCGGCCTGAGGCCGAGCGCAGAGCATGAGGCAAGCAGGAGAAAGCGTGCAGTGGCGCTGAGGGGGCCGATCACGGGCCGGCAACTGCAGCAGGCAGCAGCGGATCCCCGAGGGCGAGCATGGCACGGCAGCGAGGGCAGCGAGCGGAAGAGACTTTAATGCTTTCGTCTTGCGAGTTTTTCGTTGCGCAAATCATTTGTCTTGCGAGGTACCACTGTACAGCATTTATCACAGGGCCTTATGCTACAGCAGACAGAACAATCATCAAGTGGTAGATAAAGACACTCAGCAATGCTCAAGTGGTCCATGTGAGTGGGAGGGATTTTGGGAACCACTGCCCTGGGAAATGATCCTCACTATATTGCCATAGTGGTTGTAAAAGCAGGTTATAAAACCTTTCTTCCAAATACAGTACGGTATATTATTAGATAACACTTATTGCCAGGGGCACAGGTGGGGGGCATGCAAGGTGAAATAGCTCAAGGTTTAGAGATCATCTTTCCCAATAAAATAAAATAAAATAATATAAAAATATTTCCTTTCTTGTCCCCCCCCCCCCCGGCTGCCTCCCTCAATTCACTATCCACAGACTCACAGACTTGCACCCCATTCATTGCTCATCACTCTGATATTCATGATTCTGCTGTCTCTCCCATCACTGCAAGAAATATCATGTGTCTCTTTTCTCCCCTCTCAGGATGTATTATTATGACTTAGGACACAACACTCTCTGCGTGTGTGTTTGGCTCTTTTGACATGTTCTCTTCAGCCTTTTCTTCTTTTTTTATTAGGTTTTTAACAATTTTATACATATAAAAGATTACCTGCTCAAACATTCAAATACTGTACAAGGTTCTTTTGAACCTTCGGACTTCCTTCCCTCCCTCCATGGATTCCATATTTCAATTTAAGTTTGCTGCATCTTTTACCATTATCTATTAATTAACTGTAATTATCACAAATAATTCCACATTGCAAGAGTCCTTGCATCCCTGCCAAAGATTTTAACTGTTTACAGTGGTCTTTTGAATAAAGTACAAATTTACTCCAATCTTTAGTAAATACTTGATCTTCCTGGTTTCGGATCTTCCCCGTCAGTTTTGCCACTCCGCATACTCCATCAGTTTCATCTGCCATTCTTCTTTTGTTGGTACCTTTTCCTTGAGTCACTTTGCCACACTCAGTGCAGGCCCTGATGGTATCTCTTCTGCCTTGGATTTGATCAAGACACTGCTGACAAGTAAAAAGTGACGAGATAGATACTTACAGACTTGCAGTCTGTCAGAGACTGGATCCAAAATAAAAGCACAAGTTGGAGCACTGCAGCTAGTTTCAAAGCAACTCAAAACTTGATTCTATGTGGAGATTCCTGCATTGCAGAGGGTTGGACTAGATGACCCTTGGGGTCCCTCCCAACTTTACAATTATTTGATTCTAACAAAAAGTCTTAGGAGGTAGCAGAGGGCCCCAATACCTTCTACCTCTGCTCAGGGGCACTCAAGTTTGTTTCTCTCTGCCTGAGTTTATTGGAAACTCCTAGAACAGGCAGGCATTTAGACAGATGCATGAGTTCAGAGGTGAAACTGCATAGCGCAACTTTGCAGTAGTGCCATACTTTGTGATTGAGTCTTGGAACTCATGGGTGTATCATCCTGCTTTCTAGTGGGTCTTTTCTTTCTCCTCACTTTGGCAGTACTTCATCAAAGTGAAGGTATAGAAGTTGCCTGGGGCACTGAGAACTACAGGGACTGAAGCTGAGGCCACAAGGAGTGTGCTGCCCAGTTATAGGTTATCAACACAAACTGTATCCATGCGGGTGTTTACTGATACCCTCAACTGATAATCATATTTTCATTCTTAAATGCTAATCATGGATAATTTTAGTTTTCGTGCATTTGACATTTGACACGTGGAGACCTATACAGTACACATAATACATGCAAACCTGAAATAGTCTTAATTTTTAACACTATGATTGCCACCAGTCAGTCACCCTCATACTATATTATTCTGTTCTTCCAAATTTCAATATGGTAATAAGTTCCACTAAAATAACTGAAATTTTCTTACAGTGGTACCTCGACTTATGAAGGACTCAACAACCGAATTTTTCGACTTACGAATGGGGCAAATGGCCACACGCTTACGAATTTCTCAACATCCGAATGGAAACAGCGGCGGTTTTAGATAGGGTTTTTTCAACTTACGAATTTCTAGATGGTGTTGCTTCGACTTACGAATTTTGTTTCCAGTGCATTCCTATGGGAAACTGCGTTTCCAATGGTGCTTTTCGACTTGCGAATTTTTTGACCTACGAAGGTGCTTTCAGAACGGATTAAATTCGTAAGTCGAGGCACCACTGTAGGATTGTAGCACATAGTTCTTGTTTATCAAATTCTACATGCCATTCATTTTTTAGTACAATTTGCTTTTAAATATATCAAAACAAAAGCTGTGTATATTCACAATTTATATGATAAACGTCTTCCTTAGTATTATACCCACAGTCGATTTACTTTTCGTTAGCTCAATCTTTAATTGATCTCTAAATTGATTGTCACTAAAAATGTGCAAGAACAATACTGTACCTTAAGAAATCAGTTTTAAATGCAGTGGGCAGAGGTAGTTAAAATAGTTTTTTACCTGGTGAATGCAACCCCTTGTCAATACGAAGTCAGCCTTGTAAAAGCACATCCATGCCAACAAGGTTGCATACCAGCTTATTTTGTAAATGAATCAGAAAATGAACGTACCCTATACTGACCTCTTTCCGTTTCAGAAGGTGTTGATATGAATGTGATCCATATATTCTGTAATTTGATTGCCTGCACTTTGTTCTTGTAACTAGCGCTAGAGGCATGAAAAAGGAGTGAGGTGAGGCTCAATGAACAAAGCCTCCTTTCAACCCCGCCCCCACTCCAATTTTTGAAAGAGCTGGCTTTGGAAAGAAGTATATTGGTTGTTTGACTATTTCTTCTATAATAAACAAGAAACACCTATTTTCTGTTTCCTTCCAAGAAAAAGAAATTGTGAAACTAGAGTGTCAAGTCAGCTCTTCCTTCCAGGCCCATGCAGTATTATGAAAGCACTCAAGCATTTAGAACGTACTAAGTCCCATGAATTATTACAGGCAGAATGAAGTTCATTCATCAAGAATCATGAGGAAAATACAGTGGGTTGGATCAAGAGCTGTGCCTAGCAGAGCTCCGCTGGTGCTGGAGGGAGGGGGCAAGGAGACAAACACTGCCAATTTCTCCTCTCCCTGAAGCCACTGCTTTCTCCAGAAAAGCAGGTCAAGAGGGTTGGAGGACCCTTTAAACAGAAAGAATAATATAGGGAAAATGTGTTTCATGGTTGCTAATAAAGTTCACATGAGAGATGCGACTGAAATATGCTTATATTTCTTTTCAGTCTTGTGGAAATGGACCTACAACTAGATCCCTGAAAACAATAGAATAGAATCGTCCTGTTTGCCATCCTGTATGGCATGGCCACAGTCTCTAGTGGGAAAACATGCAACAGAGTGGAAGATATTCCCTTTTTTATCACTCCTTAATCCTATGAAGAATCTTATGCATGCCTTCTCAGAAATCAGTCCTATGAATAGTGCCTACTCTCAGGGAATTATGCATAGCATTGCAGCCTAAGTAATTTAGGCACATCAAGTTATCAAGAGGATCATTTTCTTAGACTTTGAATACATGCATCTATACACACATACATATGCATTTTCTTGGTGTATTTTACATAAGCGATAATATATGATTGCACAGAATAGCAGTAATAGCTTTTGTTTCTCACAGGAATGCAAATATATCCATTGTGTCCTTAAAGTGTGCATTAAAAAAATACAAAACCTGGGCACAGGTATGCTTATTAAATGCTTTTTTGTTGTTTCAGGAAATTTGCCATATGAATATAAAATAGTGATTGCTGGGAATCATGAACTGACATTTGATAAAGAATTCATGGCAGACCTTGTTAAACAGGATTACTACCGCTTTCCCTCTGTGTCCAAATTGAAACCAGAGGACTTTGACAATGTTCAGTCACTTCTGACAAACAGTATTTACTTGCAAGACTCTGAAGTAACAGTCAAAGGATTCCGAATATATGGTGCCCCTTGGTAAGTCTCAGTTTAAACTTTCTTTGCTTGTGTGTGTGATTAGTTCAGTAATATGAAAAAATTCCTACATTGACAAATTCTGTTGTTTCTGCTGGAAAAGTGTTGAAAATAGGTGTACAATAGTTGTTCCTATGATCTTCACAATATTTGCTTGTTGGCTTGCTTTCTTGTTTTACTTTATAAATTATTAGTACCCCAGATTAATATGACAAATGCTAGAATAATTTGTATTTGATACGGGAAAGTTATCAACATTATTGTGTTTTGGTTTTAGCATTTTTAGCGGACAATTTTCAGACTTTGGATCCTAAAATTCTAGTTTTCTGTATCTTTAGATTGATAGTCCAAGATTTGGAGGAGAGAGTAATACATTGGTATTATGGAGGAAATGGTTGAATTGTGTAAATCAGCTTAAGGCCAGCATGCTATGGTGGGATATAAAACTAAAATAAAATCAGACGAAGCATGAACAACTATAAAAACAGGGACAGTCTTGTTTTAGTGACTATAGTAAAGACTGTATTTGTTTGACATTGAGTAAATGAAGTTAGAAAAGGAGCACTGCTGTTTATACCACCTCTGCAAATTGTTTCTGTAAAACTACCCCAATGCCGCCTGGTATAGTGTGATGCTTTCTGAAATAGACTGATATTGAAGGCTATTGTATGCCTGCTTGTTCTCCCAACACTTTTGTGGGTAATTTGCTGATTAGATACTGCATGTTTTTGAGATCTTTGTTCCACCATCTATGTCTCTGCTGAGGTCTCCCTCATTTAACTGAATATGAACTAAAATCAAGTGCTTTCTTCCTTGGGCAGAGAGAGAATAGGAAGTTGGGGTGCCATAAGAGGCAGTGCAGATCTCTGCAGAGGACAGAGTGGGGCTGTCTGTGGCTAATGGCACCATTATATACAGAGGGAACCCAGACTAGCATTTGGCAGCAGCTCAGATATGACTTACACCATATACTGTTTTCTTGATATTAGCATGTTTCCATGGCCAAGTACTGTGTCTGACCCAATTCCCTATGTCATCTCTTCCCTGCAGAAAGTATATACCCATCAAGTTCTTACGTGTGGAGCATGTTCTATGCTTAAATGTTGTTTTCTTTGTTAGAAGGTAGCATTTGAATAAAGCAAGCTGCCTTTGCTAATTTTCTGCAGTTCTTATATTTCTTCCTCCTTCATCAGTAATATGGATTGTCTGAACCTTTCATTGTAACTGGCTATGAGGAGGCCACCAACTAGTGATGGACCAGAAAAAAGTCATCCACTGGCCATACAACCCACAGGTGTACTGTACTAGTTGCCAACTACTCATGTACAGTGGTACATCGGTTTATGAACTTAATTCTTTCCGGAAGTCCGTTCTTAAAATGAAACCATTCTTAAACCGAGGTGCGCTTTCCCTAATCAGACCTCCCCCCACTAGTGCCCTTCCACCATTTGGATTCCGTTCTTAGACCGAGGTAAAGTTTGCAGACCGGGACACCACTTCTGGTTTGGTGGAGTTCGTAAACCGAACAGTTCGTAAACAGGGCTGTTCTTAAACCGAGGTACCACTGTGCACATCCTACCTAAATTTAGGTGGGTTTTGTTTTTAAATGCAAGGCTGGAGTTTCACATTCCCTTACGTAATTCCTGTTTGGGGCACTGAACCAAGTGAAAAATTTGATGGCAACCTGTTTGAATATTATGTTTCTCCTTTTAAAAAAAAATCCTTCGTAAACAGAATGCTTACTTCTTTCTGAGACTTGGGTCCTACATTTTAAAAACCTGTATTCGGAATATTTTATATTCTGCCTGCATGAATGTAACATCTTAAGTTATAAAATCTTAAGTGACAGAAAATTGGGAAATTAGGTTTCCTAACCAGAGACTGTGAGCATTGGAAATGGCCTCAGAATGACCTCCTTCTTTTAGCAGAAGCAGTTAAACTCTTAACTCTGTCTCATAATGGATTCTACCCATTCATATTTGGATTACCTAGAGCAAAATCTCTAAGTGGCAGGGATTCCACTGCAGACAGCAACCCGTTTTGTGATTTTGATTTTTGATTTTTTTTTTTGCTGTATTGACCTGCTAGAAAGTATCATTGCATTACGGTAGTAGATGGAGCTAGACCAGAAGTGGGGACACAATTTCATGTGTACACAAACAGTAAAAAGAAGCAGATACATATATTTAGTAACACCAGTTAAGCCTTGTCTTCTATTTTCTCTATAGACTACATTTCCCCCCACAGGATGAAGATTTCCCTCCCATGCTCTAAATTTGGGTTGAGCTAATTTGTGTAAAACTGTTAGGAATTGCAGTAAATTTATGTTCAGAGCAATTGGTGGTAGGGAAATTGATAAGTGATTTTTAATTCATCTTGTCCTATAAGTTAAGGAGACTGGTGAGCATGTTTGGGAAATGCTTCAGGCTGAGACCCTCACAGCGGCTTTCAGTTCTTTTAGGTCAGTTCTGGGGCAAAATTGAAATCCAGATTTAACATCCAAACCATCTCTCTTTAACTCAAGCCAAAAAGAGAAACAATGACACGAGATGCAGAATAGCACGGGGCGATATATCAATATATCGGTCCAGGACAGGTATGGAGGGAAGAGATCGCGATGACAGCTTCATTCAGCAGTATATCGCTGGTGAAACCGTCATCGCTCTTGAGTCCCTCTGCCTCCAGCACCCAGTGCGCTGAGGAATAAACAAGCCAATACAGCTTGTTCCCCCCCCTCTGCTGCTTTAAATGGCTTGGCTGAGGAGCGTGCTGCTGCCCTTCCCTCAGCAAAGCAGTTTTACGGAGCCCCAGACCCGCCACCAGCTCGCAGGAGCCAATGGCGGGATGGGGGCTCCGTTAAAGTGCTCCCCCTCCCCTGATGAGAGAGCCCAACCTCGACCCCACTTGCAGGAGAGTCGGAGCAGGATCGGGGCTGCAGCCTTGCTTGTCTACCACCGGGCAGCCTTTATCTGAGGGGGTGTGCTGTGCCTTTCCTCCCAGAAAGATGGCGCCACCCTCCCGATGGAAGGCAGCCAGGTGGTGTGGGGGCTTTTGGATGCTGCTGGCAGGCCCAGCACATGCCAGCCGCCCCTCTTCGCAAGGCGCGGATAGGGTGGCTTTGCACCCCGTGCCTTGCGGACTTCACCTAGGAAGGTGGGCTGCATCTTCTCTTCAGGGATGAATGACCCCCAGAGGAAAGAGGCAGTGTACCCGCACAAGCTAAGGCAGTCTGACACATGGAACCTGACAGGCCCAGTGTGCTTGGCCACCGCCTAGTCTATCTTCGAGGAGTGGGGGGCGAGCGGGCAAGGCAGTTCGCCTGCCCCCCATGCCAGCGAAGATGGAAAGAGCCTGGCCAAGAAACCCCAAGGTCCTTGCTGATCACGTGCAAGTGGCAGGGAACTTGGGGCTCACTCAGCTTGGGGGCCCACCAGCTGAGCAGCAGGCTGGGACCAGCTGTATTGGTTACAGCCCTCGAGGCACCGAGGTGAAAGAGCCTTAGCTCCCATGGTGAGAGCTGCGGCACTTTCACCCAGCACCTCACTAACTGGGGCCAATGCAGCTTTTTACAACATCGCCGTTTAGCGTCAGCCAAACATCACAGTTTATCACCAAATCGCAATGTTTGGCTGGCGATACACCGCAATGTTGAAAACCCTCAGATTCATTGTCTGCCTTGACACACTGAAAATGTAATGTCTTCGAACTCCCCTCCAACTAACAATTCACCTTCTGTTTGGAGGCATGTAATACATCTTGATGCCAGTTTTTAGCTCTGAAACAGCTGGGTGGGAACATACGTATTGCTCAAATGGAAACAGGATCACAAGGTGGGGAAGGAAGGAGAGCTTTATCTCTTCCCAGATGCAACGCCCCCCCCCCACTGAAAATAGTCTCACCGCATGGTTACATGGCTTAATATTTTATGTATTCATTTTATATTAAAAAGTATTTCACTTATTTATGGTCAAACACCGACATATTAAACAATACAAAATCCATTAAAATAAAACAGCAAGAAAAGAAAAGAAAAAACTGAAACCAGGCAACTACTTATTACTAAATACTGATCCCCAACTTTGTCAGAATTAAATTCTTGACCATGATTATTATTTTTTAAAGAATAAATTTTACCAAACTTAAAGGCCACGATTCACCTGTTTTTATGTGTACCCAGAAGAAGTTTAATCCAGCCTGTTCTCTAGGGCAGGCATGTCAAACCTGCGGCCCTCCAGATGTTTTGGCCTACAACTCCCATGATCCCTAGCTAGCAGGACCAGTGGTTGGGGAAGATGGGAATTGTAGTCCAAAACATCTGTAGGGCCGCAGGTTTGACATGCCTGCTCTAGGGCATCCACTCAGCTCAAGTAAATCCCTTATACAACCAGGGTGCTAGTGTTTACCTTTAAAGACCTAAACTACTTGGAACCAAATACAATGAAGAATGCCTCCTCCCATAACAGTGTGCTCATGTATTAGGATTTTCAGATGAGGCCCTTCTCTTGAGTACCATCAGTTGGTGATATCCTCCCCAGGACGTTCGACTGGTGCTGACAGGCCAGTCTTTTTGGTGCCAGGTCAAAATATTTTTATTTGCTCAAGCATTTTAAACGGGCTTTATCACCTTTCTAACTTTTTAGTTTTGTAAGTTGGGATTTGCCAGTATTATTGTTAACAGCAGTGTTTCTCAAGCATCTGAAGATCTTGTGTGTGCCCAGAAACATGTACAATGTAAGTAAAAAATAAATAGTCACACAATTAAAATACATTTAAAAATTCAAATAAAATAATTAGGGGAGCTAGGTTTGAAAGGGGCATTTTTATGTTAGCTAAAAGGGGGCATGAGTTTAACATGTTGAGAATACTGGTTAAGAGTCTTGCTTTTATTATACATGTTTGTGGAAATCACCAGGATGAAAGGAAGCTTAGAAGTATTAAAAATAAATAAATTTGTATATGGATGGATATGCATATCCATGGCTTTCTTCAGGAAAGTTTCTTCTTGAACAGACGTACGATATTATACATATACACATGCACAGATTTCATACTGGATCAGACAAAACCTGATGCTGAGTGTGAGAGTTTATGACAGATATTTTTTCTAAAGTTTTATTTTTTATGTGCACCTATGTTACACCTATAAGGATATCTTGAATCTTATTGAGGAGGAGGTGATGCAGCTGCAGTGGCTGAAAAGATTATTTGGCCCTAAAATGAGACATGCTGACAAGTTCATTTGGAATTTGGGGGAGGGGTCCTCATTCATTGGTATAGTTAGTGGTTTTCATTTCATGAGAGGGATCAAACCAAGAATAACAGCTGCAGCTCTTAGAGTTTTTAGCCTGTCAAGAGGTTTCTAAAGAGTAATTGCCATCAAATTGGGAAAACTGAATATAACCCATATATTTAGAAAATGTAAATTGCCAACTCAGTGCAGCTATAGCAAAGAAATATCAGTCTGTATTCATTACAGGTGATTTCTCACGGTACATCTGAAAGCTTTTTACAGACCTAAGAGAATTCAAGTAGTGCCTCCTAACTTACAATTTAATAGAATGTGTATGTGGAAAATAACTTCCAAAACACAGGAGCATTCATGTGTGTTTGCAATTGGAGTGAGCAGCGGTGCATATTTATAGTCTCTAGTGTGTAGAAAATTTGAGCTTTGTCTGATGGGCCTGGTAGTATTTAAAGCCATTAGATGCAGAGTTTCATGAAAATATAGCCCTGAAAAAAGTAAGAATCTCTATAGAGTTGATACATGGCCTGATTTTCCCCTGCCCTCTTTAAATTATGTTTAATTTTTAATTTTTAAAATTTATAAACCACCCTTCATCCAAAAAGGGATTTCAAAGTGGTACACAGAAACTTTTTAAATTACAAAATATTGCAACACAAGCCAATGTAGTTTGGACTAGATGACCCTCAGGGTCCCTTTCAACTCTACGTCTATGATTCAATAAAATTAAGAGGGGGGGAATTAAACCAGTTAAAAGCACCATAATTTAAAATGTCTGGGCAAATTAATATTTTCCCCTGGCACCAGAAATAATAGAGTTATAGAATCAAGAGGTGACATTTTAATGCGATGATGTCTATACATGCACATACGTTATTAGTGTAATCTTGGCCCAGACATGAACATCGCTTTAGGATAGACTACATGTGATTTTAAGCTGCTCATCTATACTGTGAAGTGCTATGGGGTTTTGTAGTGAGAAGTGATACTAGAACTTCTGACAGTGTTTAGTTGTGCTGGACACGTCTCAAAGACAGGCAGGGTGGGCAGAAGGAGCTAGAAGAGTATTGAATCTCCCCAAAGTGAAATACAATTTCTTTGGCATATAAACACAACAAATCAGTGTCAATTCAACACTCAATCCAAACCCAGCAGAAAAGAATCAAGGAATAAAATAAATGTCAGCAATAGGAAACGAGAGATTTAGCACACCAAATTTTTAACGTGTATAACTCCTCTTCCAATGTCCATATTCAATGTGTGGTCCTCCCTCAAGCATGTAATGCATGAAGGTAACTGTGTTTTAAAACTGGAACCCCCCCATTGAAATTCTCCCACCTTCTTTATATCACATACCCCACCCCAGTGACTGAAATGTGGTTAGACAAATGTATCAGATCAGCGCCACCTAAAAGCAAGCTGCAATAAAGCAAAACCTCAGGAGAGATTATTCGAAATCCTAGGCACCTCATCTGAAAAGGCCCTAGCTGAATGACCTGAGGGGCCCCAGAAGTACAGTGGTGCCTTGCAAGACGAATTTAATTCGTTCCTGGAGTCAATTCGTTTTGTGGAAAAATCGTCTTGCGAATCGCGGTTTCCCATAGGAATGCATTGAAATTTTTTGCCCATAGGAACGCATTAATTAAATTTCAATGCATTCCTATGGGAAACCGCGATTCGCAAGACAAATTTTTCACAAAACGAATTCATCTTGCGAGTCACCATCAGATCGCAAGATGCATTTGTCTTGCGAAAAATTCGTCTTGCAGGGCATTTGTCTTGCGAGGTACCACTGTAAAACAGCCTTCTTGTGTGGGGAGGGGAACTCTTGAGATATAGTCTGGTTCTAGGTAGACATGTTGACTTGAGCGTGGAAAGAAATTGGTAAGCAGTGTAGCTGAGTCAATAGTATCCATTGTAGCTCAGTAGTGATTAGTGAAATACAATCTTACTTTTTGGCTCTGAAGAAAATCCACATTTTGAACCAGCAGAAGTTTTTGTGCTGTTTTCAGGTGCAGTTTGGGGCAGATTCAAGACTCTTCACATAAAGTACATGCAATGAGCTGCTTTGGCACACCAAACATGGTACTTTGGGGCCTTGTTAGATCCCTCTGGTTTTTTACTGTTCTGTGGCTCTTGACAACGCAAGCACTCTTTGCTATAAGGGTTTTATATCTATCTATCTGAAGCGGGTGGCGCTGTGGGTTAAACCACAGCGCCTAGAGCAGGCATCCCCAAACTTCGGCCCTCCAGATGTTTTGGACTACAATTCCCATCTTCCCCGACCACTGGTCCTGTTAGCTAGGGATCATGGGAGTTGTAGGCTAAAACATCTGGAGGGCCGCAGTTTGGGGATGCCTGGCCTAGAGCTTGCTGATCAGAAGGTCGGCGGTTCGAATCCTCGCGACGGGGTGAGCTCCCGTTGCTCGGTCCCAGCTCCTGCCAACCTAGCAGTTTGAAAACACGTCAAAGTGCAAGTAGATAAATAGGTACCGCTACAGCGGGAAGGTAAACGGCGTTTCCATGTGCGGCTCTGGTTCACCTGAAGCGACTTTCATGCTGGCCACATGACTTGGAAGCTGTACGTTGGCTCCCTCGGCCAATAACGCGAGATGAGTGCTGCAACCCCAGAGTCGGTCACGACTGGACCTAATGGTCAGGTGTCCCTTTACCTACCTACCTACCTAGGGACGTGGGTGGCGCTGTGGTCTAAACCACTGAGCCTAGGGCTTGCCAATCGGAAGGTCAGCGGTTCGAATCCCCGCAACAGGGTGAGCTCCTGTTGTTCAGTCCCAGCTCCTGCCCACCTAGCAGTTCGAAAGCATGCCAGTGCAAGTAGATAAATAGGTACTGCTCCGGCAAGAAGGTAAACGGTGTTTCTGTGTGCTGCTCTGGTTTCACCAGAAGCGGCTTAGTCATGCTGGCCACATGACCAGGAAAAACTGTCTGCGGACAAACGCTGGCTCCCTCGGCCAGTAAAGCGAGATGAGCGCCGCAACCCCAGTCGTTTGCGACTGGACTTAACTCTATCATCTATCATCTATCTATCTATCTATCTATCTATCTATCTATCTATCATCTATCTATCTATCTATCTATCATCTAGTGGAAGTATGCTGATCTTGTAACATTCCATTAAATCATTCACACTTTTTGCATGTGCTCTCTCACTCTAATGCACATAGTGTAATCTTACCCACATCTTACTGAGGGGATAAGTTGTATGTGCAGTAATAAATAATTATAATAGAGAGCAATGCTGTTAAGGGGTGTGATCTGGGGGTGTGTCTCAGGAACAACTGAAAGGTTACAAGTTCTCCACCCCTGCTTTGTAACATGGTCTAAAATAGTTGATTTCATTCAGTTATTTGTCATAATTCTGCATACTGTTTCTTGCCCTAGGAGCTGAGATGAAGGTTCTGCTTTTTTTCTACTGCATTTACAATTATATTTTAGTACAAATAGCCACGAAGTTGTTACTGCTTTCCATTGCTTTTTATACTTTCCCTTTACACTGTCAGTAAACCATCAGATTTTTTTCCAATTATAAGTTGTGTAATGCATCATGGATTTTGCTGACAGTCTTCATGTTCTTGAAATAGCAAGCAAATTAGCAGCAGATATTGAGTTGGTAGAATTAGAAAAACCAATTGGCAACTCACATGATAGGCTTCAGATATAGTGATGGGGAGAATGGGTCTCATTTCTTTTATTTTCATAGTCTTATTTGGTAATTAACTGAGGCCTTTTAAAAAAGGAACAGAAACCACCATGTTCAGCAATAAAGTTTTACATGCCTGTTAGTACTGGGGGAAGAAAATAATGTTGGTTCTGTGCAACTCTGTCAGGAACTCTGGCATTCTTTAGTAGAAATCAGCAGTTTAGAAAAAAAATTGGGAAGAATAAGGTCTTGTGTCTCGATGTTAAACAAATACACATACACTACATAACATAACATAGTTATGTTTTAAAGGCACAGGCTCTTATTTCATTTTTCTTGGCATTTGTCCTTCAGCCGTCTCATTATAAAATTGAAGAATGTTATTCCCTCAGGTCTAAAATTACTAGGGTTTGTTGACGTTTTTTCCCTCTCTGGGAATGTCACTGACTCCTTTTAAATCTTGCTGAGATCAGTTGACTTGAAATTCAACAGTCCTTCTGTTTATTTGAAAATGTAAAGAAAATAGAAATTATAAAGATGTCTTTAAAAAAAGTAATTCACCTTGATCCAGAGTTATTTGTGCTCTCTAGTGTACACATGGACTTCCTGAGCACATGCATTGCTCTATTTCAGTCGAGGGTTTAAAGAGAGATTCATGTGTGCAAAGAAATGCATGCCTGCATTTTCTTCATATATTGGCAATAATGGTGTGCGTTGAACCCTGTGCAAATAGCAGCATTGTATGCCTGGTGCAAACTGCCACATTGAGGTGATTCTCAGAAAGTACTCTCTGTGTTGACTTTTTTGGTTAGAGAGCCATGTGTTTGGTTGGGACTCTACCAGCAGAGAGAGTGGAAAAAATAAAAGCACTGGGATGCCTGCTTGAGATGGCTATCACAAGATGACTTGTGACAATATATTTAAAATTGTTGCTAACAGTATGTACTTATATAAGAAAAATATATCTGAAGAAAAGGTTGGATTTTTACAACAAAAACCCCTATAAACTTGGTTTTCTCTGGTTTTGAATTGTTTATCCCTCTTCTTGTCTTTTTGGTGGGGTGTGGCCCTATTTCTTTTATTCCACATGCACCTGCTGAATAGATGTGGGCTACTGTGCATTGCTGTGCACTAGTAACCGTATGCATGTCCCTGCAAAACAGGTGGTTGAGGATAGACTGGTAAGTATATGATCTATGTTCTCTCTAAAAATCACATGTTTTGTCGTGGTTTTAATATACAGTGGAAACTCAGTTGTCAAACGTAATCCATTCAGGAAGACCATTCGACTTCCTAAATATTCGACAACCGAGGCGGCATTGCCAGTCGGAAAAATCCACTGAAAAAATTGAGAAATGCGCTGTGGAAGCCGTTTGACTTCTGAGGTGCGTTCGAAAATGGAAGCATTCACTTCTGGGTTGTTGGCGTTCAAAAGTCGAAACGTTCGACTTCCGAAGCATTCGACAACCGAGGTTCCACTGTACAGTGGTTCCTCAACTTACGAACAACTCGACAACTGAATTTTTCGACTTACGAATGGGGCAAATGGCCGCACGCTTATGAATTTCTCGCCATCCGAACGGAAACCGCGACGGTTTTAGATAGGGTTTTTTCGACTTATGAATTTTATATGGGGTTGCTTCGACTTACGAATTTTTCCGTTTCCAATGCATTCCTATGGAAAATCACGTTTCCAATGACGCTTTTCAATTTACGAATTTTTCGACCTAAGAAGGTGCCTTCGGAAAGGATTAAATTCGTAAGTCGAGGCACCACTGTATTTAGAAAGCTATTTGGGTGGAATGTGTTGGCTATTTAACTGTTACTGCTCTTTATCCTATAAACTGCAGTTACCGATCTTTCAAAGTCCTGTAAAGTCCAAACTAGGGATGCGGGTAGTGCTGTGGTCTAAACCACAGAGCCTAGGGCTTGCCGATCTGAAGGTTGGTGATTCGAATCCCCGCGACGGGGTGAGCTCCCGTTGCTCGGTCCCAGCTCCTGCCAATCTAGCAGTTCGAAAGCATATCAAAGTGCAAGTAGATAAATAGGTATCGCTCTGGCGGGAAGGTAAACAGCGTTTCCGTGCACTGCTCTGGTTTCGCCAGAAGCGGCTTAGTCATGCTGACCGCATGACCTGGAAAAACTGTCTGTGGACAAACATCGGCTCCCTCGGCCAGTAAAGTGAGATGAGCGTTGCAACCCCAGAGTCCTTTGCGCTTGGACTTAACTATCAGGGGTCCTTTAATTTTTTTTTTTAAGTCCAAACTAAAGCTGTGGTTGGTTTAACTTCAAAAGTGTTGCATCTGTGTCTTTCTTTTGGCACTGTCCTGCAAAGTTATTACTACCGTATGATGCATGAGAATGTATCCACAAGCAAATTCCATTCCTAGTACCAATTATTGGGGTAGAAATTGTTTGTGTGTGTTATGCATAACCAACATATACTGGGCAGGGGAGGATGGAATACGGCATTATTTTATTACGAGCAAATATTTTTAGACACACCACTGGTCCTATGAGCTGCATTCAGGCAGTTTATGGTGTGCCTGTGGATTTGTTGTTTGAGATGGAAGACATCCATTGCATTAAATACTCACTCTGCCTTTTATTGCCTTTTTATTGCTTTTATTGTATTTTACTGTACCCAGATTTGAATTCTATGGAATTTATATTGTGATACCATAAACGCAATATATAAGAAATAAAGATACATTTGGAAAATGCACTTTAAAATAATACAGCACCTAGGTCAGCACATTATACAACAGACAGGGAAAAATCACGTTCGCCAGGATCCTTAACATTTTTCAAGTGCTCCATGGTTGGGGACTGGTGGAGTTTGGGACCTACAGGTGCAGGTATATTCTGGTTTTTGGCAATGCTTCTGGTTGTAAAAACCATGAAAATACAAAAAGTATTTGCTTTGTATTTTTTACTTAAGAGTCCCAAACTTTTTCCAGGTTTTAGGATTGGACACTTGGTAAGTGTATTTTGATTTGTCACTTTTATAGAGAAAAGGACAAGACTGTAGCTGCACCACTGCCTAAAACAAAAGACAAATGAAACCAGCTCTGATTTTCAGACCGATTTTGAGGCTGGCATCCTAATACATACATTTGAAATACCAGTGCTTGCAGAGTTGCAAGGCCTGCTGCATTCCTCAGAGACCACCACATTAGCTCATTTTATGAACTGTATGCTCTCCATTTGGAATGAGCAAAATAAAGCCAACCGTGATTTGGAAGTTAATTATATTTCATGCCAAATTCAAGCACCCCCTCTTAATGAGAATAACATTGTGTTTCTCAAGGTGTGAGTCAGACCTGCTTTGAGAGATCTCTCTTATTTTCTTTGTGTATACCTCCTCCCAATAAAATACAAGAAACTGGCAGCAATCCATTACATCATTATCACTGTTGGTACTTTTCTGCATTTAATTTCTCTCTGATATCACCGTTTACAACTCCCCCACCTCCCGACCCATGTGTATAATACACCATTATGCATTTGATGAAGTTTAGCTCACAAAAGCTTCTGCTATAATAAATTTGCCACAAATAATAAAATGCCACAAATCTCCTCTTTTTTTGCTGCAGTGGACTAAATTGCTACCCTTCTGATTATCCATATTGACGTTTCTGTTGCAATTACCAAGCTTTTAATTATCTTGCTTCCCTGAATTCCATCCTCCTCGAATTTTTATCTAACCTACATATCCCTGCAGCCAAAAATAGCCAGTGAGAAAGTGCAGTGGATACTGTCTGCCTTCTCTGAGAAGCCACCAACAGGAAAAGGACCCATGATTACACAATAGCTACCAGTTAAGGCATGGAAGCTCCTGTCTCCCTTGTTTGTTGTTCAGAGATTGTAGCCTTTCATTCCCATCATACTCCCTCCCCAGCTGCCTTCAGCTATTCTTCGTATTACCTGTTCATTGCCATTTCCAGTTTATTGATGCCTAACATAAGACTCCTACCCAGTCTTCATTTGGCAAAACCAAAACATGAATCTTGTTATCAGGAAGAACAGTTTTACAGTGAAAGCCTATACACATGTCTACTCAGAAGTAAGTACTGTTAAGTTCAGTGGCACTTACTGCAGGTAAGTGCATATAGGATTGCAGTTTTAATAACTGAAATGAAGAGCCTAGGAGTACTGCATCTGGTGTCATAATTGTGCTTCTGTGTTACAGTAACTTATGTCATTAATCTCATTCTTCTGTTAAGACTCTCACACAGTTGGTGCCACACTTGTCACTTTCACAAATCATGTGTGGTCACTTATATCACATATGCTCATTACTGATGACTAAGGAGTAGTGGAGCTCGGAATTGCCTGCAGCAATCAAGAAATGCATTATTTCTTTTAGCAGTTGAACAGAAATATGGCTAAAGCAAAAAGCAAACAGTCATGGCATTGCACACTGTTTTGCCTTCCTTTTAAATCTGCAGAGCACAGACTGACAATCCCAAAACGTATAAACTGATCATCATTTTGGAATGAAAATTAATTTAGCATGGAGTAACCTCAAGCCCTAGTTTTTGCCTCTGGTGGTGCCCCTGTGGTTTTTCACTTGTTTGTAAATGATAAAAAGTCAGGGGTGAGTAGGAAGGTTTGCAAGTTTGCTGATGAAAATATAAATGCAAAATAAATAACGGGTTGCATACAGTGTTGACAACTGGCCTGCTGTCAGGTGGTGGTTGAGAGGTGTTCTGTCACAGACAGAACATTATATATCTCATTATACATGATAAGCGATCTTCAGCCATCTCAACCCTTGCTTTTTCATGCAAAACCATTTGCAGTCGTTTCGGTCATCAACAGCTACCAGTCAGTCAATCACCCACTTCCACCACCCTTCTGAGTGATCCCCCCTCCCCTCCCCATCCCCACCCCTCCCCACCCCTTCTCTACATAAGTGCCTGGGGACTTCTATTTCACTGTATCTGAAGAAGTGTGCATGCACACGAAAGCTCATACCAAAATAAAAACTTAGTTGGTCTTTAAGGTGCTACTGAAGAATTTTTTTTATTTAGACAGAAGGGAGTTCCTCACTGCGAAGCCTACAATAGGAATACATAATTCTTTAGGATGCTCTCCTTGCCAGAAAAAGGCGTGGCTTTTCTCTCGGAGGCAGTCATTTGAAGTGAGTCAAACAAAGTAGCATATATAATAAAGAAAATGCTGAAGTTGAATGCATTCAAAACCGTGCCAAACCATGATTTAGATGTGATTTAAAAAACATTTTCCTTTCCATACTCAATAAAAGGGCTTCAGTGTATTATCTTTCTAACTTTTTTCTTTAAATCTAATGAGTCAGTTTTGCTATAGAGGCAAAGTCCCATGTTTCCTCTATATGTTCTTTAATAGATTGATTATATTGTTGATAATTTCTATTTCCCTGCCAGTAACATCCTGGCAGCTGTTACCATATATGAAATAATTTCTTTGTACCTTACTAGAGCACTACATAATTAGCAAAACAAAACAAAAAATAATGTCAAAAACAGAGCCTAGTGAAATTTAATATTTATCATACATGAATTATGTATAAGTTGGTTTGAATTCTCCTCTCTCCATCCACTAACCAGTGAGAATTTTTACATATCTGATTTTATAATATAGCCTTTTCGGGACGGCCATCCAAAGAAGTTAATTACAACTTTGAAACAACCCAACCTAACTGTTAGTGTACCCATTTATGTTGCTACAAAGTAATTTTATGAAATGCCACATTTTTAGAAATAAAATTTGCCATGGAAAAATTCAGGGAGGATTCAATGTTGCACTTTTCTGATTGTTCTGTTAGCGCAAGCGTTTCGGCTTCCCAGATGGAATGATCCACCCTCTCCCTCTGCATGCTGGGTATTTTTTCACCCAAGCCAAATTCAGGAGGTGCAAGGGGAGTGCAAGGGCTTTAGCAGACAGGACTCATTAGTTGAATCCTGCCCACAGGGCAGACTAATTGAAATGAATAAACTAAGTCATATCCATTATCAGTGGGTCTCCTCTGAGTAGGACTAGCACTGAATACCACCCATAGTAGTGGAAATTATTTCTTAGAAAATATTGCTAGTATGCTTACAGTGATTAACAACAGGAGATCAGCCTTCTTCCAAAGAATTTAACTCCACAGAAATGGAACTGATAACATGGCAATATTTTATGCATATATCCTATTCATTGTGACAATTATGTATGCAGAAGAATCAAGAGAGAGCATGCAATAGTCTTGCCTTTGTTTCTTTAGACAGGAGTGGCCTTAATAATTCCTGTGATCTAAAGATATAAAAGTGAAAAAGGCTTTGCGACAAAAAAATGTAATACAGGTAACTCACAACTGACATGCTTTTAGCATGTGTGATTTTCAGCTTCATGCGCTTGAAGGCTGGCTGATTGAAATCACATAAATTAAATGCACAAAAGTCAAAGAGCTTAAAAGCACTTTTGGTGTAGGGTTTTTCCTGCCCTGGGAATAGTTTTTAAGCTGTCTTCCTTGCTTAACCAGACTCTGGGAGGCTCACACAAGATCTCGTGGGAACTCAGACAGTTGCGCGAGATCTCACTAGAGCCTGTGTGAGAGCCTGCCAAAGCCCGGCAAGCAAGGCAGAGAGCTTAAAAGCTTTCTGACTTGCTTGAGGGGCAGGGTAAGACCAATTCAGTGTGATGGCTCCGGCAGGTAAGATTGCTCACCTTGACAGCAGTTCCAAAGGGATGGTTTGAGTTCCTGGGTTTTTGCATATACGCCCCATCCCTGAAACATAACCCCTGCATAAGATGTGAGATACTTGTGCTATATGGATATTCAATGCAAAAAAAACCCCAACCCAACACAGGATGATTGTGTGATCCTGACTATTATTAATTTGGCAATACAGAACATTTTAGTTCAGTATTATTATTCCCCACCTTTCCCCCCAACGGAACTCAAAGCAGCTCACAGATAAATATGAGAAACGCAATAATTACAAAACAATTAAACATAGATAAAATTAAAACTATATACATATATAAAAACTATACAAATAATTATGAGAAAAACTGCACAGCATCGGCCCTTTCATTAAAAGCAGTCAGCTCCAAGCCTGTTGGGAAAAGAAAATATTCACCTGCCTGCGGAAGGACAACAAGGAGGGAGCCAGTCTAGTTTCTCTAGGGATGGAGTTCAAAAATAATTAAGTATTCATCAATGAATAAAGTAATAATGCTCCAACAAAACTAGTGCATAATTATTCATAAAGAAGATACACACAAAGAGGAATTTAGATTTATTTGACATATGTGTGATTATAGACAACACAATCTAGTTAGTTTTAAGATCATATGAAATCAGTGAATAAAGGAAATGGAGTAGATTGAATTTTGTATTGGCTTTAACGAAGCTTCTTTTCTCTTACTTTGAATAAAATCCATCTCATAGTTGCTTCAGATTGGCTTGATAGGTGAAATGCCACGTGAATAGACAGGAGATGCAGTTAAATAATGCTACAACCGGGTGGGATGGATGTGTGCATTGTGCTCTCAGGGAAGCTGGTACTGGATCAAGTTTTATTTATTTAACAAGATGCAGGGTTCTGCATGCCCCAGTGTCTTGTTTAATGTCATACACAGGGCCGTCTTAAGTATATTTGGCGCCGTGGTGCGACGGATCCCTCCGCCGCCTCCGCCTCGCCCCGTTTCCCAGCGCGGCGGGCGGCCGGAGCTGCGCGGCTGGGCCGCCCTGCGCCACCCAGCCTGGCCGTAGGGCAGGCCCTGGTCATACATATGACCTGTATGAAATAATACATATTTCTGTGGCTGCCATCATTAAATAAACAATCATTAAATTCTCTCCGGATTTATTTAAGTGATCTGGAAAAAAGAGTTACATACAGTCTTCATTACTTTTACAGGATAAGCTGAGAGGTATGAAAGCAAAACAGACCAATTCTGCCAAAGGATCTAGTCAACAATGCTTTATGGGGCGGGGGGAGAGAGGGAGAGACAGAGAGAGCATGCATAAAAATACGGGGAAAGTGTCACCTTTGATCAAATGAAAAACTTACAATTCTGTATGAAAAAGTTGTCAGCAGCCAGAGTCATTCTTGCCTACCATCGGAAAGACTTTACAGAAGTAGATTTAGAGCTATGGTATTTCAAAGTATAGCAAGTTACTTAATTAGAAAAATTAAGCCCCAAAATTAGAGCAGCCCAAGGTCAAAAGAAACATTAAACTATTGAATCTGTTTGGTCTGATTTTCTGTGCAGTTCATGGCCATTTCTCACTTTTGGCTTTTGCGGTGGTGAATTCTTATTTTTATAGAATCTCCCCCCCCCCCATTCACTCTAGCCAGGAAACAAAACAATATTAAGATAGTATATAAACCAACAATATAACTCTGTCGTACCTATCAACTTGCGTGCAATTTTCCTTTGTACTTTGGATTTGTTTCTTGGTGTCTGTTTCTCTGTTTGTATGTGTTGTTCTTGTCATTGCTGTTGTTTCCCCTATCTATCTATCTACTGTATATATATATATATATATATATATATATATATATATATATATATAACTATATATATAAAAATGTAAAAGGTCCATGTTGGTTAGCGATCAGTTTTCTCCGAAACCGCTTGCCCGATTACCTTGAAATTTTGACACAGCATTCCATTCCAATACGTGAGCGTTGTTAGAAACTTACATTATTAAGATGACACACCCAACACAGGTAAAAACATGATTTTTTTGGGGGGGGGGAAACATACCGCCCTTCAGTGGACACCAACGGTACAGACGCAATATCATTTGTTTCAGCAATAGCGCCATCTGCTGGGTGTCAACGTGGCCTCAGCTGCTGCCATTGGCTGCATACTATCAGTGACATCACAAAAGAGCATGGCAGCCAACTGAATATGGGCCTTTAACAGAAAACACCACCAATGCGGGGGAACCGGCCAGGCCGCAGGGGTTTGCGAGGGGGGAGAGATAGAGCCGTTGGGGTGATGGGTGCTGTCACGTGGAAGGAAGATGACATCACACGCAGGGACTCTTAAGGTGAGGGGACTCTGAAGGGAGACTCTGAAGGTCCATTTAACAGACTGATCCACAGGAACAGGTAGTAATTCATATTGTGTATTGTTCTTGGCATTCATATAGTGAAAAATGTTTTTAATATTATATTTAAGTATTATAAGAATTGAGATATTTAACAAAAGATGGAGAGAAATATAGTAAAAAAGAGTTAACTGAAAGTCAGCTGGTATCACCTAAAAAGACATCTGTAGTTTGGTGCATCTATCAGGAAGCAGATGCTTAGTACCAAGGACCGGTACTCCATTTTGAGCCTACATTCCATTTTGGAAATAGTATTGTTTGAGCAGCTCCTGTTTAAGATACTACGGTTCAGTTATCAGTACTTCTATAAGCTCTTCTTATCCTTTAAGTGGCATTGGTTTAGCGAAAATAAGGGAAAGAGAATCCATAACAGGGCTGAGCTATCAGACTGCCCTCCCCCTGCCTGCAATGAAGATTAGTTTGGCTTAATGTTTAGCATTTAACCCAGCCACATTTTATTTATTTAGACATTTATTAACTGCCCATCCTGTGTGTGGTTTCCAAATAAAATATATTGCAATAACTCCTGGGATGGTGAGGGTGGGAGTTTGGGCCCTCATTGGCTTGCCAGCCCTGAGCGGATGTATTGTAGCTGGAGGAGGCAGCAAGGCAAAGCCAGGCCCGAGCTGCTGCTGCTGCTGCTGCTGCTACCACCACCTTGGGCCACACAGAGTCGAGAGGTGAGGAGACAGCTTGGCTGCAGGGTTCCTCCTTTAAACTGGCACCATTGGCTCTCTCTGCGTGTCCTGGCCTTGGCTTGGACCTGGCCAAGAAGCCCTACTCACACATGCAATGCACACCCAAGCAGAGGTAGCTGGAGGAGGCGACCATTACATGGTGAAATACAGTACTCAATAATTGGGGCTGAGCGTCTCTGGATTTTTGGTGCTAAGTTCCAGAAGCATCCGCAGATCACTCTGAGGATCTCTGACTGAGGCATGAAAACGTTGCTGCTGGATTTGGATAGCCATCACCCTCTTCAAGAGAGAGTATCATGAGCCGCCATTTGGAGGCCATATCCTGGTCAAGGCTGGCTCTAGGCTGGATTCAATTAAAGGCCAGGAATTCTAGGCTGTACATCATGTAAAATTTCTGTCAGTAACATTGATTACACTGAGTAACAGTCTCCAGGAGGAAATTACAGAGCCTCATTGCTTGAGTTATTTAAAATTAGAATGGACAAGCACTCAAGATGATACTACTGAGAACAATTCGGCACTTGGAAGACAGCATAATAGGAGTTTTCTATCTCTAATACCCCAATATGAGCTCAAAAGACAATAAGCAGAGAGACAACCCTCTGCAAAATTAAATCACTGAGAATCAACCAGAGAATGAAAATTAAATCACGGGAATGTATTTCCCTCTTTGTAAGCATTAGCATTAATCTCATGCAAAAGTAAAATATTAGTTAATTTGATTCCCTTTGCCTTCCAGACATAGGTCGAAATGAATCAATACATGAAGGATGATTTCTCTGATAACTGAAGGAAAGAATAGAAAGAAGAATCTGTAGGAAAGCAACCCAAAAGGAAATGACTGGGGGGGGGGGCTCAAATTCTAAATAAAAGCATTATGTGGGAAAACTGTATTCCAGTTGCTCATTAAGCTGTAGAATGATAAAAGAAGTCTAAGTAGGCTGAAATATATTAACAATGTGCAGCTTATATTTTGCTTCATATACATACATATATACAGTTTTGAAAAACTGCAGAATGTAACTCCCTCATCTGTTTCCTATCCATTGGCATGTCAATTACTGCAGTTCCTTCAGATTTACAGTGCACCAGAAAAAGCTAAACAAAAACATGGGTTGCAGAGGAAATATATGACTTTTCCTTAAGTAGTGCAATGGAAAGAAATCATATTATGAATTATGAATCTGAACAGTAATGCCTTGTTCTCCCCATCCTGCTACCCCCCACCCTGAAACTGTGGGCTCAGCATGCCAGGATCCCCAAATAAGCTTTGAAGAAGGCACCCCAGTTGCTACGAAGTCAAGACTATGTGTTGTATAGGAGTTATTGAACAGCAGATCCTATTACAGCGTTCTTCACAGGAATTATGTCTGGACTGTGTCAAACAGAGGGATGTTGGTATAAGATTGCTATTTAACTGTGTTCCAAAAGACACGAAAGGTCAGCATGGACAAAGCACAACCCAATGAAGCAGCTAATATATGGACTGAGGAGATGTAGGGCTTTCAAACAATAGTTGAGTCATGACATTAATTGATAATGATTTGCCTGCCCTGGAGAAGACTCAGATGGATTTGCATCAGACTTCAGTGTTATGCCTAGAAAGGAAACCCTCTCATGTGCAGAAACATGGGTCATGCACGTTGTACACACCACACCCATGGTCCCACTTTTTCAGCAAGCATGGCCAATGGTTAAAGTCTGTGCTAGCAACTGTTACAGTACAATAAGCTTACACACCTACGCTGGAGTTCTTAAAAATCATGTGTCGAGTGGGAAAGTGCCATTTAAACTGTATATTCAATTGCATCACTTTTTAGCAGATACTTAAATGCAGATAAGCTGACACCTGAGGGCAAGATTTTGTTATGATGACCCAATATTAGTGTAACTTATAAATAGATTTTGTTGAAACAAATTCAAGCTATAAAGGCTCACACACTAAACTGCATGTGCAAAGAGGGGCTTAAGAATATTTAAAAATAAAAATAAGAACCACTCTTCATCTGAGGATCACAGGGCAGTTGACAGCGTAAAAGCATAAAATATATAATAACAAACAAAACGATAACACACACACACACTGGATCAGACCAGTTGCCGATCTAGCCCAGCATCCTGTTCTCACAGTTGCCAACAGATGCCCTTAGGAAGCCCACAAGCAGACCTGAGTGTAAGGGCACTCACCTCTGTAATTTCCAGCAGCTGGTATTCAGACGCATACTGCTTCTAACTATTTGTGCCATTTTTTTTCCAGACGTGAGCAAGTGTTTGTCAGAATAATCACTGTAACATAAAAAGCAAGGTTATCCTTAAATCCAGGAGGACTGAATAACTAAATGTTTATATCCCAGTATATCTTGAATTCTCATAACAAATACCTTTTGTTGATGGCTTTGCACTAAAAGCATTTTCACAGAAAATTTGCTTTGTCAAGCCAGTTGTGTCAAGATTACTTAAATAAAGCTGCCTTGGGATGTTTTGGCTTAAAACAAATGTTGGTTTTTTTCATATAGTTTGGCTGTAGCATAGCATAATCTATGATGGCCACCAGATTGTGTGCCAAAAGCAATGCTGAAATACATCCAATTGGAGATCATGGGCTAATTTTAGTTGTGTGTGATGTACATAATTTGGATATATGGTTTCGTGAACATGGTAGACATCAAACTACACTTACTAAACTTGTAGAATATTATTTCACTGAAATTAGAACTTTCAAATGAGAAACACTGTCCTGTTTTTATTTTAATTACAGATTTTTGTGAGGTTTACATGGAAATCTGCAATTAAATATGAATTTAGATGCACATTTTGAACATATTTTTCTAACAATTTTAAAATACATTTTGATTTTTTTAATGCCACACCATTCAGAGAAGTATGAAAGCAGGTGGATAAGCTACATTTTGCTCCGCATGTTATTGTGAGAAATGTGGAATAGCTCAGTTAGTATTGGAATTCACAAAGATAACATTCTTCAAGCATCTCTAGAAAAAGGTACCTTTAAAATATTTAGGAGAGAGGCAGAATAAATAGGAGAGGATAAATTAAAAGGAAGTACTTCTTCACCCTGCACAAGCTGTAGAGTTCTCAGACACAGAACACAAGGGTGAGACTACCAACTTGGACAGCTTTAAAAGGGGATAAGACAAATTCATTGAGGATAAGGCTAATAATGATAACAGCCACTCGTCATGATGACTGTATATTATCGCCAACATCTGTGTGTATCTGAACACCGTGTGTATCTGAAGAAGTGTGCATGCACACGAAAGCTCATACCTATGACAAACTTAGTTGGTCTCTAAAGTGCTACTGGAAGGATTTTTATTTTTTGTTTCGCCAACATCAAATTACCAATATGCCTCTCAATTACAACTGCTGTGAAACAAAAGTAGGGAGACTGCTGTGGCACTTTGTCTTGTTTGTAGGCTTACTGTAGACATCTGGTGAGAGCTTCTGTGAGAGCAAGATACTGTGCCAGATGGACCTTTGGCCTGATCCAGCAGGGTTCTTCTTTTGACATATGAATGTATGTTGAGGCAGGTGTCCCCCCCCCCCAAGTTTGATCTAATTTTCATTGGCTTTCTTGTTTTTGAGGCCTTAGCAGAGCCTTCACTATTCTGCTGCCTTCCATATGCTTTGGATTGGCTGGAGCTGATGGAAGTTGTTCTAAACATCTGGAGGGCAGCAGGTTGGTGAAGGGTGCATTAGCAGTTTGGGCTACCAAATTTTCTGCAACAATATCAGGGGGATTTAAGCATGCCCATTATCCACCCAATTTTACCCAACATTTTGACACTTTCTAACTAATCTTCATGCACTCTTTTTGCTGATGAGAGTTAAATAAATATCTTACAGAGAGAAGGCTACCACAGCATTAAAAGAAAGTATGCCAAATTTTATACCTTGTTAACTGGCCTAGATTCACAAAATTCTGAAAAGTAATTTTTAAAATTAAGTATTTTAAAAAATTGGCCCTGGGGGCTACTTGACTGAAGTGGTAGGAATAGTTTAATAAATAATTATTTATGAGCAGTGGTAATGCAATACCATTGCTATGAAAAACATTGGTGCTTCATGTCTTTAGACATGATAATTGTATCAGGTTTCCCAGGTGCACATGCACAGTTGTTTAAAGATGTACGCCCATTTTACATGTTTCCTACGGGGAACAACAGTGTTTCCTACAACAATGGTAAAGGTAAAGGGTCTCCTGACCATTAGGTCCAGTCGTGACCGACTCTGGGGTTGTGGCGCTCATTTCGCGTTATTGGTCAAGGGAGCTGGCGTACAGCTTCCGGGTCATGTGGCCAGCATGACAAAGCCGCTTCTGGAGAACCAGAGCAGCACACGGAAACACCGTTTACCTTCCCGCTGTAGCGGTACCTATTTATCTACTTGCACTTTGACGTGCTTTCAAACTGCTAGGTTGGCAGGAGCTGGGACCGAGCAATGGGAGCTCACTGCATCGCGGGGATTAGAACCACCGACCTTCTGATTGGCAAGCCCTAGGCTCTGTAGTTTAATCCACAGCGCCAAACTTGCCTCCATTCAGGCTTGTAATTCAGAGCTATTTGGAGAAAAATAGTCTCATTCATTTTTGTGCATTCACAGTTACCATACGGAGTCATATAAATAGCAAGCTTGTAGAATTTGTTTCTCTGGTTTACTTTTAATGAAAGAAACAAGCCAGAATCCCCTTGTGGGGGTTTTGTAGTGAATTGTTTCTTTCCCAAATGTTTCATTGAGAAAAGAACGCAGTAGTCTAAGCAATGAAAACCTACACTCCTTTTCTACTTCTATCAAAGCCTTGTTGAGATGTATGGCCTGCTATTGTATGTTTATTCAGGCATCAATCACAATCAAGTCTCTTGCTAGTTCATCTGTAAGGGCATTGTAATTCTATTTTTATCAGTTCCTTCCTGTTCACCAGACAGTTAAAGTAGCATGAACAGGGGTCAGAAATATCTTGATGGATTTGGTTCCCAGAGATATCAGTGACCAGAGGAAGAGTTTTGTTGAAATTTCTTCCTGAACTGATAATGGAGACAAGCAATGGCAAGGTGTAGAAAGAGGGCATGCAGTGCAAGGCATAGCATTAGGTGGCACATATCAGTGATAGATACAGTGGCCAGACTGCGCAGAAGACAGGAAAGAATGTACTGCTAATTGATAATAAATGTTAACATTCTCATTTAGTAGTTTAAAATTAAATGCATTTGCTTATGGTCAGTACAGCCATGCATTTTGCAATCACATTATTTAGGACAACCTACTAATGGAGCAAGCTTGCTTTCTCTTGCCCTGGAGGGTAGAATTCAAACCAATAGCTTCAAATTAAAAGAAAGGAGATTCCGACTGAACTTCAGAAGGACAGTAAGAACTGTTCAACAGTGGAACTGGCTCCCTTGGAAGGTGGTGGGCTCTCCTTCCTTGGAGGTTTTTAAGCAGAGGTTGGATGGCCATCTGTCATGGGTGCTTTAGCTGAGAATCTTGCATTGCAGGGGGTTGGACTAGATGACCTTGGTGTCCCTTCAAACTCAACAATTCTAGGATTCTATTCTGGAGATCCCCGTGGAGGAGGGTAGACAGAACCTAACTTTGCTGTCCCTTTTCCTCCATGTTAGTCCCCACAGTTCTTCAGAAATGTCCCCTAAAGGATGCCCTGGTGGCTCTGTATACACAAGAACTACTGTGTATTGTTCGCAGTGCGTATGTGTGAAGGGCGGGAAATGGTGTGAAAAATAAGATGGAGGCATCTTGGCATTTTCCCTTTCTTTCAGTTGAGGTTCATTTCACTCATTGTCTCATACAAAGGGCTTGTGTTAGTCTAGTAGAATTTCTGACTCCCTTTTTCGCACAGCCTACTCCCATCACCAGCTGCTTTGAAAACTCCATTTTGCAAGTGGATTGCCATATTACACTAAGCTGCGGTAGGAATAGGAGTACTTTCTCCTGAAGAAGCTGAAGTCTAAAATGTGTTGGGTTCATGCCCCTTTGAATGCTACCCTAAACGTTGTATTATCTATTTCACATTTTACACTGGAAATCGAAAATCTGTGCAACCGACCATTGACTGATTTATTATTTAATTTCTATGCTGCTTAATATATTAAAAATATCTCTTAAGAGTTGTTCAAAAAACTGAAGCTGCAGCAGGCAGCTTAAACAAAATATTACAAAAAAATACACAGTTATATTTTAAAACGTTACATAAATAGGAAGTTATTAATACCAAGTTACTAATATAAAAAAAATCAATATCAGTTCATTTTCTTTCTCACACACCCTCAGTCTTAGCCTCTGAGATTTCACCCAGACCCCAAACAAACTTGAAGCTCACCCACAAAAGGCCTACAATGCAAAGAGTTCCTGGAAGCAGAGGACATCACCCTAGTCCCTCACGGTAGACATTGATTTTATGGGCAGGCCCATTGACTTCAATTTAGGACAAATAAGTAAAAGAAGATATGAAAAGGAAATTAATTTTATTCAGTTGTGAGCTCTGTAAAACTAGGTACCCTATAGCTTCAATACGAATGCTGAGCTTCACCCAACATACGTAGAATCCCTGAGGCAGCAAGTTGAACAATTTGTTTATTTGGCCTGATCAGTTTGACCACATCTCTTTCAGTCATTTATTTGTTTGTTTTTAATAACATGAATTCATTTTTAATTACATGAATATACAAATTTCTGTACAACTTACACCACGGTTTTATACTTAGACCTGTCAAATTCATTGGGGATTCCTCCCAGGTAAGTGGGAATAGGATTGAAGCCATAAATGCTATTTAGCCTGCTTGTTACAGGGTGTAATATGTAATTATATAAAAAGTTCCTCTTCAGTTGACAGTATTTCATCTGAATGACTTTTGCTTTGTTGGAGCGAGCTTAGTAATTCATGGCAATTTTTGATTTCCTGCTTTGCATTCCCAGGACAATGTTCTTCTGTGAGCATGGCAATTCTTAAAAACAATAAGCCTGAGGGTAACTGAAAAACCTTAGCTTCAAGCACTAAATCTAATTTTACTATGCCATGACTCCCTCAGGATATATTCAGGATAACTATTCAGTATAGAAGATCTGCTGTTCAAACTTGCATAACTTCATGGAAATTATATTTCAAGGACTGTGATTCCCCAGCTTGGGATCTTAGACTTAGACTAGGTATAGTATAGTAGACTCTCTTGAGGAAAGCAAAGGGGGAAAGCCCCCAAAGTACAGTCTTTTAATTCTTTCCAGATATATTCATATTATTGCTATACCAGAGCAGAAGAGAATTTCCTGTTCTCTTGCAGGCTCTGCCTTCTCTGAAAAATGTTGCTGTACTGCAGCAGGCAGAATAGAGATGGTCTGGTAATGTATATGGTGGAACCTCGTGCTATGTACCGTCCTGCTTGAGAACGTTTCAGGTTACGAGCTCTGCTAAACTGGAAGTAGATGCTCCCAGTGGCGAACTTTTAAAATCTATAAATCAATAGTAGGTTGGTTTGGATTGTTTTACATTCCTTTCTTCTTATCTTGTTTTCTTCCGTACTCATAACACAATCATAACACAATCATTCTGAGCCACCTTGAGCACAATCTTGTGAGAAAGTATCATACACATCCATTTGAAAGTTAAAAGTCACTTTGAGGTTTGTTTTTAAACAACCAAGCGGTATACAGTATAAATTTAATGAAACAAGTATACTGTATCACTTTTTCCATAGTTCAAACCATGCTCCAGGCAGCTTACAACATGAAAAAAGTACTTATGTTGCAAACATTAAAAGTATTCATAAACAATAAATAAAACATCCAAAAAACATTTTTAGCTGAAGATTAAATGTTGCTTTTCTATGACAGGAATGTAGGTAAAGGAAAAGGGACCCCTGACCATTAGCTCCAGTCGTGACCGACTGGGGTTGCGGTGCTCATCTCACTCTATTGGCCGAGGGAGCCGGCGTACAGCTTCCAGGTCATGTGGCCAGCATGACTAAGCCACTTCTGGCGAATCAGAGCAGCAAACGGAAACGCCATTTAGCTTCCCGCTGTAGTGGTACCTATTTATCTACTTGCAGCAATGTAGGTGAACTGGAAAATCCCATCAACTAGAAAGTGATATAAAGGTCAAGGTGATAACTATTTGATTAGACTAATTTGAATTGATAGAATGAGAACAATGGAGAAGTCTGTAAAATTCAAAAGCATGCATTCTCTTTTATTAACAGACGACAGCTCAACAGAAGGTAGCATCTTATTCTTCTGTGGCTCAGAAGCACCTAACATATCCATTTGAAACAGTTAAAGAGGGTGTTTACTAAAAAGTGGCCCAAATGACATTTACTGTTGACTCCTAAAAACACAAAAACTTTGATTTAGCTTTACATGATAAAATCTCACCTCCTTGCACTTTTTGATGGCAAGAGTAGAAAGATTGCATGTGACCCACATTCAACCTTTATGTTAACCCAGGCTATAGCATGGACTTGCACTGACATCTGAGAGCTTTTTAAGTTAAACCTTGTGAACTCGAAAGTAGCAATATTAAATATTGTATGAGAAGCTTGTCAAAAACTCTTCATAAAACGTGGCCTAAAAGCAATATCATGAGCTCCTTTTTATAAGCGTGGCACATTTTCAGTATAAACAAAGAAGTCACAATCTTAAAATTCTGGAGAATTTGTATTCTAAGGGAGATTTGAAAAACAAGTAATCATATTTTGTATGATAATTATAATGGTATAGGTAAAGGTACCCTTGACCGTTAGGTCCAGTCGCGGACGACTCTGGGGTTGCAGCCCTCATCTCGCTCTATAGGCCGTGGGAGCTGACGTTTGTCCGCAGACAGCTTCCAGGTCATGTGGCCAGCATGACTAAGCCGCTTCCGGCGAACTAGAGCAGCACACAGAAACGCTGTTTACCTTCCCACCAGAGCGGTACCTATTTATCTACTTGCACTTTGGTGTGCTTTCAAACTGCTAGCTGGGCAGGAGCTGGGACCGAGCAATGGGAGGGCACCCTATCGTGGGGATTCGAACCTCCGACCTTCTGATCGGCAAGCCCTAGATTCTGTGGTTTACACCACAGCACCACCCGCATCCCTAATTATAATGGCAATATCACTTAAATTAATTGTTCTCCACACGAAAGCTCATACCAATGACAAACTTAGTTGGTCTCTAAAAAGCAGGTCAAAATGCAAGTAGATAAATAGGAACCGCTACAGCGGGAAGGTAAACGGTGTTTCCGTGTGCTGCTCTGGTTCGCCAGAAGTGGCTTTGTCATGCTGGCCGCATGACCTGGAAGCTATACGCCGGCTCCCTCGGCCAATAATGCGAGATGAGCACGCAACCCCAGAGTCTGTCACGACTGGACCTAATGGTCAGGGGTCCCTTTACCTTTACCTTTAAGGTGCTACTGGAAGGAATTTGTTTTGACTACGACAGACCAATACGGCTACCTACCTGTTTCAAAAAGTCAGATATTTGTTTATTTCCTTGACATCTGATAGGAGGGTGTTCCACAGGGTGGGTGCCACTACCAAGAAGGCCCTTTGCCTGGTCCCCTGGAACTTCACTTCTCACAGGGAGGGAACAGCCAGAAGGCCCTCGGGAGCTGGACCTCAATGTCCGGGCTGAATGATGGGGGTGGAGACACTAAAATATACTGGGCCAAGGCTGTTCAATGATTGTGCACTCTTTTTGAGGGCTGAATACAAGCTGTGTCTGGGAAATTCCAGACGTATAGCAACTCTAGCACATAGACACAAAATGGCATCCTAGGTAGGTAACCTAGTTAAACTAGATGTGGTGCACTTAGTGCTAACATAAAGTTACAGCAATAAAAGTAAATGGAGATTATGAGGCAAATGGGGACAGAGATGAGACAACCATATACCAGCATTGTTGAGTAGGGTTCAGTGTAGCTGCTTAATTGAATGTGCAACAGAGAGTTCTCAACAGTTGAAGAACCTACCATCCTTTCAAATTTAGCTTTCCCAGAGTACAGGCACCCCCAAACTCGGCTCTCCAGATGTTTTGGGACTACAATTCCCACCATCCCTGACCACTGGTCCTGTTAGCTAGAGATGATGGGAGTGGGTAGAAATAATCTGCTGTAATTACAGTATATGAGGATCACAAGTTAGTGGTGAAACACATGGCATATGCCTGCAAAACACCTAATCCATCCACAGCCCACTAGCCATGTATTGAAATAAGCAGGAAATAAAAACAGGAAGTCTATCACTCTTAGTGGGTTATTTTCTGCTTGGAGGTTTCAGACTTTGCAGGCTTTATAGGGTTTATCAAATGGCAATGTCCCTGCACAGTTGGGTTCTGTATGCATAGTTGACCCAGATTAACCTCAGTGTGGCTGCCTTTCCCCCCCTTTTTAGCGCACTCTTGTTTTGCTTTTGTGTGTGTGTGTGTGTCAATCCATGTTTAACTGAGTGAACTGGAGTTCAGAGAATAAGAGAGCCCCAAATCCTGGACCTCTGTGGAACATAATACTAAATGCTTTTCCACATTTGCCATTCTGCAGAGTTAAGAGAGGTTGCTTTCTTGTGCTTTTCCTCATCTGTCACAGTGGCAATATGTAGTGACATTTCTAACTGCTAGCATGGAAACAAGATAAAACGTGTTTGGGACAACTGGGAAATTTCATTTAGACAGAATGTCAGACCCTAGTCTCCAGTGTAAATACTGTAGCTTTACCATGTCCAGCTTTATGATATCATTTTATGTAAAATTATATCAGAGTCTAGCTATGAGCAGGAAGACCATTGCGCTTGTTGAATAAACTTCCATTTATCCTACCATTTAGCAAAACCTGCATCCCCTCCATATCACTGCCTTTTGTAATGTATAACAAATTTTAAAAGGTGCCTAGCCTTGTAAAAGCTCAAGCACTCAAAAGAAGCCCTACAATGCCTTGATCGCAGTGGAGTTCTGAAGGTTTGTTAAGCCTCTTCAGCAAAGCCATCTCCTGGCCCACATTTTTCTTGCAGATCAAGTTCATGCTCGCTAATGATTATTTAGATTTCCACAGTAACCTAACACCGGTATTTCAGGACAAATAGGCACCAGTGTGGCTCCTGAATGAGCAAGCTCCATGTCTTCATAAGCCATTCCATTCATTTCTCTGACATGTAAAAAAAAGGGGGGGTAGGGCAGCTTTCATCCTATTGCCAACTCTTTTATCTTTAAAGCATCAGGTTTCCGGAAATCATTCTGCCTGCGCCACAATTTCAAAGACTACTCTGGACTATTCAGAAACTTTTAATTCTCATAGTTTTCAGTAGACATTTCTTCTTTTCCACACACTCCAAAAAAACTTAGTAAAAGTATTTGTGTGCAGAGTTACTTCACTTCCTGCTATTGTGGACCGTGCATTGTTTAAAACGATGCTGTGTTTATATACATTATAGTAAAGGCTATGGCCACAGCTATTGTTGAAAGATGTTACACAGCCATTTATCACAGTATGTCAGCAAACCCATTGTAAAAATGTCCTGCTAGTTAAATGAGGCTTAGATTTAATGGGGCTGTAAGAAAGAAAGAGTTTCTTTTATCATACTGTAAATAAGGTTCCTATAGCAATGTCATTAGGTTAAGGTGGAGGCTCCCTTCTGAATTAAGATAGCAACACCTCTTGCAGAGGTAATGAAACAATTCCAAAAAACCAATTCTGGCAGTGTTTTTGTAGGGAGCGGTGCTTTGCTTTGTCACAGACATAGACAGTTCTGCAAAATGAATGTTGAATGAGACATATGGTCTGCTATATGTTTCACTTGCCAATGAAGCTACGTAGTAAGCTATTTATGTCCTGCATTTGGGAGGATTTCAGAAAACATTCAGAAAAAAGTACTTGATGGAAAGAGGTTATTGAATTCAGGGCTATGTCTGCACTGCAAGTTACCTTGCTTCTGTGGAATCTCAGAGACTGGAGGGAATCAAAAACTCAGTAGGGACAGTGCCCATCTGCTCCCATCTCTTCAACTCCCTAAACCGTTCGAAAACCAAGGCATTACTTCCAATTGGCTGCAGGAGCTTCCTGCATGCAATCGGAAGCTGTGTAAGCCACGTTGGACGTTTGGCTTCCGAAAAACGTTTACAAACTGGAACACTGGAACGTTTGCGGCGTTCAGGAGCCGATTTGTTTGAGAACTAAGCCGTTCTAGATCCAAGGTACCACTGCAATGGTTGATCACCAGAGATCTTCTCAGGTATCAAAAAAGGAGGAGCAATTTGAGCTAAAATAATTTAAAATTTAATTTTAACCATTTCAGTTTACAGTGATTTTAAAAATACGGCAATTATCAGCCTAGAAATCCCTTGTGGATATAAGGCCTCCATTTCACACATCACTTTTGTGTGACTGGGGAATTGTCTTTACATATGAGCTCTGTGTGCAATCTTGAGTATGCATGGGGTTATGGATTTGGCTGTCTTTTTAAATGCTAAAATAATACACCTTCAAAACAGAATTTTATCTCAGACCAGCAGCATCCTGCCAGTTTTTAAACCAGTTGACGACTTCAGTGTAATGATACCTATTCCTATCTCAGTGCAAAGAGGGGGATATCTGTGTTTATCCATGTTTGATACAAAATGGCTCTTCTGTTGAAAGACCTCCAGACCAAACTGATAAATACAGTGGTACCTCGGTTTATGAACACAATTGGTTCCGGAAGTCTGTTCATAAACTGAAGCGAACTTTCCCATTGAAAGTAATGGAAAGTGGATTAATCTGTTCCAGACGGTCCGCGGAGTACTTAGACTGAAGCGTTCATAAACTGAAGCGAACTTTCCCATTGAAAGTAATGGAAAGTGGGTTAATCCGTTCCAGACAGGTCCACGGGGGACTCAACCTGAAGTGTACTTAACCCGAAGCATGGGTGTAATTGGTTCCGGAAGTCTGTTCATAAACTGAAGCGTTCATAAACTGAAGCGAACTTTCCCATTGAAAGTAATGGAAAGTGAATTTATCTGTTCCAGATGGGTCCACGGCGTTCGTAAACCGAAAATTCGTAAACTGAGGTGTTCATAAACCAAGGTTCCACTGTAGCTATGAAATTCATTTTTAGGGTGTTTGAATTCAAATCTTTATAACTTTCTAAATGGAAGACTCGTATGCACAATTCACAGGTCATCATAATAGTAATGAGACTCGGAAGAATGAATATTTTAAAAAGCATTGTAACAACCATAAACCACAGACCCTCCTTCACTGACCTAGAGCTATTTCAATCATTTGAAAGCCTCTTTTTCATATGCTAAGGTTTGCCCTCTTCACATACCTTTCTGTAATAATGGTCTCTTGTATAGTCCTATCTTTCTGAATCTTTATGCCTTCCTTGAGCACTTGCTTCTTTCAATTCTTTACGAGATTTGAGGTCTCTTCATTACCGTTTTTTCTTTCTGCTTTTTGAATTGTTTAATGCATATCCTCTGCTTAACTCCTCTGTTTACTCTCAGCTTTTGTGATGTCTTCTGATCAAAGACCTGTTTTTCTTTCCTTATTTTAACCTTTTCCCTGGGTTGCCTGCTAAAACCTTTTATTCTTGCGATGGTGACAAAATGCCCCTGTACACTGAACTCTTACATAGTTGTCTTCAAATTTCAGCATGCATGTTCAATTTTATTTTTTGTTAAGAATAGATGGCTTGTTGATGATGCCGATTAAAATGTTGCAATGGGAATGTGTTGTTTTCTTTTGCTTTTGTTTGACTAGGTAGCATGCACCATTGGAACTATCTTAGGTCATCCCCTTACTTTCCCTCCCATTTGATTCCCCCTCCCTCCCTTATAACATTTCTAAAATATTCTAAAATATTCCCTTTCCTCTCTTCTTTTACAGCCCAAATCCTGGTTGATGATCTTGTTCTGTCTCATTATAATTACTCTAATCAACTTCTTTGGCTTTCCTTTGCTATATCTCAGCCCTTTTGTTTCTTTCTGCTAAGTGCATTTATCATGCCCATCATTTTGATGACAAAACAAGTGTGCTCTTTAAGGCTTTCCATTGAATGTCTTTGAATTCAGCATAAATACACTGACGCTTACTTATGGCCTTCTGCCAATGTTAGTCTTTGATTTAATCTTACAAACCTTAAATGTTCTTTTTCAGGGCATTTCTTTTTAATATATTCTGTCTGTTACAACAGTTGCTGGAAGTTTTCAAGCATGTGAATGGGTCAGACTATCATTTTCCAGCCACAAAATGACTTTCTAATGTTACCTATTGGTATATTTCTATGAGAAATTATTGGGTCTTGGAAGGGCAGTGAGCCAGCCCAAGTTCAAAAGATTGTCAGATTTAAAGTGGCCTGTGTTTGCAGTGCATGTGAAATGCTTTAATGTGTTCGAAATATTTTATATATATATATATATATATATATATATAGAGAGAGAGAGAGAGAGAGAGAGAGAGAGAGAGAGAGAGAGAGAGAGTCCAGTAGCATCTTGTTGTTGTTTAGTCGTTTAGTTGTGTCCGACTCTTCGTGACCCCATGGACCAGAGCACACCAAGCACTCCTGTCTTCCATTGCCTCCCGCAGTTTGGTCAAACTCATGTTTGTGACTTCGAGAACACTGTCCAACCATCTCATCCTCTGTCGTCCCCTTCTCCTAGTGCCCTCAATCTTTCCCAACATCAGGGTCTTTTCCAAGGATTCTTCTCTTCTTATGAGTTGGCCAAAGTATTGGAGCTTCAGCTTCACGATCTGTCCTTCCAGGGAGCACTCAGGGCTGATTTCCTTAAGAATGGATAGGTTTGACCTTCTTGCAGTCCATGGTACTCTCAAGAGTCTCCTCCAGCACCATAATTCAAAAGCATCAATTCTTTGGCGATCAGCCTTTTTTATGGTCCAGCTCTCACTTCCATACAGGTATCTGAAGAAGTGCATGCACACAAAAGCTTATACTGTACAGTACCAAGAACAAACTTAGTAGGTCTCTAAGGTGCTGCTGGACGAATATATGTGTATATATATATATATATATATAATCGACTGTGTCAGACCAACACGGCTACCTACCTGAATCTAGAAGCTTTAATGTGTTGTAAATGCAGAACTGTTTGTAAAATCTTGGTGGACATAATATATTCTGAGCACAGAATTTGATACTCCATACCACGGATTTTGATTTCTTCCTCAGAACTTTTGTTATTATTATACATTTGTGCTGCAATCCCATGCACACATATTTAGAAGTAAGCTCAGTTGAAAATCTTGATTAAATATGCATCTGCTTATACTGTAAGGCGTAAGCCCTGCTCACATCCTGCATTTTATTGTCAAGGCCTACTAATTATGTGCATAAGATATTTCTTATCACTTTCCCCACTTTTTCTTCTGCTTCTCTCATACTTCTCACTGACATTATTTTGTCTACTTTTAGGTGTAAAGCTTTTAGCAGGGTCCTGTTTTACTTAATATTTTAAAGCATCATATAATTGATGGAACTATATAAATAATAACAACAGTATAAGAAACACTGCCCAACTTAACCCATGCCAAAGGGAAGACTCTTTTTCTAGCACCAAAATTCATCAGCACGAATCAGGGTTGTGAGGGAAGTTAATAGAATGCACCTCACTGTAGTGTACTCATTTGGAAATTATGGCTTAATAAAATAACTTTAAAAGGCTCTAGAAAGTGATAATTTTTAAAAAAAACCCTTCTGTGGCTTGAAGTATAAAATGCACAGTCACAAGGGCATGATAAATTTGCTGTTTTAGATATATCGTCTATTCATCTGACTTCAGTGCAATCATAGCTGTACATTTAATAGCAAAAATAATATGTTCTGTTTAGCATCCAAAACATTTGAGGTGTAGAGACAAAAATAGATGAATTACAAGCTTTGGTTCAGGATTGCTATAAAAGTTTTAGGTACTGTATACTTTTGAAATCATTGGCTGTCCTCAGATTCACTTTTGTAAGTGAAGTAAAGAGAACCCACCACTACACTTGGTAATGTTAGATTAGACCAGGCATCCCCAAACTTTGGCCCTCCAGATGTTTTGGACTACAATTCCCATCATCCCTGACCACTGGTCCTATTAGTTAGGGATCATGGGAGTTGTAGGCCAAAACATCTGGAGCGCCGCAGTTTGGGGATTCCTGGATTAGACTTCAGTTTTTATATGCCACCAAGGCAGCTCACAACTAGGAATGTGAGGAGGCATCAATTTCTGTTCTCTGTCCCTGGCACACTCTGTAGATGACACCACAGGAATAATGAATTTTTCTGAATGGCTTAGGGTGGGTTTATTGACTGGGGGCGGGGCTTACCAGTGTCCTGTCCCCCTACCCCACCTCATTATAAACCCTAGCTTCTCTCCAACCCTCTTGACTCCTGCAGATAAAAAAGGAGAAGGGTATAAGCAAAATAACCCACCACCCTACTGAAGCCATTTCTGCGGGAGAAAGATGCTGAAGACAGGCATGGGACCTGCTGGCAAAGCAAAGGGGATGGGCAGAAGCATATAGGAAGCCTTTTGGTGGAAAATGTACCGTGTTTCTCATATTATAAGACATGTCTTATATTAATTTTTCCTGAAAAAAACACAGCATGGCTTATTTTCAAGGGATGTCTTATTTTTTTAATTAAGTACCGGTACCGGTATCTGTACAGACCACAGACCTGCTCCCACCGGGTCTTCGTGCGTGGCAGGCAGAGGCTGCAGCCGGGTCCCGGGTGTCCGCGCGCAAAGGCTGCAGCCGGGTCCTGGGGCTGCGCGCTCAGGCTACAGCCAGGTCCCGGGTGTCCGCGCGTGGTGCACAAAGGCTACAGCCGGGTTCTGGGGCTGCACGCGGCAGCAGCAACCCTTCTTTGCCACAGACCTTCTTCCACCACCCGGTACGGCTTATTTTCGAGGTATGCCTTATATTTTTCCACCTCAGGAAAATCCTGCCATGCCTTATTTTGTAGGGATGCCTTAAAATATGAGAAACACAGTAGTAATAATGGCCCTGGGTGACAGGAGAAAGACTGGTCTGTGGCATTAGAGGTTTTGTGGGGCTCAGAATCTTGGGAGGGCTATGCCCCACTTTGCCCAACAATTTTAGCAACCTGTATCCTACACAGGTTATCTGCCTTCTCCATTCTGTCACTTGGGGTGATGTTGCCAACCATGCCTCCACCACACAGGGGCATTCATGACTAAATGGGGTGACACTTTTGCCATCTGTTTGATGGCAGTCAGAATGTCTCTTTTCTCCTGCGGTACCTTCCAGAACCTTCCTATTGAAAGCTCCTGGACCTGAGACGTGGGACAAGGCAGATAGATATAACTCAGTCCCAGATCTATCTCTCTCTCTCCCTCCGCCCCGCCCCCCTCATCTCTCTCTCTCTCTCTCTCCCTGTGTGTGTGTCTTGCTTTCCCCCACCTTTGAATATGTATTCTAGCTGCTTCCTATCTCTCTACCACACAGCCTGCTCTAGCCCCTTCAGCCAATACTATGAGGTGCAGCAATGCCTTGTGCTTTATTCCCAAACCTTGTGCTCCAGAAAGGTGACCCACATACATCCAGGAGGTCAGGATCCGCACAGCTGAGCTCCAGATCTCCAACCCTGGAAATGATTTTTATAAAAAAATAAAAAAATGATTGCAACCTAGAAGAAGAAAAATTGGAGGTGTGTTTGGGAAGGGAAATTTAGTTGCCTTGTATTATTTTTCTCTTCTTGCCTTTATAGCAGCTGCAGCTTGCAATATGCTTTTGATCTGGATGCATATTTAGACCTTGACTTCTATTTATCAGCTATCTATATTATACGAATCTTGCTTCTTGTCAGTCTAATTTCTAGTTGCTGCCGGCTCCTGACACCCAGCACTTTATCAAGCATAAGCTGCTTGGCTCCTATTACTACTGATTTCAGCATTGCTAATAAACAGCAACACCAAGGCTATATTTCCTGGTTCCTGTCACACTGCTGCTTTCCTGGGTGAAATAAAAGTCCTATTAACATGCTCCTCCTCATTGGCTCTGACAGCTTGATTAATTAGCTCCCCTCTTTAGATGACCTCTGCACTGACATGACAAGGAGGTGAATATAAAATGAATAGTTTGTCCATATAATGGGCTACTGTAAGTTTCTAGAGTTTTATCAGATCAGACTGTCTGGGGCCGGGAACCTGGAGTATAAAATCTATACTCCACAGCTGTCGAGTTTTGAACTACAAAGCTTTACAACATGGTTCAAGAACTTAAAAACAAAACATAGCTGTTAAAGAAAAACAAATATCCAGCATGGCTGTGCTCTTTCATAAAAAAAAAGCCTTTGCTCGTACTGCCATAAGCTCACAATACAAATGTATTTCCTTTTTACATTACTAGATAAAATGACCCTTTGGCTTTCATTTTTTAAAAATTGAAAAAATATAGCATGCAACTCTGTGGGCATGCAGTCGTCTATAGGCACTGTTTTAAAATATCCCTGTAGTTAAATGTCACTCTATAACAGAAAGGTGGAGTTGGTAGCTCAAGAGATGATGTCTGTAAAAAATTACAGTCTCAATTTTGTTATGGAAAGCCCACAGACCTTCATCTTTTAGCCCATGTAACCATTTTAAGACACAAATGTGTAAATTTTAAAAGTGTGTTTCTTTTCTCATTTTTATACTTTCAGTAGTTGGCGTCATAAAACAAATTGTGTGAATTATTTGATGTGGAGGATTGCTAAATTTTATAAATGGCGATTAGGCCTTTTCAGTGTTCTAGCTTATAAGTGGAAAACCAAACTTCAAGTTCCTTGATAAGTATGCTGATTTGGCTGAGTCCCAAATTGAATTGGACTTGATTTGGGGAAATCCTGACATCAATCAAGTTGGTTTGAGATGGCCACAGATTGCCACAGGTAGAATTGTGTGGCACCAACTGATCCAGTGCTCTCAGTGGGTGTGGCAGCCAATTGGAAGCCGCATTTTGGAAGTCGAACGTTTCAGAAGTCGAACGGACTTCTGGAACGGATTCTGTTGGGACTTCAGAGATATGACTGTATTTATTATTTTAAAACATACAAGTATAGTTACAGCAATTATAAACACACAGCCTTTTAATGTTGACATAAAACAATTCTATTTGTGGTTTAACTTGATTAACAAATGGTTAATTAGAGGTGAAGAAGGAAAAAAGAAGGTGGGTGCCATTTTGTGGTCTCTGGGGGCATCTCGGGGCCCATAGGGTACTGCAGATCTCCACTTCTGCAGACAGAGGCAGAGGTCCACTGTGGAGAGGGAAAGGAACAAAATATGTGGGGTGGGGGTGGGGTTAAAAAAAAAGGTGGAGGGAGTAATAAGCCTTCTTCCACCTTTTGGCATTGCCAGCCCAATCCTAGGGTTTTGGATTTTTCTGCCCTTTAACAATCTGAGAAAGGAAAATCATTCCAGCTCATTTCATGCTGCTTTGTTCTAGTTTATAATATTTCGTAACATGCTTACTTCTATAATTATTTAAGTAAGTACTTAAATTACTTACTATAATTATTTCTTTTGAGAGCTGCTTTGATTACAAATATTGTGGAAAATCATGACATAAATATCAAACAGTATTATTTAATCACATCTTTTCTCTCTGGATGCTATTACATAAAAATCAGAAATTCAGTTTTATATATTTGATGTGTCATTAGATTTTCTCTCTGTGTGTTTAACCACCAATGAAAGTGCAGGTGTATATTAAACTGTTGAATATTAAAGTAATGGAATCTCCCCCCCCCCCGAAAGAACCCCTTAATAAGTGATTCTTAATCAGTAAATTTTATGTTTCAGTTCAAGCTCTGTTTTAACAGCGGTCTCATATTAGTTTCTGTCAAGTATGTGCTTTTCTCCTAGAAACTAAGGTTAAAGGGGCCGTTTTTCAGGCAACAGAACAAAGAGAGGTGGGCTTAAAATTAGATTTTGTATAAACCTATTCTCATGTGAGCTGACCTCTTTATTTAACAATATTGAAACCAAAAGAATGACCCACATTTACACCCGATTTTTTTTCTTATTACCATACAAACCCTTCCCTTAACTCAGTGTTTTTGCAGTCCCAGAACTGTTCTTTATAAACTTCCTAGTTGTTTCTTTATAATCTTAAACATCTTCATTGCCCAGCCCTACCCATATGCAAATAAATGGCCCCTAAGTCAGGTTCTGTAAAATATAAATTCCGATCCAGTTGTCCATAAACTTTGAAACTGTGATATAGAAAGGTTGGGTTCTAATAGTGCTATAAAGTGTGTTCAAGTGTTTAAACTTTCAATCAAGCCAGAATTTGGAAATCAACTTTTGTGGATCTGGGCTGTTTGGAAGCCATTAACTATAGTAAGGTTTTGTTTTTTTCAATAGTAGCTATCTGTGATTTTCAATAGTAGCTATCTGTGATTTGTTTGATTTTCCCCAAACAAACAAAAGGAGCAACAAAGTGGCATTTGTATATATTAACTATAACTTTCCAATGTTACCAAATGTTACCAAATGTGGGTGCCACTAGGAACTGTGGTTTGTTTAAAATAGAAAGTGGAAGCTTTTGCTGTCTTCTTCTGGATTGTGAAAGGGGAAGGAAGGGGGGCCACACAAGTCCAAAGCTTGCAGCATCAGATTCTCATAGTGGGAAGCCATAGTTTCCAATTATCAAAATCCAACCACTGAGACAATAGCATCTTTGTGCCATTTCATTGACTGCAATCAGCTTATTCCAGAGACAAATTTTAGAGCCTCATGCAAAAGGCTGTAACTATTTTTTGAGCTTAGAGTAAGAGGGAAGCACATTCCTAACAGACATAATTAAAACAAAATACTTTGACAGTTACATTTAAATTTTAAATTGTACATTTATTTTAATCATTAATAGAGTTGCCCCAAGGCACTTATTTTTCATACTGTTTCGAAGTTATTTTTGTAAAAAGCTTCTCTCCTCCACCCCCTAGGCCTTTTTCCTCCCACCCCCTTTTACAGTAGAAGATTAAAAGTCTTGCTGACAGCTTTTGCTACCAAAATTGGTAGAACAGTTTTGCAGATAGAGAATAATTATAACTGAATACTTACAACTGTAAATACAGCAAGTAGGAAGTGGCACGTTCAATCTTTTCTCTGATTATCATTAGAATAGCAGCAGCAAATGTGAATTGATGCAATTTATGCTACCTTTAACTCAAGCAACTACAGGTCTCCTCAAGTAGGCAATGCAATTTGAATCACGAGACCAGTGCAGATAGGTCTAATATTCTTGCTGGGCTCGCACATACGGTATTGTTGTAGCTCACTGATCCCTCTTCTTTGAAAATGCTGCAACAGTTTTGAAAATGCCAGTGAACACCAGAGGGGCAAAAGAAGCAGATGAAGTGGGGCAGGGGGCACAGCAGCTATTGTTGTGTTTCAGTACCCACCCAAACATAGGGGTGCACTGCCAGAGGGGTAGAAACACATTTCTAAACACCCATTGGCTGATTAGTATGTGCAGCAGGGCTCAGGAACTAGGTGCCATGCACACGATTCATCATCCAGGTACGCACAGATACCTGCTTCTATTTCTTTTAATTTTATCAATCCTCAATTGTTTTTAAATGGTGGGTTTTGTCCTGTGTTCTTGGTAATTAGTATTTCTCTCTATGCTGCCTTAAGTCCCATCGGGGGAAAAGGCGGGGCATGAATAAGTAAGATTTTTTAACAATAAGAAAGAACCCAAGGGACATTTGATAAGACACAGCATCATAACACTTTTGGATACTCTAGATGTGGAATCCACAGATGTGGATAATCTAGAGTGGAACACCAATTGACTCCTTCAAATAGATTGCAGAAAGCTACAGTTACCTTCCCGTAACAACATTTACTCAGCATATATATTAATTTTATTGTCAGTATGCTTCCTCTTGTCACACAGGTTTACTCCTGCATCACGTACAAATTACTGAAAGTTATGCAAGAAGAGGGCTTCATGTGCCTCTCACAGCAGCATCACAGGCGTGCCTTTGCCTTCAACCCTGCTATTAAGCCGTAGTCGCCTGCAACTTGCCATTCCTCTCCCCCCTTTCACTTCTTTGCTGCATTTTGACTGGGTGGTCTCCGTTCCCAAAACGGAAGAAGTGCTTTTTGGAAGTTATTTTGTGGAAGCCTTCCATTGTTTTGAAAGATATAACATAATGTGAGTGAGTGTGTTTGTACTGTGTCACATGAGAAGGTTATAAAAAGATCTGTGGAAGTTCAAATCTGTCAGCACATAAAACGTAATCACACTGCATCTTTGTGTTTACTCTTAAGTGAGTTTAAGAGTATGGCCACAGGCCTGGAAACGATGCCTTATGAGGAACGGCTTAGGGAGCTGGGTATGTTTAGCCTGGAGAAGAGAAGGTTAAGGGGTGATATGATAGCCATGTTCAAATATATAAAAGGATGTCATATAGAGGAGGGAGAAAGGTTGTTTTCTGCTGCTCCAGAGAAGTGGACACGGACCAATGGATTCAAGCTACAAGAAAGAAGATTCCACCTAAACATTAGGAAGAACTTCCTGACAGTAAAAGCTGTTTGACAGTGGAATTTGCTGCCAAGGAGTGTGGTGGAGTCTCCTTCTTTGGAGGTCTTTAAGCGGAGGCTTGACAGCCATCTGTCAGGAATGCTTTGGTGGTGTTTCCTGCTTGGCAGGGGGTTGGACTGGATGGCCCTTGTGGTCTCTTCCAACTCTATGATTCTATGAGCTGACATTTGCCCTAGTCAAGACAGAGATTATTTTTGTGATTTTGCAATACGTATTCAAATACACCCCATGGCTCATTAACTAGTTTGCAGTGTAATTAGGGTCTAGAATACCTCAGAAGGGCTGAAGGGTTTGTTGTTTCTCGACTAGTAACTGAAAGTTAAAATCATTATATAGAGTTTACCTTAAGACCAAACTTTAAATGGTTTCATTTTCTTCAACACCTCTTAAGAAATATTGTTTGTTGGCTGAAGGTGGAAAGGTTGGGTATTTTGCATATACTTGCCTAATTGTGTACTATAACCAAATAGCAGAATTTGGATTTTTCTTGCGGATACTCTATATTTTACAATACTGAATTACAGACCTCCTTTCTCCAGTGTTTTGTGAGAATTTCAAGTAGAGATCAGGTGTGTTAAGAAATTATAGTCTGAAAAGACAAGCTGTTGAAATGTTTGCACAGGAACAAAACATAGAAATGCAAGCTTGCACATTTTCCGACCAGAGGCAGCAATTCTGTTTTGGAAAATAATAGTGTAAATGGGAAGCACAAGTCATTTGTGCTTTCTGATTCCCTTACATCTTTGCCATATGAGAAGCTTTTCTTAGTTTCAGTTCTGCCATGGTTTTGTAAGTGCTTTAGAGCAATCTACAGTCTTGCAACGGTACTTCCTCTGGAGCACAACCTTAATCATGTTCCATCCATTGTTTATCTAAACTTATCTCAGTATATTAGTCAGTTTCATATGATACTTAGGTGCCGGTGGGATAATGAGTCCTGTCAGCAGAAGCCCTACATAATGGCTTCCACTCAATCAATGGGGTTTCCCCCCCTCTCACCACACATCCCTCATGCCCCCTACATTTTGCTTGGGGAACAGGGTTGAGAGCACCCCCAAGAACTGCATGCAGGGGAAGGGCAGAATCATTCAAGTTGCCTCAACTTTAATAAGAATATTGTAATGGTATAAAAGGTTCAGAAAAGGGCAATCAAAAATATTCAAACGTGTGGAGCGACTCACCTATGAGGAACCATTGCAGGGTTTGGACCAGGCACCCCCAAACTTCGGCCCTCCAGATGTTTTGGACTACAATTCCCATCTTCCCCAACCACTGGTCCTGTTAGCTAGGGGTCATAGGAGTTGTAGGCCAAAATATCTGGAGGGCCGCAGTTTGGGGAGGCCTGGTTTGTACTTTTTTTAGTTTAGAGAATAGGAGAGGTAAGAAGCGACATGACAGAAGTTTATAAAAATTTTATGTGGCATGGGAAGAGTGGATAGACTCATAACACTAGAATTTACGGAATGAAGCTGAATGGTGGAAGATTCAGGACAGATATAAGGAAAGTACTTTTTCATGCAGCACGTAGTAAAGCTAAGGAAGACATGCCCACAGGAGACAGTGATGGCCACCAGTTTGTCCAATCCTCTTAAAGTTGGTAAAAGTTATCCAAATTAGAGATGGCTATGCTTTACCTCCACAGTTGAAGGGGGAAGTGCTTCTGAATACTAGTTGCTGGAAACAACCTAGGGGGGTGCTCTTGCCCGCAGCTCTTGCTTGTGGGTTTCCTGTAGGCATCTGGTTGGCCACTATGAGAACAGGATGTTGGACTAGATGAGGAAGTGGCCTGATCCAGCAGATTCTTCTTACACTGAAGATGCTGTCTCCTAATGCTGAAATGCTTGACCTGACAGAACAATCGCCTTAGTGTGATGTTGAATTCCTCCCCATATATAAATTAAAAATCCTCCTTAAACCTTGGGATACTGTTGATTCTTGAATACAATGGAACAAATGCTTTCCAGTGGTAAATTGGCTGCATGAAAGAAAGGCAGGAGCTGTTTCAGTAGCCAGTTCAAGAGTTCATGCACACTTCTGTGAAAATGAAAAACCATCTTGAGCATTGTTCCCTTCTGTTCCAAGTACAAAGTGCCCTCCTTTGACCTTTCTTTTGCTAATATAAATTCTTAACAGCCTGAAAATCCCTTTGCACCAAAGGAAACAAACAAGCAAACAAAACATCTGCAGCACATGACCCTTATGAGAGGATATGAGGGGGAATGAACCTTGTGTGACAGATTCTAGTCACTACTAACAAGCAGCCCAATATATATCACCTGCTTAAGTTGAAAGTCTTGGATTTAAAAGGATTTAGTTCCCATTGAATTCAGTAGCTATATAATTTTTTTAGTTTAATGGATCCAAATTATCTGGGCTTCTCCCATGCCTAGAAAGCACACGTCCAAGTGGTTTTCCACTTGTCCCATCACTTTCTTGGGGAAAACCCATTTTTTAGCACTAAATTGAAGCAAATGTGAATCTGTGGAAAACCCCATTTACCTTTGCTCCAATTCAGCACTGAAGAATGGGTTTGCTTCCCTTGGGTTTTCATCCCCCCCCCCATAATCAAAATAACTAAATATTCCTTTGAAAACGAACAGTGATCATTCTCTGTTAAGACCTAGGAGGAATCTTTAATACAAAGCAGACTTCCATGACCTATTCATACCTCTCATATCACAATTGTGGGCATGTGACTGTATTATTATTACAGAAACGTTTGTAACCTGAAGCGTTTGTAACCCGAGGTACCACTGTATAAGTGGCTCTTGGGTATCTACAGAAAGAAATGCTATTTTTTTATGAAAAAAAATTAAAGGTTTCTGTTTAATGCATTTTCTGCTTTCTATGGTTTTGTGTTTACAGGTTCAGCCTTTGCAATAGTTTTCTGTGTTACGAACATGCTCTTTCCACTCACTTCATTAAATGGAGAAAGGGCACAGATGCATGCAAATATTTGTGCGCTCTTATGTTTTATTGAAAGGCTCTTCTTTATTTTGCAAAAAGGTCACCTGTTCCCTTTTCAGTTCGTTCAGTTCAGGACATTCTCTATTATTACAACCCAAATGTAAAACTGAAATGGATACTCTCAGGCCATATTTACAGGGCAGTCCTGTAATTGAACAATTCTGTGAATGCATATTTAATGCCCTGTCCTATAATTTTTGTACTGCAAATGGAATGATCTGCCTCCCTAGTAATCATGGGTGTTTGTGCATTTTACTTTGAGTGCCGGCAGAAATAAAAAAGGCTTTCATTACTGCTATTACTTGAGAGTGTTTCCTTTTGAGATGGATTCGAGGTACATGTAGGCTGTGAAAAGAATATTTTTTGAAAATTTTGTTCCCAAGCTATTCATTTATTGTATTAAGGGAAAAGACTGTTTCACGCCAGAGGTCTGTAAATGCTACATTTGTGGTTTGCTTTGTTGTTGTTGTTTTTTAAAAAAGGAATATACATTACATAAAAACAGGTTTCTACAGCCATATAAATAGGTGAATATGCATAGGGTTTCAAAACTGAAATTTGTCCCTGAGGATGGGCTAATTCTTGGTGGTGGTGTTGCTGCTGATTTTACTCTGCTTTTTAGTAAACATCTATATTATTATTAATTACTTGCCCTTAGCTCTAGGGATCCAGGGCAGCTTACAACAATTAAAACTTGCCGAAAGCCAGATGCACCCCTGTGGGCATGGAACGCCATAACTTAGGGGCTGCCACAGAAATGCCCTCTTCCAGATTGTCCACCCCCCCCAGTTTATGAGAGCAGTTGAACCAGTAGGGCCCCCTCTGTTGATGTTAACATCTGACAGGATCAGTAGGGAAGGAGGCGGTCTTGAAGAAGGTAGTGCTACACCCCCTTCTTTTCTTTTCTTTTCTTTTTTTTAAAAAAACCCTCCCTGGACCTGTTAACTGCCTGTTAAACTACTACTACTTCTTTGGCGATCACTCATAGCTGAGTAAGATTATCTTCCATGAACACCCTGTGGCAAACACTCCCTTTTTGGGCAAGGTGCTTAAGAAGGTGGTGGTGGAGAGGAGAGTTTGGCAGAAGAGGAAATAAATTATGATTAGTAACTGGTGGCCCAGATGGCAGTCTTCAGTGTCCAGATTTAGTGTTGAGTGCTACTGCTCAACACTACTCAACACTACTATGCCGGCTCCCTCGGCCAATAATGCGAGATGAGCGCGCAACCCCAGAGTCGGTCACGACTGGACCTAATGGTCAGGGGTCCCTTTACCTTTACCTTTACCTGCTACTGCTTGAAGCCACTGTAGCTAACGTAATTATGGTAGCATGTGGGGTGGTCGTCATTAGGTGAATAGTGAGGCTATGTATGCTGTTTAGCAAGTTAGAACTTGCAAATGACGAGCAAAATAGACTGGAAAACTAAAAAGAAGCTCAATATTGATACCATGATAGTTGCTAACTGACAGAAGTACAATGGGCACAACTGCCAATTGTAGGGGAAAGTTAACAAGCATACTATAAACGGGGTGGACAAAGGGGAAAGTTTTTTCTTTTAGTTATTCTCAATGGGTTCTCACAGTGACTTAAAATCCTCTCTCCTGTCACTCAGAAGTGTTTGTGAGATTAACACAAGTTATGAATGACATTGCCTCCTCTAGCACTAGTGTTTCTCTGAGCCATAGTTGCATGTGGGGATTTTGTTTTGTTTTATTGATTGTCACACATGTTCCAGTGTTAGGTCATGGCTACACCATGGAAAAACTCAAATCCTGAATGTAAATTAAACTGTGAAACCTTCTATTGCCCTAAGAGAAGGCTTTTCATAACATTATTTTTGCTTAGTGAAACATCAGTGTTTGAAGAATAACCTTTGGCAGCCACCGGTGCCCTACAAGGAAGGTATTATTCCTAAGAATCAATCTGCAGTCATCATTTGTATAATTAATGTAGCAAATTATAGCTTTTCTGTCTCAAACCTATGTGACAAAAAGATGTTTTAACATTCCATTTTTCTCTCTCTTGGAGACTGTGGTCAGTTGTGTGGGTTCACTATGACAGTGGACTTACACTGTTATATTGAAATATAGGTCTGTTTCTCAGCTCTTTTGCCTGTATGTAATCGTGAAGAAGCGTTATCTACAAATAATTTGCTCTATGCACAATTAAAAAACAAAAACAAAAAAATACTCTTCCACATTGACTCAATATATCTTCTTTCCTTCAAAGGACACCATGGTTTAATGGATGGGGCTTTAACCTACCCAGAGGTCAATCACTGTTGGACAAGTGGAATCTTATTCCCGAAGGTATTGATATATTAATGACTCATGGACCTCCTCTTGGTAAGTGACACAAAAGCCAACAAACAGCTATCTTGAGCTAAGAGTTTCATCCGTGAGCAGTTTAGCCAAGTCATTAAGGAGAGGGGGGAGAAGTTGGTCACCTTTCTGTTCTGCGGTGAGAACTATGCCTTCAACTGGACTCACTAAATACTTTCCAGTTGTCTTGATATTAAGGCAGCTTCCTATGTTCATAAGAAATGAACCAGCTGAACGAATGTCCTGTGGTGCTGAAATAGCATTAGCCAAATTTGTCCCTAGTGTAACGCCTTTCAAGTAGATTAAGCAACACCAAGGAGGAATGTGCTGCCTCCATTCATATTTGATATAGCTCTTGCCCCTCTCGGATCTTTCCACTCTTCTGATCTTTATTAATGCATTATTTCAGACCGCAGACTTTTGTAATAATTGATGTCAGACTTTATGGATTTTCTGCATTATCTGTAGAACTTAGTGGCTTTTTTCTTTTAAAGCAGTCAATTAATACTAACTTGCTGAGAGTCTTTTCAGTGTTGCCCTGTAGTGCTTTCTTCATGGCCAGGTCTCAGGAATAAATGGGTATTGGCAGACCTCATTCTTCTCGAAGTCATGGAAGGTTATTGTCTTGGTTGAGCACTGTAGCTCCAGTGAGTGTGTGAGGCTCCATGTGGGGACTTGCCCAGTTCTCTTCAGCAGAAAATCCCATTTGCAAAGTATTATCACTGAAGGGCACATTTTCCAATCCATATACAGTGGTACCTCTACTTACGAACCTTTACTTACGAATTTAATGCGTTCCGAACGCACATTCGTAAGTAGAAAAAATTTGTAAGTCAAACCCCTAGGAATGCATTAGGAGAAAAAATTCATAAGTAGAAGCAACCCTATCTAAAAATTCGTAAGTAGAAAAAATCCTATCTAAACCGCATCCAAGATGGTGGACGGAGCTCCATTCGTAAGTAGAAATATTCGTAAGTAGAGTTATTCGTAACTAGAGGTACCACTGTATTCAAAATAAAGATATACATGGGACTCTGCACAAGGAGGAACTACCCTTTTCAGTTTGGGGAACGCTTTATGCACACAGTTGCATTTTCAAGTGCTGACTATTGAGCAGGATCACGTTAGTTTTCATAGGAACACTGTGAGATTTACACTGTGCTGTTTGTATAGTTGGCATACGTAAGGTACTAAAGTTGATACTGACCAGCCTGTGCAGAAAGTAGCTACAGCTGCAACCTTATACAAATTCACCTGTGAATAAGTCCCACTGAACTTAGTGGTGCTTACTTCTGTGTAACTGTGTGCAGGATTGCAGTATCTGACAAGCAGTCATCACCTGACCATTTTGGCAAAGACCATTATGAAAAGAGCAGGGGGGAGAGCAGGAAGATGCACCGCTGCCGGGAATAAATGTCATAGAGCCTCACGCTATGTAGAAGAATCTATACCTGTAGTTTAATAAATCAAATTATGTGGAGAAAAATGTTAACTGGGAAGGAGGGGGCAGACATCAAATAAGAAAAAAGAATCCATTGGAACCTAAAAGAGACAAAGTGACAATGAAAAGTTTCTTAAAAGCCATTGTATGCTTTAATGGAGATGTTAGGGTTACAGATAATGCAATAAACCTTCAGTGAGTTATGGCTTCCTGAAAGTCTGCATGAAACCTTACCTGAATAGAGAAAATTAAGAACATTGATTACATTTTGCTTTTAGGTTTTCGAGACTGGGTTCCAAAGGAGCTTCAAAGAGTTGGCTGTGTGGAACTGTTAAACACAGTACAAAGGCGAGTAAGGCCCAAACTCCATGTCTTTGGTGGAATCCATGAAGGTAAGAAATACGCTAGATATGAGGATGTTTACTAAGATAATACCAGAGTTAAATGGCGTGCTATTCTACATTAGGAGATTTTCAGACAACCCACAAACATAAAATCGACTCAATTATAAAGCAAATTGTTTGGTGCTCAGTCAGGACTTTTATATATTTGAGGTTTTTCCCCAGGTGGCCATACAAAGCATTATAATCATATCAACAAATGATATTTTTGAGAGGAAAAAGTAGTAAACCTGCAGCAAAATGGTGGGCAGTGATCGAAATCATGGAATGGAAAGAGACCCCAAAAGGCCCTGAGCTCTAACTCTCTATTAAAAGGACATGCATTTATCTAGCCTCCACATATCGGTCCTTATAGTCCAGAATAAAGTTTGCTAGCAGTAACAGCAGGCATAAAAGGGGAATGAACAGTCTTTTCATATTTCTTTGCTAATTTACACTGTGATCTTATACAAACTCACCTAGGAGTAAATCCTAGTGGATTTAGTTCTGGGTAAGCATGCATAGATTGTGCTAGGAGCCCTACAAAGGAGGGATTGAGTCAGGGACCCCACCACACTGCAGAGCTGCCTTTGGGTGGCAGCATGGCCAGGAAGGCTGGGAGGAGGGAGATGAAGACAGAAATTGGCACCTGAAGCCTTCTTTATAGTGCTGCCCTAGCAGGAATGCAATTGGGCTCTGCACCAGGTCGCAAAATGCATTGGGCCAGCACTGGATTGGGTATTGCTTAAAATGGGACTAAGTATGACAAGGAGGGAGGGGTATTTGAAAAGTTTTTTAAGTGTAATCCCCAATACAGTGAAGAGTGTTTACCTGATGGGTTATTTCTTTTTCAACTCAAATACCGTTGTCAGCCAGCACCTTTTCCAGTATCAACCAAGTTTTGCCAAAGCAAACTTGTTGGGATGCTTTTTTTAAGGAGGAACTTTGGGTTGAACCTAATACCCTGACCTCTGATACTTCAGGACAATTGCTTACTGCCATACTGGAAGAGTCCCCCTCCGACTTCAGAAAAGCTGAGTGTGTACCAGTATGCAGATGTCCCTGGTGCCATCTCTGTTTGCTTGGCCACTTGGAGGTCACAGGAACAAGGGATTGTTGGACTTCCATTTATTTTTATGTAATTTATAAATACAGTGGTACCTCGGGTTACGTACTCAATTCGTTCTGGGGTGCCGATCGCACCCCGATCATCCATTTTGCCCATGCGCAAAAGCGCGATATCACACTTCTGCGCATGCGGAGACAGCGCGCACGGCGAAAAGCGGCAAAAAATACTTCCGGGTTTGCGGAGTACGCAACCCGAAAGTACGCACCCCGAAGCATATGTAACCCCCAAGGTATGACTGTATAAATATTTCTATCCAGCCTCTCCAATGCCAAGGCATTCTTTACTCAGGGTGGCTTACAACACTTGAAATCACAGATCATTGTCAAAGAATGTTTTCAAAGAAAATACAGCAGATGAAACACAATGCTAAAGGTATAATCTTCCTGGTAAAGAGTAAAATGTCTCCCAAAATAAAGCTGTCTTCGTATTTTTGCAGCCCCTGTCCCTCAAAACACCGTTTTGATGCATCCTAAGGCTTAGCAGATAAGGGTGAAATCCAGTTTATTTCTTTTTTGTCTGCCCACCAAGAATCCTGTATGATCTGCCAATGTGGAGGACATCTTTAAACAATTTAAAGCCAGTCAAATAAAAGAGACCATCTATAATTATTTTATATGCAGCAAGTGGCTTCATTTTGCATATGTTTCTTATAGAACATTCAAGATGTGAACAGCATAACCCAAATACTACAGCAGATGGAAAAATAAAAGCTCAAGTAAAAAGGAGTTTTTAACAAGAATATTCTGGATTAAATTTCATAGGTTTTTTTTATTAAAAAAATAGCTTGTTGATATTTTAGATGAGCTTTTCAAAACATTGAGCCCCCATGCTAATTTCAAATCAGGTAAATTTCTTTTCTTTTTAATTTTTTTAAAAAACATTTAGAAATACTTTATTGTTTAAAATATTGTAAATTGTTGTAAATATTTAACGAACCTAAGTAGCTGTTGCATCCTAGTGAGATAAATACTAAAAGTGCTGCGGGAAAGAGATCAGGGCTTTGTGACCATAGAGCTAAAAGTTACACATTAAAATGCTTTGTATTAACTTCATTCCCCAGGTTTCTCTGCTGTCTCTAACTATAGGCTTACAAAGTTGAGAACTTTGTAGAAGAGAAGATAGCTCACTTGCTTGATATTGTTTATTTTCACCTATAACCCCCCTCCCCCAAAGTCCACATGAGTTTGAAGCAAATTAGATTTTATGACTGGACTATATAGTCCTGTAAATAATAACTTTTTAATGAAAAAAAAACATTAGCAGAGCCTTAACCACAGCAGTATCCATGCAGTGCTCCTGTACATCTAGGAAATGATAGACCATTTTAAAGTAAGTATTAATGCGAGCATATCAATGCTAAGTGAATACCAGATGGCAAAAAAGTTTTAACTGCAGCATGCAAAGTGCAGTTTTTAACTGCAGCTTTTTTAGTTGCACTGCAAATTGAAAGTAATCAAAGTATTGAAAGTATTGGGCAAAGCCCTCTTAGTGCGGGCCTTATGAAACACTACTGTGAGGCATAGGATTGTACCAATTTAAGTCTGCAACTTGGTTGGTAATACATGCTGTAAGTATTAAGCAAATTTAATGAGTGTTCAAGAGCACTTAGATTATACAAATTCGATTAATATGAGTTGCTCCATCAAGAAACCACTCATTGCAATAAAGGGAATAAGATTTAGTATTTTTTAAAATGTCTCATTCCACTCTGCCCTTGCCCACAATACATTCAAAAGGAGGTTCCCGCACACACGTTCTTTGCTTGAAGCAGATAATGCCCACAAACTGATGCTGCCTATATGACTCTTCTGTCCCCTTAACTTGGGCCCAGCAGCCAGGCCCAGGTGAAAGAAAACACCAAAAAGAGGCCACACAACAATTGTGAAATGGTTGTTCTCATGTGTAGCACAGATATTTGCCCCCCCCCCCAGTTCCATTCCAGCAAGCTTCCCTTCTCTTTCCAGTGCCATATAAAGCTGTACCAGTGGAGGCAGTAGTTCCATCCTCACTCAGCCTATTGCACCACAGTGCAATTTGCATGAGTTCCTGATGCTAGCACAATACAGAATTAAGCCAGCATAGTCCTCATTGTATTCCATCCAAACTACTCAATTTCTGGCACAATGGCTTACATGTATGGTTTCCCCCCAAGAGCCATTGTGAACATGAACTCTGATGGTACATGCATACGTTTTGAGATGATGGAGCGTGCACTGAATGTATCCCGTCCCACAGCCCGTGCATGACTCAGATCTTCAGAGAATGATGGGTCCCTGGTCTTTCCCTCGTGCAGATCTGATGATGACTACAATTACAGTCATACCTCTAGTTGCGTTAGGTTCATGTTGCGGATTTTCAGGTTGTGAACATGGCAAACCCAGAAGTGTATACTTACGGGTTTTGCTGCAGAATCATTCTGAACGCTTTGCGCATGTGCAGGAGTGCTCTATTGCATCACGCACACAAGCGGCGCTCTGCTTACGGACTTTTCGGGGTGCAAACGGCACCCCGGAACAGATCATGTCCGTAAGTAGAGGTACCACTGTAGAAAGTTTTTACGACTCATAACCTGGCGCCTGATTTCAACACAGGGCTTTCCTGTAAGACGGGTCGGCAAGGTTTACCTTGCCTGGGCCAGTTGACTCCTGCGGAGATCGCTCCATGGGCTGGATTGTGTCTGCGCAGGTGTGATTTCTGCCATCACGGAAGTGAGTCCCCGCTCCACCCAGTTTAGCGCAGGGTGCGGGGACTCACCGAGCTGGCGACTCAGTTCAGGGGCGGCTCGTGGGTCATTTAAACGACCCCCATGGGCCGCAGGTTGCCGACCCCTGCTGCAAGACATCCTCCTGTTTTTATTTTTTAAAGTACACTTTCACTATTCCTAGTGAGATGTGTTACTGCTGAATTGGAGGTAGAAGAAATGCCTAAGACCAGCAATAATAATAGATTTGGGATAATGTATTGTTTAGCAGGATTATTGTCACTGAATAGGAAGAATCGAATCTTATGCACAGTTACTTGAGAATAAGGTCCATTCAACGAAATGGGATTCACAGTAAAGAGTATCTGAAAGGAACAGGGGAACAGGTCTCAGTGGAAAATACACTTTTCATATTATTATGCTTGAAACATTCCAGGTTACAAAAGATCCAAGGAGCTGTGGAAAATAAACCAACACCCTCTTTTGTGTTCAGTTCTGTTGTAAAACAGGCTTTTTTCGTCTTTTTTTTCTTTGCTCCATTTGGAAAAAAAACAAAACCAGGTGGTTCTTATTAAAGCAAAAGCCTATTGCATTTTTAAGAATGGAAATAATGTGCTGGCTTTGGAGTGCTCAGAGCAGTTTGAAAGGCTTAGCTGAACTCAATTCAAAAGGCCTGCTTACAAGAAGCTTTTTCTTTTCTCCAGCCTGAGGCACTGTACTAGGTCAGCATTGTTTGTTTACATTACAGTAAGTGTGACACATTTTCCCTACAGGTTACGGCATTATGACAGACGGTTACACAACGTACATAAATGCCTCAACATGTACAGTCAGCTTTCAACCAACCAACCCACCAATTATATTTGACCTTCCAACCCCGCAAGGATCATGAAGCACCACTGGAGTGTGGGGAAGGTCTATAAACTGCCATTTTTCTAATTAAACATCCATTCTCTTAACATGTTTCTTTACAAATGATGTGGGGCTTTTTTTGTAAATTGTTGGTACAAAAGGAAAAAAAGAGATAGAAGTTGTGCAGCAAAATGCAGCATCCATTTGAAATTGATACATCATTGTGAATTTGTAAAATGAAGTTTTATGTTTTCTTAATTAACATGCCATTGTAAATTGTTAGTGTTCTCAAAAGGACAGCCAAGCTTTCTTTTAATGAGTGAGACACCTTATTTTAATAATATTAAATAAAAAATTTAAAGGCAGTGTTTTAAAAAAAACAAAACACCCAAATTTGCACAACTGTTATTGTTTGAATTTTTTTTTAAAAAAATAAACATTTCTAATGATAAAATGCCACCCTCTCCTCTCCTTTTGTTTTTATTACCACACTATGTTTTGTGACCCTGGTTTTGTGAATGCTTCTTTGCAATTATGGACCACGATCCAACACAGAGTAAGATGTGCTTGTGCCTATTGAGATAAATGGGCTTAGGTGTGCCTAATGCTGTGTTTGATCGTTGTCAAGGAGCTGCTGCACAGGAGACTGAGTTCCCATTCATTTCAACGGGTTACTGATCTACACTTTAAGTGTATGGTTTCAGGTTCCTCCATTGAAGAGTATGGAGAATCCACTGGGAAAACTCTCAGCCCATCAGAGCTCCCGTGCTCACAACAGATCACGATAGTCTATTTGTCCACTGATATATATGCATACTGTAAACTCTTGCCTATCAATCAGTGAGAGGAAAATAGCCTTCTAGGATTAGTTTGTCTCTGCCTGCTTTAATGAACAATTAGATAGCAGCATCTTGTATGTGATTATCTAAATTGTCACTGTTTGGGTGAGTTTCTTAAATTATTTTAGCTTTAAAAATACGGGGATGAAAACTGCAATGAGCAGGTGTTCCATGCAGTAAAAACATGTAAATGCGGACTCCTTTTAAATATGGATTTTTATATATATTTTTTGTGCATTATAACTAAGCTAGGCATTTAATGTTGCCAGTGTAGCATCTGCAAATTTATGCTGTACAGCACATCTAAATTATGAAGGATGTGACACATTTCTCTCTCTCCAAGCGCTCGAGGCCTTCAAGAGCTTGAGTTTAAAATCTTTGTGCAGTTTCAGGCATGTATAGAATCAAATGAATACAATCAAGCCTAACTAAAATAAGGCTTTGTTGTCCTTTATATTTAAAATATTCTTGAATTGTCTTTCCATTTCTTTTTCCCTTATTTTGCACTGTGTGTAAATGCAATCTTGCTAGCACAAAATATTGTTGCAAATAGTTATTTCTGTTCTACCACTGTAAATGCTATTGAGCTTTATTCTGTTTATGTTATCTTAATGGAATTTAGGAAAACAGTTGTTTCTTTAAATTTATTGCGATATTATATATCTAGCGGCCTTTATATGCAAATAAAATTGCAAGATTTTTAAATACTTGCTGTTGGGATACTCTTTTTTTGTTGTTGTTCTGGGTAACTTATGGACTTTGTTAATTCCTTATATTTAATGTATTGTCCTTCCAATGTCATGAAATCGTATCCCATCTAAATATATTTGAATTTCTGAACCACTTTTAAGCGTTAGTTGGCCATGTTCCACCTAAGAATAGTGTGTGTATTTATTTATTTATTTATTGTGACGCATACTGTCTGCTCATTAACAATGTCTTCTGGATGGTTCACAGAAAATGTAAAGAAATAATTCAACAAAGTTTGGCACATGCTTGGCATGCAGAAGATCCCAAATTCAATCCCCGGCATCTTGGTACAGCTGAGAACGGTCCCTGCCTGAAACCTTGGCAAGCCACTGCCAGTCAGTGTAGACGAGAAACACTGAACAAGATGGACCAAACAAGAGCTTCTTGGGTTTCCTGTTCAGCACAATATCCAGATAAAAAAAAACACTTGTGCAATCAGCATAAAAATAATTTGCAAAACAGCATATAAAACCAAGCTAAATATAATTTGTTTCAAGGTCTAAATGTTTCAAAAAGGTGTGTAAGCATAAGACCATTTGCTGCTGAAAATATCTTAACATAAGCTCCAAGTGAATCTCGCTGGGGAAGGCACCACCACTGAAAGGACCCTATTCTTATTGGCCACCCACCTAATATTTTTTAGGCCGGGAAACCTGAAGAAGGACCTTTAGTGAAGATTGAGAGATCTTCCAATAACAAAACTATCAGATTCATGTAAAAACACAGTAGCGTTAAAATGAGACTTTGTAACAACTAAATAAAATCAAATAAAACTGTATTACTGTATAAGTAAAACTGCACAGTGCATAAAAAAGAATTTAAAGATTAAGAATCTGAGCCCAGTAAAGTTTGGGGAAGCAGGTAAATCTTTTAACAGGTATTTGTTACTATCTTCACTTCTCAAACCTTTAGAGCCCTATATAAAGTTCTCGAAGCTACGAACATGAGTTTGACCAAATTGCGGGAGGCAGTGCAAGACAGGAGTGCCTGGCGTGCTATGGTCCATGGGGTCACGAAGAGTCGGACACGACTAAACGACTAAACAACAACAACAACATAAAGTTAACTTAAAGTTACTACTGCCTCACCATGGTCAGGAACCAGCATCCAGGGTCTTGAATGGGCTACGTTTTTGCCTGTTTTCCCTTTAAGCTGAATGAGAAGGTCCCATATGACTATGCAAGAACCTGTGGCTGGAAGGAGTTACCAGTGCTCAGTCTTTTCAAGTGATTGATTAACAACACAGTAGTCGATTAACCTTTCCACTCTGAGACAGCAGCTTTCATCTAGTCATCTTGAAAAGGTTGAAAGCAGTCAAGGCCTTTATCAAATGAGGGCTGCAGAATAGGATGTTCCACCAAGGCAATTGGTTCCCCAGTTTTCTGTGTCTAGTGAATTCAGCAGACCTCGAGGTCAAGCATTTATTAGAGTAAGAGACTTTCAGATCAATCTGCTCTACTCCAGGCAAATTCTACCAGGATTATGCCAAAACAGTGTCTAAAAGACAAGTTGATGAAATAACTAACTCCTGCTTATAGCTGATTTCATTAAATTTTAAGTTACTGTGGCTAAAGGAAGATTCCTTATTACAATATATATTATGCAGGTAAGCACTAAGTAAATAACAGCTTTGTCACAAAACTTGAAGACATTCTATACAGGGGACAAACATCAAATCCTTTCTGGGTATCACCTACTTACCAAGTTGTTATTGGTTTTACAGTGTTTCATGGCAATGGACAATGAAACTACAATAACATCCTTGACATCAGTTTAGATGATGCACAACACCTTTCATTACTCTTCACAATCCATTTCTACATATCGCATCTCTTTGAACAATTATGTATCTATTATTGCCAACATGGATACGTACCCAGAAACATTAGAAACCATATTATACTGGGCCATCTAGTGTAGTATTTGACTGGAATTAACCATCCAGGGGTCCTTTACTTTGTACACTGACTGGTAGTGACTCTCCACAGTTTCTGCCAGGGATCTTTTCCAACACTACCTGGAGATGCAAAGAACTGGACATGGGGTATTTCACCCGCAAAGTGTGTGTTCTACCACTGAGCTATAGCCCTTGTATTTATCCTTCCAGGCACTCATAAAATACAGCATTTTTTCAGCTATTAACACCAAGACACTTGGGCCAACCTGACATTTTAACTACAAAAGGTTTGGAAAATTCCTGTATAACAAAGATCCGCTCCTTTCTGTTTTGAATCTCTCTTAATATGCATTTGGACTCTTCATCCATAACAACAACTTTTCTGGGCACAATCCCTGCTCTGTAGTCAAGTCCACCCGTTACACAATTAGAAACCTATTAAAGATTCCATTATGATTTAATCTTGACAAACTCTTGAGTCATTAGCTAGACTTAGACCAATCCACAAGTTGTTCATTTCTTCTGTCAACAGCAGAATTCACTTGCAGTGATGTTTTGTCTACATTGCTTTCTCTCACATTCCTTGCAAGCTAGCTGTAGTCCGACAATGCATGAATTATGGGTACCGGTACGTGGAATACATCTTAGAAACAAAGCTAGTATTTGCTGTCATGGACTATTTCTTTTTTGGTTGCTCTGCTGTCTGATGTAGTGCATTGCAACCTGCATATCCTTCCCCCCCAGTCTTTTATTTGAGTATGAGATGTGCTTATGCCTTTATCCTTAGTCCTTTCCTTAGCTGTTCTTAAAGTGTTCACCTGTATGTCTGCTATACTTGAGAATCGTTGGTGAGGGACTTTATGAAAAACCTTAAGTCTTAAGTAGATCATGTCTACCCCATCCATATGCTTACTGATATTATTATTATTATTATTATTATTATTATTATTATTATTATTATCAACTCACTTTTCCCTGACAGGATGCAAGGCAGCTGAAAGATTAAAAATAAGAACCACTAAAAACATACCTCTGAAGGGTTAGTGAGATGGGACTTAATTTTGCAAAAGCCATATGATGGTGCTGGATTGGGGTTCTCCTATTATTTCCCCCTATTGTCCATAGTTGGTAGAATTGTTACAAATATACTACACACCTTTGATGCTTGGATATATGGAGTACATCTGGTGCAACCATGTTGCAACCATCCACAAGGATTTGTCTGCTGAAAATAAAGGATGCGTGCTCAGAGCATTTTCAGAACAGTTATGAGAAAGTAAAGCTCATTATTTGGTCTGCGTATAAATAACACAGTCCAGCCAAATCTGCTAATAAGGTCAGTTTTACGAAACTGCTATCAACTCCCAGAACATAGCCTGGCATTTATTTATTTTACAAGCAGAGGATGCTGCCTAGAGCTCATTGAGGACAATGGGGGGTATTTAAATGGATTTTGATAAATTGGGATTATACCCTGTCAACTTTTCATTACTCAAATGCATTTCTCCTTTCTGACATTAACATCCAAATGGTACAAAGGCGCCATTTCAACTATGTGCTCTTGAAACATAAAGTGCAGGACGGATATAAATATCAATCCTAGTGGTATCTTTTTTAAAATTTAAAGCAAGCAGTGTTATTTATTCAGCAATATTTTCTTGGGATGCACATGCTTTGTGCAGAAAGCCTAATCCTACTTTTAATTTTTCAGACCCACTCAGAACAGCTTTTAGACACCATGTAATAAATTTCTTGCTTAAACTGTGTCATGATGGATTTAGTCCCCAATGTAAAGACATGCTTGAATGATGAGGGCAAGTAAGCACCGTGGCTTCACTGATGATTTAGGATTTGCTAGCTTTTTATATGGAACGAGGGGGAAAGCTGGCCTGGTGTCAGCAGTCATTACAATCTGTCTGGGATGTGCTTTCCCACCACAGTGGCACCTGAGAGATTGCTTAGTAACTAGATTACTATGAAAACAGACTTTTCCAGGAGATTGAGTTATGTATCTCAACAGCCATAACAATATGCAGAGAACCAAAACTGGAGTTGTGTGCATTCAGCAATATAACATTTTTGCTGGTATGAATATTTACATAAGTGCAAGAGAAGCTAGAGAATCATTCCTTCCTGGGGAGGTCACAACCAATAACTATCTTCCATTCATCTGAAAGTCTGTATTCAGCCTAGTACCTACTCAAACTATACCACGCTGTCTACTTCTGGATTAACAATAAATAAAGTAAGATGCGTACTTGCAAAAGTTAGGTGTAAGCCTGTTCTGTAAACTATAAGGAACACAAAAACTCCATGCAATGTGTATAATTTGGATATGTACAGTACAATCTATTGGAAATGAGGTTTAGTAATCTGTGTCCATGTTCAGTTTTCTGTGTTTAATTAATTTGTTCAATCTCAGGCCAAGCATTGTGCCCCAAGAGGAGAAAAGAAAGAGAAGGAAACAGGTACAGTCGTACCTTGAAAGTCAAACGGAATCCGTTCTGGAAGTCCCTTTGACTTCCAAAACATTTGGAAACCAGTTACAGGTAGGTAGCCGTGTTGGTCTGAGTCGAAGCAAAATAAAAAAATTCCTTCAGTAGCACCTTAAAGACCAACTAAGTTTATATTTTGGTATGAGCTTTCGTGTGCATGCACACTTCTTCAGATACACTAGAAACAGAAGTGTCAGACCCTATATATATATACAGAGGGTGGTGGGGGTGGGTGGGAATGGGAGATGGGCTGATGGGAGTGGTAAACCTGTAGATGGGTGTTAATGGCTGCTGATGGCTGCAATTAGTCCTGGGCTGAGGTGCTAAAGAAAGCTTGATCATGCATAATGAGATAAGAATCCGATATCTCTATTCATCCCAGGTGCTTCCATGGTTTTAAGCTTGGTAATGATTTCCAATTCAGCAACTTCCCTTTCCAGTCTGTTCCTGAAATTTTTCTGTAATAAAACAGCTGCTTTGAGATCTTGTATAGAATGTCCTGGGAGATTGAAGTGTTCTCCTACTGGTTTTTCAGTCTTATGGTTCCTGATGTCAGATTTATGTCCATTTATCCTTTGGCGTAGGGTTTGGCCTGTTTGTCCAATATAGAGAGCTGAAGGGCACTGTTGGCATTTGATGGCATACACAATGTTAGAAGATGAGCAATTAAATAGTCCTGAGATGGTATGTTGGATGTTGTTGGGGCCAGTAATGATGTTGTCCGGGTGTATGTGGCAGCAAAGTTGGCATCTGGGTTCGTTGCAGGCTCTGGTACCAGTGTCCATGTTAAGTCTGGTGGTTGTATTATTGTGGGTGAGGAGTTGTTTAAGATTGGGTGGCTGTCTGTAGGCAATGAAAGGTCTGCCTCCCAGAGCTTGAGAAAGGGAGCTGTCATTGTCCAGGAGAGGCTGTAGATCTCTGATGATGCGTTGTACTGTTTTAACTTGGGAGCTGTATGTGATGACTAGTGGTGTTCTGTTATTTTCTTTTTTGGGTCTGTCTTGCAGCAGGTTCTCCCTAGGTATCAGTCTGGCTCTGTTGATCTGTTGTTTAACTTCATCAGGTGGATATTTTAGTTCTAAAAAGGTTTGCTGTAGATCTCTTAGGTGAGATTCTCTGTCTGTAGAGTTGGAACAGATACGGTTGTAACGTAGGGCCTGGCTGTATACGATGGATTGTTTGGTATGTTTGGGATGGTAGCTAGAAGCATGTAGATATGTTTGTCGGTCAGTTGGTTTTCTGTATAAGGTGGTGTCTATACGTCCATCCTGTATTTTTATAGTAGTGTCCAAAGCATACCAAAATATAAACTCATTTGGAAACCAAAGCATGACTTCTGTTTACAGCCAATTGGAAGCTGTGGAAGCCCCTTCAGACATTTGGGTTCCAAAGAACGTTCGCAAACCAGAACACTCACTTCCAGGTTTGCGCCGTTCAGGAGCCAAAACGTCTGAGTACCAAGGCGTTCGGGATCCAAGGTACAACTATATTCAGTTCTCTGATGGGAAACATCATTAACATAAAGGTTTCCAGTAAAGGTAAAGGGACCCCTGACCATTAGGTCCAGTTGTGACCGACTCTGGGGTTGTGGCGCTCATCTCACGTTATTGGCCGAGGAAGCCGGCATACAGCTTCCAGGTCATGTGGCCAGCATGACAAAGCCGCTTCTGGCGAACCAGAGCAGCACACGGAAACACTGTTTACCTTCCCGCTGTAGTGGTACCTATTTATCTACTTGCACTTTGACGTGCTTTCAAACTGCTAGGTTGGCAGGAGCTGAGATCGAGCAACGGGAGCTCACCCCGTCACGGGGATTTGAACTGCCGACCTGATCGGCAAGCCCTAGGCTCTGTGGTTTAACCCACAGCGCCACCTGCGTCCCTGTTTCCAGTAGAGATGTGCACAGAAATGTAAAGGGTGGGGAAGCTTTGGAACATACTTTGATTTTTTGGGTAGGGAGCCACTTCACTTTGGACAAGACATACCTTGCTTTGCATATGAAGTGGAGACTGGCTTTACTTTCCAAAGCTTTGAGTGTCTCTCCATTAACTAGAAGTAGAAAATCAACAAATAGGGAATATAATTTTTTTGGCAGAATTGGGTGAAATTTATAGGCACAGTATCCCCTTCTAGCCGCCCTGAGCCCGGTTCTGACTGGGGAGGGCGGGGTATAAATAAAAATTTATTTATTTATTTATTTATTTATTATTAAAGGATTAGACTCTGGAAACCTCTGGTCATACACTAATGAGTCAATGATATCCTTTCCACTGGGGCACTTTATCCAACATGATTCAGCCAAGACATATTGCTAATGCCTATAACAGTAGATCACCATATGGCTTACATCTGGCCTTGTAGAAATACTCCACTACTTTTTCCTACTTGAGGTTTTTTTCCTAAACTAGACTGCTATACGCAGGGCTAACAGTGCCAATAGCTTTGTAATCCCCATTAATCATTACAAAACCTTCACTCAATTAATTTGGCAGTGATCATACATATGGATATAAGGAGCAAACAAAGTGGCTATTATAGAGGCAAGAATGTGTCCATTTTTCAAAACCACAAGTTTTGAAATGGGAATGATCCTTTAGGGTTAAAAAAAATCTTATTTATTTAAAGAGGACAAGTTTCAAACTAATAACGATTGTGTTTTTTAGAGAGAGATTAGAGATGTTTTTAATGAAAAACAGCTATACACTCTCACAGGCTTCACTATCCATATTTAGAATTCTTCGCCTTTAGCTGTTTCCGATTGGAGCTGGAGGAAATGCTGTTCTACAATAGCACATTATGTCTGACAAAGCTGCCAAGCCAGCTCTACAGCATTTATTCCCAGTTTCTAAATACTGCAGCTTTCATTGGATTGGAAAAAGTGATTTTCCTCTCCTTGAGAGCATCTCCTCTTATCTAGTGTCAAGAAAGCTGGAATGTTTTGGCTACTTAAAATTGCATTCCTTTTTCTTCTTTATGAATAACTTTTAATAAACAAATCCAGCAAAGTTATTTCAAATGCAAATTATCCAGGCCCAATAATTTGAGGCACTGCAACGCCCACAGGGATTTGGAAAGAGGGTGTTACGTTTTGTGGCTGTGTGTGTATTAAGTTTTTTGGAGATCTGTGCAGGATCTGATATGTCGGATTTTTGTGTCGGATTTTATCTTTGTCCCTTTGCTTTTGAGGGCAAGCGTTAGATCCCCTAGTTGTGCCTATGCAAGTGTTTTAGCATGTGTGGAAGAGTTTCTGAGTCATCACAGAAGTGTTGTATCGATGTGGAAACACTTAAGGGCTTTGTGTATTTCACTGTTGATAGTGTGAGCTTTAAAATATGCAGGAAGTCTCTGGGGAAGAACATCCTATAATGAGGAGACCTGGTGCTTGGGCTGGAAAGTTGGGGACTTGGGAGTTCTCCACCAGCTGCCTCAGCAATAAAACATGGCTACTACTGAAGCATAAACCATGTCTACAAGGAAAGCAATGGTATCTCCCGAGGTAGGGGGGAACCCAGGTCAGAGAACTCAGGGTAAATCCCATATTGGGCCAGCTCAAGACATTTTGCTGCCTACGGTGAAGGACAAGATGGCTGCCACCCCAAGGCACCTACAGAAGCTAATTGGACTGGTAGTTGAATACTCCAATACTGGTAAAAGGACATTATCCTCCACTGCATTTGAGGGCAGCAGGCTAGCTTAGGGGGTACAAGGTAGGTCACATGGCACTTACAGCTCTGCCACCTGAGGCAGCTGCCTCCACTCTGCTTCATCATAGAGCCTGCTCTGATCCCATAGCTTTAGGGAGATTCATTTTGGAGGAAGGCAGAAGAATAGTCCCCACATAAAGCGTCTCAGAGCCCCAAAAGTCACTTCACTGGGTTTATTCTTTCCAGACCCTACTGAAATGAACTGGAGCTATAAAAGCACAGAGTAACTGAGCAGCTCCCATTCATTTTGATGCCCAGGATAACTTCCTGCTAAGATGTGCCCACAGTGGAGAGCAGCACAATGGAGGAACAGAATCTCTGTGCAGGACAGTCTATTCACAGTACTTGCTTGGCTCCTTGCCAGCTGACAGACTGGAACATGAGACATCTAAAAACCCTTTTCAGGGGGGGAACAACCTTTTCTCTCTCCCCTCCCCAACTGTCACTGCCTATATTATTAATCATGGAACAACACGGGAGAGAGAGAGAATGTATTCTTTACATGCTTAGGTCTCTAGGGTTAAAATGTATTTTAAGCTTGTGCTTATTTTGGGGGGAGTTTCTAACTGTTATTGTCCATCCTATGCTAAAGCAATTATTGTCTGTGAAGGTCACCGAGAGTTCAGTATTACTGGAAACTTACAGTACTTGGTATTAATGGCATGAATTGCTGAGCAGCCAGAACAGTCGCTCTTAAAGGGACATGCAACACAACTCTCCTTTTTCCACGAGAGGATTGCAACCCTGGTTATAAATTTAATTCCACATAGCCATTAATGGTAACTCCTATTGCTGCTAAAAAAACATGGCTACTGTTTTCACCCCGCTTTGCAGCCTTAGCTGCCTTCTTGCTTCTCTTCCCCACTGGCTCCCTCATTAATTTAAATTACAATAATCTTATCACCCCACTGAGGTAGTCTGGTTTATTGTTATTTTCATCTTAAATATAGCAACGTAAAATGCTGCTATCTATGCTATTTGCAGGTGCAGGAAGAGAGCTCATTTCGTTCAGAGCAAAACCCACTTTAAATGTTCTAAGTGTATATGTTCGTTCCCTGCCTTTTTTCCTGTGTCTCCTTATTTCTCCCCCTGTCGTTCTCCTCCTCTTACAAAGAAATGGGGAGGGGGAAAAATGCTGCTGGAACCCCATAATATGACCCACGTTAAGTTGGGCCTTGGCAATGTGCTCAAAGTGCTTCACATAAATGATCTCGGCAGTCTTTAAAACTGGTCTGTACAGTGAACCAACATCTCATAACCTTTGAAACTCTAAAACAGCCTGAAATCTGGATATTTTAAGGACCACCTTCTATCCTTTGCATGTGCTCAGACATTGCAATCATCATCTGAGGCTTTCCTCTAGATCAGGCATCCCCAAACTTTGGCCCTCCAGATGTTTTGGACTACAATTTCCATCTTCCCCAACCACTGGTCCTGTTAGCTAGGGATCATGGGAGTTGTAGGCTAAAACATCTGGAGGGCTGCAGTTTGGGGATGCCTGCTCTTGATCTCTCCACTACCTGTAATGAAGTGGTCCTTAGGTGAGGATTTTTTTCAGTCATGGCAGCCCATCTACAGCTTACATGTGGTATTCTGACAGCAAGTGAAGCCACTTCTGTTCACCCAGGCTTTCCCTTATATAAAGTGATTTGGTTCTAACATTGGCTTTGTCTGTTTTTCTGATATTTTTTTCTTTACTACTGCCTTAATTTGGTCTTTGTTTTGTTTGGTTTTAATTGCACTTTTATGTGTTCCTGTTTTGTCATTTGTGCAGCAAGCTGCCTTGATCATTTTTACAGAAAGGTGGCCTAGAAATCTCTTAAATAAATCAACAAAATTAAGTTTCCTCATATTACATATGGGTGCTGAGAGGTAGTTGCTTGCCTAAGGCTACCCAGGCTGTGTTCAACTTTAAAATATCCAGTGCACAATGCTAACCGTGGTTCTATTAAGAGCTGAAAAGGGCATTATGAAGGAAAGCTCCCCTGAACCCATACCCATTTGATTATTGAATTAAGCTTCAATGTTTATCTGAGGATAGGTTACCTAAGATTATGTTTGCCTGAATAACTTCAAGTAAATTCTCCTGAACAGACTCTATGAGAAACAAAAATAAGACAATAGATATGACATTATAGTTTGGGGGTAGATTGTTTTGTAAAAGAAACAATGCTGTCACCAAAAGATAATTTAATAATTTTATGCAACGTGATCTGTCAGATGCAAATGGCATGGTATTCCATTTAACCATAGGTATGACATCTTGCAAATGTATCTTTTTATAATGTTGACTTCACTAGCAGAGCAATCCAAAACCCCTTTGCTCCAGACTGGAATGGGGAGTGCTGAACTGGGTGGAGATGTCCCTCTGTGCAGCCCTGCCAGCCTTTGTTGCCTCTACCTGCAGAGTGACACAAAGACAGAGGGGGCAGATCACTGTGCCAGCTCCAGGTTAACACAGCAAACTGCCTGTCTCCACCTTTCGGTCAGGTTAGTACACACAGCTGGTTTGTGGATGCAGCAGTGGGCCTGCCACTCCATTGAGCCCCACAGGGAAGCTAGAGCATCCTTAGCAACAGCCGCTCTGAGCCCCAGCAAGCACAAAGGTCAAAGCAAGGCAGATGCACAAAATTGGACTAAGCACAACCCAATAGTGGACAAAGAAACATGGGTTTTCTGGAGAGGGTCCCAGGGCAAATCTAGAAAGGGCACAGGTATGAACCCACCAAACAGCACAATTCATGGTTTTGCTGGCAAGGGTGTATTGGCCCTCTGGAGGACAAAGCTGATAGGCAGTACCATCAGCTGGACTGGTTGTAATTCACGTGGGTGCAGTCTGAAGTTGGTGGGGCAGCACCCCATTTGCCCTAAAAGACCAGCCTCTACCTCAGATGGGAGGGATTGGGGGGGGGACGACAAAAATGACTACTTGGACCAGTCCTTGACTGGTAAACTTATCGGTCATTTACACAGTGAAACTGGGCTTGAACCAACGCTGAAGAATGTTGGAGGAATCTGCTTCTTATACTTGACTGACGTTACTATCTGACTTGACTATCAGGTTTCTGCTGAGCAGGCTGTTCACAGTTTTGCATGCCCTGGGGAACAGAGACACTTGTGTCCTTCTGCGAAATGAATCCAGAAGAAATGTATCCTGGGAACCCTAGCAAACCTAGTGAACCACTGCTCTAATGTTCTCAGTATTGCCTGTGCCCCATATCTGGGAAGCAGGAAGTTGCTGGACAGAATGTCTCTGTACATGCTAGGTAGGAAGGAGGTTCTACAGTGTTAATTCCTGTGAGACAATGCATGCATGTTATCACAGAGATGCAAATACCCCAAATTGTAACCAAAGCCTGGAAATTTTAATCCTATTGCAATAGCATGCTTAAGGAGCTGGGATTCTCATCAATGGCTGCAATCAAAACAAAGCAATGAAACAAACTATCTGTGGAGAATGACCTGCTGCTGGGTGTTTCTTCAGCTCATCCCAACATAAATAAATTAACCGATGCCAAACAAGCACAAGTGTGTCATTAAAGGACTCCATAAAAAGTAAACTGAGTTTTCCTGTTCAAACTTAGTTTCGGGTTCAAACCAGTAATCACCACTTTGGCCGTGAACAAGTTTCTATAGCTCTATTTGGGCATTTTACACCTGTGTTGGTTTAAGAAGCTCCTTCTACCCCCAGAGAGCAAGGACAAACATGCTAGCTCCATCCTGCCTGCAGTTGCTGCTTCTGCTATTAAATCATGTGGGGAGCCTCCCTGAATGTAAAAGTCTCCCTTCTAGAGAAGTTTTTATTTTATTTTTAATTTAAATTTGTATCCTGCCTTTTATCTGAAGATCACAAGGTGGTTCCCAGCATAAAAATACAAAATGAGAACACAAAATACACAAAACAAAAGCAAACCAATAGCCCACTCACACAAACATGCTGTATTTAAAATAAAAGGATTCCTTCAGTAGCACCTTAAAGACCAACTAAGTTTTTATTTTGGTATGAAATAGACTGGAAAGAGAAGTTGCTGAATTACAACTTATCACCAAGCTCAAAACCATGGAGGGACCTGGTTTGAACAGAGACATAGGATTCTTATCTCATTATACATGATAAAGCGATCTTCAGCCATCTCAACCCTTGCTTTTTCATGCAAAACCCTTTGCAGTCGTTTTCAGTCATCAACAGCTATCAGTCAGTCAATCACCCAATTCCACCACCCTTCTGAGTGATACCCCCTCCCCACCCCACCCCTTCTCTACATAAGTGCCTGGAGACTCCTATTTCAGTGTATCTGAAGAAGTGTGCATGCACACGAAAGCTCATATCAAAATAAAAACTTAGTTGGTCTTTAAGGTGCTACTGAAGGAATTTTTTTATTTTACTTCGACCCAAACCAACACGGCTACCTACCTGTAACCATGCTGTATTTAAAAGGCCGTAGAATGTTAATCAGCCCAAGACCTGGTTGAAGAGAAGCATTTTTCTCCTGGCACCTAAAGGTATGTCATGAAGGCACCAGGCGAGCCTCCTTGAGGAGAGCCTTCCACAAATGAGGAGCCACGTACTCATGTTCCAACCTCTGGACCTCTTGTGGAGGAGGCACATGGAAAAGGGCCTTGTGATTATCGCAAGGTCCCCGTTAGTTCATCTGGAGAGAGGCAAGGTACTATGGCCCTGAGCCTTCCAACTCATAGAGGTTGATGGGGATTGGACAACAGAGCTCATATCCACTCTCTCCCACATAATGTTACTTGTGCGGGAGATTCTAATGCCTAAAAAGGGCTTATCTTTCACTCCAACCTAGTTTACAGGTTTCATGGTAACCCCAAGCAAGGTAAGAATAGTAGAGCACTTTATAGTATTAGAAGAGCTAGAGAAATGATAAATAATGTGATAGCCGCTACTTCAAATTTATTTCATGCCAGCCCAGCCATGTTCTAAGCCCATAAACATTATTCCGCTGCAGAGAGCTGAGAGTTTTCAGATTTATCGTTTAAACCAATGGCAGGCACAGAAGAAAAGTACATGGGGGAAACAAATCAATACAAACCAATATCAACCGACGTATGAGAGAGAGAATGTAGAACGCCCATATTTCCCCCCTAGACACTTGTCCTAAATACGAAGAGTGCCAACCTCAGCACACAAAAGATCTGAACTGTTCCATCAGCGTTATTTTTTATATTCAACCCTTCCAACTTGCAAGGATTATTGGAAACCACACATTGCAAAGTAAGTTCATCTTAATTTTGGCTTTAACCCAGCCTGAGAAATCAGTTGCTCCTCTAAGGTGTTTGAAGATGGGAGTATGAAGTGAGGGTTACACAAAACAGATCCTCTGATGAATACAAGGTTGGCTGAAAGGAAGAGAACTGCCCAACACAAACAATGAAATATCAACAGGGGCAGCAGAATGCAACTGAATGTGGACGAGTGGATTGGAAAACAGTCAAGTCAGTAAATAGGGTCTAAATGAACACTTGGCTGGATTCATGATTCCAACAACCTTTCCCAGCTGAGTGAATAGGTCTCTGCCATGGGTGTCTTTGTGTCTTTTTAAAAAATTCATTTACTGTTATTTTCTGCTTTTAAGTTGCTTTATTATAGTGTGTATATTATATTGTGTATATTTCCTTGAGCCATATAAGTGGATGATGCTGATTGATAATCATCATTATCATCATCTAGCTCAAATAACTCAGTCCTGTCCTTTGTCTTTCTAACTACCAATGAGTTGAGGGAGGGGGATTCACACATTTGTCATCTGGCATAGAGCTACATCCTTTGTTACCTTAATGGCTCATACTTGGGGGACTATTACCTCGCCAGGAAGCTAACCTGGCTATTCCAGGAAATGAATCCATGCTGAATCCAGGCATGCAGCCTATGCCTGCACCCAACTCGTAACAATATCTACACTTAAACAGTTGGGGGCGGTCATCTGGAGATTTTGGCTGAGATGGCCCAAGTATGCAGATGACATCCATCCCTTTCTCCCTTTCTCATCAGAGGATGTGGGTGTCCTGAATGAGGACTTGGTTGTAGCAATGGACTGGATGCGGATAAATAAACTGAGTTTCAGTCCAGATGAATGTCCTGTAGGGACATTTTTTATAGTCTATACTGGTGCTTTATTTATTATATATTGGTATTGTAACACTGTTAAGTTGTGATATAAGCAAAAATCTGCTCTTATTCCCTTATTGGCTTCTCCATCGGTCGGAGAATGTAACAGAGGCCAACCAGAGAATTTTGAGAAGCAAAGCCTTTATTTTTGCTGTTGCAACAGGGTCCTTCCCCTCACACAGAAGAGCAAGGAAGGAACCCAGAACAAAAGAGAACCTCCACTTTTATCAGTTACAGGTAGGTAGCCGTGTTGGTCTGAGTCGAAACAAAATAAAAAAATTCCTTCAGTAGCACCTTAAAGACCAACTAAGTTTTTATTTTGGTATGAGCACTTCGTGTGCATGCACAATTCGTGTGCATGCACAATTCTTCAGATGTGTGCATGCACACGAAAGCTCATACCAAAATAAAAACTTAGTTGGTCTTTAAGGTGCTACTGAAGGAATTTTTTTATTTTGTTTCCACTTTTATCAGTTTTCCCATCACCCAGAAACACTCCCCAAATACATCATTCCTAAATCACAGCTACGTAATCAATACCTCACAAAAAGGGAGGGTTCAAGGTAGAAATCTGAGCACCTTTGACACTTCTCCTAGTCGTCCTCTCACCCCTCCCAGGTGTGAATTCCTAAACACAAAGAGAAATTAACAGTTTCCTAAAAGTTGATCACTATCTTTTGTATGGAGGAGTCTTCCATTGTGAATGAGATGGCTAGCAGTCTGGCACCATTTGATGGGGAAATGTCCAGTTGGCAGAGCCTCATCTTACAGGATTATGGCTCCCAAGTTGATAGTCATGTGGAAATGTGTGTGTGATTCTGGTCAGAGAGAGTCAAAATGGTGTCAGTCAGGCCTGTCTTCCTGTGCTGTTTCAGGCATGTGCCTGTACATTCATGTACATGTTTATGAACAATTATTATATATATAACCTTGAAATTTACAACAGTTGCAAACTACCAAAGCAAATATTTATTGCTGGGGGGCTATATGAATTTAATAAAAAATAATAATCTACCAACAACACCTACTTCTCCTTCTAGACAGAGTTTCAAGATGAATTTGTTAGGAAAGCGACTGTCAGGAAGAGGTTGCGGAGGAAAAGGTGGTGGTGGATGGAACAATTTCGTACTCCCATCCTGCCCATCAGGTAATTGATCCAGCCATCAACTCTCCGGGGTTTCAGACAGAACAACCCTACTTGGACATATAAGGGCCCGAAGCCAGATTTATTTTCATCAATGCATCTGCTCTATGGCCCTGCCCATACTTTTGCCCTCTAAATACCCCATCCATGCTTTGATGTGGAATGTGCTGGAAAGTCCAGGGTTTCTATTGTATGAATTCTCTCTGCAGATGGCAGTTACAGGAGACTGTAGCAACAAGAAAGCGTAAGATGTTGTGTCACCTTAAAAAGCCTAGAATGTGCATTTTTTTTCCTGCAACTTTTGTTGTTGTTTAGTCGTTTAGTTGTGTCCGACTCTTCATGACCCCATGGACCCTTGAACTTTACCAGTGGCAAATAAGTTTCTTCCTTCCTGTGTAGGATATGCATGAAGACAAAGAGAATTGTAACACGAGAATTCCTGTGACATAGTTGCACACTTATAAGATAAATTTAAGATATTGTAGAGGGGAGGTTTTATATATATATTTATAAATATCTCAGTGACTCCAAAGCTTTTGGAACTGCTGTTAGGGAACTACGAGCTAAGGGGCATGACCCTGATCTTACTGGAGACAATGGTGGGACAATGAAGAGTTTTCTATTAACTTCAAAGGGAGTGGGGTCAGACTGAAATGTAGATAAAAATATATCACTAATGGTTTCCAGGCAGTGGCTAATTTCTTTTTTTTAAGTCCTCAGAACTAAAACGCCAACCTTCCTGCTTCATTGGAACAAGCTCCTTCAATTTTAGCCGAGCCTGGGCTGCTCTACCATACAAAGGTTGTATCTGTCTCTTAGGGCCATACTACATATTATATGGAAGATTTGCCATCAGATCGTCCTGCATTTTCTCAAAAGCAACTTTTGCCCTGCCCTGGTTTCCCAAACTAAATCCCAACCACCAAAACAAAGCTGGTTAGTGTTTGAGCAGCGCCAAGGTGGACCAGACAAGGCCAGACAAAAGAGGTGAGCAGAACTGGTGGTAGTAGGTGACAACCCGAGTCATTACTCAATAACAAGTCTGAGAACTGCAGCAAAAACACACCAGCCTCTGATTCTGAGATGGAAAGAACACCTCAGCAATCTCAGGAATGTTTCCAGAAGTTGTGGGACTCTCCAGTTAAAGTAATCGGAATACAGCAAGATGGGGGCTTCTTTAAAGAGACTCCCTATCCAAGTTAACCCTTCTTGATGATCCAAGAGCAGGAATCACAGTGGAGCGTTACCCTCCAAGTGGTGTGTTTTGGTTAGCTTGAGAACTATCAAAATTTTATTTCCTCTTCTATGAAGGGGAATTGAGGAAGGTGGAGTTCCTTATGCTGTTTTGTCCACTGAAGAGTTCTGTTTTGCTGCTGGCATCCCAGGATAATAACCATCATGTAAAGGAAAATCTTGCTGCATGAAATGTTATGTATATCTCTCGTCTAGTCTCTGTATAATGTCTGCCTGATTATCAATTTAATAATTTATAGCGCTGAAGAGATTTCACCCTTGCGCGTTATAGATAAATGACACACTCTCACACACACACATTTCACTTCAAATGCTTCTACTGTGAGTTGACATCCTCAAATTTTCCTTGGCCTTCTTTTATTTGTGAGAATAATTCTGGGGGGGAAGGGGGGAGTAGTTGTGTATCAATTTAAAATCCAGGTGAAAGGGTTAGATATAAGAGAAATTACTTCTGTCATTGTGGAAGTGAATAATTCCAACAAATTACATGTCTACTCAGAAGTTAACTTCCATGGGAGTTAATCCCAGGTAAGTGTGCATATTTTGCAAATTAAGTTATACCTCCATATTGTTCCAAGAATAAAATAAAATAAAAAGGCAATCACTGAATGAAATTCTAAAGTTTAGATTAGTTTTCTTTGACAGTAAGAGGTTGACATAACAGTCAATCTCTATTTTACTGTAAAGGGCTGGGGCGAAGAGGAAGGAGGAGTGTAGCTTGAGGAGGAAAGGGGGGGATGAGTCCCCCAAGAAACCAGGAGCTGGCCCTGATCCCTCCGATATGAATTCACACCCACCCTTGTGAATTTTGGTGGCTCCTGACATGTCCTATCAATTTCTTAAAAATCTAGTGCATTCCCCAAGCCTTAACTAGGGAATGCACCACATTCCTATAGCTGTAGGAAAGACAGTCTCTTTTATCAAGGGGATAACATTGAATCATGGTATAGCATCTCCTCTGCTTACTTTACATCTGCAGAAGCACTTTAAGAATGCAATAAATGGCAAGTGCCAAGTGTTCCATAACTGCCTTACATTTAGGGTGCATCAATCAAAATAACTGCAGGAGTGGAAGCCCTCTACAGTTGCATAGTTCTTGGATGGGTTGCTATGGCACTGCATAAACCAGCTAAAGGCTGGGTCATACATGCATGTTCATCATTTGCTAACTGCAGCTTTAAGCAGTGGCTTGTATGTTGCACATTTAAAAGACCACAGCTTGAACATTCATCTCACATCAGGCACAGTGCTTTTTCAATAGAGACAGTTCTCACATTCAGCTATAGGCCATCTAATTGTGTAATCAGATGATACTGATGCATAATTGCCCCTATACTATTTCAACCAACAGTCTTTAATCAGATCTCTGTGACAGCATCCTGGAGCAGGTCTGTACATAATCATTTTAGATATTTTATTCTAGATGCTTTGGTAATTATCTTAATAATTATGGAAGAATACTTGAAAAGAGCCCAAAATAAACTAGTCACATAACACCATGCAACCTGCATCTTTCACATCTAGGAATGTATGAGAAGGCATCAGACTGCAATTTATTCTCCACTAAAAATTGGTACCATTAAAGAATTGCCTCCCTTTATTGCTTGCGAAGACACTGTCAGGATAAATAATGATCATGAACTTCAACTTTAAAGAATCAAAGTTCATTGTATTGAAGAAGCCCTATTAAAAGCTTAGCTTGTTCTTAATTTGATTTACTGCAGCCAATTCCCTAGAGAAACAGAAAAATACACACACGAAATCAATCTGCCACAACTAAGGAGGGGCACTTATTTTAGGTCTACTCAAAAGATTGAGATCATCTTAAGCAAGCAGCTCTCTTACTGGTACGGGAAGGAGGGGGGACGGCTGCTAAGACTAGTTTAAATTGAAACCGGTTAATCAGAAGCTCTGAAATGAGTAGGAACAGATGACAAATCTCTAGAGGCAAAGCAGGCCAAAATTAATAAGACTTTAAAGGGGCTTTCTTCTTACGTTCCAGTGTGATAGCAGTGAGCTCCTGTTTCAGGTTTCCTCCTGTTTCTTAATTATTCTTATCTGGGTAGTTTTGTGTGATGTCAGCTTCCCCCCATCTGTGATCTCTGATACCATTTATTTTGTTCTCTGTGCTCCTAGAATGTCTTTCCACAAGAATTTGGCATTTGCCTATTGCTGCCCTCTGACTTAATTCTTACCTTATACTTCTATCTTGCAAGTGAGACATGGCAAAAGAGTTTAACTACTACTGCTTACTCTGTTTTTGTACCAAAGCATTTGAAGTCATACAAGTTGTCAGGCTTCATTGGGGGGGGGGAATACTGGCTTTTCCTTCAGGGCAAATCTGTGGCAACATTGGATATAGAACCTCAGATGCTTCATCTGTTCATATTTAAGTCTGCAAGAGCCTTACAAAATGGTATCAGATCATCTTTACAAACAGCACGCTCAGAACCGTAGATCAACTTTAGCCGATCAACTAAGGGCACTTCCAGACAGTTCTAATTTAGAGGATTTTGAAGTCTCTCGTTCCTTTTGAGGTATCCATACCCAAAACATAAAATGAAAATTGGCTCTTAAACCTGGGAAGCCTGAGTTCAAATCTTACCTCAGTGGGTGGTCTTGTGCAAAACTGCAACTCAAGACTAGTTTTTGCATCCAGTGGAGTAATCTTTATGACATCAAGGGAGCTTGCTATTGAAGTAAGCACACACAAATCTTTATTTCTTAGTCAAATGCCATCTTCAGTCATCCAGTCAGTGGTGCCTGGTCCATTAAAGCAACCAAGGTACTGCCCAGCAGCCCCACCAATCTCACTCTACCCTCAGCTAGCCGCAGCCTGTCTACCTGCTTGCTTACAATGGGCCTAGAGCAGGCATGTCAAACCTGTGGCCCTCCAGATGTTTTGGACTACAATTCCCATCTTCCCCAACCACTGGTCCTGCTAGCTAGGGATCATGGGAGTTGTAGGCCAAAACATCTGGAGGGCCGCAGGTTTGACATGCCTGGCCTAGAGGGTGGAGCTTCCTCCTCCTCAGTCTCAGCGTTGCCCTTGTAGAACTCAATATGGAGGAAGATGGTGACCAGTTAGAACAGGCATAGGCAAACTTGGCCCTCCAGCTGTTTTGAGACTACAATTCCCATCATCCCTGACCACTGGCCCAGTTAGCTAGGGATGATGGGCGTTGTAGTCCCAAAACAGCTGGAGGGCCGAGCTTGCCTATGCCTGAATTAGAATTAGTTGGCTCTACCTATTGTTGGCTGTGGGTGCATCTGGCTCTACCTTCCTTTGGTCTCCTGCCGTATGCTCTACAAGTTCCAATGGACACCGGCCACCACTGCATACAGTGATACAACAAAAATGGCACACCACTCAACATATGATTAAAAAACAAATAACCAGTTGCAATATTACTGCTGCTGCTGCAGCAGCTGATAATAATAGCAACACCCCCCAAAAAAAATTCTACTCATTTACAGGAATCAGGATTCATCCCATTCCTTCCTACCCTGTTTCTCCGAAAATAAAGACATACCCATAAAATAAGCCGTAGCAGGATTTCTAAGCACTTGCGCAATATAAGCCATATCCCGAAAATAAGACATAGTGATAGGCGCAGTTCTGGTGGGCGCCAAGGAAGAGGCTAGGCTGGACACGTAATTAAAAAATAAGACATCCCCTGAAAATAAGCCACCGTGTGTTTTTTTGAGGAAAAATATATATATATAAGACGGTGTCTTATTTTCGGAGAAACACGGTAATACACAAATACAATCCTATGGGTCTGGTTTGCCAACTAAAAGACCAGCACACCGTCTCCTAAACAGTGTTTGAAAATTATCGCACTGGGCACATGAACACCCTTGCTCAGCATACCTAAAGTCACTCAGCCAAAGTTCCCCATCCATCAAGTAGGAATATGTATTGATATTGCTCAATGGATTATAGTGATCATGTGGTTATAATGAAATCATGCCATCTATTTCAGCTCCTAGGAACAGGGTGAACCATCCTAAACATAAATAAATAACAAGCTGGAGATGCCAACTTAACTTCCGCATTTCACAAAATCCATTACAAATAAATTACAAAGTACTTTTAAATCAATGGGTAAGGTTTGTTGCTTGTACAAAATGGAAAACACAAAATAACCATTGAACTATTCTATCTGTGGTGATAGCAGGTTTTTGGTAATGGCCAGCATTAGCAAAATACACTGCTCAGAATATTGATCTGCTGGCCCTAATTACTAGAAAGAGTGATGTCACAGAAGCCTTTTTTCCAAATGTTTATTCCATAATGAAAAGTTTGTAACTAAAGTGGAGTTGTTTACATGGGGATTATACAGTCAACTGTATTTTTCTTTCCCAGCCTGTCCCACTCAATGCATGGATCTCATTGCACAGATCTCATTGGCCACGACATCGGCACATATGAATCTAAAGCAATAAGCACATTTACTCATATGCTGCACAAATATGATTGAACTTTTTATAATGGCCCAATTTTCGAAGTGTGGTGAGCCATGTCTATTCACTGAGCAGATATAGCAGGTGTCCCGTGAGCTGAAACAATTCTGCACTTCAGATAACTGTTGTCACTGCCAAAGTGATTGCCTGTGGCAACATGGGGTTAGATTAAGGGGATTCTGAGTGTTTTTGTTGTTTTCCTCCCAGCTTATCTTCTAATAGATCAGTTGCTTTATTGGACTATACCTACTCCTTTCCCATTCTGTAGAAGAGCACCGTGCAAAAGCAGGAATGTACCAAAGCAGGCCTTGGCTGCCAGCCTTGAGTATCAAATCATCCCCAAGGCTCCATCTGGGACTATTAAATTACTGTCAGTCTGCAGCTGGGGCCACAACAGCTTCCACTGTGCCCAACAGAGCACAATGCATTATTCTCACATTTCTGCTACGATTCTAACCTTCCCACTTCTTCCTTGGGCTTGGGAGCACCCAACCTTAATGATCAGGTTAGAACAACTAATAAAAGATCAACTTAAAATAAAACAGAGATGTTGTTAGTAATGTGTGTGTCCTCTTCCACTTTTGTCACCGATGTGTGACCTTGGGGGGAAAGTATTTAATTTCCATGATGAGCAAAACTGCCAACCACTCAGTGCCTGGATTTATGCATCTCTTCTCCCCAGAGTAATCTTAAATCAAGTCCCCTTTGAAGGCCTTTCACTCAACTATTGTTGGCCATATAGCTGAGGCAAACCAGGATATTGACTAGCCACGCGTCATGTTTGGTTAGCTTCTATCTCACATTTATATTTTTCCAGAAAAAATTATTCAGTAACTGGCTGTGCAGGGATTCAAACCCTAGTCTCTCTGGTCACAGTGCAACACTCAAACTCTCAAACCATTATACTGTACAGTGTAACTCTGCAGATATTGCAAAGTTCACTATACAATATGTTTGTACTAATATCCTGGATGGGGTAGAGGCATGTACCTAACTTCCTGGCAGGCAAGGGGGGGGGAGGCAGTAGTGAGGCTGGCATGGTGCTAATATACCAGCTGAGCTAAGTCTGATGCTCCTGCCAGTACATTTGCACTGTGCTGCCCTCCCTGCCACGTCTCCCCTCTCCTTCTCAGTAAGCAGCAGTGACTTGCCTGCTCGGAGGTTAAGTTAGTGCCTCCAGCACCCCACGCCATCCGCTACTGCACTGAACTGAGGCTGAGGCCATCTGTGGTGGCACCCAGTTAAAACTTTTGGGAGTGAGCGTGATCTTACTGCTGAGCCTTATGTGTGCTTGCAGCTGAATTAATCTTTTGTCAAGTTTGCACCTCCCTAGGCGAGTCTCATATCCCCAGTATTTAGATAGTACCAAAGTTATCAGCAATATAATATCTCCTCTGAAGGAAATGTACCTTCCCTGTGGAGTCTTAACAGGTATCACATTTACAAAAAAATAAAGAAAGAAAAAAGACTTCAGAAAAGGTCTTCGCAAAACCAAATTTATCTCAAAATAACAAACAATATTTACATTATAAAGATATATGGTATGATACAACAGAATATTTACATTATAAAGATATATGGTATGATAGGACAGAACATAGACTAAAAGCAACAATAGTGTTTTAAGAAACACAGCAACATTACAAAAGCTTTCCTAAGATTCTTGCCTTTCTTTAAAAAAAGTCTTACCCAAAATGGCCCAGCGAGAACAGAAGGATCTATAGCAGGCATAGGCAAACTCAGCCCTCCAGATGTTTTGGGACTACAATTCCCATCATCCCTGACCACTGGTCCTGTTAGCTAAGGATCATGGGAGTTGTAGTCCCAAAACAACAGTGTAATACTGTAGTAAGGAGCTTTCCTGACCCAAGAGTCAGAGAGGTTTTGGTGAGAGATCCTAACTTACTGGATGAAATACATTTATATTTATATCATTCCGGTTGGTCGCGTAAATGACAGTTAACCGAGTCTTTAATCTTGTCAAAAGATTCCCTGATACTGGAATAATATATTTCCAGCATTCAACTTCAAAACAGGACTTTTCACTTTAAGTCATAATTAAAGCCCCTTCCTTTAATTTCTAGGTGCAATATCATTCTTATCTGAGCCAGATGTTTTGTTCTCCTGATTTAGGGGGACAAAAGTTCAGTTTACTCCTTAGATTAACAATGGCAGGTTAACAGGCAAGCACTGAATACGCTTAAAGCATGAGTCGAACAGTGAAGGCGTCTTACATTGTCATTCATTTATGACATAGCATTACATTCTAGCAATACTTTACTAGCTAATCACCTAGCTTTGTTTTGCACCATATATCATTTCCCCCGTGTTTAGGAATGTACTACAAGGGTATGAAGGCAAAAATAACCTTGTTTTATGTCTCTGGCATCACAGAAATAACTCACAGCTAAAAACAAAGTTTTTTTTAAGGAAGATTTTTTTTTTTAAAAAAGAAAAGAATCCATGACAGTTTTGCTATTATTTGTTTTGCATCAGACTCTACCGGTAGTTCATGAAAACCTATGGAATAATAAATTTTTTAGTCTTTAAGGTGCTGCAAAACTCTTGGTTGCTTTAGAATATTTTGGTATTCTGATGTGTTGCGAACCACCTTGTAACATTAAATCTTGCCAAGAGCAGAAAGGTGGGTGGAAATAAAAGGAAAACAAAAGGAAATATGTGTTGTTCAATTAGCTATTTGCACACGGGTAAGAGGATTTCCACCCATGCCATCTCCGATGTGTATGGAGGGTTGTGGGAAACCCAGAACAGATTTGGAAGGAGGGGGGCACGGAGAGGAGAAGGAGAGAAAATTCCTTCATACAAGGAGAAATCATGGCACTGACAGGATGCTTGTCTTAGCACTGCCTTGAATATTATACTAACCCATCTATCTGCACAATTGCTCTGCCCACCCAGAGGGCATGAAAAGACAAAGCTTGAGAATATGAAATCCTCAAAAGCACTAAACATTCCTCCTCTGAAAACATTGTGCACTTCCTTGGGGGACCTCTGTTTTCTCCATCATCCTATAAGAAGAGTGTTCATTCTTTTCTCAGCTTTCCCATTGTACTTATGGTAGAACTGGCAACTTGCACTAAAATCTGCAGTTAGCTGTGGCCTCCTCAAAGGCTGTCTGTGTTTTATTTATGGTTAGGAGCTCCTAACCTTGTTCTTGCCCTGTTACAGCCTATTCACAATTTAGAGGAGGCAAAAGTGATTGCAATTCATGCATACCGTAGCTCTAATTTTAGGATGATCAACCTTGTCTATCATTTTGGATTTCACTTGGAGGAAAGGAATTCAGAAGGAGGGTCACAAGCCACAGCAAGATTTAATGAAATACTCATTAAATCTTGATAAACCAAGATAAATTTGCCACTGTCCCCATCGCTGCAAACAGCGAATTTCAATAGCATTTCTGGGTGGGACGTGAGTGGCACTGTGGGTTAAACCACTGAGCCTAGGGCTTGCTGATCAGAAGGTCGGCAGTTCGAATCCCCGCAACAGGGTGAGCTCCTGTTGTTCGGTCCCTGCTCCTGCCAACCTAGCAGTTCGAAAGCATGTCAAAGTGCAAGTAGATAAATAGGTACAGCTCTGGCGGGAAGGTAAGTGGCATTTCTGTGTGCTGCTCTGATTCACCAGAAGCGGCTTAGTCATGCTGGCCACATGACCCAGAAGCTGTACGCTGGCTCCCTCGGCCAGTAAAGCGAGATGAGCACCACAACCCCAAAGTCATCTACGACTGGATCTAATGGTCAGGGGTCCCTTTACCTTTACCTTTACACCTTCAAGTAACTACAGCACTGTTGTCAGCCAGCTTAATCATCTTTTTTGGGGGGTGGCAATGATTTATACAGTCATACCTCAGGTTGCGAACATGATCCGTGTGGGAGGCACGTTCACAACCCGCAGCATTTGCAACCCAAGGTATGACTGTATTTACTTGTCCACAAACAGCAACCCCCCCCCATGCATATGGAAATGCACCAGGAATCTCCATTCATGTTCTGATGAATGAATAGGATGGTGGATGGTGCAAGAGCCTGGGGTCACCCATTTATATTTTGGTTGACTAAAGTTTAGAGGTGGTAAATCTCAGGCCCAGGTAGGGTTGCCAGACTCAATAGAGGACAGGACTTCTGTGCCTTTAATTGCCCTGCTCTCTGAGTCTGGAAACCTTAAAGAGAAACCAGCAGACCCTTTGCTTGGAAATTAAACAAAGGGTCAGCTGGTTTTATCTGGATGGAGAACAGAAAAGAGTGTCTAGCATATGTCTGATTACCCTACTGTCACAAGTTGGGATAATTAAGCCTCATATAACCAGCGTGTATTGCTCTAAATGCATGAAGGGGTTAAGACCATAGAATAAGCTGCTTTTCCACACACCCTCACCTTGGAAGGAGGGAAGTCTAGTTCCTTTTTGTTGTCTCTCTTTTTTCCCCACCATGAAGGATGTTGGGGTTGATCACTCCATGCCCTGATGGCTATATGGCTTTAGTAAAACCATCTTTGTGTTTCTGTACAAATAATTTGGAAACACTTAGTCTACCATGTGAACTCCATATGTAAAACAGATCTCACCTGGTTGGATGATATACTAGCCATTTTTGTGTTTCTAGACCAATACTTTAAGAACATTTTTACCAATTTTTGTAACTAAGTTTTTCTGATTGCTATGTGGAAAAGCACAGGAATCTGACCTTTGAAGAGTTTGTAAGTAAAATAGTTTTTTTTACCTTACAAAACTGTGGTATCGGCTATGCTAAAGAGGAAGAATGGGGAAGGTGACTTAGAAAGGGGTATTTAAAGATCTAACAGTCTATTTCTTCATTTTTTATTCTTTATTAAACTATTAAGTATCCCACAGAAAATCAACATTTTCATTAGTTGCTCTGCCCCTTTACACCTCTGACTAAATCCACATGCTGACATGTGGCCTTTAGAAGGTTGCACAGAAAGAAGTGTTGCCCTTGGGCTGAAAAAAGCTTAGCCCCCAAGTTATTGTAAAGAACAAGTTATTGTATAGAACACAAAATAAAGGTGCTGCTGATGAGTAATTGCATGTACTGTAGTTTGAAATATGAAGTGTGCAGGGGAGGTGCTGTTTCTACCTGGCCTCCTAAAATAGCCTGTTTCCAGTCTGACACCCCCCCCCCCTTGGGAGAAGGAAGAGTTGATAATACTGAATTATGTCCTTGTGTGTTACACATGAGACAGAAAAACAGAGAGAAATTAACACACACACACATTCTTCCTCTGCACCCCTTTACAGTTTCTCTTATAGCAATGAAGAGCTAAGGTTAAGCTTCTGAAATTGTTTAGGAAGTGAACCGGTCTTAGCAATCCTTGGTGGTTTATAACTCAGATTGTGGTATCTATCAATTATGAACACATTGACAGTCTGGTGATTTAATTGGTGGATTTGACAAGGACAGTTATTACCCTGTGTTGTGACAGCTGTTTTTGATATCAGAAATTTGTCAGCCTTCTTCCTGGGAGCTGTTGAATGAATGGTTGAGTGACTCCAACGAACCCGTTCCACGTTTTCACATACATACAGCCCTTGCCCTCCCCTTGCCCTCACTCTCAACATCTGTTGATAAACTAAACCCTACATAAAACATACACATTTGTGATATCAGTAAGCCAGGAACATGCCAGACTCCCATTATAAAACAATCTACTGTCTCATCTGACAAACTGCTTGTGGGTTCAGAAAACTAATTTATGACCAGAGAAGTTAGTACCTTTCAGTAATGGCCTTCCATGTGTCCTTCAAATTCTGGTGTTTTCACTTCACCTGAGGTTTTGTGAACTTCATGTAGTTTGGAAGTTAAAACTTTTTGATTATAATAGACTCACTGTAAAACATTTTGAACAATGTTATGTAAACAGCTGGTCAAATGCATTTCCCATTTGTATTTTTGTGATTTCTTCATAGTCCACACAGCAAAGTGTCTGTTTTTGGAAGCCCACTGAATTTCTAAACTATTGTAGCCAGTACATTGAGTAATAAAAGTTCTGACTTTGGATTTGTTTACATATGGTGCTTTACCCAAGAATCCCTTACTTCCCCCAGCCAAGCAGCTATACCTCAAGAATCTTCCTCAAAAACCTGACCTCTTACTCCTCACAGCATGTGTAATTGTTTTCAGAGAAGTTGCATGAGATTAAGCACATGTTCAAAGGTTTACTGTCACAAACAACCAAGGAGAACATTAGTGCATTTCTGTCCTAGGAAGGGCCAACCACTGAACAGATAGACAACCAGTATTGTCCTGAACCCCTGGCCTACCTGGAGGCAAGTCAGTGTGCCACGTCCAAAGTTCAAAATCCGAGGGTCAACCCACACCAGCGAAATGCAAAGATCAGTAAATGAGGTTTAGGGTTAGTCCAAGTAACCAAGTTCGAAGTCCAGCAGTCAGGGTACAGTCCAGATTCAAACCTGAAACACAGACCTGTGAAGATCCAGGAGCACCCACATCAAGGTCCCTCAACAATTGGCAGTTGAGCAGACACAGCACCTCATCTCTGCTCTCCTCTGCATGCTAATTGCAGCATCTGGGCTTGATTAGGCATGTGACCATCACCTGTTATAAGCCTACTCTAGCTTAGGAATCACACATCACCTCCCAGAGCTAGTGAGCCCCACCTAGCCAGCCAGGGAGCTGGGTTGTGAGCCCTTGCCTGCCTCAGCCTCCTGGAGCGCTGGTAGGGACCTACTGGTCCCTACACCTGCCATGTTCATGGAGACATGGGCCCCTCTGGCTCTGGTGATGGGTCCTGCTACTCTGGTTCCTGTGCAGTGCCCCCCACCCAATCCCCTCACCATCATTCCTACGGTACATGAACCTCTCCTTCCCCATCCCCACCTTGCCCCAGTGTGTCCCAGTCCCGGCTACATCCCTCACGGGATCCTCTTCTCTTCCTCCTCCTCCCTCTTGTCCTGCCAGTTCATGACACACACTTTTGGCATGGATTGCAATTCATGATGAAGGAGTTTTGTGAAGGTTCACCACCAAGTTCAGTACGCTGTTGTTCTGCTCACTTTTGGATGATTTATGGCAGCACAGCCAGCCACAATCTAGTCCTATAGTAGAATACTTAACATTACCTCTTTACCACAAACAAACAGCATTCTGCTCCTCCTTTCTGGAGAGCCACTGTGCACAGTCTTGGCCTTAATCATTGACTAAAAACAGACCTGACAATTCCCATGGGAAAGCTATAATCAGTCTCTCAATTTACTTACGTTAAAACAGCCATAGAAGGCTCTGTGTTTTGATTCCATCTATGGTGCTTGCAAGAGTTTCCTGTGCTGCCTTTCATCCCAAGCCATTTGCTCCATTGGGAAAAATACTGAGTGTTGAAGTTTTTTGGGGGGAGGGGGATTAGGCTGTATGCCAAGACCCTTCTAATGCCTGGGGCCCCTTCTAATTCTTGGAAGAGCCATGCTAGCTTCCTGGTGAGGTGATAGCCTAGGCCCTAGGTAATGGGCCATTAAGGGAACAAAAGAAATGGCTCAGTACCAGAGAGAAAATGAGTGCCCCCCCTCAACTAGCTGATAGATAGAAAGACAAAATGCCAAAGTGAAGAGTTGTGTGATGCATAGCTGCCAAGTCCCCCTGCTGAAAAATGCAGGATCAGCAGCGGTGCGGCACCAGAAGTCGCTTCTATGTATGTCTGGACATGCATAGAAGCAACTTCCGGTGCCGCTCTGACCGATTTTTGGTGCCCAGATATGGGCGGAGTAGCACCGGAAGTTGCTTCTATGCATGTCCGGACATGCGTAGAAGCGACTTCCGGTGCCGTGCTACCCATGTCTGGGCACCGGAAATCACAGCACCCAAAATGGAGCCTCCCTGGCAGATAGGAAATCTGGGGGATTTACGGGAATTTTTTCCAATCCAGACTGCCAGCGGGAAACGGTTTAAAATACAGCGTTTAGAATTAACTATTATGGGCACCCATACTCAGCCAAAAGCCAGTGACTTTGCTCTGAAGCCTCTCACACTGCAGAAGTGGGCAACTGGATTCAATATTGTCAACCCTTCACCAGCTCCCATTCTCCCTAATAGCTCCTTGGCACTTTGAAAACCACCAGTTTTTGCGGTTGACCCTCTCTAAACACAAGCATAACAGCATATATACAGGTAGGTAGCCATGTTGGTCTGACGTACTCGAAACAAAATAAAAAAAATCCTTCCAGCAGCACCTTAGAGACCAACTAAGTTTGCCATTGGTATGAGTTTTTGTGTGCATGCACACTTCTTCAGATACACACATATGCACAGTTTCTATTGCTCACATGGTTTTCTGTATCAGAGCCAAAGGCAACACAAATTATCAGGTTGCTGCGTGTCCCAATTAATGCCTGTGTTGTATTGGTTAGAAGATCAAGTTTAATTCTCCCATGGTTGTTAGTATCGATAATCACAGCTAATTAATGTCTGTTCATCAAAGCAATTTATCTACTGGAAAAATCTAGAGATTTTCTATACCACAAATAAATAAAGTTAAAGATGAAGACTAAAGTAGTATGATGTGTCACGTGCAAAACAACAGAGATGTAAAAGCGGGCTGATGCAGTATTCTTTTAGAAACAGAGGAATTGCCACATAGCCATAATGAAATGCAGTGTTTCACGAGGAATTCCTTCATATATATGAATGAATGATGTAATCTGGGATCAAAGAAAGTTGCAAATACTGTTTTGAATAAAATTAAATGGTAGCCAATTTAACATTTGATGTTTAATCATAGAAGCCTATAGCTATGCTAATGTTATCAACATTGCTTGTGGTTGAGCAGCTTTAGTATATAGTATATCTGAACAATGAGAAAATGAGATAAAAATTGATACTCTGTTTCTGTGTCCTATTTCAGTTCCAGAATGTTATGCTAACGTAACAGTGGAGAGACAGTGGATTTCTTTAATCAGGAGGTCTAGATTTGAATACCCAAGGTTTGGATAATAGGGAATTCTGTTATAAACAAACCTTTTGAGTTGATGACACAGTGCTTAGTTACACTATTATTAAAAAAGGAAACATATTGACAAGTTTCATTTTCTGACATGTTATATCTCAAGCACATGAGGGATCTGTAACTATTTCCATTTTAGAATGGTACCTTGGATTCAAAGGATAGCAAAAAGCCATCCTCTGTGTCTATAGTTTCCAGCCTGTCTTCCCCAGCTCACATGTTTTGCCTCTCCTCCTTCTCCCTACTAGGTAAAGGTAATGGGACCCCTGACTATTAGGTCCAGTCGTGACCGACTCTGGGGTTGCACACTCATCTCGCATTATTGGCCGAGGGAGCCGGCGTATAGCTTCCAGGTCATGTGGCCAGCATGACAAAGCTGCTTCTGGCAAACCAGAGCAGCACATGGAAACGCTGTTTACCTTCCCGCTGTAGCGGTTCCTATTTATCTACTTGCATTTTGACGTGCTTTCGAACTGCTAGGTTGGCAGGAGCTGGGACCAAGCAACGGGAGCTCACCCCGTCACAGGGATTCGAACCGCCGACCTTCTGATCAGCAAGCCTTCTGATCAGTGGTTTAACCACAGTGCCACCTCTAAAGACCTCCCTCCAGCCTATGTCATTCAAAGTTGAAACCCTAAATCTGGCCTTTGCTACTCACTCAGAGCTGGGGAGAGGGAGAGGGATCCACCCCTCTGCTGTCCAGCAGTGTTTTCATTGCCAATCGCTGTTAATGGGCCCGTAGCTGCTGAGGTCCTCTCACAAATTCCGCAAAAACAAATTACAGGTGAGCTTGCAATATCTCCAAATCTGGGAGAGTTGTGTACAGCTTTTAACCAAATGAAAAACAACAAATCCAGTGGACCTGATGGGATACCTGCCAAAATCTTCAAAGTGGGCGGAATTGAACTTGCACAACAACTTCACAAGCTCATCGAAAAAATCTGGGAAAGAGAAGAAATCCCAGCAGACTTTAGAGATGCCAAAATTATCAATCTCTTTAAAAAAGGTGACAGAACTGATTGTGGAAACTATCGAGGCATCTCTCTATTAGCTGCAGCCAGCAAAATTCTTGCAAGGATCTTAGCAAACCGTCTCGTAACAATATCTGAGGTGACCCTTCCTGAATCCCAAAATGGTTTTCGGCCTTCTAGGGGACATGATTCTCACCGCTCAACAGCTTCAAGAAAAATGCAGAGAGCAAAACCCTGTATATGGCATTTATTGACCTGACTAAGGCTTTCAACACTGCAAATCATAATGCCCTGTGGACTGTCCTTCTGAAAATTGGCTGCCCAGATAAATTTGCAAACATCATTTGGCTTCTCCATGATAATATGACAACAACAATCGCAGATAACAATGGCTCTCAAAGTGAGCCATTCACAGTGGGATCAGGTGTTAAACAGGGTTGTGTTATTGCCCCAACTCTATTCATTATTTTCATTGCCATGATCATACACTTTGTCAATGGGGAACTCCCCACCGGAGTAGAAATCATATATCGAACAGATGGAAAGCTCTTCAATCTGAGCAGGCTGAAACCAAAGAGTAAGGTTATCGTAACTTCTGTCATAGAGCTTCAGTATGCTGATGACAATGTAGTGTGCACACACTCAGAGGATGACCTCCAAAGTCATGTTGTGCAGATGCCTGATGATTGCCTTCCAAAGCAACTACTCTATTCCGAACTTAAAAATGGAAAGCATAATGCTGGTGGTCAACAAAAGAGGTTTAAAGACTGCCTCAAGGCAAATCTTTAAAAAGTAGTATAAACACTGACAACGTGGAAACACTGCCTGCGAGCGGTCCAGTTGATTACCAAAGGTGTCATGGGCTTTGAAGACACTCGAGCTCAGGACGCAAGGGAGAAACATGCTAGGAGGAAGGCATGCTTGGCAAATCCACACCATGATCAACTCCCGCCCATAAACCAATGTCCCCACTGTGGAAGGATGTGTGGATCCAGAATTGGCCGCCACAGTCACTTACGGACTCATTGTTAAAGCTGTGTTTATGGAAGACAATCTTACTTGGCTACGAGTGATCGCCAAAGAAGAAGAAGAATGGTCCAGTACTCTGCTCTTTCTGTTTCTTGTTAATGGCCCATCATCTCTCAGGCAACACCCTGAGCAAAGAAAACTGGTTTGGCTTGTCATTTTGACCCTGCTAGATTCATCATCTGGCAAAGCGGGTTATCCTTCATGGAGAGCCCATGTTGCGGTGGGGGTTAACAGGACACCCACCCTCCTGTTGGGTGGGATTGTCTAGATGACCAGGGCTGCAATTGGTGGATTCTGTTGTGGGGAAGATTTGAATGTTGCAATTTTGTGGACAGCCCACTGGCCTTATATTCCTGCTCGCAGCGTTGGGCTTTCTCTTTCTCTTTGCTGGGAGCTTCGGATCACCCCCCCCCCTTTGTTTAGACTGTTGCATTTGACCTTGCTATGCCTGTCATGGGGTCGTCTGCTTTTGAGGCAGAGGCCTGGTATGAATTTTTCCATTTGGCTGACTGGCTGGTGCCACTTGGTTTTCGACTACTGCATAGCAATTCATCACAACTTGTAAGGTTTGCGGTTAAGCATTGGTTCATAAATTGGTTGGTGGAGGGATCACGATTGGTTGTGCCAGTCCCTCCTATGTTGTTGGTTGGTGGAGGGGCCAGAATTGGTTGTTGGTTGTGCAGGCCCCTCCAACGCTGCTGCTGCATGGGTGAATTCCATTAAAGGAATCTAGGGGCTCTACATGCTTTAGTCCGTACCCTGACAAGGGGCTAGGGCAGGCACCCCCAAACTGTGGCCCCCCAGATGTTTTGGCCTACAACTCCCATGATCCCTAACTAACAGGACCAGTGGTCAGGGAAGATGGGAATTGTAGTCCAAAGCATCTGGAGGGCCAAAGTTTGGGGGTGCCTGGGCTAGGGCCACGCAAGAGCCCCTGGGAGCATTTGGCAGAGAGGCGAGGGGCCAGCCTTCCGGCTCCATTCTCTCCCCAAAATGCTTTCCCCTCACTGACTTCAGGAAGTGGGGAAGTCAGTTAGTTCTGTCTTAGAGACAGATGTATGATGTATGTATGGAACCAATGCCTAAGCAACCACTCACATTTTTGTATTTAAATAAAGTTGTGGCCAAAAGTATGCCAAAAACCTTAAACTTAATTTCTGTGTGCTGTGTGAGTTATTAGGGGGGTGTCCTGGGGACCTTGACACGCAACTTCCCTTAATACTCCAAGCACTGATTTATTCCTAACATTTACTAAATCTAGTAATTCAGGGGGACCTGCCCCCCTCAAACTAATAACACATTTAGGGGGATTTAGCTTCCCCCAACTCATAACAATATATTAGCTTTATAATACTTTAGTGTAGTGTGTCGTCTTCAGATTTGTCTCCACTATTCACTAACTAGGTGGCCTTAGGAAATGAGCCTCCGTACCTATGCGTAATAAGGGGCTGATAAGAGTGACTTGCCTTTCAGAGTTATTGCATGGACAAGCAAGATAATGTGTGTGTGAAGCGCTTTGAAAACTCTGAAGCACTGAATAGTGCTGAGGAATAATATTAATATTACTATACTATAAATACAACATAAAATGCAGGTGAAGAACTATAGGAGGTGATTTTCACTTAAAAGAGGGTAGCTAGATATCCATGTACTCGGAGAAAGCCTAGGAATATTTTACAGCAGACTTGAAATAGCTATCTGGATTTTAAGAGAGAGAGGCCAAGAGAGAGAGAACATAATTTCAAAATCCTTAGCTTATTTTTAATTTATAGTCCTTGGGAAAAAAGAGAGTGGATAGCCCAATCATTTATATGCCTGGGCAAAAGCAATACATCTATATAAAAGTACAGTGATATATTTCTGTTGCTAGTTTAATGTGCTGCTCTGTGCCCTGCGTGTTCTGATTCATTGGAGAGCAGCAATCATGTCGACAGGAGCTGTTCTTCAGTTCCCATCAGCGACAACTAAAGGCCAATTCAAGGTTGTGGTGGGGTCATGAATCTAACACAGTCACTGATAGAACAATTTCCTTTCCACATGACACTGTCAGAGGGACACACCGGGAATATACAGTAAGAGCAGCCGTTGGTATCTATATCTTCTTTCTCTTTGCTTATCCACCCCACAACCTCTTTCTCTGCTATGAATCCACAGTGGCCTTGGGGAAAAAACTGGACTCATCCTGGCTGTTAGGGTTTCTAGGGTTGCCAACTTAAAAATAAATAAATCTCTAGCTCCTGTTTTTGTGCCTTTAACAGCAGGTTGACATGCAGACACCTGCTGGTGCTAATGTTTGTTTCCGTGCCAATACGAGCTTCCCTTGCTGATTCCTGCAACTAAACTGCCTCTAAAGGGACAGGAAATAGTTTAAAGGCAAAGGACAGATAGTTTCTTCTGGTCAGTTGGCAATGGTACAGTTTACAGAAGTGATGCCCCACTATATAAACATATGTGAAGTCAATGGTTAAGAGATAGATTCACATCAACATTATCTATTCAGAAACTGCTGCACCACTGGCGTGATCTATAGGTACCAGAGTCAATACGATTGTCATGATTTCTTTACATGTCTATAGGCATTAGAAAATATATTGCACAAATGCTGAACAAAGCAGAAATGATTAAAAACAATGCTTTAATTCAGCTCAGTTGCATGATGCTTCTGTTTCTACATGCTTCTGATAGAAGCATTAATAAATCTTCCTGACTCCCTGCCCTGCCCTTGCTGATCTGAACTGAGGTACCGTACTACATAAGACAAGACTGCTAGATCAAACCAAAAGTCCAACTAATCCAGCATTCTGTTTGCGTGTTCAGACCCAGAGACCTCCCCCCTAAATAAACTGACACTTGACTCAAATTTTAGTTTGGTTTTTGGCAAAATTTAGGCCACAATTTTATTGATTACAGAAAGTGAGTGGTTGCATAGGCTCTGGTTCGACTAGCTCCCTGCACCCTTGCAGGTAGTGCTGACCCAGAGCTCTATCATAGGTCAGCCAAGGGTGAACACCTGGATAGGCAGAAAGCCGGGGACAGGCTCTGTCTGCCACTCAGATGTCCCCCTGGACTCAGGCACAGGCACCCCCTCTCGGGTTGACCAAACCATTTAAGTCCCTGGATTCCTTTAATGGAATACCCTTCACATAGGGATGGGAGAGCGTTCTCCCATACCTATTACCTGAACCAGTGCCTATCCGCAACTTTACAAGTTGTGACGATTTGCTACGTGGCAGGCGAAACCCAAATGGCAACAGCCAATCAGCCAAGTGGGGAAAATTCCTGCCGTGCCCGTCCCAACGACAGGTGACACACGACGACATAGCAAGGTCAAGCGCAACAAAGCCCTAAAATTAGGGCGAGGTGGGCGGGTGTTCCGAATGCACACACCGAAAGAGGAAGCTCTGGGTCCGTTTGGACTACACCCCATTGGCCAGATTGAACCCAACATTGAGGGACTTACCAATCGGGTGTTGTGGTTGACCAATCTTATGTACCCACAACAAAGGAAGTCGGTTTCCAGGTCTCACCGCAACACATGCCCTCTTTGAGGGAGGACACGATTTCCCACAATGACCTTAGAAGCAGGAAACAAAGGCAACAGCTCTCTCCCATTTGTTGTTCCTGGTATTCAAGTAGTCTATTGGCCCTGACCGTGGAAGCTCCAAATGGTTATTATGACCAATACTCACTTAATGATTTCTCATCTTCCATATATATATATATATATATATATATATATATATATATATATATATATACACATACACACACACACACACACACACACACACACACATACATAAACAAAAAAGAAAGCCAAAGAGCTATTTAAAAATAAGCAAAAGCAATATATAAATGAATAAGCATAAATATACTTAATGCAAAATAATGTGACATGTAACATAACATAAAAAACAAAAATTGTTCATACTTTTATCTATTCTATTATATGACTATTATCATTTTGCTTTTTTAAAGTGTAGTATGAATTTTTCACTGATATATTACTTTTGCATATTTGTAATTAGCCTTTGGGGTTTTGTTTATAAGAGGCTTGCCTCTTATCTTTTTTAATGTTAATCCCATTTTAAAGTCACCAAAGTGCAGAGGTGAGAGGTCTATGATGCGTTTTAATATGGAATATTTTTCTCTCTTTCATGAGTTTTCAGCCACTGAAGGCTGGGAGAGAATGAGCTGCCTGCCATAAGGCCAGTCAGTGGGTTCATGGTGGAGATGAAGTTTAATATGAATTCTACCAGAACTCTTTACATATCATAAGCCGACAGAATTAGGTTCGTAGGTGACAGATGTAACAGACTACATCAGGCATCCCCAAACTTCGGCCCTCCAGATGTTTTGGACTACAATTCCCATCATCCCCGACCACTGGTCCTGTTAGCTAGGGATCATGGGAGTTGTAGGCCAAAACATCTGGAGGGCTGCAGTTTGGGGATGCCTGGACTACATTCATCAAATTTTCAAGCTTGAAACTCAAACTTCTCACCAATGATCTTCATAAAATCGTCATAACTCACTTTAGTTAATATCACTGAATTTCAAAACTGGAAGCACACTTTCATCCCTTCAGTAAGTAATGCCCTCTATTGACACATCAATGAAGGTAGAAAACTTAGAATACCAGTGGTTCCTCCACCCAAAAAGAAAATTAATGTCTTGCATGACTTTGCGTTCAGATTGTGGAATAAAAAAATCCAACTCCAGCCTTTTACAACTTGTTTTTGCTCATCAAGACATCCTTTAAAAGATAACTACCAAGTTTTTGTTGTTTAGTCGTCTTAAGTCGTGTTCGACTCTCCGTGACCCCATGAACCAGAACATGCCTTGGAAACTCTCACTTTCTTCTCAAAGCTTCTCCTTATGTCCATGGAGTTTTCTTGGCAAAATATTGGAGTGGTTTGCCGGTTCCTTCTCCAAATTACCAAGTTATCAACATTATTATGAATAAAAGGCCAAAACTTGTCATATGAAACAATAAAGAGAATATACGGTACACTCCATTTACACACTATCCAAGTGACTTACATTAAAGTGAAATACATTTGGCATCAAGGTTCCTAACCAGCAAGAATCCAAAGCACTTCATATTAAGACAGTTAATAGCAGTGGGACTAAGGCCAGCACAGTACCCACTTAATTGGGAGCAAGCTTCACTGAATGCAATGAAACTAACTTTCCAGGAAACTTCTGAGTAGGCCAGAGTTGGCAAACTCCAGCCTGTGGACCTAACCCATCGCACCAGGCACTTGTCCTGTAAGACTATTTTAGGCAAGCCATGGCCACCTACCCTACACCTGGTATAATTTGTGGCATCAGGTGTGGGGCAGGCAAATAAGGGACTTGGTGGAAGGGGCCTTTGCTCAATAAGCACTGGAAATTTGCCTTCAATCCAAGGATTTCAAGTTAACTAGATTGTGGACAGGGATCAAAATGATTAGTCTCACTCAAAGTAAAGGATGGCACGGCACTGTTATGGTTGATTGAACTGTTATTGTCCCGTCATTGTATCTCTGGGTTTTATAGATTATATGCCAATCTAATGATGTTGGAATGCATGATTACTATGAACAGCTATTATGGTGGAGGGATGGGGTGGCAAACACTTCCCACAGTTGTCATAGCTACTAATGAACTACTGCATATACCATTCATCTCTTACACAGGCCAAAATTAATTCCTACAAATATCAGAAATGGGTCTGTGCAGTTGGGGGGGGGCAGCCAGGTACATTTGCCCTGGGCCTTTGAGGGCTAAGCTGGCTGGACTTAGGTTGCTGTTTGAGTTTCTAACTTTATTCTAACAAGACTCCTGCCCTGGCGTCAGACAAGCTCCTCACAGGCCTGGTGTCCTGTAAAGGGGAGTTTTTGTTATCAGAATGTAGCTATGGTATTTGCTAATGACACTGATTATCAGTGTTTCATCTGTAGGCTGAATCATTCTGAACCAGAAATCAAACCACTGGCTGGGGTGTCTTCCTGGCTGTTTAGATAAATGAGTAAAATAAAAAAATTCCTTCAGTAGCACCTTAAAGACCAACTAAGTTTTTATTTTGGTATGAGCTTTCGTGTGCATGCACACTTCTTCAGATACAGTGAAATGGAAGTTTCCAGGCACTTATGTAGAGAAGGGGTGGGGAGGGGTGGGGATGGGGAGGGGGGATCACTCAGAAGGGTGGTGGAAATGGGTGATTGACTGACTGATAGCTGTTGATGACCGCAAACGACTGCAAATGGTTTTGCATGAAAAAGCAAGGGTTGAGATGGCTGAAGATCGCTTATCATGTATAATGAGATAAGAACCCGATATCTCTGTTCAAACCAGGTCCCTCCATGGTTTTGAGCTTGGTGATAAGTTGCAATTCAGCAACTTCTCTTTCCAGTCTATTTCTGAAATTCTTTTGTAGTAAGACAGCTACTTTGAGATCTTGTATAGAATGTCCTGGGAGATTTCCCAGGACATTCTATCTCCCAGGACATTCTATACAAGATCTCAAAGTAGCTGTCTTACTACAAAAGAATTTCAGAAATAGACTGGAAAGAGAAGTTGCTGAATTGCAACTTATCACCAAGCTCAAAACCATGGAGGGACCTGGTTTGAACAGAGATATCGGGTTCTTATCTCATTATACATGATAAGCGATCTTCAGCCATCTCAACCCTTGCTTTTTCATGCAAAACCATTTGCAGTCGTTTGCGGTCATCAACAGCTATCAGTCAGTCAATCACCCATTTCCACCACCCTTCTGAGTGATCCCCCCTCCCCATCCCCACCCCTCCCCACCCCTTCTCTACATAAGTGCCTGGAAACTTCCATTTCACTGTATCTGAAGAAGTGTGCATGCACACGAAAGCTCATACCAAAATAAAAACTTAGTTGGTCTTTAAGGTGCTACTGAAGGAATTTTTTTATTTTACTTCGATCCAGACCAACACGGCTACCTACCTGTAACTAGATAAATGAGGAAACCCTTTATCTGCCTTTCTAATATATTTTTAAAATGAAATGATTTTTATTTAATTTTTGCGAGGAACACTATTCACCGCAGCCCCCAAAGGATAAAACATTTGCATAAGGCTCAATTCACTTTAGAGTCTGCTGTATTATGGCCCAAAGTCTGCAATTCACAAATATATGTGTATCTTTCTTTTCTCTCTCTCTCTCTCTTGTGTTCTTTTTTGGGGCAATGTGTGGTGAAAAGCACTTGTGGGATGCTGCAGTATTGAGTGGGATACCAGTGGAAAGAATTGGCTGCTTAACCCTTTCCCCATCACTGAAAAAAACTGGCCTAAGCACCCTGCCCCTCACTCCCCACCCACCATTTATTTTACCTTGAGGAGAGGAAAGGATTAATTTCAGTTGAAAAATGGCTCAAGGGGGAAAACACTCACCATTTAGCAGTCCATTCCTGCCACAGGTGCTCTGCTAAAGATTGCAGTCCTCTGGTGCTCTTTCTTAGAGGAAAGTTGCAAGTATGAAACTATCGTTCAAATTTCAGGTTGGCTCCAAGCAGTTTGTTGTGATCCAAATAAATACTGTGCAGCAATAATACAATGCTCCTCTCAAACCTCCCCTGCTTGCTTGTGTACCACAGCTGGTTCCCAGGCATCCTGCTTACCTGCATCAACAGAAAATGTGAAAAGCATACAGTATCATTAGATCTATATACTGTAGTAGTTCTTTAGGGTGTTGAAAGTACCTCGTATACATAGTTTCAGTAGCCTTTATCCACAAGCCCTTATCCTGATAAGAGGCAAGGGTGGTTTTGCTTAGACAGAGAGACTGACCTGAAGCCAATTAGTGAGCTTGTGGCAAAGGCAAAACTTAGACCAAGAGGCTTGGCTTTAAATTAAAAGCAAAAGTGGGAGGAAGGGGGGATTCAGATGACTCAGCTGTGGACAAATTCATTCAGGGACCTGTTTGGCTTTCCATTGCCTACAGGTGCTGTGAGTCCTGGAAGACCTGCTCCCTACCTTGTAGGGGCCTTTTCCCATCTGGCCTGGGAAGGTGGTGCCCTGACTGACTCCAGCTGCAAAAGCTGAGGCTGCTGAACTGACTCTTGACCTGGGGTATTGCTTAGGGGTTTTTTTGGGGGGGGGTTTCCTGTTATTAATATTATTTTTTTGTATCTTTATTTCAGATCTTACGATTTATGTTGAAATTTTCAATTTGGTTGTGTACTTTTTAGAGATTTATTGTTTATGGCTACTTTTTATGTTTGCAACCATGTAACTTTTTGTATGTTGTAAGCTGCCTTGAGCATGGTTTTATAACTTTGGATAGGTGGCATACAAATAAAATGATTGATGGCTTTCTCTTCTCTATAGCTGCTTGTCCACTCCCTGTACTCTTGACTCTTGCTGTTATATTTAGAGAAGCAAAAGCACAGTCAGAGCAAAGTTGCCGTTGTAAGATGGCACAGAGCTTCTGTTGCTGCTTTCCAGGAGGGTAGCCATGTTGATATGTATTGCTCAGCAGAAAGGCAGGGTCTTGTGCAGGGGCAGGTCAAGACCTTTTGGCACCTGAGGCGAATCAGAAAATGGCACCACCCTGAGAACTGTAATTTGTTAAGAGTCATGCGCGCACACACGACCCTTAACACAGGGAAGAGTTACTTGCTTCCTTTGCCTCCTCTCTCACACAGAAATCCTCTCACACTGGGAAGAAAGGGGGCATACCCCCCAACATTTTCCCAATGAAAATAGGACCACTCTATTCATATTATTATTCATATTATTATTCATATTATTATTATTGTATTATTATTTTTTATACCCCATTCATCTGGCTGGGTTGTCTCAGCCACTCTGGGTGGATTCCAACATATATTAAAACATAATAAAACATTTTTTAAACCCCACTATACTGCCTTTGGATGGCTTGGGGGTCAGATAACACCATACCCTCCCGTATTTATCTGATGAAAGTAGGGATGTCCTACGGAAACACGGGACATTCTAGGATCAAATCAGAAGCTTCTGTAAATCCTGGACTGTCCCTGGAAAATAGGGGCACTTGGAGGGTCTGAGGGGGTGATAGATGGGGCCTTTTATTTTTGGCAAAAGAATGGAGTAGGTGTTGGCACTAGAGCAGAGGGAAAGAGGAAAGGCAGAATGTGACAATAAGGACCTGGAAAGGGAAAATGAGGAGGGGAGAAAGTTCAGGCGGAAGGAGATTAGAAGGATGTGAAGACAAAAAGGGGGTGGGGGAGAATGAAGCTCCCTTAAAATATGTCAGGATGGAGGAGGCCAAAAACTGCCTCAGTGCATTTGCAGGGGAGCTAGAGAAAAATGGGTGGCGGGGAGAAATAGAAATGCAGTAGCAGCAGCTTAAAGAAGCACAGGCTGTTGACTTCAGACTAAACACTGATTCTTTAAACTTTAATTGGGTGTGTTTGTGTGTGCTGTTTGTTCTGCTGGTAAACTGGCTGCAATGGCTTCTCCTCCTCTATCTACTGCCCCTTGGGTGCCATGGTGGTCGTCAATGGTGCTGGTGGCAGCCGGCTGAGGCCTCTTCTGGCAGCACCTGATGCTGCCTCTTCTGGCTTGCCACCTGAGGCGACTGCCTATCCTGGCTTCAGGCATGGGCCAGCCCTGGGATTGTGGCACCTTAAAGACAACTAGGTTGTCTTTAACGGTGCCTAAAGACTCCTGGTTGTTTTTGCTTCTTCTGCTTTGATTCCTTTGTGGCCTTGAACTAATGCCAGTCAGCTATCAGAAAAATCTAATTGAAGAAACTATAGATCAGACTTTGGCATAAGCTTGTTTTACATAAGAGCATAAGAAGGGCCCTGCTGGGTCAGGTCAAAGGCCCATTTAGTCCAACATTCTGTTCCTATGGTAACAAACCTGGTGCTTATAGATAGTGGTACCTCAGGTTACAAACACCTCGGGTTACAAACACTTCGGGTTACAGACTCCGCTAACCCAGAAGTAGTGCCTCAGGTTGAGAACTTTACCTCAGGATGAGAACAGAAATTGCACCGCGGTGGCAGCGGGAAGCCCCATTAGCTAAAGTGGTACCTCAGGTTAAGAACGGTTTCAGATTAAGAACGGACCTCTGGAATGAATTAAGTTCATAACGAGAGGTACCACTGTAGGCTACAGAAATTCTGATCCAGGGGTGGCTAGCTTCTGGAACTGCAGATGTTGTGGAACTCCAACTCTCATCAACCTCAGCCAGGAGGGCCACATGTCCCTCACCCCTGCTATAGTACATTGGTTGTTGTTGTTGTTTAGTCATTTAGTCGTGTCCGACTCTTCATGACCCCATGGACCAGAGCACGCCAGGCACTCCTGTCTTCCACTGCCTCCCGCAGTTTGGTCAAACTCATGTTCGTAGCTTCAAGAACACTGTCCAACCATCTTGTCCTCTGTCGTCCCCTTCTCCTTGTGCCCTCAATCTTTCCCATCATCAGGGTCTTTTCCAGGGAGTCTTCTCTTCTCATGAGCTGGCCAAAGTATTGGAGCCTCAGCTTCAGGATCTGTCCTTCCAGTGAGCACTCAGGGCTGATTTCCTTCAGAATGGATAGGTTTGATCTTCTTGCAGTCCATGGGACTCTCAAGAGTCTTCTCCGGCACCATAATTCAAAAGCATCAATTCTTCGGCAATCAGCCTTCTTTATGGTCCAGCTTTCACTTCCATACATCACTACTGGGAAAACCATAGCTTTAACTATACAGTGGTACCTTGGTTTATGAACACAATTGATTCCGGAAGTCTGTTCATAAACTGAAGCGTTCATAAACTGAAGCAAACTTTCCCATTGAAAGTAATGGAAAGTGGATTAATCTGTTCCAGACAGTCCGCGGAGTACTTAAACTGAAGCGTTCATAAACTGAAGCGAACTTTCCCATTGAAAGCAATGGAAAGTGGATTAATCCGTTCCAGACGGGTCCGCGGAGTACTCAACCTGAAGCGTACTTAACCCGAAGCATGGGTGTAATTGGTTCTGGAAGTCTGTTCATAAACTGAAGCGTTCATAAACTGAAGCGAACTTTCCCATTGAAAGTAATGGAAAGTGAATTAATCCGTTCCAGATGGGTCCGCGGCGTTCGTAAACCGAAAATTCGTAAACCGAGGTATTAATAAACCGAGGTTCCACTGTACGGAACTTTGTCGGCAAGGTGATGTCTCTCCTTTTTAAGATGCTGTCTAGGTTTGTCATTGCTTTTCTCCCAAGAAGCAGGCATCTTTTAATTTCGTGACTGCTGTCACCATCTGCAGTGATCATGGAACCCAAGAAAGTAAAATCTCCTTCATGGATCACTCCCTTCTCGTGGCGAAGGGGCTTGAATAACTCAGAGAAGATTTGAGCTATGCCATGCAGGGCCACCCAAGATGGACAGGTCATAGTGGAGAATTTTGACTAAATGTGATCCACCTGGAGCAGGAACTGGCAAGCCACTCCAGTATCCCTGCCAAGAAAACTCCATGGTATGGTACATTGGTACCACACTAATATATTGCCTCCTGGCCCTCTAGTGATAAATTCACTAACAACTAGATAATATTGCCAGTTGAAACTGACTTTCAGTAATGGGGAGATTTCCAGTGAAAAAGTATTCCTTCTTCCCACAGTAAAAATTCCAAAACATCTAGTCAGAATTTCTGGCACTTTTGTATGTTTTTTTTTTTTTCCTGGGATTATCCACAATCGCTCATAGCTAGCTAGTGCTTTGCATCAGAAGGATTGGAGTCTGTTTTAGCAGCTCTGCTGTCCATGCAGGGATTTCAGAGCACACTGCTGTGTTTTGTAGCTGGAAATCCATAACTTCAAATAAGAAGAGCAACATTCGCACATTGATAAAAGCTTCTCCAGGGTAGGGTATTACAGAAGCCTTCTGAAGCATGGAGAAAAAGCTTCCTTTCCTAGTACTACATTATAGGAGCTGTCTAGTACAATCATCATCATGGAACATGATCAAACTCTAGGTATGATTTGTGGGCAGTTGGATTACATAATTCATTAAACTTTGTTTCTGAATGACCAGGTGAAAAAGGCATGGTTAAAGCAGCTGCACATCGACCATCAGTAGGCAACAAAAGAGGGACCTTTTCTTTTACCAGCTATACATGCTGAATTAAAGCTGTGGGCTCGAATGCCATTTTTAATACTCTCCATGCCACCTTAAACGCTCACAAGTCTTCTTGTGAACTTGTCAACCTTCACCAGAGAAAAACCCACATAATAGCAGTGTATTCATCTAGGATCAACTGAAGTTTCCTACGCTGTTAGGAGAGAGGTTGACATGTCTTTCTGTATTTCCTAAAATGTTACACCAGGACTCTAATAGAAGTTGGCTTCAGGTGTTATAATCAAGAAGATGGACAGGTGAATCCATCTTTTCACTTTTGATATCTTTGGTATAACAAAACAGTTTGGGGTATCCCCCATGGTTATTTGCACATGACTACGGATACATATCAACATCTGCTTTTGCCACTCGATGGTAGCCACTCAGGTCACCCATTGTGAATTAAGTAAGTGACATATTTTGTCAAAACTAAAAAGGATTGGATTCGGAATTCTGCCTATGGATGGAGGTGAACAGAAGGTGACTTCTGGCATAGAAGAAGGCACCAACTCAAGAACAGGAGAAGGAAACAGGGAAGAAGAGCAGATGACCTTCAACAGGAAGGAAAAATAAGGAAGATAAAGGTCAAGAATAGAAAATAAAGCATTATGGTATAAAACATAAGAACTAGGAGCTTGAATGTGAACTGGAAAATGTCAGGAAGCCAGAATTCTGAATTAGGGGAAGTAAGGGTGAAATGCAAGGATAAAAGAATATTTTAAAATTTTGAACTGGCCAGACAAGAAGTGGAAAATGCTTAACTGGTTTGTGTGCTGGATTTCAAAACTGCATTTCTGGGACCATTGTTCCAGAGAAGTCTCCAAATGACATCAGTCTGCATCTGGAATTAATTGTTTCATGATGGAGTTTGCATTTCCCTCAGTCTTTTCTGAATAATTAGATGTATTTTCTCTTTGAATGCAATGGGGCTTTTCAAGAGTAAACTATTGCTATCTTAATCCTATCAAAGCCAGACAACTTTGATGAACAAACACTATTTTTAAAAACTAAACAAATTACAAATGTTCAGGTTTTAGATGGGAATATCACATAAATTTGCTAATGAATATTTGGCCGCTGAAGCAACCAGGGCATTATCCAGAAGCATAGCAGAACACAGGCATTTGGAAGACATTTACAGTAGGTTTTAAGAGGACAGTGTTCATCGCTGTGTTTTAGAAGGTAGAATAAATTTAAAGTGCTGCTGCTTATTGATTTATACTCTTTATACTGGACATGGCTTTTTATTAAAGAAAGCAGATATTCAATAGTGTTAACTAGTAATGGGAATTGACTTTTCACTAATTGCACAGAGGCTGGCATTAATACACTTTAATAGAACCTGGGGCTTGTCTGCTCCTGATCAATCCTGAAGGTTTTTTTTTTTGTGGGGAGGGGGGAGGGGGTAGCTGTGGTCAAAGATTCCAGCAATAAGATTGTGAGAGATATTTTTCACTTCTTAAAAAAAATAATCCATTTAATAGGACAAGGGCCATTACTTGATGGAATAAGCTAATTAATGCAGAAGCTTCATTTCATGCCTTGACTCTTGATGGATCATTATTTCCATATGGTACACCATGCTGGCCTTTATCTTTTTGCATGAGAAAATGTTGGCTGTATGCCTGTGCACATACCTACAGTGTAATCAATGGGACTTCCATATGCCTTACTGTGTGCAGGAGTGTTCTAGGGCCGTGATCCAGTAAGTCAGCCCCGTATTCTGAAGTGAGGCTTCCCTCTTGCTTGTACAGCTCTGTCTGCTTTTGCTGGCAACTGTAACTTTAGCTGCACATGAAGCTATGAACTGCAGTCTGCATAGTTTAATCTGATTTCTCAAAATAAAGTGGTCAGGGCTACAGGGAAGCTACTATCCGTCTTGTAGACTATGGTATATTTTGTTTCATGCTGCTATGTGCAAAATCACTGTACATGTTACTAATCCCAGCCGGGTGACATGCTGTTTTTACATGATACTTAAACAATCTCTTAGAAGGCTGATTAATATAACTATTTTCCTGAACATGAGCTAATTTTTTTTTACAGAGGATTTGCTCGTGCTAAGCTCATCTTCAAAATGGCTGAACGTGCGTTCATATCAACATGTCCCAAGAAATCCTTCAATGTCTTGAACCAAAATATGCAAAGTCAGAGCAGCTCCAATGAGGAGGAGGAAATATACATTTTAGAAAAGCACTACTCTAGTCCTGATGAACTATTACGGTAGCAGTTGTCCCTATGATGGGTGGGGACAGCCTTGCTGTAGGGGTAAAGTCATGTGGCAAGACATTCCCCATTTGTGTGTGTGTTCGGGTTGTTTATAAGAGGTGTACACTTTTTAGCACTGTAGCAGTAAGCTAGAATTAAACTTTTTTTTAGAGTGGTGAAGGCAAGCTTGTGCTGGACCCTCCTGGCAGATCTGTGCTATATAGCAGCACAGATCTGTCAACAGCTACCATAGCACTGATGGGTTAAGGTGCAGAAGAATATACCTGAAACAACACCCAACACACCCCCAGGTATCATTAGTGGTGGAAGAAAGCTCTTGGGGTGTTGCTGAGCAATGCTGAGCATGATGGGTGCGAGGCTGAACAAATTCCTAGAATAAGCCTGGGTAACTCAATTTCCTCAACAACAAACACCAGCATTGTGATCACAGCTCTTCTAGGGTCAGTGCTGTTGCAAGACAGATCTGGGAGAATGGGAGCATTTGAGTGAAAAAGACAAGTTGGAAGGGAGGGGGAATGGCTAGGATTGGCACATGAAAATTAAAACATGGTGACACTACTGCTTTTAAAATGTAGCTACTAGGTTTTTTAGAAGTGATAAAGGAATGACTGCCATGTTCTGAGTGTTGCGATATAGACACACTGTTTACAGCAATGGTGTCTGAATAGATCAGGGGTAGGCAACCTAAGGCTCAATTGCCTTCTCAAGCCGGCCCGCGGGCAGTCTGGGAATCAGCGTGTTTTTACATGAGTAGAATGTGTCCTTTTATTTAAAATGCATCTCTGGGTTATTTGTGGGGCCTGCCTGGTGTTTTTACATGAATAGAATGTGTGCTTTTATTTAAAATGCATCTCTGGGTTATTTGTGGGGCATAGGAATTTGTTCATTTCCCCCCAAAAAAGTATAGTCCAGCCCCCCACATGGTCTGAGGGATGGTGGAACGGCCCACGGCTGAAAAAGGTTGCTGACCCCTGGAATAGATAGTTTAGACCAGGCATGTCTAAAGTCTGTTTTGGGGGCCTAATGTGGCTGCTGGTTGATTCAAACTGGTCCCCATGGCAGTATATGTCCTGGGGTAAAATCTTAAAAAAAGCTCAACAACTTCTTAAAATCTTAAAAAAAGCTCAACAATCCTTAAGAAAGCTCAACAACTGTGGTCGGCCCTCACGCATGTTCACTTCATCAATTCTGTTTGGCATGAGACAATTCTCTTTGGCAATTCTGTTGAGCATGAGACTATTATTCTTAGGGTCATGGGCTCAAGCCTGCATTAAAAGGGTTGGACTAGATTACCCCCGTGGTCCCTTGCAACTCTACAATTCTATGATTTTATTAAATAACTGCATGTCAGGAATACTTTGCTTTGGTCTATCTCATCTCCAGTGTATTCAGCCATATGGTTAATCCCGCCGTCATTGTATGAAACATGCGGTAGTAGTAAGATGGAGTGTTGCAGAAGCTTCAGTAGGTTTTTTTTTGGGGGGGGGGGTGTTTCTGATTCTCCACCCCTATCAGTATTTTCTTGCCGATACCTCATTTCATCAAATGAAAGATCAAGTGCAGCTTATTATTCAGAAGATAACCTGTCAGTAGCTTAGTATGGTTCCTATTTCAAGGCTTGTTATGTGACTAGCAATAAAATGTGACTAATATACTGTTAATTAATATCATGTCCTCCAGCTAATTTATCACATTATTAATCAGAGTGATAAAGCTGAAGAGAAGTAAGCTTACCTACAGTCAATTCAAAAATAAAACTCGTGCGGCAGGAGGGGGGGAGGGTGCCCCAACCAGAACTAAACATCTGAACCCTCCTGAATGGGTGCATTGTGTTTGCTAACCCTTTAACTTGTCCCACTGGAATATGTTATACAGAACGACAGAATTTAAAGTGAAAGGGCAACCAATTCTGATCATAACCTTGGCTTTGCACTTCAAGTAATTATCCTTTAATTGCATTACACTATTTGAAATAGAGCCATAATTGGAAAAAAACAATTTGACATTCCCTGATGCTTTCTCTGACATGCGCTATTTGCTTTTTATTCAAATGTAAATTTTCTCTATAATACTGTCAAAGTAAAAGGAGGGGAGAAAGAAAGCAAAATTGAAATGTCAGTAACAATTTCTGACATACACAGAGCATCAGCAGCAAGTGCAGGGTAGCAGGCGAGATTCAAAAATGTAAAATGAGCATAAGCAGAAAGGGAAAGAGGTGGGGAAGCCAGAAGCTCCCTTTCTTAGGGATACATGTCAGTTTTGTATCATGCTATCAAAATATCAAACAAGCTATGAGCTGTAATTGTGTGATGAACGAGCCTAGTGAAGGAATGAAAAATCAAGATGGGTTTTCAGCTATCATAAGATTCCAGTCAAATGCTTTCCTATTGAGAAATCCCTATGATTTGTTGAAAAAACAGGCCTACTGCAGTTGTGATTGTGTTATGTACTGAGCTGAATCCTAGAACAATAGGATTCAGAATCAGCGGGAGCTACCCAATCCAACTCCAGGTGGAAGTGAATCCGCAACCTGATTGGCCTGCTGGAGCAGCCAATCAGGCGGCTGGCAGAAGTGAATCTGCTACCTGATTGGCCTGTAGGAGCAGCCAATCAGGCTGCAGGCAGAAGTCAATCCATAATATAATTGGCCCACAGGTGTAGCCCTGAAGTAGCCAATCACGCAAGGCCCATTGTGTAAATAATGTATATAAGCAGATGGTTTGGGGAAAAGAGCCATTCGTCTTCTCTTCTCCTCCTTGATGACTATGAGCTGAATAAAGAGCATGAAATTCACTCTTGACTCCGAGTATATTTCAGATTGACTGTCTGCAAATATTGTTTATATATATATATATATATATATATATATATATATATATATATGCAGGAGAAATGGGAAGAGCAGAGACCTAACTTCAGCCTTTGGTGAGCCAACTCCTGCCCATGCCACCCATCTCTCTGCTTTTGGTGGCCCCAGAGTCACATGCAATGTTCTGTTTGTTCCAAAATGCAGAGCTTACATATGGGCAAGCCAGTACGAATTTTTCACAAGTGAACTTCTGGGACGATTTATGGTCTCCTGTGCAAACATGACTGAGCCCCCGTACTCTCAACAACTGGGATTGCCTGGAGATAGTCAAATGATCTCTTTTTAAATACCGCTACCTTTTTTGCCCCCGCTCCCCCCATTACTACGCCACTGTGCTGCTGATTATCTGCCTTGTTGTTTGGTTTGCTCGCATTGTATGACTTTTAAAGCATGTTATTGTTGATAGCCTGTTGTTCCAACTTCTTTGGTGTTGGAAGGGGAGAATCTGAAGATGTTAATAAATACTTCTGTGTTTTACAACCCCTCAGTTACGCACTGGGGCTGGATCTAGACACATCAAAGAAGTGTTTCACTTTAAAGAGTTGTAAATTTAAGCAGGGAAAACAGGTAGAGAAAAATGGGAGTCCATGTCGCCATCTGGTTGCATAAAGTTATATCGCACATACAATGCATATAAATCGCTTTTTCTTTACCGGTGTAGCTGAGTCCTTTATTTCCTCTCGCCATACAGTGAAAATAGCTATATTAAGTCGTACATTTACAGTGTTGTGGTCAGAGTCCCAAACTCCCGCTCTTTAATAATTTAATTTTCACGGTTTTAAAATATCTCCCACCATGGAATTAGATGAAAAAAGCCTGACCTCAGAGACAACTGTGTTCACAGGCTCGAGTTGTCCATTTGCTTTCCCATATCAGATGTCAAGAGTTTTCAGCTGCAGATTAGCTGGTATCTAGTTTCTTTACAGTTATTCTAGTGGAAGCCCACAGAGATTAGGAAGAACAAGTTCCCATCTTCTTTGGGGAATTTTGTTCTTCTGTTTCATCAGTCAAACTGAATTTCTTCTAGAGGGGTAGCAAAAGGGTCAGCCAAAGATTTCTGTTTAAAAAAAAATCCAGCACACTATGTGGAAATATGTTCTGTTAAGATCTATGGGATATGTTTGACTCCTGTTGACTCCAGGGGGTGACTGTTAAGGGACTAAAATCCAAGTGACCGATGCCATGTCCAAGTTTTAGCTTTGTGATAGTTTGGTTTCTATTTCTTACGTGCAAATAGTAGTAGCATTCAGCACCACCGTATCAAACAGGAACAGCCAATGTTACTTGATTGCTGGCCGCAGTTGTTTTCTTCTTCAATTTATGAATTCTCTGCTCACCTGGCATGCCCCCCCCCCCCATGAACAGAAGTGTCGTGCTTCATACACAAACACCCATGGTGGTTTGGGCTGCTATATTAAGTAAGTCAAATGTCCTATTCTGCAGGAGGAGGGAGCTGAGCTTCACACCTGGAGGTAAAAAAAATGGCTGGCTGGATAGCTGTGATCAATGCGTATTTGTCTGTATTGGGAAGCAAGCTGAAAGCAAGCCAATGTTTTAAGAGTTTCCTTCAACAAGCCGCTTAGAAGTGACCCTTGGTGCCACTGGCAACCATGGTGATACACCCATTTGAAACATACTAATTAAATCTGGTTTGTATTCTGATTAAACTGGCTTGTGAATTTAGGCTGCCTGAAATGCGAAAGAAAATAACAACAGAGCTAAAGAGCTGAAATCAAAATAGGCAGCTAGTTTACTTTTGTTTCCGTAGTACAGAGCCATTTAATTAATTTAAACAAAGAACGAGAGGGCGTCCGAAATCAATTTCATTCAAAGAAAGATAAGAGAATAGGCTGAATTACTTGTGCTCACAGCATACGCTTTGCTATAAAGTCCTGGTCTGAAAACATTTCAGTTGTGGTGTGAAACCTGACTCTTTGGTCAGTCATTTAGGGGTCTGTTTGTGAGTACAGAAAGGCTCATTTAAATATACTGTATCTTTTAAATATAATTGAAATTAACATCCCTACCATATCCCACCTGTAAAATGAATACCGTATATTCCGGCGTATAAGACAACTGGGCATATAAGACGACCCCCAACTATTCCAGTTAAAATATAGTTTGGGATATACGCGCCATATAAGAAATACGACCCGGTGTATAAGACGAGCCCCGACTTTTGAGAAGATTTTCCTGGGTGTTAAAAAGTAGTCTTATACGCAGGAATATACAGTAGTAATGAATGAGAGAGTTCTACTTTAACTGCATTCTTTTTGTACCAAAAACGCCCCCTGCGAAACCATTGTACAGTGGTACCTCTACTTACGAATAACTCTACTTACGAATGTTTCTACTTACGAATGGAGCTCCGTCCGCCATCTTGGATGCGGTTTAGATAGGATTTTTTCTACTTACGAATTTTTAGATAGGGTTGCTTCTACTTACGATTTTTTTCTCCCAATGCATTCCTATGGGATTCGACTTACAATTTTTTTTTGACTTACAAATGTGCATTCGGAATGCATTCAGTTCGTAAGTAGAGGTACCACTGTAGAATGAAATTACATTGTATGTATATATAGCACAAAATGACAAAGTGCTGTACACAGTCTTTCCTGACATCGTATGCTCGGTTCTAATTAAGAAACGATGTCCAGCTTTTAGAGACATCATTCGCTGGGGAGCTTTTAATGTCACTCTGCTGCACACCTGCCATCTCTCAGGGCAACGGCCTTTCCCCCATGGAAAGACTGAGTGGAGATCTCTCTCCTCCGTATTTCAGCTGGCCTATGAATGGGTAGGAACCAGCCGCACCAACAAATAAATAATATCTGAGGGACAGCGCAGAAAGAGTAGTGTGTATTTCTGGGGTGGGAGAGAAGTTTTTTTAGATACCTGAAATCGTTTTCACACGCACACTCCTGTCATAAGCACAATTTCCTTTAAAGCTAGCCCTTTTGATTTTGAGGGGATTAACTTTCAAACAAGCATATTTAAACTTCCAGTTGATGATGTATTTAATTTGTTTAACACAATTTGTATACCACTTTCTCAATTAAAAAAAGCGCTTCTAAGCAGTTTACAAAGAACAACCTACTGTATTCATTAAAGTACAAATAGAAACAAGTTAATCTAATTTTTTTAAAAACAGAAATAAAACCAGCAATCTTAAAACCAATATACACAATAAAATGGCCCGTTCAGATTACAAAGGCATTGGCTTGCATAGGTTTGCTGAAACAAAAATGACTCCTGCGTTTATACGTAATTTGTATGTGGTGCATCTTCACGTAACCGAATGAGGCCACAATGAGAAGCTTCCCCTTTGCCTTCTGGGTAAAGGCCTCATGTGCCCAAAACAGAGTGTGACAGAAATTTCAGTGGGATTTTTGCAGAATAAAATTAAATGTAAATATAACTTTCACACAACCTTCTGTTCTGCTTAGCAAATTGGGGTGTGTGTATGTTGGGGGGGGGGAAATCCACCTGATTGGATTTTTTAAATCCATGAATCACCAAATGATATCAAAACCGCTAATAAAGTTTCAAAGAAATTCAGTAGCATTAAGCAAATGAACTGATAATTGTAATTAACACCTTTAGAAGAAAAGGAGCAGTAGGTGTGGATTTTATTTCAGTAAGGGCACCAGAAGCGAGACCCACCATTTAGGAGCAGTTGAAGTGGATGATGAACTAATATGTTGTTTATTCTAAGGAATATTTATATTTTGTGTGTCACATTTTAACAAAATATAGAGACTACTTGTTATGAACCTATCCTATAAAGGAAAGCTAAAAACGAATGACAGAATGAATGAGCCTCACAGGCCCCAACCTAGTTAACGTTAGCCATGCCTAAGTCTGGATGAAATCAGTCACCATTAACTCATTGACTAGCTGCCTCATTACTTTCAAAGGGGATTAAGCACGACTTCTTTTATCCAGATCAGGGCCTTAGCTTTTGAAGCAGGCACCCCCAAACTCAGCCCTTTTGGGATTACAATTCCCATCATCCCTGACCACTGGTCCCGTTAGCTAGGGATGATGGAAGTTGTAGTCCCATAACCGCTGGAGGGCTGAGTTTGGGGGTGCCTGTTTTGAAGGAAGAAAAGGCAGTTCAATTTGGTGTGAAATACTATAAAACTTGAATTACAGTGAAAGTTAATGTCAGAGGCACGAGTGAGAAGAGTTCTGTTGCACTCAGGCCCATAGACATCTGGCTGTCCATTGTGAGAGACAGGGTCCTGGATTAGATGAGCTTTTGGACTGATCAAGCAGGGCAGCTCTTACGTTCATAAAAACTTTTGCACCTTCCTTCTCAGCTTACTTAGACATTCATTCCGTTTGGTAATTGCTGAAAGTGCCATCTGCCTTAAAGGGACATCAAAGGACTAGAAGGGGGTTAACAAACAATTTATTTCATTTATGAATCACTTCCCACAAAACATTCCAGTGATATATATATATATGTAAACCCAAACAATACAAACATCAACAATAAAAGCATCTATCCAAACATTTTCAGAGCCAATGCAGATGCAGACTGGGATAAGAACCAGGCAGAGGGCCTTCTCGGTAGTGGCACCTGCCCTGTGGTACAGATGTTAAGGAAATAAGCAACTATCTGACTTTTAGAAGACATCTGAAGGCAGCCCTGTTTAGGGAAGGTTTTAATGTTTCCTCTTTTATCGTGTTTTTTAATATTCTGTTGGGAGCTGCCCAGAGTGGCCTGGAAACACAGCCAGATGGGCGGGGTATAAATAAATTATTTGTTATTATTTATCATCATCATCATCATCATCCCCTTAAAAGGCCTGTGGGGATTATATACCGGTAGCTATATCTGAAATTTCATGCATGTCAGTTAATATCTTGACCCTCCTCCACAAAAATAACTGTTTACTTGGCCATTTTCATATGTCGTGAAGGCTGAAATTTCAATTCAGTATAGCCAAAACACAACCCATCCTGTAGATTTAAGTATCTTTCCACAGTTGCCTCCTGTGGACCCATAATCCACATTCCTTTTTAAGAAAATACGAAAAAACGTTAAACTATTTTTGCAGGCAAAACAAAAAACAAACAAAAAAAACAATGTGGTGGTGGTGGTGGGGTGACAACAATTTTTCCACACCAGGTACCACCTGACCTTCCTACGCCTTTGCCTGCAGTTTGTAACTATGTTAAAATGGAGAGGTTTAATGCGGATGCAATTGGCTTAGCTTCACTTAGGTGCAAGAGGCACTCAAGGCTGTAGAGAAAAAGGAGGAAAACATTGCTGTTCTCCCATTTATTTAAAATATTTTTTTAAAAACTAGGAGTTACTCCTGGTAAACAGAGCTACGAAGTTCTGGAAAATGTAGCGGAATGAGAAAGAAGGTCTAAAGCACACGGAGCAACAGAAAGAAGCAGATATAAATGATTTACTTATTTTATGATTAGAATATTGACTTTATCCTTAACATTTATTTAAAATGTTCCTGACCTTATAGCTTTGGCTGTATGAATTTAATCTCATTTCCTGATTTATTGCTCAGTTGGACATTGTGAACTCCTAGTGTGAATCTCTGTAATCATAAGAAGTCCAAGTGGGCTTTTTTTTTAAACCTCCTGGAAGCTAATATTAAACTAGTTTTCAGAATGCTAGTCCATGTTTGTAGTAAAGTGATGCCCTCTGCTGGATTTAATAGTGCATTTTTTCATAAAACCTTTACAATATTCATATTGTTCAACATAGTTTCTGTTGAACTAACAAAAAATATTAAAATTAGTTTAATTATTTTTAATTTTATCAAACTAGAAGCCTTCAACCAAAGCTTTTACTGGTTATTTAGAACAAATATGGAAAGCCTTCGGTCTCTCCCATCCCCATTTGCCCCTCTTCATCCTGCCCATTAAGTCCCACTGAATTCAATAGGGGTTACTTTCAGGTAGATGAGGTTAGGATTGCAGCCTTAGGAACATAGGAAGGTGCCTTAAACTGAGTTAGAGCACTGGCCCATCTAGTCCAGTATTGTATTGTCTACAGGATTTCCGACACTCCTAGCTATACCTGGAGATGCCAGGGACTGAATCTTGGAGCTTTCATAAGCAAAGCAGATACTCTGCCCCTGAGTTTGTAATGTGCTACCAGTGAGCTTTTGCTTTCATTCCTCTTGACTATTCCCTGTCCCAACCCTTGTCCCTCCACAGCCTGGCTAGGTCTCCCACCTTTCATAGAATCATAGAGTTGGAAGAGACCACAAGGGCCATCCAGTCCAACCCCCTGCCTAGCAGGAAACACCATCAAAGCATTCCTGACAGGTGGCTGTCAAGCCTCTGCTTAAAGACCTCCAAAGAAGAAGACTGCACCACACTCCTTGGTTAGCAAATTCCTCTGTCGAACAGCTCTTACTGTCAGGAAGTTCTTCCTAATGTTTAGGTGGAATCTTCTTTCTTGTAGTTTGAATCCATTGCTCCGTGTCCGTTTCTCTGTAGCAGCAGAAAACAACCTTTTCCCCTCCTCTATATGACATCCTTTTATATATTTGAACATGGCTGTCATATCACCCCTTAACCTTCTCTTCTCCAGACTAAACATACCCAGCTCCCTAAGCCGTTCCTCATAAGGCATTGTTTCCAGACCTTTGACCATTTTGGTTGCCCTCTTCTGGACACGTTCCAGCTCGTCAGTATCCTTCTTGAACTGTGGTGCCCAGAACTGGACACAGTACTCCAGGTGAGGTCTGACCAGAGCGGAATACAGTGGTACTATTACTTCCCTTGATCTAGATGCTATACTCCTATTGATGCAGCCCAGAACTGCATTGGCTTTTTTAGCTGCTGCATCACACTGTTGACTCATGTCAAGTTTTTGGTCTACCAAGACTCCTAGATCCTTTTCACATGTACTGCTCTCAAGCCAGGTGTCTCCCATCCCTTATTTGTGCCTTCCACCCCCCCCCCCCAAGTGTAGTACTTTACATTTCTCCTTGTTAAAAATAATATTGTTTGCTTTGGCCCAGTTGTATAATCTAAACAAAATGTTAAGGTCATTTTGAAGTGTGATCCTGTCCTCTGGGGTATTAGCCACCCCTCCCAGTTTGGTGTCATCTGCATACTTGCTCAGGATGCCCTCAAGCCCATCATCCAAGTGATTGATAAAGATGTTGAATAAGACTGGGCCCAAGACAGAACCCTGTGGCACCCCACTAGTCACTACTCTCCAGGATGAGGAGGAGCCACTGATGAGCACCCTTTGGGTTCGGTCAGTCAGCCAGTTACAAATCCACTGAATGGTAGATGCCTTTAAGGCTTCCCTCTGATCTATTCCTAGACTGGTGGGCTCCAGATCTTGGAAACCTGGCCAATAGTAGCCAAAGTCTCTGCAAGACCCATCCTGCTTTGTGACATGAAGACAGTTCCAGGTCATCACTGTTTTGAGACTTCACCAATTGCCAAAGAGAGAATAGTCCGCACCTGTCTGTCTCAGCAGACAATGGAGGAGTGCGCCTTTCAGCTGTTGGAAAATTACAGTGCCTGTTGTGGCTGTAGAGACTGATATGGTCAGATGAAGCCATCTGGTTGTGCTGCTGTAATGCACCATCTGTGCTCCTCCCAGTGGTCATTCCTCCTCTGGTCACTACTATGGATGCACAACCTGTGTCAGAACAAAAGGACACATGCCTAGCTCCAAAAATGCAAGTTCAAAGAAATTTAGAGGCAGGAGCAAATGTAAACCCATACTTCAGGAATTATTTACGGAACACTTTTCAATAGTTTGCTATCTAGAAATTATGGAAAGTGAAACCAAAAAAGAAACTTTCCAACTCTTTTCCTTTTTCAAACCCAGTGTTCTTGTAGGTATTGTTTGCAATAATAGTATATAAAGGAAATTTAGTAGCCATATTATTTTAAAGATGACTGCATTTCTTTATTGTTAATGCAATATTTTTAATTATAGATGCTTTTAACCTCTGATCTGGTTATATGCAGGTATATAAATGAAGTTTTATCTTTTAAATAACCTCAATCGATAAAGTCATTTCCCAACATGATCAGTCAGTTTAAAGAGAGTCAAACTTTTAAAACTGTCTGATGAACAGGAATCATTGAGAGTTCACATATCTGAACTAAGGGAAAGCTATTTTCACAAGGTGAAAGAGGAATGGCATATACAGCAGAACTGTGGGCTTTGTAATAAAGAAGTTGTAAAAACAAGAAACTCTACAAAAGTCATTAAAGCTCATTTCAAATAGGAAAAGGGGCAGCAGTAATTTACTGGCTCCACAACAGATGGATTATAGCAGGCATCCCCAACCTTCAGCCCTCCAGATGTTTTGGACTACAATTCCCATCATCCCTGACCACTGGTCCTGTTAGCTAGGGATCATGGAAGTTGGAGGCCAAAACATCTGGAGGGCCGCAGGTTCTCAAGCCCCCTAGGATCCCCGCTGTGTGACAGGATCTTTCCTGCGCTTCCCCATCCCGCCTGTCACACAGCGGGGATCGTAGGGGGCTGCTTGGGGAAGCAGGCAGGGAGATGGCAACAGCTTGGGAAGCTGCGGGCTGTTGCTGTCTCCCTGCGTGCTTCCCCGAGCCGTAGCGCATCGGGGGACAGAGCCGAAGATCGGCGGGCGCTGTTTTCCGGGGTTGACAAGCCCTGCAAGCAGCGCCCGCCGATCTGCGTGTGACAGGCGGGGCAGGGGAAAGGCGCAGGAACGATCCTCTGCTTTCCCCCCACCCCCACCTGTCACACAACACAGATCCGAAGATCGGTGGGCGCTGTTTGCTGGGGTTGACAAGCCCCAGCAAGCAGCGCCCGCCGATCTTCGTTTGACAGGCAGTGGGGCCGCCAGTCCCCCAGAGCCCATAGGAACACATTGATTAAGTTTCAATGCATTCCTATGGGAAACCGGGACTCACTAGATGAAAAATTCGTTACACGAATTGACCCGTGGAACGAATTAATTTCGTCTAGCGAGGCACCACTGTATATAAATAGGTACCAGCGTTTCTGTGTGCTTCTCTGGTTCGCCAGAAGCGGCTTTGTCATGCTGGCTACATGACCTGGAAGCTGTACACCGGCTCCCTCGGCCAATAAAGCGAGATGAGTGTCACAACCCCAGAGACGGTCACAACTGGATCTAATGGTCAGGGGTCCCTTTACCTTTATTCTTTTGACCACTTGGCATCCTTAATGAACCAGTTCCCAGGATCCTTTGCGAAAGGGCCATGAATGTCAACATGGTGTAATAGTGGTTTAAATGTCTGGTGTGGCCCTGGCTTCTATGTGATCTGGAACCCCGACTGCTCAGTGCTCCCAACTGCTGGAGCGTTCTCCACCATTAGGGGGCTGCATCTTCGAGGCTTACCATTTCCCAAGGCTTTGTGTACATGCTGCTTAACCTTCACCTCAGGAAACTGGATTCAAATTGCGCTAAGGGCACAAGTAAAAATGAGACTGTCGACCTCCAGCCTGCTCCTGTGTAAAAATATATCCACCTGATAAAATGGCATGAACTTCACTAAAACAGGGAGCCTTTGTTCTCCCAGTTCCACGTTTCTGCAGTGAGAGAGGTTGAAGGTCAGACTTGGGATACATTTGAAATGCAGATATAAAAGCTGATTCAATCCGCAGGCCTAGCTTTTCATGGCGTTAACAGTAATTACATTTCATGAGTCTGAAAGGCCAACAGACTGAAAAGACCAACCACAGGACTTGAGAATTTGATTTTTTTGGGGGGGGACACACACCAAAAAGATAGGCAGCGGTTAGCATTTATGTCGAAGGGAAGAATATTGTTCTTTACGATTTTTAATTACACAAGCCAATAGCCGAGGGACTGTACAATACACAACTCATTTGGTTCCCACATTCATGTGTAAATAGATTCCCCCCCTCCCTTGGCAATTACCTAAAAACTGTAAGAATATGGTGGGGAAAACAGCTCCTTGGTCAATTAGCATCCTAGAAACTGTTTTGTCAGTTTTCAGTCCATTAAGTGAAATATTTGCAGTTAATAAACTTAGTGCCTAGGTTCAAATTTAAGCAACTCTAATTAGCTACACCTTTTGTATTTTTTCTGCCTACTCTTTTACCTGCATAAATTGATCCAACAGAAAGTGCCTTATGGTGCTATCCTATGCATGCTTACTCAGAAGTAAATGTTTAGGGGTTTTAGGTAACTGTGCCTCCTTCCTTCCTCCTGGGGCCTAAGATGGCAAGAAATCTCTAGCAATGTTCACCAGAAAACAGAACAAAATGAACACCTGTAAAATTTATAATGCCCATTCATATTAAACTGAGCTTTCGTGGACATCATCTCAGATGTTTAGGACAATTTTGTGAAGATACAACCTAATATTGTTCACAGCTCTATTCAGGGCAATGGTATAGACTGCAGGCATCCCCAAACTTTGGCCCTCCAGATGTTTTGGACTAAAATTCCCATCTTCCCCGACCACTGGTCCTGTTAGCTAGGGATCATGGGAGTTGTAGGCCAAAACATCTGGAGGGCCGCAGTTTGGGGATGCCTGATATAGAGCCTAATATGGCTCAAATGGTCAGTCACAAACATTGGTAGTGTTTGGTTTGTTACATACACAAGCCTTGAGCTCACTGCTCTCTCCCACTGTCAGGCTGGAGAGATCAGAAGCTTTAGTTTCATAATTAGAGTCCTATACTGTGGCTAATCTTCACTGTGGTTTATAGAAACAAGCCACTTCATAAGCTATGGTTTGAAAATGAATTGTTTCTGTAAACCAGTGGTTATCAGCCTTTACTTTTGACTAGCGGGCACATTACCAGTTTTAAGACAGTGGTACCTCGGTTTAGGAACACAATTGGTTCCGGAAGTCTGTTCATAAACTGAAACGTTCATAAACTGAAGCGAACTTTCCCATTGAAAATAATGGAAAGTGAATTAATCCGTTCCAGATGGGTCCGCGGTGTTCATAAACCGAAAATTCATAAACCGAGGTGTTCATAAACCAAGGTTCCACTGTACAGTTAATTGCTTCTTCTCCCCTGGAAAAACTCTGGCTTCTCAAAAGGATGTCCTGCTGGTCCTAACTGTGGAGATCACACAATATAGACTCCCTCCCATCAGTGATGCTGTTGCTGTCTAATAACAAGGCACATTCCCCAGTAACAGGAAAAATATACCAGTTGGCCCACCACCTCCTTGCACACACCCCCTGCACACAAACTACAGGCACATATGCATCTTTCTCACCCATACACACATTTCACATACTGTATACATTTCTCCCTTCCTTCATAGATGACACATACACAGAAGCCACACGTTGATAACCCCCCTCTTACTGCTCAGAGACGACACATACACACACTCCCAAACACCAGACACGTACATTTTTCTTCTCTCCCAAGCATACTCCACTCTCATACACATCTGTATAAACTTTTCCACTGTTATGTACATTTTGCTTCATGCCTCAGGTTTGTAAAAGGGTAGGAAATGTGGGTTTTTGTGTGTGCATGTTATTGTCTAGGAAAATATCAGCACAGCCATAAGCCCACAAAATTTTCTATTATAGGAACCCGGCGCCATCTAATGACAGACTGCCCATGCTCTCCAGTGCAAGTCACCCTTCTACATGGGGAAGAACCTCATTTACTCTAGCACTATGAAGGCATTTAAATCTATTAACCCCAGACTTTCTGATTCAGATTCAAGAGATAATATGGCAGCTACAAGTCTCTTTAACAGGTGACGCAAAGTTCAAGAGAATAAGGTGATGAGTGGGGGGAGTGTTTCTAGAGCTAAGGGAAAACTGTGAAGCACCCTTGTTAATTTTGATATTGGATGCTGTGTGTTGCTTAAGTCATCTTTTTATATCCCTGACCTTTGTCTTCTGGGTTTCCGGGGTATTTCCTGTTGTTATTCTGTTTCTCACAGCTACAATAAACCTACCATTAAAATTATGGATTGGACATTTCTTCGTCAGAGGGCAAACGGGCAAATTTAGCAGCGGATCAAAGACTTTCCCCCCTCACTGTATAGTATTGAAATGTGGTTTTTTTTGCATGTTATTATTTTGCTGTTATTATGAAACTGTTACCATGTTATTTTGCTATTAAACTGTTTTTGTAGTGTTTGTTTGAAATGCATTCCTTTTTTGTGAGCCACTTTGAGCATTTTTTTGGTGGAAAAGAGGCATACAAACAAAATGAACGAGTAGTAGTCCTCTGTTTTGTAATAAGTTTGGGCTAAGTAAATTAATAGAAAGTAGATAGAGGTATTCAGATATTTACTCTTCATTTAAAAAGAAGAAGAAGAACTAAATATGTGGCTCAAATAAATGTATTTATTAACAGGATTTGATAAATGATAGCAAATATAGAAATCTTCAGAAGTGAGTTGACGAAGAAAATACTGGTACCTGATATTTACTTAATAGTGTATCTTTGTTTGCAGTTGTCTAGTACTAGCAGTAACGTTTCAGTGTAAGTGGAGTAAGTTTTTCTGCATAATGAATCACTTCAGCATGCACTACATACTATCCGTTAGTATTCATGGAATTGACCAAAGTATCTGTGCACATAACTGCAACCTCTGTTTACTTAATTTTAATATCTGGAGCATATAACCAATACATACCTTAATCAAAAAGAAAAGAAAAATATATTACCAATGCATACTAGCCATTACACTGTATAACATTTTATAATAGATTAGTCACTGAAACACACGTCTAAGCATTCGAGGGTAAATTTGATCAATTTTTGGTTGAAGAAATTAGACAAACACAATATTTGCATTGCTGCTTCACATTTTGTTAGTGCCAGTAGATGTCAACACTAAGAAATTTAAGTTCAAGAGGATTTCATATTCCAACATGCTGCAATGCCACCTGCAGCTATTTATCTGCCAGTATCCACTTTTTTAAACTGATAGTGAGCTCATACAGCATAATATCTTCTTCTTCTTCTGCACCTTTCTACAATTCCACAAATTTGCTCAGGGGTTCCTCAACCCCACAGAGCAGATTTTGAGAGCCTGCAAGAGCAAAGTTCTGATTGCATGATTAGAAGTCTGTTCTGCTCGCACCTGGACAGCTTTGGATAAAACCATGTATGTATCTCATTGTTCAGGTGCCAAACTTTTCCCTTTAAGTACTTTTATTTTATTGTAAGCTTTGCAGAATGCCATTTTGCAGGGAGAGTAAAAAATCCATCTGTTCAAATAACTTGCCAGAAGTTAGGCAGGCTCTAAAAACAGTTTTAGGTGATGGCCAGTTTTCTGTACATAGCTGTAAGAACTTTACTACATAACATATGAAATCAATCAAGTCAAGCAAAGTTACACATAGTATTCTAAAGTTATTTTACGGGATTTAATTTTTTTAAAGTCTGTATTGATTCATACAATAGGGGAAAAACCCCAAAGCCATAGTATGGTAATACCTTTATTAGGACCTATGAAAAAGACTGTATGATATTTTGGTTGGTCCCAATAAAGCTATTTGCATACTGAGGCTTTGGAGTTGATTTAGATAGAAAAATGCTTTAAAAAAAAGAGACACCAAGTGAAGCAATTTTAAATTTAATAACCATTCCTACTGTGAATTTCTCTTTACAAGATGATTTGCTAATGCCAAATTTTGTAAGATATAATGCAACCCCAGCAAAGGTGTAATCTTAAGTCTTTTGTTAAAAAATGCAATCATAATTGATAATGAAATGGGTTCTATAAATATATATATAAATGCATACATACAAATACTGTAAAGACACAATTGACTTAATCCAGAGGCTCCTTGGATATAATCCAATGTTCTCAGACCTCATGGCCCCTCAATAAACATTTCTATGTCAAATAAGGGAGTAGCTCCACGTGGGCCCATCAGAGCAGTCATGGAACTCCAGGTTCAGGGCTATGGATTCAATCCCATCTCCTCCTGAATTTAGGGACAAACATTCACCAGCTCCTATGCAACTTTCTTGCTTTGCATGACACAATTTGCCTTCCTAGGACAGTACAGGTAACAGGATAAATTCCTGAATATAGGCGGAGTCAAACAAAACTCCTAGGATAATACTTAACGGGAACTTTTTAAGTCTTACACATTTTACCAACTAACTTTACATTTCAAATGGAAAGTCATCTATCCTCAAGGGCAAGTTTAATTTACACAGATACAATTCCTTATTGCATATGGGGTCAAAACTATGAAAATGGCCCTGCAAGAAAATGCAGCCTTTTAATTGCTACTGAAAATAAATTCTGTACATATCCTTATGCAGAGCATCGGTGATTGCAATATAAAATACATTACTCTTGGTTCCCCATTTGTGCTCCTAATGTCCAAATTCAAATAACTAACTTGCACATATTCTTAAAGGCTAAATGGGACTGTGTTGTCATTCATCCTAGAAATTCTCTGTCCGACTGCCCAGAGCAGGCATCCCCAAACTGCGGCCCTCCAGATGTTTTGGCCTACAACTCCCATGATCCCTAGCTAACAGGACCAGTGGTCAGGAATTGTAGTCCAAAACATCTGGAGGGCCGAAGTTTGGGGATGCCTGGCCTAGAGACTCAAATATATAGTTCTCAAATAAAAAACCCATAATGGAAATGCTACCTGAGATTACATCTTTGGTTTAGTCTTTTCTCCTCATCACAAGCAGTGAAATACTGTTGAAAACACAAGATAGATTTGTACTCAGATTAAAAACAAAAACCTGGAAATATTTCAAAACAGTCCGAAACTTTTCTTTGAAGTGGTGCCATCTTCTCAAAAAGCCTTTTTACCTGTCGTTAATATCTTCTACCCACCATGCAAAACACCATTATCAAATCACAAATCTACTATGTGCTAATACTGCTCATGGCTTCTAGCAATTAAAGTGGTCACATTTCTGAAATGGACAACACTCCCCCTCCCCCAAGGTGAAAAGAGGGGAGACGCTTGGGAAATGCATCTTTTCTACAGAGTACATGGTGCAAAATGCATAATACTGTTCCGATTAATACACCTGCCCATTAATAAGGTTGTAGATTTTCTTTTTTGTAAGGGTGCAAAAAGGGGAAATTAACTCTGAGCCACAACTTTCATACACCACTTCAAACACTAACTGGAAATCTGAAGAAAATTTATGCATTTTTTGTAAGTGAAAACCTTTGGCATGTACGCTCATTACTTGAATTCAACATGTAATCTATAACGCTTGCTTATTCCTTATAGTTTCTCCTCCTTCTATCTCAATTTGCTCATACAGCCACTTGCGATCACAGCGGCATTCAGGTCCACACTTGCTAGAGTCACACTTGGGACAAGCATAGAAACATCCTAGGCAATCTTCATCAAGACAGTCACAGAGGTCTATCCCACTATATAGCAGAAGTCCTTGGCTATCGTACACTTTGCTCTTTGCTGGTATGAGTTGCCTGGAGGAGAAAGAAAGCAGAATTAACAGCAATCTGTTAACAATGGATTCCATTTTAAGTCACTGGCAATTCAGTTTAAATCTACTTTTAGGGGAATTTGCTCTGGATAATCTTATGCCAAGAATCAATAGCCATACATTACATTAGCCACAGAGACTGCCAATGAATTTTGGGCAAGTTTAGGCTCCAGGGAGGCACCATCTATCTATCTATCTATCTATCTATCTATCTATCTATCTATCTATCTATCTATCTATCTATCTATCTATCTGTATAAATGTAAACTGGGTATGTTCCTTCGTCTCCAATGTTCAACAAAACCGCTTGACCGATAGCTTTGATATTTGGACACAAAGTCAAATGTGACTACCCGAGTAACCCCATACCGTTTTCAAAGACAGATGTGTCACCTATGCAAGGTAAAACCCCCAAAACACTGTGTTTCAGAACTCACAAATCATACAAAAGTGCATGCTGGGAGCACAGGAGAGGTTGCAAAACAGCGCCCTTTAGCAACGGCTACACTGGTACTGCACCTAGGAAAGCTTCCCTCTCCACAGAATCTCGCCTCGGCTTTGCAGGCTAGGCCGAGTGGAGGTGGGGGCTTGCCTGGGTGCGCGATGGGGAGGAGGAGGGGGTGGGATAGGTAATGGGTCGGGACAGGGTGGGCCCAATCACAGGGATGAGCGGGGGGGAGGGGACGGGATAGGTCATGGGTCGGAACAGGGTGGGTGGAGTCACAGGGATGCGCCTGTGTAAACATAACACACGTAAAACAGGGGGGCTGAGGTGAGGGGAGCTATTTAACAGACTGAGCCACAGCAACGCGTGGCAGGGCCAGCTATTTACATATAGAAACATTGACAGAGTCTGTCCATGCAACAGGTTGTCATGTCTGTCTATAGGCTATGCAATTTTGTTTCCCTTCTCTTTCTCTTTGCAACAGTGGATGCAATGTACTGTACCTTTGAAACAGGGTACATTAATTTTAGGGAAGGGCACCATTACTATCTAAGGTGTGATGCCACATGTTATAACTGAAAGGAGTCTACTGATGCTGTGGACAACTCTAATCAACATTCACCTTCCTGCTTCAGTACAGGATTGATTTGTTTAGAACCACTTTGGAACAAAAAAGGCAGGATCAGTCACCTTTTAGCTATTCTGTGGATTAATTCAGATGCTCCAACAGCATTACTGTGTGGCAATTCTTTATTCTTCAAGGTTTTTTCCATGCCTTACAATGGATTTTTTTATCACACCATTTCTATGCACTTGAATGAAAAGAGATTCTATCTACTTAAGCAGACTTGAAGCAAGGTCCAGATGCAAATAAAGACTTTCCCCCAAGGGCGTGAAAGCAAGGATAAGTGTAATCATCCCGGGAAAAGAGCTCACCTGTCTGAATTGTTGGATGTGCTTTTTGTCTGCAGCCTTCTTTTTTCCCTTTTGTTTGCTTCTGGAGCAAATTCAGAATGTCGTCTTGGATTAGCAAACTGTAAGGACTTCAAGGTCTTAGCTGTACGTCCCTGAACAGATACAGACAATTTCATTGGAACTATTAATAGTTAATACTTAATGCATACACTGCCAGAGGCTTGTTAATCAACTTAGAATGCTGTCACTTCTTAAATAAAAAGAGGCACAAAGCTGGGGCCAAATGTAACAAAAAACCTTCCTGTTGAGTGTCATTGCCTTCAAATGCTCAGTTCATGAATATGAGGTGGGATAAGGTTGAGATGCCCTCAATCCCTGTCTACATGAACAGGGTATCCACCAGCAATTGCTCTTGGTCAAGGAAGATTATTACAGGTTAATACAAAAAATGTGAACAAGTGGTTGCTGTATGCTGTGGCACAAAGGATCCCTCTCCCTCAACACACATCTTTTATGAAATCTTAGCCACCTGACCACTTGTAAGGTCTCTCTAAATGGGCAGTAACGCTAGTAAGTAAAGTAAAAAAAGCAATGGCAATTTCTTGTGGAGCAGGTAAGCGAGATATGAGTATATCTCTAACTGTGCAAATTAATGGAAACCGAAATAGTGAAAGCCTACTTTAATAAATAAACCGGGCATATTTTCACTTCTCTCTTGACCTCACCTTTAAAAAAATTAACTGTTGTATGTTTTCATAGTCGGACACGACTAAACGACTAAACAACAACAACATGTTTTCATTAGACAAAGACTGGAGAATAATTTCCATTTCAAAGTGTATCTTCCATCATGCTGCTTTTTATTGCTAGAAATAGATACCCCCTCTATCAAGTGATGAAATAAGTTCTAAGAGGGCAGAATGATATCCATTCAATCCCATCAGAACTCCTACACTTTGCTCTGTTGTATGTGTAGTCTAGACCTCATTGTTCCCCAAAGACTGCTGTGGTTCCAACTCAGGGTGGATAAAAATCAATGATTTTTTTAAAAAAATCAAAAAAATCGGATTTTTTTGATTTAAATTGGATTTTTTTGATTTAAATTGGATTTTTTTGATTTAAATTGGATTTTTTTAAATAAAATGCTTTTTGAGGAAAACATATTACCATCCAAAGGTTATTCCATCATGAAATAAAGATTAGTTTTTTAATTTTGTAGTATAAGGTTGTATATGTTTAATTTTGGGGTAAATAAATTCCATTAATCCATTCACAATGTCATGCTCTTCCAGAGGTTTTTGTAAGATTATTGGGCAGTTTCTCTGCCTACAAGATATTATCACAGGTGCTTGGTTTACTTTTGCAGTTCTCAAAACTGAATTTGACTCAACAGAGATCACATGCCTCTTCTTCACAGCAAAAATGTTATAACATGAACAGAGTTGAGAAAAAGACCTTAATCCTATTGTTCTACAAACCTATGAATACAGAAGCAACCCCTTCAGTGCTAAGTTTCAAGAAGTTCAGTGAATAGAATAGAAACAATATTTTTCTGATTGTTTGGAGTGGACAGTATTTAAGTTTTTCATGTGTAGGCTGGGCTGACAGTCTAAGTTTCTTAAAATATATATATTTTGTTTTTGTTTAGCCAAATTAGTTAACAAACATGGATGTTTGTTTAAGCAAATAACATATGCTGTAATGTTATTGTTTCAGTTGAATAAATCTATTTAAATTGTTATTACCGGTATTAAGGTAATGATTATTTTTCTCCTTCCTAACTACAACAGTAAAGTTGTCCAAATATGAATGATTAACCTATTAAACTGGGGATAAAAAAACTAATATGAAAAGTTGTTATTCTAAAAATCTTCATCTACTTGCATATTAAAGTTATACCAGCAAGAATTAGTCTTTATGATTTAAATCAACTATGATTTAAATCAAGCCTTACTGACTAGTGATTTAAATCGTGATTTAAATCGTGATTTAAATCAGTTTGATTTAAATCAAATCCACCCTGTTCCAACTTTTATACATGGTTATGAATTAATCCACTTCTATTCAGTTTCACCATTCTAACGTCAAGCCCTGCTCTCTCTTCCACATTAATCATGTTAGACTTGCTTAGGGCACATTAATACATATATACATAACATATCATGTGAGGAACTGCAGCTAGATGTATTAATGCTCTATTGCCAGTTACTACATTTGAGATGATGTGAGGATATATCAGAGTGGCTTTGGTTAAGTTTTGACTAACGATGGCCGTTTCACATAATTCTTCATGTTGCACTTATCAAGTGATGACCACACATGTGGAAATTGCACAATATCTAGCATACCATTAGTACCTGAGAGTTTGTTTGTTTGTTTGTTTGTTTGTTTATTATTATTATTAATAATAATAATAATAGCTATTTTAGTGATGGTCTATGTTAAGTAAAGTACAGCCCAACCCATAGGCACAATTACTTAAAATTAAGGAACAGCATTTTCACTGGGGCTTGCTCTCAGGTAAGTGCGCATAAGATTGCAGCCTAAGTCCAATAGGTGAAAAAAATTATCTCATATACATACGTCTGAATCAAGTCTCCTTCGCTGACGGTCTTCAGAATCAACCTCTGCACTTCCATTTATTATCTGTGTACATTTTTGACAAAGTTTCCAGCCAGGTATAAACTGCCGTCCAAACTTGGCACTTAGAAAAGTTGATTCGTCTATGTCAATTGCATGCAAGTTTTTCCTTGAAAGCTTTTTGTGCATATTAAAAGGATCACAGCATGACTTTTGCAAGTCTTCATACCTATCAAGGTAAACTATAGCATGATGGAAGCAGATTGTATTGTTCTCTGAAAGAGTTATCCCAGTCCTAAGCTGAAGGAGTAACAGATCAGTTGATGATAGTTCTTGCTTAGTCTTGAATCCAGTGTGACAGGTAAAGTATGTTTTATGGCAATCGCTGCTAGCTTGCAGCTGATTTCCTACTGAACATGGATCCATTTTACTTGACCAGTACAATATATTTGATTGTCTACAGTTTGTCTTTGTCGTCCTTAGCAGCTGTTACGATTAGCCTGGAGAAAGCAGTGAAGGAAATGAGATTCATGCTGCATACTTTCAACTAGACCCAAAATAAAAACCAAAACTAATATGGATGTTCAAGGATTCAGCTGAACTATACAATGCAGCTGATTGTGCAGGCAACTTTTGCCTTTGTCTTATGATCTGTAGGCAGCCATAAGATTTTGTACAAAACCTCTGCTACCAGAATGCATTAATCTGGGTAAAAACATGCATCCGGAGTGCAGAAGTACAGCAGCTTCCATGATAGGCGTAGGTATGTCAATGCAATTGCCATACCATTTAAGAAGCATTTGAGAGGGAGACCAAAGGAATGCAAGTGACTAGGACAAGCCTGTGCTAGCCTCAGTAAGTGGATACAAAAGGAAGCTTAGCCTAGTTGAGAGTTAAGTCAGATGGATTGGCGTCCCTTGCCAATGAAAGGGTACTTTAAGAGCTACAGTGGCACTAACTTCCTCAAAGACTTCAGGCTGCTCACTGGTAAAACTGCCAAACCAATAACAGCTATCTGTATTAGTGTGACTGTTGGCATTATGAATCCAGAGCTTTCCAGAAAATAAGTTCAACTTCATTTGTCCAAAACCAAAAATGTCAAGTTGTTTAAAAATTCAAAAATCAAGGTTCTACCTAGGGTCTACTAACAGATCTGATGCAACAATCTTAATGTTTCAAAACCTCAGGGCATGATTTAAACATTGAAATTATACCAATAGTAGTAGTCTTGTAGATGTCCTTGGGAAAGTATTCTCAAGCCCATCTCTTGGAATCTTCCTGTGTAAAATTTAAGATATGTACATAGAAGCAGTTGGAACGTGTGTCTTTGTACGAGGCATCTCGTACACGCTATTCTGACTATACCAGGAGGATACACACAGGAGTATTCCCACATTAGAGATGCATCTTCAGACTGCATCCATTATCTATTTTAATTGAGGAGGGGGGGAAGCATCCTTAAGAAAGTTTTTATGAAGATTTTCTAATGCAGTTCATATTCAAGCGGAAGGAAAAGCCAGTAATTTGCAAGGAGAATGACGGAAGCAAAGCACATATGCAGAAGCTATTCAGCAAGAAGTAACATTGCAGATATCTAAATTTTGCAGACAAGCTCTAAATCAGAGCAGCAAAATAAAATAAAATCCCCTGCTGTTTTCCATCTCCTGGTCCAAACTACTGTAGTTTTTCAAAAGGCCAAACTGAGATTTTACTCAGAGCTAGGATCATTTTTAAGACATCTTCTAGGATTGGCACAGCTATGGCATTTGTTTCAACTAATTTCAGAGGTCAAAATTCAAAGAACACTGTGCTTATTATGCACAAGGTCTGCACCAAATTTCTCTTCAGGCTGCCGCCTCTCACACTGCACTGAATCCCTCCTGATCTTCTAGAGCAGATTTTTCAAGAGGGCATGATGGAATTGCTCTCAAAAGTCCCGGTATATTCCTTCTATTGTCTTCTTGAATTTATTTTGATATCTAAGCTGAAATCATTTGAGGATGCTTCAGCTGGAGACACTATCATTTTTCTTGTCTTACTTAAGAAATATTGCATTTTGCATTCTCTTTTCAGGCTCAAGCCTTCGCAGAAACATGTCACAGAGAGCAACATGTTCCAACCTCTGCAAGCATTTGCATTATGGGTGCGCAAGCATTTCACTTCTGCAGCTAAACACTGAACTTAGGCTTTTAATGGTTTGTTTAAGTTCCCACGAATTCACCACAAATTCCAATAGAACACTGCTTGTTTTTTTTTAAAAAAATATCTTATTAGTTTGAAGACCTCATCCCATTTGGGACAGAAAAAACAGATGTACAAAACTGTTTTCTGTTGTCAGACCCTGCTTAAAATGACAGGATCAAGAGTTGAATAATGTTGTTACTGGCAATATTTTACCATGATGAATGTTGCAACACCTGGTGCTTCAGTTTTGCTCACATTTAAAGAAAGGTAGGATAGCAGCAAATTTTAGTAAGAACAGAAGATGGCAAGAATATTAATTTAATTTGCTGTTGGCATGGAATTAAGCTAAACTGCTGATGCTCTATGAAATGCTCATTAAAACCATGGCAGGTGGTGCTAGAAAGCAAGCAAGCAACAACTGCTGGTGTTTACAGAAAGAATTTTGTAAAAGGGAGAAGGCACGACTACACCATCAGCAGCAGGACAGGGTAACAAGATAAAAGAGGAGAAATATCAGCAACTTCACGATTGCATTTTCCATTCTGGAGAACAGGCTTGTAATTCTAATGGACAGATTCTTCTGTGTTTGAGTTCTTCATTGTTCTTTAGCATGGCATCATGTGGTCTTCATCAACCACCAAAGGCAAAACCCGGGTGGAACAAACTGCACAAATGCTTCAACGCAATTGCAAGACTCAGGCGAGTGTGCATTAGCACACAATACCAAAAGGGTTCAGATTCTTTATTGTGCATGGGTATTCTTTTGAGGATGGGACACGGGTGGCGCTGTGGGTTAAACCACAGAGCCGACCTAGCAGTTCAAAAGCACGTCAAAGTGCAAGTAGATTAATAGGTACTGCGCTGGTACAAAAAGGCAATCCTAATAGAACAGGGGTCCCCAAACTTTTTCAGCCGGGGGCCGGTCCACCCCCCCCAGACCCTGTGCTGGGCCGGACTATATATTTTTTTTGGCGCAAGGACCCCTGCTGCGCCCCACCCCACCCCATGTTTCTCTCAGGGTGGGCAGCAGAGAGAGAAAGTCCTGAGGGACAGAGACTCCATTTTCCAGAGTTGTTAAGAGGCGGCTCAGCCCCCCAAGGGCACACCTCTCCCTCGGGTGTGGGGTCAAGGAGGGAGATGCTGCCTTCACTGAGCGAAGACTGGGGGTGTGGGGTCAGGGAGGGAGATGCTGCCACATTCATTCAAAGCAGTCCAAAGTGACACCATTAATTCTTTATAATACAGTATTGCTCTAAAAACAGATGGCAAAAAACTATAACTGTACTGGTCTTTGGCGTCTGGAGAGGGGAAGGGGGAACTTTGTATCTGAAAGTTTAAAACTGAATTTCATCATCATAAAAAACATTGGAAGAGACAAATGGCTTTAGCCACGTTTCATGGGCAGCCCTACCTGATTCCCGTTGAACTTACTGCAAAGTAACTGAGCTCTTAGCCTGGCACTGAGAGAGGGGGGAGACCCAGCTGCCTTAAGAGATGAATGAGATAAACACCGGGATGAAAAAACACACAAAAAGCGGGAGATTGATATTTTGGGGTCCTAGGGCAGATTAGGCAGGTCTCCTTTGTCAGTTGCTGCCCAGGGCTGCGGAGCCAGGAGGAGAAAAGTCAGTGGAGCTGCCTTTTGGACTCGGCTCTGGGGCTGAGGAGCTGACTGAAGCAGCCGAGCGAGCGGAAGCAGCCAAGCGGAGGCAGGAGGGGCGAGCCAGGAGCTCCGTTCAGAGCCTCTTAAAGGCGCAGCGCCGCTTTTTCCCACCGCCTTCCTGGGCACCCCCTGGGCTCCTCTGCCTGCTCTTGCAAGCCCGAAAAGGCTCCTGTCCTGCTGCTGCCTCTCGCAAGCGCAGGCACAGGAGCCGCAGTTGGGGGAGGCAGCAAAGGGGCGGGGAGGAACGAGCAGCCCGGCTCCTGCCCAGCTTCGCTGCTTTAAAGCGAGCTGCGGAGGAGGGAAGGTTTCTCCTCCGGGCTGAGAAGCTGCGCTGCGTCTCTCTCCTTCTCCGAGGACTCCGCGCCGCACCTCCTTCTCCTTTCCCCCGTGCTGGGTTCCGCTCAGTCAAGCTTCGCCATCAGCGCACACACCGCGGGACCAGCAAGAGCTGTGCGCACGCTGGTGGGTGAAGCTCGACTGAGCGGAACCCAGCACGGGGGAAAGGAGAAGGAGGTGCGGCGCGGAGTCCTCGGAGAAGGAGAGAGACGCTGCGCCACTAGGAGGAGGAGCGGCCACAGGCGGCGCCCAGGAGGAGCCCGTGCCATGCTTCCCTTCCTTGGCGCTGCTGCTGCGCTCAGGACAGGCGCAGGCTCCTGGCGGCGAGGAAGAGGCGACGCAGGGGGGTAAAATGGCTCTCGCTGGGAAATTTTTTATAAAGTGCATAATGACCATGCCGATCCCCAGACCTTTCGCGGGCCGGATTGGGAGGCCAATTGGGCCGCATCCGGCCCCCGGGCCGTAGTTTGGGGATGCCTGTAATAGAACATATAGCTGCATACAGATTTTTTGCTTTTTGTATTGCATCAGGAGTGCTTTAAATTACTGCGGCACTAGTCCTGATCTGGTATCAGTAGCTCAATTGCTATGAAAATGTAATGGTGTAGGTGAGGAAGAAAAATAGGATCCTTAAGGGATAGGCCTGTTTGCATGATTTTCCTATCATCTCCACAAAGCTACAGGCTGCATGGCACAAAACTGGGTTTGCAACCAAATGTACACTCAAAGAGCTGTAATTTACTATTTAATTTATATACCGCTTAACTGCCAAGGTGGCTTTTAAGCTGTTTACAAGTATCAATGTTACCTGAGTTTTTCACATTTATATTTAGCACATCTCTAATGTATAAATGTGGTATTTAGTAGAACTACAAATGCAGACTGGCTCGCATATTAGTCCCACACAAGTGAAGTGGCTAAATTGACAAAAACAGCTTGAAGCATTTGTCTACTCAAATGAAGGCCCAGTCTCTTTCTAAGAGACTGCATGCACACAGATTTGGACAACTATACACTGTATTGGCCTGAATATAAGTCTCACTTTTTCTCCCAATTCCAACCGTGAAAAGTTAAAGTGCAGCTTATATTCACAACCTTATGGTATGCAGCCAGGAGCGCGGGGAAAACAGCGCCAGGAGTGCAGCAAAGCGGCGCCTGCCCTGTACATAGTCCCCCGTTCTTTTCCCCAAGGCCGGGAAGGAAGAGAGTGAGGAAGGGGAAAGGCCACTGCAATGCAGTGTGGTCCCTCCCCCCAAATATGCAGCCAGGAGCAGCGAGGGAGCGGCTTATATTTGGGTATCCCCCCCCCATTTTAAAGGTGCGGCTTTTATTCAGGTGTGGCTTATTTTCGGGCCAATACGGTATTTCTCTCATATATTTTAAAGGGCCTGTGATTTTCACACTCAAAATATCACACATGTATATATTGCTAGAGTCAGTCACAGTCTGTTTTGTGAAACATGAGAAACTAGCGGAAAATGCACAAAAACAACTGAATGTGACAGTGGCAAGCCTACCTTCAAGTCTGTGAAAAGTTACTGACTGAGGGTATGTCAAAACAGTCAAGTTCCATCTACATAATCTCAGTCTCTACCTTTGGTTAACTTTCCCCAACTTAACACAGAACCCAATCAAGGCTATTTTCCAAATTATGAATTAACAGGGGGGAAAGTTACCGGTATGTTCCAGGGAACATTCTGTGTGAAAAAGAACCAGTAGAGCACTTAACTTTTTTTATTTCAAAGTGCACATGTACAACGCTTCAGGTTAAGTACAGACTTCCGGAACCAATTGTGTACTTAAACCGAGGTACCATTGTATGTATATATATGTATATATATATATGCGCATCGTTCTTCGCCTTGTGTATTCCTGGTAACATTTCACAGCCTAACCTACCTCCCAAGATTGTTGTGAGGGCAACAATAAATATGGGCGGGGATAAACTCAAAGCCGTTCGAGACCCCGCGTGGCGCAATGGTTACAGCGCAGGTCTATGACTTGGTGGGAGGCCTGGGTTCGAGTCCCCGCTCAGCCATGCAGCTCAGTGGGTGACCTACCTCGCGGGGTTGTTGCGGGGATGAAATGGGGGAGGAGAACCAAGTGCACCGCCTTGAGTTCCTCGGAACAAAAGGCGGCGTATAACTGCGACAAATTAAAAACACAGCAGGGTAAGAAGCACTAACAAATCTAGCGTATTAGCGATTCCCGACATTCCCCGTGTCGTTAAAATCGCGCGCACGTGGGAAAATAGCATTATCGTTGCAAAAGCTTAACGGCTTCCCCACTCCTCCTCCGGCGCCTACCTTCATGTAGGTTCTCCTGCGGCCCTGTCCCGCTCCCACCCCGGTGCTCGCCTCGCCCGTGGCCGCCATGAAGCCGACTGGCACCCAGCAGCTACGCGTCGACGGAAGGAAACGGCTGCCCGCGAGGAAAGGGTGGCAGCCTCACAGATTCCCTATCACGACTTCCGGCTCCCGAGCACTTGTTGGCGGGGGTCCGCCATGTGCGGGGTAAGAGGAGTGGAAAGGCAAAAGCAGCCTTCAGTTCAGATCGGCCGTGTGGTCTCAGCGCGTTCTCCGAGATGGCAGAGGCTTCCAAGCACACGATTATTTTGTTGGGAGGCGCGGAGCTTTGCTCGTTGAATTCTTGCCGCCGCGTAGGCAGAAGTTCGGCAGGACAGGCACTCCTCTGTCAGTGAGGGACACTAACAAGGAAAGTCGCGCTTTTCTGCCCTTTATGTACGGCTGAGTAGAATACCAGCCACTTGAAACTACAATGTCAAAGCGTATTTCCAATAAGTTTTTGGCAGGCGCTTGCTCCTTCGCTTCGGTTTGGAAAGTGTGGAGGCGTCAAATGTGCGCCTTCGTTCTCTACAACATTTGTTCAACAGTCCTCTTTTCCCTTTCCGGTCAAGTGAATGAACGTTACAGCTAATTTAGCATCAGCGCATGCGCAGCAAACGTACCCTCTTCTTTTCCCCGCGCTATGAAAACACAGCAACTTCGACTTCGTGTTACGTCTCGCGAGAATTCTCTCTTACACCCCGCCCTGCGTGACTTCAGACCTGCCTAGTTCTGACTACGATTGGGCTGCATTGCTGAGATTGTATGCCAGTTCTGGGTTAGTCAGTGGGAGTTGCTTCGTGATAAGTTTGGTTACCCTTTTCTGCATCTATTCCAGCTCTGCAATAATGTTTTTCAGGTGTGCTGTTAGAACTGTACACGGCATTCCAAGTGCAGTTGCACCATAGATTAGTATACAGTGGTACCTCGGTTTATGAACACAATTGGTTCCGGAAGTCTGTTCATAAACTGAAGCGTTCATAAACTGAAGTGAACTTTCCCATTGAAAGTAATGGAAAAGGAATTAATCCGTTCCAGATGGGTCCGCAGCGTTCATAAACCGAAAATTCATAAACCGAGGTGTTCATAAACCGAGGTTCCACTGTAATGGAATTAAAGTGTTGACAGCGTTATTTTAAATTCATTTTCCAATGATCCTAGCTAGCATGTAATTTGCCCTTTTCACAGCTGTCACACACTGCTGACACCCAAGGTCTCCCACCTAGTCACTGTCAGTTCAAATGCCATGCACATATATGTGAAATTAATTTTTTTTTGCCCTGATGTGCATCATTTTACAGTTGCTTACATTTCATTTCATTGCATTTGCCATTTTGCTACCTATTCTTTCAGCTTGGAGAGATCCTTTTGGAGCTACAGTATTCACAATCCTTTTTTGTTTTAACTACCCTGAACATTTTATTATCTTGAGGAAACTTAGCTATGTAGCTCCTTGAGCTGTTTGAACTACGTCCCTGCTCATTTCTAACATTTTGCCAATTATTTTTTATTGATTTTCCATAATTTTAACATATCATCACCAAATTAATACAAATTTCTCACTTATGAAAAAATTAAAAGCACAAGTCCCAATACTGATCCTTGGGGAACTCTACCTAGTACCTCCCTCCATTGGTAGAAGTCTATTTTATTCCTTCTTTTTGGTTCCTGGTTTTTCCAATATATTTGTCGAAACAAAGCCTGTGTCTATAAGCAACTTGTTTGTATGCTGCAAGCATCTGTTGCAAGCATCTATTGATTGACAACATGACAATGCTTGATGTTTTAATTATGTTTTAGATATGCTGTAAGCTGCCCACAGTGGCTGGGAAAACCCAGCCAGATGGGCAGGGAATAATAATAATAATAATAATAATAATAATAATAATAATAATAATGGATCATATACTTATTCTTCTATTTCATCAATGAAAGCCACCTTGAGAGTTTTGCAGTTAAAGGTGGTGTATAAAAAATTCTCCTTTGCCAACAGTCCTGGAAACTTACCAAGTTACTGAATTTATTGAATTTATATCCTGCCCTCCCTCCTCAAGGAGCTCAGGATGGCAAATAAAAAATACAATTTAAAAATAAAGTTGATCAGATTGTTTCACAGTCATCATTATGCATAAATCATGGACATTTTTCACTCTCATCCATGGACTTTTCAGAACTGGACCGCATGCAGAGCTATGTGTAGCCGCAAACATTTTTCCCTGTGACTTTTCTGAGATCTATTTCTAGATGCAGACTTTAGTACTGATGAAGAGGCAGCAGAGGGCGTACCAAGTCTTATTTTTGAATGTTTTGTGTATGATTCTGGATTCTGTCTTAAAAAAAGAAAAAGAGAATGAGCGAGCGAGCAAAAGAGGTTTAAGCTTAGATTTGTATGAAGAGGATCGTGAAGATTCCCCACTCACATCCATGGGAATATTTTTTTACTCAAAAGTGTCATTATCTCAGTGCCCTTCAGCTCTCTATATTGGACAAACAGGCCAAACCCTACGCCAAAGGATAAATGGACATAAATCTGACATCAGGAACCAGAAGACAGAAAAACCAGTAGGAGAACACTTCAATCTCCCAGGACATTCTATACAAGATCTCAAAGTAGCTGTCTTACTACAAAAGAATTTCAGAAATAGACTGGAAAGAGAAGTTGCTGAATTACAACTTATCACCAAGCTCAAAACCATGGAGGGACCTGGTTTGAACAGAGATATCGGATTCTTATCTCATTATACATGATAAGCGATCTTCAGCCATCTCAACCCTTGCTTTTTCATGCAAAACCATTTGCAGTCGTTTTCGGTCATCAACAGTCAATCACCCACTTCCACCACCCTTCTGAGTGATCCCCCCTCCCCTCCACATCCCCACCCCCTCCCCACCCCTTCTCTACATAAGTGCCTGGGGACTCCTATTTCACTGTATCTGAAGAAGTGTGCATGCACACGAAAGCTCATACCAAAATAAAAACTTAGTTGGTCGTTAAGGTACTACTGAAGGAATTTTTTTATATTATCTCACATAAGGAGAATTATCTCACAGAAGGAGATTGTTGTATAATATTTGTATCATCTTAGGGGCTCCTTCATACAGAGGAATGGGTGAATATGCCAGCTTCTCCCAGCTTCTCATTTTTTCCTGTTTTATGTTCAAATCTCTACTTTTCCACATCAGTGGATGGGGCAGGGCATGGAGATGCTCTCTCACTTCCCCTCAGTTGATTGTTTACACACATGTGTGGTCCTGACGGCAGTCCTTTTTCCTTATTCCATACAAGTGAATGAAGTGAGGGGACAAGTCACTTCCAGTGTGTGGAAATGCATTCCTTACATTCACTTGTATGGAATGAGGGGGAGCTGCATTAGGGAAATTAGCAAGGCAACCAGCAGCAGATGATGTGGTGGACCCTGCAATGATCATCCAAGATATTAAAGTTTGCACCATGCTTAGGGTTGCCACCTTTCAAAAAGTGAAAATCTGGACACAAAAGTTGTTTGATTTCTGCCCAGACGCTGTTTATGGGGGCTGAATGCCAGTTATGTCCAGGAAGTTCTGGATGTGTGGCAACCCTAACCATGCTGTTCTCCCTGCTGCCTCTCAGGTTTGGCATATGCTTCACAAGTTGGTCAAATGTTTCTTCTACATTGAGCCCAACGTGCAGCAGTACCAACTCAGAATAACTTTCTGGTAATCTCACACTTATTCATGTTTGGATCGCAGTGGCTTTTTATGATTGCAGCATTTATATGGAGCAGAGAGTGCCCCTCTCTGTTTATGACTTGCCTCACCTATGCATAAGCAATGGACATAGCTGTGCTGTATGTATAACAAGAGCTCCATTCTCTAATACACTCTTTTGCTTGAACCAAGGTGAATAGTTTTTGGTGTGTGAGACAATAGGCTGTGGTTGAATTCTGGGAAGAAAGAGGATCTTTGGGTGGGTGGTTCCAGTGTGAGGGAAATATGCTAGTTACCTGTTCTGGATGGAGTTGCACCCTGTCTGAAGAAGCAAGTGTGTAGCTTGTGGGTACTTCTTTGTCACAAGAGGCTCATGTGGCCTCTATGGCCAGGAGTGCCTCTAACCAGCTTCATCTGGTTCATCAGCCACATCCATTCCTTGAAAGGGATAGATTGACCATTGTAGTCAATGTGTTGTTAATCTCAGGGACACGGGTGGCGCTGTGGTCTAAACCACTGAGCCTCTTGGGCTTGCCGATCGGAAGGTCGGCGGTTTGAATCCCTGCAACGGGGTGAGCTCCCATTACTCTGTCCCAGCTCCTGCCAACCTAGCAGTTCGAAAGCATGCCAGTGCAAGTAGATAAATAGGTACTGCTGTGGCAGGAAGGTAAACGGTGTTTCTGTGCCCTCTGGTTTCTATCACGGTGTTCTGTTGCACCAGAAGCGGTTTAGTCATGCTGGCCACATGACCCGGAAAGCTGTCTGTGGAAAAACACCAGCTCCCTTGGCCTGAAGGTGAGATGAGTGCCGCAACCCCATCGTTGCCTTTGAGTGGACTTAACCACCCAGGGGTCCATTACCTTTACTTTAAACTCAGGGCTGGGTACTGTAGAGTGGAACCTCAGGTTATGTACCGATTTTGTTGTGTATTCTTCAGGATATGCATGCGGCGAACCCGGAAGCAACGGGAAGGCTTTCGGCGACTGCACCTGCACAGAAGTGGGCTACCACTGGCTGCGCATACACAAAAGCGGACTACCACTGCACGCGCCTGTGCAGAACAGGCACCTCTGGATATGAAGTTTTGGGGGTGCACACGGACCCCTGGAACGAATTAAATTCGTATCCAAAGGTACCACTGTAATGTACTCTATGTGGGGCTTCCCCTGGGTCTGGTTTCGCAGTGCCAGCTGGTGCAGAAAGTAGTGGAGAGACTGCTGATGGGGGCATCTGGCCACGGACATGTGAAACCATTGTTTAAACTTATACACAAGGCACCTACTACCAAGTCAGGATCAAGGTCCTTGCATTAATTCACAAAGTCTTGGAAAACGTAGGTCCTAGATACCTCAGTAGCTGCTTGAACACTTATACCCTAGCCATTGGAGAAGTGCCCTTGGTCATTCCCCAAGTTGGAGAGGCTCATAAGAAGAAACCAAGCCTTGAGTGTCATTGGCCCAGACGTGTGAAATGGAGATTCAGCAGTTGCCTTTTGTTTAAGTGCATGCTGCAGACTTTTCTATTCTGTCAGGAATATGCAGGCAATTAAGCATACACCTGTTCACAATAGTTACCTGATTTCTGATTTCAACTTTTCAATATAGTTTTATGTACTATTATTGTAAACCACTATGATATTTTCTATGAATAGTGGTGTAGATAGATAGATGGATAGATAGATGATGGATAGATCTCCTGTAGTCTCAAGCAGTGCACTTCCTGTATTGAACCACTGTGTGGTACTCATCTCTTTCCCATAATGTGTTTTTCTTTTGCGAGCTCTGGACTTAGGCTGGATGGTGCTACCAAATGCTCCCTCATAGCCATAGAATCAACGTAGTTGCAAATGAGAAAAGGCCATTTGTTTATGATACTTTAGCAACTCCATGCTACATGTTTTTCCATTGTTTATTCAGCCTTTGGTTTATTGGTTTAAACTATCTGATCAAGATGTATCTGAAGAAGTGTGCATGCACACGAAAGCTCATACCAAAATAAAAACTTAGTTGGTCTTTAAGGTGCTACTGAAGGAATTTTTTTATTTTACTTTGATCAAGATTTTGTCAGGCACTAAGAATATGTTGTTGTTTAAAAGAGAGAGATGATTTTTGATCAAAACAAATGGAGCAAGGCACAGTGCAAATCTAAGAAACATTTTAATGAACCAAACAAACTAACATTACTAACAGGCTAGTGGGTAACAGCATGCCTACTGCCTCTAGTATCACAGAGTTGATGTAGGACAAGATATCAGATGACACCACATGCTCATTCTGAGTCCATTAACAATGTCATTGCTTTCATCAGCATCTGCAAGACAAGGGTTCAATAAAAGGGAAGACAAGGGTTCAAAAATACCCCACCATCCTGAATTCTTTGAATTGAAAAGGGCTGAAATCTGAGGAACCTCCCATTGAAATAAATGGGCCAGACCTCAAAGAAAATGTGTTTCAGAACCAAGAGCTGCACAGTTCCCAAACGAGGAACAGAAATGAGCAAATTATAATAGCATGATTCCTAAATTGTTCTGGAGACTTGGGATAAGAGCAAATCGCAAAGACAGCATCAGCCCAATGAAAATGGCAGAAACTAAGGAAAATAGGAAATGGCCTATTGAACAACAGTCCTTGTAGCTCCTATGTAAGCTAGTGCTGACTAGCAAGAGCTCCTCAGGGTTTCAGTTGTAACATTTAAGCACATTTGAAGTACATTTCCCCCCTCAAAGAATTCTGGGCATTGTGGTTTGTTAAGGGTTGCTGGGAACTGTGAGGGATAAACTACAGTACCCAAAATCCTTTGAGGCTTCAAATGTGCTTTAAGGGATAGAGTGTATGCAGCCTTTACTAGCCCTGCTTGGAGATTCTAGAGATTGAACCTGGGGACATATGCAATGCATGCATTCTATAAATGAACTTTTGTCCCTCCAGTATATCAAAATATAATTGCTTTGAAAAAAAGTGTGACGTAGCCTAGACTACTACAGCGACATCATTTAGTTTTGTCTAGCACTGATTAAAGGGACGCGGGTGGCGCTGTGGGTTAAACCACAGAGCCTAGGGTTTCCTGATCAGAAGGTCAGCGGTTCGAATCCCCGTGACGGGGTGAGCTTCTGTTGCTCGGTCCCAGCTCCTGCCAACCTAGCAGTTCGAAAGCACGTCAAAGTGCAAGTAGATAAATAGGTACCGCTCTGGTGGGAAGGTAAACGGTGTTTCTGTGCGCTGCTCTGGTTCGGCAGAAGCGGCTTAGTCATGCTGGCTACATGACCTGGAAGCTGTACGCCGGCTCCCTCGACCAATAATGTGAGATGAGCGCTGCAACCCCAGAGTCGGTCACGACTGGACCTAATGGTCAGGGGTCCCTTTAACTTTACCACTGATTAAGAGGAAGATTTGTATTTTGAATGCTTGTTTATTTTGTACAATGTGCCAAAGAAGGTGATTAGGACCAATGTGGTGGCGATATTAAGAGTGACAGACTCCTGGACCAGGGAAACCCAGGTTCAAATCTCAACGGAGCCATGAAAGTGATTTTGGGCCAGTCACTACTTCTCAGCCTAACCCATCATGATGCTCCTGAGGGAACTGCTTCACTTTGCCTAATGACAGAGCAAGCCATTGTTATTAGGGTAAAAACAGGGAAGGGGTGTGTAGAACCATGCACACTGGCTTGAGCTCCTTGAGTGAAAGGTGGGATAGAAATGAATAATAACCCGCAGCTCAGTTTTAAAATTATTATTTTTAAATAGCAATATATTATTGTTGCACTTGCTAGTGTCTTTGAATGCGGATGTGAGTCAGTGTGTTTTTTTTAGAAAGGTTTGCTAGATAACCATACAGGGAGTTAGATGGATGTCAAAAACAATTAAATGTTTACAAAGGTGAGTGTGAATTCTGTTTTGGTTGCAGAGCAATTCGGAAAGGCTTGGCTGCGAAGCGCTATGGAAATGACAATGTGCGACTCTCGGGATTCAGGATATCTTGTTTGCCATTTCTTCCTCTATTAATAGAAAGCCATTCTAAAGTCAATTTATAATACTGCCACTGTACATTGGCCCAAGTTTGACAGAGTAGCTGTGAAGTGCTATCCGTCAAGGAAGGCAGCAAGGCTTCCCTTGCAGCGTGGTATCATTGGTAGTGAATAAAGTATGGACGAGGAACGGTTTTATTGATACCATTAATATTAAATAACAGAGGAAATGGCATAACTTGTACATCATCATCATCATCATCATCATCATTCCTAGTTTCATTCATTCAGTAAACTTTAAGGCATGGGTTCCCAAACTCTGGGCCACAAGCTTTATTTAGGTGGTCCACAACATGTCTGTGGATTTGTGGCTGCAGGTGGGAGTTGGCATATCAATCATATTAAACATTCATATTGATTTTTAATTGTATTTTGCTTGCTGCAATGTGGGGCATGAACTCATGACCACGAATCCCTCAGTCTCATGCTGAGCTATTCTCATATTGTATTTTATGGTATCAAAAGTTGAATTCCTTCCCTGTAAACCAGCGGCCCTCAAGACCCTCCGTGAAAGGCACTGAACCGTGGGAGGCTCAGAGGGGGAAGATCAGGGAGGAAATGCCTGGTCAGGCGCCCGGCTGTCGCTTTTAAACAGGCTGCTGTTCTACCCACTCTTAGAGCTCCCTCAAGATCCCATTAAGTCTCAGACGGACCTTCCATTGTTGTGGAGCTAGCAATGCTGCCCCACAAAGAAGTCCTTGATTACCTGAAGGATACCTGAAGGAGCGTCTCCATCCCCATCGTTCAGCCCAGACACAGAGGTCCAGCACAGAGGGCCTTCTGGCAGTTCCCTCACTGCGAGAATTGAGGCTGCGGGGAACAGGGCAAAGGGCCTTCTTGGTAGTGGCGCCCATTCTGTGGAACACCCATCAGATGTCAAGGAAATAAACAACTATCTGACTTTTAGAAGACATCTGAAGGCAGCCCTCCTTAGGGAAGTTTTTAACGTTTGATGCTTTATCATGGTTTTTAATATTCTGTTCGGAGCCTCCCAGAGTGGCTAGGGAGACTCAGCCAGATGGGTGGGGTATAAAAAAAGTTGTTGTTGTTGTTGTTGTGAGGATGATGATGCTGCAGGGAGGGTGCCAAACCATGAGTTAACAGCTTCTTCAGTAGCTTAAGACTGAACTTCTTGTGCACAGAGAAAAATACGTTTGGGTATCGCCCCACAACTTTAGGGATTCAATAACAGCAGTGTCTGAGCAACTTTGAAAGAAAAAAGGGCTAGTCTTTAATGGTGGAGAGTAAGCTGTGGATGTGTGGATAACTTGCACCATCTATCTCTTTTATTTGTTTATTTAAATGAGTTTCCTCTCCTTCTCCGGTATCACACTGTGGAGGTGGGCACCCAGCCTTACTGCATTGGGTGAAGAAGGGAAGAATTCAGGAAAGGGTTAGCCAGTGGAAAGTCCTGTGCACAATCTCTTGCCTTCCTGAAGATCTTGTACCCAATACAACTGCATATGGAGAGTGCTACAAACAAAATAAGTTGCAGCAACAACAACCATTTGCCTTGGGAATTAGCCATATAGAGATAGGCTTTAGGTAGCCCAACTATATCAGAGTTGATATAGAGAGATTCTGTGCTAGAAACCCACATTCCCCACGTAGTGCCATGTCTTCATAAATATATGGTGCACAAACTCAGTTCCTCAAAATGCAGTTCTCGTTGCTGAACAAGAAGCCCCACTGCCAATGCAAAGTGTAGGTAGTTCTAGCTAGAGACAATCTCTTGTTGTGTTTGTGTGTCCAATGCTTGTACTCGGTTGGCTCTCCAAATACACTGCAACTGAATTGCACATAACAAGCTAATGAGACTTCCTTTGCTCTTGCCTCACCATTTTCAGACTGAGCATTCTTTACAAGCATTGAAGGCAGTGCATGATCCAGCTGGATGGTGGGAAGAGATGTCCCAGTCCTACCAATTAAATTTCTACTTCTTGAGCCTTCTGAAGAAAAATAAACAACATGCATACTGTGCAGTTGCTACCAGCTGTCTCTACGCTTCCTCAATTGGGAATTAGCATGATCATTTGCTGTTAATTTTGACATGCATAAACGCCAGTAGAATGTTTCAGCTACAAATAGAAGTTGTCATTAACATTGGCTAAAAATGATCTGCTTTGACAGCAAGAGTTATTTATTTATATGCTGCCTACGAGAGTCTTTGGATTTCTAAATACTGGGTCCTGTCTCCACTATACCTTTCTGGGGTGGAATCTTGGGCTCCCTCATGCCTCTGTTTATTGAAGGAAAAACAAGATAGGTTGCTGCATGCTATTTAATGAACTGAAGGTCAAGTTTGGCCCTAGAGTAGAGGTTTTCAACCTTTTTGAGTCTATGGCTCCCTTGGCCAACTACATTCTTTCTGCGGAACCCCTGTGGGGCTCAGGAGCCCAATTATGTCACACCTTGCCTGCTGAGCTGGCAGACTCTCACCCTTTTTCAAACACCCTCAGCCTCCTCTTTTCTCCCCTCTCCTTGGGAGTCCTCTAGGTAGTCACAACTGCCGCCCTTGGTCTCTGAGCTGTCCCCCCTGCCCCAAAGAGAGGTGCCTCCTCACATTGCCCCACAGGAGCCTGGGAAGCATCCCTTGGCCAGCCAGAGGCAGGGGCGTAGCAAGGTGGGAGTGGGAGGAGCGGGCTGCTTCCGAGCTCCATGTTTTGGGGACAGCGCGAGCGGCGGCACCTGCACCCCGCTATGTAGTACACATGCGCAGCGTCACTACGTAGCGATGCATGCACCGTATGTAGCGATGCTGCGCATGTGCACTATGTAGCAATGCCCCATCCCCGGGTGCGCATCATGTTTGCTGCTCCGGGTGCCCGAGTGGCTTCCAACAGCACTGCCCAGAGGCACCATTTGCCTGGGGAGCTTATAGCCAGGGCCGCTGCAACAAGCAGCTGTGCAAGCCTTTGGGAGGCATACGCAAGAGGGCATCAGAGGAGGGGGGAGGAAGAGGGACAGAGGCCAGTGTTGCCAGCGGCAGCCCTGACCATCATTCAAGGCACCCTAGAGTGCCACGGCACAGTGGTTGAAAACCACTGCCCTAGAGAAAGGATTGTGAGGAGTTGTTTTTTAAATTTCTACAGGCCACTATATTTTCTTGCTCGCTTCAAGTGTTGCAAACAAGAGGTTTCCAACTTTTTTCTCCTCACTGATCTCTCCTTTCCCCTTTCTATGTAAAGAGATTTGGTCTAGTGGAGCATTGAAGATTGAACCCAGGGGCCATTAGCAAGCTATGCCTTCCCGTGAAACAGTCATAAATGTTTACTCATTTTACTCTACAATAGGAAGGAGTGAAAAGTCTGAAAAGCAACTTTTAGTATCCTCTGTAGACAGAGGAAGAATGTTCTCAAGATGAAATAATTAACATCAAAATAATCCCAAAGTGTTGTTACTGTCAGAAAAGTGACTAGATAAAAATGTCACCTTCCCACTCAATCTATCTGCCCCCATGTGCCTTTGAGTCATATCTTCTGGTTTGACTGACAGAAGAGGATTAACTGTTTGAGCACTATACACAATCACACTGTGATATGGAGGAAACAAGCTGCAGCCTCTGACTTCTCACACAGATCAGTAGAAATGATCAGCTCTCTCAATCTCCTGTTTGGAGATTGACTGTATCCACACCGAGGATGCTGGTGGAGTGGGAGGGAGAGAGGAATCCAATATGCAAACCTCTCAGTTTGCATTTCTAACAAAAAATAAGCTTAGTTTATTGGTGAGAATAAAGTAGGCCCTTCTGAGCAAGACAATACATGTACCGTATGTCCCTGTTTGAGAAAGAGAAGTGCAGGAGGGGGAAAAGAGGAAAGGAGTGTGAGAAGCCTTCAGGGGGCAGCAAAGGCCATGGTTGCTTTGAGGATTAGGACCCACCACCTGCCCTTTAGCTCTTTTGCCTTCCTGGGTTCCACCTGCCAGTGATAGGTGCATAATATGGGCACCTGAGCGGTTGATGCTCCAATAAGAGATGACATAATTTCTGAAGCCCTGAAGGAAATACTGGTGGAAGCATGATTGAAAGAGTCAGGTTTGGACCTTTGGGTTTTGGGAAACACCACGCAGCTTCAGATTGACTATTACTGAGCAAGGCAAATTGGAGGCTACTAGTTATGTTCTACCTGGCTATGTTCTCCCTCCACTGTCAGGGGCACGATGCCTCCGGGGACCAGTCACTGGGAGTCACAGGTGGGCAGAGTGATGTTGTGGGATGGACCTGGAAGGTGGTGCTGCGGGGAAGTTCTGTCTTCTTCCCCAAGCTTTTTGATTCTACATGAAATGGCTGGGAGAAGTTATCTGGAGGTTTGGGCTGACGTGTCCAATATTTGAAAGACACAAAGCTATACCTTTTCTGTCTCACCATCTAATCCCAGTGTCAGGAGTGAGCCAGTAGCAAATCACATAGAGTAAGTGAACTGTTTATTAGAAAAAAACAGGATCTGCACAGGAATGCCAGGCCTAATGAATAATTCTTTGGTATATCCTGCTCCTATGAGGCAGTTGTGGAGACCGAAGGTCCCCACCTTTCCACAGCTGCCGCCCTAAGGCCCCTCATCTCCTGGGTTTTCCCCCAAGACTGTGCCTGCATGTCTGTCTTTGCTGAAATATACTCGGAGTCGAGAGTGAATTTCATGCTCTTTATTCAGCTTGTAGTAGCAATAGAGAAAGAAGAGAAGAATGGCTCTTTCCCCAAAAACGTCTGCTTATATACATTATTTACACAATGGGCCTTGCATGATTGGCTACTTCAGGACTGCACCTGTGGGCCAATCAGGTTGCGGATTGACTTCCACCTGGAGCTGGATTGGGTGGCTCCTGCGGACCAATCAGACTGCTGCATTCTGGATCCTATTGTTCTAGGATTCAGCTCAGTACATAACATTTGCTCTTCCTGCTTCATGCCTCTCCTGGTTCTGGGAGACCAGTGGGAAGAGGAGCTTGTTGCAGCAGGAGGGAGAGACATCTATGCCTCTTCAACAGCCTGACTCATCTCTGTCTCTTGCCCCCCCCCCCATTCTGCCACTGATTCTCAATCGCTGTCTGCCACAGACTCCTCCCGCTCATTAAGCCCTGTTGCCTCTTCAGTTTCTGACAACTCCCCCCCCCCCAGTCTTCTCCCTTTGACCACTCATCGCCATCCCACCACCAATCCCTGGGTTCAGAGCCTTCTTCCCTTGGGGATTCCCCAGCTGGTGTCTCCCACAATTTCTCTGCATCCAACCAGCCCCCAACTCCCAGGAAGGCAATTGAAACCCTGAATAAACACCTGGATACAGTTTCTTTGTCAGATGGGGGCAGGGGGCGGGGACAAGCTGAAGCTTAATTCAGGCAAGATGGTTTGGGAAAATACTAATTTGCATGGAAGTATGCAACCTGTTCTATGTGGGGCTGCACTCACTTGAAGGACTAGGTATTATGCAGCTTCAGAGTGCTTCTGAACTTGGAGTTATATGTGCTAGCGCAGAGGTCCTTTTTACTCAAATGGGGTTTTATTGCTATTTGCTTTCTCAGCAGTTTTACTTAAGGCTCAGTTCTAACTCCCAATGCTGGCGCATTGTGGGGCAGCAGAGTCACTACTGCTGATTGCTCTGCCAGCCAGGCCATCGTATGGTAGCTGTGAGATCAGCTCAACATCCCAGGACCACTCAACGCCACCCGCTCCCTGCCCTCATTTTGCATCTTTTCACTTCCATTCGCTGTCAGGGAGACTGCCAGCCGACCTCCTGCCCAGGAGTAACCAACTGGAGACTGGCTGAACAAAGGGTCACCTTTGCCTAATCCAGCCACCTCTTCCAGAGAGGTTTAACAATCAGTCCTCTCCCTAAGGGACTTTGGGAATTGTAGCTCTGTGAGGGGAATAGAGCTATCCTAACAACACTCGGCATCCTTAACAAACTGCAGTTCCCAGGCTTGTTTGGGGGAAGCCTTGACTGTTTAAAGTGGTATGATACTGCTTTAAATGTATAATAAAAATAAAAATAAAAAATGTATTATTTATATCCCGCCTATCTGGCTGTGTTTCCCCAGCCACTCTGGGCGACTCCCAACAGAATAGTAATAATAATTTTTAAAAAGTGACAAAACATCAAACATTAAAAACTTCCCTAAACAGGGCTGCCTTCAGATGTCTTCTGAAAGTCAGATAGTTGTTTATTTCTTTGACATCTGATGGGAGGACATTCCACAGGGTGGGTGCCACCACCGAGAGGCCCTCTTCCTGGTTCCCTGTAACCTCACTTCTCACAGAGGGAACTGCCAGAAGGCCCTTGGAGCTGGACCTAAGTGTCTTGGCAGAACGATGGGGGTGGAGACACGCCTTCAGGTATACGGGGCCGAGGCTGTTTAGGGCTTTAAAGGTCAGCACCAACACTTTGAATTGTGCTTGGAAACATACTGGGAGCCAATGTAGGTCTTCAGTTGGTGCCTGAGTGAAACTTTGCTCTAGTTCCATGCAGTATTGAGTTTTGCTGGTAGTGGGGTGAAAGTGCATGGTCTGTTTCTGAATGCCAGTTGCTGGAAACTGCAAGAGGGGGGAGGGCTGTTGTGCTTGGAGTCCTTGGCATCTGACTGGCTGCTGTGAGAACAGGATGCTGCCTCTTCTTATGTTCTCTTCCTCACAAGAACTCCATTCCATTCTCCTTCCCAGTGGCGGAGCTTCATGCTCTGGCACCGGGGGCGGAGAGCAGGCGGGGGCGGGGCTGGCTCGCGCCCTGGGGGTGGAGCATGCCACCCGCATGGGCGTGCCACACGTTCTGGGGGTGGGGACAGCCGCGATGGCACCCTACCATCGCCCCCTCTTCCTACGCCCCTGCTCCTTCCCACCAAGTTTTCCATTTCCCACTCAAGAGCTAACCTCCACCCTCTTGACTACAATTCCTCCTCAAGTGCATGACAATTAGTCTTGAGAACAGCCCTCCATTTGCACCAGGGGGAGGCTAGTTTCAAAACTAATAGCTGTGAGGTGGTGAAGGGAGAGGAAGGGCACCTGCAGCCTGGATGGGGAGGCCTCTTGCGTCGCATTTGGCCCACAGGCCAGTGGTTCTCTGCCTCTGCTCTAGGATTTCTGTAACTGGCTTGGTATATTTTCACAGCCAAGCGGCCTAGGTTAGTAATGACCAATGAGGCCTGAAATCTGAAACTGCAGATGTTTAATATGCCTCACTTTCAAATGTTCCAGCTTTTATAGGATTTACATGAAATTAACTAATTTGTCTACTGGATAAATGTCTGTACTTGGTTGCCTGGACACAGCATGCCTTTAATTGGCTTTTAAAATTCATCATCACCGGAGAGGTCTTTTTATATTTGAATTTTACAGCTTCACATAATTTGACACAATTGAGATATTTTGGCATTATAAATATGACAACACCAGCAAGTCATAATTCTCTTTCTGAAGTTCTGCAGAAGATAGTTCCTTTAAAAAAATAAATAAGAAGATTTAAGCCATTAAAGTATTAGTTTCTGAGCATTAGTGTGTTTGGGTCAGGAGAGAAGTATTACCTCGCTGAAAAATAACTGTGTACTCTGAGCACATCTATGTAAATGGATTGCTTCTTCTGATTTAATCCAGTGCCAGATGGGAAAGAGGAGAGCTTCAATAATATTGCTTCTTTGTCACAATTCTATCCCTCCCATTCTCCAAGGAGCTCAAAGGGATATATAAAGGTTATCCCATTTTATCTCATCTTCACAACCATCTTGTTAGGCTGATATACTGACTTGCCCAAGGCCACCCAGTGAGCTTCAAGGCAGATCAGGGATTTGATCCGAGGGCTATCTAATCCAAACCCAAACTTTAAACTATACACCAGTTTAATGCTAAACAATCTATAGTCAGTAGGGTACCTTTTTAGTCAATCACGTGGTTTACAAAGCAGTGGGTTCTTGCAGCCAAGGCTCAGGTAGACAAATCCTGATTTTCAAAGCAGTCGTATTGAATTTCCTCTGAAGTTGATGGGGTTCCTTCAAGACTCTTCTTCTTAAAGTGATTTATCGATTGCAGCCAGCATGTGTCTCTTCCAGGCTAGGGCTGTGTGCATTTGGCTTTAGACAGAAGTCTAATAAATGGTCCTGGATTTCAGATGTGAAAAGGCACACCAATGATGCTAGGTTGCAGCAGCAGCAGCAGCAGCAGCAGCAGCAGCAACAACAACAACAACAACAACAAGAGTGACATATTTTGAGAAGGGCTGCACTGGATTGCAGTGGGTCCAGAGGAGAGTAACTACAACAGCAAGAACAATTTTTTATGGTTGCCCCAGTGGGTGGTTTCCAACACATATAAAAATAATGAGGAATAGTTAAAAGAGCTGAGTGTGTTGTAGTTTGGAGAAAATAGTAGAAGAGACATTATAGCAATCTTCAAATATCTTGTGGGCTCTCATGCAGAAAATGGAGCAGCCTTTTTCTCTGTTGCTCCAGAGGCAGGACTAGAACCATTGGGTGGGCATTTCAGGGAAACAGATTTCGGCTCAATATTAGGAGAAACCTCCTGATGGTTCAACAGCAGAAAAGACCATGGATGCCTCCAAACAGGTGTCTTATTGTGAGTGCACATATCAACAAGCATTTTACACTTTCAATGTGGATTTGTAATGGAATCATCTCCCCGCCTCCCCCGCCACTCTATAATTGCTCGATAAAAGGTAAAGGGACCCCTGACCATTAGGTCAAGTCGTGACCGACTCTAGGGTTGTGGCACTCATCTTGCATTATTGGGAGCCAGCGTACAGCTTCCAGGTCATGTGGCCAGCATGACAAAGCCGCTTCTGGCGAACCAGAGCAGCACACGGAAACGGCGTTTACCTTCCTGCCAGAGTGGTACCTATTTATCTACTTGCACTTTGACGTGCTTTTGAACTGCTAGGTTGACAGGAGCTGGGACCGAGCAACGGGAGCTCACCCCGTCGCAGGGATTCGAACCGCCGACCTTCTGATTGGCAAGCCCTAGTCTCTGTGGTTTAACCCACAGCGCCACCTGCGCCCCTTAATTGTTCGATAGTTCTGCACTATTGACTCTGCACTGGCCTGCCTTGACTCACCCCAGGCCATTGTTTCTGTCCCTGCTGCCCACCTTCCCTGCTTTTCACAACAGCAGAAGCTTCACTGTGATGCCATGCCACCGTGCCACCTTGCTCTTTCCCCAGCCCTTGCAGCTGCTGCTCTTGCTCAGAAGCCGCAAAGTTACTCTCCTTTTTCCTGCCTGAGGAAATCATGTTTCTTCTCCCTCCCTCCCTGCACCCCGCAGCTGGCCAAAGATGCTGCCCCTGGAGGGAAGAAAGGAGAGAGGGAGGGAAGGTCCCCTTTATTCAGTTGCCTCTGTATCTCCATCAGCACACATCAGCCTAGTTTCTACCCCCTCTCTCTCATACCAAGAGCCTTGGTAAGTGTGTACCATCAGTTTGGACTTCCTCCATTTCCAAGAGGACACCTGTCTCTGAGCAAAATGAAGCTTTAACAGGCTTAGCCAGCTGCAGAGCTTCTCCTTGACCCTCTTGACACAAGCAAAGCCAGAGCCAAGAAACAAAAGATTGCGGGCATGCAGCCATTTTATTTCTCTCCCCCCCTTTAATTTAGCTGCACAATGACACTTTGGGCTGTGATCCATGTGCCGAACCTTCGCTCAGTTCCACAAAAACAGCATCAACAGAGAAAGTATGTGGGAGCGGCTACGTCACAAAGAAGCGACTTCAGTTTGGCACATAGTGGTGCCATAGCACATCACAAAATAACAATACCAGAGTAATTCTGGTCTGGAAAGTTTTGAGATGTTTGCTGAAAGCTATGGAACACGCACAGATCACTGCTTATTCCATGTGACCGTCCTGAAAGTTTTGAAGGCAGAAATCCATTTCGATATGGAAGCCCATGTGATCACCCTGATATTGTTGAGAGGAGAGATACTCCTGAATGCAAAATAAAAAAGATGGCTGAGTGGCCCTGTACTGGGAGTTGATAGGTTCTCCCTCGCTGGAGATATTTAGGTTGGACATAATTCAGACATGCTGTAGTTTTGCCAGGCACATTGTGAAAAGAATGCAATATTGTTGTGATTCTTAATTGCAATTTTCATATTTTATTTTTGGTTGTGCAACTCTTGTCCAGGATGTGCAGAACTTTTATTTCCAGCAGCCTCTTATGTGCAGGAACTGGTCTTTGAAAATCCACCAGCCTGAGGCAGAGAAATGCCTTGATGTTTATTTGGACAGGGAAGATTTTCTACCTAGGTGAAATAAATGATTTATAAGGAATAGTTCATGAGACCTTACGGCTTTTGAAGATCTTGTTTAGATGTAGCCATGTTTGGAGAAAGGTGATACAATTGAAATCCCGATGGTATATGAGCTAGTGCCATGTAGAAGTGAAGAGTGGGAGCTACGAGCCAGAAGACCCCTGGTCTAATTCTCACAATAAATATACCAGATGGCGTTAGGGAAGCCCTCACCATTGGGCCCTACCATGTGGAAATAATGATACGAATTCAGCTTACAATATTGTAATAGGTTTTACTCAAAAAGTACTCAAAAAGTAGTACGATATGATTAAATCTCTTAGTCTTTTATAGACTTGAAGATAATAGTACCATGTCCTCACCAATCTTTTACATTCTTTAGGCATCAGTAGAGTAGTTGGATAAAACAAGGGGCTTTTAAAATATTAAAAAAACAAGTACAAAACACTGTACATGACCATGACATAGGTACACTTGTGTCTATTCATTTTTATGAAATAAAAATGAAATTTTTATATCATGAAATAATTTATGTCCTCTGACAGGTTCCTCAATATGAAGTGCTTTTTAAGTGTTAGGATGCACTAATTCAGCACATCCCCGCGACGGGGTGAGCTCCCGTTGCTCTGTCCCAGCTCCTGCCAACCTAGCAGTTTGAAAGCACGCCAGTGCAAGTAGATAAATAGGTACCGCTGCGGCAGGAAGGAAAATTGTGTTTCCACATGCTCTGTTTTACATCACGGTGTTCCGTTGTGCCAGAAGCGGTTTAGTCATGTTGGCCACATGACCTGGAAAGATGCCTGTGGACAAACGCCGGCTCCCTTGGCCTGAAAGCGAGATGAGCACTGCAACCCCAAAGCCGCGTTTGAGTGGATTTAACTGTCTAGGGATCCTTTACCTTTACTTTTTTATCTAATTCAGCGCACTTCATATCCACATGCCACATGGTCAGTCTCTACTTACCATATCTGTCCAAATGGTTCACTATTGAAGAGCAGGATCAGTACCTGTGCCACAGCCCTGAAACAGGGACAATGCTGCAATCCTGACTAAAATTTTGTAATAGTTATGCGTTCGTTCATGTTTCACCAACAAGGAATGAATGAAGCTGTTGACTTGGTTTTCTTTTTCACCTTTCCAAACTTAAGTTGAGTTTGCCCCAGTTCTGAAAATGTCTGCCATTTGTTTTGTTTCAAAAGTCTGCACGAAAATTCATATGCCTTTTTTGTCTGCTTTTCTTCTGTTACATGCATTTTTGGATACAACATTTTTAAAGGTTTCTGAAACATGAAACAAAGGGACCTAGCTATGGGGATGGATGGTGGAGGAAGCTTTGCCCGAAGTCTTCTATGCTTTCTTGCTTAGCTCTTTTAGCCCACCTTTTGGCTACAAAGACCCCCATGGTGGCTTACAGCATATTTAAAAATAATATAGACCCATAACAATGGCATTTGGCAAATAAGAGACAGCTAAAACATAAATAAAGACAAAACTGGAGCAAAACCAACAGCATTCATAGCAGCAGGGAAGTGAACCAGGTTCAACCCAAATGCCTGGTGAAACAAAAATGGCTTCATAATTTGCCTAAAGGCCCCAAAAGAATAAGCCAACTGAGCTTCCTGAGGGAGGGAGTTCCGTAGTGTTGTGGCTGGTCCTGATGAACCCCATTGGAGAAGTGGATATTCTGGAACTCTCAAACTCCCCACCATCACCAAGGAAATTGGCCATTGAATGAATCAGAATTGTAAAAGAGGAGGAGGAGGAGATGAGTTGCCGTGCGAATTACATGGAAGCGCTTGCTGGAAGAGAGTATTGGTTTGATCAGCATTGCTGAAATACGTTTTGAAAGCCGGCTTATCCACAAAGGGGACTGAAACCCATAAGAAAGGTGTCTTGTTTTCTCCAGAATGAAGCAATCACCCTCGTGTTGTCATTTTCAAAATACCAATCAATGAGTGTAAACACACACTTTGGTGGCTATTCTGAGGATTCAGTTATTGCTCTTTACTTATGTAGCACCCCAATGTATGCTTGTCCTTTGTTTATTTGAATCTATAGTGGGAGCTATTTCTGCAATGTGTAAGATTTTGTGACATGGTTACTTTTCAAGGATAATTAGCTGGTGTGTGTATATCAAAGCCCAACTGCTACTTATAACGCAGGAATGAGCTAATTTACACTAAATCAGTCAAGTCTTCTTAGATTGAAATTGTGCACACCACTTTTAAAAGCCTTCTTAGAAATGTGAATTGTCATTCTGAGCTTTGATTGATCACCGATACTGTCATTTTAGCTTTCAGCGGGACAAAGGAAAGCAGAATGCAAAAATTCAACTTGGGATCTCTTGAGAGAAACTTTTTTTCCCCAAGGTGTGGAAAACTAGCACATTGCATATAATTCTGTTCCCGTAGTGCCCAAAAGGTAGAAGTACAATAAATTATAAAAGGTTATATGCAATGGTGGAAGCCAGAATTCTTCTCCTTTAAATATAAAAGCAAATCAGCATTCACTGAAACATTTGGTTCCGTTTCCTATTCATAGTGAAACAAATGCACATCCTTGGTCATGCCTAAAGAACCAACTTGGATTGTGGCTCCCATCTTAACTTGCAAATGTCTGTTGGCAGAGTATCTTAGCAGTGAAGGGGAAGTTCAACAACTTTTCCAGGTTTGAGTTCATTAGAATCCGTCTCCCTTTCTGTAGGGGCTTCCTTTCCCTGCAACATATTGTCCCACTGTGCTATTAAAATGAGCTGGTAGCTTAATAGAAATTAGTTCAAGCAGCGAATGTTAATATCATTGCCAAATTAAGAAACGCTCTGTACGAAGGCAAAATGCAATTTCAAGGAAAAGGAATCAGTGAATTCCTCTGGTTCCTATGCCACAATAATTCACAAAATGGAGAAAATGCCGGTATGGAAAATCAATGGAATCTGATGCACACATTAAGGGAGCAAATGTTTTACACTGTTGTGCGGTTTTTCTTTTCTTTCTTTTTAAAAATGGAAGTCTAAAAAAATTAGAATGGAGAAGAGCAGGCAGGCAGGCGGGAGCTGTACAGATTGCCTAAGCTGGCACACACGTCCCTCCTGCAAAGCACGTTTCTCTCAGCCCAAGAGCAGAGAACACAGTGTAGGAACAGGGCAATTTGTGTGTGCACTTGCCACATCATCTGTGAAGTTTTTCCAAACTGCTTGAAATGGAAACATGAAGCAGCAGCCGAAACCCTGATCAGTGAAGGAGAAAGATTTCCATTTGCGACGAGGGTAAATGTGTGAAGGATGTGGGCAAGTTAGTGGTTCTTGAAGGGAAGGTTGCAGTTTATGGATGGTTCACACATGCCTAAGCACCACTTGACTGCTGAATCAAGTGTTGACTAGAGTGTGTGAATGAGCATTCACACAACCACAGGAACAACTGGGCCCAGAAATATCAGTTTTCATGTATCCAGCTCCAATCCCTGGTATATCCATAGCTGCCAAGTACCCCGTTTTTCCTGGGAAACCCCCCGTATTTTCTTACCGTTTCCTGCTGGTCTCCCGAATGGATTTATATCCTGTAAATCCCCCGGAAAGCAGCTCCTGCCGGCGGCCATGTTTCTGATGCTGCTCTGCATGGGCACCAGAAATCGGGCACCGCCGGCATCGGAAGTTGCTTCTACGCATGTCCAGAAGTGCGTAGAAGCGACTTCCGGTGCCGCTCTGCCCATTTCCAAAATGGCCGCAGCGCCAGAAGTCGCTTCTATGCATGTCCGGAAGTGCATAGAAGTGACTTCTGACGCTGCTCTGCCCATTTCCAAAATGGCCACAGCGCCAGAAGTCGCTTCTACACATGTCCGGAAGTCGCATACAAGTGACTTCCGGTGCCACGCCGCTGCTGGTCCCGGATTTTTCAATCCGGAACTTGGCAGCTATGGGTATATCTGGTAGCAGGAGATGAGAAACACACCAATTGGAGGCCTGGAGGGTGGCTGCCAGTCAGTGTAGATAGTTCTGAATTAGATAGACAAACAGTCTGATTTAGCATAATGCAACAGCAATTTAACCAAAGTCTTGTGCATCATCTATTTTATTTTGATATTTTTATGCCACCTTTCAAGGCAGCAATGCCATCCGAAAGAAGCTGGCAGAAGCAACATGAAGTAATTAAAAGCACAAAGCTCACACACAGAATTAAACAACTCAAACAAATCAGCTAAGATGCCCTATTTCAGACCTTTGCAATATGCGATCCCCTCCTTGCGCCAACTTCAAACAGTCCTTGCCTCAAGAAAGATACTGGCAGTAGAGCAAAGAGATTCTTTGAATCATGTTGAAGGCTGAGGTGGAATTGGGATCAGTGGTGGAAGAGCAAATCTCAGCTGAAGTTGAGGCAGTAAAAGGCACCCATATCGCCAAAGGTGAGAATGGTGGGGTGGTCAGGGAGAAAACAATGCAGATGAAGACAATGAAGAAGGCCACCATCTCAGACATATAGGCCCAGTTTATCAGAACATGTTTCTACCAGGAGAACAAGGAGCCACGAGGGTTCAATTTTATCCCCCATGCTGTTTAACATCTACACGAAACCGCTGAGTGGGATCACCCAGCGTTTTAGAGTACATTGTCAACAATATGCTGATGACATACATCTCTACTTCTTCTTTACATCTGCAGGTGTGGCAGGGAATGTGCTATATCATTGTCTTCCCTTAATAATGGACTGAATGGGAGTCTATGTTCTGGTGGGCTCTAGATTAGATTACTGCAATGCATTATATGTGGGGCTGCCTTTGAAGATTGTTCAGAAGCTTCAGCAGGTGCGGAATTCAGCGACCAGGTTACTCATTGAGGCAAGATGGTTTGAAAATATAACATAAATTGTGGCCCAACTGCACGGGCTGCCAATCAGTTTCTGGGCCAAATTCAAAGTGCTGTTTTTGACTTATAAAGCATTACATTGCTCAGGACCACAGAAACTCTGAACTGAACCCTACAATCACCATCTAAGGTTTGGAGGGTAGCAACACGAGAATAAGCCTTCTTTTTAGACAACTCCTCATTTGTGGAATGTTCTTCCCAGGAAAAGCTCACCTGCCACCATCATTTGATATCTTTAGGCGCCAGACAAAAACTTTCCTCTATAACCAGGCCTTTGGCTTTTATCTGTGGCCTTTTATAAGTGGATGGGATGTTTCTAATGTCCCCCCTCCCCCAGTTTCAATGTATCCATGTGGGATTTTTTTTGTTTGTATGTTTGCTTGTTTGTAAGTTGCTTTGAGTTGACCTGGTAAAGATAAAGTGACTAGCAAATTTAATAAAGAATAATCAGAATAATAAACAAACAAGGAAGTTGTGACAATTCAGATCAGCATCATTACTTAAAAGCAGACTGAAACAAAAAAGTGTTTGTGACATGTTTAAAAAAGCATAAAGGTGGGGCCAATCCTATAGCTCATAAAAGATGTCATGATGAACTGCATAACCCCCCCATCTTTTCTCCTTCACCTTCCCATAGACCAAAGACTCCATTGCTCAGAAACTGGATAGGCATGTTTCAAGCATCCCACTGTCATAATCTATGGCAGCGTTTTCTCTTTAGTAAAAGGAATGTGAGAGCCTTCCAATTTATATCTCTTCCTCTCCCTAGACAATGCAACAATTGCTCCAAGCACCCATCTCTGTGAATGTTTCCTGCACACATGATTGGCTCCATCTACATACTCCAAGATCTGGACTAACAGGAGATGAGTCTTATGTCCAGCAGTGACTTCAAATAGTCTGCTGGCAGTTTCCTAGTTCCTAGGATAAGTTACAGTCATACCTCAGTTTAAGTACACCTCGGTTTGAGTATTTTCAGTTTAAGTACTCCGTGGACCTGTCTGGAATGGATTAATCCACTTTCCATTACTTTCAATGGGAAAGTTCGCTTCAGGTTAAGTACACTTCAGGTTAAGTACGGTCTTCCGGAACCAATTACACTCATACTTCAGGGTAAGTACGCGTCAGGTTGAGTAGTCTGCGGCCCCGTCTGGAACGGATTAATCCACTTTCCATTACTTTCAATGGGAAAGTTCGCTTCAGGTTAAGTACGCTTCAGGTTAAGTACAGACTTCCGGAACCAATTGTGTTTGTAAACTGAGGTACCACTATATCTGAAAATCTGATGCTATCCCTGCAACCCCATGACCATAGAGGACTATAAGCAGGGCGGTGGCAGCACTACCTAAGGTTGCAGCTGTGTGTGGCACTTTACAGGTTGGGCATATGCAGAGGGTCCATGGCAGGAAGTTCTGCAACAGGGGTTGGCAAGGTTTACCTTGCCTGGGCCGGTTCACTCCAGCGGAGATCCCTCCGTGGGCTGGAGTGAGCACACACGCGATTTTCGGTGTCTGCACATGCGCAGATGCTATTTCCAGCGCCACGGAAGCAAATCCCTGTGCCCTGCTGCGCCAGTTTAGCGTAGTGCGCGGGGACTCACCAAGCAGTCGGCTTGGTTTGGGGGTGGCTCGGGGGCCGGTTAAACGACCCCTGTGGCCTGCTTGTGGCCCATGGGCCTTAGGTTGCCTACCCCAGTTCTATAAAGATGGGGCCTCCACTGCAAAGCATTAACTGCAATTTTAACTGCAGCGCTCTGACTCTTTTCTGTGTTAACACCAGCTAATGCTCATGGCATTTCTGCATTTTGACCTCACATCATTTTACACCTTCTAGTCTATTATTAACAATGATTTCACCACCTTTAGTCGCTTTATGAGATTGTTTCAGCACTGTATTTCTTTTTTTATTCTTACTTTTAAAATACGTCTCTCCTCCCCCTTTTGCTTGCAAAGGTGACCAGCACCTATTTATCACATCTGTGCAGCGTCTCCTTCTGCTATTACTGTATTTATCTGATAGATGCAGTCTGCTAGTAGTAATCTAGGGAGCAAAACAGACACGTTCTCGCCTCACACTGTCTTGCTCCTCATTAGCGTGGTAAAAACACGCACTCAGTGGTTTCCTCGGTATCTTTGTTCAAAATCTAGCAGAACTACATTACCCTTTGCAAACAATAACTGTGTGGGGCTCTGTTATTGGTATTCTACTTTATTTTGTTATTTTACTCAGGAGTAGTGGATGGCATGGTTGGGTGATGGCATTGGGAAGGAGAGGAAGAAGAGCAAGATTTGGAGGGTGGCAGTCTTATGCAATGCAAATGCACTGGCCCACTCAGAGTGGGCACAATGAAATTAATGGACATTACGTTAGGTTCGTTAATTCCAATGGGCTTACTTTGCGCAAAACTTAGTTCAGGTGAATACCACCTAAATAAGTCTTTATCTTTTTGTTCATTAGGAAGGCCCTTAGAATGGGGAATGGGGGGGGTGAAACATTCAATCTGACTCAGCTACAGGGATCAGAAACCAGAATTGGGTTCACCTGAGTCTTTCCTATAATCAGCCTATTCCCCCCCCAGACCCCAATGTCACCAAAGACACCCCCCCCAAAGACTGGTGTTTTATTTTCTGCAACTTGTTGTTGACAGAATAATAGTGAGTTAGTGGTGGATTTTTTTTTCTGCTTTAGTTTGTTCTGCAATGTTCCCCCAATGTTGCCACATTATCACTGTCCAGAGCAGTTATAGAGCAACAAAAGTGTGTGCGTGGGGGGGGGGGGAATAAACCAGAATATTTGACTTATTGGAAGCGATGGGATATGAAAATGAAGTGGTATAACTGCCCCAAAATGTTTGCCAATGCCACAGTATTGAAAGCAGGCTTGTGAGTGGCCACCCCAATAGCACCACGAGCACCAATCATCATGAAAGCAAAGTAAAAAGGATTTATGAGAAGGAGCCCACATTTGTGCCATAGCTGCTAAGTTTTCCCTTTTCTCGCGAGGAAGCCTATTCAGCATAAGGGAAAATCCCTTAAAAAAGGGATAACTTGGCAGCTATGATTTGTGCAAGAGGCAAGTTAACTAACAAAAGCCAAAGGGAAATATTATTCACTTACAAGTGGTCTCACTTCACTCAGTATTAAGGCCCAGCGCTCATAAATGTATCATGATTTGGTGTCAAAGGGAATAAGGGGTCAAACAGTTCTCTTTGCGCTGTCTACAAATCAGGCTAAAAAGCCACATGTTTCTGAGCTGTAATCCTGGGATTCACCATGCAGCCTTGAGCACGAATCATTTGACCTCTTTATGTCTCCTTTCACCATAATGGTGTCTACAAGGCGGGATGGGTGTGGCCGAGAATAGACCTGCTTATCTTCTCTCTCTGGCTCTGCTTTACAAATGGAAACATTGCTTTCTAGGTGCTATTAATATCCTAGCTTGAGGTGCTACAAATAACATGAAAAGGTGCGATAGAAATTAGCGACATTAAAAAGATTTCCCCTCCCAAATTCTAGATCTGACACCCATCCCAGCCTTGAAAGCATTAGTGAATATTTAATGGCTCAGACGTCATCTGAGAGGACCTAGATAGAAGCAAAGCTCAGACTCTGGAATATGGAACTCCTTTTATTCTGAAAACAGAAGGCCAAAATCCACAGGCTCCCAATTCCAGGCAAACTAATCCACCTTTGATCAGCACTGCATGTGGGTTGCCTGTGAAAGAATACAAAGGTCTAGTCATTAGAGGTGAAATATTTTAGCCAACAATGCAAAACAGTATTTTAGGAAAGTGAGAACACATTCTTGTCCAGGGATTGTTTTACTTAACTAGGGGTCCCGGTGGTCTGCATACTGCAAGTTGCAACCCATATAGTAAGCTTTGCTACACATCTGCACATAATCTCACTGGCCTGCATGCAATGTTTGCTGTCTGCAAGTACAAGGGCTCTTGTGCTAGTAGATATGTGTGTTTGAATGTTGTGCAACAGAGGAATCCAATGCAACAGCTGCACTAGAGAAAACTCATTGTACTGCAGTACCATCTATTGTGCAACAAATTTACACAAGGCAACCGCTTATACATTGTCTTGTGAAACAGTGTTCCGCTGGTGCAGACAGAGCATTTCTTCAGTAGAACAAGTATACTACTCAGTGACTTTAACTTAGCTCTACATTGGATACAACTCATCATTGCTACTGATTGTGCCTTGGCTACCATGCCCTGACTGTTGGCAGTCTCCAACCTCCAAAGGCCGAAAGAGCAGCAGCTGCCTAGAAATGAGAGGGTGTCAGATAGTCAGTTGATGCAGAAAACTAGTCTGGTGAACTATCTTAGTCAAGGCACATATGCACACTCCTTTAAGGAAGAGGAAAGAGTCTGAAAGTTGGCTGTGATATTGGAGTTTATGGGGTTCCCTCTTGGACCTGGGAATTTATAGGGATAAGTTAGATCAGACTGGAGTGCTGAAGTGTCTGTTTCTGGCCTGTTTTGTTCTCTGCCATGTGGCTCCTGACCTATGTGGAACTCTTCTTCTTGTTTAGTTGTGACTCTCTTCATTGGCATTCCTACATCTCTTCCCAAAATGCTGCATGAATCCTATGCATGTCTTCTCAGAAGAAAGCCTCATTAAGTTCAATGAGACATTGTGAGATAAGGGTATGGAGGACTGCAGCCTAAATTGGTAATGCAATCCATGTTACTTCATAGAATCGGAGAATTGCAGAGTTGGAAGGGACCCTGAGGATCAACTAGTGTAGGAATATGCAGTTGCCCCATATCGAACCTGCGACCTTGATATCATCAGCACCACGCTTTAACCAACTGAGCTAACCATTGTCATTATCACTTGCATACTAAGGTTTCCCACACTTGGACATTACTTCTGTCATCATTTTGCTCAATAATGATCCAGAGCAAGTCTCAACAAAGTGATATCAGAGTAAACACAATGCAGGGTTCCAGCAAATAGACCAGAGGCAATTGGCTTCATCCAGTAATTATTTAATGAAGGCAAATGAGAAAAAGAGTCACAAATTCAGTTGCAGCAAACTTAACTTAAACTTACAATGAGATTAAAACTGAGCACTTAAGCATAATATGTAGAGATCACCACACAAGAACAAAGTACAGTAGAGAGAACCAAGAAGAAGAGAGAGATAGAAAGTGAAAGGCAGGCTCCTTCTGGCCTGTTCATATAGCCAGCATGACCTTGACAGAAAGAGATAACAAGACCAGTACGAACCAGCCTAAACCAAAACAACACCTGCTCTCAGCACAAAGGAAACTTACTAGTCAGTTAGAAACTTTCTAGGAGAACTTTCCAGAACCTTCTTGAATCAATTAGAATAGTCTCTACACCTGGACTAAAAAATGCAAACCATGACAACTTCCACACTCCAAAGCTAATATCTTTCTTCAGAGACTGGTCATGCTGCAAATTTGTCCAGATGCTATATTTTCATTATCGCACATTGACTTCAGTCTTGAACATGACAGCATGGATTCTACATTTGGCTAGCAGCACAGGATACTGGAAGATCATGAGTAATTTCTCTCGTCTCCAAATGCAGCTCAGTTAGCTAGTTGCTGATATGAATAAAACCTCCTCCTCCTCCTCGTGTTTACAAAGCGAGATAAGAAAGATTAATACAGTTCTGTGCTTTTCATGCAGATCTGCATCAGTGACCTATGCAAAGCAAATTCATTGGAACAATTTTTTTCACACACAAAGCTATCTCTGAATGCTTTCACTGCATAGAAATGTCTGCTGTTTCTCATTAGATTGGAGATTTAAATAGTAACCATCAGAGGAAAAGATATCTGCGTTTACTGCATTGATTAATGTCTTAGAGGTTGTTTTGAATGTACCAGATTGTTTGAGTTTTCTCTGGTTTGTTTGAATGTGACTTAGCCTTGCAACAAGGGGGGGGGGCTGCCAGTGGGTGTACTGTTCCCCCAGAGCAAACTTCACGCGCATATAGTGGGTTGTTTTATTTTATTTTTCAAATTGGCTTTTTCGTTTGTGACATGAAAATGGCAACCACCATTTAAAGAATGACAGCTTGTTTTAAGAACAGAAACAATGGTAGTTTCAAAATTATGGCACAAGGTGCTGGAGTTCTTGCAAAAAATGCAGTAGGACTCAAGTTTTCTCACTAAAGAGTTCCCCCTACTCATGGTAGATTTTTCATGATCACATTCACCCTTTAATTACCTAAGTGGCCTTAAACTTTGTCCTTTGTGGACCCTTGAGGGGTCAAATATTCAAACTATTGAGGCTCTACCCATTGGCTTTTCCTTTGGTCTGCTTTTAAGTTTCAGTTGTGTTCTCTACCGAGCCAGCTATAAAGATGCATGTTTGTTTGCTGGCAAAATGAAATACAGCGGTACCTTGGTTTTCGAACATCTCTGTTGAGGAACATTTTGGTTTTCGAATGCCGTAAACCCGGATGTAAACGCTTTGGTTTTTGAACATGCCTCGGAAGTCGAACGTGCCACACAGCTTCTGCTGAGTGCAAGATCCTGAGGCCTAGCTGTCGGCTATTGAGTTTCGGTTTCCAAAGGTTTCAGAACTTCTGGGATGGATTACGTTTGAAAACCAAGGTACTACTGCAAAGTTTGTCTTCTCTAGCTTCTGGATTATTTACTTCAAGATGAGAGGGAGAGAACCCTATTCCACCCTAACTATTCGTGGCTGGAATAGAAATGAGCAAAATCTCATCTTGTACATTAGGTACTTCCTTCTGAACTAGTCTTAACAGATTTATAGTGGTACCTCAGTTTACAAACACAATTGGTTCCGGAAGTCTGTACTTAACCTGAAGCGTACTTAACCTGAAGCGAACTTTCCCACTGAAAGTCATGGAAAGTGGATTAATCCCTTCCAGACGGTCCGTGGAGTACTTAACCTGAAAATACTCAAACTGAGGCATACTTAAACCGAGGTATGACTGTAATTGATTGAGGAACTGAGAAATCCCAGCAGCATCTATGAATAGAGATGTGTGAAACCCTCAAGAAGGGTTTTATTATCAAACCTCTTTCCTAGCCCTGAGCAGCAGATTCCCATGGGAAATCCACCTGTTTGTTGCAGTTCTGGAGTTACCAGCGCAGCTATTTTAATGAGCTGGTTTTAGTTTGTGGTCCATGCAATTTACAATGAAGGATTTTTATTACGCTCTTAATTTGTTTTATGATTAGTATTCTCTTACATATTTTCATATACTCTTCGCCACTTGAAATATTTTTCATTACACAGTTTATCAATTCTTAAATAAAAACAAATAATGAACGTGCACTTCTCTCACAGTCATACAACACCACAGACTTTGTAAACTTAAGATGCACTGTCAGAATCTCTTTCTCATTTTGCATTCAGACACACACCACCATGGTTTCATAAAACTGCACAATAACCTCAACAGAATGGTGTATAAATGTATTCATGGCATCATCAGGACAGGATGTCAAGCTTCTCTGTCCACTTCTGTTTGTTGAAGTAATGTTTGTTCAATAAATGCTTTTTTCTTGGTGGATCAGACCACAGACCCTTCTGAGCCTGCACTAGTATGAAGACTGCAGGAAGTTCAGGGCAAAAAGAGTTACCGTATTATAATACCGTAGTATTTCAGGAATAAGGATGCTGTGAGAATACAGGATACTTATGTCATGTGGCTGAGGATAAAACTACCAGTTATGCTAAAGTGCTACATTTGGAGCCCCCAAAACAGAGTTTTATGTTTTGCAAAATATGCTGATTAGAAAATCACAATGAAAGCTCCAAACAGAGTAGTTTTGCTCTGTTAAACACTAGAGCTCTTTCTAGATGGATGAACCTACTGCGGAATTGACTAAAAATGGCAGGAATTTTAGAGTTCTGACAGCTGTTTGGTATCTCCATTTCGCTGGAAGGGAACTGCACATGTTGAACCAAATTCCACACTGGGTGGCATGAGGGTGCGGTCCTCGGTTGTACCAGAGCTGACAAACCTGCTGTACATGGGTTTGTAGACCGGACTGAGTTCTCCTGTGAACAGATATATTTGTTATCTTGCAGTTCCTCCTCTTCATGACCAGACCTCTCACCTTGGGCCCACACTGCTTTATATAGTATAATTTGTGACATCCAGGACATTGCTAGTGTCCTCATTATGTCATGCCCCATTTCAGCAGCCTCAGAGCTGTTTTTGACTACAGCCTTCCTTCAGCACACTATTGCAAAGCATTCTACTCATTCACTCCCATGATTGTTGGTGCTAGCACTCAATTGCCAGGAAGATTTCATTCCAGAAGATTTCACTGTTCACCAAAACTAGTCTGGTTTGCATGCAATAGAAAGCCAGAATTAAACAAACTTGGTTTTCCAGGAATGAGCAACCAAGCTGATGCACACTTCTCAAACCAGTGATGTTGTCCCCCCAACCCCATTGCGTTTCAAGTCACATTTGCACCTCATTAGGTGGCACTGTGGGTTAAACCACAGAGCCCAGGGCTTGCCGATCAGAAGGTCGGCGGTTCAAATCCCCGCGATGGGGTGAGCTCCTGTTGCTTGGTCCCGGCTCCTGCCAGCCTAGCACGTCAAAGTGCAAGTACATAAATAGGTACCGCTCCAGTGGGAAGGTAAACGGCGTTTCCGTGTGCTGCTCTGGTTCGCCAGAAGCGGCTTTGTCATGCTGGCCACATGACCTGGAAGCTGTACGCCGGCTCCCTTGGCCAATAACGCGAGATGAGCGCTGCAACCCCAGAGTCATCCGTGACTGGACCTAATGGTCAGGGGTCCCCTTTACCTTTACCTATACACATCAGAGTGGGGCTGGGGTTGTATTTACCCAACATGCATTATTTTATTTATTTCATACATTTATATACCACTTTTATCTTCCAAGGAGCTCAAGGTGGTGTACATGGTTCTTCCCCCACCCCATTTAATCCTCACAGCAACTAATCGAGAAGGAGGAGAACCAGGTATGACAACTCGAACTCCCTAGGGAAAAAAGTAGGATATAAACGCAATAAATTAATTAATAAAAATAGTAATGACCTAGATGAGGACATTCTCTGTGACAGCCTCTAAGTTGTGGGATTCCCTCCCCACAACTTAGGTGTATCTGGCACTTTCATTTTACAGTTTTTGTTGCATGCTAATTTGTTTTAAATTGTTTTTAATACTAGTGGTGCAGCAATAAAACTGCCAGCACATTTGCAAAGCTAGGCAGGGCCCAGTATGGTTTTAAATTGGATTGGGGACCATATGTTGAGATTCCTGCATTGCAGGGGGTTGAACAAGATCAGGCATCCCCAAACTTCGGCCCTCCAGATGTTTTGGACTACAATTCCCATCTTCCCCGACCACTGGTCCTGTTAGCTAGGGACCATGGGAGTTGTAGGCCAAAACATCTGGAGGGCCGCAGTTTGGGGATGCCTGAACTAGATGATCCTTGGGGTCCCTTCCAACTCTGCAGTTCTATGATTCTATCATATTGTATTTTAAATTGGTATAACCTACCTTGGGATCTTATGGTGAAAAGTAGGTAATAAATCACAGTATTATTATTATTATTCATAACAACAATAAATATCATTGTTAATACTCATATTAGTTGAAGGGAACCTTCATGTTCAAAGACAATATGCCTCTGAATACCAGTTGCTTGGAAACAAACAATGAAAGAGGGCTATGGCCTTCATCCTTTGTATTTCCTCAGAACCGTCTACATGGCCACTATTGGAAATAGGATGCTGGACTAGATGGAATCTTAGTCTTATCCAATGGGGTTCTTCATTTGTTCCTGTTTTTTTCTAGGAGTGGGGAAATGAAGCCTAAGGGACAATGGTCACTTCAGCAGCCTAAACACTTCAAGCTAAGAGATGTTGACTGGCCCAAGTTCACCCATTGAGTTTCATGGCTGAGAGGGAATTCAGACCCTGGTGTCTCAGGTCATAGTCCAACCTGCTCTTGCAACTCCCACAACACTCCTATTAACGAAGCGATCATCTGGGCGTGCACAATGGCTCTTTCAAATGTGCACACCAGGCTCACCTGCAGAGGGAATGTGGCTAATGTTTTCTAGTCGGATTTGGAGCTGCTTTGAGAAATGACACAGCGAACAGCAGTCGTTCTCAAGGAAGTACAGGGTCGATATGGTTTGTGGCTAACGTGGTGGGCATGCATCTTCAAAAACTCTCAGTGGGAGTGCACTGAATGGAGAGTAAAGGGTAAGGCGTATGCAGGCTGAGTCACAACACTGTGTTGCTGTCCAAGTTGCAACTCTTGTTTCCGGAAGTGAGCACTAAAGGACACTGTCACGTGGCACACTGCCGTCGCTTTACACTTTCTTCCTCATGCCACAGCACATTTCCTGCTTCAGACACTTCATTGCTGGCTTGCATTAAACCAAAGTTCCCTTTTAAATCTGAACCTGGAACTCTGGCTCAATATCAGTTAACAAGCCAGGATAAGAAGCCAGGATACTGGTTTACAAAGCTGGGAAAGATGGCGTGAACACAGCCAGTATGTAAGTAAGGAAAAAGAGCCTAGTTTCCTCAAAAGAGCTGAAAATAGAAAATGCCCCTTGGAAAAGAGGTGTGAAGCTTGAAACCCCCCAGGCAATTCTTAAAAATAAAATTTCCTTTCCACAGCACCCTTGTATAGTGTCTTCTTGTTTCTGTCAGGGATTGGTGCAGCTCCCATGTGTAGATTGATGTAAGAATAAGACATGCCAGCCTGCTCCTGGATTTCTGATAGCCATGGAAATCTACCTAAAGGATTCCCCACCCCCACCCCCAAATTTACTACTTGCCTTTCAGCAGCAGGTCTGAGAGCAGGTTACACTGAAACAGTTTTACAGAGCTTCCGTTTTTGGTGGTCCAGGAATGTACGCTTCCCTCGACATTGCAGAGAGAGACAGACGGAGATAAACAAAGATGATGGGGAAAACTCATTCTTTGAATAACAGCAACAGCAACAGCAAAAGCAACAACCATGTATAACAACATTATACATGGACAGCAAGAAACACCATGGACAAAATAATTGTCACACTCAGAAAAGAATAACAGTTAGAGTTCCTTCCTTGAAGTTTTATAAATTACCTAATGTAACAACACAAATAGAAATAATCAAGATTGCAGCTGCTCTATAAAGGATTATAATTTTAACTGCAATGTAACTGAAATTAATAAGATTTTGGAACGCAGAATTATTTTTAGGAAGCCATCAAAGTAGGAGCCCACTTTAACTAAAATGTATAATCTGTTAATTTGATTAATTTGTATTAATTGGATACGAATTGTTATAACGGGGCTACCGGTATTATTGGAATAATATTGTAACACACACACACACACACACACAGAGAGAGAGAGAGAGAGAGAGAGAGAGAGAGAGAGAGATTAACCAATCACACTGCTGCTACATTATAGCATTGGGAGGCAAACACTGACTTAAATCACCTTGCAAGTTCTTAATACAGTGGTACCTCAGGTTACAAACACCTTGGGTTACAAACACTTCCAGTTACAGACTCCGCTAACCCGGAAGTAGTACCTCGGGTTAAGAATTTAGGATGAGAACAGAAATGGCGCAGTAGCGGCGCGGCGGGAGCATGAGGCCCCATTAGCTAAAGTGGTACCTCACGTTAAGAACAGTTCCAGGTTAAGAACGGACCTCCAGAATGAATTAAGCTCGTAACCAGAGGTACCACTGTAGCAGGGTTTGTCCATGTAAGGAGGATATTAGATGAAACAAGAGGAAGGCAATGGCTTTGTCCCAAAATCTAGTTGATGATGTGCTAGGAAAATCCCAGAGGACAATATTGATTGCGGTAAGGGCCTTTTTTCGGCTGGAACCCACTGGAATGCGGTTCTGACACTAGGTGCCATTGCCATTATAAGAGAACAAGGAAGGTGTTCATGGTGAGTTCCAGCACCTCTTTTTCTAGAAAAAGAGCACTGGGCAAAGGTACACGTTGCAAGCTCTTCCTACGTAGAGAGAGCAGAACATATTCCAGGAAAACCCTGCCTCACCTTGTCTGATAATCTAATGCTGACATTTATTTAAAAGCCAAGGCTCTGTGTGCTTGATTATGTATGTAGATACCACAAAGCAGCTGTAACAGGGAAGAGGATTTCCTTTCATTACGTCTTCCTTTGACCCTGAATGGGCGACATAATGTACACCTCAGTGGGAGGTTCTAGACATAATAATCCCCAAAGAACTGGATGTTATGGATTGTTACTGCCATGCAACAAAGTGATGCCCTTTCAAGAATGATGTTAAAGACCACACTTTTGGAATGAGAAAAATATTAGTTTGGCACAGGATTATCATAATTATTAATGTTATTACTTAGAATTTCAAACTATTCCTAGTTTGCTTTTAAATTATGACTTCAAAGGATATATATATTTCAACAACAAAAACCTTAGTGCATACTTAGTGATACATTTGAAGGGGAAAAGAATTAAGTATGAACTTGCTCAGTTCTGCACTTTTACACCTTCTTTCTGCATGTTGTTGTTGTTGTTTAGTCGTTTAGTCGTGTCCGACTCTTCGTGACCCCATGGACCAGAGCACGCCAGGCACTCCTGTCTTCCACTGCCTCCCACAGTTTGGTCAGACTCATGTTGGTGGTTTCGAGAACACTGTCCAACCATCTCATCCTCTGTCCTCCCCTTCTCCTTGTGCCCTCAGTCTTTCCCAACATCGGGGTCTTTTCCAGGGAGTCTTCTCTTCTCACGAGGTGGCCAAAGTATACAAAGTATACTTTGGCCACCTCTTTCTGCATACCCCCCCAAAAAATCTGGAACCTATTTTGTAAATCATCCCAAAGGGGAAAAAATAGATCAGAAGATATATTTGCAAGCAAATATATGCTAGAATAATTTGCTCACTATGCCCCTCTCCTTCATTCATGTTGGCCCCCAGACTTTTGACTCTTAATGGATTTGCTTTTGAGAGGGTTCACAGAAGTGCTTTTAAATGGAGGTATTACACAAGGCAGGAAGCCTGGTGTGCTCTAGGGGGTCACAAAAAGTCGGACACGACTAAACGATTAAACAACAACACACAAGGCAGAGGGTGGCCAACATGGCACCTGCTAAGACCTTCTCTGGGATCCACGGGCTCTCTCTGCACACTGAAATGAGGCCTGGAAGAGTGTTCTATTGTTAACAATAGAGCAGGTTGTGGTGTGTGCTTGGTTGTAGTGTGTGTCTGTGTGTGGTGCCCACAACAGTTTCTACAGTTTGCCAATGTACTGCTAGGCCCAAATAGTTCGGTGACCCTAACATATAAAATGCTTGCCAAATTCCCCCTCCCTCATCCCAACTAGACAGTTTGGGTGTTATTCATCTAAATAAGTAAACAATGCCCACTTCCTCTTCCCATGTGTGCCCTGTGCCATCCACAAATCTGCTCCAAAGAACAACAGCGCTTCTGCCCACCTGTGATTCCCATCTAATCTTTGATGGCTTTAAAAGTAGATTAGAAAAAATCCATGGAGAATAAGACTATCAATGGCTACTAGCCATGATGGGTATATTCTACCTCCACTGTCAATGGCATAATGCCTCTGAATACCTGTTGATGGGAATCACAGGTGGGCAGACTGGTGTGCTTATGTCCAGCTTGCAGGCTTCCCTCAGGGATCTGGTTGGCCTCTGTGAAAATATTATAGTAGACTAGATGAGCTGTCAGGAGCCAGAGTCAGGGTAGGTCAGCAATAAAACACCTGGTGTCAGTAAAGTTAATTCTTTATTCAAAGAAACAAAAACAACAGCAGGCCTAGTGATCACAGCAATTCTTCCCAATGAGGCATTTGTGAGTACTGAAGGTCTCTGCCTTCCCACTGCTCTCTAAGACAGCGTTTCTCAACCACTGTTCCGCGGCACACTAGTGTGCCGCGAGACGCTGGCTGGTGTGCTGCGACGTGCGGCGACGAGAAGGGCGATTTGCATTGTCACGTGCCTGGCGGCCGCCAATAACCAACACTAACCCGCCGGAAAGCAATATTTCTCCTCCTCTTTCCCAAAGCTCAGTGCAAACGAGCCTGGCGTCCGCCAATACGCAGCACTGACCCGCCGGAAAGCAATATTTCTCCTCCTCTTTCCCAAAGCTCAGTGCAAACGAGCCTGGCGGCCGCCGGAAATAAATATTTGGCAAGTGTTTCTTACAGTCATAATTATAATATAGGGCGGCACAGAGTTAATTTTTTTAACTTTTTTAATGGTGGTGTGCCTCGTGATTTTTTTCACGGAACAAGTGTGCAGTGGCCCAAAAAAGGTTGAGAAACACTGCTCTAAGACTCCTCCCCCAGGTCCTCCCCCAGCAACCTGAGGCTCCTTCATCTTGTCTCTCTTTGCTCCACCTTCTTTATTTCTCTGTGTTTTCTGGGAGAACAGGAGGGAGGGGACCTGGTCGCAGCAGGAGGGGGAGACTCCCTGGCTTCTTCAGCAGTCTGCCTCATCTCTGTCTCCTGGCTCCCCTCCTCTCCAGCCTCCTCTTTTGCCTCTGGATCTAGACTGCTCTCTGCCTCAGCCTCCTCCTGCTTACTAAACCCTTCAGCTTCCGACACCTCCTCCTCCTCCCAGTCTGCTCCCCCTTCTCCCTCTGACCACTCGCCGTCATCCCACCACCAATCCCCTGGCTCTGAGACTTCTTCCCCTGGGGGTTCCCTTGGGGGTTCACCAGCTGGTGCCTCCTGCCACTCCTTTGCATCTATCCAGTCCTTGACATGAGCCATTGTCCTGATCCAGCAGGCTTGCCTTACGTTCTTACGTTATGTTCATATTGGTCAAACAATTAAATGGCAGGATTAACATGATGAGAAACTCAGTGGATTACTGTTTCTTCAGTATTTATTCTATTGAATTCGGGGATGCGTAGTAATAATACCTGGTGGATATTACAACGGATATTTCTGAAAGTTTTGAGCAGAAGGTAGAACTTTTGAAGAATTACGATTCTGGGGCATTTGAGTGGATAAAGCAGCTGAGCAAGACCATCTTCACTGTTAGTTTAATGAGTACCATAATAGTATCTGGATGCATCAGACACTACTGAACAGAAATCTAAAAGAACATCATCACAGGCTGAGAAGCAAACGTTTTTCAAAGGGAATGAGGAACATCTTTAAAACATAAATGATGGGACTTGTGACACCCAAGGACACTTGAGATTTATGTTCAGGAAGCTCTAAAGACCGAGGTGCACCCATTCTCTCTTTCACCAAAGAGCAAGAATGTAGCAAGGAAAGTGGTTGAAATATACTCGGAGTCGAGAGTGAATTTCATGCTCTTTATTCAGCTCATAGTCATCAAGGAGAAGAGAAGACGAAAATGGCTCTTTTCCCAAAACCATCTGCTTATATACATTATTTACACAATGGGCCTTGCGTGATTGGCTACTTCAGGGCTACACCTGTGGGCCAATTATATTGTGGATTGACTTCTGCCTGCAGCCTGATTGGCTGCTCCTACAGGCCAATCAGGTAGCAGATTCACTTCTGCCAGCCGTCTGATTGGCTGCTCCAGCAGGCCAATCAGGTTGCGGATTCACTTCCACCTGGAGTTGGATTGGGTAGCTCCCGCTGATTCTGAATCCTATTGTTCTAGGATTCAGCTCAGTACATAACACCCCTCCCCTCTAAGTTCCAGTCCTGCCCGGGAAGTTGCATTCGTAGTCCCCAAGGTCTGCTGGCCGCCTCCGTGTGCGTTGTGGCCTGGGGTGTTCCTTGGTCAGGGGTTCTGGTTCTGGCTCGTGTTCCGAGGCTGCTGGCTGTGCCGGGGCTGTCTGGTCTGGCGCCACTGAACCACTAGGTTGTAGCTCTGGTTCCGGTGTCCTTCCAGCCTCGGGGCGCCCCTCTGTGCCTACTGCTTCTGCTTCCCCTGCCCACCCCTCTCGCTCTACAGGCCTCACTGCCCTGCTGTCCCCTTGGGACCCCTCTGTCCCGCTCTCCTCCCGGGTTCCTCCTGGGAATCGTCGCCGTAGCTGGTCGCAGTGGCGGCGCCAACATTGCCCCCCTTCCGTTAGTACCTCGTACGACACGGGACCGGTCACCTTGGTGACTGTGGCGGGTACCCATGCTGGGCCTGCCCCAAAATTCTTTGCATACACTGGGTCCTGGGCCACAAATGTCCGGGGGTTCCTGCCTTTCCCCACCACTACCTCATCCTGAGCTCTGTCGGGGTGAAGTCGGTCCAGTCTAGTTGCAAGGCGCCGGCCCATTAGTAATTCAGCTGGGCTCCGGCCCGTCGTTGTGCTTGGGGTGCTGTGCTAGAAGAAATGCGGCAAGGCGGTATTCCCAGTCCCCTTGTGTCATGCGGCGGAGGCTGTCCTTGGTGGTCCGCACCATGCGCTCCGCTTGGCCATTGGTGGCAGGGTGGAATGGTGCTGAGCGGATGTGGCGGATGGCGTTCTGCGCTGTGAAGGTCTGGAACTCCTCTGACGTGAATGCGGTTCCATTGTCCGAGACGAGGGTGTCAGGGAGCCCGTGGGTCGCAAACAGCTTACGTAGTACCCGGATGGCTGCCGCCGTAGAAGTGGATGGTACCAGTGCGACCTCCAGCCATTTGGTGTAGGAATCCACCACTATGAAGAATGTTTTTCCCTGGAAGGGGCCAGCGAAGTCCACGTGCAAGCGTGACCATGGATGTCGGGCGGACTCCCAGGGCTGGACTGGGGCCCTTGGGGGATCCGGGCGGGATTCTTGGCAGGTCTGGCAGTGTTGGACCCAGGCCTCTATCTCTCTGTCAATCCCCGGCCACCACACATAACTCCTGGCAAGGGCCTTCATCCTCACTACCCCTGGGTGTGTCTCGTGTAGGGCTGTGAGGACCCTTTTGCGGAGGGGCTGGGGAACAACAACCCTGCTTCCCCATAACAGGCACCCCTTGTGGGCCGACAGTTCATGTTTGCGATTTGTGTAGCCAGCGAATTCTGGCCCGGGGCTGCTGCTGGGCCATCCTCGCCACACCCAGTCCAGGACCCGGGAGATGACCCTATCTTTTGTGGAATGGTGCGCAACTTCTTGTGCCTGAATGGGTCGGTCGGGAAGCAGCTCCAGGGTCATAACCTCTTGCGCAGGCGCTGGGTCGGGGCCTGTTTCTGGTAGTGGTAGCCTGCTGAGGGCGTCTGCGTGGCCCATCGCCTTCCCAGGGCGGTGGATTAGTGCATACTGGTAGCCGGCAAGGAAAATTGACCACCTGAGGACACGTGGAGACAACACTTGGGGGGTCTGCTTCTCAGGGGCAAACAGGCCAAGCAACGGCTTGTGGTCAGTCACTATGGTAAAGGGCCGCCCGTACAAGAAATCATGGAATTTTTTTACGCCCTTCATGATTGCCAGACCCTCCTTGTCAATCTGTGAGTAGTTTCGTTCGGCTGCAGCAAGCGTCTGGGAGAAGTATGCCACCGGCACCTCTCTTCCATCCGGGAGTTGGTGTCCCAGGACAGCGCCGATGCCATAGGGAGAGGCGTCGCATGCCAGCACCACTGGCAGCCTCTCGTCGAAGTGTGCTAAGACCGAGTTCGAGACGAGCAAGTCCTTGACTGCCTGGAATGCGGCCCTTTGTCGCTGGCCCCACACCCAAGGGGCCCTTTTATCTAGGAGTCTGTGTAGGGGCTCCGCTACCGCTGCCTTATGGGGAAGGAAGGCATGGTAAAAGTTCAATAGTCCCAAGAATGACTGAAGTTCGGGCTTGCTCTTGGGCGCTGGGGCCTCACAAATGGCCCGTACCTTGTCACCGGTTGGATGGACCCCTTCTGCGTCCACCTTAAATCCCAGAAAGTCCACCTGCGGCACTCCCAGTAAACACTTTTCCCGCTTCACCTTGAGGCCCGCCGTCTGGAAACGGTGCAGGACGGAGCGGAGGCGGTCCTCAAATCCCTCTGGTGTGGGCCTGGCGATCAGTACATCATCGAAGAAGGGGGTGACGCCAGGAATCCCTTTAAGGAGAGAGTCCATTAGATTCTGGAATATGCCTGGTGCCACGCTAACGCCAAATTGCAGCCGCTTTACTCTGAATGCCCCTCTGTGCGTCACAATCGTCTGGGCCTCTGCTGTGGCTTCGTCCACAGGCAACTGTTGATACGCTTGGGCCAAGTCCAGTTTGCCAAAGATTTTTGACCCAGCCAGGGTGGCGAGGACATGGCTGACCACTGGCACTGGGTATGCATGGGCCGTGAGAGCCTTGCTTATGGTGCATTTGTAGTCTGCACAGATGCGGACCGAACCGTTAGGCTTGACGGGTGTGACAATTGGAGTTTCCCAGGGGGCGTTGGGCACCGGCTCCAGCACTCCTTGCTCCACGAGCCGGTCCAATTCCTCGTCTATGCGGGGTTTCAGGGCGAACGGGACCCGGCGGGCCTTGTGCCTGATGGGTCGTACAGCGGGGTCTAGCTGTAGGGCAATGGGGGGTCCTGTATATCGTCCCAATGCCCCATCGAAAACCCCTGGAAACTCTTTGCATATGGCGTCCACGTCCACTTGTAAGCTAGTGCGGTTCACCCCGGTAACGGCTAGCCCCAGAGGTCCAAACCATGCCAGTCCCAGTAAGCTAACGTAGGGGCCCTTAACTTCCAGCAAGTCCAATTGTTGCTTTCGCCCTCGATATTGCACCCTGAAGGTCCCCACCCCCATAGTAGGGACCTTACGTTTCTGGAAGTCCCGGAGGGTGAATGGGGCCGGCCTTAGTTTGGGACCCCCATTAGGGCACAGTTCCCTTAATGTTCGGGCCGAGATTATGGATAGAGTTGAACCCGTGTCCAGCTCCATGCGGCATGGGGCTCCCTCTATCTGTACCTCTATATAAATTTTCTCTGTGCTGGGATGGGGCAACTGGAATACCTGATAGTCCGTGATCTCCGTCGAGTTGCCTTGGTGCATGGTGCCGTGTGACCTGGGGCTCCTGGGTCGGTCATCTGATGCTTGTCGACGTGTGAGTCGAGCCCGACACACCGGGGCGATGTGTCCTAATTTTCTGCACTGCCTGCACTCTGCGTTGCGGAAACGACAGGTCCTCCTCTCGTGGTTCTCCCCGCAGCTTGCACAGTTCCCTCCTTCTCGTCGAGGCTGCTGTGGTGTGTGTGCTGCTTGAGTGCGCCGCTGTACTCTGTGTACTTCCTCCCTGTCAGATTCGGATTCGTCGGTGAGGTCTTCGTGGTAGACCCTCGGTTGGGATGGCGGGGCCGGTTGTGCCTCTTGCGTTGACCTCTCGGCGGCTTCGGTTGCCAGGGCTTCCTCCAGAGCAATCTGGAACGTGAGGTCTTTTTTGGCGTAGAGGCGTCGTTGCAACATCTTGTCCCTCAGGCCACCGACGAGGCGGTCACGAAGCATGTTCTCCAATTCTGAGAAGTTGCATAACCGGGCGGCTTGGCGGAGGGAGGTCACAAACCCAGTTATGGTTTCCCCCGGGGCTTGCCGCTTTGCGTAGAAGGCATTTCGGCAAGCTACCACCGAGGGCTGTGGTGAGAAGTGCTCCTTCAGCCGTTCCATTATTGTTTTGTAAGAGACGGTAGCGACATCTCTAGGTGCAAGGAGAGCCCGGGCGATTTCAAACGTCTCCTCTCCACAGACGCTGAAGAATGTCGCCCTCTTCATGGCATCGTTGGTGACTTCTTTCGCTTGCAGGAGGAAGTTGAAACGGGCGGCGTACCCTTCCCAGTCTCCCAATGCTGGTTTGAATGGCGAGAAGCTGCTGTCGGTTGCCATTCTGGGTTCCTTGGGTCCTGGAGCTGAAGCCTGGATGCACGGTGCGATGCAGCGGTGCAGCAGGTGGCGGTGCTGCGGTGCAGTGCGTGGTGGCGGTCAGCTCAGCAGGATCCCACCTTCGTCGCCAGTGAAATATACTCGGAGTCGAGAGTGAATTTCATGCTCTTTATTCAGCTCATAGTCATCAAGGAGAAGAGAAGACGAAAATGGCTCTTTTCCCAAAACCATCTGCTTATATACATTATTTACACAATGGGCCTTGCGTGATTGGCTACTTCAGGGCTACACCTGTGGGCCAATTATATTGTGGATTGACTTCTGCCTGCAGCCTGATTGGCTGCTCCTACAGGCCAATCAGGTAGCAGATTCACTTCTGCCAGCCGCCTGATTGGCTGCTCCAGCAGGCCAATCAGGTTGCGGATTCACTTCCACCTGGAGTTGGATTGGGTAGCTCCCGCTGATTCTGAATCCTATTGTTCTAGGATTCAGCTCAGTACATAACAGTGGTGCAATGGGAAAATGATTTCTTCCAGGGACCCCGTTTCAGCAGCTGACAAATGAGGAGTTTTCACACATTATCTAGGCTGTTCTAATCAAACACACTGTGTTCTGAGGACAAAATCCAAAGCAGGAGATTGTATGCGTGGAAATTAATTGTATACCCACAGATGGAGCTTCACTCACTATTTTTTATCTCATCAGTCATCATGGCTAAAGAGACAAATCACTTAAGAAAATAAGAGCCTCTCCTTTACCTTAGGTCAGATTATTTCCTCCATCATCTCCAATACTGTCTCCTCTACTCTGATTGACAGCTGCTCTCTAGCGTCTCACAGAAAGAGGTCCCTCACCCCATTTGCTACCTGATCTGTTACAACTACACTGGCTGCCTGTATGCTTCTGAGCCCAATTCAAAGTGATGGTTTTGACTTATCAAGCTATTCATGGTTCAGCACCCCAATATCTTCTAGAACACCTGTCTACCTGGACTCTTAGATCTACTTCTTCTCCTCCAGGTCTTCCCTTAAGGAGGGAGGCTCAGAGGGTGGTGGCAAGAAAGAGGGCCTTTCAAGATGTTGCTCTGTATTTCTGGAATGCTCTCCATAGCAAGGCCCGTCTGGTTTCTTCACTGACATATTTTCAGCACCAGGTAAAGGTTTAGCTTTTCCCTCAGGCTTTTAATGGACTGGGATTAGGTTGTTTGTGTTAGTAGATTTATGTGCTGCCCAATGGCTGCCTATGAGCTCCCTGTGACTGTTTGGTGTATATATATTTTGAGATTTATATATATATATATGGGAGGTATATGATTTTGTATGATTTTTAAATGATACAATGTAGCTATCTTTATGCTTTTAAATGTGTTGTAAATTACTTGCAGACCTTTGGGCACCAAGCAATTAACAAGCCATAAGAATAAGAATAAGAATATCATTTTCTTTTATTGCAATATGAGATTATTGCAAAGTGGGAACGAGAATCAAATGAAGGCCGTTTATCGCACATTTTCTATATTCAATAAGTCTAGGGCTAAGCCAATGATTTAACAAGGCTTGTTATGATGGTTACATTGGGTTCTTATCCAGGTGTCTGCAGAGCATGAATCATAACTGGAGGAGCCAGCTATAAGATCAAGGCCAAGTTGCCAGGACAATAAATGAAAATGAAGACGATAGAACACCCACATATTCACAGATTGAACTAGATAATCCTAATAGCAGCCAGTCTATCGGAAAGAACATGTGTGGCCTTTGTTAGTTAGCACACCCACCAGCTACTGTGTGTGCACTCAGATAGAGATCAAGGATGAGGAAGCTAGCAGAAGGGTCTTGCTGGCAGATGATGGTCTATATCTCTCTGCAGGATGAGCCCCTGGTTGATATTGTTAGATTTTGTAATAGCATTGCGCTCAGGACCTAGAAACTCCAGCCATGCCATAAAGTATTAATTCCTCTTCTGTGAAATAGCCCAATAATGTCCTCTTCTCCTTACCAGCAGAGTGAGCAACACTCCCAGTTAGTATCACTTGTTCTGGAAAAGGAGAAGAGGCTCAGTGGGCCTCTTCCAACTTCAGTGGTGCTCTCTCCTGCCTGCTACCTTGATTCCCTCCATTGGGATTGTGAAGCTTGGCTTAGTTAGACCTTTCTGTGTCCTGAGTCTATGGGTGTGTAAATTGGCTTTGTTCTGAGCCACAAGTACAGGCAAGTATAAGCCAACTCTGATTCTAGTAAGGTAATGAAAACATCAGCAGGTCTGCCTAACCTAGTGAATCCCACAGTAAATAGTGCTACTGTATATGTAATGCAAGGTTTGCCCCTCGAGAGCAATAGATTGCATCCAGAAAACAGGTTCCAGCTTAATTAAAGGAAGTCCCCTAGTTTGCATTTCTTGAGAAATCCAATCTCAGCCATCACCAGCAGCACAGGATCACTCCTGAAACATGATGTGTTTAGTGAAGACCCCTGTGTGATTCTACCACAATTCTGTGAGTGATATGGACTTGTGATAGTTCAGTACCTGCTTTCCCCATCATTTTGTAAAGTCTCCTATGCCCTTCCTGGACATTAACAAAATCACTTTGGCAAGTTAGGTCAACACCCATAGATCATTGCCTCCCATATAACCAGACTGTGTTTGCATCCTCAAGTTTGTTCAGCCCAGAAGGCTGCTCCATGCTTTTTCTTTAAGATTATATGACCCCATTAATTGTGGCAGAAGCATACCTCCCTTTTCACTAACTTAGTTAGGATCCCCTCCTTGCCTCTCACCTCCATACCCTTGCCTCTGATCTCTGTTTGTTGTTTTGCCCAGGAAAATTCAGAGTACTTTTCAGAGGACAGTGATTTGCTAACAAGGACTGTCTGCCATTCTTAACTATATAGAAAAGCCCTAAGGAACCCCAAGGAAAATAATAAATTTGGCTCTGGGGTTGATTTAGTGTCATCCTGTTCAGATCATTGGCAGGAGACAGACTATCTTAACCTCTCGTATAATTTATTAAATGTCCCTACAGGTCTGCTGGCTTTAAAGCCTACCTCAAAGTGCTATGTACAGCATATCTCAGCTGGGAATTGTTGAAATGTATGGTGCACAAAACATGGGCTTGGTAGCCCGTGTAACATCCAAGGGATTTATCTAAAGCAGTGTTAAGTCGCAGTCCCATTAGCCCAAGGATTTCTGAGTGAACAATGAGACTTCCCTCCTCTCCCCCTGTGTATCCCCCAAAATCTGTGCATGGGGAAGGAGAGGGGTGGGGAAGTCTCAATGTGTAATCAGAGATCCTAGCACTAGGAAAGTCTAGTTAGACACACTCTCATTCTTTTCCATACTGGCACTTCACTCCACAGAGCCATTTTTTACTTTCTGTCAGCTATTTTTTTGCAAATAAATATTCTAATGATATCAGCCTGCATGATCACTGCTAATTCCCCTAAGTGAGATAGATCATATTGACATTTATGAGTTATAGCTAAATTCTTCAGACGTAGGCGTTTGCTAGGGTAATTTTATCCATCACAATAATGTCTGTGGCATGCATTTGTCTCCAATAAAGACCCCCAGAATAATAATTCCATGAATACTGTGTAAAATCTGGTAACGCAAGTAGCAAGTCATGGAGAAAATTAGGGTGCAAGCACCATCAAGGTGGGGAACTGCTTCATAGCAAGAATTCAAGCAGGAGTGCTTACACACTCAAGCAGCACCCCCCAAAACCCCACCATTTATTGAAGTGTGATGGATGTTCAGATCATGGATCTCCTGGCAACTCTGTGTTTGACTAGTGCTGAGATGAATGGGGCAGTTCTGCATACTCAGTGGTAAAGTGAATGAACCTTGTACATGCTGAAAGGTACTGTTCTCTCTACAGTTGGTTCACATCCTCCTGACATTGAATTAAAGTACTGGGGTTGAATCCTGGCAACTCCTAGTTCAGATTCTGATAACATCACCACTGTAGCTGGACTGTAAGCAAAGGAGCCCAATGGCCTGATTGAAACCAACTAGTTGACAAATATGTGTGTTTAATGAAACTGGGAGTAAGTCCCATTGGCATTATCTCTTGAGTAAACATGCATCGGATTCATCAGCACTCATCCCTAGATAAAAAGGGTGTAGTGGAGCAAGTGGAGCTGCCTTACACCTGTAGTATTTCTCCTTCTCTCTCTGTTGCATTTACAATTTAACACAACAAGCCAGGAACACAGGAAGATGCCTTGTACTGAGTTGGGCCATTGGACCATCTAGCTCAGCACTGTCTACATGGAGCAGCATCATTTCTCCAGGGTTTCAGACAGGGCTCTCTCCCAGACCAGGGATTGAACCTGGGACCTTCTGCAAGTTAAACAGATGCTCTACCACTGAGCTGCAGGCCTTCTCCTAAGCCAGCATAGGCAAACTCAGCCCTCCAGCTGTTTTGGGACTACAACTCCCATCATCCGTGACCACTGGTCCTGTTAGCTAGGGATGATGGGAGTTGTAGTCCCAAAACATCTGGAGGGCCGAGTTTGCCTATGCCTGCCGTAAGCCCTAAGGGTCTTGAATGGTCTTCTTGCTATACTTGGCTTGCAAAATGTGTCGGCACAGCTGTTAACTGGGCAGGCACTCCACATGGACTCATTCATTCAAGATATGACCGGAACAGTGGTGTGGCAGGGACAACCTTTCTCTTTCCTGTCCAATGAGCTACCAGTTCAAGTGAGGCTCCTGGAGGGAAGGAGGCAGAGCTGTTGCTTATGCTTAGTCTCCCACATGCCTATTGAGTGTGATGTTGACTCTTCTGTACTTATCTTGGCAAATCTCCTGCTCTTTTGTACACACTGATGTTTGCCTGCCTTTGCACCATTTCTGATCCCTCTGGGCTACAGAGAAGCTAGGTTGTCCTCTTTCCTGTTTTGTCCTCTCCTCTGGAAAGCCCTACTAAGCTGGAGGAAACCCAGGCTGAAGCAACTCACCTACTAGTTTATCTAGCAACAGATTGGGACACGTTGTTCTAAAGTGCAAGCAGGGGGTAAGTGCTGAGTGAACGAGCCCTTTCTTTAAAGTCAATCAAGGAAATTGGTTGTTTGGGAGTAAAGAAAAAAACTTGTGTTGCAAATACATGAACAGATGGCTTGTTACTCATTTACAAGTTCATTAAAAAGAACCAAGTTGTGCTAGTGCAACAAAATAAAGAATATTAAAGAATATTTCTAAGAAACACATGAATCTACAGAAACAGTTTGGAATGTACATCGAACGGTGTCCTTTCACCGCTATGAATGGGCGTTGAAACTCACAGTCCTTGCTTATGCAGTGTCTGTGACAGATCAAGGGTAGAAAAGTAGGGTCCCAGAATTCACAGTAGGCTGCCCCTGACATAGTGAATGTATCAAATAAGAAATTCTCATATTGTATAAGAAAAATAATAATCAGACGGAAAACTCATCTCTTTGCCCACAGTTTCCCATTTTTATAGTTTATTGGAGACATAAATGTGCTGAAATTATATTTTCAGTACAAGAAGTTATAAGTTCAACAGATACATACATACTTAACAGTAAACAATAAAAGCTAACAATACAAGAATAAACTGCCTAAATAAGTACACACATGCATCTATACCATTTCATACGATAGCAGAAGCAACGTGTTAACAACACAGAGAAGCTAGGCAGGGGTGTTGACAGATACTTAAAAGACTCAAGGGACAGCCCACGGCACAGGTGGATTTAGGACAGAACAACTGGTTCTGCCGCACTGGGTGCTGAGCCGAGGAGTGCCGTAGGGTGCTGCTACTATGACATAAGTGAACTGAGCAGAACAAAAGGTGAGAGGCGGGGTGGGTGGGTGGGTCATTGAATTTTGGCCTTATACAGGGTGCCGCTGAAATTTGAAAGACCAAAGTCTACCCCTGCTCATTATACCAATAATAAAGTATACACATGCTAATTTTTATAAATAGGGTGCAAATGTAGCAAATTCAAGGCAACTTTTAGAGGGGAAAAAAACTATAGTTCTTACTGCCGGACCTTACTGTGAGCTATGGGGAACCAACAGGATTTTGCCCCCCTGGGCAAATTAAGGTGGTAGGTGGCTGGAGTTCCACAGCACTGTGGCTTGCAGTTATCCAGTTGACCTGTAAGTAAATTAAGACTTAAAAAAGGGAGAAAGGGTCAAGTGATCTGGAACTGACACAAAAGGCACCCCCTAACAGCATGCCTAAAGTATCCCCCCTAACAGCATGCCTAAAGCAAGGGAACTTTCTTCTAGTTAAAGCTAGGGGTCTGTCCAATGGGACCTCCTTAGTCTGCACTCTCTCACAGTTGATTCCAAGTGAAATTACTGTAAACTGATGTACCAACATAGATCCATAGACGGGGCTGCAGCTCTCTCTATAGACCACAATCCTATACACACTTACCTAGGATCTAGTTACAGGTAGTGTTGGTCTGCCATAGTCGAATCAAAATAAAAAAATTCCTTCCAGTAGCACCTTAGAGACCAACTAAGTTTGTTATTGGTATGAGCTTTCATGTGGTATCTGAAGAAGTGTGCATGCACACAAAAGCTCATACCAATAACAAACTTAGTTGGTCTCTAAGGTGCTTGTTGTTGTTTAGTCGTTTAGTCGTGTCCGACTCTTCGTAACTCCATGGACCATAGCACACCAGGCACTCCTGTCTTCCACTGCCTCCCGCAGTTTGGGGCAAAGGTGCTACTGGAAGGAATTTTTTAATTTTGTTTCAAAAGAGAAGCTGGTACTAGAAGAGAGAATTGGAAAGAGTGGAGGGTGTATTGGGAGCAGCAGACTGTGAAGGAACTGTGCTTTGAAAGACACAGGCGAAAACACTTTTGGCTTAAGATGCCACAATGAAGCCATTGAAGATGAATGCAACAGGTTGTATTCTTTGCACACATACTTAAAAAAAGAGAAAAAGTTGGCAGGATAGTACAGTCACATCTTATGCAGGGGTTCAGTGGTTCTGCATATACATGAAAATGTGTATACTCAAATGCTTGGAACCAGCCCAATATGAGCATCCCTAGCCTTCTGGAGCCAGGGCACTGAATGCCCCCCGCCCCCAAGCAAGGCATAGAGCTTTAAAACTCTTTCTGTACCAGGTCTGCTTGGGTTACCCAGCACGAAAAGAGCTTCTATGTTCTCTGCCTTGCATTTAACTTGGGGATTTTCAAGCGGCTGACCTTCAACCATGCAAGATTGAAATAGCACAAGTTAAATGCTCATCAGATGCAACCGTACTGTAATATCTGCACACATTGCCCCTTTCCCTGACTTTCATTACAGTTTTTGCAAGACGGGAAAGACGAGGAATCTAGGAAGCCTCACTCGCTGATCTCATATTGCTCATACGAACAATAATTCGGGTCCAAGCCTCTCCGGGTGCAGTCGGTGATGTCAGTGTTGCAGGTCCCGCAGTGACACCCTGTTGCCACTGGGTAGGAATAAAGTGATTCTGCTTGACCATCACAGCCTGGGATCTTGATAGTCTCGTACACAACTGCCTTGAATGTGCAGATTTTCTGGACATATCTCATTGCTAGGTTCTGATCAACTTGATCCTAATCGTGGCATAAAAAAGAGAGTCTGAATGTTAAATCCATATGCCATCAACGGCCTTCTAACCATGACTTTCTTTGATTTTGAAAAACCCTACCAAAACCCAAATTAAAGTGATTGATTATGTTCTTCCCTGACTTCAGTGATCTTTGGACAGCTTGTTAAACTAAAATCAATTCCTATTTTAAGACCTATCAAATCTGAAACATTTGTTACAAGACTAGTTGTCCTAGTTCTGTATTAAGTGGGTGGCATTGCTATAACAAAATAGGCAACCATATAAACTGGAACAAATTTATTTGTGTGCGGAATTTCTTCTTTGAGCGAACAATAAAAGTGCTTGCTGCCTTGAACATAAGCTATGTTCCCTGAGAATATAGAAGTCAGCAACCCCGTTCAATGCAACCTGATGCAGAAGAAGTCCTTAAATGTACATGTTATCTTCATGTGTGCAAATCATACAAATGCGTATACTTCTTAACCTGTTGGTTCCTCACCTTCATGAAGCAGTAGCCAGAGCACCATGTTGCATTCACGCTGATGCAGAAGCCACACTCTTCCTTCTCCAGTGCTATTGTGACATTGGACAGTCGGCAGTGATTGCAGCAAACAGTTTCCCAGAAAAGCAACACGGCAAAGAAATTAATCGGCTTCATCCTGTAGTGCAAAGCAGAGGGGTCCTGGAGTACAGCGAGACTTACAATTCAACATATCTTTAGAAGCAGCAGACAATATTACCATTCTTCCCATGCTGATACAAAGGCAAGGTTTAAAGAAGAAAGGATAGTGGTACATATGCGTACATTCCTAAAGTCAGCAAAACAGTACAAAGGTTATTGTCGGAGGATAAGAGATTTGTTCAGCGGAATGAAGTCTTAACTTGACAGAAAATAATGAAATAATGAAAAAAAGGCATTTCTGCTGAATAGAAAGATATCTCAATTGCTCTTACAAATAAGCTCTGGAAACTTTTACATTCTTAAAAAACAACAACAACCCCAAACCAAAACAAAACAGAATAAATGTATTTAAAAACGCAGAGAAGATTCATTTTTTAATGGCTTTTTCCAAAAACATTCTACAGAGACCTTACCATTTCCGAAACAGTGTTAATTAAGAATCTGTTGAAAAGTTACCTGTCTTAGACTTGCCCTGCTGGAATTAGCTGTAAAGAGAGGAAAGCCTTCCGTTGCCCTTTTATACAAAATCAGATGCAACGGACACCTTGGAGGATTTGTGGGGTATTAAGACAACTGGCATCAGGTTACACCCTGATGAAAGAGAACAAATATGTAGCCAGACACGTAGGTGAAACCTTGCAAAACGAAGGCCATGGGTTTTACTGTTGTTTTCAAAAGTACCTGTTTTAAAATGCCACCAGAAAGCCCTGGCTTGGGGCTACTTTACATATTGTACCAGGAGTGCTATTAGCAATGTCACTGGACAGTTAGGAAACAACTGGACAAGGTCACACAATGGATGGAGAGCTTTATACAGGTGTATCACTCTCTCATCTGCAGGGAATTCCTTTCTAATTTCCATGGTTTGCCCGTGATTAAAAGTGGTATGCATAAATGTAGGTTCCATCCTTAGTCTGATTGCTTAAAAAAACAAACAACACTGAGCAAACAACACTGAGCTAAAGAGACAATAGGGTCTGTCTCAGTATCTTCTTATTTCTCAACAAAAATTTCCATTCAGGCTTCGAAAACATGGATCTTAAAATCAATCAGGGGTGTGTGTGTTCAATTTGGTGGCAAATTAAAAGACTCTGAATACAAGCCCCATTTGTTAGGGAGCAACCAGGAGTACATTTCAAAACTTCAAGTTGCTTCCTTAGCAGTCAAGTAAAGTACTACACTTGGGCAAAAAAATGAAAGGCACAAACACAGGATGGGTGACACCTGGCTTGAGAGCAGTACATGTGAAAAGGATCTTGGAGTCTTGGTAGACCACAAACTTGACATGAGTCAACAGTGTGATGTAGCAGCTTAAAAAGCCAATGCAATTCTGGGCTGCATCAATAGGAGTATAGCATCTAGATCAAGGGAAGTAATAGTACCACTGTATTCTGCTCTGGTCAGACCTCACCTGGAGTACTGTGTCCAGTTCTGGGCACCACAGTTCAAGAAGGATCCTCACAAGCTGGAACGTGTTCAGAGGAGGGCAACAAAATGGTCAAAGGCCTGGAAACGATGCCTTATGAGGAACGGCTTAGGGAGCTGGGTATGTTTAGCCTGGAGAAGAGAAGGTTAAGGGGTGATATGATAGCCATGTTCAAATAGATGAAGTAGATGAAGGGAACGCTGTGGATGTAGCCTATCTTGATTTCAGCAAGGCATTTGACAAGAAGCTGTTAAAATGTGGGCTAGACAATGCTACCATTCAGTGGAGTTGTAACTGGCTGACTGACTGAACCCAAAGGGTGCTCATCAGTGGCTCCTCCTCATCCTGGAGCGTAGTGACTAGTGGGGTGCCACAGGGTTCTGTCTTGGGCCCAGTCTTATTCAACATCTTTATCAATGTCTTGGATGATGGGCTTGAGGGCATCCTGAGCAAGTTTGCAGATGACACCCAATTGGGAGGGGTGGCTAATACCCCAGAGGACAGGATCGCACTTCAAAATGACCTTAACAGATTAGACAACTGGGCCAAAGCAAACAAGATGAATTTTAACAAGGAGAAATGTAAAGTACTACACTTAGGGAGCTGGGCATGTTTAGCCTGGAGAAGAGAAGGTTAAGGGGTGATATGATAGCCATGTTCAAATATATTAAAGGAGGCCATATAGAGGAGGGAGAAAGGTTGTTTTCTGCTGCTCCAGAGAAGCGGCCATGGAGCAATGGATTCAAACTACAAGAAATAAGATTCTACCTAAACATTAGGAAGAACTTCCTGACAGTAAGAGCTGTTCGACAGTGGAATTTGCTGACAAGGAGTGTGGTGGAGTCTCCTTCTTTGGAGGTCTTTAAGCAGAGGCTTGACAGCCACCTGTCAGGAATGCTTTGATGGTGTTTCCTGCTTGACAGGGGGTTGGACTGGATGGCCCTTGTGGTCTCTTCCAACTCTATGATTGTATGATCTTTACATGTCTGCACCCCACTTCGGTGGAAATATATATGAGGTGTGTATGGTCTATATCAGGGTCCCCCAACTAAGGCCTGGGGCCAGATGCGGCCCAATTGCATTCTAAATCCGGCCCGCGGACGGTTCGGGAATCAGCATGTTTTTACTTGAGTAGACTGTGTCCTTTTATTTAAAATGCATCTCTGGGTTATTTGTGGGGCCTGCCTGCTGTTTTTACATGAGTAGAATGTGTGCTTTTATTAAAATTGCCTCTCTGGGTTATTTGTGGGGCATAGGAATTCGTTCATATTTTTTTCAAAATATAGTCCGGCCCCCCACAAGGTCTGAGGGACAGTGGACCGGCCCCCTGCTGAAAAAGTTTGCTGACCCCTGGTCTATATTGATAAGATATGTTTGGACCACAGCCATCAATGCCAACAATTAAAAGGACACCTTCCTAAATAAGAAAGCACCAGAAGCACCCCTTTGAGAAGAACCCCTTGCCACTGAAATGAAGGGGATTCCTCATAAGAGTGACTGAACAGAAGCCACATGTCATAATGCTCTGCTTAAAAAATACCTAACTTAACAGAGGAAAGTAACGAAAACTAAACTATCTTCTACCCCTGCCTCACAGCAGACCTCTGCAAAAGTATCTGCAAAATCCTGACACAATCTTCCGAGAAGTACCGGGCAGTCTGCCTGCTAGACAGAAGAACCCCACCAGGCTGCTGTTAAACAAAATGATGCAGAACAAGAGTGTGTGTTGATGAGATAACAAAGGGGCCTTTGTATACACAAGGGGGAAGCTATAGCTAGTTCTAATATAAGCTGGACTTGGTCAAGGGGATCATTCCGTATCATACCCTATGAGCCAAATGCAAAAAGGAGGTTGGGATGTTTTAACAAGGGCCATGAACTAAAAACTTCCACTTCTGCATTGGGCCAATAGAGAAGTTTTAGATTACCACCAGTGCTACACAATTGTGGGTTATTTCTCACAATGCGTCAACAAAACTCTACACAGTGGCTACTGTTCCAACCTGGCTCAACTTATACCCCTGTTGTTTTTCCAGACATAAAATTAAAATGTGCTTAAACCTTAAAGCCACATTTGGATGTGTGGCTATGGAAGTCATTGCATGGCCCAGAGCCTCATGGTGACAAGGCAGACTCGGTCACGTTTGTGATTTTTTCCAATTTGATCATTTATTTCTAGACCAGTTTCCCATTAAACAAGCTTCTCTCAATAATGGTCTGTGGAGGCCCAATTGGATATAGATGTCATTTAGATTTAGTACATTCTTCAGAGCTGTGGTGGATAAAAACCATGGTGGTTTAAAACATGTATTTCTTAGCTGGAAGTAAACCATCTCCATCTTTGGTCATACCCATGTCATACATTTAAAGCACTTTTATATTGTTGCCTGCCACCCCAATTTCCGAGCATTATGAGATTCTATGGGTTCCAGGTACTTAACTAGGGTTCATGTTTTCTTTTGGAAATGAGGCACAATATTGTGGTGTCTATATGATATATGGTTTGTTTACACATCTACAACCTGAGCCTATGATGGAGGGGTTCACAGGCAGCATTAACACCCCAAGAGCATCTTGTTTTTTTCCATTGCCACAGTCTTGGATCCAAACAGACACCAAGCATCGTAATCTGCCTCTCTGGCTTTCCAGCTTGCTACTTTGCTTCTAGCTCACATCACTCCTAACTCTAACCCAGGGGTCACCAAACTTATGGTGCTTCGCCCCGGTGCCTGCAGCGCCGATTGCACAGCGGGCCAGAGGGTGGGGGAGCGTGCGAGAGCATGCGCCCATACGCGTGTGCACACACTATTTCTGGCGCACTTCCGGGTCGCAGGAGCACCGGAAATAGCTTGTGCGCATGTGCACGGGCCTCCTCCGACCCAGAAGTGCGCCAGAAATCACGCTTGTGCATGCGCGTGAGCTATTTTTGGTGCTCCTGCGACCCAGAAGTGGGCAGCCGCGCCGCACCGGTTAAGAGCGGGTGGCGGCAGCGGGTGGCGGGGGTCGCCGCGGGCCGGGAAAAATGAGTCCTTTGGGCCGTATCCGGCCCCTGGGCCGTCGTTTGGGAATTCCTGCTCTAACGTCTTAACTCTCAACTCTGACTTTATCTGTTGAGGGAAACCCATCTGCCTTCTCATAGGAGCCCTTTGATTCTTTGTTCTCTTAATGGCCCATCACTCAGGCACTAGTCTGGCTATTTCCTGGAATTTGAAGGCTTGCTTAGCTTTTAACACTTGCTGTATCCAGGAATTAGAGAGGTCTGGCACCTGTTTAGGGAAGTTTTTAATATTTAATGCTGTATTGTTCTAACACTCGATGGGGAGCTGCCCAGAGTGGCTGGGGAGACTCAGCCAGATGGGTGGGGTACTGTCACAGTGGCCGGAGTGGGCTACTTCAGAGTAACGACGCTACGCAGCTCTGCATTTTATTCTTTTATTGGTGCTGCGTATTTACAGTGCTGAAGTCATTGCTATTTACACGGAGTGATGTGGTCAGTCGGTTTCAGAACCTCCGAATGGCTTTTGGCGCGTCTTTCTCCAACACAAAAGCTTTGGCAGACCCATCCTCTTTCCCCTCCTCTTTCTGCGTAATTCCGGAGTTGGGGGGATGGGTCTCCCCCCCTTATTCGCCCCTTCCTGTCCCACCTGGGACCCTGGCTCCTCTACCTTGCCTGAGCCTCGGACCCGACTTCCTGCTTCCCCACTGGCATCGGAACTCTCTCTGCTTGCCCCTGTGCTCGGGGATGGGCTTGAACTCAGGAGGGGAGGGACTTCGCGATATCCCCTGTCCCTCACATCCACCCCCCTCCCAAGCTCTCCTTCACCCCTCCCCAGGTCCCCCCCAGGTGTCGGTGACGACTGGAAGCCTAAGAACTCAGTGCTTTCCGAGCCCGTTGGTGTGAACACCTCCCCCCAGTCCTGCGAGCCCCCCCCTTCCGCCTGGGAGGACGGGAATCCCAAAAAGTCCGTGGCGTCAGAGCTGGTAGGGGTAAAAATGTTCTGCCAATCTGCTCCTTCCTCTGACTGGGTGGATCTCGGTGACACCCATACCTCATCCTCTGGTTCCTCAAACTCCGCTTCCCAGCGCCATGGTGAACTGCTCTCCCGTGCTTCCTCCCCCTCCCCCTCCCTTTCCATGTGCCAGGGCTTGGGTCTATGGGGAAAGAGGGCGTGAAATTCTTCTACCAGGAATTCCTCCTGTATCTGAGTGGCTGGGACCCATTCATTCTGGGACGGTGGAGCATCCTCCCATGCCATGAGGTACTCCAGGCCCCCCACCCCCCACCTTGAGTCCAGGATGGCCGTGGCCTCATTGAGTTGCTCCCTGCCTTCCCTCTCCCCCCCCTCCCTCAGGGGTTTGTTCGCTGCCTCGGAGCCTGCTGCTTTCCCTGTACGGCGACAGCAGCGATCTATGAAACACTGGGTGCACCCTCATGTCCTCTGGCAGTGTCAGCCTGTATGCCACCGGGTTGACCTGTTGCGTGACCGTGAAGGGGCCCAACCTTCTGGGCGCCAGCTTTTTGCACCTCCCTCTGATGGGAAGGCCCTCCGAGGACAACCAAACTTTGTCCCCCACCTTAATGACCTCCCCCGGTCGCCTGTGGCGATCTGCCCCCTTCTTGTACGCTTCCTTGGCTCTCTCCAAGTGTTCTCTGAGCTGCTGGTGCACCGTCTCCAGTTCCTCTGCCCAATCCTCAGCCTGTGGGCCCTCCTCCTCCTCCTCCCCCTCCCTCTCTGGGAAAGATCTGAGGTCGCGCCCGTAATTGGCCTTAAAGGGCGACACCCCTGTGGAGACGTGCACCGCATTGTTGTAGGCAAATTCTGCCAGTGGCAGGCGATCCACCCAGTCCGTTTGCCGCTGGCTGACGTAGCATCTCAGGTACTGCTGCAGAATGGCGTTGACCCTCTCCGCCTGTCCATTGGTCTGCGGGTGTCTAGCCGTCGACAAGCTGACCTCCACCTGCAGGAGGTTCATGAGCCGCCGCCAGAACCTGGAAACAAATTGGCGGCCACGATCCGAAATAACCCTTAAAGGTAATCCATGCAGTCGGAATACGTGGTCAACAAACAGTTTGGCTGTCTCTTCTGCAGAGACCGCCCTGGCACACGGTATAAAGTGGCACATTTTGGACATGAGGTCCACCACCACCAACACTGCGGTCTTGCCCCTGGAAGAAGGCAGATCTGTGATGAAGTCCATGGACACCACTTCCCACGGCCTGTGTGGTGTGGCTAAGGGCTCCAGCAATCCTGCTGGCGCTGCTCTGATCACCTTTGCCCGCTGGCAGGTGTCACAGCCCCGTACATAGTCTCGAACATCTTCCCGCACCCCTGGCCACCAGAAGTGTCTCATGACTAGGTGAGCGGTTTTGTCCCTCCCAAAATGACCCGCCGTTGGGTTGTCGTGCATCTGCTTGAGGACCGTACGTCTAAGCTGGGTGGTGGGCAGGTACAGTGCACCCTTGTAGAAAAGCAGCCCCCTGCGGGCTGCAAAGTCTTTTGCCTGCTCCCCCCCCTCTCAGTTCTCTGAGGATGCGGTTGGCAAATTCATCCGCTGCCGTCAGTGCTGTGAGTTCTGCCTCGCTCACCACTGCTGCTCCGCAGGACCATGCTGACGGGGGGAAAACGTGCCTGGGTGCTGGTGGCGCCTCCTCCTCCATGTACTCTGGCTTGCGGGAGAGGGCATCCGCCCTGACATTCTGCTCTCCCGGGATGTAGTGTATGGAGAAGTTGAAGTTCGAGAAGAACTCTGCCCACCGTATCTGCCGCTGGTTGAGCACCCTGGCAGTTCTCCAGAACTCCAGGTTCTTGTGATCTGTGCACACCTGGATGGGGTGCTTGGCGCCCACCAGGAAGTGTCTCCAGTGCTGGAACGCAGCGTGGATCGCAAGAAGTTCCCGATCAAACACCGTGTAGTTTCGCTCTGGCTGGGTCAACTTCCTGGAGAAGAAGGCACAGGGTCTCCACTCTCTGTTGGCGTCCAGTTGCAACAAAATGGCGCCCACAGCTTTATCAGAAGCATCTGTCTCCACGCGTAGGGGCGCGTCCTGAACCACGTGGAACAGGTTCTGGTCTGAGGCGAACACCCTCTTGAGGCTTTCGAACGCTGCTTGCGCCTCTGGTGTCCACCTGAACTTCTGCTTGCCTCTCAGGCAGTCGGTGATGGGAGCCGTAACGCGAGAGAAGTTCTTGATGAACTTCCTGTAGAAGTTGGCGAAGCCAAGTAGGCGTTGGGCATCTTTGCGCGTCCTGGGGCTGTGCCAGTCCAGGATGGCCTGCACCTTGTCCTTGTCCATCGCCAGCCCCTTGTCTGACAGCTTGTAGCCCAGGAAGTCCACCTCCTTGGTGTGAAACTTGCACTTCTCCAGCTTCACATACAGGTGGTTCTCCTTCAGGCGCTGCAACACCTCCCTGACATCCTTCACATGCTGCACTGGGTCATCGGAATAGATAAGGATGTCATCCAGGAAGACCAAGCATTTCCTGAAGAGGAGGGACCCCAGGACGTGGTGCATGAAGGCCTGAAAGCATGCTGAGCCCCCTTGCAACCCGAAGGGCATCACCAGATATTCAAAAGAGCCCAGAGGCGTGAACATCGTGGTTTTCCATTCATCGCCTTCCCGGATCCTGATCAAGTTGTACGCCCCCCTCAGGTCTAGCTTGGTGAAAATCTTGCCCCTGCGTGCCGCTGTCAGGAGATCATCCACTCTGGGCATGGGGAAAGCCACTGGCTCTGTCACTGAATTGAGCCGTCTGAAATCCACCACAAGACGGCGCTGTTGCGTGTCTTTCTTGTCCACCCAGAAGACCGGGCTGCCCCCTGCTGCCTTGCTTTCTCTGATGAACCCCCTCTTGAGGTTCTTGTCGATGAAAGCGCGCAGATCCTCCAGTTCCTGGTCTGACATGGCGTACAGCTTGGCTGGGGGTATAGTTGCCCCTGGCACCAGGTTGATCTGGCAGTCAAAAGGCCTGTGCGGGGGTAGGTGGTCGGATTCCGCTTCGCTGAAGACCTCCTGCAGGTCCCAGTACGGCTTGGGTACCGCCTCACCCCCTTTGACGTGCATGGTGGCCACCGTGGCTATTGGAGGCCCCTCCCCTGGTTGGTGCTGCATGCAATGTTCTAGGCAAAAGTCCGATCCAAAAGTGATGCATCTCTGGTGCCAACTGATGGAGGGGTCGTGGCGCGCCAGCCAGCTCATGCCCAAGACGATGGGGGGGTCTGAGATGGTGGTGACGTTGAATGCCAGCGTCTCTGAGTGCCTTCCCACCGTCATTCTCATGGGGGGGGGGTTTGATGAGTGATGGCTCCTCCCAGCAGCTCTCTGCCGTCAATGGTTGCCACGTGCAGAGGAAAATCCAGCTGCAGAAGCTGGATCTGGTGCTCTTCTGCAAAGTTTCTCGAGAAGAAGTTCGCTGACGCCCCACTGTCAATTAGGGCGAGGACCGTCAAGGGATAGCCATTTGGGAGCGTGAGCGTCACTTCTAGAACCACTCCTGCTCTGGGAGGGGTGGGCTGGCTCTGCTCCTCTCTGTGCGGGTGGGTGGGCTGGGGCTGTTGTCTGCTGACTGTGCCTGGCTGCTGCCCCTTGTCTCCTGCAGCCAGGCTTTCCCGTTTCCCTGCTGTGGTACTGCGTCAGTGGGGGAGGGCACAACCGTTCCCGCCTTTCCTTGCCACTCCCTGCGATGTGGGCAGTCTCTGACGAGATGCTGGGGGGAGTTGCAGAGAAAGCAATTCCCACCCCTTCCCTCCTTGCGTCTTGGCGCCGCTGGGGTTTGAAAAGCCCCCCCGCGCGCGCTATCAATCTGCATGGGTTCCTGGTCCTGGCTGGCCCCCGGCGTGGCTTGAAAGGGTTGTTGGGGGAGTGGCTTCTCCTGCGACCGTGGGAACCAAGCCCGCTTTGCGCGCGTTGCTTGCTTGTCGCTCCACCGGGATTCCTGTCTCACCCCCACCGCCAGAGCCGCTTTGCTCAGCTGATCCATATTACTGGGCTTTGGACCTCTCGAGAGCTCATCCTTCACCTCCTCATCCAACCCCAAGTAGAACGCCGCTTGCATTGGGGGTGACTCTAGTTCCCACCCCAATCTGTGCACCAGCATGGTGAATTTCGCCCAATACGCGCGAACTGTCATATTTCCTTGGCGTAAATTATGAAGTTCCTCCTTAGTCTGGTCCATATGACTATCGGATGAATACATCGTTTTCTACCCTTCTAGAAATAGTTTGACATTCTTCATGCAAGGATTCTTTGTTGCGATTAACGGTCTTAGCCACTCCCTGGCTGCCCCGGTAAGGTGCTCCACAATAAACGCTACCCTGTGCTCATCATCAGGGAACTCATCGTGGTGCAGCTCAAGAGCATACACAATCTCAGTCTCAAAGCCCTGATATTCCCTCGGGTCTCCATTGAACTTGCTTACTAGGGTCCCGGCTCTCCTTCCTGGCAGCACTTGGACTTGGGGTGCCCCTCCCGCCTTGTTTTTCTCTGCATCCAGCTTGTTTTGGAGGTCTACCGCCACCGCCCTTAATTCCTGCTCTCTTTCCTGGAGCGCTCTCACCTGTTCCGCAAGTTGTAGCCGGTCGTCCTGGACCTTCTTAGTCTCTTCTTTAGCTGCCTTCAATTCCCCCTGCGCCTGCAGCGACAGCTGCTGCAGTTCTTGCTGGGCTTGCTCCGCGATCTGCCGCCATCTCTCCGCCTCTGACACGCTCATCCCGGCAACTCCAAAGTAGCCCCAAAAAGGATTCGGAGGTTGCTGTCACAGTGGCCGGAGTGGGCTACTTCAGAGTAACGACGCTACGCAGCTCTGCATTTTATTCTTTTATTGGTGCTGCGTATTTACAGTGCTGAAGTCATTGCTATTTATACGGAGTGATGTGGTCAGTCGGTTTCAGAACCTCCGAATGGCTTTTGGCGCGTCTTTCTCCAACACAAAAGCTTTGGCAGACCCATCCTCTTTCCCCTCCTCTTTCTGCGTAATTCCGGAGTTGGGGGGATGGGTCTCCCCCCCTTATTCGCCCCTTCCTGTCCCACCTGGGACCCTGGCTCCTCTACCTTGCCTGAGCCTCGGACCCGACTTCCTGCTTCCCCACTGGCATCGGAACTCTCTCTGCTTGCCCCTGTGCTCGGGGATGGGCTTGAACTCAGGAGGGGAGGGACTTCGCGATATCCCCTGTCCCTCACAGGTACAAATAATAAATTATTTTATATTACTACACTTTTATATTATATTATATAAATATTATATAAATATATAAATAAATATTATATATTATATTATATTATATTATATTATATTATTTTATATTTATATTATTTTATATTATTTTATATTACTCGCTTAACGAATGCCCTGCTTAACGAAATTTCCGCTTAACGAAAGGATTTTTCAAGCGGAGGTTGCCTCGCTAGACGAATGCGTTTTACGAAAAATTCATCTAGCGAATCGCGGTTTCCCATAGGAATGCATTGAAATTCAATTAATGCGTTCCTATGGGCAAAAAAAAAATCAAAACAATTTCAATGCATTCCTATGGGATTCGCTAGACGAATTTTTCGCTATAAGAAAAGACCCGTGGAACGAATTAATTTCATCTAGCGAGGCACCACTGTATAGCTTAACACCCCAAGGCTTGATAATTCTAACACTCTTGCTGGATCCAGGGATTATAGGCGTTCATTAAATACTACACAATACAGTAAGGGTCCAAAAAAGTGCTCAACAATATGTTTGTAAAAGGCACAAAGTATCAAAACCTTCTTTGATGTCCATTGTGAAAGGCAGGTTTGTGGGTTTTTTAAAAAAAGCATATTGGTTAAATATGCCCTTTTCTGATCAGCAGGATTCTCTCCCTCTCCCTACTAGATCCTTAAAACTCTTAATATTGACAGACCTGGTGATGATACTTCTGTGTAGCTTTGAGTATAACTTTTTAAGAATTGTGTCAGCATGTCAGTATAGCTAAAGGTATTGTTAGATTTAAAATGCCTCCACATTCTGGTCTGTAATGCTATTAAATTGCACCACAACGCCAGCTTTGACATCATTATCGGTGACAAAGTGATGAACCCCAAGTTGTTTAAACAGACTGCTTACAGACTTGCTTAGAAACTATTTACCATTATCTGTCTGGAGCATTCCAGACTTCCTTCTATCATGTCTGGGGGAAAAATCATTAAATCTCTGAACGCTTTTCTCTGCCTGTTTTGTGTTTTAGAGTGTCAAGAGGTACAGCCCAGGCACATTCAGACAGGATGTCTATGTCCATTACAATGCACTTGAAGTCCTTGTTGTCATTAGAAAACTTGCTGTGTTTCTACAAAATCAGCTGGCCATTGTGTGTGCACTCCATTAAAAAAAAGGCCTTGCTTCTTTTAAATAATAATAATAACAATAATTTTTTTATTTATACCCCGCCCTCCCCGGCCAGGGCCGGGCTCAGGGCGGCTAACACCAAATATAAATTACAATAAAACAATATAAAACAATACCCAAACAATTAAAATATGGCTTAAAATACAGCTTAAAATGCAGCCTCATTTTAGTAGTAGCCCATAAATCAAGGCCATAAAGGGAGGAAACATCAGATATTCACCCGAGCCAGCTATCCATGCAGGTCCTACATGGGCCAGCAAAAAATCCAAGGGAAAATTTATACAGTATACCAAATCCCATTTAAGGGGGCAGAATGAGTCCAAGCAGAAGGCCAGGCAGAACAGCTCCATCTTGCAGGCCCTGCGGAAAGATGTCAAATCCCACAGGGCCCTGGTCTCTTGTGACAGAGCGTTCCACCAAGTCGGGGCCAGTGCTGAAAAGGCCCTGGCCCTTGCTGAAACCAATCTAACCTCCTTGAGGCTTGGGACCTCCAAAGTGTTGTTATTTATGGACCTTAAGGTCCTCCGTGGGGCATACCAGGAGAGGTGGTCCCATAGGTACGAGGGTCCTAGGCTGCAACTTGTAGGCATCCTAGTCTGAAAGTCATGTTTAGTTTTGATTTTTGTGGCCTACTGACATCGGCCAAACCAATTTCCTCCAACCTCCCTTCCCCATGGCTCCTGAAACATCCTGTACAACATCTTGTGCCCAGTAGTAGTGTGTGCAGTAGGTTGGAGCTGCCCTCCAAACACCTGCCTGGGGCAGGGTTGGGGTGGCAGCGGCATTTGGGCTGTGTGAGTTTGCTGGTGGCAGAGTTCCAGAATGGTTTAACAATTAATCCTTCTCTCCTGGGAACGAGGGGATTGTCGTTCGCCATGGGGAATAGGGATCTCCTAACAACTTTTGGCTTCCTTAACAAACTACAGTGCCCAGGATTCTTAGGGGGAAGCTATGCCCATTTATATCCTGGCAAATAGAATGGGGAAGAAATGGAGGCAGTGAGAGATTTTACTTTCTTGGGTTCCATGATCACTGCAGATGGTGACAGCAGCCACGAAATTAAAATACACCTACTTCTTGGGAGAAAAGCAATGGCAAATCTAAACAGCATCTTAAAAAGCAGAGCCATCACCTTGCCGACAAAGGTCCGTATAGTTAAAACTACGGTTTTCCCAGTAGTGATGTATGGAAGTGAGAGCTGGACCATAAAGAAGACTGATTGCAGAAGAACTGATGCTTTTGAATTATGGTGCTGGAGGAGACTCTTGAGAGTTCCATGGACTGCAAGAAGATCAAACCTATCCATTCTGAAGGAAATCAGCCCTGAGTGCTCACTGGAAGGACAGATCCTGAAGCTGCGGCTCCAATACTTTGGCCACCTCATGAGAAGAAAAGACTCCCTGGAAAAGACCCTGATGTTGGGAAAGATGGAGGGCACTAGGAGAAGGGGACAACAGAGGACGAGATGGTTGGACAGTGTTCTCGAAGCTACCAACATGAGTCTGACCAAACTGCGGGAGGCAGTGGAAGACAGGAGTGCCTGGCATGCTCTGGTCCATGGGGTCACGAAGAGTCAGACACAACTAAACGACTAAACAACAACAACAACAACAATGCCCATTTAAAGCGGTACAATACTGTTTTATATTTATTGTGTTGCTGGTGCTGCAAGAGTTAAAGGTCTATATCCCATAGAATTTGGGACCTTAAGCCTACTGTTTCCTCTGTGGTTAAAAAAAAAGCTAACTACTGTATTTTCAAGACTTTTCTCGTCATCTTTGCTGGCTTGGCTTTGCCCAGCTTTTGCTGCAGTGCCACCGCTGCCCCCCCCCCCGCGCTACACAATCACACCCCCTTATTACTGCTTGTGCACCCACAGCAGGGAGAGCCCACACAGCTGCTCCTAATCTCTGCTTCCAGGCAAAAGGGCTGGGATATGCTTCAATAGCCTTATTTCTGAGCAAGCGGTGAATACACACAGAGCCTTTTGTCTTGGAAACCTAATTGATACTAGGCTGCCTATTGTGTAAGGCTGCCGCATACTCTCAGGAATCAAATAATTCGCACCCCCACCTTTCTTCTGTAGCTCAGACCTCTCCCACTGCTTTTCACAGTACTGTACTGCTTTACTATGAAAGGCAGACAGATGCCTGTGCATTTAGTTTTCATTTACCCTTTCCTCACAGCAACATGGGTGCTCCTTCTCTGCAGCGTCGGCCCCCCCCTCTACTCCACCCTTTCAAAGATCAATGAGGTTCCTCCCTAGAGAAACAAATGGTATATTTAAACTTGACACACAAGTTGAACGTTTTTTTTATTGTTATGCACCACCCCAGTCTCCAAGTGGTGAGAAACTCCAGGAGCTATAAGTGCTTAGCCAGGGTTCAGTTTCCTCGGAGTGAAGGCCTGTGTAGACTGTGGTGTTTTACACTCATATGTATATGCAACCTGAGCATAGAATGGAGGGGCTCACAGCATAACCCCCCCCCCCCCGGATCTTGCTTCCCTTTTAGGCTTCCAGGGGAGCCTCAAAATCCAGCAGAGCAAACATGATGGAGTTTTACTAGATATTGCTAAAGTTATTCTGCTTTGATGATAGTAAGCTAAGTTCCATCAAAATATATGTGGTTTAAAGCATGTCAGCTCATCCTGTCTGGGTTCCTGTGATGTCTGTCTGGGGTCAGTGAGTGAGTCTGACAAAAGCGTGAGTCAGAGCCTTTATTGTTTGTTTGTTTGTTTGTTGTTAAAATTTATATACCGCCCTATACCCACAGGTCTCAGGGCGGTTCACAGGATAAAAGCAGAATATAAAACCACAAAATACATAATCAAAATTAAAACAAAAAACCAATAACCCCCCAACACATTTTAAAAGGACACAGGGTGTCAATCAACCCAGCTAAAAACAGTTCAAACACTAATACACACACACAATTTTTTTTTAAAAGCAATTTAAAAGAAGAAACAGTGCTCTCTGCTGGGCAGCAGCAGTCCTTATGAAGCCTGTCAGGCCCCACCTCGGGCCCGGTGGAGAGAGGCAGGGGTGGGCCCTGAGGCTCTCAGCAGGGTGGTCATGAATTGCTGGAGCAACAGAGATACTTTGTACCGGTACTTGTATATATTTGTATATGCAAACTGTATTATTGCGGCCTTATCTTTTGCAGCAGCAAACTTTTCTGGACCTTAATTAGCCTCTGTGTGGTGAGTGGAACTGAGAGCACCTCCCGCTTCATGGGTATCTCACTTCAGACTCCCAACAGGTTACAGGGCCCAGCTCTCCATCTACCAGAACCCAGCTATCAGCTACTACAGACCAGAAGTCAGTAAATTGGCAGCTGTCTGGACATACACCAGCAGAGACGCAGGCTGGAGTTGAAGCTGTGAATTTTCCTTGGCGGATTCCTGAGAGGTGATGTGTGAAGCATCTGTGGAGCGAAAGCAAGATGCTACAGAGCCTCATAACTGGGCTGCCATTGGAATGGCTGTAAGAAAGTAAATACACAAGTGACGCTTCAAGATGCAGATGTTGTCCAAGAAAGAAGGATTGTGGATGGTGAGTGATAAGAATCCCCCTTCCTTAATACAGACCACTAAAACTCTAAAAGTTGAGAAAGCGCAAGCCACTATTGTGCTGGGAGAGGAAGACAGTCAGTTAGCAATAATTAGAGCAGGCATCCCCAAGCCTCGGCCCTCCAGATGTTTTGGACTACAATTCCCATCTTCCCCGACCACTGGTCCTGTTAGCTAAGGATGATGGGAGTAGTAGTCCCAAAACATCTGGAGGGCCACAGTTTGGGGATGCCTGAATTAGAGGCTTAGACAGTGCCAAGGTTAATGTGGATCGCTTTGCAAAACTTGTACCTCCATGCAATGGCTGGCAGCAATCATTGGTTCCCACCTGGTTATGAAATTATTCTGTATAGAGTCACCTTTCCTAATTATCACGAAACCATTTCATTATATTAAATTCATGTGATTTGCACACAGCAATTTTTCAGTCTTATTTTAATTTGGCTTCTCTGTTTTTATGGCTCCAGAAGGAAACCAAGCTGCAATAGTTTTGAAATACCATAGCTAGAAAAGCTAGCCACGCTATTCTGCAGTAGCAGGCTTGTAACTCTTATTATCTACAGCAAGACACTGCGTTTGTTATTCAGGTAGTGTAAGTGCAAAAGCCTGACGCAAAGTAATGCAATATCATTGCCAAATTCTTCAAACTTCATATCAGCTTTAAGTTCTTAGTAGATTAAAAACCAACTGTCCTGGGATTCATTTTGAGGCCTTTGAGATTTATTATTGATTCATGTTTTAGACTTTGTTAAAAGGATATATTTCTGGGTAAATTGAATAGTGTCTGCATTTGAAAACCGTTCCTCACTGAAAATGCGACTGTGGGCGTTTGTGTGGATGCACAGGGTGGAGTTGGCGAGAGGCTTTGTTAAATTCCCATGCAGTGCAGCAGAATGAAAGGTTCTTAGGCTAGATTTGAAACTCTGTACAGTAGTACGTTGGTTCTCAAACTTCATCCGTTCCAGAAGCCCGCTCCAAAACCAGAGTGTTCCAAAACCAAGGTACACTTTCCCATCAAAGTAATGCAAAATGGATTAATCTGTTCCAGACTCTTAAAAACAACCCCTAAAACACCAATTTAACATGAATTTTACTATCTAACGAGACTATTGATCCACAAAATGAAAGCAATAAACAGTGTACTGCAGTCACACAACCAACCAATCAGTAGCTGAACTGGGTTCCACAAAAACCAAAAAAAGAGAGCCACAAAAACAAAAACGCAAAATAAATAGCAAAAACAGACGGACCTCAGTGTAACACTCAAATCGCAAGCATAACACTAAAAATGGAGCATGTTTGGCTTCCAAAAACAGTTCGCAAACGGGAACACGTCCGGGTTTGCAGTGTTTGTATTCCAAGTTGTTTGAGTACCAAGGCGTTTGAGAACCAAGGTACAGCTCTACTCAGGAGAACCAGGGGGGCTCAGAGTGTATGATTTAGGAGGAGAAAGCTCACCCGTGAAATTCATTGGGTGTTTTTTGGCAAGTCACTGTCTCTGAGCACAGGGTTGTGTTCTTCACAACCTGGGGTGGTGAGGATGTAATGAGATAATTCCAGGGCTGGCCCAGAATGTTTTGCTGTGTTATGAAAAATGTACCCCAAAATGCGTTGCCTTTTAAGAAGGACAGACGCGGGTCGGAAGCTCCAAAATTTGCACTAAGTTCAGCTCCGCCGGGAAAATGACAGAGACCACACGATGCTGTCAGGAAAAACAAACTGATCCCTTTATTGCAGAATGCAAAGCTACAGCTGTAGGGTCCCTGCCTCTGGAAAGAAGGAAGGAACCCCGGGAAATGGTGAAGTCCCCCTATATACCCTCCTGTTCATGCATGGAAATCTCTGGACTAGGAGGGAGGGGGAGACAAGGGCGACGGGTGGGAGATCGGATTAGCTGGGTGCGGAGATGACTTCTCCTTTCAGATGGAGAGATGTCAATCTCTCTTCTCCTGTCGTTGATGGTGCTCCCTGTTGTTTGGCAGGAAGGGCAATCAGTCGAGATGGGTGCAGAGGTGGGGCAGTTCCTGGCGATTTCCATGGGGTGGAAGTCCGCCCGGCAGTGTTTTCCTCCAGGCCATGGAAGGGTGGGCTACGTTGAGGATGGCAATTTATTTGAATAAAGTTGTTCCAGCTAATCCCTCTATTGTCCGTGTGTCCTTGAATGGGTATAGGGTGGTAGTAGGGCAAGGTTCAGGTGGGTTGGGATCATACAGGGTTCATACAGAAAATATACCTGGAAAACATACCTAATGCAGGGATTTCTAATTAAAAGGTAGCAGTCCTGACATATACAGTTCTAAGATATAAAACAGCAATTCTAATACAGAGGCAGCGGATAGAGATTTCATGGTAAGAGAACATATAATAGGCTGTATTATTAACTTGAGTAGAAAAGTTTAACTTTGGATTTGGGCGGTTTCCCCCCCCCCCTTCTTCTGGAAACATTGTTTTGTTCTGGGCGGAGGGGAGGTGGAGAGGGGAAATGTGTGAGTTTATGCTAACTGTTGTGCATATGCAGATCCTTAAGCCTTCCTTCAGGCAGGGTCGAGTCCTAGCTGGAGGGGTGGGGAGACAGGGAAGATGGCATTGAACAGGATTCTGGGTATTGCAGCTGTCAAATTCTGTCACCCCTCTCTGTTCATTAATAATGGTGTCCTGCAAACCCCCCCCCCCAATATGATTTTATAACAATTTTATAACAGCTGCTTAAGGCAAAAATAAAAATAAAAAAATGGAACCCACACCTAGCTGCCTCCTTTTCTGTGGCTGAGGCAGCTGGAGGTGGCCCAGGGAAGCTCCGATGTGCTGAAGGCAGTGGGGGAGAAAAAAGGAGTCTGGAAAGGAGCAGGAAGAAGTGGTGGAGGTGAAAGGTGACAAGTGCAGGAGGCAACAAGAAGCATTAAAAGATGCAAGCACCTCACCACACTTTATGGGCTGGCCAGCCCTGGGATAACTCCATGTAAAAAATGTAAAGGTAAAGGGACCCCTGACCATTAGGTCCATTCGTGACCAACTGGGGTTGCGGCACTCATCTTCCAGGTCAGCTTCCAGGTCATGTGGCTAGCATGACATAGCCGTTTCTGGCAAACCAGAGCAACACACAGAAACGCCGTTTACCTTCCCGATGTACTGGTACCTATTTATCTACTTGCACTTTTTCCATGTATGCCGCATTAAAATACAGGGTGTTAATATACTGGTACAATAAACACACAAGTGTGGTGGTCATATTGGTGGTCACCTTTTGCCAAGCATGATGCTGCTGCATGGGAGCTGTAGGCCACACCGTTCCTCTTTGGAAAAGTATTGTATTGTATTCAGTGTAGCCCTAAGGCTATCAGCTGAATACAGCCCATAATAACCCTTATGATGTTCTTAAACTTCCTTCTATGTTGGGTTGTGGGAGCCCACACTGGAGTGACGCATGAAGCTTACTCCAAAATAAAGCTTTCAAAAGTCAGTTGAACTTAATTAGGAGTAAACATATTGACTGAGGTGCTAATAAGTGATCATGCTGAATATGCCCTGGCAACGCTGTGGTAATTTGACCCGTGGGTCTTACACAGTGGGCCTAAATGTGCCATCACTGCCACCTAGTGGGGGATTAAATTAGCATATTCAAACCCCTCTATGCCAGAAAGAGTGAGTGATGGTTCTGAAACTTGATCCATGATGTAAGAAGATTTTGTTTGAGGCTGTAGTTGGATTATGCCCTTTGTACCATGCTATAGTGGGTCGCAGGTGGCGCTGTGGGTTACACCACAGAGCCTAGGGCTTGCTGATCAGAAAGTTTGCGGTTCGAATCCCCGTGACAGGGTGAGCTCCTGTTGCTCGGTCCCAGCTCCTGCCAACCTAGCAGTTCGAAAGCACGTCAAAATGCAAGTAGATAAATAGGAACCGCTACAGCGGGAAGGTAAACGGCGTTTCCATGTGCTGCTCTCGTTTGCCAGAAGCAGCTTTGTCATGCTGGCCACATGACCTGGAAGCTGTATGCCGGCTCCCTCGGCCAATAACACGAGATGAGCGCCGCAACCCCAGAGTCGGTCACGACTGGACCTAATGGTCAGGGGTCCCTTTACCTTTACCTTTACCATGCTATAGTAATGACCAGAAGTGAGATTCCATAGATGTTGGGCTGCCTGGGAAGACTGTATCTGATCTTTGTCTGATTGTGTAGATTAGGATGACCAGATGCAAAAGAGGACAGCGTTCCGGTATTTTAATTTATTTTGTAAAAAAGTGAATGTTCAGAACTTCTAATACTGAAAAATAAATCTCATTTTCTACATGATTCTTAAATGTATAAGATGGGAGCCCTGCTCATTTTGATATATTGCCAACCGTTGCGTATCACTGTCTTCAGCTCACATTTCAGGAGGAAGTGATGCGTGCAACAACTAGAAAACAATCTGACAACCAAGGTGGATTCAGACAACCAGGACTGGAACCACACAGTAGCATACCCTCCAAAATTTCTCCAATGAAAATAGGGGTGGCCCATTCCATAATGATAATTTTAGTATTTATACCCCACACATCTTACTGGGTTGCCCCAGCCACTCTGGGCAGCTCCCAACATATATAAAAACATAACAAAACATTAATCTTTTTTTTTAAAAAAACCCTTCCCTATACAGGATTTCCTTCAGAAAGTTCAGGGGTCGGATAACTCCATACCCTCCAACATTTCTCCAATAAGAATAGGAGCATCCTAAGGCAGTCATGGGCAACCTTTTGAGCTTGGTGTGTCAAAATTTGCCAAAAAACCGAGCATAACTCGGGTGGTGTGTCACTTCGAGGAAAAAACCATAATTTCGCAATATTTATAGTTTAAATAACAAAAATGTATAATTGTTCCCCCTTTTAAAAAAAGGAAAACGGGGAGGGGAAAATGGTAAAAAAATTATTAATTTTTTTTAATAACAAATATTTAAAAAGGGAAAAAAATAAGGCAAAACCCAGAGGTCTTTCCTAGTGGGACTCTGGGCTCAGGCCTTCCTCCAACGGGTCTGCCACTGGGGAGGTGGGCTCGAGTTGGGCCTGTGCCTCCTTGTGGCCCTCTTCAGCCCCCCTCTCCCCTCACTCGGTATGCTTGCGTGGCAGCGGGGCAACAGGGAGGGGGTTTCACCTTACTTGGGTGTCTCTTCTCTCTTCCTGGGATGGCAGCGAGGTGGTGGCGGTGGCAGCAGTGAGGTCGGGGTCAGGGTTATTATCCCCCCTCCAAGGGCCCCCTCCTCTCCCTTGAGGCGGGGGCGACGGGGATGGCAATGGAGCGAGCGGACCCCTGTTCTCCTTTGCCTTGTTTTTCCTTCTTTTCTCCCTCCTTTCTGTGGGGGCGGCAGCAGCGGGGCCAGGGCTTCCTTTTTCCTCCTCTGGCCTCCGGAGTGCCTTGAAATGAGGTCTTGGCATGCGGCCGCGTGTCACCGAAAATGGCTATGTGTGTCAGTGCTGACACGCGTGTCATAGGTTCGCCATCACTGTCCTAAGGAAAGGTGGGACATTCCGGGATCAAATCAGAAACCGGATGGCTTCTCTAAATCAGGGACGTCCCTGGAAAATAGGAACACTTGGAGGGTCTGCTATCTAAATGCTAACAGCTTGAAACCTGTGCTACACATGGAAAAGTTCCCAATCACACAATTAAGACCAGCATTTCAATCTAGTTCCTGCAGCAAGAGATGCCTGCCTCACATTTTTTGGCACGGCTTTTGGTTGATCCAGTTTCAAGGTTTGGTGGAATCCACAAATATACAGACCCCTCCTCGAACCGTTTTGGAACACAAGAATAGCTCTGCTGAAGCGGGACCAAACTCCTCCTCCTCTCTCATCTGGCATAACGTTTCCCGCAGTGACCAGCCAGATGCTTCTAGCAAGTCCACAAGCTACTGCCCACTTGAGAACAATAGTCCTCTCCTGCTGCTGTTCCCCAGTGACTAGATTTCAGACTGCCTCTCTTCCTGGCGGGCAGCATGAAGCCATCATGCCTAGTCACTATTGATAGCCTTATCCTCTATGTATTTGTCTAATCCCACTTTAAAGTCATCCACAGTGGCAGCCATCACCACATTTTGTATTCTGCACACTTCTGTTTCTGTCTACTTATTTTCTCCTGGGATTCCGCCGGGTAAAAGAATTCATTTATCTGGATCGTCTCATATCCTTTTTTGGGGGGGGGGGCGCCGCCGCGGGGTGGGTTGGTCTAGCCCAAGAATTTTTCTTCCTTAACGCCACTCTGAATCCTAGCAAGCATTGTTTTTCCGCAATGAAAAATAACCATTTAATTTGTTTACTAGGCTCGTCAGTAAGCTTCCTGCACTAATGCAACGAAACCTGGACAAATAGTAAATGACATATCTCCACAAAAAAGCTGTAGAGAATCTGGGCGAAATGGAGCAATATTCCCACATCCTAATGAAGACATTAATTCAGGATTTCACAGTAGAAAAGTCACGGGAAGCGAAGCAAAAGAAGGCAACCCACATGCTATGTTTTTGATTAACATGAGCACTGACCAGAACTCATGTCAGGTCTTGTTTCAAAACAGTTTTACTTGAGACTGCAGCCTTTCAGAAAAGATAAACGACATTTCCTGAAAAGTGTCAAGATTAATGAATTCATTATCGTTCTTTAAAAATTAAAAAAGCACATTTCCTTGGGTAGGAAGAATTCCTGGAGGCTTACTGTGTTTTGCAATATTTGAGTTTATTTACAAATATACAGGTTGAGCATGGGTAGAAGCAGGCAGCTGAAACACACCGACAAAGCAAGCTTTGCAGCCTCACATCCGATCTCCAGAGAGGGTGGCTCTTTAGCCCCTTTTGCTGTCAGTTTATACAGCTTCAAAAAGTCAGCTCAGCCCACTCTTTCTATCTCTTCCCTCACTCCAACAGCAATCTGTGTCACAAAATGCTTCTATTGTTCTCCATAAGGGAAAGCCAATGTAGCACCCTTCACATGCAGTGGACTACAACTCCAATCATTCCTGATCATTAATCGTGTTGGCTGTATGGGAACTGTAGTCCAAAAACACCTAGAGCTCGCCACATGAGTTACCCATGGCTTCCTACTCACGCTTAGGAGGTCCATGTGCCCTGCTTTACAGAGGGTAGTCCTCCACTTGAAGAGTTGTCAGTCATCTGCTTGAGAGTCCTTTCCCACTTAAAGAACTGTAAGAAAGGAGAGCAGTGGCTTTGATGTTGCCCATACCACGGTTTCTCTTTTTCCTTAATACTGTACACACAACTGCTGTGTGCGTATGACCAGCAGGTAACACAGCAAATTGTTCCTGTTTCCTTCTAGAAATCCTGCTGCTCCTGCTCAGAGCCAACAAGCGTTGCGGGTCCAGCCATCATGCTCCCCCCAGTCCCCAACCCCAGATAAATAAAAGTCTACTAAGACTGGTTTGGATCGAAACAGGCCACAACTTTATTGAAAACAGATGAAAGAGGTTTGGCTTGGGCATGGGGCAATTGAAATACTTCCGGCCCGCCCACTGGAAGTGATCCATGGTCAAGCCAGGTGGGGGTTCCTAAGTCTTAGGTACATCAAATAGGGTGACCCCTGCAGGGACCACTATTTGGGGGAGTGCCTTTGGCCCTGGCCCCGCCTGGGCACACAGACATGAACACTCCCCCCGGATCCCTTTAATGGGATACCCCAGTGTTTGGAGGGGCAGGTGGAGACTACAACCTCCCCTCCATCCAAGACAAAGGATTGCCCCAGAGCCAACAAGCTCTGCTGGGATCCATTAGGGGGCAAATTCACAGGGTTATTTGGCACGCTTCCTCTCAGAGACATGTATGGCTTTCAGCAGAAAGTGGGAAAATCCACACTCTATCCAATCCGCTTGTGTTACAGTTATAATGTTTTTAAAGGCTTGAGTTTCTAGCTCTCATCGAATCAGTGATAGTGGGGAAAGGGAACATTTGATATGACAATGGAAAGAGGCAAGTAAAAACTTATCATTTTTTACCATGAAGAATTGCTGTAACAGTTTTAAAACTAACCATTTTATTGTGGCATCAATGCAGGCAAGAGCCCTCTTCATCAAATGCACCATTATAGGAAAGAATCGGTTTTATATTGGAATTATAGATGAGCAGACACTAAAGGAATTGCTGTATTCTCTGGGCAACTGTTTCCTCTGTCCAGTTCTGGGTAGACAGGAATCTCAAACTCAGAGCAATCATTCATTCCTCCCTGTCCTCAAATTTTGCTGTTATCTTTGACATTTTCTGCTTGATGCCCCCTTTTCTTTGTTAAAGCCTGTGAATCAATGGGCAACATCTAGCTGCAAGATAAGACTGTGATCTCCATGCCACTTCAGATTCTTAATTTCCTGCCTGAATTACCTCTTTATCAAATTTTCACATTGGCCCTGCAGCTGTTATCCAAATTAAATACATGTGCTTTCTAATCATGTGATGACATTCTGGGAATAAGAAGAAGGATACTCGCATAACAACACCTGTCAGATGTGGAGGATGTGTTGAAAAGCCTTGCCTGCAGCCACAGAACAACAACCTTTAAGCAAATCTCAGAAATGCCCTCTTTGTCTAAAATTGCATGTCGTCCTATTAACAGTGGCATGCTCTGGGAAAAAGCGCTCTTCTTTCTGTTCAACATACTGGTCCTCTTAATGTTTTAAGAGACCTTCCAGATCAAGTGAAAATGACTACAGAATTACTTTCAACTAGCAAAGAGAGATAGGACAAAGATTCCCGAAGGCTTTCACTGGTTGTTTTGAGAACACTGAGTGTTTTTAGGGGTACATCTATGCTACAAATGGATTTCAGCATTATAGTTGTTGTTGTTTAGTCGTTTAGTTGTGTCCGACTCTTTGTGACCCCATGGACCAGAGCACGCCAGGCACTCCTGTCTTGCACTGCCTCCCGCAGTTTGGTCAGACTCAAGTTCGTAGCTTCGAGAACACTGTCCATCCATCTCGTCTTCTGCCATCCCCTTCTCCTTGTGCCCTCAATCTTTCCCAGCATCAGGGTCTTTTCCAGGGAGTCTTCTCATGTGGTGGCCAAAGTATTGGAGCCTCAGCTTCAGCATCTGTCCTTCCAGTGAGCACTCAGGGTTTATTTCCTTCAGAATTGATAGGTTTGATCTTCTAGCAGTCCATGGGACTCTCAAGAGTCTCCTCCAGCACCACAATTAAAAAGCATCAATTCTTCGGCGATCAGCCTTCTTCATGGTCCAGCTCTCGCTTCCATACATCACTACTGGGAAAACCATAGCTTTAACTATACGGACCTTTGTCGGCAAGGTAATGTCTCTGCTTTTTAAGATGCTGTCTAGGTTTGTCATTGCTTTTCTCCCAAGAAACAGGTGTCTTTTAATTTCGTGGCTGCTGTCACCATCTGCAGTGATCATGGAACCCAAGAAAGTGAAATCTTTCACTGCCTCCATTTCTTCCCCTTCTATTTGCCAGGAGGTGATGGGACCAGTGGCCATGATCTTGGTTTTTTTGATGTTGAGCTTCAGACCATATTTTGCGCTCTCCTCTTTCACCCTCATTAAAAGGTTATTTAATTCCTCCTCAATTTCTGCTATCAAGGTTGTGTCATCAGCATATCTGAGGTTGTTGAAATTTCTTCCGGCAATCTTAATTCCGGTTTGGGATTCATCCAGTCCAGCCTTTCACATGATGAATTCTGCATATAAGTTAAATAAGCAGGGAGACAATATACAGCCTTTCCCAATTTTGAACCAATCAGTTATTCCGTATCCAGTTCTAACTGTAGCTTCTTGTCCCACATAGAGATTTCTCAGGAAACAGATGAGGTGTTCAGGCACTCCCATTTCTTTAAGAGCTTGCCATAGTTTGCTGTGGTCGACACAGTCATTATAGTAGTCTAATTGTTTATATAAAAACTTGTCTTTTGCTTTTCACCTCCCATCAGGACCTCCATGGGTCTTCACAATAGTAAAAACACAACATTTGAGAGCAGTGGAATCACTACAAAAACAATGAAATCAAACCCCAAAGCCAGCAAAGTTAACATGCAGTTAAAATCCATTAAACGCCTGGTGATATAACAATATTTCATCCTCTTGTGAGGGCAAGCTCAGTTTTAAGTCTTATTCTTTATGAATTGTGGTGTTGAATAACTGCGAATCAGCGTGAGTCAATAAATTGGAGTCCGAATGCTCAAAGGACAAGTGAAGCAATGATATAGGATGGTGAAGCTGCAGGGTTTGGGGGGGGGGTTTCAAAGGAGACAGGTGGAATTAAATTCACAGATGGAATTGATAACACCTTGAGGACCAGCTCTGGACACTAGTGATATGTGGAAATGTGGGAGAAAGTCATTAATGCCCAAATGGGAACTTGTATATCTCTCCCCATGTGCACCATATGCTTCTCTTTGCAGGGGAGTTGCACACGTCCGCACTTCAGGTGTTAATGAGCTGTGTGAATAGGGGAAACGCAACGTGAAAGCTGGCAATGAAACAGAAGGGGTTGTACAGTGCCTAGCCCCTGCTGGCGCTAAAAGTTAAACAGCAGCAGTAGAAGCAGCAGCGTTCTTTCAGTTTTAAATATATAACTGCAAGCTCATTTATCACGAGAGCTAGGGAGAACACCCACAATTCAGAAATTGTGTTTATACAGGGTAAGGCTGCCATAAAGAGCAAACAGTGACTTCAGATTATCAGCAACCTATGAGATGCATGTAAAAACCATTAGCTTGTCAAATTCAGTAGTGTCACAAAGTATCCTACAGTTTCCTATGTTTTGGGGAGCGGTTGTCTTTATATTTCTACCTGGGACTCCTTGCTTTGGATCAGAAACAGTGGTACCTCGGACTACGAACTACATATTCGGTATACGAACTCTGCAAAACTGGAAGTAGGTGTTCCGGTTAGCGAACTTTACCTTGGTCTACGAACGGAAGCCGAACGGTGGAAGGACACTGGCGGCGGGAGGCCTCAGTAGGGAAAGCACGTCTCGGTTTAAGAACGGCTTTGGTTTAAGAACAGACTTCCGGAACAGATAAAGTCCGTAAACCGAGGCACCACTGTACTTTGTTTCATAGGCTGGCTAAGTGGCTGCATGTCCTGCCCTCCCACCATGCAAGAGAGTAATGTGAGGCAGGTACTCCATGTGGAGGACCAACTTTCAGAGGATAATTGTGTGACTTCCCTGCAAAAGCGCTGGAAGAAGAGACGGCGCAAATTTAGTTTATTGCCAGTGCATGCTTCTCTAAGGAGTACCCATTTCACCCATTTCTACTTTTCACCACATGAATAGGCTTGCCTTAACGAAGGGTTGCCAACCCCTTTGGTCCAGTGGGCACATTTAGAATTTGGAGAGGTGTTGTGGGTCCCTATCACAAAATCGTTCCTGTGAGGGCATGACATATCACAAAATGAATATTTACTTGGACCTTTTGTGGGCGTCATAAGAGATACCAGAGGTCACACTGGAGCCTGCAGATGACACACTGGCAGTTCCTGACTTAATGTAAACAGCTGAGATAAGTACCTCCCAACCAGCTTAAGGTATTCAGCCCTCTGAGCATTTTTCATCCTGCATCAAAAGAGCAATTATGTGAGAGAACATTTTTGCCATCCACAGTGAAACATGCATCCAGTTCTTTTCTTTTTTTTTAACTTGCCCACCGTTGCCATTACCTGTTTTTTTGAATTCATAGAGATTATTTTAAGTCTAGGATGACCTACTTAGCTGAATAGAGGTCTAATTGATTACAATATTTTAAGAATGTTTTTATCTGCCAAATATAGATTATTCCTCTTTCAGAGACAACAAACATACTGGAAATCATTATTGCACTTACTAAGACACTTGGTGCTGTAATGTCTGGAGACACAGGCATTGTTTCTGTTAAATAGAAAATGCAGTCGCAGGACATCACCAGGGCTCACATATTCAAATGAAAAGCTATGCTTTAGTTCTTAAAGAGAATAACTACATGGCTAAAGGAGATCCTGAATTCCCAAGCTAAATTCCCACTGAGAAGTGAAAGCAGGCTTAGGAGAGGTTTATCTATTTATTACAAGCCACAGTTTAAGCCACAATTATGGTACCAAGTGTTCATCAGAAAAATGGCTTCTAAAAACTACATGTTAGAGGGCAAATATATCCCCCAATGTGATGTATTAAACAGGGTTTACATCCATAAATGTATTTGCCATAGTTGCAATTTGCCCTTCCTCAAGGGTACATACACCGGGTAATCTCTCACTGTTATCCTAAGCTTAGCTGCACTTTATGAACATCATGTGGATGCCATTAAAAAGGCATTGCCTTGTTGAGTTTTTATTTACCTTGCTGTAAAATCCAAGAGTCCCCAACATATCATGTATCGCAACAGCCTCATCCCTTTTCTCCATGTCCACCAGCAAAACATAATAGAGAGATGGAATAACTAGTCTGTTCCACCCTGTTTTGGTCTGTGGATATCTCCAATTATCTCCTACCTAATTTCTGGTCAGATTTTAAAGGATAATTCCAGGAAAATTCTAAAAGATCCACATATGAAAAAATTAACACCCCCCCCACCCAAAAGCCACATCCCCAACACAAATTACTCTGTAAACTGTGCAAACTATGGCATCCTCACCACATCAGATAAAATATATTTTTAATGGTGCAGGAAACTACGACAGTCCACTTCCTATCTAATTCTATGTACTGCTCGGGACAGCCATTTTGTTGTATGTGCAGTGGCGCCTTGTGCGTAGAAATAAACAGGAAGTGATGTGCCACAGCTTCCTGCACCCTTAAAAAAAAGCCCTATGCTGTTTGCCGGAGGTTAGAAGCAGGGGAACCAGAATAGCCTCAGTACTTCTTATAAGCACAATACAGTGGAACCTCGGTTTATGAACACCTCGGTTTACAAATTTTCGGTTTATGAATGCTGCGGACCCATCTAGAACGGATTAATTCACTTTCCATTACTTTCATTTGGAAAGTTCGCTTCAGTTTATGAACACTTCAGTTTATGAACAGACTTCTGGAACCAATCACACCCATGCTTCGGGTTAAGTACGCTTCAGGTTGAGTACTCCGCGGACCCGTCTGAAACAGATTAATCCACTTTCCATTACTTTCAATGGGAAACTTCGCTTCAGTTTATGAACGCTTCAGTTTATGAACGCTTCAGTTTATGAACAGACTTCCAGAACCAATTGTGTTCATAAACCGAGGTGCCACTGTAGTCAGACCAGTCCTAATAAAGGTTTGTAGATCTGTAAGATCTACAGCTCTTCCCAAAGACTAGTTCTTTGAGATGAATGAGGGAGGGATGTTCATTGAAAAATCTGACCTGGATCACAATTCTCTGCTTTCCCCCAAAAGTAACTAATGCCAGGATGAGGACGCATCATGCGTGGCGTTTTCTTATACATTACAATGGAAAAAAGAGCTAACTCACTGCAACAATGTTGTTGTCATTGACATTCCTACAGCAAGTGTAACATGTATTATTATTATTATTATTATTAGTAGTAGTAGTAGTAGTAGCAGCAGCAACAGCCTGCCTTTTTCTGTGATGGGACTCAAGGTGGCTTACAGAGAAAAACAAGAACATAGAAAAAACAATCATTTAAAAACAACGAAACATTCATACAATTGAAACTACGGTATATACCTATATAAAATCTGTGTAAAAAAATAATCACGATTACAATAAAAACAGCATTAAAAGCAATCCGTTCCCAAAAGCCTGGTCGTCACCTGCCAGTGGAAGGACAACAAGGAGGGAGCTAGTCTAGCTTCTCCAGGGAGGGAGTTCCAAAGTCTGGGAGCAGCCCCTGAGGAGGCCATTTTCTGCGTCCCCACCAAGAGTGCCTATGAGTGGTAGGACCAAGAGAAGGGCATCCCTGGAACATCTCAAAACCTGAGCAGGTTTGTATTAGGGAAGACGGTCTTTCGGATAGCTTGGACTGAAGCCGTGTAGGGCTTTATAGGCCACAACCAGCACACATAGCCTGACTCTTAGTTGAACAGAAGCTCCATTAAAAATCAACAGGACTGACTTCAAAGGCAATGTGTTCTGGACTGTGGTGTCTATGAGTTCCCTGCTGAGTTTGGCAGATGTTTTCTGATGCTGCTGACATTGCTTCAAGAGCCCTTGCTGCTGACAACAATTTTTGATAGTGTTTATGGCTGCAGTAATGTATTCTCCTTTCTGCTTCCCTTATCCCACTTGGTAGCTGACTTTGCACTATACTGTACCATGGAATTCTTTGCATGAGGCTACCTACTTGGAGTCATTAAAAGTAACAACACACCTTGCTGTGCCTTGGCTAAAACTGAAAGACTCTGGACTGATTTCATGCACTTGCCATCTTCCACAACATGCAGTGGCAGCCACCAACTTGGGCAGCTTTCCAAAAGGATTGGGCAAATTAATATAGAATAAGGTGTGAATACAGGATGCTGGACAGGGTGCCAACTTGAACAAAATGTGTGTGTGTGTGTGTGTGTGTGTGTGTGTGTGTGTGTGTGTGTAAGCCCAGGTAAGCCCCACCTCACATAATTGATCACATGCATCATTTGAATGGCAATGTGCATCAACTTGGGGAGCAGCCCCCTCAAATATTTTATTGGGGGGCCCTGAAGGGACCTGAGCCCCTGGGTGTTGGCTCCTATGATGCTGAACTAGATGGGCCTTAGGCCTCATCCAGTAGGTATGTTCTTGTAGTCATGCAGTCGTCATTAGAAATATACAATAAGCTTTGAGCAATCACACTAAAAACCTATGGAAAACATTACGAGGACCAACTGAAAAACTGTATTATGTTTATGGAGACCATTCAGATGCCTCCCAAAGCTAAAAAATGGGAAGAGTTATACTGGGAAGAGTTCACTTGGTCTGATCACAAGATATTCCGTATGCCTTCCTTAGTTGTCAGCATGAGTTTCTTATTAAGAAGGTATCCTTAGCTCTTCCTCAGTAGCCAATACAAGGCATTTAAAACATAGGTTTTTCTAGCTTCAGTACCTTTGGTGTGATTTCTCATGGCAGTCTTCCGATTCTAACATTTTGACTATAACAAAATCCACAGCCAACAAGCATACGGAGGTTTGAACTCAATGCATTTGAAGAGATAACATTAGAATATCAGCATCGATTCCCATTGGCGTTAAGGGAAATCCTGCTTCAAAGAGCCCATTGATGTAAGCATCCATATTTTGCCTCTTTCTATTAAAGGTAGATTTTTGGGTAGGGTTTTTTTTTTGTCTATAGGCATTGAAGTCAATCACCAATGCTCAACTCTGTGTCCAATTTTGGTCTTCAGGGAGCTGAAAGCAGTACAGACATTCTTGTATGTCTGTGCATGTATATCCTTGACACAAGAGTAGCATGTATATCCTTGACACAAGAGTAGCTTTTCTGTGGTATGTCCGTAAATTGTTCCATTTGATCGCTCCTTGGAGGATATAATTGGCATTGACGTAAGAGCAGCTGGGGCTTCTGCCTGGAGCAGTAAAATGATTCTCTGTCAAAGTTGTAGTGAACTACTGCCAATCAGGCATTAATCTCATAACCTTTTAGGTACACTGCAAAGAGGACCCTCAACCATCATTTCTGTGCTATATTTCTTTGAAAAGCATCAAGAATGTAATAATGTATGACCATTAGGAAAAAAAAGTCTGCAATCCTAAACACACTGAATATTATTATTATTATTATTATTATTATTATTATTAAAATTTGTATACCACCCAATACCTGCAGGTTTGAGGGCGGTTCACAGCATAAAATCACAATATAAAAACACAAAATACATAATAAAAACAAAAACAAGAATGCATCCTTCAGAGTCACTCAATTTGTATCAGTACCAGAAGCTTTTCATGGGATCTTCTGCTGAAATTATCAAAAGAAGGGGTCAGATTCCATTGTACAACCTGTGAAAGGACAAGTTTCCTCATCCTACACACAGCAAATAGTTCCATCTCCTACATACACTAGGGGCCATGGCCTAAACGTATAGCATTCTTGCTCATTAAAAAAACCACAACCCTATGTAAAGACAGAAAACTGGAAATGCAAGAATCATCCTGGTTTGAACACCATCAACTGAGAAGGGTTTTTTTAAAAAAAACCAATCCACACCACAGATTTTCTGAGGAAAATACAATCTTTGAACAATCTTCCTAACAATACTATACTAGCCACTATGGATGTGGAATCTCTATATACCAACATCCCACACAATGATGGTTTACAAGCCATAAGGAACACCATTTCAGATAAAACCACAGCGGACTTTGCTACCAAACTCTGCCACTTTGTCCATACCCACAACCACTTCAAATTTGATGATGACCTGTTCCTCCAGATCAGCGGCACAGCCATGGGCACCCGCATGGCCCCACAGTATGCCAACATCTTCATGGCAGATTTAGAACAACGTTTCTTAAACTCCTACCCACTCAAACCTCTCTTGTACCTGCGATACATTGACGATATTTTTATTATCTGGACACATGGATAACAGACCCTGGAAACCTTCCACCAGACATTCAATGACTTTCACCCCACCATCAACCTAACAATGAACCAATCTATGCAAGAAATACATTTTTTGGACACTACTATAAAAATACAGGATGGATGTATAGACACCACCTTATACAGAAAACCAACTGACCGACAAACATATCTACATGCTTCTAGCTACCATCCCAAACATACCAAACAATCCATCGTATACAGCCAGGCCCTACGTTACAACCACATCTGTTCCAACTCTACAGACAGAGAATCTCACCTAAGAGATCTACAGCAAACCTTTTTAGAACTAAAATATCCACCTGATGAAGTTAAACAACAGATCAACAGAGCCAGACTGATACCTAGAGAGAACCTGCTGCAAGACAGACCCAAAAAAGAAAATAACAGAACACCACTAGTCATCACATACAGCTCCCAAGTTAAAACAGTACAACGCATCATCAGAGATCTACAGCCTCTCCTGGACAATGACAACTCCCTTTCTCAAGCTCTGGGAGGAAGACCTTTCATTGCCTTCAGACAGCCACCCAATCTTAAACAACTCCTCACCCACAATAATACAACCACCAGACTTAACATGGACACTGGTACCAGAGCCTGCAATAAACCCAGATGCCAACTTTGCTGCCACATACACCCGGACAACATCATTACTGGCCCCAACAACATCCAACATACCATCTCAGGACTATTTAATTGCTCATCTTCTAACATTGTGTATGCCATCAAATGCCAACGGTGCCCTTCAGCTCTCTATATTGGACAAACAGGCCAAACCCTACGCCAAAGGATAAATGGACATAAATCTGACATCAGGAACCATAAGACTGAAAAACCAGTAGGAGAACACTTCAATCCCCCAGGACATTCTATACAAGATCTCAAAGTAGCTGTCTTACTACAAAAGAATTTCAGAAATAGACTGGAAAGAGAAGTTGCTTAATTACAACTTATCACCAAGCTCAAAACCATGGAGGGACCTGGTTTGAACAGAGATATCGGATTCTTATCTCATTATACATGATAAGCGATCTTCAGCAATCTCAACCCTTGCTTTTTCATGCAAAACCATTTGCAGTCGTTTTCGGTCATCAACAGCTATCAGTCAATCAATCACTCACTTCCACCACCCTTCTGAGTGATACCCCCTCCCCTCCCCTCCCCCTCCCCTCCCCACCCCTTCTCTACATAAGTGCCTGGGGACTCCTATTTCACTGTATCTGAAGAAGTGTGCATGCACACGAAAGCTCATACCAAAATAAAAACTTAGTTGGTCTTTAAGGTGCTACTGAAGGAATTTTTTTATTTTACTTCGACCCAGACCAACACGGCTACCTACCTGTAACCACACCAAAGAAGAATTTCAATAAATAAAAACTAAATTGGCTCCCCTTTTGAAACATTAATAAGTTGAAGTGGGAACATTAAATAGTTGCTGTTCAAGATCACCCACTCCTTGAGGCTAAGGAGTATTGTTTGTTTGCTTTTTTAAAAGAAAAATACAAGGAAAGGTCAGAAAAGGTTGAAGTTTACAATTTCGTATTATTGGTATTTGATACCATAGGACGTGGCCAGAATATATTATAATATGCTGGAAGTGCAGTCAGGAAAGGACTGACTTCATATGCATGTGACAGGTATTGTCTCGCTTAGATAGGGATGGCAAATCTGTCGATTTCAGTTTCTCTCTGTTTCGCTCCCCCCCCCAGTCTTAAGTTGGGTGAATCTGTCCATTTTGGTTTTACAGAATCGTATCATTGTGGAGTTAGAAGGGACCCCAGGTTCATCTAGTCCAACCCCCTGTAATGCAGGAATTGTTGTAAAAATAAATTGGTTGCCTCTAAATTATTTCTCGTCATACCAGTTGTGAATGAGTGGTTTTATAAGACTTGGCATTTAGCCATGATGGCACACATTGGCACATTTATCTGATGGACTCTATACAGTATGTGTCCTACATGAAGCATTGGTTTAAAATGGACAGCAATACATATAAGGCAGGCATAGGCAAACTCCGGCCCTCCAGATGTTTGGGACTACAATTCCCATCATCCCTGACCACTGGTCCTGTTAGCTAGGGATGATGGGAATTGTAGTCCCAAACATCTGGAGGGCCGGAGTTTGCCTATGCCTGATATAAGACAATCTTGTTGCTGTCCTAAAATATTAGACTTACAATAATAATTGATGCAATGACATTTATTTATTTGTACTTCCACTGCATGTTTGTTTTGAGCATATGACCTTATAGGATTTGTTTGTATACATTTTCAAATATTCCTTTGTTCAATGATAAGAGAATTACACTGATAAATATCTACACACCATGATATATCTACAATTGCCCCCCTCCCTAATAATTTTTCTAAAAATCCTCAAATAGTAGTCATTTCTCTATCGGCACATTCATACTATGACCCTGTCTCCATTTAATAGAGTTACAGCAATTTATAGAGTTAATTTACATGTATAGACTTGCATGGGGGAATAGTCACATTTGCTTGGCTTTTATTTCTTTTTAAAAATAACATCGTTTATCTGAATCTTTATGATGAAACTGGACATCTGCTGAAAGATAACACTTTTAAATGAAAAGAAAGGCACATCTTACTTTTCCAAGCAAACCACCTTTGCCTGGTCTGGGGTCACAGTTTACAGCCGAATGAGAAAGCAGCAGTATTGTTAAAGGCTGATATATATTTACAAGTCTGAATGCTTGTATGCTCTTTGCTCTTATCTCCATGTATCATTGCTTTCTTCATTGTATTTAAAGCAATGAATTATTGCTCAGAACACACAAGATTTAAAAAATCTCTGCAGTGTTTGTGAAATATTTTAAAATGCTTTCTACAGTTTTCCAGGGGGTTATGTTCAACTTTCACCAACCTGGTGTCTTCCAGATGTTTTTCATTTCATTTTTTCATTTTGCATTTATAGCCTACCTTCCCCCTTCCTGGGAGCTCAATCTGGCGTTCATGGTTACCTTCTTCCTCAATTAATCCCCACAGCAACCCTGTGAGGTAGGTTAGGCTGAGAAGTAGTGGGTGGCTGAGGATCACCCAGTGAGCTTCATGAGTGAGTTGGGATGTAGCCCTAATCTCTCAGGTCCTAGTCCAAACACTCTAAGCCAGTGTTTCTCAACCAGTGTGCCTCCAGATGTTTTGGGACTACAACTCCCATCATCCCTAGCTAGCAAGACCAGTGGTCAGGAATGATGGGAGTTGTAGTCCTAAAACATCTGGAGGCACACTGGTTGAGAAACACTGCTCTAAGCCATGGGTGGCCAACTCCCAAGACACTGCAATCTCCTCTCAAAGACTGGCAGTGATCTACCCCCTTTTTTTGGGGGGGGGTTTTCAGGTCAAAGTTACTGAGCTTTTTTTAGGAAGGAAACCCCTGTTTTGGTTGGTCCAGGTCAACGTTGTTGAGCTTTTCTGGGGGAGGAGGAAAGCCCCGTTTTTGGGGGTGCAGTGGTTGAGCTTCTTTGGGGGAGCCAGTGATCTACCACAGACATCCAGTGATCTACCAGTAGATCACAATCTACCTGTTGGGCGTGCCTGCTCTAAGCCCTACACCTCACTGGTTCTCAAAGAAATGATGCAATAATTCATGCTGGCTGGGGCTAATGGGAATTACAGTAAACTATAAAACATCTGGAAATTGGTGAAGGGTTCCTAAGTTACTGGCCCCAACAGCCTCAAACATACCATCTCAGGACTATTTAATTGCTCATCTTCTAACATTGTGTATGCCATCAAATGCCAGCAGTGCCCTCCCGCTCTCTATATTGGACAAACAGGCCAAACCCTACGCCAAAGGATAAATGGACACAAATCTGACACCAGGAATCACAAGACAGAGAAACTACCGTGTTTCCCCTTTTTTAAGACACCGTCTTATAACTTTTTTTCCTCAAAAAAACACACGGTGGCTTATTTTCAGGGGGTGTCTTTTTTTTTTAAGTGCTGGTACAACTGGGTCCCACTGGCTCAGGACACTCGGCGCTCTCTTCCGCGCACATTATAAACACCACACTCTAGCCAACTGAGCTCTCCAGGTTTTACTGTCAACCAGGCTGGCAGCAGCTCTCCAGGATTTCAAACTTGGGGGTACCTGGGGGTTGAACCTGGGATCCTTCTGCATACAGAGCACAGGGTGCTCTACCACTCTGTTGTGGTCTTTTCCATTTTCTGCCTCTTCTATTTTTTCCCTTTCCCCTCCTACCCATCCTGAGTCAAGGGCTCTCCTTCCTTGGAGGCTTTTAAGCAGAGGCTGGATGGCCACCTGCCTCGGAGACAGATGTGCACACAGGGGGGGGGGGACTTTGTGAGGGAGGCCGTGACCCGTCCCACTCCGAGACGCTTGTGAGGGAAGCGCGAGGGGGACGAGGCTTGCGCGCAACCCCAACTGACGGACCAACTGAGGGAAGGGAGGGATGAAAGGGGAGGAGGGGGAGGGGAGCAGCTTTGGCCCTCAGTGAGGAGGCCGGGGCGGCTGAATGACGAGCCGAACCGGAACCTTTTCTCTGTCGGGGGGGGGGGGGAGACGCGCGCGCAAACACACAGAGACGCGCGTGCACACACACACACACACCCCGAGAGAGAGAGAGAGGCGCGTGCGCGCGCACGCACACACCGACACACCGAGAGAGAGAGAGAGAGACGCATGGGGGAGAGAGAAAGAGACGCGCGCACGCTTCCTCCTCCTGCCGCGGCCAGCATTGCAGGAGCTGGGTCCTGCTGGCTGGTGCTCTGTGCGGCATTGCTGCACGCTTTATCGGCACTGCAGCAGCCACCGCCGCTTCCGGGCACTGACCCGACCTGGCAGGCTTCCTCCTCCTGTCGTGGCCGGCATGCTGGGTCCTGCTAGCTGGTGCGGAAGTATGGCTTATTTTCGGGGTATGTCTAATAGCTCTCAAATGGTTAAAAACCCTGCCATGGCTTACTTTCTGACTATGTATTAAAAAGGGGGAAACACGGTAGTAGGAGAACACTTCAATCTCCCAGGACATTCAACACAAGATCTCAAAGCAGCTGTCTTATTACAAAAGAATGTCAGAAATAGACTTGAAAGAGAAGTTGTTGAATTACAACTTATCACCAAACTGAAAACTATGGAGAGACCTGGTCTGAATAGAGATATTGGATTCTTGTCTCATTACATATGCTAAAGCTATTTTTGGTCATCTGCATACTATCCCTTGCTTTTTCCTGTAGGACTAATTGCAGTCGTTAACAGTCGTCAACAGGTTTACCATACCCATTGAGCCAATCACCCATCTCCTACTACCCTTCTGAGAAAAGCCCTGCCCCACCCTCCCACTATATGTAAGGGTCTGGTGACTTCTGTTTCAGTGTATCTGAAGAAGTGTGCATGCACACGAAAGCTTATACCAGAACAAACTTAGTTGGTCTCTAAGGTGCTACTGGACAATTTTTATTTTATTTTGACTGCGTCAGACCAACATGGCAACCTACCTGAATCTGGGTTCCTAAGTTGTTCATGCTGAGATGGAAAATATTCACATTTCCTTTGTGTTTTTTTTGCTTTTCATTCACTGTATTTTGAATTTATTTCTGAGATAACTGAGTAGCTACTGAAACATAATCTTTTTAAGATGAAAAAAGACTACATATATTGAACTTTTGCAACCATGCCACCTGTTTATATTAAAATAAACTATTGGAGATTGCATTTAAAGAAACAGACAGAAGGGCTACATGCAAAATGTGAACCGCTTGCCATATGATCAATTTAACTCTGTGCATTAGTTTTTCAAACTGAAAATCCTCTGATTACTGGGTTTATTTTTCATTCACCCTATGTTCCAGACACCAGTTTATACTGCTGATGAAGGAGAGGTAAAGTCAGCAGTTTCACTAGTTTATGGTAGGTGAGGATCACATATACTGCACTGTGTCAGTATCTGTGTTGTGGTGGCAGGGATATGGCAGCTATGCTGCAGCAAAGGAATGTATTTTAATTAAGAGGATCCTTTTTATGGACAATCGAAGGTAGTGTTTCCCAAACTTGGGTCCCCAGCGGTTTTTGGACTACAACTCCCATCATCCCTAGCTAGCATGACCAGTGATCATGGATGATGGGAATTGTAGTCCAAAAACTGCTGGAGACCCATGTTTGGGAAACACTGATCTAAGGGAAAGCTGCAAATCAGTTTGCTCAAAAACAATGCTGCAAGCAAACAAACAAAACCAGTGGTGCCAGTTCAGTGATTTCCTATTAGCATGGCAGAACTAATAAGTGCATGGATCTCCTCTGCCTGTTTGATCTATTCTTTGTGCCTATGGATTGATATGAATGAGCCTGCATATGCAAAACCTCCATGTGTGTATTAGAGGAACTTCATCAGGTTGCTTTTCTACCTGTTCCTTTTTGGGGTTTTCAAGGGGCATTGGGGAAAATCAGCCACACTATACTTACAAGCAATGTCAATGTCATTTAATAGTGGAAGCATAAACTAAAAGATCAGCCAGTTTTATGGTGCTGAAGAATTCACGAACCTCCTCCGTGATACTGGTGAACTGCTTTGGCGTATGCGTTCGTCTTGTACAGTAGTGCTGCAGGTTTCTTAATTTGGAACCCAGCACTTAAAGACATCTCGAACTTTGTCACAGCAGAGCCTACACTCTCTGACCTGTGACAAGATGTCCTGGATACAGATGGCCTTAATTTAGCAGCACACATAATGGTGAAGTATTTTGATCTTTCTGAAATCTGTAAAGAGCAAGGGGCCAAGAGGTTATTCCCTCATGCTATTTCTGTTTCTTTACATTACAGTGCAAAGGAAGGTGAGAAAGAAGGCCAGCATTTCACGCCAATGTGTTGGTAAATTGCTGGTTTCCTCCATTTACTGATATAGAGACTTGCTGTATATATTAGCATAATAAATAATACTTTATTTAGTTCTGAAACTGTCCCTTGGCTGAAGAACAAGGTAAAATACATTAAAGAAATAAATGATGAATAAATCTTCAGCCAAGGGACAACATCCAAATAACTTGTCTGTAAGTGCAAGGTTTTGGAACAGAACTTTCCACTCTCCTTCCCTTAAATTTGCTTGCTACATTGAACCACTCTTGCCATTTTAATGCTCATTCACCCAGTTTGGAGAGATGCCTCTGGCAACCTCTTTTTGTTTTCGTTTTACCACCCTGAACAACTTGGTGTCATCAGCAAACTTGACCGCCTCACTGCTGACCCCTAACTCCAGATCATTTACGAACAAGTTAACACAGGTCCCCACACCAATCTTTGGGGGAACTGTCTAGTTCAGCACCGTTTCCCCCCTCATTGCCCAAGTGGATGAATGGATCACTGTGTTGAGGCTGCTTAGGAGGAGTTGCAGGCAGTGCTGCAGCTTCAGCTGGTGAGAGATGCTCCTGAGCACACCCAGCCTCAGCAGAGGAGAAGACAGAGTTGGAAGTTTAGTTTAGTTTTGACATCAGCTCCTATGGTGCAACCATCACATGCTCCGCTCCTGCTAAATGCTCCCAAGCATCTCCTTCTTCAGGCCTCTGCTCCGGTCTAATAGTTGGAGCAACAGTGTACCATGCCTCCTCCAGCACACTTCAACCCCACTTCAGACACGGTGCATGGAAGCAACCAAAACTTCTCCTGTGCAGCATCACCAGCTGCTCCTGTCACTTTAAGCCCCTCCTCAACCTTGGAGCGCTGTGGGTTAAACCACTGAGCCTAGGGCTTGCTGATCAGAAGGTCGGCGGTTCGAATCCCTGTGACGGGGTGAGCTCCCGTTGCTTGGTCCCAGCTCCTGCCAACCTAGCAGTTCGAAAGCACGTCAAAATGCAAGTAGATAAATAGGAACCGCTACAGCGGGAAGGTAAACGGCGTTTCCATGTGCTGCTCTGGTTTGCCAGAAGCGGCTTTGTCATGCTGGCCACATGACCTGGAAGCTATACGCCGGCTCCCTTGGCCAATAATGCGAGATGAGCGCGCAACCCCAGAGTCGGTCAAGACTGGACCTAATGGTCCCTTTACCTTTACAACCTTAGAAACAGTGGGGGAGAGGACAAAGTAGGTTCTACAGGCCTAATACTCTTGGGAACTGTCTCTTCCACCTTTACGCCTCCCTACAGCTCCCCCCCCGCCTCCTTTTCTCCCATCTCTGGCTGCCCAGCCTCTTCCTCCTCCCCCTGCCTCATGGGTGGCACAGAACCCCACAAATCACGGGCCCCCTTCCCCCAGATCATCCTCTTGCCCCTCTGCCCACCCTTCAGACACCTGCCTGTCCCTGATATGCCAAGGACACTGGGGTTCCCCTTTTGATATAAATAGGAACAAGGTGACTGGGATTCCAGAGGAAGTCAGGTAGACTGACTCAGTCTGCAAATATAATTTCCCTTGTGGAAGTAAACTTTTTTTTTGGCTTGGGGTTTGTGACACATCCCCGTGTGCAAGTAAACTCTTGGATTCCAGGATAGTCATTGCAGCTCCCACCCTTCTGAGTCTCTGTGCTAATAATGTCCCATCGTTGGGCTCATGGAAACCCAGCTACCTGTGTGTCGTGCTGTTGGTGAATCATATTTCTATTAATATATCATAATAATACTCAGACATATTTTGAGAGTTTGATGGGTTTCATGTCTCAGGTTTCCTAGCACATGCATATCTGCGTTGATATTTAAACTGATGGCTTCCTGGCTCAGAGCTCGCACATTCTTAGCTACTCTGTCAGCTCTAGCAATGCGAGAAGCTGCATTACACCGGATCAGATGATTGGCCCATCTCTTCCAGTATGCTCTCCTCTGATTGGAAGAGGCTCCCCACTGTCTCCACTGTCTCACAAAGGGAGTGTGATGGTAGTTAGAAAGAAAGAAAAGGCAAAGTTGAGAGTTGAGTTATGTGAACTAGAACAGTGTTTCCCAACCAGTGTGTCTCCAGATGTTTTGGGACTACAACTCCCATCATTCCTGACCACTGGTCTTGCTAGCTAGGGATGATGGGCGTTGTAGTCCCAAAACATCTGGAGGCACACTGGTTGGGAAACACTGAACTAGAAGGTAGAAGCTGATCCTTAAAATGCAAAAGATGATGACGACGACGATGATTTATTGAATTTATATATTGCCCTATATCTGGGGGTCTCAGGGCGGTTCACAGAATGAAATCAAGATATAAAACCACAAAATACAAAAACAAACAAACCAATAGCTCCCCCTCCCCAAACCACATTTTAAAAAATGGCCTAGGATGTAAATCAGATCAACCAAAGGCCTGTTAAAAAGAAACATTTTTGCCTGGCGCCTACAGGTGTATAATGAAGGTGCCAGGTGAACTTCCCTGGGGAGAGCATTCCATAGATGGGGAGTCACTGCAGAGAAGGACCATTCTCGTGTTGCCACCCTCCGGACCTCTCGAGGAGGAGGCACACAAAGAAGGGCCTCAGAAGATGATCTCAGGGTCTGGGTAGGTTCATATGGAAAGAGGGTCCTTGAGGTATTGCGGTCCTGAGCCATTTAAGGCTTTATAGTCAAAACCAGCGCTTTTAGGCTTGGAAACTAATTGGTAGCCAGCGCAGTCGGACCAGGATCTGTGTAATATCTGTGATCAACTAGCCTCAGGTGATAAATAGCTTCAAACTGAGTGGCTCATTACCCCAAGGGCCATCTAGTTCAACCCCCTACACTGCAGGAACCACAACATTGGAGGGGGTTGGACTAGATGACCCTCAGGGTCCCAGCCAACTCTCCAGTTCTATGATCCTCATAGAATTTCTCCCCCCCACCCCTTAAACTCCTGTGCAAAGAGGTGTGTTCTTCACCAACCAACCAAAAGTCAGGAGTGTCAGTGCCAGATGCAGGACACTGCTACAGAGAAGGACCTTTCACATGCCACCACTCCTTTAACTTCACATGGTGGTGGAACTCTGCGTGGGAACGATCTGCACCATTTAGATTGACACGTTTATGCAAAAGAAACCCGGAGGCAAATACTAATTCCCCTTTGTATATTAGGTCTGCCCACATCACGAGGCTGTTTCCACCTTTGGTCTGACAGGTGCATCAAATAATTAACCGGGGCCTTCATTTAAAAGAAGAATTCTAGTTACAGCAATGGAAAAATGAATATGGCAACGTGGCCAATATGATAAGAATTCGGAAAGCACTTTGTTCAGGTAACGTCCTAAATAGATAGTGATAATAGTTGTACATTATCCCATGGAGACTTTGCATACCATCAAATTGCAAAGCTGCAGGAAAATATCCAAAATATAAAAATGCATATACAGCAATGTTGAAGGAAAGTTTTTCTCCCCCCCCCCATTGCTCTGTTCTCCACATGATCCAAAAATGCTGAGTTTCACTTGGGTGTTTAGGTGCTCCAGGTGATATATGCTGAATTCAGTATTTCAATTAACAGAACCTCCCAGTGTTGGAATAACAGGTTGCTCAAATCAGCTTGGTATTATGTTTTGTTTTGCTTTTAGTCAGCAGCTTTAAGGAAAATAAATATCAAATGGCGCTCGAAAGAAAAACCTTTATCAATACTTGCAGGCAAATATGTCTAAGAACCCAAGAATCTGCCTCATACTAAACCAGACCATTGGTCCATAAAGCTCAGTGTTGTTGCCTGCACTGAACTGTGTGCTCTATCACTTGATTATTAAAAAAAACTCTCTATGCAGCTTACAAAAATATAAGGTAGGATGCTGAAAGTATTGATGTTGTTGTTTAGTCGTTTAGTCATGTCTGACTCTTCGTGACCCCATGGACCATAGCACGCCAGGCACTCCTGTCTTCCACTGCCTCCCGCAGTTTGGTCAAACTCATGTTCGTAGCTTCGAGAACACTGTCCAGCCATCTCGTCCTCTGTCGTCCCCTTCTCCTAGTGCCCTCCATCTTTCCCAACATCAAGGTCTTTTCCAAAGATTCTTCTCTTCTCATGAGGTGGCCAAAGTATTGGAGCCTCAGCTTCACGATCTGTCCTTCCAGGGAGCACTCAGGGCTGATTTCCTTCAGAATAGGTAGGATGCTGAAAGTATTGATAAAAACTGTTAAAAGCAAATATTTAAAAGTAATCAGAAGATTATTAAAACCAACAACAGCCAAGGAGGAATAAAATGCCTGCAGCTTCTACATTTCTGGATAGGATTGCCTAAACACAAATGCTTTAAGCAGGCACTGAAAAAACAGTCATGGTGCCTGACTGATGTCAATCGGCAGGGAGTTCCAAAGTATTGCTGCTGCCACACCAAAAGGTCAATTTCATACAAATGCAGAATGAATAATATGCGGCACCTGTAACAATGCAGAGAAAAGCAGTCAGGTGGGCATATTGGGGGTGAGGTGATCCTGCAAGTAAACTGTCAACAGCTTCCTAAAGTAATAGTGACACTTTGAATTTGAACCAGTAGCAAGTGGTTAACCAGTATAGATATCTGAGCAGAGATGTTACATGCATAGAGGATCCCACTCATGTCGTATCGTAGAGGCAAATGCTCTAAGGTGCCCCTTCCAAGTTTATGTTTCCATTGTTATCATATAAGTTTTTAAGTGGGTGCTGGATGTCCACCAATCTGGGATGCTCTAGTTGGTAGTAGTTTGGCTGCACCGACCCCTGCCAAATTCGGCTTCTGATGTGGCTCAACCTGCCAAATTCCCACTTGCTAGTTTCTGCCCTTACTCTGCTTGCATGGGCTATGTCACCTAGCCCTGACTGGTAAGGAGAGGAGTATTTTGCAAACATGTACCCATGCATGTATACCACATGAACCTTTGAGATGCGAATGTAAACCCAGGGCTGCCTACGCATGGTCTAACTGATGCTCATAATTCAGGAAAGGTGCTTGCCACTGCCATGCTGTTCCCCACACCCGTGAGAAATTATTTAGCCCTAAATTCATATTGGAAAAGGACTGAAAATTATATGGTTGTATACTCTGAGTAGACCAGTGGTGGTAGTTCCATTAGGACAAAAGGGCTACTGCTCCACCAACCTCAGTCTGCCCTCAGCTTTCTCAGTTGCAACTGCTCCAGGAAGTGGCACGGCCTGTCAGCTTCTTTCTCCTCCTTAGTCTCAGTGTTTCTCTTGTGGAACTCAGTGTGGACGAGGCTGATGGCAAAACTAGGGTAAATTGGCTCTGCTTGTCCTTGGCTCTGGCTCCTCCCACTGTTGAGCTCCATGCCTCCTACCCCATCAGTCTCAATGGGCACCAGGTACCCACTGAAATGAGTAGACATGGCTACCATTTCAATTGGTTTACTCTGAGCAGAAGTTAGTTGCACCCCTTTTTGCTTATCTGTATGAGGAGGAGAATGTTGAAACTATCTGTCAACATTCAACATAACTTGAGAAGTCACTTTCGTTCCAGTGGGAAAACAGAGCAAAAGGTGTTACGAAAATTAGACCAAAAAATATTGAACTCTGGAGCAAAAACTTTGCATTAATTGTGTGCTGCCTTTTCCTTTTCCTCTAGGCAGTGTTTGAACTTTAGAAGTAATATTTAGGCTTCAAGGGACAATTGGAAGGCAGGTTGCTTCTGATTAATGTTTGTGACATGGAAACAAATTCCCAGGCATTGACAAAAGCCATAACAAACTGCTGCTGCTACCTTTTAATTATTTAACTGCTCCTAAATGATCAGACCTTAGGCAAAGCAATGACACTTTCTAAATCCAGTGCTGGTTTGCTTGGGGGCTGTACAATGCACTCCGAGAATGCTTTGCTCAAAAACAAGACAGCCAAAGAAAACGATAGGAAAATGGAGATGTAATTGCCTATGTTGTGAAATGCTTCAAGGATTTCTGGAATATTTATGATTAGTGCTAAGCTGAAATGCACGCAATAGGCACATTTTTCTGACCATTTGAGCCCCTGCCAAATGGTGAATTTTTTTTTTGGGGGGGAGACATACAACTGGGACAATGATCCCCCCTCCCATTCTGGTTGCCCTTTGCTCTCTTGTCAGGGCAGATACCTATCCCCATCACATTCTATCCCAACTATGCACGGATGGAGGTAGATTGTGAAATGGTATTCCTGTTCAGCCCGGCATGTAATGAAACTTCCAACACAGAGTGGCAAGATGGAGAGTGTTGGTCTGACTGCTTCAGCAATGGAAATACACTTCTTCTAATTACTCAGAATGAGAACTGTGGGAAGGCTTCCCTTGACCTGAGTGACATCATTACTGTCATAACCTTGGAGTCCAGCAGTGACGAGGATGCTGAGTTGGACTATATAGTGCCATTGGCTCAAGGATCCAGAATGGGTTCTTGGCCTGAACTTGATATTACTGGTTGGGAGAACCACATTGGAGCAGGCCTTTGACCTTCTTGATACAGGCACACACATTTAAATTTGAAATGGCATCCCCTGCCATCCTCATGTATAAAATGACTGTCTGATAATAGGGTGAGAGTGGCATTATTACCTCATGGAAGGAAGAAAGTGGCTGTGGGAACTGGCTCATTATGTATCTAAACCAAGTGGGAAATTTGCCACAATAACAATGTGTTCACTGTTTCCTTCCTCTGGTTCCTTTTAATCACCTGTATGGTTGTCCCATTTTTAACTGTGAAATTTTCTGTTTTGGAGAATGAAATCTTTTTCGTACATTTTGATGCCTTTCTTCAGCCTCTGCAACATTTCATTTCTTGCAAAAAGGCCTCTTCACTGCATGATCCTAGACAATCAGAGATCACGGAGCAAACTTGGTGACATCATAGCACCTTGTAGCCTGTCAGCCATGGCTATGCAATTATCCTGTTCTGATCCTGGGAAAAAGCCCACAGGGCAAGAGGACAAGGTTGGAAGGTCATCATAGCACCATGGAGAGCTCCTAGTGAGCAACTTGCTTGACAAGGCCTGGAAGTAAGCAGTAGCCTTTTGTGCCCTACCACCACACCACCTCTATGCTCTGCACATTTTGGAGGATTACAGTCTCTTAAAAGACCAAACACCTGGCCTGAAAACTCAAAGGAGAACTTTACAAGCTGTCCAACTTTTCTCTGGCTTGGATTAAAAATGGCAAGACATCTGGGTGGTTAGATGGGCCAGGCTGTGCCTCTGTTTGCAATTCAGCTGTGGCTCATCCAAGTGTTCCTCCCCAAATGCTTCCTGTAAGAATGGCTGCCAACCATGGTGCTACTATCATCAACACTGGCAACCTTGTTCCCTTTACTCTACTGATCAAGGTCAGCAAGAGTAATTGAAGTGTTTTGTCCTTAGTATGCACAAGACAAGATACAGAGATCTTTTCAACTTCATTTCCCCCCAGTTAATTTCAATGAATAATTGAAATATGACCACTTAATTGCATGCATTTTCCCCACTACAGGAACACCCCCTGCCCAATTATCTATTCTCAAACGTTGTTTCTCAAGTCATATGTCTATGACAAACTTTTCTTTTCTTTTCTTTCTTTCTTTTTTAAAAAAGTCTGAATAATGCATTGTTTCAGAATGAATCACTTTGGATTGCTTCAGTTAAGCAAATTATGTCACATCGTTATGTGAAATTATATGCAGGGCTTCTTAAAACAACTTAAGCATCATGCTTCCTGCAGGGATTCATCAGGTCTGAAGAAGTAGTATACCCTCTAAACATGTGTGCCTAAACTGCATATATTCATGACAATAGCATGCAAAAGACATTATATTCAGGAAAAATTCCTTGCCAAAAAGTGAGTATTAGGCAAAACTGCTTACGTAAATTTTCTTCTTATTATTTCTATGTGTGAATCACTTCCTATGAAACATCTCAAAGTGCTTTCACAGTACAAGATGTACACAAAGCAATTGCATATATAAAAAAGGTTTGGTATTTTTTTTTAAAAAATAAATTTAAAATAAATGCACACCAAAATGCTGCTGTCTTTTTCTTTAAAAACTGCAAACTGATATGAACATGTGGCGAGTTTAGCTAAAGTTAGAAAAATGAGAAATGGAGTGAATCTGAAACCGACATATTTATCCTCACCTGGTCATTAGCATCACCAACAAAACAGGAGCAAATTTAGTCCCTATCCAATCTTCCCCCTCCGCTCCTTGGTTCCATTCACTCCTATGTAATTCAAAAACTAACATAGCAAGAAGCAGGCTGGTCTAGAACCTTCCTCTCTCATTTGCTAGTCTTTTACTTGCAGAAATTTATTAAAATTACTTGCAACATTTGTTGTTGTTTAGTCGTCTTAGTCGTGCTTGACTCTCTGTGACCCCATGAACCAGAGCATGCCTTGGAAACTCTCACTTTCTTCTCAAAGCTTCTCCTTTTTTATGTCCATGGAGTTTTCACGGCAAAATACTGGAGTGGTTTGCCAGTTCCTTCTCCAGGTGGATCACATTTAGTCTAAACTCTCAGCTATGACCTGTCCGTCTTGGGTGGCTCTGCATGGCATAGCTCATAGCTTCTTGGAGTTATTCAAGCCCCTTCACCATGACAAGGCAGTGATCCATGAAGGGGACTTGCAACGTTAGGGATACTTAAAATATGACAACTCTCACCTGTAGTCAGACGTGTTGCAGTCCACTCCACCTCATTCTGCTGCCGCGTGTGCAAACTAGACCAAAGTATACAGTGATCACATATAGAGAAATCAAATCATGTACATGTGAATCCAACCTTCGTAAAGAAATATATCTGTATACACGCATTAAGGGCTGGTTCAACCCTTTCTCCAGGAGCATTAAATGATTTCTAGAAAGGTTGCTATGTCAGTTTGTTGCACCAAGAACAACAAATGCTGTCACTCATGAGGACAATGGTGATGACAAAATACATTGTAACCGCTGTGTCATAGTATTAAAACTGATATCTAATTATTCCAAAGTACTAGAATTTTACCATCCCAATAGGACACTAACAAAACTTTTTGGCCATTTTTGTCCAGAAGGATCATAGCCCTTTTTAATTCTTTTTGTTCATGATGTCATTTTGTATTTCTCTTTGATCAACAGGGGTTGACGTAACTTCCGGTGTCGCTCCGCCCATCTATGGGCACCAAAAATGGCCGCCGCCGATACCGAAAGTCGCGTCTATGCACTTCCGGACATGCGTAGATGCGACTTTTGAAGCCGGCGGCGGCCATTTTTGGTGCCCATGGAAGGGCAAATCGGAAAGAAAAAAAATGGCCGCCGGCAGGAGAAAATAACGGAGAAAAACGGGAGACGAAGTGATACGGGGGACCACCGGGAAAAGGTAAATAAAAACAGGGGTTTCCCCGGGAAAATGGGGTACTTGCCAGCTATGTATTTACCGTTGATATAAACTTTCTACAGAATACGCACCAAACGATTTTGATATTCTAGTTATAGCTGCTATTACCCTCTTTGCAGTTCTACCTATTATTTGGGGAAAGGCCAAAGTTCAGTGGTAAAGTATCGGTTTTGGCTGCAGAAGTTCCCATTTTCAATCCCTTGCATCTCCTGGTAGGCCTGGGAGAGATTGCTGTCTGGAATCCTTGAGAACTGCTGTCAGTCAGTGTCGGAAATTCTGAGCTTAATAGTCGACTCTCTTTCTCCCCCTATTTACCTTTCAACAATATTTATCTTCAACCATAATTAATTTCTTCTGTTTAGTCAACCATGGTCTTGCATCGGTATGCTGACATTGATTAATTTTTTTTATTTCAAGTCCCCCGCATCCATAAGGTGCAAGACACCTGGGCGTCATTATCAAAGTTTGACTTCAGATCCAGGGGCAGAAGTAGATCGTTGAGGAATTAATGACTGCAGCATTCACAGAATCACTCATGGCTTATTGAAGAACACTTCATTTTTCAACAGAGAAACAGAATGAGCAAGTCAGTCTCTTAATAGCATATACTTACAGAACATATTTTGCTGAGCTTAATGGGGCACATATGATTATACACGAAACACACTTAAGCTGTACACTTCAGAGATCATTTTATAAGGGACATGCGTTGCATTATAATGAAACAAAAACTAAAGGATCTGGGAGAAAAAAGCTTTAAAAACCCACAAGCTTGCTAAGGAAATAAAATTGTTATCAGCATAGGTAATGAAGCCGGTGCTTTCCAGCCAAACATATTGAATGCTGCTGTTGGTGCAGCAATGTAGCTGCAATTGCTGGAATGTGGCTGCATCTGAAATATACACGCAAAGATTTCTTGATGGCATTGAATGGACTTTACTAGTGCTATAGCAGATGCCATCAAGTTGCTATGGACTCCAGCTCAATCAGCCCCAACCAGTAAGGCCAGTGGTTGGGAAAGATGGGAGCTGTAATCCAACAACATCCGAAGAACACCATGTTGGCTACCCCTAGCTCTATGGTCATTTTCCTTGGAGGGGCATATCCTTAGGAAGATACTGATGTGCTCTGAACGACACTGCTCACCTGGAAACACAATTCTATTGTCACATTCAGCATCTCCTGCTGCAGTTTTTCTTTAACTAGTTGTTTAGTTGAGCCTGTTTAACACTTAAAATCTTTTTGTTATGGCTACCTAAATTCTCACGGCAAAGAAATGAATCCTGCCATTACACAGACCACTACCACCCCCAGTAACCAAATCAGACATTTTCGATTTCATGAACATTTGATGAGTGTGAAGTCTCATCAAATGCAAGGAATGGCTGGATCAAGGGTGAAATGATGATTGGGAAGGGAAAGGGGAGGCCTGAAATTTATAAACTCCAATTCATAATCAAGTTAAATGAAAGCTGGTGTGGTATAGCAGTTTGTAAGAAGAACAAATAACAGAGATTCAGGTTCAAATCAGTACTCAGAAATAAGGTCACTGGGTGAACTTGGGCCAGTCTCTCTCTCTCTCTCTCTCTCTCTCTCTCTCTCTCTCTCTCTCTCTCTCTCTCTCTCTCTGCTAGGAGTTAAGTCTTGGCATATTTCACTGTAAGACTGTAGCAACCCTTAGCAGACACACTTTATATATAAGGCACGAAAGGTGGTGGGAAGTATGAAGAATTGGACCAGTCACCTAGCTTGACTGCAGAAGTTGAACCAACTGGTATAAAGCCACAAAAATAGAATGAGCTCAGTGCATTTTTCTGCCTTTGGGCTCCAGGTGTGATCTTTACTTTACCAATTAAGTGATTTGCCATTTTTAAATGGGTTGTAAACTGAGCTGAAAGCAAAAGCGGTTTTCTAATTTGTAGGTAAAACATGAGGATTTGTTTCCTTTGATGAGTGCCCACATTTACATGAGCACCCTTTGAGCACTTTGGACTTTGAATTGTTCACATGACTTTAATGAAATTGTGTTGTCGGTTTCCATTTCATTTAGATGGCTTTGAGGACTGATGCAAACTTAATCAGCTAGATGGTTCAAAAACAAAGGGCGCATTCTTGAATTAACAAATACTTTGCACTGAAGTGATCACTCTTGAGCTGGGTATTGATAATGCGTCATTTTACTATCTGATAACCTTTGTGATCACCATACAGTAAGACTCCCAAAGAGCTAGTTGACTGAAAGAATCAAATATATCAAAGTCACTAAGCAGTTAAGCAAGCAGTATTGTTCAACTTTGTAAAAAAAATGTAGCTGGTATGCAGTTCTGTCCACCTGCTGATGGAAAGCTCTTTGTTCCAATGAGCGCTTGTTCGTAGAAAGGGTGGGGGGAGGTGTTTCTTTCAGTTCTTCCCTTTGAAGCCCACTGTACCCTCCAAATCTGCTCCAGAGAATTGGGAAACAATTTGACCCAACAGCATGAGAAGTGGTGCAAGGCACAGCAGGAGAAAGGGGAAATTTGCAAAAAGCGTCCTTATCCACTTTCTGCTCACAGAAGGTGCCACTGGATCAAACTCCTTCTATCAATGGAGGGGCACATTTGAAAACAACTTGGAAGCTGACAGATGATTGTCTTACTGTTTAACCATCCATTATCTTGGTGGTTTCAACATGCAATGAGTGTTGTAGCTTTTTAAAAGTTGCTTCACCATGAATAAAATTGGTCATTGGACTCCAGCTACAGCTACAGTCAATAATTTGAACCCATTAGCTTGAATCTAGGTTATCTAGATGCATTCATATCTATATTCATGGTATGCATAGCTCAGTTGGTTAGAGCGTGGTGCTGATAATGTCAAGGTTGCAGGTTCAATCCTCGTATGGGACAGCAGCATATTCCTGCATTGCAGGGAATTGGGATGTTGGGAATTCAATTCCACCCTTTGCTGCAGATATGTGGATTGTTGCATGTCACATGTCTGTTTACATTCCAGCACAGATTGCACAGAGCACAGAGTGGAACTTCCGCTCTGTATTGCTTTTATTTCTCTCTCTCTCTCCAAGAAGAACGGCAAGGAGAGAAGCCATGTTTCCTTTGTCCTGATTTATGTATAATAAATGCATAGTTTAGTATCGTGTCCATGCCTCAAGCCTAATCTGTTGTGCAGTTTACACTGCTGAGTAATGTGTGCTCAAGCCTGCACTGCAGCTTGAGTCACAGATGCACGTCGGGGAGAATGACTGATGGATTTCCGCAGCAGCACGGCTGAGAAGGGAGACTCTCCAGCTGGGCCAAGCCAGCTGGCTTTTCGTCCCCCAATTCCGACATCAACTAGATGATCCTCAGGGTCCCTTCCAACTCTACAATTCTATGATTCTATGTAAGCTAAACAAATGAGATCTAGGAAAATATCTTGAATATCTTGACATCCGTGCGATTAGAAATCATTTGTTTGATTCAGTAGTAGCTTTGAGTGGATGATGGACAGGCAAGAGACACATGGGCATATCTCTAGTTTAAGTACTGGTTCATCACCAGCCATTAGCAGCTACCGTATGTCTCTATTGGAGTGCAAAGGTGATTGCTTAATTCCCTCAATAAAGGGAAAGGAATAATTTAAGAGCTAGGAACAGCCATTGAAGTAGCATACTGATTATTAGCTCTAGAAATGATTTGGTTTGCATGATGGTTGTTTTGTGACTGGGAAGGACTACTTCCATCCCAGTGATGAACTGCGATAGAAAATAAATAAATGATCACACGCCCCTAACTGTTGACCTTCTTGCAACCTCACTAATGCAATGTGTAAATCGGATTTTATCAGGACTAAATTACTTGAGACAGATGATGATCCAGCCTTGAGACGATGCCTAATTGATATTCTACTCAGGGAGAAGACTCGCACACCTTGAATGATGCTCTGACCCTGAGTCTCACAGGCTTACGTCCTTTGATATTACACAACGCAACACCATCCATCAGGTGCAATATTGCCAGGTACCATTCAGAGTGTAATTAATCAATACAGCAGAGCCTCCCACATCGCGACACCTTGTGGGAAGTGGCAGAATGTAAGACGCGACCACAGCAGGGATGTACTTGGTGCAGAGGAGGCGAAAATGCAGAGATGGGTATAAAGGAACAGAGACCTGCTGCCTATGTGCATTATGTAAGAATTCATCTAAAGCATTGGAAAGCTGCTATCAGTGCTAGTTTAGATGGCCCATTGGTTTAACACAGCTCCTCAGCGTTAGTGCAAAGCAAATGGGGCGAAAAGCCATCAATTACATATTGTTCCAGACATGGGACAAATAAGTGAATTTCCACCAGCAATTTCCCCTCTGGCTTCTGTTGACATTTTCTGACATCCCTAGGTATAATATGCATTTCCTGCATCCTAACTAAAAATACTAGTGAATTGATGCTTTTGAATTATGGTGCTGGAGGAGACTCTTGAGAGTCCCATGGACTGCAAGAAGATCAAACCTATCCATTCTTAAGGAAATCAGCCCTGAGTGCTCCCTGGAAGGACAGATCGTGAAGCTGAGGCTCCAATACTTTGGCCACCTCATGAGAAGAGAAGAATCTTTGGAAAAGACCTTGATGTTGGGAAAGATGGAGGGCACTAGGAGAAGGGGACGACAGAGGACGAGATGGTTGGACAGTGTTCTCGAAGCTACGAACATGAGTTTGACCAAACTGCGGGAGGCAGTGGAAGACAGGAGTGCCTGGCGTGCTATGGTCCATGGCGTCACGAAGAGTCGGACACGACTAAACGACTAAACAACATTGAAAATAGCTTCACAGCCTGTTGCCACGACTGGGAATAAACAGCATTCAGATTTTGTCCTGACACAGAGAAAAAAATAACAACTCCCCGCAATCAGTGAGTGGATTATGCACAATTGGAAGCTGATTGAGGGGGAAGGTAGTTCTTTTATTGTGACCTGTATTGCCCTTTAAACATTTATAGAGAGGGGGTTGCCTGCACGTAGGCCACCTGATACACAAACTTCCTTCTGGAAGGATTACCCATCAGATGAACCATCTACCTGAGTTCTCCATATAAAGCAACAGTGTCTACCTCTTCCATTCTGAGGGCTATATGTGCTACTGTGCAGCCTCCCAGAAGCCACATACCAGTGACAGGCATGGTGAGAAGCGAAAGTGAGCAATGGGTGCAAATGTTACCTTTGCAAGGTAGGCTAGTTTCCACACATTCACACTCCTTTCCTTATGCTCCACCCAGGTAAGCAAAGGTCATTATCAGAGTTCAATCATACATTTTAGCCAGGCAAAAAAAATTCACAAGGAGCAAGGCAAGTGAGAGATGTGGCTTGGAAAGAGTTAGTGTGGCTGTAGAGTAGCTGTGGCTTGAGGAGAATGCCAAGGGCAGAGGTGGTTTTACGGTAGTGCAACTGGTACAACTGCCATTGGGTGCCACACTGCACAGACTGGCCCAAGAGTGCTATAGACAGAGAGCAAGAGGTGGTGGTGTGTGTGTGTGGGGGGGGGGGGTAAAGGTAAAGGGACCCCCGACCATTAGGTCCAGTCGTGACCGATTCTGGGGTTGCGGCGCTCATCTCGCGTTATTGGCTGAGGGAGCCGGCGTATAGCTTCCAGGTCATGTGGCCAGCATGACGAAGCCAATTCTGGCGAACCAGAGCAGCACACGGAAACACCATTTACCTTCCCGCTGTAGCAGTACCTATTTATCTACTTGCACCTGATGTGCTTTTGAACTGCTAGGATGGCAGGAGCTGGGACTAAACAACGGGAGCTCACCCCATCACGGGGATTCGAACCGCCGACCTTCTGATCGGCAAGCCCTAGGCTCTGTGTGTGTGTGGGGGGGCTTAGCGTTACACAGGGCACCGCTAAAATTTCAGAGCCAAAAGTCTGCCATTGCCATGGGTCAAATAGAAAGGCCTGGTGAGGCCACATTTGGCGCCTAGGCCTGAAATTCCTAACATTGCTGTAAGAAATGAGCATGTGTTAGCATAAAATTGAATGGGAACTGTTTTGTGTTATTGTTAGACTTTGATAATTTTCAAATAACATTCTCTCTCTCTCTCTCTCTCTCTCATCTATCATCTATCTATCTATCCATCCATCCATCCATCTATCACGAACTATTTTCTTTAACAGGAAGATGTTTACCTTCCTTCCTTCCTTCCTTCCTTCCTTCCTTCCTTCCTTCCTTCCTTCCTTCCTTCCTTCCTTCCTTCCTTCCTTCCTTCCTTTACATGAAGAAAAGCTACCTATATCGTTACTCACATTTATACAAAACCTATAACTGGATGTGATCTTCTTTATTTGTAATAAACCACTGGCAGGCAGGTACTTTGAAATCTGTCAGCTTCACATGTCTCTAAAGTCTGCTGGGGATGATATTAATGGAAATCCTCTACATTCTTTGAACTGCAATGATAAGCCTGAGAGCTTCATCCTATTTTATATGAGTCCAGAATGCAATATTCTGCAGCTCTTCATTTTGTTTACTTGCTCCCAAGGAGAAAAACAACAGCCTGACAATAGAAGAGGCAACATTTTGGATGCAAAAAGAAAGAAGCTCCTGAAAATCAGGCACATTTGGGGAGCATGAAAATCATTATTTTCTTTTTTTTCTTTTTTCAGAAAGGAATGTGAGACTTTTAATGTATTGCCTTTGAGAGTTCAGCACGTACGGCATAAGTGATGGAACAACAGACAGGCTCCCCCCCTAGGGGATTTTAATTTTCTCTTTTATGCAATTTCATGAATCTGAATAGCTGTGATGAACACCTTCAGTATATTCTTTTTTACCTTCTCTTTGCCTCCTCTTCCTTCAGCTTTGTGATGCTAAGCACCTGGTTCAAATTTTATTTCAGTCAGCAAGTTCCAAGCTACTTTCTCAGCCTCAATCACCACTTTATAAACATGGGGAAAATGAGACTGACCGACCTTACGTTGTTATTGTATTATTGATATAATGTGTGTTTAGCACCTTGAGCACTGAAAGTTGCTCATCATCATCATTATGTTGCTTGACATTGCTTTCCTGGTCTCCCTGTGGTTCACTGTACCTCAGTTGCATCAGGGTCGGGGGTTCGAGCCCCATGTTGGACAAAAGATTCTTGTGTTGCAGGGGTTTGGAGTAGATGACCTTTGTGGTCCCTTCCAACTCTGCACTTCTACGATTCTTTGCGTGTATATGCATATGGATGTTTGAGTGTGTGTGTGTTTATCCATTGCATTTCCCAACAATACAATGTGCTTAAAGCAGTTCACAGAAGATTGACCAACTTGAATACATTACCAATTCATTAAGAATTCGTTAAAAACACGTCAAACATTCAGCAAGCATAAACATGTGGAAATAATGCACGGAAAAGTCTTACAACTGTCCAAAATTTGCCAATCTCCCTCTCTTTTGCTGAAAAACAATTCTGAGTATCATTTGTTGGCAGCAGTTGTTGCTGGAATAGTAGTTTCCATGTTGCTGTGCTGATGCAACATACATGGTTGGCTCATAATGCTGTGTGAAACAGAAAAAATGATGGTGTAGCAGCAGCAAAGTGTTCCTTTCACAGACCCTGCACACTTATTTGATGGTACAACGGCTCCACCGGATCAAGACATCTGTTTTATACCGACCTGAGGGCAAAGCACAACACATTTCTCAAAAAGCTAAAACCATTTGCAGAAGTGACAAAGAAAGAACTAAGACCTGCTGAATCCCTAGCATTTCCCATGCTGCAGGTAAAAATAGAAAGCAGGTATCTTTGTGTCTAGCCAGCTTATTGGTTGCTTGGCATTCAGCTTATTGGTTTGTAGAAGCACAGTGCTCAAACTAGGGAGGGGAAAAAGGATTAAATAATCTCTACCCAGCACTGCTGGGACGCGGGTGGCACTGTGGTCTAAACCACTGAGCCCAGGGCTTGCCGATCAGAAGGTCGGCAGTTCAAATCCCCGTGACGGGGTGAGCTCGCATTGCTCGGTCTCAGGTCCTGCTCACCTAGCAGTTCGAAAGGACATCAAAGTGCAAGTAGATAAATAGGTACCACTCCGGCGGGAAGGTAAACAATGTTTCCGTGTGCTGTTCTGATTTCGCCAGAAGTGGCTTAGTCATGCTGGCCACATGACCCGGAAAAACTGCCTGCGGACAAACGTCGGCTCCCTCAGCCAGTAAAGTGAGATGAGCGCTGCAGCCCCAGAGTTGTCTGCAACTGGACCTAAGAATCAGGGGTCCCTTTACCTTTACCCAGGACTGCAGTAGATCAACATGCTGGATAATATAGAGTCTATTTGTGTCGTAAAAGTAGAGTTTATGTAAGAGAGAGCTTTCTCAAGTGTTGGATGATGATGCTGAAATGTCATTTTGCTCAATCTAAGGATTTTTGTAATCCACTACCTTTCGTTCTAGTGCATGCATGACCTTAGCCTCATTTTTTTTAAAGAGAATTCAAACCATTATGTCCCATTATGATAATAAATTCCAAACAAGGGAGGGGGAAAATGAAATAGTCTCTGCTCAGCAGTAGATCCATGTACTGAATAATATAGCATTGTGAAATTTGAGTTTATATGCATAAATTTCAATTATACATTAAGTGGTCCCTTTGGGGGAAACAATGATAAATGTTACAAAGGAACAAGCTATTAAGGGGGCTGCAGAACTTGAGACCCATTAAGCTGATCACAGCCCACAAGTGGAGACTGGCATGTAGAGAGTCATTACCACCTAGTAGTCATGTGTGGTACTGGACCCAGGTGGCGCTGTGGGTTAAACCACAGAGTCTAGGGCTTGCTGATCAGAAGGTCGGCGGTTCGAATCCCTGCAACAGGGTGAGCTCCCATTGCTCGCTCCCAGCTCCTGCCCACCTAGCAGTTCGAAAGCACATCAAAGTGCAAGTAGATAAATAGGGACTGCTCCAGTGGGAAGGTAAATGGCATTTCCGTGCGCTGCTCTGGTTCACCAGAAGCAGCTTTGTCGTGCTGGCCACATGACCCGGAAGCTGTCTGCAGACAAACGTCGGCTCCCTCGGCCTATAGAGCGAGATGAGCACCGCAACCCCAGAGTCGGACACGACTGGACCTGATGGTCAGGGCACCTTTACCCCTTTAGTCATGTGTGGTAGCCTGAGAGTGGTTTGATATTCCTGATCTCCTTGCTGTCCTGGGGACTGACCAGTATCTAGCTAATGACCTATAATGTTCAGCTACATGAATGCCAGTTGTGTTTGTGCTGGCTTGTCCCATAGACGCCTGGGCCCTCACTAAATGCAAAGGCCTTCTAGACATCTGAGATTCCATGTCATAGGATCCCATTCCCTTTGAAGTTGTGGTGTGGTACAAATTGAAATCCTCAAAGGACTCACAGAAACACGAGATGAGTATCAACAGGTCTGATCAGTGACCCATCCTGTCTTCTACCAGTGCTGGCTTCAAGCATTTTTCCATGTTGTCCTATCAGCTTACACCACTACTTTCTTTTCTTAGTATGTGCATGCACACGTACACACTATCTGTAGGCTATTCTAATAGGGTCTTTTGATCCTCATTCATTATAGCATTCCACATACCCTTTTACGCTTGCCTAAGCCTTAATGCCCTTTTACCCTGGACAGCTGGGACTCTTGACTTCCTCATTCCTGCAGTCAAATGTACTTCTTGCTAACAATTTCCATCTCTTGTAACAGGACATCAGGGACTGGTTGGGACTGCAAGCTCGACCCTGTAATTTGACTGGATATTAGTTTGGGACCATTGCTTTTATCATAGCTGATTGTCCCATCCCCAATTACCCATTTTCAGGGACTGGTCTGAGGAGGAATGGTGGGGGCTGCCCCCCTGCACTCCCCAGAGGAGTGGGAGACAGTATAGATTTAGAACAGTGGTTTGCAGAAGGGCAAAGTTCAGAGGCTGCAGAGGGGAGAAGCTGGAAAATATGGGGGGAGGAAGAAGATGCACCAGGAGAGAGACAGCTGACGGACTCAGTGCCTTTGGAAAGCATGCCAGACACCCCCACTCCCAGGTCCGGGGGAGCATTGAGAGTACCGTGTTTCCCCTTTTTTAAGACACCGTCTTATAACTTTTTTTCCTCAAAAAAACACAAGGTGTCTTATTTTCAGGGGATGTCTTAATTTTTATTAGGTTTTTATTACAGTCCGGTACCTTACTGGCTCGGGGTGCTGCCATCCATCCCATCGCTAACATGGGAGCCGAGGGGCACGAAATTGAGGCGGGAGAGCGGGGGGGGGGAGAGATGAGAGAGACGCGAAGCAGGTCGTCTGAAAGATGCCTGTGTACGCCCTGTCCCGTGAGGGGGAAACGAGACCCGTGTCCACACCTTGTCCACACCACCGAAACACGCATTCATAAGGGGCGGCAGCTCGAGGAGCTAAACTTCCTTTCCCGCTTGAGCGCGCACGGAGGCGGGCGAGGGTGCGCACAGGGACCCCCTTCGGGATTCCTCTGCGCCCTTAAACTCAGGAGGTCGAGTAGCCAGCCAGCCAGCCCCCACGCGCGCTACATCTCTGAGGAAACACGCTTTTTTTACACTGATACACAGAATCAGGAGGAGGCGCCGGCGGTGGCACCCTGACTCCAGAGGGAACGGGGCGAGTTCGTCGTGGCCCACCCGACGAGCACCCCCGTGGGTTTTTTGGGCAAGGCGGCGGCGGTGCCTGAGGCACAGCTAGCAGCGCCGTAGCCGCACTCCCTGAGGCACTCCCGCCTCCCCACCCCGGGCCGTTTCCATTAGCGGGCGGAGCAAGGTGGGGGTTCCCTCGCTTGCTCCTCGCCGCCCTTCTCCCTCCAGGCATTGGCGAGGCCGCCTGTCAATCAGCCGCCAACTCGCCCGCGGAAGGGGCCAGCAGTGCTCCCTCCGCCGTCCATCGCGCGGGCCTTGGCCCAGGCAGCCCACGACGTTCTGGTGGCACAGAAGGGGCCAGCAGCACTCCCGCCACCATCTGTCGCCCCGGTGGCGCGGAAGGGCCTGCAGGCCTCCCGCCGCCGCTCTGCCTCGGGCCATGCTTCCCACGACGCTCCAGCGGCGCGGAATGGGCCAGCAGCGCTCCCGTCGCCCCGGCGGCGCGGAAGGGCCCGCGGAACTCCCACCGCCGCTCAGCTTTGGGCCATGCAGCCCACTGCGCTCCGGCAGCACGGAAGGGGCTAGCAGGCCTCCTGACACCAAGGGGTTTCCCCATCCAGGCGCTCCGCCGGAGTGGAAAAAAGTCCTGGGAAGAGCGGGGGGGGAGTCCTCCTAGCGCGGCTTGCCTGGCGATGCGCTCAATTCATGCACCCCACTCCCACCTGGTCTCAAGCCTCTCTGAGGCTCTAAAGGAAAGCAACAAGGTATGCCTTATTTTCGGGGTATGTCTTAAATTTCGCAAATACTTAAAACTCCTGCCATGGCTTACTTTATGACTACGTCTTAAAAAAGGGGAAACACGGTAGTAGAACAGAAAGCTCAGAGGCAGAAAACACAGATCAGCCAGCGCAGGGGTGGAATTTGATAGGAGAGACGGAGGGGGTGGGACTTTACTCGGAGCAACACCATTATCTAAGAGAGGCAGCATTGCTATGTCTCTCACTGTGAATCTTGAATATAAGACTTGGTAAGAATTCTTTTTTATCTGTCTCTTGGCTGCTACTATGGGAGGGATCAGATCCCCTGAAGCCTAACGCCCATTGACCTTGGGCCAGTCCCTACTTCTCAACCTATCTTACCTCTCAGGCCCTGTGTATACAATTGTGTTTAATAATAATGGTATTTTTAAAAATCTATATCCCGCTCATCTGGCTAGGTTTCCCCAGTCACTCTGGGCGGCTTACAACATATATAAAAAGACAATAAGACATTAAACAACAACAACAACAACAACAACAACAACAACAACAACAACAACAACAACAACAATGTAGATTTACTGCAAAAGGAGACAGAACGGGGAATAGACACACTCCTATATTCTATGCTATAGAACACATCCAATTGGTTTGCTAAGCTTTTCTGAACCAACAGATTATAAAAAAGGAAGAGACTTTGAAAGTAGATGGTACGAGAGTAGAAACAGGAAAATATTCTACATCCACTACATTCTCACTGCTGGTTTGGGAATCGGTGTACCCTGGATGTTAGACACCATCAATATCTATCCTGTTGTTTCTTAAGCAATACTGCATTTTGATACATTCCCTCCAGAACTAGTTTTGATGTGAATTTAGAAAAATGACAACCTAGCTGCATTTTAAACCAGCAGTGTGTACATAGCAAGGGCCGTTCTGAATATAAAATGAGATAACCCCTGTATACACTGCCTTAAGGTCTTTGGAGGAAAGGGAGGAGGCAAATGTGTTGTAATAATATATGATGAATAATAACATAGCACATCCTGGGCTGTATACACACCACACATTTAAAACACATTCCCCTCCTCCAAGTAATGCACATTAAATGTACTTTAAATGGACAGTGTGTAGGCTGCCTGTGCCTTTGCCTCTCTTTTTGCTACCTGGGAGCCTATTTTAGCAGCTAGTTGAGATGTTCATGAATGGCACATTTTGAACTGGAGCCAGAATAGCTATGAAATGATCCCAGGTAAAACTGCTTCTAAATACTTGTCACTTTGCCATTGTGCTCTTTGACTACACACCTTAGTTTTGTTTAGCATCATGCAGATAGAAATGTGATTGAAGCCAACATAGTATGCCTGGATTTTCATACCCCGTTGCCAAAATTAATATTTACCAGCTCAGAATGAGGTCCAGCCTTGTGTATCTGCATCATATTAGCCTTTTTATCAGCTTAGCACCCATAATTGAGAACCACTGTGTACAAAATGGATTTCTCACACATAATCTTAGCCATCAGTCTCATTGACTTAATTACATTGTTTAACAGGATTAGGATTAAAGTACAAATTTGCTACAATACCTTTTGCTTTCTATGTAATTTTTTTTTACAATGTTTTCAGTCTAGGCAAGTTTCTCCTTCTTCTTCTTCTTCTTCTTCTTCTTCTTCTTCTTCTTCTTCTTCTTCTTCTTCTTCTTCTTCTTCTTCTTCTTCTTCTTCCTGCCCTCTTCAAAATGAATATAGTCTGAATGGGTAGTCTTTCTCCTACATTATTATGCTATTTGAGAAATTTTAATATTAGTTTGAGGGTGAAAGTTACAGAAAAGAATGAAGACTGGCTCTTGGAGGGTCAGTGATGCAGGGTGTGCCATGTTGGACTGCTGCCGCCATGATTTTTCAAGGCCATGCTGATTCTGCTTCCAACAGTGGAAGTTCCAGGTGTCCGGTGTTTATCTTAGTGGAAATAACAATAAAAAAGCCAAAGGAAAATGCACAATATAGGGAACTACCATCTAGCATTCACTAGGATTTTTGTGTGTGGCTTGTTTGATGAGCAGTAAGCAAAGAAGAAGATGCAAAGAATTGTCCACATTGGATGTACATTGTTGTTGTTTTGTTGTTTAGTCGTTTAGTCGTGTCCGACTCTTCGTGACCCCACATTGGATGCACATACAGAAGACATATTCTGGTTCAATATTTTTCCTTTCACTATCATGAATCAAACTTCCTTCAGCATCACAAATGGTCCCTTCTTTTTCCCTTGGATTATTCCCCCAGCCCAGTTCTCTGCCTCATGCTGACTCTCAATGTAATCTCTTTGTCCAGGATTCTGGGTTACAATTCCATTGGAAAACTTCACTGAAACTTTCTTGATGGAAATTTAGCTCCAAATCCCCTTTCACCAGTACGTAACAGTTTACTGAGGGCACTATTTCAAAATTCTTTATCATGTGATCACAGTAAAAAGCCTTTCCCACAGGTCCTGAGGCAGCCCACTCATGAAAGGAATTCACAAGCACATGCTTGAAAATCATAGGCATATCATTGGGAGCTACAGGCACCTTCTCAGCTGGCAACAACTGCCTCCACTAGACCTCAGCCAGCTGAGCTCCTTCCTTCTTGGTGTGGCTTCTTTGCTCTTACCCAAGTCTGTATTCCCAAAGGCAGGCACTGATCCTGTTGTCCAGGGTGATCATGTCAATGATTTGCTCCTGGATGGTGGTCTGAAAGTGAAATCATTGCCAAGCTGCCTTGTTCAGCTGAAGAAACATCTCCTCCGGGGGTGACCACCATGAAATCTCTGCCAATGTTCTTCTCTGAGAGCTGACTCCCTGGCTGAAATCCTGGAGAGCCACTGGCATTCAGTATAGAAAATACAGAGCTAGATAGATCAATGGTTTGATTAGGCAGCTTTCTAAGTTCCTATGTTTCTAGGACAACCTTGATTGCTGCTCAGTGCCTCCAATACAGAATATCCCCGAGGAAGATAAATAGAAACACTCAGAGAATCTCCTCCACCACAGTGACAACATCCAGATCTCAGACTCTCTCTCAATCTCCCTCCAATTATTGGTCTTCACTTTGCACTTTTGGTTACAATTGCACATTCAGTAGCAAGTGATGATGTGGGAGATGGGAAGAAACAATGATAATTGGCCACTACTGTACGTTTTGTCTGCAGTAAAGGAGTAAATGTCAGCTATAACTAAAATGTCAAAACATTGGAAGAGAACAGGAATTCAGTTTAGAGCAAGGTTGTCCTGTTTAGGCAATGAAATATCTGTGCTCTTATTCCCATCAACCCTGGGCAAAGGATCTTGCTTATCAGCATCTCCTCATTTTGCTGATGATGAACGATGCAGCAAGGGGATATTAAACCTACAAATGTGAAGAACCCAAACTGAGAAACTCTGCACACATAGGTATGAGGTATGTACACCCCACAATGTCCTATGACGCAACCAACGTATTGCTACATGCCCCCCATTCTCTGAATGAAACAGTATTGAGAGAGGAATGAATTGCCTGTCCTGGCTGTGATTTGTTTGATCGGACGATTTGAATATGCCTTCAGTAGACATATGCACGGAGACACAGATTACTCAATAGTTGTTTAATCTGCAGTGAGTTGCCAGGTGATGCTCCTGGGGAATAATAATCACACATGATCTAAAGCACTGCATATGTGACCAGCCTCTTGAAATGGAATTCAAGGCACAAACTGGCTGCTCACATTTACTACTGCAGGAATCATTGGCAAAACGTGCCTATTTCTCTCTTTTCCCAGCCTCTGATAGCAACGAAGGGGGATCTCAGGACCAAACTACATATTTAGTTTAATTTACTTTCTGTAACAGTTGCTGCAGAGACCTCAATCTGTAATTGGGCTGTCATGTAATGGCACGGGGAACTCTAACCCTTTCCCCATGCTGCAGTCCCAGTTCAGGTTGTTCCTCTCAAACTAGTCTGAGCCATGGAGGAGGCCTAAATTCTTCGGTCTCCAAGTTTCCCCCATCTGTGACTAGTTGCTGCTCTGGGAGAGACAAAATGGATATGGAGGAAAGAGCCCCAGTCCACACACAGCACCCCTAGTCCAAATTGGGGGAGGGGGTCCCCTACCGCTACCTCTACAAAACATAGCATGTCATTGAATGATCCAAACACAGAGCTGCAATGTAAAGTGCAGTTTGGCCCTCAGCTTGTGCCCTCTGTTGCTTGGTAGAAGGTGCTTTGCTCTCACCTCCTGCTGATTCAGTCAACACATGGGCCAGTTTAAACATCTCCCTTACCAAGGCTGGCATCTGGCAGCAGTCAGCTAAATGTTTCTGCCTACAAGACACAGCTATCTTAATTAAAAAGAATGAGCTACTGGAAAAAGTGTAGGAAGGAAGAGTAAAAGCGTGAAGGAAAAGATGATTAAATGAATGCACATAAGCTTAGCTGTCCAGCCCTAAAGCAATTAATTACAGGAATTGTTACAGAGGTTTTTTTTTTAATAAACAACAATTCCAGCATTATGAAGAATTCATGTAGCTTCAAGCCTTGCAGTTTCACATCCCTTTGCGTTTCCAGTGTTGCACAAGACATTGCACAAATTTGGTTCAGGAAAGGACTTCCGAACCACAGAGAAGCTCATATTTTGACAACCCTTATTTATCCATCTTTCCCAGTTAACACCCTTAGTGTGGGAACTTTTGCATTGCAGAATTATGAATATACACAAACTGTAAATAATAGGGCTCGTATTGGGATTAGTTTAGCTCATACAGATGTTGATTGTTGCTGCTGTTGTTAATTTTTCTTATCCATCCTTCACCATGGGTCCCAAAGCAGGTTATAACCAATTAAAAATACAATATTCAAATCAGTTTAAAAAGGAGTTACAGTCAAGAGAATAGAATGGGTCCAGAAATATGTATCTTGGGTAAATTGGTGCAGCTTCAGCATGCGATGAAAGCTACATAACTAAGGTACCAGCTTAGGGGCTTCCTTTGCCTGGTCACCACCAGGCAGACTTCTGAGGGAAGCAAAAGGATCATGTGGTCTCTCTCTGCTGCTCTTAACACCCAAGTTGGTCAATAGGAAAGGAGGTGGTCTTTCAGATATTGCCCACATTACATTTGAGCTTTCACATGATGTAAAAGTCACTTCCAGAGATATAGTAGAGTATAGCAGAACTATTCTGGACTATAGCACAAGTTTAGCCCTCATTTCCACATTCTTTGCAAACAGATTTTTTTCCTGGAAACAAAAATCACAGAAATGAGCACGAAACCTGCACTAAATTCCACTGTTGTTTCAGAAGTGGTTTTTACATCGTATGAAAGGTCAGATATAAAGCCGAACGTAGCCGTTCTAGAGAAGTCATGAAAATGGAATAAACTGCTGTGTGAATGCAGTCAAAGTCCTTGACATAGACCTGCATAGAAAAGTGAAATCCCATTGAGGATGTAATCCTAACCACACTTCTCTGGGAGTAAACCCCATCAATTCAACAGGATTTACTTCTGAGTGAACACAAACTTGTCCCTGCAGTTAAACTCTTGCACAACAATGAACCTGGGCTACATACACAATATTTACACACCACACTAAACGTAACCAGCTGATTATCACAATACTAATATACCATATTCTGTAATCACCTTAACATGAGACACACATAACGCCCAAACTCTTGCAGCCTAGAAAATGCCGGAATCGGGGGGGTCAAAAGGCCAGCTGGCTCAGCCCCACCTGGAGCGTCTCCCCTCAGCCTTGCCGCTTTGGAGATCCATCAACCTCTGCTCCGACGTGCATCAGTGACTCAATCTTGCAGGCTTGAGCACACTTTCCTCAGGTATCTGAAGAAGTGTGCATGCACACGAAAGTTCATACCAATGACAAACTTAGTTGGTCTCTAAGGTGCTACAGGAAGGATTTTTTTTAATTTTGTTTCCTCAGCAGTGCAAACTGTGGAACAGAAGAGGCTTGAGGCTGTAGACACATAATAAACTATGCATTTATTATACATAAATTAGGACAAAGAAAACATGGCATCTCTCCTTGCCGTCTTCTTGGAGAGAGACTAAAAACAAAAGCAATACAGAGCTCATGCCAGCAATCTGTGCTGGAATGTAAACAGACACGTGGCAAGAAGCAGAAAATTATCACCTTACAGGTAATTCATGCTAGCTGGCCTTGGTGTTTTATTTTCCACATCCTCCTGTGGCAAGAACCATTTGTTGTGCCATGGCTGAGGATGGCTAATTTTGCTGTTCTGTTGAAGTCGGGGACATTTTTGCTATTAGGCTTGGCATTTGTACACCTACAAGGCTGCATGGCAATCTCTTTGACATAAAAGGGGTTTAAAAGACTTTTATGAACACATAACCGAATGGAGACAGCCTGTGCTGATTTTTCTGTCCGGCTGGAACCGCGCAAAACTTTAGAATCAGTTTTAGCAACATAGTTCACTGTCCAAAAATAAAATGCCCAATGTTTTAGATTTTTTGCACGATGCCCTAGAGTGATGCTACTTTGGGACGTGGTGCATAATTAAAACAGTGGGTGGTTTGAATCTGCCCAACGCAGGTCATAACACAGCTGCCTGTCACTCCCTGGGGCGGGGGGGGGGGCGGGGCAATGATGTCAGGAGCCCCCACCAGACTCTGCTCTCAATTTGAAGCCAACCCTGATGCCGTATCGCCATGCTTTACAATACTGTTGGCACACATGATGAACTCCCAACTGAAAACACAGATTCCAAAGTATCAAGAATTTAAATGTGTGTTTTAAATTTGAACTTAATCTGTAATGTTTTGTTTCGATATCTTCCAGTGCTCTATTTGATGCTTTGAGTTGCAAACTGCTTTGAGTTTAAATTTAAAAATTATAAAACAACATACAAATGATTTAAATAAATAGATAAGTAAATAAATAGTTGCTACTGTACATGGCCTTGTGTTATCTATATCCATATCTATTTCTATATCATCTATGTCTATGTCTCAGTTGGTGGTTTATAAATGTTATTATAAATAAATGAATAAACATATCCATGGTACAAACTGGCTATATGCAAAAGATCAATGAGAGGAACATAGGAGTCTGCCGTACACTGAGTTGAAACTGCTTTATGCTCAGTCAGATCATTGGTCCCTTTAGCCCAGTATTGTCTGCAGTGGCTAGCAGCAGTTCTCCAGGGTTTCATGCAGAAGTATTTCTTAGCCTGGGATTGAACCCGAGACCTTCTGTGTCCAGGGCAGCTGTCTATCAGCTCCATCTGGTACACAGGCTGAGACCCTACCTGCCTGCAGACTGCCTAGCCAGAGTGGTGCATGCTCTAGTTATCTCTCGCTTGGATTACTGCAATGCACTTTATGTGGGGCTACCTTTGAAGGTGACCCGGAAACTACAACTAATCCAGAATGCAGCAGCTAGACTGGTGACTGGGAGCAGCCACCGAGACCACATAACACCGGTCTTGAAAGATCTACATTGGCTCCCAGTACGTTTCCAAGCACAATTCAAAGTGTTGGTGCTGACCTTTAAAACCCTAAACAGCCTCGGTCCAGTATACCTGAATGAGCATCTCCACCCCCATCATTCTGCCCGGACACTGAGGTCCAGCGCAAAGGGCCTTCTGGAGGTTCCCTCACTGTGAGAAGCCAAGTTACAGGAAACCAGGCAGAGGGCCTTCTCGGTAGCGGCACCCACCTGTGGAACGCCCTCTCACCAGATGTCAAATAGAAAAACAACTACCACACTTTTAGAAGACATCTGAAGGCAGCCCTGTTTAGGGAAGCTTTTAATGTTTAATAGATTATTGTATTTTAATGTTCTGTTGGAAGCTGCCCAGAGTGGCTGGGGAAACCCAGCCCGCCAGATGGGCGGGGTATAAATAATAAATTATCATCATCATCATCATCATCATCATCATCATCATCATCTCACATCGAGTTACAGTCTTTCCCTGTTCCCTAGGAGCTAGCATGTGCAATGCTTAGAGGCTTTATTACAGCTGAGTGGTATATAAATGTTGGTAAATAAAAACAAATCAATAAAATAGGGTGGAGGATCTGCCACTCCATTCGAGGCCCATGGAATTACCCTATTCTTCACAAAACCATGAATAGTCAAAGAATGGTAAAAGACTTTTCTGGGTTCGAGTGGCAAAGCAAGAAATCAGAACTAGGGTACATGCCTGATTCTTCCTCTGAAGTGGAATCACCTGTTATTATATGGTGCCCGGTAAATGACAGGTGAGCGGTACCAACCAAGCTGCCAAAGGCAGGAGAGTTTTGGATCCAGTCTGCAGCTCAGATCCAGTTCTCCACTGATGCCTTGCAGTCAGTCACAGAATCTCTGGAGGAGCAAGTACTGGCAAGGGACACAGTCTTTTCTTCACATGAAAATATAGCAGTTGGCTTGGAGGCTACTGCTTCGGATGCTTTCCTGCTACGTGAAGCCACTGTCATCTTCAACAAGAATGGCTAATAAGGCAGATGATGGTGACAAATTTAGGGCACACTCAAAGCCAAATTAAAGTACGTTAAAGTGCGGCTGAGTTTCACTGCAGACATTTCAAGCCCAGGCTTAAGCGCTTTCAATCAAATGCCCTCTTCTACTGAAATCGATGGGAGTTAAAAGTGAAGTATGGCTGGATCAGGCCCAGCATGACTAACCCTGTCTGGGATATTTCGGCACTCATCCACTTGGATGCATCAGGAGCACGAGGCTTTCCGAGAAGTAAAAACCGCTGTTTCTCCCCTGCTATTTGTAATGTAATTTGTGGATAGCAAAAGCCAAAAATGGAGAGACCCGGCAATATTTGTATGCCATTCTTGGTTTTTACAGCTGCCATCAGTCAGGACTTGTCACAATCTCGATTATTTTTAAGGCACATTAGGCATGGTCAGGTATTCTGTCTTTTGGCATTAGACCTTGTTGGTGGGAGGCCAAGATTTAATGGAATGACTTTCTAATTATGGACCTGCTTATAGAAATTCATCTCCAACACCTGTTTCCTGGGAAGCATCAAGGAAAGGATGATGCTGATAGATGGGCCAGAGGGGGCTTTTGTACAGCACCTAGAGCGACTGAGTATACACACTCCTTTGTGCAGTATGCAGTATACCCAACATATAGCCAATGGTGTACGTACACACACACATATCCATAGTAATATAAAGCATTCAAATTGCTCTATATCTTTCATGATTCCCATTGATTTTAATGGGGCGTCCATGTGCATAGCTTTGTATTCTGGCCGTAGAATATTATTCCTGCTCCCAGTAAAGCAAGAAGATAGAGGTCATATGGGAGGGGAAGGATCAGAAGGGAAGAACTATCCCAGCACCAGCCTCTAGGTGGCTGAAGGGGCAGTGGTATTAGATGCTTCTCCCCAAGTGATCTTGTCCCTCCTGCATGGTCTCTATTCACTTATGTTCCCAGGAGCATTGTGGGGTGTACCCATGGGGGAGTGGCAGTCATTCTGCTCCTCCGACTTAAGGATCAGGACTTGGAACAAACGCTTCACTGGTTCATCTCTGAGGCTGGTTCAAGCTGCTTATTCTGACTTTTCAAGTCCTGCATGGCTTAAGGAATCCCTGCACCGCACATCAGCCTGCCTGGATGATGGTGAGGCCACTCTCTTATATTGTGCTGTTCCTTCACTTATGTCCAAATGTAGTAAGACAATAGCCAACTCTACTGCTTGGGGTAGGGATGGGGCATCCTGCTCATTCTGCTGAATGGGGCCATGCCCTAAAGTCCAGTGACTTTTCTTTGTCCAACAATGCACAGTGGGTGACATCCAATTGTGCCCAGACCCAACCACAACAGGCACAGCCTTCTCTTTGCATAACAGAACTTCCCTTTTCTCTCCTCCTCTTTCCTGCCTTCCTCCTGCCCCCAGATCTGGAGAACTCCCTTTGCGTCCACCCACGCAATGTGGTCTCACTCACCCACTAATCCAGTTTCACTTCGACCTTTTCCCCTTTGAAACTTTTTGTTTGTTAGTTCCATTGCCTTTTCCTGAAACCCGGATACTGCAGCCACATCAGCGGCGCAGAGGTTATCATCACCATCACTTTAAAGAAAACCTGACCCCCTTGGGTTCCTTTCTTGAGTGGAAAGTTTGCCTATTAGTTAAGATCACTGAATTTGGGGATATTTCTTTCCATAGATTTAACACAGAAAAGGGGACGCGAAAAAGAAATGAGAGGTGGGTGTGGGGGGGAGTGGGGGGAGGAGAAGGAAACAAGTGGGGGAGAAGGTGTTAATGGGAGTATCGACCGCTAGGGGCCGATCGCGAGCTGGAAAACCTGGGGAACAAATCAGACCTAGCCCCGCCGTTTGTCCGTCAGTGGATACGTAAACACAATTGAGAATTGGGCAGGCGACTTCTGCAACGGGGGACCGGGCAAGAGAGCGCAGCGCGCGCGCCGCAGCAGACTTGTTCCCAGAAGAATGTTGAACTAACTGATGCGCAGCGGGCGCTTGGATGTGGTCGGAGAATTCCGGGAGGGGATAAAAAACACCACCCTCTATCGATTAGCGTATAGATCGTTTTCTGTCGGGGTTAGGGAGAGGGGAGGAAACGGTGCACAGGAACAACAACAACAACAAGTGGACGCCGCCAGCCGAGCGAATGACTTTGCTCACCGAAATTGGGAGGTGGTGGTGGGGAAAGGCAAAGGGGCTGCAGCTTGGAGCGCGCAAGCCGGGAGGAGGGTGGGGAAGCGCCCCCAGGCAGCAGCAGTAGCAGTAGCAGTAGCAGTAGCAGTAGCAGTAGCAGTAGCAGTAGCAGTAGCAGCAGCAGCAGCAGCAGCAGCAGCAGCAGCGCATCTTCTTTGTCAATCCTTGCGAGAGCAACAGCCTGTCTGGGCGCGAGGAGGGATTGTTGGGAACGGGTGATTTACAACAATTGCTCAGCTCCAAAAAAGAGAAAAGCGGGGAGGTGGAGGGGAAGGCTGCGCTTGGAAAAGAACAGCGAGCTGCACGCGCAACATCCATAATCCGAGACCATTGCAGACAAGCCCCGGCGCTCACCCCCCCCCGCCCCACTCTTCGTCCCCAAAGCGCCCCCCTCCTTTTTGTCAACTTCTGGGGTTTCTGCACATCCTCCTCGATTTGGTCAAGATCAAAGCTGAAAGGAGTGGCAGCCGGGTTTTTTTGCGCCCGGAATTTTGCATTGCCCAAAGCCTCCAGGAGTCTTTTTGTTGTTGTTGTTGCCTCGGCTCGCCCAGAAGACAGGAGAAGGCGATTCGTCATCGCCCCTCCGCTTTATGCGCCCCCCACCCCTCCCGCCCCGCGCACCTTCTTCCTTCGGAGCGCGGCACCTGCGAAAACAGGTTGCCCAGAAAAGCCTCCCCGCCCCCGCCGACCAAGATCTCTCGCTCTCTCTTTCTCGTTTTGCAGATCCTAGGTGCTGCCTTTTCTCAGTCCATCGCGGTAAGTAGACAGCAATGTCTCCCCACGGCCCCCTCCCTGCATAATGCTTAGGGGTTATATGCGCTAGGCTGTCTTTAAGAAGATTGTCTCGGGAGCATGTTTTTAAATGCTAAGTGAGTGCGCGTGTGTGCGCGCGTGCGTACGCATGTTAGAGCTTCATTGCCCCTGCTGTTTGACTATTCCTCATGCAACACAGCCACCCTCTTATAATATTTCCCTACGCTCGCCTTTTGGGTGAAAATTGCCAGCATCAACTTCCAAGAACGAAATTTGTTTTTTAGCGAGAGCTGGGATGCTCTTTATACCTAATGAGTTCCAAAGATGTAGCATGCAAGCTGGCGGACTTGGATTAATTATGTATTCTGCTATATAGGTATTGTTACAGAGGCTGGGTGGAATTTATGTGTGGTGCTCTCATGATCCAATTATCCATATTGCATCCATGCATTTGTAGCCATGGTGGGTACCTGGAAATATTTCCTACCTAGATTTATGCAACCCATGATTTCTCTATTGCAAGGACAATAGATGTGTGCGTATGAGTGTGAATACCTTTGTTATTCAGAGATAAATAATGTCGGTCTAAATGCACATTGCAATATAGATTTGCAGTCAAATGCTCTGTGTGAAATAGTATATGGAGACACAAACCATACATAGCTATGCACCTTGGTGCGTTGTGTGCAGGAACACCTAGTCTGCATTCATACCTATGCTATGCACAGGTACATTTCTACATATTTTTGCAATGCAGAGATACGTCTCTGTTGCAATAGAGATTTGCATTTGAAATCCTCTCCCTGGAGATAAAAGAACACTGTGTGAGATGTGGGTGTGTATATGCCTTCATATTCCTCAACCATATCTATATATAGACAGATGCACACAGACACAGAAAAACTGTGCATGCAGTGTGGGTGGGTGTACAATGGTAGAGAACGATGAGTAGCGAAAGTAGGCAAATCTGAACCATTTAATATGCAATACCATCACTTGCATCTATAGAATATGACCCATCCTTTTCTTTTGTCCCCCCACCTTTTTTTTTTTTGGTCCGTGTGCATGTATGTGTTTCAGGATAAACATTTCTACTGCATGAGAGTAACCAAAGGGTGATCCACTCCTTCCTCTCCGATGGGGAACTCAGAGCCAGCTTTCCAGCCTTCTCGTTGTTGTCCTTCTCTGGCCGCAGTCCCTCCTGCTGCTGACTTGGGCGATGCTTTCTCAAGCTTAAGACGTTGCTGACAGATTGGCAAAAGCAAGAGTGTGTTCAGACCTCCGCACTGTGTAAGCAAAGTGAAGACTGGAAGTTCCTTCAACTTTCTAAACAGCTGTGTTCACCAGCAATTTCATTGCTAGGCCAAAGCATCATGAGGAGGCAATTCTGGGGATGTTGGCTATTTTGCACTTGATTTTCCCGAGGAACTCAAGACCAGTGTTTGTTTTTGAAGAGTTCTTACTTTGCTTAGGTGCACTCTTCTCTTGATTGAAAGTGTCCACAGAAAATCATGAACTCGGACCTGTGGATTTTGTGTGAACCACTGAAGAATACCATAAGCAGTGGGATCTCAAGTGTAAAAGGACATGGTCCAGGATTATCTCTTGACGACACCAGAGGACTTTTACAAACACACCTCCATAATTTGTATCATACCTTCTGGGCAGTAAGATGTGGAACACTTCTCTTTGAGAAGTAATGCAAAGTGAAAACCCAGGTTATGCTGAAAAGGAGGGACGATGCTTCCGAGATACTGTTTTCCAAACCTCGGTGGTCATGCTCTTCTCACGCAAAACACCCAGTGATGACTGTTGAGAAACGGGACATTTTCTTCCCCTCTTGAGTGTTCTAAACAAAGAAATCCAACATGGAGGTTGCAATGGTAAGTGCAGACAGCTCTGGGTGCAACAGCCACATGCCCTATGGATATGCCGCCCAAGCAAGAGCCAGGGAAAGAGAGCGGCTGGCACAGTCCAGGGCGGCGGCGGCGGCAGCTGTAGCGGCTGCAACGGCTGCCGTAGAAACGGGGGTCTCTGGAGGAGGAGGACCTCAGCACCACTATCACCAGGAACAGAGTCGTGGGGCCTCCTCTTCCTCCTGTGGCGGGAACACATCACGGAGCAGTTATCATCAGAGCAGGAGGAAAAAGCAAAGGAGGAAAAAAGCCTACTGCCTTGGCAGCAGGGAGTTTGGTGCCTCTTTCCCTTGCTCTGAGTTGCTGCCCCTGAGTGGCTCAGAGGAGAAGATCCTGAAGGACCTGAGTGAGGAGGACGAAGAGGAAGAAGAGGAGGAAGATGATGATGGGGAGGATGAAGAAGACGAGGAAAGGAAGTTCTACTGCACTGATGAAGGAGGTGAAGATGAGTATTCGTTTTCCGATCAGCTTCCTGATGACGGTGCTGGGCCTGGCGGCTACACTTCTGTCCGCTACAGCGAATATGAATGCTGCGAACGAGTTGTCATCAATGTTTCTGGCCTGCGGTTTGAGACTCAACTGAAGACCTTGGCTCAGTTCCCCGAAACACTGCTGGGTGACCCGGCAAAGCGGGGCAGGTACTTTGACCCTCTCCGGAATGAGTATTTCTTTGACAGGAACCGCCCCAGCTTTGATGCAATTTTATATTACTATCAGTCCGGAGGACGTCTGAAAAGGCCTGTCAATGTCCCCTTTGACATTTTCAGCGAGGAGGTGAAATTCTACGAACTCGGGGAGGAGGCCATGCTGAAGTTCAGAGAGGATGAAGGCTTCGTCAAGGAAGAAGATGACAAGGTACTGCCTGAAAACGAATTCAAGAAGCAGGTGTGGCTGCTCTTCGAGTACCCTGAAAGCTCCAGCCCTGCCCGAATTATTGCCATCGTCTCGGTTTTGGTCATTTTGATCTCCATCGTCATTTTCTGCCTGGAGACGCTGCCGGAGTTCAGAGATGAGAAGGAGCTGATCTTGACCTACAATGTGGAGAATGTGAATGAGACGCTGCAGATGCTGGGTGGGGGACATACGATTTTCAACGACCCCTTCTTCATTATTGAGACCGTTTGCATCATTTGGTTCTCGTTTGAGTTTACAGTGCGCTTCTTTGCTTGCCCCAGCAAAGCAGTCTTCTTCAAGAACATCATGAACATCATAGACATTGTTTCCATTTTGCCTTACTTCATCACCCTGGGTACAGACTTGGCCCAGCAGCAGGGCAGCAACGGCCAGCAGGCCATGTCTTTCGCCATCCTGAGGATCATCCGTCTCGTCCGAGTGTTTCGCATCTTCAAGCTCTCCAGACACTCCAAGGGTTTGCAGATCCTGGGCCACACTCTCAGGGCCAGCATGAGGGAACTGGGCCTCCTGATCTTCTTCCTTTTTATTGGCGTCATTTTGTTTTCCAGTGCTGTTTATTTTGCAGAAGCTGATGAATCTCTCACTCATTTTCACAGCATCCCAGATGCCTTTTGGTGGGCTGTTGTGACCATGACTACAGTTGGTTATGGGGACATGAAGCCCATCACTGTTGGTGGGAAAATAGTCGGGTCCCTATGTGCCATTGCAGGTGTGTTAACCATTGCTTTACCAGTGCCAGTGATTGTCTCCAACTTTAACTATTTTTATCACAGAGAGACCGAAAATGAGGAAAATACCCAGCTGACACAAAACGCAGTCAGCTGTCCGTACCTTCCGACGATACTCAAGAAAATCCGAAGTTCGTCATCTTCGTCCATGGAGGAGAAATCAGAGTATTTGGAGATGGAGGAAGGGGTTAAAGAGTCTCTTTGTGTGAAGGAGAAAAAGTGTCAGGTCACAGGAAACGGCAGTGAGACAGCAAAACAGAACTGTGTTAATGCAAAATCTGTGGAAACGGATGTTTAACTTTGACTGTTTCCAAACCTATTTATGCATTAAAGTGCACATTGGTTTTTAAAAAAACGAAATATGCAAACAGGAGTTTAAACAAGCATATAGAAATATGCCATTTACTTGTTAAACATGAATTACAAAGCATTAGTAAACTTGTATTGCATATCAAGTCAATGGTATACCTTGTGGAGGGGGTTTTACCTGAAATAGTTTCAAAGTTTATATTTTTACTAGAATGCAGGTGTTTTGCACATGAGGGAAACAATTTTACTTTTCAGGAGGATATGTTTATCCACCTCACTCACTGCCCAGTGGTAAAAGTTAGCATTTCAAGGTATTTACTATGTAAGAAACAATGAAGCTCAGTAGCCATGCATTCATTTGTTAACGCTTTAAGAACAGCTACCATGATTCAGTGGATTCCATAATCTTTGATTTTAAAATGCTAAATATGGTTGTGGGAAAAAAATTATTCTATGGGAACTTCAAATTTGATCTTAAAATATTTAAAGAATCATTGTTGGGTTATTTTTTTGTTTTTGTTTTTTTAAAAAACAACCAACCAACCTGGATATGTAATTGTTGAAGATACTACCAAACCCCCAGAAAATGTTTATTTTTATAATGCTTTTTTGGAGACCTTGTGGCATTTATTGAGTAATACATGGAAGAATTGAAGTTAGAAAATGATTTAACGTGGTCTGGATGCAGTGGAAAAGTGACTGGATTGCTTTTTTTGCACTACTTTATATGCTGGAGATATTCTGACAGAGACTTCATACTGTGAATGTTTACTAATGTTCAATGACAATCATTGGAAGGTTGAATCCTGCATCTTTATTTTCTTGTATTATTCTTTGCGCGATGCTGATTGGCTAAGCAGCTGACTTTACACGAATTCCATAGTCTTTTAATTATGAATATCTGTTTTCTGAACAAAAAAGGATTGTGAAGTAAAATTTTATAATCATTTCCCCCCCTAAATCAATCTTCTTCAAACCATCATACCAAGTAATAATATACAAACTCACTCATAAAAGTTGCTTAAAGGATAGAAGATGTATTCTGAATAGGGGTTGTGTGTGTATGTGAGAATGTGTGTGTGTGCGTGTGCATGTGTTTGAACTGGAGAAGCAGGGAATGGGAAGCAAATATAGCAATAGCCATAGATAAGCAAATCCAGGGTAGAAAAGAATTCACAGGATCAGGTAAATGAGGTTGCAATGTGTTGTATGTTTGTTTTTGTTTTTTTACTACGTAATTTCGCAATCAAAGTCTATGAGTAACAGAATGCACTTTGATATTGGTTAAATATTTCTGTGGACCAGAAAGTGACTGACATAGTGATACACCGTTGAACTGGCAAATTGGGATTAGCAATCTTTAACTTGCAAATGTGCTATTAGTGGGTCAGAATTTCTCCTCCCACCCACCTTTACATGCAGCGTGCACCCTTCTCTGTGTGTTTTGAAACAGCTTTAAAGATAAAGAAAGTGTGAGATTTGTAATAAACATGGTTAAGCCTAGGCATTAAAACAGCTAAGTATGTATTCACCCCATCTGGTTCCTGTTTGGGCCAATGCAACAACCTTTTCATACCCAAATGCCTCATATAGACAGTGGGAGCTGTGGTGTTGCAGTGGTTCCACCATGAGACACACTTTGCATTCAGGAGCTGAGAAGGTCTTCACAAAGCTAACACATACTTGCAGAGGCAAAGAACAGGAGGGTTGATGAATCCAGAGCTACTGATGAGGGACTATACGAGTTGGGAGAAGCCTTGTGGCATTTCCACAGTTAACACAGTTGACTTCATGCTATTTCTAAAAAGAATGTAATTGTGGGACAGAAAATAAATGTGTGCTTTAGACAGAAGAAATGCTTGGAAATACTAGTACTGAAAGAAGATATTTAATTGGGATCGAGAAAAAATATAGATTGACCAAACGGGTACTGTACATTCTCAGCCACACTTTGTCATAGTGACTGAAGTTTCTAGTCCTGGCTGATTTTTTTCCTATAATTGAGGTTCAACCTGTAATTAGTTAGTTAGTTAATTAATTTTTTTTTAATTCAAGCATTTACCATGGGTACAGGTGCCACCTTAGAAGTGAAATTATTTGTGTTTTTTTCTCATATAGGAGCGAATTACATCTTTTAAGATGGTGCCTAATGTCATGGTCTAAAAGCAAATGCTCCTCTCCGTGGAACCGTTGTTTTAGTTATATGTAAGTTATAAGCAATCATTTAAAACTCTGCCGTTAATCAAGGAAGGTTTATTCAAGATGATGATGATGATAATGATAATGAATTTCATTCAGCTTGGGACAGATCCTCTGCTTTGAATCTTTGCAGATTTGTTCTTTAATCCTAAAAAGAACTGAAATAAAGATTTGCTACATTTCCCCATATCCCATTCTGCATTATGCAAATCTGGAACAATTTTTAGTACTAGTGCATTGTGTCTGATGCTAAGACATGGTGGCATGAAGAACTGAAATAAATATTCATAAAATTTGAACTCATATTCTGAATATGAAATGTTACTGCAAAATTTAAAGTTTGAGTACTCTAGATATAGCATCTCTGGTCCAAGAATATTTTTGCCCATATCAAATGTGGAATGCCATAAGTTGCCACTCATCAGTTACTAAACATCATTGCATGTTACCTATCAAATCATATCTGATACTAATCACCACTTTATGTCATCTAACAGATACTGTCAAATACGAAATGCCACTGCATGTCAGCTATCACTTACTACAAACTATGAAATGCCATGTATATGCCAGCTATCAAATTCTTCCAGATACAAACTATTGCATGTCCACTGTTCAGTACGGTCAGATATCAAATGCTGAGATCAAATAGCAGTAGATGTTTTAATATGGATATCAAATAATCAATGTTTGGCAAATATTAAAATAATATCCAGGTAGGGTACAAACCTATATTCCTTCAGAGATGGTAGACTGGATCTATTCCTCTGATGTCAGAGACAGAGACCTGACATTGGAACTTATTTATTTGTTTAGAGGAGCTGTCCAATTGCTGTACAAATTATGGTAAATTGTTAATCAAATGCAGATAAAATTCACTATATATACATAAAACCATCATAAATAAAAACAAATATTAAACATTCAAAACAAATATAGGTAACCAAATTATGTGTCTGCATAAGTTTGCAGGGGGGAAAAACCACCCCTTCTTTTTGCTGCCATCAGTTCCTCAGCCATTCTGGTCCAGCTGATCTTGCAGTTCTGACTTTGAGAGGATCAGAAAGGCGAAGGCTGCAGTGGAGTATTAGGAAGTAGATTGGGCCCAATGGACCCAAAGCCACCCCAGCCCCCTGACAAGCCCCCAAACAAGGAAGAAATCTAGACATGCTTATGAGCTTGACTGCATCTCTCCTTCCCTTTCCCCTTTGGAAAATCTGGGAAAGTTAAAAAATAAATGGATGCTGGAATTTACAGTGGAATTTGCTGCCAAGGAGTGTGGTGGAGTCTCCTTCTTTGGAGGTCTTTAAGCGAAGGCTTGATAGCCATTTGTCAGGAATACTTTGATGGTGTTTCCTGCTTGGCAGGGGGTTGGACTGGATGGCCCTTGTGGTCTCTTCCAACTCTACGATTCTATGATTCTAAATAAAAAATTAAGCAGGAAATGAATAGCATTCCTCTTACCTTCCAGCTTTGGGGGGGGGGGTTATAGGGTATATCCATTTGTTTCATCCCCACCTTAGAATTGCACTGTACATGCATTATCTCAACATTCACCAAGGAGAATTCTGAGGAGAAATTGTGGGAGCAAGTGGCAAGGCCAGTGCTCCCAAAATTAAAGCATGAGAGTTCTGCTCACGCAGCAAAATCTGCTCCAGGGTTCCACAACCCTTCGGAGGAGATCGTTAGGGTGGGAGTCAGGCTGCGGGTAAGGGGTAAGTTCCATGATGCAAGCAGAAATCTGTCACTTAAGCAGAAAGATAGCATTAGCTACGACCCATAGGTCTCCTTCCTGTTTCAGCCACATGGATGCTGCCTGAAACGTCTGAGTGTTGCATGCTGCCAACTGAATGTTTGTTCACCTCATACTGCCCTCTGCATTGTGTTGAGAATTTCTGTGTCACTGGCAACTATTGGGGACGGTGAAAACTCCCTTTGCAATGCAAAGCATCTCCACGGCAGGCTGCTCAACAGATCGTCCCTGTATCACGAAATAGAAACTGCTTCCGCAAGCATTCAGTCAAGTGGTATAACCTGTAGGTTGGCTTTGCAGTGTGTGTGCTGGTGAAGCTAAGCTCTTTCTCCCAATGCAACGTTTTCACCATGTGAATCAAGTGTTAGAAAGAGCAGCAAGCATTTCCTGGGGACTCAGGTGGGATTCCTTTTTGAAGTTGCTTTAGTCCTTGCGGTCCTGATTTTATGACATCTAATCTGTGTCTTAAAGCAAGCAGGAAACAAGTTTGCCCTTCTTTTTGATGGCTCATTTGCTTATACTATTTTGACCCACCTTTCGTCGAAAGAGATCATGCAGAGATGTGTACATAATAACATTTAGCCGTGGCTTGCCGAGTCAAGGAGGCATGAGGCAGTAGGGAGGTCAGCGTAGTGCAAATGCGCTGGCATAGCCAATTTGCCACTCCTACCGACCCATTTGCACCTCTCTGACCTCCCTGTCACCTCCCTCTCCTTCCTAGTAAGGGACAGTGACCCACCTGCTGAGAAGGTAGTGTGGTGTGTGTCTGCCCCCCCCCTCTGGTGAGGCACTTATGGTAGCATTTAATTTTATCTGTACAAAGTCTCTTGGAGGCAGGTTAGCCTGGGAGATGGTGACTGGATCCAACTCTCTAGCTGAAGTCTTATACCCAATTCAGTTTCATCACCCTAGTTCTGAATCAGACATTTATTCCACTAAAACAGCAGTCATAATTTTGAGCATTGTTGTATAGATAGGGCGGATAAAGGGTGTGTATGGATTGATTTTTCTAGTAGCTTTCGGAAACAGAATTTCAAAACTACTCATGCCATGTTTTATATTGCTTTTAAAGATAAATGCTGCATGATAGCTCTTTAATGTGCAGAATTTCTTGGGTTTCAGGGTTTACTGATTCCTGACAACAATGCCCAACTGAAGGATTTGCAAGGCTGTCATGGATGATGTAGTGCAAATGAAGTACAGTCCGCTGCAGAATTGTTGTGGAATATTCTATACAATCTTGTAACTTTTTTTTTAATGGTATTGCTTCTCCTGCTTGACGTTTTAGTGCTAAATCATGAAACAACCAACCAAGGAAGTGTCAATCTGGGCACAAGTAGTGCATGCTGGGTACATGGAAGATAACATACACAGGGAGACACTCTGGGAAGTGATTAGTAAAGATAGATTTAGCATTTGCAGGAAATTGAGAGAGTTTATTGGCCTCTGCAGTCAGTGGACGTCGTAGGTCGAATGTAGAGAGAAGGTGGAAAATAAATGTCAAAATAAATTATATTGTGAAAAGTAGGGTATGAGATTTAAGTGAAAGTTTGGATGTAAAACTCCAAAGTAAGAAATCATCAAAAATCCCCACAACCTTCATAATCTCCAAGGACACAGAGTTGCAGCCAATTAAATTCCACATAGAATAGACTTATTGAAGATAAAGGGGGTGAGTTAGCAATGTCCATTAATTTCAGTGGGTCTGCTCTTGAGTATGAGTAACATTGAGATACAACTTGCAGCCAGAAATCTGTTAACCTTTCAGGGTAATGAAGCAGACAACTAAGAACTTATTTAAAAAGTTGGGCTCAACCATGAACGTGTGATGATTGGATTAATATAACTTGTTGTGTGGCTAGAAGGGATGTGAAGCTTAACTATTCATCCATACCCCTTCCCTGAAAAAGAAAAGTGAATGGATTATGGGGCATAAGGAGAGCAAGTGCAATGCACCTGTAGGACAAGTTCAGCTAAACACAGCCTGCAATTGGCGTGTTGTAACTGAAAATTCAGTGGAAAACAAAACAATATGCTTTTGGTGTGACAAAGAATCAAGAACCATACATGTGTTTCCTGAACTAAGCATCCCTCACCGATGCAAACAGCATAAGAGCTGATTCATGCCTGCATGTGGTACCACTTGATAGTTCATCACTAGTTAACTTACTATAACTGAGAGCTGGCTATACATCCAGGAAAATAATAATCAGGTAAAGCCCTCCTGGGACAGCACTACTTCAGAACACAGGGCAGAGACTTTGTGTTTGAATATTCAGTTATGTTAAAAATCCCCTGAGTGCAGAGAATGGGTACATAAAGTAAACTTTACCAAATATGTGAGCTCTATCTGCATTCTGAAGAGGCACCGTCCAAGGATGGCAGGACTGTTTCTGACTATGTACATCAGCTCTCACTGACTTGCAGCTGAAAGTGTGGGTTGCTTTCTTTGAAAAGTATTGTGATTTGAGGTGATGTGAAGTGATATGAAAGCTGTGCCTACAGTGTTTGATCTGTGATAGTTGTTTCAAAGCGACAAATGTTGCAATAACCCATATGAATCTGCTTGGGACCTAAGATTGTTCTCAGAGGCCCTGTTCTTTGGTCCACTACTTAGGCTGATCGATTTGCTAGGTAACAGGGCAGGGCCCTTTCAGTGGTGACCCTAAACCTGTGGAATTCTATTTCCTGAAAACTCTCCTTGGGGCCCCTCTCTTGTGGCCTTTAAGAAACCCATAAGCACCTCTATTCCACCAGTCTTTTTTAATGATCTTATTACTGGACCCCTATATATAGTTTTACTAAAAGGTTTTTTGTTTTAATTATAGGTGTGTTCAGCTGTTTTAACATCATTATTATAAGAGATTGCCTTTTAAGTATTGTCCTTGATAGGGATTGCCCCCCCCCTTTAGATGTTTGATCAGGACTCAGTTAACACTGGGGGGGGGTAGGAATCAGCTGAGTATGCAGCTGAATGTGAGTTGCTCCCAGCAAACATGAGAATGAACATGCATAGAGAGTGAGAAGAGTCTGCTATTCTAATGCCACTCCTTCAAACCCACATTCACTGAGTCCTGTCTGAATGTCCAAAAAGGGCTGTTCAGTGATATACAAATCAGGGATGTAGTTGGGCTACTGTTCACATCAGCCCTCAGCATTGACTGTCTGGATGAAGCTGATAGGAATTGGAACCTAAAAATTCGGGGGCCCATAGGTTCTCCATCCCTGGTATAAACCACTCCTGGTATAAAGTCACTCATTGGTATGGGAAGGAGTTCTGATGATGCTCAGATGGCCCAAGACTGTACAACAACTATGATGACATGCTTCACTCATGATGTGTGACCAAAAACCAGAACAGGTGGGGCTATGATCTGGCCAACCACCAGATTGCTTTCTTTATCTCTCAAAAATCGCATACATTTAGCTGCTGAGTAGCAAGGTGTTTTTCCTATGACTATTTCCTGCATACAAATAAATGACTTTATGTGGAATTATTTTGGTTGTCAGGGTAACAGGGGATGAAGCCTCCCTTGCTTCACTTGGCCCAAACTGTTCAGAAATACCGATTTAGGTCGTCTTCATTAAAACTGTTATGCTGCTATTAAAACATTCTTTCTCAATGTTATTTAACACGGGTGATGACATGCATTCCTGCTATGGGGGACAGAAAGTGTCATGGTTTAATAAACTGGTGGTGTAAACGGAGAGTTGCTCCACTACAAAAGCATGATCCTCTGCCAATATAAAATGAAAATTTATTTTGTTAACATTCTAGTCAAAGTCAAGCACTTCCTAAAGACCTCCTGGACAATTCAGCACATGCTTAACTTGGACACTGATATCACAGGGGTTGAAAAGTGCTGAATTTTGACTGGATTGTCTCTTATGTTCTACAGCCAGGATAGCCAACATGGTGCCCTCCAGATATTGTTAGATTACATATCCCACCATATTGGCCACCTGGTCCTCCAGGGCTCGATTTATGGGGGAAAGATACAGGGAGCCTTAATGAAACCCACAAGCAATTTCCCCACTATTCTCTTAACTAAATCACCCATGCCAGTAGCCTTATCACACAAAAGCAAAGGGGGGCATACAAAATGTACAACCAGAATGTCCCACATCTGCCTCCACATAATTTGAGCACCAATCTTTTGATTTCAACAGAAGTGCATTCAGTAAACAGTATCTTCGGAAGGCAATAGTTTCCTGTATGTTTGGTTACCAGTGTTTTACAAATGGGCTCAAAGGACAGATTCTCCAGTTCCTTATTGAGAAAGTCCCCCCCCCTTTCTTTGTAACAATTATGCTGGAGTTCAACATCTGTTGGTTTATGGAAATAAATACCTTCCCTCAAAAACCCACCCCCATCCCAATTTTTATACTGAAATGAATGTTGTGTTTGTGAGAGCTTGCATTTAGATCCGTTGCCTTTGAATGATTCAACACATAAAGCCTACTCTACTAGCTGCAGAAAAGCATTACTTGTGCTTTGCTTTTATTTGAAGTTTTAAAGAAAGAATGAATGGAAAAGGGGTGCCTCCAATCTATTTTCTCCTGTGGAGAAGAATGCCTATGACATTTTAGCCAGCAAACCTGCCAGCCATACCATTTTTACCTCATTCTTGCTATTCTTGATCTATTGAAGTAACGGGTCGTTAATGCTGCACTCTAGGAATGTAAGAACAAAGTCCAGAATCGTGTTCTCACTGTGGCCAACCTATGGGCAGCCTGCAAGCATGACCAGAGCTTGACAGCACTCTTCTCACCTGCAATTCCCAGCAACTGGCATTCAGAGGCCTACTTTCTCTGCAATAGCCATCATGGTTAGTGGCCATTGATAGCCTTGTCCTCCACCACAAGAAACATATTGTTTCTAAGGATGATTGGATTAGAGAGCAGCTTTAATACTTTCCACTTTTGCGCAGCAGTTACTTGTGACTATATGCCTAAAACGAATACTTCTTCATGTACACAAATCAGCTGATAATGATACTACATTATTATTATTACAGGGAACGGTAATTAAAATGATTGTAGTTTGGTCTTTGTGGTATCAGGAGCAAATACAAAGTCTTATATTTCCCTTGCTATGTTTACTGTGCTTTCTGATCAGAGGTTCGTTGCTTTTTTAAAAAAGTAATTAAAGCACTGTTTATTTTGATGCTTGCATTAACTATTATTTGTAATTCCTTTCTTCTAAAATTAGAACACACCCTGGGGGCTTTATCTGCAGATTCTTGGCTAGAAACTGCTACATAAAACTTACTGGAAAAGAAACCTGTTGAGTTTCTGTTTAGAATCTGGTAAAGCGTTCTGGTTGAAGAAAAGTAGGTAAGTATGATTTTTCTTTTGTCCCCCTTTTTCGCTGTACTTATGCTTGAAAGTTGCAAAGGTACATTAGGGTTAAGAGCTGCAAGTGAAATGAATGGGAAGTTAAATAGTTTGTACTTAGTAGGATAGTTCCTATAGGGTTATAGCCACTATATCCTGAGTGTATGACTAGCAGTGGAGATCACCCATATGTTTCAGTTTAGTTATTTTATCTTGTACAAATTTATTGCAGATTAGGGTGTTGCTGAATGTTGAATGGGATTTGCTTTTACTGACTTTTTATCTATATCACAAGGAAGGAGAACAGCCCTATTAAAGTGAATGGAAACGCCCTGTATTTGTAAGTTACAATGAGAAAGGAGCTGGAAAAGCCTTCCATTTAGCATTTTGGATTTTAAAAAAGCATGTCCAATAGCTAATATTTCATCATTTAGTGAATCTATACAATACTTTGTATTTAAAGTTGCAAAATGAGGTTTGGGGTGAAGATAAATCTGTGCACGTTGATTTTCCTGACCATGCTGTTATTGGCACTTGGATCCTGGCATTTGACTTATTAAAATGGATGCTATTCTATACTGATTAGAATTAGTTTGCTTTTTAATTGGATTTTTAAATATACAGTGTTTAGATTGTTATTTGTTTTTATTTTGCTGTGACTGTGGTGCGTGTCTGTTTGCCCATAGTGGTGGGATACAATTTCAATAAATACATTGCCATGTGGCAGTCATAACTGCTTGTTGCCATTATATTATGATGACATACCAGTGCCTAATAGATTGCTCATAGTAATGTTTAGTGGAGATTGTGCTCTAATAGCCAGCAAGCAACTTGCTCTCTGCAGCAAGAAATATGCAATTGCGTTATGGCTGGAAAGTTGTGAATGATGACTAGAGGAGATGAGGGTGATGAGGGTGACATAGCAGCAGCAATGGAAGAGCAGCACATCTTTTGAAGACCTGAATAATTCTATGACCGGATGTAAGAGGGCTGCAATATTTTCAACTGTTATGAATGCATTATTTGCAGAACAAGCTATTCTGTAGCATTACAAATAGAGAAAATATTGTAACTATGACTTGCTTTCTTTTAGCTTTATGAGGTGGGTGCCTTGGGAATTTCTTCCATGTTTAAAATTAATTGTGAGGACTCGTTTGACTTGGAGGATAAAATAATCTAGAAGAGTGTTCTCAGGTTGTGCGTGAATTTTTAAAGGAAGGTGTGCTATAGTTTTGCTACTAAGCTTTATATACAGGGATGGTCTTCCGTTCATGGAAGCCTTTTTGATCCAGTGGAGGTTTTCATCAATGATTTTTCTCATACACACCCCTGCAGCTACTTGTGCCCCCAACTCTACTAGGGGTTTGGGAAAGAAGTCATGTGCGGGGCATTGCAGAAAAAATGGGGAATGTGCAAAAATTGCCCTTTTCCTCCTCCACTGGATCAAAGAGCTTACTATTAATGGAGAAACTGCAGTGGGTGTTACCCTATAGCAGACACCACCAAACTCGGCCCTGCAGATGTTTTGGGACTACAACTCCCATCATCCCTAGCAAACAGAACCAGTGGTCAGGGATGATGGGAATTGTAGTCCCAAAACATCTGGAGGGCCGGGTTTGGGGATACCTGCCCTATAGCTTCACTATATTTTAGACACCAGTGGGTTACTTAGGAAAAAACTCTTGAATTTATAATGGTTTCTATTCAATATAATGGTTTCTATTCAATGAAGTCATCCTGTTAGTGCCAGGACATCTGCCTGTCCAGTGGTACGTTCTCTCCTTCTCTTCTTCCCATGTTCCCCACATGCCCTAAGTCTCTTTTGAGTTTCCTCCTCCCTGCCAGAGCAGATTTGGGTGGGCAGGGTCATGCACTTGTCCCTGATTGGCCTTGTGACCTGCCCTAAATGGATGGTTCAGTATGGCCAGAGGTGGGTGGCAACAAGTGGCCACCCCTCTCCCCCAGCTACATAGGAAGATGATGGCCTCCCAGGACCAGCTGTGCCGTGCAGCAAATGCCACCCCCAACTGGAGCTCCAGATGAATGGATTTCCCCTCCTACCCTCCAGAGCAGATTTTGGGAAGGTGTAGGATCATGCGGGGAGAGGAGCGGGAGAAGGATTCTCGCTATGCAGGCGAAAGTCCTTGCATTAATTGCATTGGATAAAACCAGTATGAGAAGTAGCCCTTTATTTGGCCACAGTTTCTCAGGATCCAAGAGGAAGAAAGTGGATTGAACTGCAAAGCTCCTTGTTAGCTTCAAAGAGGCTGAGATTCCACATTGCAGGATATGAGGAAGAAACTGTTTTATTATGATTCATATTGGTAAGGATTCTGAAAACGCCACTATTCTGAAACGTCACTGTAAATTAAAGCTATATGGGAGCGAGCATGTGAAAGTGAAAGTGCATTCATAGAGCTACAGTACACCAAGATCAAAAGTGAGATGCGCATCACTTTGTGTTGTTCCTCCCATTGTTAGGCAGTTATCTGCTGTGATAAGCAAAAAACCAATAAACTGTGACATCTCTGTGAAAGCAGCGTAGCATGTTCTGATGATCCAAATGGCAGCTGTGAACCCCATTTGAAAGATGCTGTGTGTGCATTTACCATAGGTGCCAGGAGGGTTCTTCCTTGGGATATAGCAGGACCAGCACGCACCAAGTTTAATCCCCTCCATTTGTTGTTTTCTTCATATTAATACAGCTTCTAGTGAAATCAGAATGTCAACCAGTGGCAGTTCTCCAGCAATATAGAGAAGCATGCGTTAAAGGACAAGTGATTTGAGCCAAGGTACTTTTGCTTTTGCTGGTCAAAGAAAGGATATTCTTGTCAGAAGGAAAGGTTCCAGAAGGGTAGCGTGGTTCAGAGATGTGTAGCTGCAGATTAAATAATAAACTCTAGAAATGAGATCTTAGTTTCTAGTGAGTTCAGTGAACCAGGGCTTCATTTTATGCTTTTTATGGTTTTAGAAGACATCTGAAGGCAGCCCTGTTTAGGGAAGCTTTTTAATGTTTAACAGACTATTGTATTTTAATATTTTGTTGGAAGCTGCCCAGAGTGGCTGGGGAAACCCAGCCAGATGGGCGGGGTATAAATAAGAAATGATTATTATTATTATTAATCCTGAATGGTGCTGTAACATTTTGCTTCATACTGAAAAGCAAAGGAGTTTAAGATTATACGAATTTTGCAGCAGAAGATCTGAGCCTTCTCTGAGATTACTGTATCAGTTCTGCATAAGAAGGCTGAATTTTGCATATTTTATAGCTAAGGGTTGAAATGAGCTGAAAAGTATAATCTATTTGTTCTTTTTGCATTCATGACATATGAACTGCACATCTCTATACAGTAGTCAGAAAATGTGCAGGTTAACCTGGATTGATGCAGAAAAAGATGGCCGATAGCCTATTTAAGGAGTGTGTGCCCTATTTTATTATGTCCCAAATAAGAAAATATGATGCTTCTGACAAATATTATTATGGCAATAATCCTTCTGTCTCATTTCAAGTTGTATGGTTTAGGTATTATGGAGCAATTTAAGATTTAATTCTGCATCCATTTACTTCCATTAGCTGTTTCTAGGCATTATTATGATATATGGCTCAGAGGCCACTAAAGAATAAAAGCCACAAAATTTGCAGCTAAATAGAGTCCATTCACGATTTAAGGCTGGGACATGGCATTCCTCTTGTGCCTGCACAAACAGTTTCTGTATGTGGAACAGCTATTTTCCCCATGCAAGCACCCTGCAGAAAATCAAAACATGGAAGGCAAACAACACTGCCAATTGCGCACATAGCTCTTGGGTTCTGCTTCTGTGAGCAGAAATGGCAGAATCAGTTTTTATTTCTCCTAATCGCAGCACTCTGGCTTGCAGCCTTAGGGTGGATTTCAACATTGCGCTGTGATGTATGTTCTGTCTGTGCCAGCCTTCCAAGTTGCCAGATTCCCCCTCTCTTCCTACCGTGTGCTGTTCCAGAGTTTCACCCACACACCCCAGAGCAATTTGGGGGTGCATTGGGGTGTGTGGAGGGAGAGGTGGGGAAGCCCTTTGGCACAAATGGAAGTCTTTAGATAGATGAATCCCACTCTTAATGTTTTAAATTCATAGGAGCATTGTAGAATGAATATTGAAAGCCAGGTCCAATGAATGAATGAACATTGGAAGTGAAATAATTCCATCCATCAGAAGGTGTGCATTTTATGTTGATCTTCATCCTAAGAACACAAGAATGCATCAGAAGAGCCTGCTGGATCAGGCCTGTGGCCCATCTAGTCCAACATCCTGTTCTCACAGTGGCCAGCCAGATGCCTATGGGAATGCATTGAAAAAGTGCTTCACAAAAGCTTATGACACAAATAGAACTATGATTGGCCTTTAAGATGCCACAGGACTCTTGGTTGGTCTTCCTGTGGTGTTGCTAACACTATAGCATTTTGTAGGTGCAACTAATATCAAATGCAGCTGTGGATTCAAAGGCTAGCCAACAAAAGGTTTATTGAATGTCACTTTTAGGGTTGCCAGACTCAATAGAGGACAGGACTTCTGTGCCTTTAATTGCCCTGCTCTCTTTTGAGTCTGGAAACCTTAAAGAGAAACCAGCAGACCCTTTGTTTAATTTCCAAGCAAAGGTTTCTCTTTAAGGTTTCCCGACTCAAAAGAGAGCAGGGCAATTAAAGGCACAGAAGTCCTGTCCTCTATTGAGTCTGGCAACCCTAGTCACTTTTTTTTTCAAAATAAACAAGTGAGCAAATATGTTGGGGGAAAAATGCAAGGTAAGAAAACAAACCAGAAATCTCCAAGCTGTTTTAACTGCAGAAGCTTATGTAGGTTGGGGAACCTTTGATTGACTCCCTGCAATGCAGGAATATGTACCCATACGAGACTCAACCCATGACCTTGGCGTTATCAGCACCATGCTCTAACCAACTGAGTCAACCTGCAAGATATTACTGAACTACAACCCCCATCATCCCTGGCCATTGGCCATGCTTGCTGATTGAAAACCTTAAGGCTACAGAAATAGTCTTTGGGCCTTGCTGCCAGATTCAGAGACCTTGAAGTAGGCAGTCCAGTTCTTGGCCTCATGTCTGAGTTTTCAGCATTCTTGGAACTTACTTGGCAACTTTGGCTTTTGTCCTAATGTTCAAATAATGGGATTTAACAGTGTTGACTCGACGGCCCAAATAGAAACAAGGGAACAAAATGCATGCCAACACTGTATAATGTGCCCATTGTTCTCTAACGCCTGGCTTAAATAACTTCCATCTTGGGCCAGCTGAGAATTGCTTGTTCTTGTATGTGTTAGCCCTATTCACGTATGATGCAACATGTACAGGGGTATTTGCGCCAGCCCCAACTCCTGTGTCCTGTAAGGTCTCACTTCAGATCACATGAAGATCTGAAGTGGGTTTCTAAGCTGAAACCCCCTTCAGACCTTCACTTTTGGATGTGTAAGTGGAATACCACATGCTTTTAAACTATTGCTACATCCCAACCGTACTGTCTAAAAGCCTATATTATGAAGTGAATTAAAACTTCCAATACTGTGGAATGCTAGACGGAGCCTTCCTTAGTAGTGCTTTGAAATTTCTGTGTACCTGTCCAAAGTTCTGATGCAAATTTTCACATGTATGAGGTTAAGTCTATCCTTGATTAACGTTTAAAAACCGTACTGATATTTTCTATCGATGCAGCTTTGGGGAGCCTAAAGGGTCACATTCACACTATACATTTGTGCTGTGATTCCACTTTAAACAAATTCTTCCAAACAATTCTGGGAGCTGTCATTTGTTAAGGGTGCTGAGAGCTGGGTGACCCCTATTCCTCTCAGAGATCTACAATTCCCTGTGAAGAGGATTTGGGCAAATTGTAGCTATGTGAGGGGAATGGGGGTATTCCAACAACTGTCAGCATGTTTAACAAGCTACGTTTTACAGGAGGACAAGAAAGCCAATGTCTGTTTAAAGTAGTTTCATAGTGCTTTAAATCTTTAGCGGGATTGCGGCTAGTGGCTCCTGGATAATACAGTGGTACCCCGACTTATGAATTTAATCCGTTCTGAATGGACCTTCGTAAGTCAAAAAATTCGCAGGTCGAAGCCAATGGGGATTTTTTTAAAAAAAAATCGTAAATTGAAAAAATCCTATCTAAACTGCATCCAAAATGGCGGACGGAACTCTGTTTGTAACTTGAAACATTCGTAGGTCGGGTCATTCGTAAGTCGAGGTACCACTGTATTTTATTTGAGCCTTTCTTGTTCCCCTGGTGGTATACATTTGTCTCTCGATAAGCCTGTTTGTGTCAAGGCTTGTGTAGTCATGAAAGTTCTTCATGATTTGTTGCAGTTTGTTTGGAACACTGTAACGATATGCCACAAGGTAAAACAGGTTTCTGTTGCTTAGAGATGAAGATCATGATTCACAAATGCTACAATTTGTACTTGGAAATCTTGCAAACAATGAATGACAAAAGGCTGGAAGAAGAGAGGTGGTTAGGAACGATATCTTGTACATCCCACCAAATTGCTTAAGGTTCAGTTCTCTCCCTGCTGGGTTATAGCAGTTGATCATGCACTGTATTGCAGACCATATCAATATATATACTCACTACCGTCCCAGTCGTCTTCAATAATCTAATGAAGTAGGGTGTTACTTATGAAATAAATCCATTATGCAGCCCAACCCTAATTATATTTACTCATAGGTAATCTCATTGATTGCCATAGTAGTTTACCTCCATTCCCCCCCCCTTTTCAGTAGTTGCCTTACAGTAAATGGGAATGCACATAATTGGCATCCACTCACTGTGTTTAGTCTAAATGTACCATCTTTTGTCCGAGACCAGGCTCAGAGAAACCAGTTCTGAATGTTGGCAGCAAAGCTGGCTATGCACAGATTTGTTTGGCTCGAAACCATCTGCCCCCTTCCCCAGAATAGTTTTTCAACTGTTTGAAACCTAATTGAGCTTTTTAAAAAATAAATTAAGTGGATGAATGAATGTAAGCATACATGCAGCAAATTAAAAATAAAATGGCAGGCAGCCCACCTCAAGTGTGCTGGGGGGAGGGGAGGGAAGGAGAGGAAAGACAATCAGCTGAATTAGCATTTGATTTGCTCATTAATTCAGCTGTTATTTGCATGCAAAACACAGAAGGAGTAGAGGCTGCAGGGAGAAATGCTGTGTCACTCTTATAAATATAAATCTTCATGGTCTGCAAAGTGCCATTTTTTGAACGCTAGCAATTAACAAGGCTATTCTTTGAAAATGTGTGAATTAGTGTTGTGAAACAGTAACATGTGGTGCAAAGATAATTTTTATGAGCCAGGAATTGGTATGGCAATTGCGATATATGAACTGTAGGTTTCGAAGGCTGTTGCAGAGCTGTGTATTTGAGGGCCAGGCTAGCCTTGATGGCCGTGTGACCAAACTGATGGTGAGGATTTTCTGTGCCGTGTATGGGGGATTTAAAATACATTAGTGATAGTCTTCGACTGCTCTTGCTCCCTCACCCCCGAGACCACTTCTCCCTGCCTCCATTTATTCCCCACAAGATACAAGAGGACAGTTGTGTGGTGGCCATCTCAAGGAAAAAGCATAGATAATGCCTTTCTTACCCAAAATGTACTTAAGCAGAGCAACCCAAACTACGGGAAGTCAGTGTAACTTCCTCCAGGTTGCTAGATGAGACTGAGGTGAAGGAAGTTGGTCCTTCCCTCATCCTGTCCCTGCCATACCACAGCTTAAATTACACTGACACAAGTTACAGCAGCACATCCCTGTCTCAGTCAGGATGAAGGATTTAGGTTGGCATAGCCTTAGCTTAGCTGGGAAGGGCTAAGATAAGATGAATCCAAACTCTCTCATTCTGGTGGATCTGGAGTTTGGACTCTGCTGTCAGCCCCCTCTTCTTTTATAGGGATTTGCCTGAGATATGGTTCTGACCTTCAGGCCTGTGGCTATCATATCTTGTTTGGCCCTGTGTCAATGATTGGGATTTGGAAACGTGGAGCTGTTTCCATTGGAATATTATTATTATTTTGTTCTTTTGTCCAGGTGACCTTTATCCTATAGAGGGGAAATGATTTTGTTTTAGAAAATTCATTGGTTTTAGGGAAAAGTTAATTTCAGAAGCGGTCTCTCACATTCTCGGACTGTGTGTCATTGACTTAGTTTAGTCCTAAATACTTAAGTTAAGAGGCCTGCTCTGTGTGTTTAACCTAAGGCCTTATATATTAGCAAGTGTGCCCATGTCAAATCTAATAGCCAAAACGTGAAAACAGATGGAGGTGGTAGAATTTTGAGGGGAAGAGCAATTAATCTGTGTTAGTGTCTGTCATAGTAGCAGGTTGGGCCAGGGGGCTCTCAGCAAAGGCATGGATCAGAACTTTCCCCTCCATCTTTTCAAGTGCAGATTGTTCCCTTGTTCTTCTGAACTCCATGAAATGTGACAGCCTGAGGCTTTACATTTTGAAGGGCTGATCTTTTATAATGTAAAGAACTCAAAACTCTTTGTTTTGATTATATACACGCTTTCATCAAGGAGGTGGCTCAGCTCACGTGTTTGCTTGTCATTAATGTGACACTACATGATGCATTGGTGCTCAAAAACATATGCCTGCAGTCCTATTTAAGAGTCAAAGGATGCAATACAGCAAAGGAGTATAGCTTGTTGATACTGTTTGCAGCTTGCAGGTTGTTTTTGCAGATGCCATTGCCTAATTCAGAAACATTGCAGAGGGTTGTGGCTGTTGCATCGCTCAGTTCTATGCAGCATCTGTTAGCTAGGAATTTCTGCCAGGTATTTTGTGAATGGCAGTTGAGAACACCTTGGGTTTGATTTCTGTAGCTACACAAGATCAGGCCAAATGGTAACCTGCCTGCTATTGCTGCCGTGTTTTACACACCTGGGAGTTAAGGAAGGATTATGCTGGCCTTCCTTAACTCCCTCAACTCCTTAACTTCCTTAACATATGCATGACCAATTTCCATGGTGTTAAATAAGAGATAAAATATAGAGAACCAGCTCTCTTTTTGTGATATTCCATACTTTACTTAGCAGAAATTGTTGTTGTTTACTAGATTGCTTACCTGTCCTTTACCGTAAGATCCCAGGCACGTGATAGCAATTTAAAAATGCAATATTAAAACAGCTAAAACAGATTACAAGAAAATAAGAACAGGGTGGGTCCTAAAATACATATCTCAGGTGTCAAAGGCAAAGAGGTGCATCTTTGGCTTATGATAAAAATCACATAATGGAAGCACCGGATGCAGCTCTGTGAGAAGGGAATTCCACAACTTAGGGACTACCACTAAACTTCTGAAGGTGGTGGAACTACCAAGAGGGGCTCCTCTGCTGATTTTAGCGCCAGGGAAGGTCTGTAGGGAAGGAGTCTGCCTCAGATATTTGAGGCATAAGTTGTTTAGCGCTTTAAACACTAATGTGAGCACCTTGAACTGGGCCTGGAAATATGCTGGCTAAAATTATTTAACAGAAAACAGAGAACCCATATATCTGAGACAATGCCACTCAGAGTGGGCAAGGTATAAATAAAATCATCATCATCATCACCTAATGTATTGTGCTATTATGAAAACCAAACTGTTCCTAAGATATCACCCTCTGATTATATCTTTCTACCTTTTAGACTTATCTATCTATCATCTATCTATCATCCATTTATCCACCAGCAACTTAATTCTTTTGGTAACTTGAGAGCTTTTTTTACTGCACCTGCTCTGAAACTAGATTTGTGCCTCCACAAAACAAACATCCCTGAACTGAAGGGATTTTCAGTTGAGGAACAAAACTGAGCAAGGGGAGGAGGATTTTAGCAAGAGGAATACTGTATATATACTGTAACTGGGAAGGCCACAGATTTGAATGTGCTATGGTCTCAGAGAAGATATACATTTATTTAGTCTTACTAGTATGGTTTCTTCCACTAAATTCCAGAGTCACGGCTGAAGTCATGATGTTCGCTAAACTGTGTACCATTTCTCTGCTTTGAGGCTGCTTTGTTCTCCTTGAGAAGTATTTGTGCGAGTGTGAAAGATGTGACCTGCTTTAGCAATTTGGGTAGTGTAAGGAAGTTGCTGGCTACCCTCGAGCAACGACACTCCAAACCATCTTGTCTTTAAGACTTTTATTGTGAATATTATTTACAGTGCAAGAGCTTCATGAAAACATGTCTACTCAGTATCATCAGATTCTCCCAATGGCGCTTTTCGGCTCCTCCCCCAGTAAAGTAGTTAGGGGACCCCAAATCTCTGCCCCTTACATTTGCGAGTCGCTGCTGATCGCCTCACTTCCGGGGGGAATTTGAAAGGATGCCCCTCTGCTGTTTTCCCCCTAGAAACCTCTGCTGGCCTCTCCTCCCTTGCTGGTATCACAGGCTGTAGGCAGTGCTCCTGGATGCTGCCTGAGCACTGCCCCACTCCGCTCATTTCCTCCTTCCTGTCTCCTGCCCTTCCGCTGTTGTCAGAGCCGTTCGAGGAACTGGATTTGATGAGAGGTGGCTGTTCCCTGTAAGCCCATCCCCTTACAGGTAGCTTTTAGGAATTAGTAAAAATGTAAGCTGTTCCCACTCTCAGGCCTCTTCTGCTTTTGCAAGCTTTGTAGCCACATCTGACCTGCAACGAGAATAGCGCCCACTACAGCTGACCTTTGATCATAGATCGTTGTGGCTTTTCCCCTAACCACAAACGCTGCAAACTAAGTCCTTACATCTCCGGTTGCAACAGCAGAAAAGGAGAGGCAGACAGAATGCTGGCAATTAGCACCCATGCAGTGAGTTTTCCTGTGTTCTGGGTAGATCTCAGTAGAGTGTGGATTAGATCTCTTTGCAGCTGTTTTCAGCCAGCAGGAGGTATTCTCTACAATATCTTTTAGCAGTCACAGCTATCTGAGCTGCCTTTTCCCTTAAAAAAAAGCACGCTTTGTGCCTGCCAGTATCCCGCGTCTCTCTCTGTGGGTACGTGTGTGTGAGAGAGGGGGGGGGGTGGCTGCACCTTTTTCTTTTGCTTGAGGGCTGCATTCACATTTGGCCATATCCCCTAAAGGGATGCATGCCAGTAGCCTGTGTGTGCCAGAATCTGGGGTGGCTACACTAACTTTTGGCCCCTGGCAAGCAGTCCAACATTCTCCAAGGATGAATGGGACTAATAAAACACGTTAAGTCACAAAGTCTCTGCACCTTCAGCTTATCTATGCCAATCAGCCGAGGAGATGCGATATCATCCCTTCTTCACTCATCAAATGATTGAACTGATGACTGGAGAAGGATCACTTTGCTTTTCCTCATCAGGGCTCTGAGCCTTGCCCATCCTGGCATTGTGTTTTTCTTTATACAGTCGTACCTCAGAAGTCGAATGGAATCCAAAGTGCAGCTTCTGATTGGCTGCAGGAAGCTCCTGCAGCCAATCAGAAGCCCCATCAGACATTCGGGTTCCAAAGAACGTTTGCAAACCAGAACACTCGCTTGCAGGTTTGTGGTGTTTGGGAGCCAAAACGTCTGAGTACCAAGGTGTTTGGGATCTAAGGTACAACTAACTCCTTTCTCTTTTTGCTGCTCCCTTCAAAACCAGTGGGGGTCTTTGGGGCCAGAGAAATTTGCTTGTAGGGGGTGGGCCATGCCCCTGAACTGGGGTTTAGCCACCCTCAGTTTTAGTGTCTTGTATTTAAATTGTTTTTGAACTATTGGCCCCCCTCCCCCAATTTAGTATAAATATATTGTTGCATGCCACCACAATCTCTGAGCTGTGTGAGATTCCAGGGGGTTCCAGGAAATCACCCAGGGTCCTATTTTCTTGGAATGAGGGACAGCAGAGACTGTGGTGTTTTTATGATATATGGTTTATTTACACATATATACAACCTGAGCCTTAGATGGACAGGCTCACAGCATTAACACCCCAAGAGGTCTTGCTTTTCCCATTGTCACAGCCTTGGATTCAAGCAGAAATCAAGCATGGCTGTCTTTCTAGTTTCAGCCTGTTTCCAGACCAGCTCTCTCACACAACTCTACTCCAGCCATTGTCTTTCTCACTACCAACCAGGTGAGGGAAGCCCCCTCCCTATTTGCCCTCTGGTACAAGGCCACTTCCTTTGTTATACTAATGACTCCATACTTAGGTCCATTACCAAGTAGCTGGCCTGGCAAGTTCAACAATCCTCCATTAGTTTTTAACCCCCGCGGGATCTAGGGAATTATAAAAGACTCGTGAATCATACAGACTACTTCCCAAAAAACTCACAACACTCACAATAGATAAGATAGAATGCTGATGTGGTAGGATTGACTGTACCACTTCCATCTACAGGTGAAGGATGTTGTATCAGAATGTTTCACATGCAAAACACCAAAAACAACTCCCTGAAAAACTCATTGCAAACAGAAAACTAATATATCTGGAGGCAGCTTCTGGCACAGTGGTTTTCAAATTCCATAGAGCTTTTAACAGAGGGAAGTGTTAAAAAGCTGTGGGGTCCATCTAGTGCCAGAACATGCTACTCTTTCATTCTAGGCCCTCAAATAGGCTTAGGACAGAAAGACACATGGATATGGAAGGTTAAGGGACCTGAATAGATCTTATCAGACTGAGCTGCTGACAAGTGGCAGTGGAGACAGCAAAACAGATGCTAAGGTGACCCTGTCACAGTGTGCCAGGACTGATGCCTCCTTCGTGCTCAGACCGTGAAGCAAGACTAACCAAAATGTTTTTTTAAAAAAATATATAGTGGTATGCCCCACGGAGGACCTTACAGAGGTCCCGGGCCTCAAGGAGATTAGACTGGCCTCGACCAGAGTCAAGGCCTTTTCGGCCATGGCCCTGACCTGGTGGAATGCTCTGCCACAAGAGACCGGGGCCCTGCGCGATCTGACATCTTTCCGCAGGGCCTGCAAGATGCAGCTGTTCCACCAGGCCTTTGGCCGGGGTCCAGCCTAACTCTCCCTAACTCCTTATAAGAACTTGTATGAAAGTGGCCCCCCAACCTTTCTCACAGGCTCATATAAGATCAGTACAAACAGTTAGGCTGGTGAGCATTTAAGGTCCTGAACCCTAATCTGTGGGTTGCCATCTGGGTTGGATTTCACTTTGATTCTGATTTGATTTTAGTATTTTAATTAATTGCCTGATTTTATGTTAATGTGTTATATATTTGATGTTAGCCACTCCGAACCCGGTTTTGGCCGGGGAGGGCGGGGTATAAATAAATTTATCATCATCATCATCACTACCATCACCATCACCACTATCATCATCTTTATAACCCCAGGTTAGTATTGTGAAGAGTCTGCCTTTCTGAATTTGTTAGTTTCCCTGTATTTATTTCCTTTGGCTAGAACTTGATGGTGGTACACAAGATCAATTGCCACTTAACATCTGTCACGTCACAGCTTCAGAAGTTGCTGAGGCCATCGGTCCTGCCATTGAGGTGGCCCTGTGCATTGTGGGTGTGCTGCAAGTCTCCATGCCTGTGGAGCTGTGCACAAACCTTGAAAAGGGAAGGTTTTTTAGATGGACCATTTCGTTTTTTCCGCAGATGAGGTTTTATGCAGCTGTCTCATTGCTTACCCAGCAATATCGCCAGTACACATTTTCAGGGTCACAGGGAGCGATCCCTCCTTTTGTCTGATAAAAGAAGTGGGGGCTATAGGCAGTAGCTCCATTGCAGGCTGAAGAAATGAGCTATCTGGCATGTTCTATTTGGTAAGCCAACGTAGGTGTCTGCAATTAGCATGTACTGTACAGTATAAGTGGTCTGCATCACCAGAGGAAAATACAAAGATTTCTGGTTTCATGAGTTTTTGCTGCATGGAAGTGTTCTCTTTTGGAGGTAATTTTAGTCATGGAAAGGACTGTTTGTATGGCAAACACAACATTCTGTTAAAATGAGCCAAGCCTTTGGCAAATGGGTCAGTGCTACATTTTCTTGCTCAAGGGAAAGTTTTACCTGCATTTAATGCTTGCTCCTGGCAAAGCAAGACGAAGGAACACATATCCTGCAGCTTGCACGGAATTTCTGAGCTTAATTGCCGCTTGTGCATTGTTACTTGATATTGGTAGCATTGTGACATTTCTGCTTCCCCGGGGTTTTGTCGCAATCTTTTGTAGAATTGGGGGGGAAATGACCCCCCAATAATCTTACTCTCTTGACATTTGTTTAATTCTACAAATATTGATGCGTGTTTTGTGCTAAACACGATTTCTTCTCCCAGCTGCCATACAAAGAAGCCAGTTATGTGGGCAGAACCTCAGTAAGAGTAGCAGATTGCATGAGATCCCAGAAATAGGAATTAATAATATTAATTGCTTCACTGTGGATGCTTCATTTAATTGAATAAACGTGGCAATTACCCTTTCCAAACCACATACAGCAATGTCAGCTTTAAGGTTTCGATGGTACCTATTGCATTTTATATGTTAGTAGATTTTATTTACGCTGCCTGGGTTGGGAAGCTTTGCAGCACTGGGTGTTTGCAGGGAGAGGAGAGGGACATCCCAGTGCAGAAGCAGAACTCTGCTTGTGCATTGATGGAAAAAGCCCTTGGTTCTCTTTGGCTTCTAGGCTACTTTGTATTTTGAGGGAGGAAGGCCACAGCTCAGTGGTAGAGCACCTGCTTTGCATGCATACATATCTAGGCAGGCGGGCAAGCTCCGAAAATGCTAGTAGCATTTGCAAACTTTTTAAATAATTCCTATGAAATGATTCCTCTGGAGGAGCCACATGCATATTCATCCTTCCACTGTAGCTGTGGTTATTTGGGTTGGAATCTATGACAGGCAACACAATCCCATGCATGGTTACTTGGAAGTAAGTCTCATGGTGTTAAATGGGGCTTACTACCTAATAAATGCCTACTTATTGCTTGATGTCCCATGGTAGCTTTGTATGATAAATATGATCTGATAGGTCTGCAAAATTCGGTTACCTAATTACAAATGCTGCTGCTGCTAGTTTCTTTCTCTTTTTTTGGGGGGGGGAATGTAAGAACCATTCATGAGAAATTGGTTTTCTAATGTTTCTTGATAATTAACCCCATGTGCCAGGCAGCGATGTGTTTTTTTTTGGGGGGGGGGAAGGGTGTTGAGAGGGAACTGATTTGGAACATTTTCTGGAAAATTTACCAAGGAGGAAAAGGTTCCATGCAAATTAATTCACATTGGGGGAAAAAATATGATGCCCTAGACAGAGATCTAATTTAGCATGTTTATTTTACTTTTATTTCGTTAACAAAGGTAGAAACTAACCTTGCTTCATACTGCATCTGCAGTTGGCGTCTATTCAACATTACTAATGAATTTACAAAAAGAAAATTTCCCACAGAAAAATAAAGCATTGGAGAAAGTTCCAGAAAATTGTCTGTTATTGGGGGGGGGATCTGCTTCACTTCACTGGTGCCAAATTTCTTCCTGCTTTTTTGAGATGCCTATGGAAAGACTTTAGGACAGTGTTTACCTCATTTTCAAGCCATTTCTCCTTGCATTGTTGGGCAAAGCATGAGCAGATGGTCCAGCACTGAGATAATTCTTCTTCAAGGACTTATTCAACAACAACCCCATGTGACTTAATTACAAATCTGAATGCTATTAACATTGGGATTTTATTCCTTTTTTAGATTTCTCATGCATAAGGCATACAATCTGAGTAAAGGTTGGTGTTGGGCCTATGTCTGTTTGAGTGTTTAATTATTACTGTTTCAAAACACATCTTAAAGCAAGCCCCATTCAGGCATCATGTGAGATGCTGATTCTACCCCCACTGTTGGAAGCGTGAGGCCAACTTAATATGCATAGCCTTGATTCTTCCCTTCAGACATTTCCCCAACACATGGGCAGCATTGAGAAGGGGCTGGGAGGAAACTACTGTAATGTTAAAACCTCACAGCCACTTTCAAGGTGTTTTGCCCCTTAACGTGAGTCGTGCATGAGGAGGGCTACAAATACTGCTTCAATTCAAGGCAACAAGGAATGGAAAAGTAAAATCCATACAGCTCATAAGAGGCTTTCAAATTATTTATTATGATTATTTATTCATATTCTGGCTTGATGCCTTGACTTCTTGTGGTTTGTACAAACCACCATTTCCCAAGTCTGGCCACAACAGAGGAACTGTGGTTTAGAACAAATCAGGAGTGGAAGCTTTAGATCTCACCTTCTTGTGTGTGAAAGGGAGAGGGGAGAGCAAGGCTCATGTTTGTGAGAGTCAATAATGTTTTTTGTTAGTACATCTGACCCGAGCCTTTGTAATTTATAAGGGGGTTGTATTCAGCATTAGTCCTACTCAGAGTAGACCACTGAAATGAGCGGACACGGCTCCCTTATTACTTTCATTGGGTCTGCTCCGAGTTGAGCTTAATTGGATGCAACCCTAAAACATTGCTTTACTCCACAAGCTTTAATTAAATTGTACATATGACATTTACTTGGATGGAGTCAGACTCTCGATCCATTTGGTCCATCTCTGTTTACCCTGTCCGGGAGCAGTGGAGAATTTACCCATCCATGCTACTTGAGAGCCTTCTCTCTTTGGGTGCCAAGAATTGAAACTAGAACCTTCTGGTGACAAAGAACGAGCTCATCGGCTGAGCTGTGAATCCTCCCCAAAGTATGTCAGTCATATAGCGTGCCAGAGTATTGAGATGGCCACTTGGGTGCAAATTGTATTTTGACATTGCAAAGGCAAAGATGGGTGGAATTCAACATCACGCTGTGGTAAATGTTCCACCGGTGCAAGCATTGCAGCTTGCCAGACAGAAGAATCCCCCCCCCTCCTCCCACACATGCTGTTCTGAGTGTTCTTCCAACCCCTTCCCTGAATCAATTTTTGGGATACTGAGGGATATGGGAGGGGGAGGGGGAGGAGAAGTGAGGAAAACCCCATTGCACAAGCAGAAGCCCTAGCACTGATGGGACTCTTTAGGACAGGTGAATCCTGCCCATCAAATCTACACTGGAATTGATAATTTGTTGTTTAAAACAAGCCCACACTGCCTACAAATGCCACAGGGTCTGTGGATGATCCATATCCTTCTATTAAATGGATTAAAATTTAAGTTCCCCCGCCCCGAAGGTGTTCTATTAATTTAACTCTGAGAAACAATGTTGAGTAGGGCTGGGGAAGGATGATGTGGATTCTTCCTTTAAATATGAACAGTATCTTTTCTTTCTCGGGCCCTATGTCTTCCTTGGCCTATCTTCTTTGAAATGAACAGACATTTCATACAGCTCGGATCCATTTGTGTGGCAATGTCCCCCCCCCCCCCCGTGAGAATAAGACATAAGACACAAATAATAGATTTTAAGTGGGAGAATAAGGCCACAACTCTATTGGTTACGGATGTTGAGCGGTATTGGCTTAGGCATTGGAACCTAACCGACTATATCTGACACCAACCCGTGTGTTGGAGTCTGGGAGAAATTAGCCACTAGAAAGGAGCCCAGTGATGTACATCTACCGGAACTCCTCCTGTGACCACCGTTGGGGCGTGCCTTACGCCACTGACCTCTCCAGATTCAGGACAAAGCTCCGCCCCCGGAAACCTTTAACGGAATACTTCTCCATTTGCTGGGCAGGTGATGACGTAACCTGCCCCCCTCTTCTTTTTATGCAAATTTCCAATGCCTACCGCCACTCGAGCCCGAGCAGGGGCATAGAGGCCGAGTTCCCGCCTCCGGGCAGTTTTAAAGGAGACAAGCCCCGCCCCCAGCCAACCTCATTGGTCGGCCTGGGGTTGATGGAGGCGGGAACGGCCACTTGCGAAGGAGCTGACCTCTCAGCCCCCATCGCGAGAGTTTGGTTGGGCCTGCCCACAACACCACCTCCGTCGCAGGCGCAGAAGTGGTTTTGTGGGACTTTGGGCAGTGGCAAGTGACTTACACACCATACATTTCAAAACACTCCCCCCTTCCTGAATCCTGGAAACTGTAGTTCATAGCTCTGTGAGGAGTAAACTACAGTTCCCAGGATTCTCCAGGAGACAAATGTGCTTGAAATGGTGTGTACATAGCCTTATTTAGCTTTTTCTTTTAAAAAAGGTGTAAACTTGAAACATAGAACTGCATTTCTTTCACACTGCACAACTGTATTTAAGATTATAACCTTTAAGGATGAGTAACATTGCCTTCATTTAGAAAACAAATTGTTACAGCACTTTAAAATGTAAGTACCTTTTATTCAGAATCATTCATTATGCAGGTATCCTTTGTGTGTTAAGAGTCACAGCTGCTAGCTGTTGCTGGAGGAGGGGAGGGACTATTCCCACGTGCCCCAAGGAAACTACAGCAGAGATTGTTTTTTAAGGAACTGATAAAGAAAGAGCAGGATAATCTGAGCTATAAGTAATCCTGTGATGCTGTTGGCATATGAGGTATATTTAAAATACATATATTTAATACACAACTCCAGCAAGAATCCTGAGGAATAGCCTAAGTTTTGGGGCAGTCTACTACATTTATAGCCTTCCTTTCCTTCAGGGAGCTCAAGGCTGTGTAGATGGTTCTTTCTTCCCAAGATGGTTCTTTCTTTTATTCTCACTAACCATGTGATGTAGGGTAGGCTGCGACTGCTCCAGGGTTACCCAGTGAGCTTCATGGCTGAATGGGGTTTTGAACACTCTAGTACAACATTGTAACCACTGCAACACCATGACTCCCATTACTCTTTGTCGTCACACCCTTTTCCCACATTATGTTCCTAGGGCAACACCATTCTCAGCAGCAATCCTGATATCTGATGAGTTGAACCCCCTGCATTACAGCGAGTTGGACTATATGACCGGGGGGGGGCACCTTCCAACTCTAAAATTCTTTAATTCTATGAACCATCAATGCCTCTCCAACCTGCATGCATTTCCATGGTTTTCCAGGGCCAACCATTGGTTGCCTTCATCATAGCAAGTGGCATCAGAATGCCGAGAATGATGCAAGAAGCTGATTTCACCACAATAGGAAGCAGTACACAAGGCAAATGTCCAAGTGATGGAATGCGTATCAGGTCATTGCCCTTCTTTGTCACCAGAATCCATAGGGTGGCTGATGGAATTGTGTGTTGACTCTTAATACAGCCAATTTCTAGGAAAATTGGGGAAAACGTATTTTAGCCTGTTCTCAAAGCTCTCCATATTGCTTGTGTTTGGAGTTGCCTGTAGGTAATGATTTATTTACTACTGTGCTCAAATGTACTTGCATGTTCCAATGCATAATGAAACTAGGCAAGGGAGATGTCTAATGAGAGATTTTCCATTTCCTTCAAATCACATTACAGCCAGCTGTAGGCTCCAGTTACTTGATTCTCAAAGGAGCCAATCTTAAACCAACTGTGACTCATCTAGAATTAGGAGAATCCTGAATTTGGCTAGATTAGACTATCATTCTCATGTTCCATATTAGGTTTGCTACAACTCTCAACTTGTAGTGATGACATGGTTATTTCACTGGTTACAGGAGAGTAATCACTCAGACTCTGGTCAGGGAGCATCATTTGGAACTGTATCCACAGGTCTGTTTTCTTTAATGAATGCTAAGTCTTACAATTTTTAAACACAGCTTATACTTTTCTATTGTCTTCTAAAACTCCATGTCTGTAAGACATAATCCACCTAGTTTATGGCCTGGTTTAGATGTAATGGGAAACCTTAGCTTCCCAAAAAGTGAAACATGAGCTGAGGCTTATGGGTCCCCCTCCCTTTTGTTTTAGTGCCAGAGGAGGAGCTAAAAAGTGGAAGATTTCACATTTAAACTAACCACAGTTCCTTGTGATAGATGAACTTGGAAAAAAAACCTGTGGTTTGTTTAAACTCTAGATAGTGAAAACAAACCAGGATCTATAAGGACAAGAAATTTGCTTTTAAAATAATAGTGGCAACAACAAAGTGGTATCTGGATGTTGAATTTTGTGCCTCCTCCTACTACTACAACATTACTTGTACCCCTTCCATCTGACTGGGTTGCTCCAGCCACTCTGGGTATAGTTATAGTTTTGATTTTATGTCAGATGAGTTTGTTGACAGAGGACGTAACTCTCAGGAATACATATTGGGTAAGACCCATTGGAAAGAAAGGGTATTACCAAGAGCCATTGAGTGATGCCTGTTCATTTCATTGAGAATTGCACAGGAAATGTTTCATGACAGCAATAGGAACATGTACTAGCAGCCTAGTTATAAAGCTATTTGTTGAGAGGTAAGCCATAGTGAGATTCACTGAGTTCAGAAGTATGCTTGAGATAAAAGCTTAAAGCTGCATTGCCATGCACACTCACCAATGAACTTAGTGGATTTACTTTTGAGTAAACAGGCATAGGCTCAGGCTGGACATGTACTAAATAACACGAACCCTATTGGGGTGTAATTCTCTATAGCCACTGGCCCTGCCCTTGCCATTACATCCCCATCAGTTCCATCCTCCCCACTGACTACCGTGTGTGTTTGGTAGTTGCCTGTAGGGTGCAGCCTCTATGCATTTGGCTCCCCCTGTGATTTAGAATTGCACTCATGTTCTGAATTTTTGGGGAAACCCTATGTGTACAGAACAGACTCGCCATTACAGGTATGCCCCAAACTGTGGGCCCATAATAAGGAGAGCCAGGGCCAGTGAGTGTAGACCCCTCTCTTCCACTTCACCTGATTGTCATTGCACAGATGGAATGCCTGAATAGGGCTATGGTAACTGAATGAGCATATTGTAACTGGCAGTGCTTCTCAAGTTTTCCCTGGAGCAATACTAAACATGGCTTAGATATTATGATGGTTGGGTTGGGGGCTTGGGGACTAAAGTTCAGTAGTAATACAGCTCCACCCACCAAGCCCATTTTCATTTTTCACCTGTACAGCTAGTCCATAAATCCCCTGCAGCACTTAACTGTCATAATGTAATAAGTGCTGAATTTTATATGATTTTTGGTAATGTTTAATAGTTTGTCCTTTGCTGAAAAATTGCTACAATAAATCAGTATGAGTTCCAGTCTAGATTTCAATCTTTTAAGCCATCGAGTTTTCATTATTTCTCTAGACACAGAAATGTGCAGTCTAATGGATGCATGTGACGGAGGTGGACTGATCCTACATTTAATCAGCGATGGTTTATATACACAAAACCGTTTTACATTAAAAGCATCCGTGTTCTGGTTAGAGAAGGCAGCTGAGTCACTACTGAGTTCAGGAACATTTCTTGAAGCACTTTTTCATATATGATTAATCCCAGGATAATCCCACCAGCCCTTGTTGAAATGTTGTTGTTGTTGTTGTTGATGTACTAGAAAATGTGTCTCTCCTCCCCAAGAAGTGCTCCATAGTATCAGGTTCTTTCCGTGTTTCCCTCTTGCCATTCTGCCTGACGTACTTCTAACGGCTGTCACTCCACCTTGGGAAGGGCTGTGGCTCAGTGGAAGAGCACATGCTTTAGATGCAAAGGTCCCAAATTCAATCTAATCCCCCACATCTCCAAGCAGGGCTGGGAATGACCAAAACCCTGCAGAGTTACTGTCTGTCACTATAGACAATACTTAGCTAGATGAACCCAAAGCCTGACTTGGTATGGAGGTATCTTCCTATGCCCATCTTCAGAATGGGATGAAACGAGATGTGTTGCCATATTTCACACACGACAGGATGCAAAACACACATATGCATCTATCTGTGTGCTGGTTACTACTTTTAATAAGGAAAAAAACAATTGAGGGGGATGATTTTTCAATAGACAAGTATTGAGGGGGGGTGCTTAGCCCCTTCACCAATTTTCAAGTCCCCTCTCAATTTTCTTTCCTCTTTCCGCATATGTATTTGGAAAGTTAAAAAGCATGTCCGAAACCCTGTTGTGGGAAGGGAAATGCAATGGGAAAATGGCAAGCAGGGAAATGCTTAAGTACCTCCCTACTTCCACTTTGCCACTGAAAAGCACTCTGCTGTGAAGCTGCTTTTCCCAATGAAAAGAGGGTGTGGGGATATAAAGCATAGGCATGTAACATCTTGGTAAGTCTAAACATAGTCTTAACTTCCTATGCTTTGCATTCATTACTTGGAAGCATTACCTGGATTTCAGTACAGTCATACCTTGTGTTGTGTTACGTTCATGTTGTGTCTTTTTGGCTTGCGAACGCGGCAAACCTGGAAGTGTATACTTCCGGGTTTCGCCGCATGTGTGCGTGCAGAAACGTTCTGCGTGCTTCACATGCGCAGAAACGCTCTCTCGCGCTCCACGCTTGCACAGAAGCGCCACTCTAGTTGTGGACTTTTCGGGGTGCGAACGGCACCCCAGAACGGATTGTGTCTGCAACTAGAGGTACCACTGTATAGCTTCCTTCCAACCCTTTGGAGGTAGTAGCATCACAGATAGTTTTAAAGTACCTCTACTTACAAATTTAATGTGTTCCGAATGCACATTCGTAAATTGAAAAAAAATGTAAGTCGAATCCCATAGGAATGCATTGGGAGAAAAAATTTGTAAGTCGAAGCAACCCTATCTAAAAATTCGTAAGTCGAAAAAATCCTATCTAAACCGCATCCAAGATGGCGGACGGAGCTCCGTTCGTAAGTAGAAACATTTGTAAGTCGAATCATTCGTAAGTCGAGGTACCACTGTATTTTCTAGATTGCCAAGAGAAACCTGGGCTTTGCTTAAGAGCTGAGATGAAGCCAATCAAACTGATGTTACATATCTTTGAATTAATACGGAACATGAACTAAGAGTTAACCGTGTTAGATTACTTTCTGGCATTTTCTCCATACTCAACACCTCCCCCTCCCCCGATCAGAACATCCCCAAACAAATCCCATTCTTCTTTTTGCATCTGTGTGGACCTCACATTACAGCCAACCACAATTTTGCATGCGTTCAAAGCACTTGTGACTGTGCACACACGCATCACTGTGAACCCAGAAGTAGCAGGAAAAGGGGGCAGGATGGGGTAGGCCAAGCTTATATGCGCTTTACCATTGTTGCACGATTACCCCTATGGAAATCAGGAGGTGCCCATATAATGAAAATGCAGATTTTGTAGGAAGCCATTACTAGCCATAAATATTCTGCAAGAAACACTAATCCACATTTAAGACACAAAAGTTAACCCGGCAGACTGCTGATTGGCCATATTCCAGGAGCATTGCTATCAATTTGTAATGCAAATAATAACAATACCATCCTGGATCAAAAACACTTTGCAGATCACAACAGCAAGCATGCTTTGAAAGTGGAGAAATCTTATTCACTAACTGGTGTGTGTGTATGTCTATATTGTTGCTAGTAGGTCAGCTGTTAATCAACTAGCTATGGAGCACCCATCAGGAATATGCATATTGCTAAGTTTTTTGTTTGTGGCTGTTTTCCCTACCTGGTATTGTGAAAAATTGCCAAGCACCCTATAGGGCACAATAGGTGGCTGGTGAGTTGTGTTTGTCAAGGCAAGCTGTGTAAGCTTAAATCAGTTGTACAGACCTGCACTGGATTTAGGCCTAGCTTTTGCAGTTACAGTGGTACCTCGGTTTGCGACTGCAATCCATTCCGCGGAGGCGTTCGCTTGCCGAAGGCATGCTTCTGTGCATGCTGCACAGATCGCTTCTGCGCATCCGACGCCGTGGAACCCGGATGTAAACACTTCCGGGTCTGTGGCGTTTGCTCGCCGAAGCGTTCGTAAACGGAGGTGGTCGTAAACCGAGTTTCCACTGTATCAGAATTCCTTGAAGATGGCAGCAATTAATCTCTTCTAGGAAAAGTGGTATATGGTGGTTCATCCTGTTCTTTGATTTATGTTTTCCTATTCTTCCTTTCTCGCCCAGCCTCAATTATCTCAGTTGCTGAGAGGCTAGGGGTAGGGGCTGCAAAAGCCTTCAAATCTGAATTGCAAACTGTGGACATTATTTGATTATGTCATTACATATGTATATTTTTAGATGATGGCTGCCAGGCTCTGCCACTCCAGATATACTGCCCCCATCCTCTAATAAAAGCATTGGAAGAACACAGAATGACAGATACCCTGCTCAGAAAGCTTTCAGTCCCTGTTCAAAGAGCTTAAATATCAGAATGGCAGTTCTTTAGGAGAGATGCTCAATACCCAGATATGGCTACTAGCTCAGCTAAATCCAACCTGCCTCAATTTTGTGAATGCACAGCGCTCGAATTCTGTTGCAAAACCAAAGGATTGGTTTTGGGACCTGTGCTTTTTAACTTCTTCATAAATGGTCTAGAGACAGGGGTGAGCAAGGTTTGCCGATGAAACCAATCTGCTCAGGGTCATTAAAACAAAAAGAGATTGTAATGAGTTGCAAAAGGACACCTCCCAACTATATTTGCAATACTGTGTACAGCTATGGTTTCCTTACCTCCAAAGGGATATTGTAAAATTGAAAAAAGTTCAGAACAACATAAACAAAATGTCCAAGGGTGTGAAATGCCTCCCTTGTAAGGAAATGGTACAACATTTGGGGCTTGTTAGTTTAGAGAAAAGGCAAGTAAGAGGCAACATGGCGAAAGTGTATAAAAGTATGGATGACAAGGAGTGAGTGGATGGGGAAAAGTTTTTCTCCCTCTCTCATGAATTGGAACTTGTGGACATCCAATGAAGCTGAATGTTGGAAGATTCGGGACAGATAAAAGAAAGTACTTCTTCCAACAGTGCTTAATTAAACAATGGCATTCTCTCCCACAAGAGGCAGTAATGGCCAACTTGAATGGCTTCAAAAGAGGATTGGCAGATTACCGTAATAGAGGATAAGTCTATCAATGATTATATTTTGAAAGTTTCTGGAAACTGCAAGAGGGGAGAGTGATGTTTCACTCAGTTCCTGCTTGCAGGCTTCCCAAGGGTATCTGACTGGCCGCTGTGAGAAGAGGACACTGGACTAGACGGGCCACTTTCCTGATCCAGTCAAGGTATTTTTATGTTCTTATGACCAGATGCCTATGGAAAGCCGAAGTAAGACCTGAGAGCAACAGCCCTCTCCCTACCTGTGCTCCCTAGCAGCCAGTATTCAAATATACTGCCTGTGGTGGAGGAGGTGGAATCTAGCCAGCCTCTTACTGGCTTATTGTCTCTTTTAAAGTATCTTTCTGCAATGTAGGCAGTATTATTTATTTATTTCAACAATTCATATACTGCTTAATCACCGTCATGTCTAAGCAGTAGTAAAGCCAGATAGCGTGTGACTGCACAGTCATGTGACCACCTCTAAAGGCAAAGGTAAAGGGACCCCTGACCATTAGGTCCAGTCGCGGACGACTCTAGGGTTGCAGCGCTCATCTTGCTTTACTGGCCAAGGGAGCCGGCATACTGCTTCCGGGTCATGTGGCCAGCATGACTAAGCTGCTTCTGGTGAACCAGAGAAGCACATGGAAACACTGTTTACCTTCCCGCCGGAGTGGTACCTATTTATCTACTTGCACTTCGACGTGCTTTCAAATTGCTAGGTTGGCAGGAGCAGGGACCAAGCAACGGGAGCTCACCCCGTCACAGGAATTCGAACCGGCGACCTTCTGATCAACAAGCCCTAGGTTCTGTGGTTTAACCCACAGTGCTACCCGTGTCCATGACCACCTCTACTTTTCTTCAGTGCTGGGTCATGATGGACTGTTTGATATGGCTGTGAGCAACATTTCAAATGCAAACTGGAGCAGGCTGAAAAGCTTTGCAGAGCTCAGAGACAGGTATGTTTGCAAAGCATATACAGTGGTGCCTCGACTTATGAAGTTAATCCGTTCCGAAGGCACCTTCGTAGGTCGAAAAATTCGTAAGTCGAAAGCGCCATTGGAAATGCGATTTCCCATAGGAATGCATTGAAAATGGAAAAATTTGTAAGTTGAAGCAACCCCATCTAAAAATTCATAAGTTGAAAAAACCCTATCTAAAACCACCGCGGTTTCCGTTCGGATGTCGAGGAATTCATAAGTGTGCGGCCATTTGCCCCATTCGTAAGTTGAAAAATTAGGTTGTTGAGTCGTTCGTAAGTTGAGGTACCACTGTAGTGGTTTTTGAAAAATCATACTAAATGTGTGTCCTTACATTTGTCTTGTGAAGCTTGTCTACTTTTGGTCCCCACTCTACACACACTTCTCACCTGTGGCTCCTAGAAGCTGTCAACAAGCGACAGCGGTCACATCCTGGGGACAGCTTTGACTGGCCAGCTAAACCCGGTATGGGTAGCTGATGCATCTCAAACCATAGGTGAGTTAAGGGCTTCCCCTGCATGCGAAGACAGGCTCCAGTGGATTGAGCAGATGAGACCAATAGTGGGTCCAATGGTCAAGAAGGTGGTTTCTGCATGTGCTGTAGAAGCAAGGGAGGGGAAGATGGGGATCACTGACCTGGGAAGGTAGCCCATCTAGGAGATGGAAAACTCTGATCCAAAATCTCCACTGCTTTGTGGGATATTTTTGGGAGAAGAAACAACTAAGCAACAAGCCCCAGAAAAATCTGGAGTAGAGTCCCTTTCTGCAACTCCTGCAGCCAAGCTGGTGCCAAATACATTGCTCTGCTTTCCATTGGACCACATCAGTGGGGCTGAGAGGGAGGTCTTCTCATCTGGGCAGCCCAGGACCTCAATGCACACTGCTCAGGCTTCCGCCCTGGGGAGATCACTTTGGTGCTGCTAAAGCAGTGGTTTGACTCTCCCCACCAGGGGGCACACTGCATTTTCTCTTGAGACAGACGGATGCAAATGTATCCATTTGAGGTCACGTCCCCATGGGCAGTTTCTTCAACTTAGCACAGTCTTAATGCACAACTTCTGACAGTTCCGATTTATCTGGCATAGTCCATATTTTCTCGTATCCACCCAGAAAAATATGGGTGGCACTAGGTATATGGTATAGGCACTGGGTGGCACTGGGCTTATAGCAGGGCCACCAACTAATGGAATTCGTTGACCAGGGAGAGAAGGGAAGAGAAGAAACTGCTTGGTTTGGCAGATTGTGTTTGTTTTCAACCCATCCTCCTCTATGGGTGTGTGTGGTTGTTCTCTCTGAATGTCTTGTTCTTTTTTCCTCCCCCTCTGGGGGTGACTGTGTTTGCTTCCCCCCTCCTATTTGGCGGATGGTTGTTTCTTTTGCTTTCCCTCCTCTTCCCTCTCTGTGGAGTCTGTTTGTTCATTTTCTCCCTCCTCCAGGCCAGCCTCCCTCCCAGCACCTGAGAAATACATACACACAGGCTGTGTACACAGTCCCTGTTTACTCTGCATCCTGTGTGTACCTACCACTGGTTTGGGAAGCAGTATACGCACATGGTAGGCGCAATCCATATCTGAGGATATGTACACAGCAGCTTAAAATGCAGTGAGGTCATTTCTCCCTCACTATGTTTCAAGTTTTTATTTTATTTTATTACTTAGACCTGCACATCAGAGAGGGGGAGACAATGTCTTCACCTGATGCACATTACCAGATTTGTTTTCCTCTACCAAACTGAATCTGTCATCTGCGCGAGTGCCATGGCTGCCTGAACTGTACACACCTTAACTTAACGGTGAGATACTTTTTCAAATCAGGTGGAAGCTGGTTTCAGAGAAATCACATCAAACATCAGAATTACTCAAGGAACCACAAGTTGAATATGAATTGTTGCTAGTGTCTTGTGCATTCACCTTCAAACCTCAGCAGTGTGTGTGCACTGGGTCTGGTGTCAATGGTAATGTGTACACAGACTACTATGTAACTTCCCTGTAGTTTCATATGAAATACAGTATTCTGATGCATTGCCCCCCCAAACCAGCTTCAGTTGGGTAAAACAATGGCCAAGATGCGTTTTTACGCCAGTAATGTGTACACAGCATTTGTGTGAGCACATAATTTGCAACAGGGCATGCTTCCTACAGTGCCCATCTTGTGACTGGTAGAGACTCCCTAGGGCAGCAATAATGTGGTCATGCACACAGCACTTTTTGAAAGTTCCAAATGTGCCCATAATTCCAGAAATGATGAGAACTTCTAGTCCAGACAGTATTGAGGTAGATGGGCCAATGGTTCCAATTACCGCATTCCAAGCTAACTTCCAAAGTGTCCAGCTTTTGTTGCATAAATATCAGTTTTACAGTTTTGTTATCTGAAGAAGTGTGCATGCACACGAAAGCTCATACCCAAATATAAACTTAGTTGGTCTTTAAGGTGCTACTGAAGGAATTTTTTTAGTTTTACATTCCCAAAACCATCTGCTTATATACATTATTTACACAATGGGCCTTGCGTGATTGGCTACTTCAGGGCTACACCTGTGGGCCAATTATATTGTGGATTGACTTCTGCCTGCAGCCTGATTGGCTGCTCCTACAGGCCAATCAGGTAGCAGATTCACTTCTGCCAGCCGCCTGATTGGCTGCTCCAGCAGGCCAATCAGGTTGCGGATTCACTTCCACCTGGAGTTGGATTGGGTAGCTCCCGCTGATTCTGAATCCTATTGTTCTAGGATTCAGCTCAGTACATAACACCCCTCCCCTCTAAGTTCCAGTCCTGCCCGGGAAGTTGCATTCGTAGTCCCCAAGGTCTGCTGGCCGCCTCCGTGTGCGTTGTGGCCTGGGGTGTTCCTTGGTCAGGGGTTCTGGTTCTGGCTCGTGTTCCGAGGCTGCTGGCTGTGCCGGGGCTGTCTGGTCTGGCGCCACTGAACCACTAGGTTGTGACTCTGGTTCCGGTGTCCTTCCAGCCTCGGGGCGCCCCTCTGTGCCTACTGCTTCTGCTTCCCCTGCCCACCCCTCTCGCTCTACAGGCCTCACTGCCCTGCTGTCCCCTTGGGACCCCTCTGTCCCGCTCTCCTCCTGGGTTCCTCCTGGGAATCGTCGCCGTAGCTGGTCGCAGTGGCGGCGCCAACATTGCCCCCCTTCCGTTAGTACCTCGTACGACACGGGACCGGTCACCTTGGTGACTGTGGCGGGTACCCATGCTGGGCCTGCCCCAAAATTCTTTGCATACACTGGGTCCTGGGCCACAAATGTCCGGGGGTTCCTGCCTTTCCCCACCACTACCTCATCCTGAGCTCTGTCGGGGTGAAGTCGGTCCAGTCTAGTTGCAAGGCGCCGGCCCATGAGTAGTTCAGCTGGGCTCCGGCCCGTCGTTGTGCTTGGGGTGCTGTGCTGTGCTAGAAGAAATGCGGCAAGGCGGTATTCCCAGTCCCCTTGTGTTATGCGGCGGAGGCTGTCCTTGGTGGTCCGCACCATGCGCTCCGCTTGGCCATTGGTGGCAGGGTGGAATGGTGCTGAGCGGATGTGGCGGATGGCGTTCTGCGCTGTGAAGGTCTGGAACTCCTCTGACGTGAATGCGGTTCCATTGTCCGAGACGAGGGTGTCAGGGAGCCCGTGGGTTGCAAACAGCTTACGTAGTACCCGGATGGCTGGCGCCGTAGAAGTGGACGGTACCAGTGCGACCTCCAGCCATTTGGTGTAGGAATCCACCACTATGAAGAATGTTTTTCCCTGGAAGGGGCCAGCGAAGTCCACGTGCAAGCGTGACCATGGATGTCGGGCGGACTCCCAGGGCTGGACTGGGGCCCTTGGGGGATCCGGGCGGGATTCTTGGCAGGTCTGGCAGTGTTGGACCCAGGCCTCTATCTCTCTGTCAATCCCCGGCCACCACACATAACTCCTGGCAAGGGCCTTCATCCTCACTACCCCTGGGTGTGTCTCGTGTAGGGCTGTGAGGACCCTTTTGCGGAGGGGCTGGGGAACAACGACCCTGCTTCCCCATAACAGGCACCCCTTGTGGGCCGACAGTTCATGTTTGCGGTTTGTGTAGCCAGCGAATTCTGGCCCGGGGCTGCTGCTGGGCCATCCTCGCCACACCCAGTCCAGGACCCGGGAGATGACCCTATCTTTTGTGGAATGGTGCGCAACTTCTTGTGCCTGAATGGGTCGGTCGGGAAGCAGCTCCAGGGTCATAACCTCTTGCGCAGGCGCTGGGTCGGGGCCTGTTTCTGGTAGTGGTAGCCTGCTGAGTGCGTCTGCGTGGCCCATCGCCTTCCCAGGGCGGTGGATTAGTGCATACTGGTAGCCGGCAAGGAAAATTGACCACCTGAGGACACGTGGAGACAACACTTGGGGGGTCTGCTTCTCGGGGGCAAACAGGCCAAGCAACGGCTTGTGGTCAGTCACTATGGTAAAGGGCCGCCCGTACAAGAAATCATGGAATTTTTTTACGCCCTTCACGATTGCCAGACCCTCCTTGTCAATCTGTGAGTAGTTTCGTTCGGCTGCAGCAAGCGTCTGGGAGAAGTATGCCACCGGCACCTCTCTTCCATCCGGGAGTTGGTGTCCCAGGACAGCGCCGATGCCATAGGGAGAGGCGTCGCATGCCAGCACCACTGGCAGCCTCTCGTCGAAGTGTGCCAAGACCGAGTTCGAGACGAGCAAGTCCTTGACTGCCTGGAATGCGGCCCTTTGTCGCTGGCCCCACACCCAAGGGGCCCTTTTATCTAGGAGTCTGTGTAGGGGCTCCGCTACCGCTGCCTTATGGGGAAGGAAGGCATGGTAAAAGTTCAATAGTCCCAAGAATGACTGAAGTTCGGGCTTGCTCTTGGGCGCTGGGGCCTCACAAATGGCCCGTACCTTGTCACCGGTTGGATGGACCCCTTCTGCGTCCACCTTAAATCCCAGAAAGTCCACCTGCGGCACTCCCAGTAAACACTTTTCCCGCTTCACCTTGAGGCCCGCCGTCTGGAAACGGTACAGGACGGAGCGGAGGCGGTCCTCAAATTCCTCTGGTGTGGGCCCGGCGATCAGTACATCATCGAAGAAGGGGGTGACGCCAGGAATCCCTTTAAGGAGAGAGTCCATTAGATTCTGGAATATGCCTGGTGCCACGCTAACGCCAAATTGCAGCCGCTTTACTCTGAATGCCCCTCTGTGCGTCACAATCGTCTGAGCCTCTGCTGTGGCTTCGTCCACAGGCAACTGTTGATACGCTTGGGCCAAGTCCAGTTTGCCAAAGATTTTTGACCCAGCCAGGGTGGCGAGGACATGGCTGACCACTGGCACTGGGTATGCATGGGCCGTGAGAGCCTTGCTTATGGTGCATTTGTAGTCTGCACAGATGCGGACCGAACCGTTAGGCTTGACGGGTGTGACAATTGGAGTTTCCCAGGGGGCGTTGGGCACCGGCTCCAGCACTCCTTGCTCCACGAGCCGGTCCAATTCCTCGTCTATGCGGGGTTTCAGGGCGAACGGGACCCGGCGGGCCTTGTGCCTGATGGGTCGTACAGCGGGGTCTAGCTGTAGGGCAATGGGGGGTCCTGTATATCGTCCCAATGCCCCATCGAAAACCCCTGGAAACTCTTTGCATATGGCGTCCACGTCCACTTGTAAGCTAGTGCGGTTCACCCCGGTAACGGCTAGCCCCAGAGGTCCAAACCATGCCAGTCCCAGTAAGCTAACGTAGGGGCCCTTAACTACCAGCAAGTCCAATTGTTGCTTTCGCCCTCGATATTGCACCCTGAAGGTCCCCACCCCCATTGTAGGGACCTTACGTTTCTGGAAGTCCCGGAGGGTGAATGGGGCCGGCCTTAGTTTGGGACCCCCATTAGGGCACAGTTCCCTTAATGTTCGGGCCGAGATTATGGATAGAGTTGAACCCGTGTCCAGCTCCATGCGGCATGGGGCTCCCTCTATCTGTACCTCTATATAAATTTTCTCTGTGCTGGGATGGGGCAACTGGAATACCTGGTAGTCCGTGATCTCCGTCGAGTTGCCTTGGTGCATGGTGCCGTGTGACCTGGGGCTCCTGGATCGGTCATCTGATGCTTGTCGACGGGTGAGTCGAGCCCGACACACCCGGGCGATGTGTCCCAATTTTCTGCACTGCCTGCACTCTGTGTTGCGGAAACGACAGGTCCTCCTCTCGTGGTTCTCCCCGCAGCTTGCACAGTTCCCTCCTTCTCGTCGAGGCTGCTGTGGTGTGTGTGCTGCTTGAGTGCGCCGCTGTACTCGGTGTACTTCCTCCCTGTCAGATTCGGATTCGTCGGTGAGGTCTTCGTGGTAGACCCTCGGTTGGGATGGCGGGGCCGGTCGTGCCTCTTGCGTTGACCTCTCGGCGGCTTCGGTTGCCAGGGCTTCCTCCAGAGCAATCTGGAACGTGAGGTCTTTTTTGGCGTAGAGGCGTCGTTGCAACATCTCGTCCCTCAGGCCACCGACGAGGCGGTCACGAAGCATGTTCTCCAACTCTGAGAAGTTGCATAACCGGGCGGCTTGGCGGAGGGAGGTCACAAACCCAGTTATGGTTTCCCCTGGGGCTTGCCGCTTTGCGTAGAAGGCATTTCGGCAAGCTACCACCGAGGGCTGTGGTGAAAAGTGCTCCTTCAGCCGTTCCATTATTGTTTTGTAAGAGACGGTAGCGACATCTCTAGGTGCAAGGAGAGCCCGGGCGATTTCAAACGTCTCCTCTCCACAGACGCTGAAGAATGTCGCCCTCTTCATGGCATCGTTGGTGACTTCTTTCGCTTGCAGGAGGAAGTTGAAACGGGCGGCGTACCCTTCCCAGTCTCCTGATGCTGGTTTGAATGGCAAGAAGCTGCTGTCGGTTGCCATTCTGGGTTCCTTGGGTCCTGGAGCTGAAGCCTGGATGCACGGTGCGATGCAGCGGTGCAGCAGGTGGCGGTGCTGCGGTGCAGTGCGTGGTGGCGGTCAGCTCAGCAGGATCCCATCCTCGTCGCCAGTGAAATATACTCGGAGTCGAGAGTGAATTTCATGCTCTTTATTCAGCTCATATTCATCAAGGAGAAGAAGAGAAGACGAATGGCTCTTTTCCCAAAACCATCTGCTTATATACATTATTTACACAATGGGCCTTGCGTGATTGGCTACTTCAGGGCTACACCTGTGGGCCAATTATATTGTGGATTGACTTCTGCCTGCAGCCTGATTGGCTGCTCCTACAGGCCAATCAGGTAGCAGATTCACTTCTGCCAGCCGCCTGATTGGCTGCTCCAGCAGGCCAATCAGGTTGCGGATTCACTTCCACCTGGAGTTGGATTGGGTAGCTCCCGCTGATTCTGAATCCTATTGTTCTAGGATTCAGCTCAGTACATAACACTCTACCAAACTGAATCTGTCATCTGCGCGAGTGCCATGGCTGCCTGAACTGTACACACCTTAACTTAACGGTGAGATACTTTTTCAAATCAGGTGGAAGCTGGTTTCAGAGAAATCACATCAAACATCAGAATTACTCAAGGAACCACAAGTTGAATATGAATTGTTGCTAGTGTCTTGTGCATTCACCTTCAAACCTCAGCAGTGTGTGTGCACTGGGTCTGGTGTCAATGGTAATGTGTACACAGACTACTATGTAACTTCCCTGTAGTTTCATATGAAATACAGTATTCTGATGCATTGCCCCCCCAAACCAGCTTCAGTTGGGTAAAACAATGGCCAAGATGCGTTTTTACGCCAGTAATGTGTACACAGCATTTGTGTGAGCACATAATTTGCAACAGGGCATGCTTCCTACAGTGCCCATCTTGTGACTGGTAGAGACTCCCTAGGGCAGCAATAATGTGGTCATGCACACAGCACTTTTTGAAAGTTCCAAATGTGCCCATAATTCCAGAAATGATGAGAACTTCTAGTCCAGACAGTATTGAGGTAGATGGGCCAATGGTTCCAATTACCGCATTCCAAGCTAACTTCCAAAGTGTCCAGCTTTTGTTGCATAAATATCAGTTTTACAGTTTTGTTATCTGAAGAAGTGTGCATGCACACGAAAGCTCATACCCAAATATAAACTTAGTTGGTCTTTAAGGTGCTACTGAAGGAATTTTTTTAGTTTTACAACACTTAAATAACAGTATAATGTCATTGATCTTTAAACTAGAAGTGACAGGGAGAGGTATGCATCCTTTCCTCGTTTTCTTTAAACCAAAAAGCAGCCTTAGGAGGCTGTATGTTTGAATACAGGGGTGACTGGGAAGAGACACGGCTTTAACTCTACTTTTTCTGGCCATTTTCCACCTCAGAATGCCCCATGATGCTTTTCTTTCCATGGGGGAAAGGTATGTGTTGTCTCCTCCACAGAGACAAAAGGTGAGAGTTAGGTGTGCATGTGAGGGAGAAAGAGAACCTAGCACAGAGCTACAATTCCCAGCACTGTTAACTAACTACAGTGCCCAGGATACTATGTGGGGTGGGGAATATGCTTCAAATGTATGGCATCTACACAACCGGAGATAAATAATTATGAGTGAGAAAATGGCCAGAGGGAAAAAGGCTCGGCTCTTCTGCTGCTCCCTCCAGTGCTCAAACTCCCAAGGCTGGTCTCTTAATTTTTAAAAAATGTCAGGGGAAAGATTCACACAGCTTCATGTCCTGTCTAGTTTCTCCAAATAAATGGTGATTCTTCCTCCAGCCACTGTGTCTATTCCAATTTGGAGTGCTGGGTGGAATGCAGCTTGGGTGGACCTAAGAGTGGACAGTATCTGCGACATCACTGAAGACAGAAAATGCCAGTGAGCACTTTTCAGTCGCTTGCCTTTTGTGAGCATTTAGTTATTAAGAGCTTCAGATTGAATGAATACAGATGAACAAGCCTCACATAAATCAGTATGAATTGCTGGAATGCAAATTGGTACAGATAAATATTAACAGTGTACTGCTCACACCAAACGATGATATACAGGAAGCTGTTTTCTAAAAAGGTCTCATCATTGTCTCCTTTTGCATTCTGATAAAGTTCGTGAGTTTGGACATATTTAAATTTATTATAAGAATTATTTCTAAACCACCAACTTTCAACATCATAAAATAAAAAATAATAAAATATAGAACTACTGACCACCGAGGAATCAAATTAATTCTTCAAAAATACATGACAAAACAAATAAATTTCCAGCAGGCAACGAAATATCAACATTGTAGGCGGCTGTTTGATTCCAATGAGAGCAGTGCTGCAAATTATTGGTGCCACTATGCTAAAAACCTTGGATGATGTAGAAACTAAACAAATATGAGATAACTGTGGAGCAGACAGGAGGACTTCTCTGGAAGATTGCAGTGATCTGTGTATAAGGGACAAGACAGTCTATCAGGTAACCTGGTCCTAAGCCATTTAGGGCTTCATACACAAAACATCAATACTTTGACCCTAGATTGGTAATGTACTGACGGTCAATGCAGAGATTTTAATACAGTATGCTGATACAGAGCTGATCCAGCTGAAAGCCAGGCCTCAGCAGTCTGCACTATCTGCAAATTTATGAACTTACCTCAAGGGTAACCCCACATAAAGCATGTTGCAGTAAGCAGTGTAGAGGTTACCAAGGCCTGCACCACTGTGACTAAGCAGCTACTCCTGTTGAGGAATGGCTGTAGGTGATGCACAAGCCAAAGCTGGGGGTGGGCAATGTTAGCCACTGAGGACACCCGTGCCTCCAGTAACTGGGGTGGTCTAAGGATGCTTCCAAGCTATGTACCTGCTCCTTCAGTTAGAGTGCAGCCTCATCAAAACAGGCAACCTGCAAACTTGGAAACCACTCACCACTAGGGCTTCTGTCTTACCAAGATGCAGATTCAGTCCAATGGCCCTCATCCAGTCCATAATTGACTCCAGACACTGGTCCAGGACTTTCACAGCCCCACTTGAATCAGGTGTTATAGAGAGGTAGAGCCGAGTGATATCAGCTTCCTGGCAATACCTTGTTCTAAGTCTTCTATGACTAAAAATAACTGCAGACGAGATAGTACGAATGCCAGAAGGCCAGCAGATAGTCTGAATGGTCCTGCAGGTAAGAACTGAAGAAGAGTGCCACCATTTCCCATCCCAGGTGGATACAATGGTTGATAGTATGAAACACCATTGAGCAGTCAAGTAACAGCAGGGTTACACTCTCTGTCCTTTTCCTGATAAAGTTCATCCATCAGGGGGACCTCAGCTCATTTGGTCCCAGAACCAGACTTAGACTGAAATGAGTCAAGTATCTTCCAATGATGCCTGTAGTTGTGCTACAATTACTCGCTCAATCACTTTGCTCAAGAAAGGTGTATTAGCAGGTGACTGGTAATTGACAAGCAGTTTGATCCAAAACAGTCCTTTGGAGCAGTTGTATAATAGCATTTTTTAAAGCCAGAAGCATAATTCTTCATAATAAGATATTCACTGTGCCCTGAACCCATGGTCAAACCTCCCCAGTTAGCCTTAATCAGCCAATATGGCCAGTAGTGAAGAGACTATGTGGACAGACAAATGTTAGCAAGCACCTTGTCAATGGACCACATCAACCCAAACAAATCCCATAAAACTCTGTTAGAATACTGCCTGAATACTGACACCTTATCTGCACTTACTAGAATAGCAGCATCAGGGTCATTACAAAGTTGAGCGATTTTACTCACAAAGTGCGCTGCAAAGCTTTCACCGTGGGCAACCAAAAGATCTAGTGCTGCATTGACTGAGCAGATGTCAAAAAACCTGAGACAACCTTAAAAAGCTAGGCTGGACAGCTACATGAGGATCCAATGATGGCTGTACAGGCTCCCCCATGTCAGGGTGCTCAGGAGCTATCATGTCAGTAGTCTGCTTCATCTCCCCATTCCATAGCAAGACTAGAGTTTCAACAGGATCACCAGCTGTATCCACCAGAAGGACCCCCCAGAGCTTCAGGAGTCCACTTGATTTCATCAGTGGCTGAGGGAGGGCCATCCAAATAGGCCCCCATTCTCTCAAGGGGTTGGAAGTAGAGGCTTAAAATCTGTAATTCTAAATTCTACCATGAAATGGTTTGAGCATGACAACCCCCATATTCAGATTACTTTCAGTACCTTGGACAGAGACCACATTGAGGGGATAACCTGCTCTGTGGGTGATATATAACTCCCTTGCCATGTTAGTGCAAGGATTTCCACCTGTGCAAGACACTTCCTGCTTTCTCTTCCTCCTTCTGCATCCCATGCCCTCCCCAAATCTGCTCCAGAGGGTGGGGGTGGGGCGGAAACTCAGAACAGAAGGGGAGAAATCCCACCATGCAAGTGGAAATCCTTGCACTAACAGGAGGCTTACTTAGCACTACATTGGATACAATCCATTGCTCCTGTTGCTGTTCTTGCACTGGACTGATTGACCCACTGCCTTACCCCTCACTGGCAGCAACACCGGCACTGACCCACTGATCACTACTGGCAACAATAAGGCTTCTTACTTTTTCCATGCAATGAACTCACCATTTTATGGACATTTTTTCTCACTCCACCTCAGTGACCCTTTGTTTATGTAATCCTTTCTAGGGCATGTCCTTCCTATATTAGCATTAGAGTGATTTTTTTATTTATTAAAAAAAGCAGATAAGATGTTGCTTATCCTGTCTCCTGCTAAAGGTACCCCTTCTTGCACTGGTGTAGGGGTGGGTTATTTCGTCACTGGTGGAGGAACAGAGCTGGTGCTAGTAAAACATCAAATACCAAATCCTTTTGTTTTCCATCATCTGGAAAGGCTCAAATATCTCTCACATTCCCTACCCCTAGGGCCTTGCGGTGACTTTTAAAGTGTTTTAGTTAGCCATTTGAGAGATCTCTGCAGATTTGTGCCAAAAATAAATAAAAGCAGAGCCTCAGGAATAAACATGACGAAGAAAAGTAGAACTATGTAGGCTGTCACAACACACAGCTCACTTCAATCTTCCACTCGCCGAGTTGTTACCCTCATCTGCCTTTAGGTTCTTTCCTTCTCAAGAGGGAATATTTCACTTATCCTGACAGCAGCCCCTGAAGTCTGGCATTCCGTTTCTCCACATGATGTTCGGACTGTGGCCTCTCATGGAGAAAGCTACCATACATTCACTGATGTACACAGACTGCTTTCATCTAACTGTTTTGTTGTTATATAAATACCAATAACACTCAGGGTAATAAGGTGGCCTACATGGGAATGAACTACTAAGTAGAACATTCTGGAATGTTTTAAATCTGACCAGGAAGCAGCTCCAGATGCTCATGACCACAGTGCAGGTGACATCACATGTACAGTGAACACATTGAAAGGAGGAGTTTGGGATTGCAACCTCTGACACCATTCCTGAACTCCAGTCATTCATAAGAACTTCTGAACAGCACGGGACACTTCCACACACACACCAACACACAACAATTGTTGCTGTTACGAGAAGTACAGAAGAGACAGAAAGAATGTGAAAGTTGTATTCATTCAGTAAAGAAGAAGAAGAAGAAGAAGAAGAAGAAGAAGAAGAAGAAGAAGAAGAAGAAGAAGAAGAAGACACACATGGTAATGATGTGTGTGTGAGGAGATGATAAATAAATATGCAGAGAGGACCAAACAACAAGTGCAATGGATTTTTGTTCTGCTCACTAACAATTCATAATGTTAAAGTATTCAAACATTGTGTGTTTATGACACAATGGTGGTGTTCCATTCAAAAACAAAAAAGGAAAAGAAAAAAAGACTCCTGTCATTGAGTCAGTCCTGTCCTGGGACTCACCTGTAGGGTGACCATTTATGCCAGTGATGGCCAGACGTGGCCCTCCAGCTGTTGTTGGACTACAACTGCCACCATCCCTAGCTAACAGGTCAGGGATGATGGGAACTGTAGTCCCAAAATAGCTGGAGGGCTGAGTTTGGCCATCACTGACTTATGCATCACTTTTCCATGGGAAATCATATATATATATATATATATATAGAGAGAGAGAGAGAGAGAGAGAGAGAGAGTGTTAGAGTTTGATAGATGTACTCTGAATAAAACATAATTGAATACCACCTACTATGTATAGGTGCAAATTAAGAAATAATTGCTACAATTAAAATAGAAATAGAATGTACATCTCACAAAAGTGGGGAAGTCTGTCACCAGGTGACCTGTGTGCCTTCTCAGTCTATCCAGCTGTTAAAAGTATTGATGGGTAACCCTTTGTCCTGCTCTCCTTTCTTATCAGCCCAGATGTGGCCCAGACGACTCCTTAAAGAAAGTGCTCGTTCAAATATAGAACTATCATTACTTGAAGGAATACAGCAGCATTCAGTGGCACCCGGAAAGTCTTTTTGGAAGGTTTTTGGGGGACACCTCTAAAACAATTTTTCAGGGGTGCATGAAGGGCTGCAGGGACAAGGGGAAAACTGATCAAAGTCCCCCCCCCCGCCCATCCCTGTTAGTGGACTCTTCCCACTATATCAAATGCCCTAGTGCTTATGCAAGGGAACTAACTGGATGCAACCTTAAGAGGCTTGCTTTGATCTTTTGAGCCAGTTCTTGCTCAAAAAGCCAGCTAGAGGTTGTGTTAGAGAGACATTTCTGGCCATAGGTCAGCCAGGTTTTTTGGCCACACATTGGTTTGCAAAGGAGCTGAGCTGTGCGGCAAAATGGTTTTTCATTTGATCTAGTAAATTCTGCACTCAGGTAGTTTAATTGCTGAGAGTATTGCTTAGGGAAATCCAGTGGCGACCAAAACGCAGGCAAAGTCAGAAGATCAGAGTATGTACATGTTTGCGTGCTTAGAGTAAAGTACCTTGTTAATCCAGAGCCCTGGGGAGATGAGCAATTCAAATAGCTCAGAAATTGGCTAATGCTGCTTCAGTTTGGGGATTTATCTGCTGCTGTCTTTTGAAATAATTTGAAATGATTAGGGGCTGCACCCCTGGTTGTCTTGCTCACCAAACCCACTTACTCACCAGCCCCACCAGCCCCTACTCCCTTGCCAACCCCCTTCCCTTTACAGCTTACATCCCAAAAAACCCTTCCCCTCACAGCTTGCCCAAACTAACCCTCTCTTTACATCTCACCAGCCCCTCTCTTTCCCTCTGCACCTTGCCACTTGGATGGCGAATAAATGGAATAAAATATTTTCTCTTATTCATCCCCCCCCCCAACCTACAATTGCTGCTGTGGGAAGGAGAGAGAGAGATCTTCCTTCTCTCTTCTGAGGCTGCAGCAGAGGCAGATTGAGGGTCGCATAGCCGGTTCCGCCTCACTGAGCCTCGGGGGCACCGCAAGACATTGCAGCTATGACATAGTGAAATGAGCAGAAAGGAAGGTGAGCGGGAGACACCAAATTTGGGGCTTCCGCAGGCGCCACTGAAATTTGAAGGTCCAAAGTCTATCCCTGGCTGCAAGCTATTCCAGATGGTGTGGATCACATTCCAGAAGAATACCAATAGTTCTAAAGCCCAGAAGCAAACATTTTAGGCATGAAGGGCCGTAGCTTAGTGGCAGAGTACAGTTGTACCTTGGTTGTTGAACGCCTTGGTACTTGTATGTTTTGGCTCCTGAACGATCAAAACCCGGAAGTGAGTGTTCCGGTTCTCAAACTTTTTTGGAAGCCAAATGTCCAATGTGGCTTCCGCAATTGTTTCTGGCACACCTGCACAATCAGAAGCCAATTGTTTCCAAATGTTTCAGAAGTTGAACGGACTTCTGGAACACATTCTGTTCGAAAACCAAGGCATGACTGTATCTGCTTTATATGCAGAAGGTCCCAGATTCAATCTCTGGCATCTCCAAGGAGGTCTGGAAAAGTCCCATCTGAAACCAGTTAGTGCAGTCCTTTTCTTTTTTTAAACAAACAAACAAACAAACAAACAAACAAACAAACCATTTGATCGAGTTTGACTCCTATGATTCCTCCTTGGTCGGTTGACAAAAGCAATTTTGCAGCATAAAACAAATTAGCGTCATTGTGTTTTATTTTATCCCATTGTCTTGTTCTCCAAGATTGAAACAAGACAGCCTCCTGCATTTGTGGAGAAAACAAAACAAAAGAAATCTGGACTGGACTATTGGAGGTTAATAATTGATAAAGAACTTGGAAGACAAAGCAATTCATGGGTCAGCAGTATTTATAGTTAGTGAAAATTTGGAGGCCAGGGACAGTTTTAAATGGATACAATGATACTGACTATTATGCTAATTTACACCAACCCCATGACTTCAAAAATCAAGCGCCAAGTCTTTCATCATTTGCCAGAGGTGCCTATACCAAGACCCTGCTTTCAAATGATGAGTTGTCTGCTTTTATCATTTGGAAAGACTCGTGTAATGACTCATTTAATGAGCTCCCAGCTTCTTGATATTCAGGTGCTGGTTTATAAATCTGCAGATAGCCACCCTGTTGCTGGCCTATCACTTTTTACAATTCCTGGGATGTTACATACTCTGCCAAAATAATTTGGCAAACTGCGTCTTCCTCAGTGTTGAAGTGATTTGCATTTTGAAGCATTTGCATTTGCATTTCATGCAGATCTTCTGACGGTGTCACCCAGGTCCATGTACTCTACAAGCAACATTTCCAGCTTTTGAGAGGAGCAGGAAATAACTCTCTAATTAGGGTTTTTTTTGGGGGGGGGGAAGCTGGATTCATAGAGCAGATATGCCTTGTGGGGGTGTGAATGTCATGTGCCCCTTTTAAAAATGGTTCATCTCTTATTTTTAGGACATTGCAGCCTCATAAACATAAAGATTACATACTGTGTTATTTCACAGTCCTTAGCTTCTGCTAAACATTATGAAACAGCTACCAGTTCTTCTTCTTCTTATTTTTTTTTACACTTGCCTTGCAATTTCCGCAGTGCCGTATAAAGTACTTGCAAGAGCTGTCACATGGAGGATGGAGCAAGCTTCTTTTTCCATGCTCTACAGGCTAGGACCTGAACCAATGGATTCAGGTTACAAGAAAGAAAATCCCAGCTAAACATAGGAAAAACTTTCCTAGAGTCAGAGCTGTTCAACACTGGAACAGACTCCCACAAGAGGTGGTGGACTCTCCTTCATTGCAGGTTTTTAAGCAGAGGTTGGATGGCGATCTGACATGTATGATCTAGTTGAGATTTCTGCATTGCAGAGGGTTGATTTGGACGACCCTCAAGGTCCCTTTCGATTCTACAATTCTATGATTATATGTACATAACCATATACAGTGGTGCCTCGACTTACAAATTTAATCTGTTCCGAAGGCACCTTCGTAGGTCGAAAAATTCGTAAGTTGAAAAGCGCCATTGGAAACGCGATTTCCCATAGGAATGCATTGGAAATGGAAAAAATTGTAAGTCGAAGCAACCCCATCTAAAAATTCGTAAGTCAAAAAAACCCTATCTAAAACCACCGCAGTTTCTGTTCAGATGTCAAGAAATTCGTAAGTGTGCGGCCATTTGCCACATTTGTAAGTCGAAAAAATCGGTTGTCGAGTCGTTCGTAAGTAGAGGTACCACTGTATATATATGGGATGCAGGTGGCGCTGTGGTCTAAACTACTGAGCCTCTTGGGCTTGCCGATCAGAAGGTTGGCGGTTCAAATCCCCTCAATGGGGTGAGCTCCCATTGCTCCTGCCAACCTAGCAGTTCGAAAGCATGCTAGTAGAAGTAGATAAATAGTTACCGCTGCGGAGGGAAGGTAAACGGCATTTCCGTGTGCTCTGGCTTCCATCACAGTGTCCTGTTGTGCCAGAAGCGGTTTAGTCATGCTGGCCACATCACCCAGAAAGCTGTCTGTGGAGAAACGCTGGCTCCCTCAGCCTAAAAGCGAGATGAGTGCCGCAACCCCATAGTCGCCTTTGACTGGACTTAACAATCCAGGGGTACTTTACCTTTTTTTACTGGTGAACGATGAGAAAAACACAAGTTCATTGACAGTCCAAGGGTATTTATTTAAAATCATTTCATACTCCTTCTGTTGGAAAAACCCTTCAGGTGGCTATCATTTATAATAAAAGCAATTCTCTATTAAAACTAGCTGTTTCAGCTGAGGTACATTAAAATTCTTAAAGATGAGATGGTTTAAGAGAAGTTCATATTACGGTTTTTGGAGACAGGTGTATTTAATTCATTTGTACATGAAAACTGCATTCCTCAATTAAGCACATTCCTTATTTAAGCATATAATAGCACAGTCCAGGGGCCCCCAACAGTGGTATAGCATGGGTTGCTGGTGCCTAGGGCGGGCAAGGTACTGACACCCCCCCCCCGCTGAGCCAAGTGGGACCACACTGCGCTGGCTGCCTGTCTGTCTGTCCGTCCGTGCATTGGGGAGCCCGGCTGGCCAACATGGCCCTTGGTGGGTTAACCCCCCCAAATGCCCACAGAGAGGAGCACTGGTTTCCCCTTGCCCACCCCCCTTTCTCTGCATCTGCTCACTGTGGGCCTGAACTGCTCTGCCACCTTCACTGGGGCGGAGCGGGGATCCTCATGGAAGCCGGGCATTTTCCTCTTACCATTCATTTTGGCCTTTGTGGCCTCTTAATTCTCTACTTATTGATTGCTATGGAGCCACATTGCTCCATTACATTTAAAAGGGGATAAATTAAGATACTGAGAGGTGGGACATTTTCCTGTGTCTTGGAATAACTCAGAAAAAATGTTCTCAAATCTTGTCACAGTGAGTGCAGATTTTGGATCATTTCTGAATTAAGTTGATGTGAACCTGAAGAGTTTACCCATCTTTAGTTGAACAGAGCATCACTGACTTCTGCACCTTGAATCTGTTTCATAATCTGGTGCTTCTGAATTTGACTCCTCAGATTTCCAGGTTACCCTTTTGCTGAAATTTACAGATAACGGTGAGGTGAGGGGACTGTCTTTTTGGGCATATACCTTATCCCAGTGTTTCTCAACCTTTTTTGGGCCACGGCACACTTGTTCCGTGAAAAAAATCACGGGGCACACCACCATTAAAAAGTTAAAAAAATTAAGTCTTTGCCGCCCTATATTATAATTATGACTGTAAGAAACACTTGCCAAATATTGCTTTCCGGCGGGTCAAGCTCATTGCGGCCACGGGCAGGGCGGGAGAAAGCGAGGCAAAGATGGGGGTGTGGGATAAAAGGAAGGAGGGGAGAGGGGAGCGCTTAGTGTTGGGAGAATGGCAGCTGGGCTGGAAGAGCGGCGGCGGCTGCGCGCACTCCCTCCTTGCGCGCTCTAGCTCTCCGCTGCCGGGTTGGCGCCTCGCAGTTCGCGAGCCGCTACCTGCGTGCGTGCCCCCGCGCGCCTGCCTCGCCTTGCCGCGACTTGGCCAACTTTTCTGCCCGCCAGCTCTCGCCTGCGCTCCTCCTTCCCCCCGCCCCCTCTCCCCCCTCCCACTCTCGGCGGCGGATCCCTTTACCTTGGGAGAGGAGGGAGCCTGGGCGCTGTACGGCGGCGCTGCTCTCTCTCGGGGGGTTTTCAGCAGCCGTAAAGCGGCGTGAGAGAGAAGCGGGCGGCTTTCCCTCGGTCTCCCTCCCAAAATTTATTTGCAAAAAAAAAGAAAAGGGGAGGCTCTGGCCGGCTTCCTGCAGCTAGAGCGAAAGGGGACCACGATGCTGCAAAATTGCCCTTCTCACGTCACGGCACACCAGCCAGTGTCTCGCGGCACAGTAGTGTGCCGGGGAACAGCGGTTGAGAAACGCTGCCTTATCCCGTTACCACCAAGTCAGACTCAAGCTGTGCACACAAGACTTTTAAAGCTCATTTGAAGGAATTTCTTTCACTCAAAGAATTCTGGGCACTGTACTTTACCCCTCACTTTGTAATTCCCAGCAGCCTTTAACAAACTACAGTGCCCAGAGTGCTTTGAGGGAAAGAATCTGCTTCAAATGTGCTTTAAAGGTACAGTGCATACAGAGACTTATTGCCACCAGGTATGGCATTTGCACACTTAGGTCTTCTAACGCAGTTTCCAAGCAGACTGCATACCCTGCCTCCTTTTCTATTTCTGAATTAAGTGTGGCCTTCATGCTTAGATCTCAACAGCAGCCGGGTTTTTATTTCCTCCTTTTATACAGGCTGTTTGGAATTCTGCCCAAACAGCTTGCCTGCCTGCAGCTTTCCATTTGCTTTTTTGAATGGCTGCCTTTTAATGGCTGAGCCCTTCACACATGCTCAGTAGCACGTCCAGGACATCCGTCTCTTAATTGTAAAGGAACATCTGCTTAATGCATTGGGAGAGGAAGCATGTGACTGGTTGTAAAGGCAGAAAATGCACCGTTGAGGGGTCTGGATCTATTCCACACTATCCCTGGCATATTAAACAGTTCTGGTTCTATTAATCTCACAGCACAGCTTTAATAAATGGCATTATGCTTATGGTCATCTGCAACAAGGTCACCTGCCAAGCGCAAGGACTTCATGATGAACAATATATACCTTTTCCAATACCTGGCCCATTTAAGCACCATTATAATTTATCTAAATCCATTTTAAATGGAAAGGTTATGACGCCGGGAGGGTATGTGTTTTAACAACTGGCAGCCAGCACCAAAGTTTTAATATAGTTTGGGAAATTATATTAGTTCCATTTTTTTATATAAAAATATATGCTCATTTCCAGGAGAGCCCTAAAGCATATTTATGATTTTCAACTGTTAACATTTAGGATAGATCTTGCTATGGGTTTTCATAGAAATTATTATTGCATTTATTGACTAAAAATGCCATCCGGTTTTGGTAGGTTTCATTACACTGTATTGATGATTACATTATTTTCTGCATTTACTGGCAGACCTCTGCAGAGGAGAGTTTTTGAACACAGAAAAAAAATCGGGTTCCAATTAAAAGTTTGGAAAGAATATTTTTTTTTGGGGGGGGGGAGACACTTTTCAGGCAAGTGCCTGCAGGGGAACTGTTATCAAAAGAAAGTGAAGTGGTCAGTTGGGGAAAGATCAACATATCTTGGGTGCAGTGGTGCAGCTAAGTAATTTGGGACTTAATGGAGTAATGGAGGGCTCCTCTAGAGGACAGGTAATATTTCAGTTATTACAATTAACCATTTCTCTTCTGTCCCCCATGCTTTCCAATTGCTTCTACATTCCCGATATATTGAAATACAGGAAGTGCTCTGAGCGTGTGCAGTCATTTAAAACTCCCTTAATTTTTAGCCCATTGAAACTACAGAAATAACATGAGGTTTGCTTCTGCAGTCCTGGTAATAAACAATGAATAAGCAATGTTTTGCAGTAGAAAAGGATAATATACTGTATCTGTAAAAGCAATAAAATAAAATGAACATCTATAGTCATGTAAATGTATTGGTTGGCTACCCCCAAATTCCCCCCTTCAATTAATAATAGTAAGAATTATAAGAATTATAAAACTGACCAGCACCAGGGCTATTGGTCACTGTCCCCATCAGCTGCCACTCTGTGGGTAGTCATTTGGAAGCCCCCCGAGCTGCAGGGCCATGAACTTCTGCACTGAAGCCTGGGTGATGTCATCACCCTTTACCGATGTCACACAGGGTTCAGAGAATTGGGTAGAGTGGGTTGAATAGCAGCTGAATTTGCTGTTGGCCAGTTTATGGTGCTGCTTAAGTCTCCTTTGTCATCCAGCAGTGCTGAGATGCCAGCTTGGTGTAGTGGTTAAGAGCGGTGGTCTCTCGTAATCTGGTGAACCAGGTTCGCGTCCCGGCTCCTCCACATGCAGCTGCTGGGTGACCCTGGGCTAGTCATACTTCTCTGAAGTCTCTCAGCCTCACTCACCTCACAGAGTGTTTGTTGTGGGGGAGGAAGGGAAAGGAGATTGTGAGCTGCTTTGAGACTCCTTAAAGGGAGCGAAAGGCGGGATATCAAGTCCAAACTCCTCCTTCTTCTTCTTCTTCTGAGGAAAATCAGCTAAACATTCTGTATGCGGGAGATCTGTGAATTTCAACACTGAGGTGACACGTCAAGCAACTCCTGAAAAAGCCACATTCCCCATTGGACTTATTATTTCGAACATCCCAGGTGAGCATGGCAATCAGCAACCCCTGGGGAGCATGGCAGGAGGGTGACTGAAGCCGAGAACAAGCCAGCTGGCAATGTCACCATAAGGTGGCTCTGGCAAGAGGGGAAATCCAGTTTGCTAAGGGTTATAAAAACAGCCTTTGGAACATTGAGAAGAAAGAAATCCATAGGTGAATGGAACCCATTCTTGGCTATTGTTGGGTGGGGTGGGCAATGGGACTCAGAATAGTCTGTTGCCATCCTGGAGGCTAATGGGTGCTATTCTGTGAGCAGAGCCACCTGAGCACATTTGGGATCATTGTGGACTTTTCTTACATAGAAAGACAGTAGAACAGCTCTGATGTTTTTGGTGGCATTCATGGCCAAAGCTTCTGTCTCAAATCAATCATACTCAAAGTCCCACCCTCTTACAAGCAGAATCATAGGCCAAACTAATAATGCAATCGAATGTTTAACTTTATATATCCTTCTGGCATTGAACACCAAGCATTAGCACATTCATCACTCTACTTGTGCCATCAAGTGTAATTAAAGAATCTCTAAGGTAATAACTTGTTGTTGCTCTCAGCCACAATAGGCTTACTCAGTAGGATGACTATTTTTTAAACTCAATAGGATATAAACAATTTTCACTTGTTCTGTTCTCAGCATGGTTTTCTTGAAGCCCAAGAGATTTAAGGTTGATCAAATATTACTCAGAGTACTGACATTTCTTAGTTCCAATTTGCACATACAGAAGAGAAATGAAATGTGCATTATGTGGGGCCACTGCAGTGCTTTCTCCCACAACACTAACCAATTTGGTACTGTCATGTACATGCCTTATTGAAATTGTCATAGATTATGTGTTTGTTGTAACTGCTGCAGATATTACACATTCATACCCACAACTTTGCAAGATCACAATATAGTAGCCACTTTGTGTCTCTTCCCTTGGACTAGAGATGCATTATTAAAATATAGCCTGAAACCTCTCAGAAGATATATGCTGAAACTACAGACTTCCCTGAAGAAATCCATTTTAACTGTTATATATGTTTTTCAAGGGGATTTTACATTCAACACAAGTAGTTGCATTAATCGAACCAGAATAATCACATAAAACTGACAATTAATGTCCATGGTGATGTTTCTCTGTCCAAAGTAGATATGGTGTGGTAAACTTTTGGCCTTTTAACTCTTAACCTAAAAGCCTTCAGGTGTTAGATAAAATTCCTTGGAATGAATTCAGAATTGCCACTCTCAATTGCTGAAATGTCACACTAAAGAATCTCTAAGATAGTAATCAAGCCAAAATGTTTCATTCTTAAAATACAGCATGCAACATTAGCCACAACTCTGTTTCAAACAACCCGGGAAATTCCACTGCAACATACAAACAATTTAGTTACCTCAATACTCATCCTTGGTAAGAGGAGGGGACCTACAGAGAGCTACCCTACCTTGTAAAATGGCAGGGTTTATGTGTTAGACAAGTTTTCTACCTTTAGTATTTGATTATGTGGTTGTGTGGCTATTTCCATGGTTTGTCATTGGGGAGGTCTGTCAGAAGGATCCCACCTCTAAGGTTCCTGTACTACAGAGGAGGAGAATCTGTTGCCCTCCAGATGTCATCATCATCATCAATTAATTTCTATACCACCCTTCACCTGAGGATCACAGGACGGTTTACAATATAAAAACACAGAAATACATAGCATAATAATAAATTAATTTAATTAGCCATTTAGGCATGGTGGCGCTGTGGTTAAACCACTGAGCCTAGGGCTTGCTGATCAGAAGGTCGGCGGTTCGAATCCCTGTGACGGGGTGAGCTCCCGTTGCTTGGTCCCAGCTCCTGCCAACCTAGCAGTTCGAAAGCACGTCAAAATGCAAGTAGATAAATAGGAACTGCTACAGCGGGAAGGTAAACGGCGTTTCCATGTGCTGCTCTGGTTTGCCAGAAGCAGCTTTGTCATGCTGGCCACATGACCTGGAAGCTATACGCCGGCTCCCTCGGCCAATAATGCGAGATGAGCGCGCAACCCCAGAGTCGGCCACGACTGGACCTAATGGTCAGGGGTCCCTTTACCTTTACCTAATGACGTTCAATATTATGCAATAAGTATAGATCCTTTGAGGGGAAGTGCAGGATACACATTTAATACATAAATTAATAAATCACACAAGTGAGGCACATATGACACCTGGGGTCAACAAAGGCTATGTGTCTGGAAGAGAGACTTGCGCCATAGTATCCTAGAATTGTAGAGTTGGAAAAGACCCTGAGTGTCTTCTGGTCAAACCTCCAGCAGTCAACTAAAGCATCCATGACAGAGGGCCATCTAACTTCTGCTTAGAAACCTCCAAGGAAGGAGAGTCCACCACCTCTTGTGGGAGTCTATTCACTGTGGAACAGCTCTTATTGTCAAAAAGTTCTTCCTGATGTTTAGTCAGAATCTCCTTTCTTGTAACTTGATTCGGATCCCAGCTTCCGTAGCAGGAGAAAACAAGCTTGCTCAATCCTCCATGTGACAGCCCTTGAGATAGTGGTACCTCCGGTTACGAACTTAATCCGTTCCAGAGGTCCATTTGTAACCCGAAGCCACTCGTAACATGAGGCGTGCTTTCGCTAATGCCACCTCCTGCTGTTGCTGTGCTGCCAGCACGCGACTTCCACTCACATCCCGGGGCAAAGTTTGCAACCAGGGGCATCTACTTCCGGGTTAGCAGAGCTCATAACCCACAGCATTCACAAGGAGGATGGCATGGAACATGAGGTTCCACTGTATATCATATCTCCTTTCTGTCTCCTCTTTTCCTGGTTCAACATACCCTACTTCCTCATAAGGCTTGGTTTCAACACCCTTGGCCATCTTGGTTGCCCTCCTCTGCACATGTTTCAGCTTGTCAATATCCTTCTTAAATTGTGGCACCCAGAACTGGGCACAGTATTCTAGGTGTGGTCTAACCAAGGCAGAATAGAGCTGGACAACATCCATTGTGTTTACTACTTGGGTAGTTGTTGTTGTTTAGTCGTTTAGTCGTGTCCGACTCTTTGTGACACCATGGACCAGAGCACGCCAGGCACTCCTGTCTTGCACTGCCTCCTGCAGTTTGGTCAAACTCATGTTTGTAGCTTCGAGAACACTGTCCAACCATCTTGTCCTCTGCCATCCCCTTCTCCTAGTGCCCTCAATCTTTCCCAACATCAGGGTCTTTTCCAGGGAGTCTTCTCTTCTCATGAGGTGGCCAAAGTATTGGAGCCTCAGCTTCAGGATCTGTCCTTCCAGTGAGCACTCAGGACTGATTTCCTTCAGAATGGATAGGTTTGATCTTCTTGCAGTCCATGGGACTCTCAAGAGTCTCCTCCAGCACCATAATTCAAAAGCATCAATTCTTCGGTGATCAGCCTTCTTTATGGTCCAGCTCTCACTTGGGTAGTAAACTGCAGATTAAGCCCATCATAGAAATATATAGATAACATTACAGTACAAATAAAAACCCACTGGTCACTATCCTTAAATTACTAAACTCAGGTCTTCAATATCACTTCCTTTGATGGGACACTATATAGCCAATAGTTTAAAAATGAATGGAAGACTAATAAAAATATCTACTTGTTAACAGAGCCTTTGGTATCCCACCCTTACAGATCACATTGATTGCACTCCTATAACTTGATGGTGTTGGTGTGCATCTCTTTCTCTCTCTGTGTGTGTTTGGAAGTTTTTCAAGTAAACAATTAACTTGCACTTCAGCTTGATTATGGGAGGAAAGGCATCTATTCAACGGGGTTTACCACATCTGTGGTCTGAAATCTCTTCTGAGATAGAGTGTCAGCTCCGTTAGGATAAATAAAATTCAGGATTCTGAGAAGCGTTCTGGGCAAGGAGCCAAGGAGAAAATTTCTATGAATTAACAGAATAGACATCTCTCATTTCTGAGATAATAAATGAAACCCTTTGTTAAGGAAACTTTTATTCACTTCGAATAGATTGACTAATAATTCGTGGGCCAACAATTGCAAACAACATAAAAGACAAGGGAGAGAAGAAAAGTCCTCCACTATGTTCTACGTTTTGGATCCAGTGTTCACCCACAAGCTGCAGGTTTCACAGAAATAACAATATACATCTCTTATGAATCTGGTTGTGGCAAAAGCAGAGGTCTTTCCTGGCAGTAATTTTCAACCAATTCAATTAGTGCTGCACCAGAGTATTGGCTCAGGTGTGTGTGTGTGTGTGTGTGTGTGTGTGTGTGTGTGCGTGTTTTGAGGGTGGGGCAAAAAGGCCCCGAAAGGTTTCTTTTTTATGATCTTCAGAAGGTGGGAGAAATTATCTTGGTTTTTGGGGTGGGGTGGCCTACCATCATAGAGATAACCAATGCTGTGCCCTGTATATATTAGAAGACCACAACTAATACCTAGAGTATATCCCTGACCATTGGCCATGAAATAGGGGCTGATGAGTATGGTAGTCCAACAGCACCTGGAGGCTACCCTTGTTTTATAGTATCATTTGTCATTGAACAATACTCAAATAAAGATATATTTGTTTATCCACTGTTTGCTTATCCACTAGTAAAGGTCAAGGTAATTAAAGGGACCCCTGACAGTTAGGTCCAGTTGCGACTCGGGTTGTGGCGCTCATCTCGCTTTATTGGCCGAGGGAGCCGGCGTACAGCTTCTGGGCCATGTGGCCAGCATGACTAAGCTACTTCTGGTGAACCAGAGCAGCGCACGGAAACGCCGTTTACCTTCCTGCCAGAGCAGTACCTATTTATCTACTTGCACTTTGATGTGCTTTTGAACTGCTAGGTTGACAGGAGCAGGGACCGAGCAATGGGAGCTCACCCCGTCGTGGGGATTTGAACCGCCGACCTTCTGATCAGCAAGCCCTAGGCTCTGTGGTTTAGACCACAGCGCCACTCACTAGTACCAGTCTCTAATGTCTTGATTACTGTGAAGTTCTATGAGTTGGATTTTTACTGAGTCAGGAGTGCTGACTTGAAAAAAAATATTGGGGAGGGGGGGAGACAGGTAAGCGACAAGACGCGACACACACACACACTCCATTTGAAAGGCAATGCCCATCAACTTTGGGGGAGCCCAGGCCCCCTCAAATATTTTATTTGGGGGACTACAGGCATCTTGGTTCCTAGGAGTTGGCTCCTATGTATTGAGTAATGTTTCCTGCTTATGGTGTGAAATGCTTTAGTATTTTCTCTACAAAGGATCAGTGGTAAATAAATCTTTTAAATCAATCAATCAGACAGTCAGTCAGTCAATCAATCAATCAATCAATCAATCGCTTCCAAAGTGCCCCCTCCATTTATGGGAGGTAAGCAGTCATGTGAAAGAGGGGGGGGTGCAGGGAGGGGGAAAGGATCTGCATCCCAGCACTAATTTCAATACAAAATTTCTGCATAACCACTCAATGGTGTTGATACAATTACAGACCCAGGGGTAGTCCCGGTAACATTTTAGATGCAAGCAAAACCATATTTCTTCCAAATCACTTTGAACATGGCCAAACTGCATTACACATGCCTTAACATCTTTGAAAAGGAAGGACCAGGATATAAAATCTTTGCAAAGCGCCTAGGTTATGTATGGCAAGAAAGTGCCCTTATTTAGAATATGGGCCCTGATTTAGCAAGGATAAGCTGTGCATGGAAAGCTGCAAAGATTGCTGCCCTTCATCTGTGCGAATCTAACTCTGCTTCAGGGCAAAGCTATATGTTGGACAACAAATGCAGCGATAGCTTCTGACATGCAAATCAAGGGTATTTACAGGAGAGAAGAAGCAGATGGAATTAGCCATGGGGGAGAAATTTGCTTCAGTTTGCATTTAAAGGTGAACCTACCCAGTTCACACATTCTGAAACAGAACACAGCCCTCAAAATTCACCACTTCTCAAAATTTTACATGGCAGTTCTCCAGTCAAATAATGTGTAGAAAAATGCATGCACTAGGATGAAGTATGTATAAAGTCTCATATATTTGTTTTTGTTTTTAAGCCAGCCAAGATAGGCAAAATTGCATACAATTATGTTTATATAAGGATACATTTGTACTAAAATATTGATGGATATTCATGAGGACTTGGAAATAATTCCAGACTGATGTGGAAATGTAAGCTAAAATTAAACCCCATCGGATTCTTCTAGAGTAAGATACCCTGAATATAACTTAAAGAACACAGTATTCAAGGTGATGCAAGTCTTGTGGTGCTGTATCTGTGATGGCCCATTTGCACATAGAAGTCATCACTTGATGGCACAGTTATCAAGTGATGAATCTACGTGCATTAATGTCAGGGGCTGAGCAGAGGAGGAGGAGTGGTGGAGACCACCTCCCCATCCTGACCCTTCCAGGGAGGAGGAAGAGGAAGACAGTTTAGATTTACGACAGTGGTTTGCGGGAGGTCACAGCTCAGAGGCAGATGAGGGGGAAAGTTGGGAAATGGGAGAGGAGGAGCAGGCAGAGCTGGAGCAGCAGCTGACTTACACATTGTCACTAGAAAGCATTCCAGACCCACTATCTTCCAGAACCTGGCAAGCCTTAAAAGTAGGAGAGCAAAGAGCTTGAAAACAGAGGGCACTTAGTGGCACCCGTAGATGATGTGATGAGGATGATGAATGAGGAAGTGGGAGAGAAGGGGGTGGTGGATATTCACTTGGGGCAATGCCATTATCCAAGAGGCCGGGTTCTATGGGTTCTCTCTGTAAAGTTTGGAATAAAAATAGAGGACTATAAGAGTTTTTTCCCTTGTGTTTATAGCACCGTGAAAATTAACCATGGTGTGATGACACATGGGGCAGCCACCTTGATGAAGCTAATAATCAGGTCTCGGGGGCTGGTCATTCTCTGAGTAGGAGGCCACCTGAGTACCCTCATGTACATTCCACTGAGTACCACGATGGAAGAAAGGGTGGGCTCTCAATGTACTAAATAACATGATAAATCATAAGAAACTAGCCTGAAGAACAGCTATCAAACTGGGTAGTATAGCTTTATGAATCCTTCCTTCTCCATGTGTGCGTTGTGTTGATCAAGTTTTCTTTTGTATTTCAAGCACTACATCTTCCTCTCCCCCCCCCATTTAATTTGTCTGGCAATAAGCATCGGAGCTATTGTGGGAAGAAGATGTGCATTTAAATTGACAATGTGAATGATTTGCAACAGAGCTATGCTTTAATAATGCCGAGATTGAAGAACATTATTAATTAGGAAACTAATCTGGAATGTTAAATATAATTAAAATGAAGTGATTTGCTGCAGAGTTGTTTAGAAAACCGTGATTGATGACTTTGCCGTGGCTCACGAAGCTAAATAACAAGAGTTTATATTTTATCTAAAAAAAACCCGAAGAGGCCAGGTGGAAAACTCAACCCCCCAGCTTTGTGTTCTGATGAATATTCGATTATGCCCTCCCATATTTCCCACTTCCAATATTGTCCTTTCTAGTGCTCTTTGTTGCAATTGAAAATGCTGCATAATCAAATTTTGTGGCAATCATATTTGTGGCTGCTTGGTTAAATACATGCCTAAATACGACTGAAATAGGTTGTGTCTGTGTTTAAAGCCACCCACCCACCCCCAAGTGGAATTGCTTGAGCATTTGTTTTGCTTCCTAAGACTATCAATAACTAGCTACATATGTTCAGATCTCCTATCATCTTTGCATCCCAGGGTTCACTTTCCGGGGAAAGCACTTCATCAATCCAATACAAAGGGTGTTGGGTGAAGGCGGCATTGCATTTGGCCCTAGAAAAAGGGTGGATAGGATGCAGATGCAAATACAAATGCCAGCTTGGGGAATGAGACAGCAGTGGGCTGCTCTGCTGCACCTGGATTCACTCTTTTCTTTCCTCATTAATTGATGGGAAAGGGTTGAAAGAAACCAGGGGGAAATTTTGGCACAGCGCTACTCTGAATGTTCAGTGTGTGGGGACTTTCAGCGGTGAAGGAAATGCACTTTACACTTGTTCAAGGGTAAGGTAAAGGTAAAGGGACCCCTGACCATTAGGTCCAGTCGTGACCGACTCTGGGATTGCGCGCTCATCTCGCATTATTGGCCGAGGGAGCCGGCGTATGGCTTCCAGGTCATGTGGCCAGCATGACAAAGCCGCTTCTGGCAAACCAGAGCAGCACATGGAAACGCCGTTTACCTTCCTGCTATAGCGGTTCCTATTTATCTACTTGCATTTTGATGTGCTTTCGAACTGCTAGGTTGGCAGGAGCTGGGACCAAGCAACGGGAGCTCACCCCGTCGCAGGGATTCGAACCATCAACCTTCTGATCAGCAAGCCCTAGGCTCAGTGGTTTAACCACAGCACCACCTGGTTCCCTTGTTCAAGGGTATATTTGTTTAATATGTCCCAGGCACTTGTGCCTTGGCACTTGAACATAGAAGCCGAGTCCCGGGGAACCCCAGTACAAATTAAGCCTTGTATATTCTTCAGACAAGAGGTACTTCTGGAGTGCTTCTTTTGGCAGGCAATTGACTCTGGCCTAGATCCACAGTCACACACTTCAGAAATGGAAATAAAGTGAAGAATGAGATGGTGCCTTATACAGGACCCTGCAAGTGCCACTTTTGGATCACAGGCACAGAAGGCAGGGAAGAAAAAAAATATACAAACAGGCCCAGTGGAATGATTAATAGTGTTATAAGTATCCTGCCCTTAAGTATAAACATAGTTTTATGAATGATGGTGTCTTCTCCTCTTTTAATCTTTTAATGACATTCCCAGCAGGGATATGAGATTCTGTAGCAGGACAATATATCAAAATATTAATTCCCTTCCATGTGGTACCCGGCATTTGTCACTATACACTTTTCTCATAAGCCATACTAAGCAAGTTTAAAATACAGCTAGTTTGGAGGGTGGCTTTTTGCTTTTTTGTTTTTGGAATGGGGAGTATTATACAAGAACTTAACACCACAAGAAGAGCCTGCTGGATCAGGCCAATGGTCCATCTAGTCCAGCATCCTGTTCTCACAGTGGCTAACCACATGTCTAGGGGAAGCCTGAAAGGAGGACATGGGCACAGCAGCACTCTTCTCACTTGTGATTCTTTGCAATTACCATTCAGAAGCACAATGCTTCAGGCAGTGGAGGCAGAACACAGCCATTGTGACACCGATAGCCTTATCCTCCAGGAATCGTAGCTTCTCCTGTCTGTCCTACCTTCCATTGTTCAGCTTCATTGGATGCCCAGGCACTCTTGTGACAGTCTTGTAGCACTAGGGATATTTGAGGGGGGGGGGATTTGAGTTTAGGTGAAGCCAGAAGTTAAATGTCCTGCGCCAGATCCGTAATTCTACCGAGGGGAGATTAGCCTCTAGGCGCAATGATGTGATTGGGACACAGGGTGGTACAGGAAAATTCTGAAATGGAGAAATACACTCTGCCTCATGCACATCTTCCGATGACAATTTTTTCTTTCTTTCTAAAAGCCTTCAGAACTTCCTTGGCTCTCTCTCTAGGTTGATACTGCTTCATCTTCATCTGTTTAAGTAATGCCAGGCTCTTGTTGTGATGCTTTTGAACTTGGGAAAGGCATCTGTACTCTAAGCGAAGTTTGTTATCAGGGGGTTTCTTGCTTGCTGGATTTCAGACCTGTACAAAACAGCTTTCCTTTTTAATGCTGTTCAAGCCATTTGGTAAAGCACATCTTCAGACTGTTCAGACTGTAAAGCAATAATATGCAATATATTGTCAATTATCTGCATACAAGGAGTCACCCCCTACTTTACTGCACAGTTTGATTTCTTTATGTTGCTTGGTAACTTTATTATATTATATTTTAGCTATTTTTAAAATGTATATCCTGAGTTGTGCAAATTGTTTATAACACACTTCTCTACATGTTTCAGATCCACCCTTTCATGAAATTGGATGTAATATTCTCCCCTTTAGGTTTCATCTCTGATATTTAAATGTGTCAAATATAAATGACACGTTCAATCTTAGAGCAAATATAGATTGAAAGCTGTGAAATTTTAAGTCTTGTGCACTATCACACCATTATACTCCTTTTGGAGAAAAGGTGGGATATAAAATAAATAAATAAATTCTGCTATAATAAGCAGAATGCCTAGGCTTAATGTGAATTTATAATCTGCAGGTTAGGCTCTGTAGAAATAAATAACACTGTATTTGTGTGTGGGGGGGGGGGAATTGACTTTTTGACCTTGGTTGACCAACACATAATGGATGCTGGGGGCATTGCCAGTGGTTTAATATGGCCAAACATTTATCCTTCCTCCTGCTTTATGCATGATCAAGTAGCCCTTTCAAGGACATTCATTTCTCTCTCTCTCCACAACATATATAGCCAAGCTGTGCAAAGCAAAACAGATGAACGGATGTCTGTCAAATGTGAGTGCCCTTTGTATCTCATGATGTTTGGAATTATCCAATATGAATCTGTACGTAAAAGTTAGAGGTTATGATGAATTTTTGCGTCCTTCCTCTAACTGTTTGAAGCTGCTTTTGAAACTGGCCACAAATCACCATACAATTTGATAGAAGCTGAATCATCTATCGAAGCATTTGGGTTATCTTTTATCTCATTCTTTTAACCTCCACCCCACACAGCTAGATAAGCAGCTCACACTGCTGCCAATTGCTTTTTCAATAGCCGTCACCCTCAGAACAAGACTAAGGGCACTTTTTATGGAACCAAGAGCTTTTGTGCAAGATTATTATTTGTTACTTAGGATATTTATAGCTCTGACCTGTCTTTGCTCCAGTTTTCCCACATGCGTGTCTGTCCTTGCAGAAGCACATCTGAACCCTGCATGAACATGTAAACTGTCTCCCTCTATATATTCCAACTACCCAAAGCTGCTCTCACTTAAAAAAAAGGGGGTGTGGGAGGGTTAAGGCACTTTTTCAGGCATACGGAGTAATCTAGAAAATGTCTGTTGGGAGGAAGGGAGAGCCAAAGAAGGACAAACTGCCTTTCCCTGTGCCCTCCTGGGCTCGTGTTAGCAATGTAAAATGGTGCTTGTTATTTTCTGATTCAGTTTTTCTTCTTCTTCTTCTGTATACAGTTTCTTTCCCATTGACAGGGAAAGAAAGCACACCATATCCATGGCCGGAATTGTTTCTTCCTCATGCCACCCCAGAGAGGGAGAGCTAATGGATCTTATGGCCCCTGGAATTTGACAGATCTGACAGATCTATTTTTGTGTCCCCCCCCTGCCCTGTGAACCATACTATATACCAAAAATGTGTTTTATTAGTTGCAATTCTTTAACTACATCTACTTCACAGAAGTCGGTGAGACTACTCCAGATTTCATTTATTCATTTTTTTTAAAAAAAAACCATTTCCCCATTTAAAACCTTTGTGATACCTTTCCAGGGACCACAGGTTTGCAGCCAGAAGGCATTAATGGATACTGCCTAAAGTGTTCAGTCTGTAATGACTATACATCTTCACACACACACACACACACACACACACACACACACACGTGTGGAATTCCTCCCTGCACCTTTGACCCTGTCCTTCAAGCTAATATTGCACAGCTGATTACCTGCCTTGTTAACCAAATATTAATTTGAACTTGTATAAACAAATTAATTGATTGATTCAAAGCATGCTTATCCTCTCTTTCCTTGTTTTGGTTGCCTCTAGTTCTCTGATTTGGTTTGTTGGGTCTGTGAAACAGACGACGATGCTAAAAGTCCAAGCCCACAAGCACACATGGAGCTTCCGTAAACTCTCTGGGGAGAAGTTGCCAGAACACTTCATTTCTGTGACCTGGCAAAACTGCTTTCCAATTTTCCACACAGGTTAAAAAATAGGATGCAAGAGCTCACTTCTGCGCATCTGGTGTGAAAGATCACAGTGAAATCTGGGAACAGCATGCATGCATCAATCCTCCAAACCTGGAACTATTAATCTCCAAACCAATATGAAGGATTTCAAGTCCATTAGGAATATTCAAGGAATATTGTTGTTGTTTAGTCGTTTAGTTGTGTCCGACTCTTCGTGACCCCATGGACCAGAGCACGCCAGGCACTCCTGTCTTGCACTGCCTCCCGCAGTTTGGTCAAACTCATGTTCGTAGCTTTGAGAACACTGCCCAACCATCTTCTCCTCTGTCTTCCCCTTTTCCTTGTGCCCTCGATCTTTCCCAGCATCAGGGTCTTTTCTAGAGAGTCTTCTCTTCTCATGAGGTGGCCAAAGTATTGGAGCCTCAGCTTCAGGACCTGTCCTTCTAGTGAGCACGCAGGGCTGATTTCCTTCAGAATGGAGAGGTTTGATCTTCTTGCAGTCTATGGGACTCTCAAGAATCTCCTCCAGCACCATAATTCAAAAGCATCAATTCTTCGGCGATCAGCCTTCTTTATGGCCCAGCTCTCACTTCCATATATCACTACTGGAAAAACCATAGCTTTAACTATATGGACCTTTGTTGGCAAGATGATGTCTTTGCTTTTTAAGATGCTGTCTAGGTTTGTCATTGCTTTTCTCCCAAGAAGCAGGCGTCTTTTAATTTCGTGACTACTGTCACCATCTGTGGTGATCATGGAACCCAAGAAAGTAAAATCTCTCACTGCCTCCATTTCTTCCCCGTCTATTTGCCAGGAGGTGACGGGACCAGTGGCCATGATCTTGGTTTTTTTTTGATGTTGAGCTTCAGACCATATTTTGTGCTCTCCTCTTTCACCCTCATTAAAAGGTTCTTTAATTCCGGTTCCGGTTTCCGCCTGCAGGAATGGCGGACCTGTTTTCCATCTCTCTGACCTTCGTAAGGAATTTGGCGGTTGCTAGGGGAGTAAATGGCAACCCCCTACCCTCTCCGGGGGTTACGGAGAGGGGCCGCTGGCCCGCGATGCCCCCAGACCCACTCCGACTGTTTTTGGAGTGGGGGGAGCTTGGGCTGAGCACTTACGAGGGCCAGGACTCCCGGACGCTAATCTGCATGGCGGGGATTTCCATGGTTAAAGAAGATAATTAGGCTTAAATCTATGGACATACTTCAGAAGGAGGGGAAGAAGCGCTGTTTACTGCTGAGAAATTTATGCTGCTGAGGGAGAGGAGTCAAAGATTGTACAGCATCTGGAAGAAGGATTGATGGGGACGGAGCGATAAGGGAAGTGAGTTTTTATTTTTATTTTCTTCATATTGTTGCCTCGTACCTTCCCGGACGCGATGTCCTGGCTTGTTTGGAGTGAAAGAGAAGCAAAAGACTGTGTGAGTTGAACTTTATAACTGTTGTTACCGAGCATATTTTTTAAAGATGTGGAGTTGCCGATGAGAAAAGCCCCCCCCTAGTCGGACGGAAGGAGTTCTGGACGCGTTCGGAGGATTTATGAGCTGTGACGCACTTTAAATTGGAGCAGCGACCTGAAGCTAAGTTCAGCTATAGGGCAAGGAGATCCATTAATTTACCAAGAGTTTATGGTTTTGATGTTTGGGTCTCCTGCCTGGAAAAGCTGTAAATTCTATAATGATCGTAAATCTTCATGGCTATGAGAGGAAACGAAAGTGATTTGAGCTTTTTAAGATGGCGCTGCTTCGTGCTGCTTCGACGCAACAGGGAGCTCCATTAAGAAGATTTATGGGGAGGCTGGACTGATTAACTCACACAGGAGAAAGAACATCTGTGAAACTTTGTTTGATATTTATCTCAGCAGCTGGGAAACAATCGGATGAAAGTGGAAAACATCTATGTGACTGTAAGGGGAAGATCTGGATTATTATGAACTTGGAGGACGATTTGAACTTTAGAAAAAAGACGGCAGTGGACAGTTGCGAGGAATTCCCAATTTCTTGAAGCATGGGAACCCAAATAAAAAATTCTTTAGATGATTTGGCATAACATTCGGTTTGATTGATATATATATGTGTATAATTTGAAATATTGAATGTGATATAATTGGTTTTAATTGGAAAATTAATAAAAAATATTTTTTTAAAAAAATAAAAATAAAAAAAAAGGTTCTTTAATTCCTCCTCACTTTCTGCCATCAAGGTTGTGTCATCAGCATATCTGAGGTTGTTGATATTTCTTCTGGCAATTTTAATTCTGTCTTGGGATTCATCCATTCCAGCCTTTCACATGATGAATTCTGCATATAAGTTAAATAAGCAGGGAGACAATATACAGCCTTGTCATATTCCTTTCCCAATTCTGAACCAATCAATTATTCCGTATCCAGTTCTAACTGTAGCTTCTTGTCCCACATAGAGATTTCTCAGGAGACAGATGAGGTGATCAGGCACTCCCATTTCTTTAAGAACTTGCCATAGTTTGCTGTGGTCGACACAGTCAAATGCTTTTGCATAGTCAATGAAGCAGAAGTAGATGTTTTTCTGGAACTCTCTACCTTTCTCCATAATCCAGCGCATGTTTGCAATTTGGTCTCTAGTTCTTCTGCCCCTTCGAAATCCAGCTTGCACTTCTGGGAGTTCTCAGTACACATACTGCTTAAGCCTGCCTTGTAGAATTTTGAGCATAACCTTGCTAGCCTGTGAAATGAGCACAATTGTGCAGAGTTGGAGCATTCTTTGGCACTGCCCTTCTTTGGAATTGGGATGTAGACTGATCTTCTCCAATCCTCTGGCCACTGCTGAGATTTCCAAACTTGCTGGCATATTGAGTGTAGCACCTTGACAGCATCATCTTTTAAAATTTTAAATAGTTCAGCTGGAATATCATCACTTCCACTGGCCTTGTTATTTGCAGTGTTTTCTAAGGCCCATTTGACTTCACTCTCCAGGATGTCTGGCTCAATGAATATTACTATGTGGATTTTTATAATATCCACATACACAATGATTAATAATGCTTATTTTAGACTATTATTATTCATTAATAGATAACAAATATTTTTAATATACCCTTCTGGAAATTATGATATGAGGTGCAAAATAGAGAAAAACAGCTGGAGGCCCAGGGCGACTTTTTGTTGGTGAATTAACACTTGCTTACCTATATACATACCTATATTAAAAAGAGGGCAGAAAAATAAAAACAGGAACTTAACTTTTAGAAAGATTTTTTAAAAAATCCATGCCCAGGTGGTGGCTAAGTTCAACATGTAGATTATTGGGTTGCATATGGCATTGTTGCTTGGACTAAAAAAATGTCCATAAGGGACTAGCGTTCCTAAAATAAAAATACTTGCATTAAATTAAGCAGAATCTGACTCTTTTTATTTAAAAAGAGCAAGTTATATCCTGAGATATATTATGCCCATTTGACTTAAACAGTGAGCTACCAGCAGTTTCAGTTTTGCAAGACTTGTTTTGCCTAAATGGAAATAAATAAAAACTGTTGTAGTCACAGCCTTTCATATGTGGGCTGGACTTGGAAAGATAAAATTAAACTGTGTTTTATTTCTTCTATATGACTGCCTGTAGGTGGAGGGTGGTGCTCATTTTATACCAGGATCATGACTGTCAGCTTCTCCTGCTTACAATTACTTAGACTATTTATAATGTAAATCCATTGGTTGGAATAAAATAGAAAATGAAGGCGTGTTCACTCTGCAGCTCCATTTTTGCTATGATTTGGTGTCACAGTAGTGGAAATTACTGCAGATCAGCACCTCCTACAGCTCGAATTCTTCCCCAAACAAAAGTCACGGCTACCTCAAATGCCCGCAGTTGGCTTTTTTCTTTTCTTTCATGCCCAGAAAGTCAACTTTTTCAACACTGGGACTGAATCAGCCTTGGTTACTCTGATGGATGACCTGTCTTGAGAGTGGGATGGGTGACTCTGCTCCTGGTCTTCTCGGCAGCCTTTGGTTCCATTGACCATGATATGCTCCTTGACCAGCTCCTTGGGATGGGTATTGAATCTCCTGCTACCTCTAGGGATAGAAAATAGCACTGGGAGATTTTGTTTCAGCCCATGGTCCTTGCACTATGGTCTTGACCCCAATATGACACCTGTATGATGCCATTAGGAATTAGGGGCCAAAATGTCACCAATACACTGATGACTTGCAACTCTTAATTCTCCATAACATCTGAGAGGTTGTGTAAGATCTGAACCATTGTCTGGACACAGTGGTAGGTTGAATGAGGGCCACTAAACTGAGTTCAAAACCATGGAAAGATGGAGTCACTGTGGGTGGGTGGTTCCTGTGCTTGGGAGATTGGCCACACTTCTGCTTCTGACATGCCTAGAAAGCCCTTGGCTCACACTTTCTAGTCTGAACGGTTTCCCCTTTGTCTCGCTCCTTTCCAAGGGAAAACCTGCTCTTTTCTGACAATACCAAGACCTGGAAGACCATGGTTGAAATACTCACGCAGCCATGAAGTTTACTGGGTGACGTTGGGCCAGTCGCTTGCTTTCAGCCTAACCTCTACCCCACAGGGTTGTTGTGAGGATAAAATGGGAAGGAGGAGAACTGTGAACACCACTTTGAGCTTCTTGGATAGGGATGTAAAAATAAAATAAATGCTAAAAATAAAATACCCCTTTAAACATGATTGGAGACTGCCTCACCATATTTGAGGTATATGCCCTTTCAGAACATGAATGGCAGGGCTCAAGTGTGCTAGGGTAACTGTTTTCGCATTGTGACCCAGGCTGTGTCCTGCCATGGCTGTTTGTTCAGTAGAGGTAGCATGCAAACAGGCACTCACGCGGCAAGTGTTTAGCCAAGGTCGCAGAATGCTGTTGCTTCAGCAGCTGAGTTACAGGAGAGATATACAGGGAGCAACAGAGACAAGAGCTCTTCCAGGAAATTGAGTTTTATTTAGAAAGTATAACGAAAGAGCAAATGAATAGTGGACCATTGAAAGCTTTCCAGGAGAGAGGGGAAGAGAGCATTCATTGAATGGCTCAGCTGCGCTGTGCAACTTTCGCTTCAAAGGAGGCAGAGGGAAGAATCAGATTGCAGTGAGAAAAGAAAAGTTCTAAAGGATTCTGTTCTTTATGCTCTGTTCAAACACGGGCAAAGGAAACGGCAATCAAGGTCATCAGGGTAAATCTAATAGTGTAGAAAGCCGATAAGTTTTCTCAGTCACAGCAAGATTTTCTAGATGCAGTGCTTGGAGTTCCAAAGGCTAATTAAGCAGACAGGTTCTGACAGCAAAAGTAACAAAGGATACTATCGGGAGATGACTCAGGGCAATTCTGGTGTTCCACCAGGTATTCCAGACCTGGTGGCAATAATAATAATAATAATAATAATAATAATAATAATAATAATAATAATAATAATAGGCCCGTACAGACTCCAGAACTGGAAATATGTATCTCGATGCCCCAAAGCAGGAAAAAGGACCATTATGTGTGTCAATAATCAAGGGACAGGCACACTGTGGTAGAGCAGGATCTTGCACTAGCAATGTTCTCTGAATTTGCTTTCTGCAGGAGCCACATTACTACTGCTGCAATTTGATTGCTTTAGGTGTTTATAATTGTTTAATTTACTGATGATGTTCTCTGGTTTTAATTACTGAGTGCAAGAGAGGTGGAATGTAAATGTTTTCAATATGTTGATACATTTGTTCTCATCAAATATCATGCTGGAGTACTGTCTGGGTTCTCTAGGGAAGAGTTGTAGCTCAGCGATAGAGCAGGGAAAAAATATCAGATGAAATGCAAACAATTCACAATTTAAAAAAACTAGAAATGCAGTCCTTTAAAATGAAAAGTGAAAATATCCATGAGCAAGTCACAAAAACAGTAAGAAGTAGATTGAAATAAAAACCACTAATGAAGACTCTAAATGGGGGCTTGTACTCCATAAATATTGGGGCATATTTAGAATAACAGTGATAACTGGGTATGGATGGCTTTCATTTCCTGCTCTGTCTTGAAATTTGTGCTATAATGTGCTGCACAGTACATTTTATTGTCTTCACATTCTGCTTTTATTTTGTGAATGATTTACTAGTTTTGGTTTTAAGCTATTTTTAGACACCTTGAGTTTTGAGTATTATCTCTATAAATGAAGCCATGTGCAAGCACATGCAAATCAGCCCTTAGTATGAATTACAGTGTAACACTTTCTATGTCTGCTCAAGAAGTGAGTTCCATTGAGCTCAGCAAGATTACAGCCTGATGCATAGATGTGCTATGTGACCTCAAAAGTGGCATGGCTCATATCCAATGGTTTGCAACCCAAGATTGCAGTCCTACAGTGCTCTCAGATCCACAACAGAAAGAACCGTTCAAGCTGTTGGATGGCGTTAATGTAAATTCATAACTAGGATGTGGGTAGGTATTTTAATGTTTGCATTTGTGCTTTTGAGTCTTTATGGCTCTGCATATTTTTGGCACTTTTCAGTAAAAGCCACATTGAAAAAGGAGGAGGTTAAATTTCAGGTGGGAGATTCTTTGAAGTTCCTGGACCAAGAAAGAAAAAGATGCTCTGGGTGGAATTCAATGCCACACTTTTCCAATAGTTCCACCAGTGTTAGCTTGCCAAACAGACTGATACCCCTCCTCTCCTCCTGAGTCCTGTTCTGGGGGGGGGGTTTCTCCTGACCCCCCTGAGCCCACTTCAGAGTGCACTGGGGGAGGAGATGGGGTAAGCCCCATTGCACAAGGGAAGTTCTTGCCCAGGGCTTCCACCGACGAGGCTAGTTAGGTGAATTCTGCCTCTCAAGACTTTCTCAATCTCAAGCAAGCAAGCAACATACCAAGCAAACCTAGCAGAAACCATAAAGCAGGCATACATTGCACACTGGAGCTTATGTATGCTTCACCAAAATATTTCATTTTCCAGCAAGCTGTTGCTTTTTTTCAGCAGTGTGATCTTCTGATAGGATTTAAGATGTGAACCTGGGTGAAATGCACAGCGGTAGCTCGGTCTAGAAGTTGCAAGAGCATAAATCACAGTGGCAAAGTCAGCATTAGCGAACAAAGGTCAAAACCTCCTGGGGAAAAAACACACCCCAGCATCAGAAACATATTTCTTGTCTGAACAGATGTGATCTACAGCCAGGCTTTCAAAGAAATATGCTTCCAATAGTTCCTATGTAGACAGCTATACAAAAAGAATGACTGGGCTCTTACAAAATCATCCTGCTGTTTGAGAAAAGGTGGGAAAGCAATGGGTGCTTATCTAAATAAGGACCTTCACTTGTCCTTGTATAAACTCTTGAGCTGCTTGTAATGAACTCTGAAAATGCTCTGTGTGCGGCACCTATACATGAAGATCAATCGATTCACAAATGATATATAATTGATAGTGTCCCCTCCCACCATCTGCATTCTGTTTGCTTTGCATTGAAATGAATGGGGTGGGAAAACATAATGACAATGTAACTATGCAATTTACATAATGGCAACATAGTGATGCTATTTATGTAATTTATTGCCTAAGTTAAATAATTTTGCCACAGCAGACAGCAAAACGAATAAGGTAGGTTTCGGTGCAAGATAAACTGCAGCAGAATGGAAACAATGTTGTATGTGATGAATACAGGGCAGAGTGGAAGCTGATACCTTCTTACCTCCTAAGTGATGGGTAGCCTTCGCAAATCCCCTGAGCTAGCCAACAGAAGAGGTATGAATGCTGTTCTGGTATGAATGCTGAATTAGGATTCAACCACCAATCTGATCAGCTTCTGTATGTGGAATGGGGGAAGCACAATGTCACCTCATCCTTTGTATCAGATGGAAAAATGTTTAAGGCTGGCCCTACAGAGATGTGAATAAAATGTAATGTCTGTCTAGTGCTCATTGCTGGGGGTGTGGAGAATAGAGGAGAAGGCTCCTTGAGATGACATATTAGAAGCTTGATATAGCTTAGGCAAAGGCATAAATTACATGTACAAAAGGCAATGCCTGGCCTGAGGAATCTAATCTTTAACACTCATCCACTTGACATTGAAAAGGCTTTCATACTCTCTCCCTTTCTAACTACAGTATGAAAGACGCAAATCTATTTTTAAAATTTGACTTCTAATCTAATCACTGTTGTTTCATTGCCAGACTAAGCCCCTTTCTCTTTTTATTAGAAAGTCCAAATACAGAAATTAATAATAGTCATCTGCAATTAGATTAAGCAGGTCACAAACTTAGGCAAAAAATGTTTTACTTCCACGGTGCAACGTTAATGAAAACAAACAAATATCATAGATCGACAGCATGAAAGATTAATTTTTTCCACATTAATAAAGTGAAAGCAGTCTACTGACTCAAAGGCAATCCTGTTATAGATAATTGCTCATTACATTATTATTTTTAGAGTAAATTCACATTACGTCAATTAACAAAAGTGTCTAAATTTAAAACCAGAGACAAGAGATTGAAATGGCAATTCAAGAATTGAAAAGTGACAAAGCCCCAGGACCGGACGGACTTACCTCCAAGTACTACAAAACATTAAAAAACTGGTTGATACAACCATTAATGGAGGTAGCAAATGAGATTTTAGGGGGGGGCAGGGCACCAGAGACTTGGAAAGAAGCCTTTATCTCTCTGATACCAAAACCGGATGTGGATAAGACTCAGGTTAAGAATTATAGACCAATCTCCTTATTAAATGTGGATTACAAGATATTTGCTAGTATTTTGGCGTCAAGATTGAAAAGGGTGTTGAAAGACTTAATTCATAAAGACCAGGCAGGATTCCTGCCTGGAAGACATATGAAGGACAATGTAAGATTTATAATAGACATTTTGGAGAGATTGGAAGTGAAAATAAACACCAAAGCAATGTTAATTTTTGTGGACGCCGAAAAAGCCTTTGATAACATTTCTTGGAATTTTATGAAAAGAAATTTTGAAAAAATGGAGGTTGGCAAAATTTTTGTTAATGGGCTTAATGGTATTTACTCTGAGCAAAGAGCGAAGATTATTGTAAATAATGTGGTATCAGAAGAGATAAGAATTGAGAAAGGAACAAGACAAGGGTGCCCACTCTCCCCCCTGTTATTTATTTCTGTCCTAGAGGTTTTGCTGAATATGATAAGGAGCGATGAAGGTGTCAAAGGGATTACAGTGGGTTCGAAACAATACAAGTTAAAGGCCTTTGCAGATGATTTAGTATTGACTTTGCAGAATCCCGAACAGAGTGCAGTGAGAGCACTGCAGATAATTCAAGAATTTGGCAGTGTGGCGGGTTTTAAGCTGAATAAAGGGAAAACTAAAGTATTGGATAAAAATTTGACACTACAAGAGAGACAGAATATAGAGGAATGCACAGGACTGAAGTGTGTAAAAAAGGTGAAATATCTAGGAGTTAATATGACGTCAAAAAATTTGAACTTGTATAAAGACAATTATGAGAAATTATGGAAAGAAATCCAGAGAGATTTGGAAGTATGGACGAGGTTAAATTTGTCTTTAATGGGTAGAATAGCAACTGTTAAAATGAATGTTTTGCCGAGAATGTTGTTTTTATTCCAGGCCCTACCGATAGTTGACAAAATGAAATGTTTTCAAGAATGGCAGAAGATATTGTCTAAATTTGTCTGGCAGGGGAAGAAGCCAAGAATTAAATATAAACTTTTGACTGATGTTAAAGAAAGAGGAGGATTTTCCCTGCCGGACTTAAAGATTTATTTTGAAGCTGCTGCTTTTTGTTGGTTGAAAGATTGGTTTCTGTTAGATAATGATGATTTGTTGGATTTAGAGGGTCATGATAATGCATTTGGTTGGCATGCATATTTATGGTACGACAAAGTGAAATTGCATAAAGGCTTTAAAAACCATATAATTAGGAAATCATTGTTTAATGTCTGGATGAGATATAAGGATTTGTTGGAAAGGAAAACTCCTAGGTGGATTTCACCACTTGAGGCAAAGAAACCTAAAAGGACAAATATGGATGAGAATAGGTTGAAATACAAAGACATTTTGATGGGAGTGGGAAACCACTTTAAGTTAAGACCATATGAACAATTGAAAGATAGGTTGAGCGACTGGTTTCAGTATGTGCAGATAAATGAAGCATTTAAGCTAGACAAAAAGTTAGGATTCCAATCAGAAAAATCGAAATTAGAGACGGAGTTATTAGAGACAGATCACAAGAATTTGTCCAGAATGTATAATTTGTTGCTAGAATGGCATTTGAAAGATGATCAGTTATGATTGAATGGGCCAAGGATCTGGGTCATAATGTGATGATGTTGGAGTGGGAAAAACTGTGGAAGAAGGGTATGAAATTTACGGCTTGTACGGTGTTGAAGGAAAACTTGATGAAAATGATGTATAGATGGTACCTGACGCCGGTCAAGTTAGCTAAAATGTACCACAAAAGCGACAATAAATGTTGGAAATGTAAGCAGGATGTTGGCTCATTCTACCATATGTGGTGGACATGCCCTAAGATAAAAGGCTTCTGGGAAATGATTTATAATGAATTGAAAAAGATGTTTAAAAACACATTTTTGAAAAAACCGGAAGCCTTTTTGCTCGGAATAATTGGGGAAGAAATTCCCAAGGACGATGTTAATCTGTTCATGTATGCCACCACAGCTGCTAGGATTTTAATAGCAAAATATTGGAAAAAAGAGGAATTGCCTTCGAAGCAGGAATGGCAAATGAAAATGATGGACTATATGGAATTGGCAGAATTGACAGGAAGACTCCGGGACCAGACAAATGACAAAGTTTTTAAAGACTGGAAGAAATTTAAAATGTATATAGGGAAGGTATTTGATAATTAGAGTTTGAATATCCAGGAAAATAAAGAGGTTAAGGCATTAGGGAAATAATAGAAGATTAAAAGTTTGAAATTAGGGTAGATGATATGAAGATGAATTACTTTTGAAGTTTTTAAAGGGATTACATGATGGGTAAGAAAGATGATTTAGAAACTGCTATAGAAGTTTATAAAAATGAAAATCAGATAGTAGGGAATTGGGGAAGCCTGAAGACAATGATTATTAAAATGGATGAGAAATGATATATTTTTCTGTTATATGTTGTTTGATTTTTGTATTTTTGTATTTTGTATTTTGATGTTTTTTGTATTTTATATGTTTTGTTGATAAAAGATTAATAAAAAATATATTAAAAAAATAAATAAATTTAAAACCAGAGTACTGCCAGGGTGCAAAACAAGTTTACAAAGTGGATTGAAAATAGGACCTTTCACTTTTAAATCAACCAGCTATGGACACTTTTAATTTCAATGGGATTTAAATGCAATCATGGATTTGTTCACACATCAATTTGTATTACCGTACTTGTTTTCTCCATAGCTGATTGCAGTACACTATATGGCTAGAAGCTAAAATGTCTGAATTCAGTGTGTGAATTGAAAACCATTTCATTTGAATTGATGTGAATTGATATAAACGCCCAACAACGAAATGACTGTGTGGCATTCGTGAATATGTGTACCTGAACCAACCTCATGCGACTCAATTGTGTGAAACAAAACTTCAACTTTCAGATCTGCGTGTTCCTTCCCAGAACCCCACCATTGAGAATATTTAGATGTGAGATGTTGATATAGTCAAGAACCTGATTAAGATGAACAGCTTTTGTACTTACACTATTTAATGGTTTGTTGTTGTTGTTGTTTAGTCGTTTAGTCATGTCCGACTCTTCGTGACCCCATGGACCAAAGCACGCCAGGCACTCCTGTCTTCCACTGCCTCCCGCAGTTTGGTCAAACTCATGTTCGTAGCTTCGAGAACACTGTCCAACCATCTCATCCTCTGTCGTCCCCTTCTCCTAGTGCCCTCAATCTTTCCCAACATCAGGGTCTTTTCCAGGGAGTCTTCTCTTCTCATGAGGTGGCCAAAGTATTGGAGCCTCAGCTTCACGATCTGTCCTTCCAGTGAGCGCTCAGGGCTGATTTCCTTCAGAATGGATAGGTTTGATCTTCTTGCAGTCCATGGGACTCTCAAGAGTCTCCTCCAGCACCATAATTCAAAAGTATCAATTCTTCGGCAATCAACCTTCTTTATGGTCCAGCTCTCACTTCCATATATCACTACTGGGAAAACCAGTACTACTAGGAAAACCAATTTAATGGTTTAATTTAGCGTAATTTAAACTTTATACTCCAGTTTCTGTAAAAACCCTCATGGTGTCTTTATAGTAAAAACACAATAGGACAAAATATAATAGGTCAAAAATTAAAAGCAAATTTTAAAATAACTACAGAATAACAATCAAATAGCAGTTTTTGAAGTATTAATAAACAGCAGCACAAAACAAAAAACTCTAGAAGGTAGCATAAAGAGTTGAAAACAGCAAATTTTGGGTCACTGGAGTAAAAAGGCAAACTGTTTTAAGTTGGGCAAAGAGTGGTCCTCACCCAGTAGGGAATTCGAGAATCTTGGCATCGCTACTGACTATTATACCTGTCCTTCTGATCTCACAATTGGATGGAGCAGAGAACAGGGTCTCCAAGGCTGATAATAGAGGACAGGAATGCTTATCAACATTTCTAGCAGATTCTCTGCACCTCCCCTCAAAAACCAAACCAAAACCAAAACCACGTGTGTACATGCATCCTCCATCATTGTGCTGGCACTGACTTTGGTATCTTGATGTCAAGACAAATTCCAGAGTCCAACACGCCACACTCCCCTCCAGTTCCTAGTACAGTCGTACCTTGGATCCCGAACACCCTGGAACCCTGGAGACATTTTGCCTCCTGAACACTGCAAACTGTGAACATTCTTTTGGAACCCGAATGTCCAATGGGGTTTCTGCGGCTTCTGGTTGGCTGCAGGAGCTTCCTACAGCCTATCAGAAGCTGCGATTTGGTTTTTGAATGTTTTCAAAGTCGAACGGACTTCCGGAACAGATTTTGTTTGACTTCCAAGGTACGACTGTATAGCTGGAGGGAGGGAGATAGAAGATTAGAGACACATGACAGTTCTATTGGGGTAGAATCATGTTGTGAAAGAATGGTCCCACTTTCCCCGCAACAGACATTTTATCATTTCCATGTTCCATCATGCTAGAACTCTAATGTGAAAAAGAGGCAGAAGGGGAGAACTATAACAAGAGCATTGGGGCAGTGTTCAGGGGAGCTAGCCATACTTTTATTCAGGCTACTCCATTCTTTTCCTCCCCCCCCTCCAGTCTCTCTCTCTGTCTGTCTCTGTCTGTCTCTCTCTGTCTCTCTGTCTCTCTGTCTCTCTCTCTCACACACACATACACCCCACACAAGCAGACACTCAGCAATCTGTGGCCACAGATCATTAGGCTATTTTGGGGTGGGGTTTTCTGAGCAGGCTCTTTAGGGTTTTTGCCTAAATATTCTTATTCTTTTGCAAATTCAGATGTTCCCCTGAGTATGCTGATACCTTCTTGCTTCTATCAACCTCCTTTGCCACAGAGAAGTCATAAACCCAGCATCTGAGCTCACGATTAGTATATATGATAGTTTCTTACAATATGATTCCTTCTTTTTTAAAAAGCAGCACAGACCTGAATTTCCTTATGGTGGAATCTTCTCCCCAAGAACTCTGATTAATAACATTTTCTTTCCTGAGTCACGCAGCTGCTTGAAGCTTATAATGTAAGTGCCACCCACTAATTTATTTGTTGAGTCAAGTGAAATGATTTCATATTTCAGCAATCACAAAGGCCAAGGATGTGCAATCAGTTCTGAACAGAACACCCTACTGATTTTCGTTAAGTAGCTCTTCAAGACAAAAAGAGTAGAAATGACACATTCTATCCCTGTACTGGGAGGACTCAGCTCAATGGTCTGTTCCTCTTTTACTCTGACATTGGCTGCTGGCACTCTGTGGGCTGGATTGGGTAGGGAGGGGAAAGAGGTAGCCAAACAGGCAAGGTGATAGCAGCAGTACAAAAAGACTTTGGTTATGATTAATTTGGTTTGGATTTAATGACCTCTCTCTGCATTCCAGCCCCATTCCAGCTCTCCTTCTCTGTGTGTCTCCCTCGGTCTCTGGTTTGTTTTGCTACAATATCATACAATGTCTGACTCTCCCAGGAGGAGGTGGTGTTAATTAACACTCTTTGAGCTTCATACTGAACTTCTAAAGGGAAGTGATCCGCCACTCAGGCTATGAAGAGAGAGTGCTGTGGTTCGGAAATGATTCTAACCAATGCTTTCATTTATAAAATACTTTGATAAACAGAAATCCTTAAAAATCAGGCCTGCACAAATTTGGGATCAACCAAGGCAAAAGCAACACATCACCAATATATCTGCAACTTCTCAAAGAGGAAGCAAAACCAAGAGCTTTGTGACACCCTAGCAAGCCACTACACAGGGCTGGAGGTCTACAATCAAGTTAGGGCAGGCATCCTCAAACTGCGGCCCTCCAGATGTTTTGGCCTACAACTCCCACGATCCCTAGCTAACAGGACCAGGGATGATGGGAATTGTAGTCCAAAACATCTGGAGGGCCGAAGTTTGGCGATGCCTGGGTTAGGGGTTCATAAGTTGTATACATATATTAAAGAGAATCATTTTGTGCATAAAATAGCAGTCAAAAAAGACTATGAGCTAGTTTGCACATGATGCAAAGCTAACCATAGCTTAGTGTGAATGTATAAGAGTGAGGTATCCTGGAGAGGAAATCACAGCCAGCCATGTTGTGTGAACCTGGGTTCATGGTTTTCCTTGCTCCAGACAAACAATTAGCTGTAAACCCAAGCATAAGCTTTGGTAGCAGCTTGTGGTTTGGAAAAATGTAAACCACAAGCTTAAACTTGGACAGTATGCTAAGCCAAACCATGTCTTAGCTCACAGCAATGTAGCACCAGGACCAGAGTAGCCCTCACATTATGCGATCCACACACTCACACATTTTCACTCTCACACATTTTCAGGGGGTGATTTAGTGTTACATGCACTGTAACGCTAAGGAGGATTTGGGGCATCACATGGCATTAAAGAGTTTCAAACAAAGATGTGCTCTCCCAAGCCCACATTCCCAGCATTCTTGCAATATTATTATTATTATTATTATTATTATTATTATTATTATTATTATTAGTTCCATGTGGTCTGAATTAAGTTTCAGTTTGTCCTACCACATCCAGTTTCTTATTGCCACCAGACAGTACTTCAGGAACTTGTAACTAGTTTCCTAGTTCTCCAAAACATGGCATGGCCCAGTTCTGCAAAGCAGACGATCATGGCTTCTGCGAGGTCTGTGATGCTCCAGCTTTTTTTACTCTGCCCCCCCCCCCCCAATTTCATTTTGAAATGTAAACTACATCTTAAACAGTTCCATTGAATGAACATTATTATTTTTCTGGGAAGCCAGAGAATGAGAATTAATTATGATAGGATTTCTTCTTCGATTTTACAATTACTAACATAAACTAAAATTCATATTACTATTACATTTAAAAGGACACAGCTCTACCCATTAATTTGGAAAACCCATTAAACCAGTGTTTAATAAGTAATAGGATGGAATCTTGAATGTGATTAGACAGTTTCTTTTAATGGGAGGCATTCAGATGTAACACATTGATAGGTAACAGATAAAGACTAATCCTCTGACATAAACTGACAGCGCTCTATTGGATTAAATTGTGCTACTTCAGTGGAGCTTTGCTAATATATAGCAGCTGGGAAATTAGATCATAATACATGTATTATCTTTGAAGCACAGGCTCTCAAACTTAGCCAAACTTATTACCACCATCCATTCTTGTAATTGTCCAGCCCCTGCTAACCCTCTCAAAGGGGGCTTCACATGTTTCTGTACTTTGATATGAGGCTTGGGTTCACAGATATCTTATGTGAGTGGAAAGAAACTAATCCAGAATGCGGCAGCTAGACTGGTGACTGGGAGTGGCTGCCGAGACCACATAACACTGGTCCTGAAAGACCTACATTGGCTCCCAGTACGTTTCTGAGCACAATTCAAAGTGCTGGTGCTGACCTTTAAAGCCCTAAACGACCTCGGTCCAGTATACCTGAAGGAGCGTCTCCACTCCCATCGTTCTGCCCGGACACTGAGGTCCAGCGCCGAGGGCCTTCTGACGGTTCCCTCACTGTGAGATGTGAAGTTACAGGGAACTAGCCAGAGGGCCTTCTCGGTAGTGGCGCCTGCCATGTGGAATGCCCTGTGGGAACATCAGATGTCAAGGAAATAAACAACTACCTGACTTTTAGAAGACATCTGAAGGCAGCCCTGTTTAGGGAAGTTTTTAATGTTTGATTTTTAGCGTGTTTTTAATATTCTGTTGGGAGCAGCCCAGAGTGACTGGAGAAACCCAGCCGGATGGGCGGGGTATAAATAATAATAAATTATTGATGATTATGATGATGATGATGCTTGCATAAGACAGTCCTGTAAAAGCTCAATGGTAGAGAAAATGTTTTCCAAGCAAAAGGTCCCAGGTGCAGCTCCTGGCATTTCCAGGAAGGGCTGAAGAAGGTCACTGTCTGAAGACATGGACATCTGCTGCCAGTCAAGGTGTACTGTAGACAATACTAGGCTATACTATTGTAGTTAAACCAAAATTTTAATTCTGTATAAGGCAAATTCCCAATTTCCCCCATTCTGCTACAGGCCCCTGTGTCCTTGGCTTTCCAAGGAGTGCAGGTGGCTGCAGTGGAGCCAGGAAAACCTACGCATGAGCACAGTTCTGCTCACATACATATGGATCTAACCCATATTTTCACTCTATCAATCACACTTTCCAAAGCAAAAGAAAAACAGGAAACTCTTCCAAGGCAGCTTTTTAAAAACAAAAAACAAAACAAAAACCGGTGGGGGGGGGAGAGGTGCTGTCCATTGTACTGATATTTACGGTAGATCCCCCCAAATACCCTGCATATCTCAGCCCATATACAGTGGTATTTTGGTTTTCAAACTTAATCCGTTCCAGAAGTCCGTTCCAAAACCAAAGCGTTCCAAAACCAAGGTGCGCTTTCCCATAGAAAGTATTGCAAATCGGCACTTCCGGTCTGCCGCGCCGGCTAAAGAAGACGCAGGGACTGCGAGCTCCGCAGTCCCCGGCATCGCGGAGGGGGGGGGGAATTCCGCGGGGCACGCGGATTCCCCGCAAGAACCTCGGGAAGGGCGTCCCGAGGGCTCAAGGTCCGGCAGGCTCCGTGGGGCGATTCCTCTGCTGCCAGGAGACTCAGTAGAGTCTCCGAGAGCCAGCGGAGTGGAGTCGCGGGAGCCATTTTTGGACGACATCGTTACCTCCGGTATAGCGAAGCCCCGAGTCTTCTACCGGGCAGCGGCAGATTCTCCCAAGAAAATAAAAGGCTTTTACAAAGTAAGTGAAATCTTCATTGGGACTTTTTGGATTTTAAAATTAACAATCTGGAAAATCGGAAGAGATTCAAAAACGGGGGTCGATCTCTTCCTAATGGTTAATTAAGAGCCGCATTAAATATTCTAAAGCCAAAGCTGAAAAAGATACTTTGTTCTTAGTACCCGAAAGAAACAATGACTTTTTACTCCTTCACAAACCCCGGCGCTGAGACCTCCCGAGGAACAGCAAGCGTTTAAAGGGGAATTTTTTTTTGACAGCTGTCAAAGCTGTCAAAATTGCTAAGAGAGAAGGAAAACTCATAAAAACTCATTGAAAGTTCAATCGGCTGTAAGATCATTTTAAAAAAGCAGTATTTGGAATCAAGAGATGTTTTACTGTTGAAAAATTAAAGACAATGGGAGGAATAAGCAAGATGGAGGAAACCGTGAGTGAGTGGAAATTTCCAGTGTGCTCTGCCTCCTAATCTCCTGCCTGTTTGTGGTTAGAAGGAATGAAAACAATGTATTCACCAAGCTTCCAAGAGACAGTTTTGAACTATTTAGAGATTCTGAAGGGCATTCATGGGATTTTACAACACTCCAGTTCAATGTGTTCAGAGACTTTGGTTCAAGATCAGGACTTAGAGGACAATGTGGAAAGCCTGTCTGAGAGCAAAGAACAAGAAGTGGATATTGCAAAAACTGAGGTGGATTATAAAAAATGCGACCTGGAGGAAGAACAACAAGGACTTGGAAAGGAAAAAGACAGTTGTCAAGAACAACAAAATGAAATAAAGACTCAACAAAAGAAGGCTCCTGGAGGGGTTAAAAATTGGGCATGGGTAACAGAGGGAAAGAAAAGGCAGAGGAAGGGGGGGGGGAACAGAGGCCTGGATTTGGAAGTGGGAAAGAATAGGTGTGGGGTGAGAAATTTTAGTTAAAAAGTATTTTGGCGTCTGAACAACGGTTTCTGAAATCTTGGCTTGTTAAAGGACTGCTGATCCAAGGGGGGGAAAGGCATCAGGAGGAGGAAGGAGAGTTAATAGATATAAAAATTGAGTTTTCTGGAGGGAGGTAGAAGAAAGGCTTGGGAAAAGAATTCTAGATTTGTATTAATATTTTTGTGTTCAGATGAGTGTCTGGATGGAGGGCCACCTTCCTCCTCGCTTTGCTCAGAAGCACCTGGTGGCAGAGGGTGCTCTGGAGGGGGCGAGGAGGGGGTGGAGGGAAGCCCAGACACAAAAATGGAACCTTTGAAGTGCGGCACCTCGCAGGTTCCTCTTGTGGCAGGAGGGGATCTGTGGGGGGGGGTATGAAGAAGGAGGAATAAGTGATATTGTAAGGATAAGATTTGGAATTAGAGTAGAAAACCCGCCACAATCTAATAGAGAAGTTAGGAAAACCAGGAAGAAGAGATTTGAGGAAGTCACAACTATAATGTTAAGAAAATAAGAAATGGGAACTTTTAAATTTTTTATTTGTATTTTTTATGGGTAGTGTGTTTATGTTTGTTTAAGGTTTGGGCTAAAGGAGCAGCTGAGGGGAAACCAACCCCCAGAACCCCTCCATCCCTGTCCTCTCAGTGGCAGAGAGGGGATGAGGGGGGAGGGGGAGGGGGAGGTCAAACCCAGCCTTATAATGGACCCCTTTGATTCTCATCACCAGCGGGTGCCACTGGTGGCAGAAGTGGACTCGTGGGTATTTGAAGGGACAGAATATATACTGTATGTCTTGTTTGTTCTGTTTGTATAAAAATCCAATAAAAATTATTTTAAAAAAAGAAAAAAAGAAAAGAAAGTAATGCAAATCGGATTAATCCGTTCTAGACTTTTAAAAACAACCCCTAAATTTAACATGAATTTTACTATACAACGAGACCACTGATCCATAAAATGAAAGCAATAATCAATGTACTGTACTATAAAATAAGACAGTATTGTAGATGATAAAAATAAAAATTATTTTTTTTCTTACCTGCACTGATGATAGCCATTGTTTGGATGGGCTTTTTTTTTATTAAAAAAAACCCATTTCTGCAGTCACACAATCAATCAATCAATAGCTGCAGGGGAACATCTGAAATAGCTGCAGTCACACAATCAATCAATCAAACACAAATTAACTCAAAAAGCCTCAAACAAAAACACAAAATAAATAGCAAAAACAAAAGTGCCAAACTTAATCTGTTTGACTTCCGAAATGTTTGAAAACCAAGGTGCAGCTTCTGATTGGTGCAGGTGCCCCAGAAGCAATAGCTGACAGCCACATTGGACATTCGGCTTCCAAAAAATGTTTGAAAACCGGAACACTTACATCCGTGTTTTCAGCGTTTGAGAACCAAGGTACTACTGTATATGTATTATTTGTAATGTATGATGATGCTTTAAAGCAGGCATCCCCAAACTTTGGCTCTCCAGATGTTGCTGAGCTACAACACTCATCATCCCTTGGTGACTGGGGGGTGATAGAAGTTGTGGTCCTACGACATCTGGAGGACCCCATTCCTGCTTTAGAATCAAATTCTGCATATCTTCATCAAAGCTGAACCAGTGCATGGGGATCAGAAATAGCATTTGTTTTCTTTGAAACCATCTAACTTTTAAACACGTTTAGGATTGTGCTATTTTGTGTGATTAAAACCAGTGGGAGGATAGTTAATAATGACCAACATGCTGTTGATATTGATGGAATTTAAACTGAGCAGTTTTTCTGCATTGTTGCCCAAAAAAATCTAGATTCTGATGGCTTTATTTTGAGTATGTTCTCTGAGGCAAATAAAGGACTTTGCATTCCTGTTTGCATTACATGTCAAAATTCAGGGTAAACTGACACAAGTAGAAGTCTCTTAATTATCTAATGAATGAGCCGATTCTTGAGAGTTTATTTTGTGTTTGCTGGTTTACAGAGGGATGGAATGATGCCTATCACAATGCCTGTCACAATGCCTTTTGATTTGAAATAAGAGGGTCTTATCCTCCTTGGATTGGTCGGAACTCGCCTCAGATATACGTGAACAATGCAATTCTCATTATAACAAAAACAGAAGACTTGACAATGAGATTATTGGAAATCCATTAATTACAACCATTATAAGAGTTATTACAGCATCCTAGAAAACGTATCTTTGTATTTTTTGGCAGATTTTACCTTGTGTCCTGTAAAACCAACAAGAACAAAACAGCTAAGTTAATCAGTTTAATTAAGCTCTTTGCATCCCAATTTATTGTTTCCATGTGATTACAAGAAAGAATTGTGGAACTAATTATCCCATTGTTACACTCTGTTCAGCAGAATGTATCTAATCAAAGATTTATTTTATTTTAAAAAGACCATGCTGCACAATTAATTTTAAATCAAACACAATTCTTACACAAAGTGCTGTATTTTTCACCCTCCCCTAGGAACACTGTTCTTCTAACATCATTTAATTATTAGGACACAATTAAAGTTTTAAAAATTATTTCACAATTTGGCTCACTTGGGGGATGGAATGGAGGGAGGTGCTGACGACAGTGCGATGGAAAGTCCACCATTCTTAAATGGGAATCTTGCTAAGAGCTTTGGCAAAATTATTCTCTGTGTACTTTGTGGTCTCATTCCAATTATAGCTAATCAAATGACTTGCTTGCTGTGAGCTCCTGAATGCCAGCTTTCATGACATCAGATCAGCTAGAGTATACATTAAACTGTAATTTACAGCTGCTTGTGCAGGAAAGCCCACACACAGAGTCCGCATCCCCAAATAAAACTCCATTCCAAAAGACACAATCTTATTAGGGAATATACAACAAAGCTGTCATCTATTTGCTACTGGGCTGAAATGAAGGTCTCACTCTGGTGTATAAAGGCCTTCTTAGAATTCTTCCTGTCCTTGGACACAAGGATCATGAGTTTCCCAGGTGTCCTCTGTAATGGATTAGCCCCAGGATGGAAGATTTATTACACCCTGGATTATAAAGAGTTAACCCACCTCCAGCTTAATTGACAGCGCATCTTTAGGAGGCGGGACGGTGCCCGGTTTAAAAAGGAGGGCAGTTGGAAGAGTGGGAGGTTGGTGACGAAGAGGGAAGAAGAAGGGTGTGGGTTAGGTTAGGTTAGGTTAGTGGTGGTTTAGGTTAGGCTTAGGATAACTTGAAGTTAAAGTCTGACAGAGTTAATGTATAACTGTAACTAAGCTTGTAAAATTATGCATCGTTAAGAAAATAAAAGTCATCTTCTTTTTGTGCCAAAGAGTATCGTCTTGGTTATTCCAGCAGCGTATTAAAACTCACAGAGGTGGAGACTCAGAAAAGGGCAAAACTTACCTAAGGAAAAGGGGATAGTTCGTGTCCTAGAGTCACACAGGAAGGGCAGTATGGTGAAAACCTAGAGTGCCACAACTTTGCCAGGGTGATATGGCAGACTGAGACAGTGGGGATCTGAGTTGAGGGAGTCCCTGTTCTGTAGGCAAGAGGATGTTCATTCAAATAGCCCTGAGTGTTTGTGAGGTCAGGCCATGACAGCTGGAATTAGACTCTCTTTACTGAGAAGCCCAGAATTGAGGGGTTCATTTTAAAGCGTAAGGAACTGAGTGGGGATTGCTTTACCTCTGTACCCTTTCGTCTTATAATCTGTTGGCAATGTCGGTGAGAGGGTTCGTCGCATCCTCTTCATTTCAGAGAGAACCTGCTAGGATCTTTACTCTGAGAACTTAGACACCTGTGTCATCAAAGAACCCACTACATAGATGTGTTATTTGATTTCTTCCTTTCACTATCCCCCCCCCTCAGTTCTTTCTCATCACTAGGATATAAAATCCCAGATTCCTTATTAGGTCCTCTTTTTGTGTATCTCTTTCCTTGTTTTCTCCGAGGCAATACATTTATTTATTTATTTATTTATTGCATTTATATTCTACCTTTTTATCTGAGGAGATCAAGGGGACGTCCATGGTTCACACCTTCAAGAGTATGAAACTGTATTTAGCATTGAAATGAAATGTCCCCCTTATCAAATTAACACATGCCTTTCTTCAGAAATGTGGTGGTGATAGCGGGCTCTAGAAGTACTATGCGTGTTGGGAGGACGGTGAAGTGAAAGCGAAGCATTTACATATAAGCCGTGCAATGTTTTCAATGGTTTTTGAATGTCATAAATAATTTAAATAAGAGTCAGCGTTACGAAAATTAGAAAATGAAAGGTTAAGCAGCTGCCAATCTGTTCACAAGCCAGGAAAATATTGAGATCAATGGAAGCATAACAATCGCTAGAATTGACGAGGGGAGGAAGTTCAGGGATGCTGCTCCCACCGTCTTTGGTTGGAACAAAGAACAGAAGAAACAAAACATGACATCGGTGCTTCCCTTCCTTATCAATCATCCCAGTTAATTGCCAGTATACTGGAAGCATAGAGCAGGTTTACATTTTATGGAGCTCTTGAGCAGAATACTGCCAAGACCCTGGCATACAACAGTGATTTGGTCAGGCAGCTGCTGGTCAGGAAACCAGGGGCCCATAGAAGACCTCCCATAGCATTGGGATGTGCAGGATCAGGTTCCCCACAGGCACCTTCTCCTGAGCCTGAGGAACCAAATGCCTTCCACAGTACCTAATTGGTCCAGTGATGCAGAGCACCCACCAAACAGAAGGCCATAGATCTTAGGAGTATCTGTCTTCAGGCCAGAGAGAAACTAAGTTCTCCACAAGGGATGGAGCCTGGGAGAGATGATCTGGGGAGAGAGGATTAAGGTTCAGCTTGCTTTTGACCTTTGGTGGAGCATGCTATACACTTTGAGCTGTCCGTGGTCCTGTAACTATGGATCTCTCTTGCCCTGTGGACTTTTCTGCAGAACCAGAGCAACACAAATGAACTTCCCCCATATATCTTAATTATAAGGGCAACATTTGCTTATAAAAAATGGGATAATTTGGAGGAGGGAGAGCCCTCTGCTCATACACCCCAAATTTTCCTTAGATTGATTTGTACATCTTATTGACTTTCTGTAACTGTATTCTAAAAAAACTAAAAATAATATACTAAACACACACACACACACATACCTCAAATGTCTATAGCCCTATTTGCGGCACTATACTTTGAAATGCTTATGATTCTTCCTTCCAGAGGTTGATATATGGCATCTATGTACTTTAAAGTGTGAAGAACACCACTAACTGATCTGAGCAATTTCTAAGCCCAAAATGTGATGTTACAGATATTACCACAAATGCTGTAAGTGTAGTTCCATCTTACACCATTATTAGAGATCTAGGGTGAAGGTGTCCTAGTGTTGTCAGTATGAAGAAGAGAAAAAAAAGAGACATAGTATGAGAAAAAGAGAAGCAAATGAAAACATGAAATTATGGGGAAAATTCTGGTCTCTTTAAAGTCAAAAAGTCAAATTAGCATGTGATCAGGATTTTACATGCATTAGAAATGGCTATTTTAAATGTCCTCCTCGCAGGAAAATAAGCTTAAGTTTGATTGTACAAAGGTGATTAGTAATTTAAATGTTCTATGGCAAAATATCATATACCCACCCACCATTTCTGGGAACTATCAGGTGAATTGTCCTTCAGCGGGTATATGTATGATTTCCAGTATGGATTACATATTTTTAAAAGTAACATTAACATTTTTATTTGAGAATAGATTTTATTTAATATATCAAGTGAGGTTTTTTAAAAAAATAAAAATCAGAATTTTACTGCATCAACTTTGTTGAGGGGAAACCCTATTTTCAGAACTTGGTAAGTGAATGCTGAATTCTATTCTGTCCTTTGCTTTCAACTGCTGCACACACACTTGCTGTTAGATATGCCATTTGCTCAGCCGTTTGGAGCACTGAAATCAATAATTACGATCACACACAGGGCTGCTAGATGACTGCCTGACCCAAATAATAAATTTTGAGATAAAAATATACCCATCAGCTTGACCGATTTCCAATTGTGTAATTTCAGTACAGCTATATTTGGGGAAATTGTTGATGCAAACTCTTCATTTGAAAAACAACAACACATTTTTGGCTTCTTGGCTACACATCGGCTTGCTAAAATAACTTAGCTTTCACAAAGGCTTCTTCACAAAGGGGTAGTGACAAATTTTGAAGTGCAGGAGTTTGGCATCACAACTCCTCCTAACCCCACCCCGGAGAGTTCTGGTTACAGAGATGGCAATGAAACATTAACTCGGGGAGTAGCTCCAAAAATGCCAGAGAAATGGGAGAGATCCTGTTTGTAAGGTTGCCCTGCGTAGAACCCCTCCCCGTGTTTTCAAAATTAGCAGTTTTAAAGAGAAAAGCAACCTTGTTTCCATCTTCGAGGTTCAAGGAAGTAGTATTGGGTTAGTGAAGAAGAATGAGCATGCATTTACAATGGGTGAATTATGTTCCACCATCTTGTACTCATTCATGGCCAAGATACCTAAGGAAGTCATCCAACCAGAGACACTCTTGAGATGGGGATAGAAATTTACTGGTGGTAGCTGACCAAATTATACTCAGAGTAGACCGATTGACATGAACATACTTTGGACTAATTTATGTCAGTGGGTCTACTCTGAATACAATTTAACCAGATACCAACCATTGCCACAACTATGGCTATGAACGTGTTTATTCTCAATAGCATACAAAAGAGTCATGCAGCTAGAATCAGATCAAACAACAAGCTGTCTTTTGCAGCTAATGGGTGCAGGGATCACCATGGACTTTGCAAAGGCTTCATCACAAACATAGAGCTTTGTCTGAGCTGCAAAACCTAGCTGGTTAAAAGCATAGTAGTGATGGGATGTATAGCACATTAGAGACTCTCAGATAAGTTGGTTCAATGAGAATCCCACTTCAGAATGACTGGCAAGCTACTCACCTACCCCTTGCTATTGTGGGGTTTCCCTTAAAGTTGGTCCAGAAAGCGCAGCTTGTGCAAGGCTGTTGAAGGGAGGCATCTTATTGACAGAGCTGAAAGAGCAACACTGGTTGTCAGTATGCTTCTGGGCCAAGTTTAAAGACAGGCTATTGGAATAGCCCTGACCTACTTACCTCGGGGAACACTTTATGTTGTACATACTGTCCTGAACCCCTGGCAACAAGTCATTTTGTCAAGTCCCCAGTCGCATAGCTGCCAAGTTATCCCTTTTTTAAAGGGATTTTCCCTTATGCTGAATAGGCTTCCTCGTGAGAAAAGGGAAAACTTGGCAGCTATGCCCAGTCGGGGGTCAGTCCGCATGTCCAAAGTCCCACAGAGATCCCGAAATATTCAAGCTGAGGTCCTTCAACATGAGCAGTTGAGCAGACACAGCACCTCTGCTGCCCTTTTATACTTTGAAGGGTGACTGCAGCATCTGGGCTTGATGAGACATGTGACCCTCACCTGCTCTGAGCCTACTCCAGCTGAAGAATCACACACCTCCTTCCAGAGCTAGTGAGCCCCACCTGGCCAGCTAGGGAGCTGGGCTGTGAGCCCTTACCTACCTCAGCCTCCTGGAGCACCCTGCCTGCTGCTCCCTATGCCTCAGAGCCCACTGTGTTCATGGAGATAGGACACCTCTGGCTCTGGTGATAGGTCCTGCTGCTCTGGTTCCTGTGCACTGACCACCATCCTCTCATCATACTTCTTACACCAACCTCTCCTTCCCCATCGCCGGCTTGCTCTGGTGTGTCCCAGTCCTGGTGACACCCCTTTCTGGGATCTTCTTCCTCCTCTTCCTCTCCCCTGTTGTTCTGCCAGTTCATGACATACAGGGCTGGCTCTAGGCAGAGCCCTGGTGGTGTGGGGCACTGCGCGGCGAAGTCGCGCGAAAGCTGTACTATGCGCTGCGAGGGCGGGGGCACCGGAGCGATTTCCGTGCCTCAGCACCAGGGCGCCCAACCTGCTCGAGACTGCCCTGATGACATATACCCCTGCCTGGTCACTTTGATCCTTGGGAGAGACATACTTAGCAGTGCCATATGCTCTCAAGATCTGTCTTATGTCCACTAAGAATAGGGATTTTGGAATGTTGCTTCCAATGAACATCAGAGGTATCAACATTTAGGCACCTGAGGCTTTCTCCGTAGGGTGATCCAGTTGTGTTGCAGTACTACATTAATCTAGGGACCCAGGTGGCGCTGTGGTTAAACCACTGAGCCTAGGGCTTGCTGATCAGAAGGTCGGCGGTTCAAATCCCTGTGACGGGGTGAGCTCCTGTTGCTTGGTCCCAGCTCCTGCCAACCTAGCAGTTCGAAAGCACCTCAAAATGCAAGTAGATAAATAGGAACCGCTACAGCGGGAAGGTAAACGGTGTTTCCATGTGCTGCTCTGGTTTGCCAGAAGCGGCTTTGTCATGCTGGCCACATGACCTGGAAGCTATACGCCGGCTCCCTCGGCCAATAATGCGAGATGAGCGCGCAACCCCAGAGTCGGTCACGACTGGACCTAATGGTCAGGGGTCCCTTTACCTTTACCTTTTACTACATTAATCTACTGATTTGTGGCACATTTTGTGGTTGTTTTATGACTGTAACTTTACCATTGATTTTATGCTATCCATTGTCATTATTTTTTTCCCTTAATGTATAGGAAGTTGTGCAAACAAACAATTAATAATCTTGTGGGAGGGGGAAAATATTGGTCAAGGTGAAACAATGGTAACGGAAATCTGCTCTTCCTAAATCTGAAAAAACACCACCACCACCACATGTTCCTGATGAATGGAATTTTCTGTCTTTTGTGAAGCTACTGAGGCTTCTCTCAGAAGTGGGAAATTCGCTCACCCACCCCAAGTTTCACTTGTTTGGTTACAAGAATAATTTGACCTGTGTCATCAGAATTCTGTGGGAGGGGATGCATTAGCAAAATGTCTTTTGATCCTAATTAAAACATCAATGACAGCTATTTCTATTTCAGCCTTGTGGACTGTCAGCAACTTATTGCAGTTCAAGGGGTCGTCATCCACTTATGTCACACTCTCTAATTAACTGTGATGCTCAGATGCCCTTCCAAAAGAAAATGATATGGTGATTTGAGGTCCCAATTTTCAGTTAAAGGATGCATGCAGATCATCTAGTTATTCCTGGAGAATTTTTTTAAAAAATGCTGTTCTAAAATGGTTTCTAGAAAAAACAGAAGCAACCTCAAAACCCCAAATCTGCTTCTTCCAATCTCACACAAATCACAGCTGTATTTTCTTTCTCAAATTGCTATTTGATATATCCTGGAAGACATACACCTCCACAGATGAAAAACTAGTTTTAGATCTTGCTCTGACAAGTAGATGTGACTTGCATTCAAGATACTTTGAGGAGCAGATGGTCAGTTTAATAAGCTATCAATGACCATTATGAATGATCAAGCCATGTCCGAGTCTACTGGGAGAACAGCTTTGCATAAGACAGCATGCCTACAAAAATATGATGATCTACCAGTGATGCAAGACCTTTCAGCTAGCATTTGGTTACTGGAATAAGCATGAGCAGACAGTTTTAACCTAGTACATTTTTAAAATTTCAGCAAGAAGCTATTTTATATGCTTACATTTTATCTGATGCTAAATTTGACCTTTAAAGTTTAAAACATTCCATTGTTTGAGGACATGTTTATGAAGGTTCATCTCTTCCCACATGTACCAACCCCAAGCCTTATAACGTTTCTGGAGGTTCTTTTTCGGGTGCCCCACCCAGGTGTGTCATGATTTTTAGAAGGTAAGCCTGCAGTTAGGGACTGTCTTGTTTTGTATGTAAGCCTGCTCTGGAAGCCCTTTTGCCTGAGAAGCAGGGTAAAAATGCTCCAAATAACTAAGTGCTCTTCTCTGATGGCATCCCATTATCAAATGCCCTCCTTTGAATGGCTTGCCTAGTGCTTAATTTAATGTCCTTTCAGAGCCAAGAGAAACCCTATTTATCTTCCAAGGGCTTTTAAATTTGGTGTTCTGCTCAACATTCTTTGATATTGATTTGGTTTTTTAAAGCTTGTTTCTATGCTGCATCACATTTATTGCATTGTTATGGTAGTGTTCCTGATTTTTAACTTCCTGTAATGCCGACATGAGAGGTTTTGTAATCAGTTGACTTATGCATACCGCAAATAAATGAATAAATAAAAACTGAGCATTTGGGAAGTACAGATTATAATGTGCCGGGGAACTAATGTCATACTCTACTGTATAGTAGTAGCAGAGCATAGGGTTATGTCCAGTGCTGGTCTCAGTGGCGGAGCTTCATGCTCCGGCACCGGTGTGGAGAGCAGGCGGGGGCAGGGCTGGTGCACATCCTGGGGGGCGTGGTGTCTTGTCTTACTGCAAGTGTCTTGTCTTACTCAGAGTAGACCCATTGGAATTAATAGACACAAGTAACTTAGGCCCATTAATTTCAGTGGGTCTGCTTTGAGTAGGGCTAGCATTGGCTAGACCCATAGGGCCTGGTGAAGGGTTTCAGTATATGCAGAAGGGAATAGGCTTGCCATGTCACACTCCTGCACAAGGGGCAAAGAGCTCACACATACAGATAGAACTTTTGTCTGCCTTCAAACAAAATGCTTTTTTCAATGGAATCAGTTTACATGTTCAGCAAACTCCTAAACATATTTAACCAGAAGTAGATCTCGTGGAGTTGGAGCTTACTCCCTTGTGGTAAGTGTGCTTAGGATTGCAGCCTAAATATCTCTGAACTTAATAGTTGTTTTAAGGTGTGGCACATTTAAAATTGCTCTTATACTGTTATACTACCCCCCACTTGTATTTTGAAATATCTGGAAGTAATGGAGCAAAATTCAGGTGCTGATTTAAAACCAAGCTGTTCTTTCTGTAGAGGTTTTGTTTTAATCAAGACGGAGGAAAGTGTTGCTTACTACCTCCCCTAGCTCTGAAATACTTTATTGCTATTTTCTGGTACATTAAGGAAATCCCAAAATGAGGCGTTTGGAACAAATTGCAGCTCTCATTGAAGCCAAGCAAGTAATTCCAGATGGTAGTTAGGAACTCACTATACAACCCTGAATTTATATGCTTGTGAATAGCAATTCATGACTGCAACTTAATTCCATGTTCTTTTTTTGGCACTTCTGTTCACCTTTAACTCCACCATGGTGTAAAACTTGGTTTGTTTTTTTGTAAAGCACTGAATCATTCATTCTATTTTCCCCCCTTAAATGAGCTCAGAGTTCCCATAAATGTAAATATTTCAGGAAGGCACAATGCCAGCCTACTTTTGACAAAAGACTACTGTAGCAAGTACCCAATATATCTATCCAATCTGCAGCTGGAAAAGTCCATTATAGATGTATTTGGAAATGCCTTTTCCAGCATGACAGAATTTTCTCAGTTTCACTGGTTCTCTCACAAAACTGACTGCATGTTTTAAACAAATAGCTGTCTTTCATCTGAGCCACATTGCAAGGATTCTTTAGATCTCAAAAGCAAAGGCAAGCAAAATGAATAGTGCAGATATTTCAGCCTACAGTTACAATACTATCAATTCTGGGCTTTTTTTCAGCCAGAACTTGCTGGAACTCATTTCCAGCACCTTTCAGGTGGGCTCCCATTGCCATTCAAAGAGAATGGGGGGCATTCATAGTGAGTTCTGGCACCTCATTTTCTAGAAAAACAGCACTGACTATCATCATGATAAGAGATTTTGCAGTGTCACTATTTCCTATATTAATCAATTAACCCATGAGAACATAGTCACTTGGGAACAAATAAGACACTCTGCATCTCCTAGGAACTATCCTCTTGAGATTTGTCTGTTGGGTGTGCAGTTGCACATGCGTTTGATTATGACACACTGCTGTCATTCATATGTCATGTTAAACATTTTATGTTTTGAAAATCAGAAGCAATTCATCTTGAACTCATATGTTCTCCCTTCCCCTTTTGATGTACCACGAGGAAAAGTTCTCACTGCTATTTATATTAACTGCCATTTAATCTTAAATAAACCATGTTTGGCTGAAACAACTCCGCCTTCCAACCATAACTGATGGAGTCAGATTGTTTTAACCAGGCATACTTAACATGAACCCTGCTTTGGTTTGGATGACACACTAAACTGCTGTTAATCTAAAAGAGAAGCTTTAAATCCTTCTCACGGCCACAGCATAGAAAGAAAGTGAGGTTCTAGTTGTAGTTTTGAATCGGACTGATATTTACAGATATTGTTAGTTGATATCTTTTGTTATAACTTAGAATTCACAGTAGTGTGTGTACACTGTAATGTACTATTATGTACACACACTACCGTGAATTCTAAGTTGTAACACTTATTTCAAGCTACGTGTACTCTAGTGAACTTGAAGCTAATTTCTTGTTTGTATTCACTTGTTCTGTTCATGACTGCTAGTCTTACCAGAATACATACCTTATTTGACCGTAACTTGCGAGTAAGATTTATTCCTAACATTGAAATTTCTGGCCAGAGTTCTTGGTGTCCTTCTTTTCGGTGTAGAAAGAAAGTGAGCCTTGCTCATACCTGCCAAGTTGCTGTTGGAGAAATAAGGGACCGGGCGGAAGTAGCACTGCCGCCATTTTGGAACTGGGTGGAGCATGCTCAGAAGTGACTTTTGATGCTGCTTTGCCCAGTTCCAAAATGGCTACCGCACCAGAAGTCACACTGCAGCCATTTTGGAACTGGGCAGAGCAGCATCAAAAGTCGCTTCTGAGCATGCTCCGCCCAGTTCCAAAATGGCCGCCGCGCCCGAATAAACCAGGAAAAAACAAAAAAATCCATTTTTTCAGCTAGGAACAGCTGGAAAAACGGGGATTTCCAGGGGAATACGGGAGACTTGGCAGCTATGGCGTTGCTGACTCTTGTTCTCCTAAAACTAAACCGTTGTTTAGCATTATGCGCAAACATAACGGTTGTGCCAGTTGATCAGGGAGCAAAGGATTGCACTAGTATGATTTCACTAGCCATTGTGCATCCACATCATTTATAGTGAAGGCACCCCTATTCATGCATTGTAACCAGTCCCATGTAGAGCAGCAGGCCATCTGGGAGCAGGGAGCAGCCCCTCATTGCACATCGCGAACAGAACCAGTCTGTTCATGTACCACAAACATTTGCATGGCGGTGACCTGTGTGAATACCAGAAGGTGGGGCTAGTGGGCACATGCAGTGTCAGGGGTGGGGCTACACACTCTTGAAAAGAAAAACCTCATGAGACCAACAACTGCATCTGCAATGGTTAAGCTATAACAAGTCTCAAAGCTGAATTCTGATGGATCAAACCATTATTTCTGACAATATAGTGATGTGTAGTGCAGTGTGACACCCTTTATAGAACGGATTTTCTGCTTTGGCTGCCAGACATTGGAATTTAAGCATGGGTATTATGTTAGCTAGACCTGACTGGTGACGACTGCTTTGTGTTTCAAGGCAGCACTGAACCAGTCCTAGCAGTGCAAACCTGTGGGGATTAGAGAGGAATGTGCCAGGGGAGTTCCCTAGCAACAGCTCTTATTAAGACGAAATGTTAAAATGGGGGCGGAACTGTTATGAATTAACCAATGTTTAGATTGTATGATCACACGTTCCTTTTATTTTGGTTGCTTGTGATATTACAGTATCGCTGTTCAAGGGGGAGTGCGTAATGCAAAGCTTCTCTATGAATTAATTTTGGCTGACAGTGTTCTTAACAAGTGACAGTTCTAAATATAGCCTGATGAGCAAAACAGACATTGCCCTTAGGCTGGGCAAACCACATTGCAGTCATTTCCCCCACCGCTTTTGATACGGGAAACATAACAATAAAAGATCAGGAATGAAAATAGAGAACCAGTGCCCCTTCCCCCTTGCCCTGTGTTTCTCCCCCTCTCTCAATGTTAAAAATGAATTTTAAAAGGCTTATGTGAGCATGACATAATTTTGCTCTAGATTATTTTTGTTCTCTTGCTCTGTTGAACAGTGTGTGACAGTGTGCAATTCAGTCACCATATGCTCTTTGGAAGAACTAAGGACATCAATTGTGGGTGCATGGTTCAAGATATAAGGATGCCCATGTCTTCCTTCCTTCCTTCCTTCCTTCCTTCCTTCCTTCCTTCCTTCCTTCCTTCCTTCCTTTCTAATTTAAGAAAATCCTTCTGGATCAGGCCAATGGCTCATCTAGCCCAGCATCTTGTTCTCACAGTGGCCAACCAGATGACCATGTGAAACCCACAAGTAGGACCTGAGCATAAGAATACTCTCTGCCCTTGTGCTTTCCAGCAATTGGTATTTGGAAGCATTACTGCCTGGGCAGGGAGTTCCAGAATCTGCAGACTAGGGCTACTTTTCTCAAATTTAATTTTGTAAGGTAACTCCACACTGGCTGTGGCAATTGTGATTGCATGTTGCACACCCTTTTTCTCAATAGCAAGTATAGAAGATGCACCTGTATTTTTAAATACCTATGGGCATCCATTTGGGGATGCTAGAGGTTTGTTTTTGTCATCAGGCAGAATGAGATGGCAGTCCAGGTAGTGACCACAGAGGTGTTAGAGGACAGAGCAGTGTGGGTTACATGGGCTAGCATACCCCAAGCTACTTGCTGCGCCAGGTGCAGTGAGGGATATTGCCAAGGGCTCTCCACTCCCGTCTGACAGAATAGTAGCAGCAAATGCAGAGCAGGGAGACATGGCAAAAGCTTGGGAGTTCTTCTGGCTGCTCACCCTTTCCTGTCACTGATGGAGTTCCAGAAAACCGCCCCACTTGCCTGAGAAGGCCAGCTGTTGAAAATCAGTGGGTAGTGAGTCCTCCCCCAGGAATGACCCAGTTGCTCTGCCCTCTTGAAAAGATGGCAGCAAATGTATGCTATTGTTCAACAATCATGTGTGCCGATAGAATCTTCAGCCCAGTTAAAGACTGGGAACAAAGGAGGCATAGCTGCCAAGTATCCCGTTTCCGCTGGGAAAACCCCTTTTTTCCCTACCGTTTCCCGGCGGTGTCCCGTTTAGCTTTTTATCCCGATATTGTCCCTTAAAACTGCTTCTGCCGGCGGCCATTTTTCTGGTGCCGCTTTGCCCTTCTATGGGCATCAGAAAATGGCGGCGGCGGCAGTCGCTTTTACGTGTTTCCGGTCATGCGTGGAAGCGACTTCTGGCGCTGCCATTTTCTGGTGCCCATAGAAGGGCAAAGCGCCACCGGAAGTTGCATCTACGTAACTTCCGGTGTCGCGGGCTGCCGATCCCGGATCTTTCCATCCAGGACTTGGCAGGTATGAAAGGAGGAACAAAGTCACCTCAACTAAAGCTGACTTTTGTCCTATTGCCGAAGAAGATCACAGTCAATGGGAAGAATTACTGTCAGCAACTCCAGAGATTATGCAAGGAAAATCCAAGAGGTCTAATCAATCTACTGCAGTTCTGAATAAAAATTACCCTCCAGATTCAGCAGACTGGACAGTCCCAGAAGAAGAAGATTTGTTGAGTAATTATATTAACCTACCAGATAAAGAGCAAAGTGATATTCTCACCAAACTAGCTAAGTTACAGTCCAGGTTGACCCAAATACAACAGCATGGACAACAAGATGTTGGTGAAACAATTGACAATCAAGCCTTTCTCCTGCAAGCTGTTTCTCCAAAATGTATGGTTAAAAAGAAGGCTGACAGAGGAACTTTTAAGTGTATAGATGCAGAGCTGCAAACTCAACCCCCCCTTGGAATATGATATGGTGGGGGACAATCATGATCGTGTGACTATGAATTCCTGGCTGAGCTATCGGAAATTAGCTCCAAATGAAATAGGTAGTCCTTTCCAGAGAATCGGAAAGGATACTACTAACACCATTGAATCGGTTCCCACTGACAAGATGAAATTAGGTACCTGGACAAAGTGGAAATGACAAGCACAGAACCTTAAAGGAATTGGGGCTAAAACGGATGTCATGGAAGATAGCAAGCTAGCATTCAAAGCAAAATAATAAACAGCTGACGAACTATTTTGAGCAATTTGATATTATTCTGCTACAAGAAACATGGCACAATGACTCTGTAATGCTTAACGGATACAAGTGTCACTCATTGACAGCCACTCCCTCAGTGAAAGGTGGTAGGGCCAGCAGGGGTCTAGCATGTTTCATCTCCACAAAGTTGAATGCAACTACAGCAGCCATGATGCCATGTAAGTGGGGACAAGATCATTTCCCCACTCCTCTTTTTATAGAAATTCAAAAATTGTGAGTTTCAGCTGAGGAAAGGATACATGGATGCTTTTCTAAATTGATTTGGCATACAAGATGTGACACACGTGAAGGCTAAAATTCAGACAAGAAGATGGAATTATTATTTTTATCACGTTGGTGGGAGGTGGATAGAGGAAATCTGGGAAAGGAAGTTGTCTGAACCAAATCACAGTGCAATCTGTTGCTGCTATGGTGGCATCCTCCTGACAGACCTGAAGTTGTATTGCTGTTGGTTTAGGAAGGCCTACAGACAGGTGACGTGATGACAGTGAAGTAAACGCCCCCCCCCTCCCCATCCCTTTGGTGCTTCTGTTTCAACACACAAGAATATAGCTGACACAATGTCTTGATGGCAATGTGAACATAAGAATGATCAAAGAGCAGTTAAACAGGATTCCACCGGCTTGGCTTTGCTAAAGCAGATAGATCTGCTGCCTCATTTGCCACCACATGCATGCACTCACGTCCACATAAAACATTTCCTTCTGGGAAATATACTGCGAGAGGATAATTAAGAAGGAATATAATTGCTGTTGGTTGGGAACTTAGAGTCTGTATGTTTTGCAAATGGGGTATATCATAATCTGTTCTAATTGCATTACTCTTCATTCATGCATGAGCCGAATGAAAACACATCCATTTCCATCATCATATGCACCAATTGCTGCAGGTTCAAGGAGAAATGCAGAAAAACAAACAAACACTACCCAATTCAGTCAAAACTTTCTTCTATCGAACGGGGACAAAGGCAACAGGCATGTATACTATAGGTCCACTTAACTATTCAGAAATTAACACCACTTTCTATTGCCAATATTATGCTCCCCATGATGACCTTGAAATGTCCATTTCACAACACAGAGAATGCTTTTGGCACCCCTTAAGGGGAAGTTGGCTAAAAGTCTCTCTAACTGTGTTCTACCTCCAGCATTAGAGGCAGTGCTCCTTCAAATATTAGTTGCTGTTGCACTATGGTCCCCTGCTTGTGGGCTTCCCTTGAGCATCTGGCTTAGCACTGTGAGAACAGCATAATGAACTGAATTGGACTTTGATCTGATCCAGCAGGGCCCTCCTTGTTAGCAATTTCAAATCCATAATATTACCCATATTTTTGTTTCTAAATTCGTCATAGTTAAACTATAGGAGGAAATCTGTGTTTTCAACATGTCCACTCTCTTAAGTATATAAAAGCTGTGTCCATACATCCTAGCACACAACAAAATCCAGGATAGGACCATGCCATTAGCAGCAGGCTTGATTCTCTCAATTTTTTTGTGTTATACTTGTACATAAAGCAAAGTGAGAATAATAGGCTTGGGAACATGGCAGAAAGATACAGGGCATGGTGGAAGTCTATGAAAGGATGGCAACTAAAAGAGACAAATAGGGTGTGAAAAGATACACCATATAGTAGCCTTCCAAACCTGTTGCCCTCTAGATGTTTTGGATCAAAAACTAATAGACCTAGGGAAAAGTGTTGGCTAGGGCTGAGGTGTTGTTATTCCAAAAAAAACCTGGAGGGCACCAGATTGGGGATGGCTTCAGCTTTTTTCTTTTCTTTTGCTGACAGAATAAGTTGTTAGTATGATGCAAGGGAGCCCTGAATTCTCACTGGAAGGACAGATCCTGAAGCTGAGGCTCCAATACTTTGGCCACCTCATGAGAAGAGAAGACTCCCTGGAAAAGACCCTGATGTTGGGAAAGATGGAGGGCACAAGGAGAAGGGGACAACAGAGGACGAGATGGTTGGACAGTGTTCTCAAAGCTACGGACATGAGTTTGACCAACCTGTGGGAGGCAGTGGAAGACAGGAGTGCCTGGCGTGCTATGGTCCATGGGGTCACAAGGAGTCAGACACGACTAAACGACTAAACAACAAATGCAAGGGAGGAAATTATTCCAGGGGTTTAAAAAGAGAGAAAAGGGTATTGCTGCCTGTAATCAAATAGCCTGAGGATTTCAGATCAAACTAACCATCAAGATGTACAAACTTTCTTTTAAAATACCAACTTGCCTAAATCAATTGAACAATATAAAAATAATTCATCATCCTGTTTTCAGTAGCCAATCAGGTGCCTGTGGGAATCCCAAAGCCAGTAAATGTGTGCATTGCCTCTCATAATGGAGATAGTACCCAGCCTTCATGGCAAGTAGCCATTGACATACACCAATTTATGCACTGCTTGATTGTAAAACAAAGCAAAACCTTAAAGCGGTTAACAAAAAGTTAAAAAATCACTGGCCCCAATATAGATGATTGGTTACATCTCTCCATTGCGAGTAGTGTCCATTTATTCCTACTCTCTCCTTCCTGTTGTTTTAGCCATTTACTGATCCATAAGAGGAACTTTCCTCTCATCTCCTGATTGCTAAGCTTACTCGGAAGCTTTTGGTGAGCGACTGCATCCAAAGCTTTTTGGAAGTCTGTGTACACAGCATCCATTGGGTCACCTCTAGCTATGTGCTTGTTGGCACTATAAAAGGTTAGTGAGAAATGACTTGTGTTTTATAGAAGCCATACTGGTTCTGCTTCAACAAGGGTTGCTATGAAGACTTTAAGTGGAGTAGCCTGGAATTTCCTGGATCCTCCCTGGATCCTTTCCCCTAAAATTGGTTTTAAACTGGCTACTTTCAAATCCTTATGTTTAGAAGCTGATCCTAGGAACAAGTTACATATTTTTCTTAGCAGGTAAGCAATTTCACATTTGAGTTCTTTAAGAACTCGAGAGTGGATGCCATGCAGACCTGATGAATTGCCAGTTTTTTATTTGTCAAGAAGGGAATGTTTTTCTCTTGTTGCCTCTAAATGCCTCAGTTTCTCACACTCCCTTTCTCTGAAAGTTAGCTCAGGCAGAGCCTTAGATCTTCCACTGTGGAGACAGATGCAAAGATTTCACTCAGCTGTACTGCAATCTTCTTTTCCTCCTTTAGTGCACCTTTGACTCCCTTGTTGTCCAAAAATCGAACTGCCTGCCTAGCCAGTTTCCCATTTCAAATATATTTAACGTTATTTTCATTGCTGTGACGTTAATGTTTTAGTGATATTCCCCTCAATTATGATTATTTTTGCATCCTTTATTGCCCACCTGCATTTCTTTTGCCACAGATTTCGTTCCGTTTCATTCTCATTTGGGCAGGAGTTGGAGGAAGCCTTCTAGGCTCTAATAGTTTCCTGTACTCTTCTCGATGTTAACTGTCCTGACATTCTCTTAACCTCAGTGGTTCCCCCCCCCCCCGATCTGCAGTACACATTATAGCTTCTATTATTTTGATGTTGAATAACATCCGAACATTTTAGAGAGATTTGACCGACATGGCTTCCCCTTTCAGTTTCCTTTTTTTAAAAATCAAAACAAAAAGCCTCCTTTTAAAAAAGATCCCTCTTTTGAAGTCAAAGAAAGGTAACTTAACAGTGGTGTGGTCTGATTTTATAATACAGTCATACCTCGGTTTAAGTACACTTTGGTTTGAGTACTTTCAGTTTAAGTACTCTACGGACCCGTCTAGAATGGATTAATCCACTTTCCATTACTTTCAATGGGAAAGTTCACTTCAGGTTAAGTAGGCTTCAGGTTTAGTATGGACTTCCAGAACCAATTACACTCATACTTTGGGTTAAGTACGCTTCAGGTTGAGTACTCTGCAGACCCATCTGGAATGGATTAATCCACTTTCCATTACTTTCAATGGGAAAGTTCGCTTCAGGTTAAGTACGCTTCAAATTAAGTACGGACTTCCAGAACCAATTGTGTACTTAAACCGAGGTACCACTGTATTTTCTAATATGGAAAAAGAGCATGGACGATCCCCATGACCAGTGTATAGTAGGTTTTGGTTGATGGAGGCTCTCCTTTCCTTTTCACGTGATAAAAGGATTTTTATTTTTATGTATAAATTTTGTAATATATTTGCACTCAGTAAACTCTGAGAGAAATTAATACCTGCTTGATGTTTTCGATAAAGTATACAGTGTTTTATTGTTTAATTGGTTTGGGTCCTTTCCCCTATAATTATTGTCAGTTTTGTTTCATGTTCCCCCCCCCTTTACTTTCTTTTCATGGATGGCTGACAATCTTATATTATTCTGTTTGTATGAAGATTGTTTTGACAGCTGTAAAAAAATTTCTTGCTTGTTTATTAGAAATTTAATGAAGATTATTTAGAAAGTAAAAATATAACCAAAGTAGTCATTCTCATCCCTTAGGTATGATCAATGTTTTTTTCAGGGGGTACGCAGGGGGATGCATACCCCTAAACATTTTGTGAATCTAAGTTTGGCTCATTGAGGGGCAGTATTTCAAGATGAGTAGGAAAATGAGAGTACCCCTAAACATTTTTTTAGAAAAAAGAAAGCACTGGGTATGATTCATCCTGAATCACATGCTCCTCAACTCCCATCAGCTTTCCTCCTGCAATCAGTTTAAAAGCTGCATTGCTACCTATTTGATTTTGAGCACCAACAGTCTGCTGATTAAGGCTTCCCCGGATTGAGTGTCAGCTATAATTTCATTATTGACATTGGTGTGCCTTGAGTTAAATGAGATTCCTTGTATACCCAATTGCTCGCTTGCCCAAATGAGGATTCCAAATATGATCAATTGTACTATGTGAGAAGAATTAAATAACCGTCCCCACTGAAGAAGTGTGCATGCACACGAAAGCTCATACCAAAATAAAAACTTAGTTGGTCTTTAAGGTGCTACTGAAGGAATTTTTTTTTTTGCTTCGACTCAGACCAACACGCCTACCTACCTGTAACATTCCCATCAAAATGCCGCTCTTAAAGAACTTTTCACGCCATCTCTACCTGCCCCTCTTTCTCCTCAAAGTGATGTTGCTAAAGGGCAAAACACATCTTCTCAAGAGCCTTAGATTTAAATGCATCTTGGCTGACAAGTCACATTTCTCCATGTCATGTCCTGTTCTGTCAATCTGTCCTCCGGTTATCAAATGTACTGCAACATTATTCGTGCTGGCCAGCATGAACCACCTGTCGTGACTGCTTTACAATTTCAAAAGAAAGGTGGCTTTTACAATATATCCTGTCCTCTTTCCTAAAGTTCAACATTTTACTATTCAATCTTTTTTTAAAAAAACCAAAGAGCAGTGGTGATTTTACAAGGAGCAATATTTAGGAATGGATTTTTTTAAAAACCTCAATCAATGTCAATCTTATCTGTGTAGACCCCCCCCCCCAATTCCTGTCCCTTTCCTTGTTCTCAATGAGAAGCGAGTAATTCCTTGGTTCCACCAAAACAATCCTTATATAATACCAATATATGAAGAATTGATGCTTTTGAATTATGGTGCTGGAGGAGACTCTTGAGAGTCCCATGGATTGCAAGAAGATCAAAAGAAGAAGGTATCATAGAGCTTTCAGTGTATGGCGTGAATGTGGCCATTGTTCCATGGAGAACAGGAGTGGGTAAGAGGTCTTACCAGTATAGACAGATGATGGCAGTGGAGGAGGAAAGCTACTCTACTTAGCACTTGTAGTTTCTGAGAATGCTCTGGGCTGACTTATTGTCACTACAAGATATTGTGAAGACTTACAGCAGCAGCTGCCTGTAGCTCACTGGAATGCCAGAAGAAGCAGCCCAGGGCAGTGGTGTCAGTAGCTGTGGGTCTTCACTAGCTGCTACCTTCTGCCACCAGGCCTCAGCCCCAGCTGAAATTAAGTCCCACTGATATAACTCTAGACTTGAATTCGGTTGAATTCTGGTGTGCACTTTGGGCTTTAAAGTGCTTAACGTTTTGACTGAATTGCATCCAATGTTCTTCTAAAATAAAATGGCCTATGTGAACCTGAAGGAAAGTGCTTTCAAGAAAAAAATCAGCTGAACATTGAAATGCGGCCGAATCCTATATTAAATAGGTAATAGCCACTCTCTGACTTGAGAAAAGTTCTAGTAAAATAAAAGTTCTTTTCCTAGATTTTTCTCACTGAATCCAACAGAAATCAATTGTGTTTAGAGAGTTTTCTGTAAGCCATTTGAAGGTATGTGTGGGCTGTAAATGCTGGGTATCTGCATATTCTCATTGACAGCTTGTGCGGTTTGACTGGGTATTTTGATGGGATGGATCTGATAGTCTGAATAGTTTAAAGGTATTCTTTCATTTTACCTAAGTTTCTATGGGGATCCTAATGAATTCACTTGCGCAGTGGAAATTTGCCAAAGCACCAAAACACTTAAGGGCACACCAGTTAAGAATGAAAAGGTACGAAGGCTCAAAATGGATTGCTGGCAATCTTAGCATATTTGTTTCTTCCACCAATCACTGAAGTTCTGCTCCACCTAGTTCAATGAGTTTCAAACCTCTTGCCCTTCTAGAAAAAAAAGGAGGTGGGATTTGGTTCAGTACTGATAGGAAAAAAAAAAGGATGAGCATATTTCCAGTATGGCAAAGCAATATCCATTCAGAAAGGATGAGCAGAAAAAAGGAACAGCTGCTTGCAGATGACACTGGCAGCTGGCTGCCCTGGATAATGGCAGAGGTTTCTGCCATTTAAAAAAAGCAGATCATGAAGTCTCAAGATTGAGAGACTCAATGAACAGAGGATGCTTTATACTAGAATTGTGCAGTAGTGACCTAATACATTCGTAGCAGAAGAGAATGAATGGATTCATACACATATATGCATTTAACAGTGAAGAGGAAGAACTCTCACATAAATAAATTATTTCAGGTCAGAATTAAAATAATATAATAAGAGAGGTCTGGAGATGTCAGAACTGAAGAAATCATTTTCAGGCTGACCCAGAAATAGGGATTCAGAGACCATAGTATGGTACATTCAATTATATTCCGTTACATTTCCATCTTTAATTGTTTAAACAAACTGAAAACTGAAGTGATGGACAGTGCCATGGAACACGGAACCAACCAAAAATTCCCAAAAGATTCACACTAACATATAGCACCTCAGTAAACATAGCACCACAGCAAGGGTGTTCCCCTGTTCCAAAACAGATAACACATAATCCAGCTGTAATTCAAACATCAGAGGGCACCAGGTTGAGGAAGGGTGCCTTTTCCTGGAGAGTCTAGGGACTGAGTTAGAATAAGATAAATTGATATTTATTTTTTGCAAGCCATTTTTAGTTATGAAATGTGCTTGAATATTCCCCCCTCTCCTTCAGATGTAACTTCATTCCTTCATCTGAATCTAAGTGATTCTGCCTTGAACGAAGACAGCTTGGTAAGTAGGTTTTTAAGACAGATGGCATCATTGATCTGTCTCAAGGAGGACCGTTAATGAAAAACATATTGCTAAAACAAACACTTGAGATGGAATTAAATGCAAATAGACACAAAATATTTGCATCACACTAAGTGTGTTTTGTTATATCATTAATTTGTCTGTTGCGCAAATGTTTACAATGAACTTTCCAGTTCAGTTACCCAAGACCAGCAATCTGTTGTGGACTGAGGAAATTAAAAATATCTTGTTCTGCTTTGTTCATCACCCCAGTTTGAGATCCAGAGGTTTTTATCTTTAGCACCTCAGATGAAATCAGGCCAGGCCATCTTCAAATCTGCATTCTTCAAGGCGAACCTATTGAGACTTACAAGGAGGTGTCAACGTGGCACCAGCAGGTGGCAATGGTCCTTCAAGTATCTCTTATGGCACTTGTGAGCGGTCTCAGTAAATATCCCCTCAAAAATCCACAATGTATTATGTATGTGAGCTTGCTCTTTCTTCTCAGCTCCTGTTTGAACTGGCTCAACCTCTGCTACATGGAACATACCCTCTTAAACATGTCCACATTTCTTTGGAAGTACTGTAATGACTGGACACCCAACTCCCCTGGCAAAGAACTTGTCTCTATGAGTAGGCAAGGCAGTGGCTGATGTAGTTGGTTCCCCTCCACATTGTTTGTGGGGGGGGGATGAGTGATGGAAGGTGAAGTCCACCATTTTGCAGTCCTTCTCCTGTTCTTGTAAAGGTGGCAGCCATTTTGTGTTATGCCACCCGCCCATAGCAGCTATTTCCTGTTATGCCAACCCATCATGGCAGTCATTATATAAATAGCACTGACAATACTTTCTCAAAATGGAAAATGTGCGCCTTGTTTCCATGCCAATATTTTCCCAGCTTTCACGGGTAGCAATGCTATGCTGGGGGAGAACTACCTTGTGAGAACCCATTTATGCTACTTCTGTGGTTCAGGACTGAGTTGCACTGCAGCAGTTCCCGTGCTGTGGAGATAAGGAGGGACGCAAATTGTGATGGTGTAATGTGCAAAAAAGAAACTTATAGAGGTAAGAGAAACACATGCTCATGAATCCTCTGTTAAAAAGAATGTGCATGCATGTGTGCACCTCTGACAGGGCACATGCACACACACACACACATGCACACTCACACACACACACACACACACACACACAACGTTCTACTTCTGGGAAGTCAATTTGTTTCAATACATATATCCCAATAATAATAATACTAGTGTGTGTGTGTGTGTGTGTGTGTGTGTGTGTTGGGGGAAGGGTGTGTAGCTACACTGGTGACTGGGAGCGGCCGCCGAGACCACATAACACCGGTCTTGAAAGATCTACATTGGCTCCCAGTACGTTTCCGAGCACAATTCAAAGTGTTGGTGCTGACCTTCAAAGCCCTAAATGGCCTCGGTCCAGTGTACCTGAAGGAGCGTCTCCACCTCCATCATTCTGCCCGGACACTGAGGTCCAGCACTGAGGGCCTTCTGGCGGTTCCCTCATTGCGAGAAGCCAAGTTGCAGGGAACTAGGCAGAGGGCCTTCTCGGTGGTGACGCCTGCCCTGTGGAATGCCCTCCCAACAGATGTCAAAGAGGAAAACAACTACCAGACTTTTAGAAGACATCTGAAGGCAGCCCTGTTTAGGGAGGCTTTTAATGTTTAATAGATTTCTGTGTTTTATTTTTCTGTTGGAAGCTACCCAGAGTGGCTGGGGAAACCCATCCAGATGGGCGGGGTATAAATAAATTATTATTATTATTATTATTATTATTATTATTATTATTATTGTTATAGCTTTTCTGTGAACAGAAATAAAATGCTTGCTTAATGAATGACTTGCTATGAAACACTCAAGCGGTAAGGTTCAAAGCCATGAAAATGAAGGAAGGATATATAAATACTAAGTGCGATTGAAGGTTTTGCTGAATAAAATGTTCAATGACTTAGCATCTTGTTTAGTTTTCCTAGGTATTCAGCAAAACCTAATTAGAAGGAAAGGTGTTAATAGGAAACAGGCAAGAAATAGAACTCGTGATCAGAAATGATGCTTCCATTCTATGTTCTTCATCAGAGAACCTTTTTTTACCTGCTTAAAAAACCTCACCATCCTTTCCTAAAGCTTCCCTCTTCTTCCCAGAAGCAAAATAAATGCTACATTAATAGCATTCTTCCTTCTCGTGCAGAAGCAGGACCATTTTATGCTATAGGCACATAATAACCTCTTTGTGTTAGCAGCTCCCTTCCACTTTTTTATAGGTCATCTGAACAGTCAGAGGTCCTGAGTTGACACTTTTAAAATATAGATTAGAGGTAGGGAAGAGGTGACTGAAAAAACTGAGGGCTTCCGAAGAAGGCTTCAGATGACCCAATTTCCTAAGTTTGCAATCACTGCATGGTAGGAGCCCTGTAAAAGTGGAGAGGAAGGTTGCTCCAAAAGGGATAAGCACTTTGACAGGTATTCAGTTTAGAATACAGCCCCTTTCACAGAACAAATCATGACTCAAAAGCAAGTACCACTTAATTCCAGGTAAGTGAGTATAGGTAAGTGAGTCATTTGGGTGTGTCAAATGAATACACACAGGCAAAGTCCTGGTGGCACTGGAGCGGAAGGCTCCTCACCCCCAACCTAGAAATTGGCTTCAGTGGAAATAGGCTTGTTTCAGACATTCACAATCATATGTGTAGGTTGGGAGGGTGGAGCCTGCCATGGTGCTGCTACCATCCCTGCCTACACACAGTTGTTCTTCATAGCTGAAGAACCGAAAAGGTCTTAGACTTTCCACAATCAGTGTTATGGGTTTTGCTTTAGAAAAGCACAGATTTCCCTCCTCCCTCTCTAAAGAGCATATGGGTAGGAGTGGAAAAATAGCTGCATTCAATTGCGAAGGTTTGTTGTAAAAAGAAAAAGAGAGATTGTTGAAGCAGTACAGCAGATTGCAAAATGAGAGCTGCCTGCATATTGCAGAACTGAAAAGTGTAAGTTGTAATTTCACTAGCTGGGTAAATGCTCTACATACTAACATATGCACATGCACACACACCCACTCCATCCCAAAGAAATGGAATCATTCTTAGATGCTCACTTGGGATCATAGGAAGGGACATGGAACTCTTTGCTTTTGATTGGCAAGGGATGATCTGAGTGTTCAATACCCCCAGAATTTAGGAAGGTTGGTAACAAGCCTGAAGAGACAATGGGAGACCTGTCAGGTAAGTCAAATGTATCATAGGAAGAGGCTCAGGCAATGAAGATATACAGAGAAGGACAAATTATATATACATTTGTATGATAACGCTAGAAGCATTTTGATTGGAAGGAGGCATGCTCAAGGCTATGAGCCATAAAGGTAAAAACCTTATCTAAGGGTAAGTAATTTTGTTGGGTTTTGGGTACTAGGAGTGAATGAATAAGCCTATCCATTGGGGTAGTCAACTTTGTGCCCTCCAGATGTTGGTAAAGTACAATTCCCATCAGTCTCAACCAGCATGGTCAATGGTCAATGATGATGGGAATTGTGATCCATCTGGAGGGCACCCTGTTGACCACCATATGTGAGTGATAAAGAGCCGCAACCATGTCACTCCATCCCTCAAAGGGACGGATTGGCAGGAATGAAGCAGAAACACAATAGCCAGTCGATGGATACTCTGAGTCCCCAGTTTTCTCTAATCTTTTAAATTTTTGTGGCATGCTAACAGATATACACTCTGGTATTTAGTGGGTTAAACATTACTGAGAATATCTTAACTAGAAGAACCATTTAGCAATGGAATGCACACTGCCACATTTTAGAATACTGTTACCATCAGATGTTTATCTTTTTTTCAAGAAGAAAATGCCGCTCTAGGCAATCCTTGTGGGATTTTTGTCTAAAAATTGAGACTGATTCACAAGTCACCACTCACATGCCCGGGAAATTGCCTATAGGTATGTTTATGCATTCTCCACAAAAAAAGTATCATGTGAAGAATACGTACAGCTGCTCAAAACTAATTCTTCGAGTGTGTACTGTACTTTCCGCTTGCCAATAACAGCAACAGTTCTTAGATGTTAAATAGTTGTAATGAAATATAATGTATATGAAATATATACATTAATGCATGAATACAATGAATGAATGAAGCAGACATTAAATCAGGAGTTTGCTAGGGCAGAACCCCGAAATTCATGAATCTCTGCTTATTCTTCATTGACAACTATGACTCTTCTCTTTCTTCCTGGGGTTAAAATATGACCAGAAGCTGTGTTTCTAATTATGGTTCTTGCTCCATTTTTACACTTATCCATTGCTGATAAACGGTAGAGAAATTTATAACATGGAATGGATAGCATTCATGGGTTTTGTATTTACTGCTCTATTCACATTTTAAAATATGCACCACTTCTTTCAGCAGTAGAGAAAGGGAGAGAAAATATAATGAGCTATGAGCAGACACAGGAACAGTTGCCCATGCTTCTTTTAAAATATTAACACCTCCTTCCCTTCAGTAGGACTGAAAAGCTCTTTGAAGGGTGTTCTGGAAAGTGTGAATGTGCTCTTTCACCACTTCATCAATGTCAACTGCACTCTTTCTCCCTTTTGAATTACCCCACAAGAGAGCTCTAGGATAACTTTCATTCTGTTCACACATTACATTTTCACTGTTTATCTTAGCTTCCCAATGCTTGGGCACCACAAGCCTGACCAAAATCTCACCTTTCGCTCTGCTCTTTTACTTCTTTGGGAGACTTCCACAATGCCCTTCTGCAGTCTGCATTGGTGAAAACAAGCCAGCTTCCGCATCAATGAATAAATGGGCATAAACTAGACACCTGAAAGGGCGATATTCATAAAACAGTAGAAGAGTGTTTTGGCCCTACACAACACACTCATTGGTCACCTTGAAATAGCCACTCTGGAATGAAAGGACTTCAAAGGGAAGCACAAGGCTTAGCATGAAGTTGCCGAATTATAATTTTTACAGAAATTCAATTCTATCACCTGTGGCTCAGGTTTTTTATACTGCTACATGTGTCAATAAGTTACTAATGCCAGATGCTTTGTGCTATCGCCAACAATACTTTGTTAACGGTCATTGCTAACTGTAACTATCTTCCATTTACATAATTGTTATTGTGTGTTCAATGTGCATGTAATTTCTCTCTGACTCCTCTGCATTCTGCCTCCCCAGAACCTTACAGTATGTGTATATACTTGCCAGTTTAGGATTACACCATGAATCTGATGAAGTGGGCTCTACACTGCTAAATCTTATGCCATAATAATTGTGTTAGTCTTAAAGGTGCTACAAGACACGTTGTCCTTTTTGCTGCAACAGGTCAACTTATATGCCTTGTGGAAATTGCAATTCTTTCATTACACGAGCATTTTGAAAAGGGCTACCTATTTCATCCCAGATGAGCAGGGTTTAAGGATTTATTTTTAAAAAAAGCTCTTTTAAATTAAATTGAAAGCCTGATTTTAGAAGACTTCTAAATAAACCTACTCTAAACATGCCAGAGGGTACAAATGGCTGAATCTGCCAATTTCAGTCTCTTTAAGTTTCCACTCTTATGTTCAGTTCTCCACATTTCCACATCAGTTTGCATATAAAAAAAGAAAGAAAGAAACTATCAGGAAAAATTGCCAGCATTTTAATGCACACCTAATAGCTAGATTTTTGTATGCAATCTAGCCCCATAGACACATATTTACAAGGAAAGTATGGAGGAAGTATGACACAAAGAAACTCCGAAACTCCTCTATCCAAATCTAGCTAGTACACCTTCTGCATAGCTGTGGTCTGGCTTCAGAACCTAGCTTAGCTTTATCCAACTTGGGGACCTCCAGATGTCCTGCGTTCTTTCTTACAGTACTCAGGGATGGTGGGGGTTGCAGTCCAAAAGCGTTTCAAAGGGTTGGGGAAGGCCGATGTAGCTCAACATTTCACAGTTTAGGGCTCACAGAAATTGTGATGTTTGCAATTTTGTAAGAGTGAGTTACTAGCACATGTCTTAGAATTATCAGGCTCCTTTATGGACTGAATATATTAATCTGCTTTAAGATCTGCTGCTGGAGTGAAATCCGGATGCCTTTCTTGCTAGTATATTCAACTCCATTTGTGTTTTCTCTCAAGCATTTCCAATTTGAAGACCCCTGTTCTTTCCCTTTCTAACTTCCAACTGCCTGACTCAAGTTGCCTTGCATTATGGAGCTGCCTGTCTTTCTTGCTTTATTAATAATTCCTTTTCTTTTGTGAAAGCTTTTCGGGAGTACCACAAATGCCATCTGCTGAAGCAAGATTGTGTGAATGTGCCATCTTTCCCCAGTACTGTGTGAAACCCTCACCATTTCTTAGACTATCTGTGTCCTCACCTAAGGATGGAAAAAAGAAGATGCAAGAGGGCACACCTAGAGATGGCACCTCTCTAGTGACTCCAGTGCATGTTTGAATGTAAAAGTGACACTAGAAGAGAAGGTAGCCTAATGACACAATCCTATACATGTACATTTCCAATCAAGTGAACATGGTGCTATGTGGACTAACTATGGTAGCTTGCAAAAGGAGATCGCCAGGCAATCCAGGAGATCCAGAATATGCTGTGCGTGCACAGGAAACTTCATATGAGATTGTAAACCTATGTTTGCTTACATGGGAGTGAGCTGCAATGGACTTGATGGGGCTTGCTTGTGGGTAGGTACTTACAGAATTATATTGTTAGGCTGTTTTGTGCTCTCTTTCCAGGCCTGATCAGCCGCTTCTCTTCACCAGGATCTGTTGGCCGGTTGAGCTGCCAGCCGTGGGAAGCCGGCGCAGCCCCTCTTGCAGGTTTCCAGCAAGAGCGCCGCCTCCAGGGAAGCAGCTACCTGCAGCAGCCCGCCGGGGCAGAGCGCGTGGCCGCTCTAGCTGGAGCATGGCCACGGAGGGGCTGTGCCAGCTTCCCACGGCTGGCAGCCCCAAAGTGGGCGTCTTATAGATGGAAAAATACAGTAATTATTATATAACCAACACCTCCAGGCAGTAGGTGGTGCTGTTCCAAATGACTTTTTCTGTTAGAACTTAATGAAGCACACTTTTTCAGGCAAGCAAGACAAAAATTCAGGAAAACAGACAAGGATCAAGCAAAAATGTAAAGAGACTGCATATTATAATAAAAAGGTGATAAGATGATGCAGAAAAAAACTCACACCTTCCTTTAAGCTATAAATGTGAGAACTTGCATACAAAGCTTGTGGAGAGATATGTGTAAGTTCCATATATATTTGAAAGTTGCACAATATGATTATCTTCCCAGTTTTCCTACTCTCTTACACCTCACCCCCTCAAAAAGGGGGGGGGGCTGTGATCATATGACTACTTAGGTAAAGGTAAAATGACCCCTGACCATTAGGTCCAGTCGTGACTGACTCTGGGGTTGCTGTGCTCATCTTGTGTTATTGGCCGAGGGAGCCGGCATACAGCTTCCAGGTCATGTGGCCAGCATGACAAAGCCGCTTCTGGCGAACCAGAGCACAGCACGGAAACGCTGTTTACCTTCCCGCTTGGAGTACTACCTATTTATCTACTTGCACTTTGACGTGCTTTCAAACTGCTAGGTTGGAAGGAGCTGGGACCGAGCAACAGGAGCTCACCCCATCGCAGGGATTCGAACTGCCGACCTTCTGATCAGCAAGCCCTAGGCTCACTGGTTTAACCCACAGTGCCACCTGCATCCCCTATGTCTACTTACCTAGGAGTAAATGCCACTGAACTCCATGGAACTTAATTTTGCAATGTTGCAAAATTGCACTGTTGGAGAACAGAGGACTCATTTTCTCCTGAATCCGCATAATTTCTCTTTCTTGTCTTTCTGGATCAGGCATTTAAATCTGCAACCACACAATCGTTTACCAAGGAGTCAGCCCCATTGAATTCAAGGGGACTTACTACTAAGTAGACTTGCGAAGAATTCACTGTCTAACAGCTTTCTCAACTTCCCTGCCCTGCCAATGCGCACCTATTTATGTGACTGTCAGAGCTGGGGAAGTCTTTGTGCATAGACCTCTGTGCAGGCTGGCTTCCCCAGATGTTGGAGCCCTGAGCAACAAGGTTCCCCTCCTCAGATTTGCATGGTGAAGGCATGCCCCAGGGAAGCCTCATTCCCCTTTTACACACTTAGAATCATAGAATGATAGAATCATAGAGTTGGAAGAGACCACAAGGGCCATCCAGTCCAACCCCCTGCCAAGCAGGAAACACCATCAAAGCATTCTTGACATATGCCTGTCAAGCCTCTGCTTAAAGACCTCCAAAGAAGGAGATTCCACCACACTCCTTGGTAGCAAATTCCACTACCGAACAGCTCTTACTGTCAGGAGGTTCTTTCTAATGTTTAGGTGGAATCTTCTTTCTTGTAGTTTGAATCCATTGCTCCGTGTCTGCTTCTCTGGAGCAGCAGAAAACAACCTTTCTCCCTCCTCTATATGGCATACTTTTATATATTTGAACATGGCTATCATATCACCCCTTAACCTTCTCTTCTCAAGGCTAAACATGCCCAGCTCCCTAAGCCATTCCTCATAAGGCATCGTTTCCAGGCCTTTGACCATTTTGGTTGCCCTCCTCTGGACACGTTCCAGCTTGTCAGTATCCTTCTTGAACTGTGGTGCCCAGAACTGGACACAGTACTCCAGGTGAGGTCTGGCCAGAGCAGAATACAGTGGTACTATTACTTCCCTTGATCTAGATGCTATACTATTGATGCAGCCCAGAATTGCATTGGCCTTTTTAGCTGCTGCATCACACTTTACCTCCTTCACAGGAGCAACAAGTGAAGGAAACTTCTGTCTCTGCCAAAACTACCTCATAGCATTGTTTGAAAGAAAAAATGGCATAGCAACTCCGCTAATGGAACAATTTCCTCCCCGTGTAAATAATATCTTCAGAAGAGGGGCTTTCCTCGGGACTGAAGAACATACCGGTAAGCAGACCTACAGGGTGCTCCTCATGTAAATGTGACCTGTACAATGTACCCAAATTTCAGCCAATTACTAGGTGCCATTTTCCTCCTGGAAAGAAATCTTTTTACCTGTGGCCTTAAATGTCCCAGAAAATCATTGAGCTTTGCCATTGGGGTGCATTTGCTACCCCAGCCAATGTTAGTGATGTTTTTTATAGGAAAGTGGTCAGGGTACGGTTAAAAAAGGTTCGGGGTGTCAATAGGTTGGCACAAGCCATATAATGTTGTCTGGGGACATTTCCCTAACCTAGGACAGGTTCCTTAATGGGGTTAGAAAAACTTTCATTTGTTACTACGTTATTTTTTGTACACACACACATACACACACACACACACACACACACACACACACACACACACACAGTGTAAACCTCCCTGTGATCCTCGATGAACAACAGTAAAGAAATTTAATAAATAATAATGATAAAGGAAAGAAAGGGTTACATTTCCACTCCACGTCTGCTGTAACCTGATAATTATAAACCATCCCCACCCCCGATTATAATTGCATTGAAGCAATTTGTATGCTAAAATCAGACATATATTTCATATCACTGTTTAGTTTTGCCCTGGAGGAAGATTGCCACCGTTTAGTTTCTTGGAGGAAGGATGAGATCAGAAAAGTGGTTAATAAAGCACCCATGTTTTTCACAAATGCCAAGTGACATGTGCCAGTGACTCTAAGAAATAGGCTACATTAATGTTTAAATAGTGGGCACTGGGAAACCACAGCTCAGGAGTGGATTATGCATGAGACGTAACACAGTAAGTCTGTCAAATATGGCAGCCCTATGTCAAGTGTTGAACCGCTTACCTCATCTCCTGACATCAGAAGGCTAAGCATTTCTATGCCTCCACCAACTAATAAAGTGGAAATATGTTGCATGTTTTTTGTGGGGTTTCCCCCCTCAATCTTAGCAAAAGGCCTCCATTTTCACCAGCAATCAGCAATATTTCCTTTAACGTAGTTCTGTCCAAGAATTAACAGCTGAGGGCCAGAGCCAAATATAGTAGTAAGAAAATGAAAAGAAGGAAGGCCTGGCCCGATACAGTTTGCTGCCTGAAGTGAATGACAGTATTCTTTCTGCCGCCACACACAAAAAATCCACATACAGAAACTGACCAGACTGGCAACTGAATAAGACTTCATGCTAGCTGGCACTGGGGTAGGCAGCTCTGTCCTCCAACACTGTGCAAGTATTACTTGCTCTCCCACTGCATTGGCTGTCTGGGGTTACTCTGTCAAATGGAAGGGCTGGCCCTCTCTAAAGATGAAGGCAAGGAGGAGTGAAAAAGGAACATTGCAAGGGCAGAAAGCTGGGACTAGCAGAGATGCTGACAAGCCTGAGTGGGAAGATAACATCTGATTATATCTCAAATTCTTATAGAGTGAATGAAGGACATTTTTCACACACACAAACAATCTTGATAAGATCTGTTTATGCCACGTGTGAGTGCTGGCAATGTGAGATGGGAAGTAGGAGAGATCCATTTTTAAAAAAACAACACACTGAATGTAGCTAAATTCCAGCCAATGCAGGCTTTGCATTTATAATACAAACAGATTTCAACACAGACAAGTTTAAGCCTCCTATGCAACAAATGTCCCTAAGCAGGCTCATCTCTCTGTCCCAAATGTCTGAGGCACACTTGGCTGTGAGAGATGGCTGTCTCTGTGGCTGTAGAACTTCCTATCAAGGGCAGGCCTGATTTGCCGCTTCCTAAATGGTTTTTCATCAAATAAATACCTTTATTTGGAGAAGCACTTGGCTTGTTTTTTAGCTTAGTCTAAATGATATTTCGCACTAGAATGGTCACATTGTGTTCATTAGTGTTCCCTACCTTTTTTGGCATGAATAGTACAGAAAATTCCTATATGAGTTCCACGCTGGTTTGGGTCAAGAGTCAAGTCCATGGGCATGCCAGGTGATTGACAGGTTCTGGATGCAGCACAGCTAAGGCTGACAGGGCCAGCCTGCCCATGAGCAGCTACCTTGGGCTGCAGAATCCTGTGGGGCAGCACCTCCAAGGGCACTTTGTCCACTCCTGACACTACCACACAACCCCGGTAAGCAAAGCTTTGGTGAGGGGCTGGCACAACCTCATTTCTCCTCAGGTGGCAAAATGGGACGGGCTGCTTTTGAAAACTCAGCACTCTGCTTTGGTTGCTAATGCCAGTGGGAACACTGATGGCAGTAGATCTCTACCTGTGGAGCTTTAGGGTGGCACTGGGGCGGATTGCTGTATCCAGCATTCAGTAGAGGTTCAAAGGCAGACAGGTTCTACTATTAAGTTGAGTGAGGCCACCTCAGGTTGATAGGGGGCAGACTTCCCCTCTGTTGGAGAACACAGTATCCTCCTGAACCTTCTAAACCAGAATGTTGCCCTCAGGTGGCATGGAGAACCCTATCTCATTGCTAATGTTGAAATAGGATTCAACTGCAAATCTAGTTGACTTCTGTATGTGGATGGGAGAGTCCCATGGACTGCAAGAAGATCAAACCTATCCATTCTGAAGGAAATCAGCCCTGAGTGCTCACTGGAAGGACAGATCATGAAGCTGAGGCTCCAATACTTTGGCCACCTCATGAGAAGAGAACACTCCCTGGAAAAGACCCTGATGTTGGGAAAGATGGAGGGCAAAGGGAGAAGGGGATGACAGAGGACGAGATGGTTGGACAGTGTTCTCGAAGCTACAAACATGAGTTTGACCAAACTGCGGGAGGCAGTGCAAGACAGGAGTGCCTGGCGTGCTATGGTCCATGGGGTCACGAAGAGTCGGACACGACTAAATGACTAAACAACAACAACATGTGGATGGGAGGGGAAGGCATCTTGCTCTTTGGCTCAGGCAGCAAAATGTATTGGGCCAGCCCTGGCTACAATTACTCTGTAAGAAACCATCTCCCAACCCCGGCTTTCTGGCTAGGGTGTGGGGAGAGTGATGTGGAGGCTTTATTTCTGCCTAGGATTGGGAGGCTGAGCATCAGAAATTGCATCCTGCTAGAATTCTTGCAATAGTGACATAGTTAAATCTTATTAGTGAATCATTATTTGCATAGTTCATACCTATGTATATCAACATGGGTATTATATTCTCCTCCATAAATGGCCTCAAATACACTTGAGTGGTCAGTTTAATGGTTCGGCATTAGTGCCATCATTGCTATTTCATTGCTAAGGAAATGGAGGGAGCAGAAGCTGGGGCAGTTTTAGCATGATAAGCGATAAATGTAGTAACAAAAAATATGATTAACAAAACAATAATACATTTTTTATCATGAGGTAAAGTAAGATCATCTTTAACTTAATAATAATCCAACCTTAAACATGTTTATTCCCATGAGATTTTATGCTTCAAATTGTAATTTGGTAGTCTACTTTGGTTTTGTGAATCTTTTGGAAGCTCTTTGACACAGGGATTAGAGAATCTCATTTATTGATGCTGTGTACATTGTTCTTTTGAAGCTTATGCAAGACCCTAATCTTTGTCTTTTTAGTTCTCTGACATTTATACCAGCTTGTATGCAACAGTGTCTCTCAACTGATGGTATGGCTTCCATCGGCAGAATGAGGATATAAATAATCTTCATATAAGTAATTTCCAGAAACTACAGCCATACAGACCACCCCTAAATCTGCTCCAAAGCTTTGAGGGATCTCCAAGAGCAAATTTAGGGGTGCGGTGGAGCAGCAGAGTAGAGAGAGAAATAGCTGAAAATTGCTCCCATTCTGTTGACAGAAACCTTACTGTCTACTGAGCAAAACTGTTGGATATACAACCCACTGAATTTTACAACCAGCACCCAAGGCAACAGTCTGGCTAGAGGTTAATAGACTAGCATCTTGACTGTCCTTGCTTTTGTTCTCCTGCTTTGAGCAGAAGAGGGATGAATAAAAAATGGAATGATTGGAACATTGACCTAACAGACAATGAGGGGCTTTATTCTGATCTCCTTTACTTCATGTGACCCCTAAAATCAGAACCAATTCTAAGATAATGTTCTCCTTCTGCAGAAGCGTACCTGTGGACTTCTGTCGATGCCTGATGGTGGAGCCTACTTTCAAAACCCATGGGGATTCTATACTTTGATTTAATGTTATCCCCCACATGTTTTACTTCAAAGAATACTCTGCCATTATGTACAGGCTTAATGTGAACCACAGGCCAGTGAAACTGAAGTCACAACAAAGGATGGTATCATAATAAGGAGGGTGCAGAGTATCATTTAGTTGGGAGATAAACCTGTTGTCCACAGGATATGTCTTTCACAGGCAAGCCTTAATCCCCATACCTTTATTTTGGGGCAATACTGATCATAGGGATGTCATGCCCTTCAACATTTCTCTGATAATAATAGGGATGTCCCATTCCATAATGATAATTTTACTATTTATACCCCACACATCTTATTGGGTTTCCCCAGCCACTCTGGGCAGCTTCCAACATATATAAAAACATAAGAAAATGTTAAACATTTTTTAAAGAACCTCCCTATACAGGATTGTCTTCAGATGGCTCAGGGATTGGATACCTCCATACCTTCCAACATTTCTCCAATGAAAATAGGGACATCCTAAGGAAAAGCAGGACATTCTGGGATCAAATCAGAAAGAAGGATGACTTCTCTAAATCAGGGATATCCCAGGAAAATAGGGACACCTTCAGGGTCAGGGATGTAAATTCAGAACACTCTTACTTACATGCACAATTACATCACTCACGAATATCCTTATGAAGCTACAATCATAGCAACATTTTTTTCCTACTATGACAACGATTATTCTTACATGACTACTACTCCTCTTCAGCTTCCAGGCAGGTGCTTGCTTCTCTTAAATCAGCATTGAAAAAGCTTTCACAGCTATTCTAGCACACGTTGTCAGTTTGGTCTCACTGATAACGGGAGGTGAGCAAATGTGACAAGGGAGAAGAAAGGACAAGATCAGTCATGACAGTTCCTCCCTCTGTGCAAAAGCAGGCCATCTTGCCATAATAACCCAAGGAAGGAAGGAAGAGGTGGCCAAAGATAGCCTTAGTGATAGAACAAGGGTTCCCATGTCCGGCAGAGCCCTTAGTTACTAATAATTGGTGGCCACAGCGTTTTCCAGGTAAAACTGTTTCAGGAACAGTTGAGCAAAGTTATGACAAATCAGTTTCTTTCTGTGAGATTCCATGTTGCTGCCTTTTCCTGGAATAGCTGTGCAGCTGTCTTAAGGGATCAGCACTGCACTATGTTTCTGAGGGCCAAATTTGACATGACATTAGTTGAATGAATGCAATTAAGGTGCGTTAAAAAAAATGTAAATAGCAGCCACAGATAATCATCAGCAATCTCAGAACTTGGCACGCGTGAACACACACACACACACACACAAACACATGTGTTGGCAAGGGAAGCATAATTATTTGGCTTCTGGCCAGGGTCTTGTATGAACACGCTGTTCACATTTTTAAGGAGTCCCCCATTTGCAACAAGGACATGCTAATAGCAACTAACAAGAGACAATTTTTGCCAGGACCGTGGCAGGGAAACAAAGAGTTGAACCTTCCCCACTCACATCCCCTACTTTACAGTCCAGCCCACTTCCCAGGCTTTTCTGTGGCTAGTACTTGCATACACACACACACACACACACACACACACACACACACACACACACACAAATACATTAATTGCATCCAGTCAATTAGCATCATGTATAGTTTGGCCTCTGCTCTCTGCAGTGGGGCTGGATTTAGTTACATTACTCCATCATTTCAACATTCTCGGTCCTTCCTGAATATTTGCTCAAGTGTCTGCCTTAGCTTTCGAAACTAGAGGGAGTTACCCAAATATTTCTCTTCTGAACTCAGTGAAGGAAGCGGAGAGGAACTGACTGGGCCTAACCATGCCTGGCACGTTCATCTGATACAACTGCATACAGCCTATAGCAAAAGTAGTTTCTGTGGGATGCTGTGGGAATACATTGCTCTCTTTATTGAACTTTATTGGGTTGGATATATGGTTGAGTTGGCAGTAATCAGGGGACTAGTTACCATGAATGTCTGGATAGAATCCTCCAAACATAAGCACCTTGTTCTAGTGTTAATAATAATAATAATCAATGACACTATTCTGGTAGTAACCCTAGCTATTGTTGTTATGAAGTTTACACTTTTGTTGGTAGAGGGTCTGTTTGCTGAAAGATAAATGGGGAACATGTTATTAAAATATGTTCTAACTTAGCACCATGATTCTCTGCAAAATGAGAAGTACTACCCAGAGCACCAGGGGTTCAAAAATGAGTATGGGAAGAAATAATTGATATAATTTCCCTCTTTTTACTGTTATATGTGAATAAAAACAAACTCTTCTGCTTCACACACTGATTTTTTTTTCAAAATTTCCCACTATTAAAACATCCAGAAAACTTAATTTTTCCTTATAAAGAACAGGTACTATGGGAAAAATAAAAATATTGGCGTCCTGCTCCGGCAAGCAAAGATTTGCCATCTTCAGCACAATTATAGAATCAGAACCTTAGAGTTGGGAGGGACCCTGAGGTTCATGTAGTCCAACCCTCTGCAGCACAGAGGTTGGGTGGCCATCAGTCATCAATGCTTTAGTTGACATTCCTGCATTGCAGGGGGTTGGACTAGATGACTTTTGGTATCCCAACTCCACAATTCTACGTTTCTATGCAAGAATATCAACTAAAGCATACATCACAGATGGCCATCCAACCTCTGCTTAAAAACCTTCAAGGAAGGAGTGTCCACCATCTCCTAAGGGAGACCGTTCTGCTGTTGAATAGATCTTACTGTCAGAAAGCCTCCAGAGCAGGAGAAAACGAGGGTGTTTTATCTTCCACGTGACAGCCATTACGTGTCTTATCAGCACATCTTTCCAAACAGCTAATTTTCTGGTTAATTTGCTTTTTAACTAGATTCTTTATTCTCTCTTTGCCAGGTCTTACAAACTCTTGCAATGTCAAGTCAGAAATGTATTTCTGGAGAGCAAGAAATGCACAGCTGGGCAGGTGTTTCCAATGCTCTTCCGTAGGGTCCTCGTCCGGTTCCCATCCCTCCAGCTCCCTAAAACATATAAAACACTATGCCACATCAGGTGCATTTTCACTAGCACAGTGAAGAAATCCACCTTCTGCCATCTGATCTGATCTGAGTGCATGACCATTTGGAACATTTTGTCACTGGGCAAAAGTGGTGCCCTGGTGCTCCTTCAGAAACTGCTTGAATCCCATCCCACCACCACTTGCAGAGCTTCAGTAATAATATCTGTCTCCATTTCTGGAGACAATAATGTTATGTAGACAAATATATGATTCGACAACTAAATAGTGGCCACAGCATTGGATTGAAATATGTAAAATCTAGGTATGGATCCATGGACGGCCATGAAGTTCATTGGGTGAACTTGAGTATGCCACTGTCTCTCAACTCAACCTACTTCGCAGTTTTGTCGTCAGGCTAAAATTTCACTCTGAGTTTCTTGGCGAACGAATGGAAGACAAATTTAATAATTGATCCATGCACAAATAAACTTTTTTAAAATTCTGTGAACCTGAGTGCAAGTTTTGAAGAGGGAAGGATGTTTGAAGGCAATCATATATATATGCTACTTCGCTATGGAGGAAAACAAAATCCAGTTTGCTAGCGGTAAGAATACTACTCTCTGACTTCTTGGAATGCAAGAGATGGCAGATACTAAAACTGTGTGCTGACTGTAAAACAGAGATGTTGCACGTATAAAAGCACGCAGAGAAGCATCAAGGTTAACAATTAGCAATCTTTTACTTTTTAATGTGTAACACAATGCATTCTGTGCTAAAATTCTAAGGATATGTTTTCGAGTCAAGATGTTGCTATCTTAGTATTTACTTACCAAACACCCAGATGAAAGGCAAAGATGCCACTCAAATTCAGGCAACAGAAGTGTTCCAGTAAAACTAGTTCATTTGCAAATTGTTACTTAAGATGCAGGAAAGAAAATTGCTATGCCACAAGCAAGTTACTTCAGAGCTGTTGCTGTTAAAAGGAAAAAAAATTAGGATTATGCAATTAGCTGCCAATTAATTCTACAGCAGAAAGAAATTGTTTTTGTTCCCAAGGCTTGTGTATTAAAATGCAGATATTTGGTTTGGTAAAAATGGGACCACAATATGTCTCTCTTTTATCCACAGTTGTTCTTTGGAATCTAACAGTAGGAAGACTTATCTGTCTCCAGTCCCAGAACCTTGGGCCCATGGTGTGCTGCGCATGATGTGCTTAAATCCAGTTGCACCTAAATCATATAGAAGGCAGTGGTTAGGGTTCACTTCAAAGGTGAACATGTGAACACTGCAATCCTACGCACACTTGTCTAGGGGGAAGCGTCAGTGAGACTTCTGGTTAAATAAGACAAAGACCGTTGACTTACAGTATGCACATATGTACAAACTACAATTCCCCAAACCTTATTTATTGGTAGGAATGAGGGATACATTCAATTTGGTTAACATTTTAATGTCAACCTGCACAATTTGCACTTTCTAAGACAATATATGAAATGAAATTCAGCCATCTTTCGGAAGCCACACACTTCTCTGAATTTTGCAATGCAGTTCTCCATTAAAAAAAGAGAAGTGTACAAAATGTGTATATTGGAGGAGAGTGCATAAAAACGTATATTTCCATGAAAATAACATAGAAAATGTGTAGAATTAGGGGTCATTGCTTGCAAAAATGTGTGTATTGGACAACGTTTTATACAAATAGGAGAAATGTGAATTTTGGTGAGGACACTTTAAAAACAACGACAAGCTGATGTGGAAATGTGGCAAACTGAATTTAAGAATGAACAAATGAGAAATTGAAACTGACAGATTTGGACATCCCTGTAATGGCACACTGTCAATAGGATCTTGGATAAAAGGAGTGAATGACAGTTCAAGCATATCCCGATTTGTTAGTTGCAGTGCTCCCCTTTCAAGACTAGAACAATGGGTCGCCGAATGAATACTTTTGTACACTCTGGTAGTGGCACATTCTAAGCTGAATCATTTGAGCAAGGTACATATGGAAGTTAAATATGGAGGATCTGAGCTCACTGAAGTATCTTTGGCTAAAGGATATCCAGATCCATGCAAAATTTTGTATGGGCATTCTACAACACCCTTTAGTGTCAGTAGGTCAAATTTAAATGCTATAAATATTTGAAAGTGGTGAGCTTGTAAGCAGCCTACCTTGTCATTAAGGCTAAGCCATGAAACCAACCTGTATTCCTGCTGAAGTCTTGACTTCAGATAGTTCAAAGCCCAGTGGCATGTTCAACTCATGAACTGAACTCTCATAAGACCGGTTGTTTTGATAGTCATCAATAACGCATGTTGCAAAAGTGCCATGTTGTTAACTCTAGTCGAGCAAACAGCCTGCTCTAAAAATACCTTTTTGACAAGTTTTAATTTCAGGTATGGCTTTAGCTCCCCCTGGAATCATCATGCATTCTAAAACTGTTTTGAAGGAAATGGCAGTGACAGCCGAGTAAATGCAGCAACATTAGTACATCATAAATGCACTGCAGACCTCTCTTTCATCCATGGTGAAATTGTAGAGTGCATGTGTGCACATTAGCCTACTTGGCTTACCTTTGACTCTGTCTCCATGAATAGGTTCCATGTCTTATTATTGTAACTTAACACTATCATCGGGAGACAATATCCCAACTCCCATTTCACTTCAGACAGGTTGAACTGTTTGTACTGCCAATAAGGCTGGATATCCCACAACAATATCCCAGAGGGATCCTAGGGTATCTTGTTAATTTGCTGAATAAAGCTGTGAGAAGACAGGTGTAAGATGTCCCTGTGGAAATTATGAAATTCAAGAACACAATCTGTCCCCTGGGTTGTAGCCATTTTTAAATATGACACTCTTTTTACTGGCAACTCTGTTGGAGATTAAATGGGATCCTAACACATTTTCCTTTGCTCGGTGTGCTAAATTAATTGGGCAGTTTTAGAACGTTCAGTGATCTCATTTGATCTTGGCTCTATGTTTTTACAGCTCTCAGTTTTGTTTTGTTTTGCGACCATTGATATTTATCCTGGCATTTATATTGCAATACAGTACATTATTTATTGTCAGAAACCTTGGAGGCTGATTTGGGCTGAAAGGCAGGGTAGACTTTTTGTTTTTTAAGATAAACAAACAATTGCAAAATAAATATAACGAGCTTCTAAATACCTGTTCATAACATTTATGTGCTGCAAGGCCAAATTAATGGATCACGTTTAGTCAAAACTCTCCACTATTACCTGTCTATCTTGGGTGGCTCTGCATGGCAAAGCTCATAGCTTCTTTGAGTTATTCAAGCCCCTTCGCCACGACAAGGCAGTGACCCATGAAGGAGTTTCATGTTGATATCCTTCTGCTATACAGTAGTACCTTGGGTTACAAATGCTTCAGGTTACAAACGCTTCAGGATACAGACTCCGCTAACCCAGAAATAGTAGCTCGGGTTAAGAACTTTGCTTCAGGATGAGAACAGAAATTGTGCTCCGGCAGTGCGGCGGCAGCAGGAGGCCCCATTAGCTAAAGTGGTGCTTCAGGTTAAGAACAGTTTCAGGTTAAGAACGGACCTCCGGAACGAATTAAGTTCTTAACCAGAGGTACCACTGTACATGGTTTTGTATGTTTTGTTGTATTTTAGGCATTGTGATTTGCTGTTACTTTTATTGATTATAGATTGATAATTCTTTATTGTGGTTGAACTGTTTAATTATTATGTACTGATGTTTAATTTTACTGTTTACTATAAGAGTCTGATGAATTGTTGAATGTTGCTTTGTTTGATATAAGTTGTTTATTTTAAAGTTATTGTGACTTTTATATTGAATCAGATTGTTACTATTAATGTTTGCTGTTTTATTATGTGTTGATGTCTTAGAAGCCTTGAATCCTAGCTTCAGATGCATGTGTACTGTCCTTTTCAAAATTATATTTCATTAATATTATAAACTTGTAAATCAATACAAAGTTGTTTGAAAAAGGTTCATATATATATATAATCTTGTGAATATTACCTGATGCTTTGAAAACTTCAGGTTGATATCCTTCTGCTGCAAGGCCAAATTTTAAGAACAAATAATTAGGCACCTGATTACTTATATTGCATATGAGATTGGTCTCCCGAATTTGCAGACATGACACATATTTATTACTTAGTTTCCAAAGACAGAATACAGGCCTCTTTAAATAATCTCCATTATCCTCTATAAAGTCAATTGCTACTTGCGTTGGCCTTGCACTTTTAAGACCCTTTCGCTGCTACTTTGTCTTACTGACCTGGATTTCATACAGCTATTGTACTCTTGGGCTGCTAATGCTAATCCTCACCAATCTCGATCATGCCATAGATTATATTCTCTTATGCCTGTGTCTGACCCAATTTAGATGCAAATCTGCCAGCAAATAACTCGTGCCCTTTATACCAAGAAAGACAGATTATTATATTGTTAGTTGACTTCTTAATTGAGCAGAGTGCCTAAAAATATCTAAATTGTTTTATGGGATGCCTGTCATGGAAGGTTTAGAGGGAGCTTGTATAATCTCTGCCTGTGGGGTTAGCAGGAATAAAAACCTACAAAGATGAAAAGTGAACAACATTCCCCTCCCCCACTGGAATCACAATTCTACAGAACAATGCAGCAATTGCCCACATAGAGAGAAATGATACAAGCTCACTTTAAACAAAACTTTGGTGGACCCTTACAGTCAAATTTTTTGAATTATTTTCCTGAAGAACTGGAGGGGGTTGATTATTGGAAGACTTTTCAAGAGAGAGAGATAAAAATGGTTGTTGATCTCCTGATCTCCTCTTTGTTTGTCATTCTTAAGCTTTCGGCTCTTACCAGAGAAAGTTATTATCCTTCCATCAGTGATAAAGGAGCAGCACATTTAACCCTTGCCATCAGGCTGAAGCTCAGTAGAAGGTGCTAAGAGGGAAAACAAGTACTTGAGCAACACATTTAACCCAGTAGTGGGGTAGTGTGGGCAGAGGGGTGTTGCTGCTCATCTGGCTGCCCAACACAGCATGCTATTGCTGGTTACTAACAGGGAAGGCCTGTGGGTGGCAGTGGCTAGTGGCAGGAATTGCAGATTGCTTCTGCTTCTGTCACTGCACACCAAACTCACTACTGCCTTACCCCTCGCCATACACCTAAGCCCAGTGCCAACAAATGACAAAGCGTTAAATAACACCATCAATATAATATGTAGGGACAAAACAGCCAGTTTCCCCCCCTCCCCCCCCCGGTGAGCTGGTAAGTAGCAACTACTCAGTGAGGACTAGATTATCATCAGTGGTGGCACAATAATATTGGACTTTGGGGGCGCAGGGCAAAAATTGTACAATTCCCAGGATCCAGTCATAGAACTGCTGTTGTGAGCAGCAACAGGTAAAAAATGTTGTTCTGCACTGCATGCTCAACTACTTGAAATAGTTTTCCTGGTGCAGTAGATAAATTCTATGCTTTAGGTTTGGAGATGGGCAGAGTCAAGGATGGCCAATTATAGATAACACACTAAAATTTTTGGGTGTAAGAATGGGTCAATGAGAAAGAACTAGATACTCCTTTCTAGTTCAACTATTCAACTATGGATTGTTGTTTTCTTTGAAGTCAACAAGCGGATTTTTCTCTGGAACTTAAAACCTGCACGTTAACAATTTTTGGAAGAAATGGAAGATAATAAAAGAAAGATCTTACAAAGTGCATTATATCTATATCTATATCTGCATTTTTCAAAATGTTAGAGTGAACAATTAATTTAAAAGCAGTGGCTGGCATTCTCAAAAATCCAGACACTAAACAGCTTGAAAAATGTAAATTAACCTCAGTAGCCTACCAAAGAGCAGAATGTTCTTATCTCAGTAAAAGAAAAGCAGAAAAAGACACTTAGGTGAAAAATAAGATATGCATACAGTAACATTTACCTAAAGTACTTCAACTGCTTAACATTCTGTCTAGACAAAGCTATCTTGACAGAGAAGCAGGGAAGCAAGTACAACAGAGAAGGATGCCACCATGTCTGAAAAGATAAAGACAAGACAAAAGACAGTGCTAACGCTTTGGAAAAATTGTGGGATCTAAATTTCACATGCAACTAAAAGTGGCTATCTTTATGTGAAATATATGTAAAATAAATGACAGCATGTGAACAGTTTAGTGCCCTAATATTTGCAAGACCCTGTCTTTCTCACTTCCGTCCCCTCTCCAAATCCCATAGCAGTAGAGAGAGATTCATTTGTACAAAACATCTATGGCTCACCACTCTCCCCAGGTATTTAAAGGACACAACTTTCCCATTCACACTTTGCCCTAGCAGTGGTTCAACAAATTGGGTCCTCCCTCAAAGAGGGCACATGTTGCGGTGAGACCTGGAGACCGACCTCCTTTGTTGTGGGTGGGTAAGATTGGTCAGCCACAACACCCAATTGGTAGGTCCCTCGATGTTGGGTTCAATCTGGCCAATGGGGCACAGTCCAATGCACGTGACCCAGAGCTTCCTCTTTCAGTGTGTGCATTCGGAAAAGCAACAGCGTGTCCTCTGTGCAACCAAGAGAGTGATCAATTTACTTTCGATGGATCGTCCTGGTGATCTTTTCCCTTTGTTGTTGTTTAGTTGTTTAGTCGTGTCCGACTCTTCATGACCCCATGGACCAGAGCACACCAGGCACTCCTGTCTTGCACTGCCTCCCGCAGTTTGGTTAAACTCATGTTCGTAGCTTCGAGAAAACTGTCCAACCATCTCATCCTCTGTCGTCCCCTTCTCCTAGTGCCCTCAATCTTTCCCAACATCAGGGTCTTTTCCAGGGAGTCCTCTCTTCTCATGAGGTGGCGAAAGTATTGGAGCCTCAGCTTCACGATCTGTCCTTCCAGGGAGCACTCAGGGCTGATTTCCTTCAGAATGGATGGGTATGATCTTCTTGCAGTCCATGGGACTCTCAAGAGTCTCCTCCAGCACCATAATTCAAAAGCATCAATTCTTCGACGATCAGCCTTCTTTATGGTCCAGCTCTCACTTCCATACATCACTACTGGGAAAACCACAGCTTTAACTATACGGACCTTTGTAGGCAACGTGATGTCTTTTCCCTTTATTCCCCCATTTCTCCCCTTGTTTCTCCTAATAGTTATTTTTCCCTCCTGGTTAATTCCCTTACTTTCATTACCTTTCCCTTTCCCTTCCCCTTCTCTTCTGCTTAGGGGCTGGTGGGGAATATCCCAGGATCGGTACCCCCTCCTCCCAGTTTTAACACGATCACCATTTTACCTTCTTTTCGAGTAGGGGGTTAAGGGATTGGTTACAGGTGTGAGTGATTGGCGGGGGAGCGCGGGTGCTCGTGTGGAGGATAGGCACTGGTTCAGGTGATAGGGATGGGAGAACGCTCTCACCATCCCTATGTGAAGGGTATTCTGTTAAAGGAATCCAGGGACTCAAATGGTTTGGTCAACCCCTGTGAAGGGGTTGTGCCTGTTCCTGAGTCCAGGGGGACATCTGGGTGGTGGGCATAGCACCAGGTGCTCACCCTTGGCAGGGAGCTAGTCGAACCAGAGCCTATGCAACCACTCACTTTCTGTAATTAATAAAGTTGTGGCCTAAATTCTGCCAAAAACCAAACCAAAATTTGAGTCATGTGTGAATTTATTTAGGGGTGAGGTTTCTGGGTCTGAACACGTAAGTAAAGCTTTAATCTGGTCACACTGAAATGGAGAAATTTTTATCTGCTGTTGGTTACTTGACTCAGGATTATCGTTAAGCTGGTCTGTGTTTGATTGTACCAACAGTTGTTGGAACAGTTTGAATTGCTCAATCCTAGTTCAATGGCATCAGCTCACAGTTTTTCTCCACAATCCCACTAATGTACCCAATATAATACACATCCCATGGCTCCAAATGGTGAGGTCCCAGGTGTAGCCCTCATCTGCATTTGGAGGAAAAGACTGCAGGGCATTGCATTATTGAAGCATTTGAGCTCTCTGTTGGTAGTCTATATCTCATGATATGTATTTAATGTTTTGGGAATCAGAACAGAAGATATGGAACTGGGTGAAAATGGCTGAATAAGTAAAGAATTACGGAATATTATATAATATCTATATATATATATAATATCACAGAGGAGAGGCTCTTGTGTGGACAAAGATGGAAATACTTATTATTGTTTAATATGGAGGAATGGTTGTTTAAGTTGTTGGAGGAGAAGCTGATATGTTTGATACAGAAAAGCTATTATTGACATTTATTATCAATAATAATTAGAGAATCTCTTTTGGACTGTATTTCCTTCTCTTCGCTTCTATTTTTTTTGTTTTCTTTTGGTGTTTTCCTTTCTCTTTCTTTCTCTATTTTTGTTTTTATTTTGATTCATTTATTTTATCTTATTTTATTATGAAAAAGCTTTAATCTTATTTTTAAAAAGGAAAATTCATCATGAAATCTTTTGCATATTATGCATGCAATTTTGCCTTATATATGCAAAGCAATATCCCAACTATTCCTAAAGTATGCATTTTCATATGTTACTTTCACTAATACATCAGCATTTTTGTACAGATTACTTGGCCAGAGATCTACATTGCGAAAGTAGAAAAAAAGTGATAATGTTGAAGGATTCCTCTGTTTAAGTTGGGATATTCTTTTGGAACATGCATGTTTGTCTTTAAATGCAAGATGAACTGAATTTCTTCCTTATTACGAGTCGTCCTGACCTTTTAGTCCTCTTTTGTCCAATCCACCACCACCCCACTCTCCCACAACTCACAATACATTTCCTCATATTAAAATGCCAGCATATCTACAATGAAGCTGCTTTCAGAATCACTGGCCAGTAGCTGGGTCTAAAGCTGCTTCTTATTTGTTTACCCAGCCAGTTCCTCCTCTCTGGACATGCTGTCAACAGCAATGGAAAGCAACACCATATGGACATGCCAAGGCTTTGTACAGAATAGTAGGTGGGTTTCCAACCGTGGCAGTAAATTTTAAAGCGAACCAGTTCACCTTTGGCAGAGCGGCTGGGAGCAAAATGGCTTGACAAAATGTTTCCAAGGCTACACTGATGGGCACTCACTTCATGATTGTGAACTTTTAAATGATCAGAGGGAACATTGGCTTTTTAGTCCATCTACATTTTCTTCTTTTCTTTTTTCAACTTTTAATTTTCATAGTTTCAGAAAGAAAAATAAAGACAGATCTACACACACACGTACACACACACACACACATTTTTCATAAAAATGGGGTTCGCTGAACCCCCAGACTTCCCTTCACCCCTCCCTTGTTTCAGCTTTCTTTTTACCTGTATATAATTACATTTATCCAAATTGCTATATTTCATTTTTATCCTTCGTTGATTTTAAGTTACAAGTGTTATATAAGCCCTGCTAATGATTTTTAAACTTTTACAGTGTTCTTTCATATAGTCAATAAAGTTATGCCATTCTCTATTAAATTTGTTGTCTTCTTGGTGCCTGATCTTCCCGGTCAGCCTTGCCACGTTCTTCATTTTCTGAATGTTTTGCGGAGCACAAAATATTGTTCACATTTGTGTACCGTCATTTCAAACACTTTCAAGGCTAAGGAGGCTCCAAAGCTTTTTCTTTCTTTCCTTTTCTGGAACCAGCAATGGGGATCCTTGTGCAGCTTGTACAGGCCTAGGTTTGATCCCAGTGATGATGCACACCTGCCCCAATGTCCCCATTCAGGCCCCATTGCAATGCAGGGGTGTCATTCCACCTGGGCCCAGTTTTGGTATGAAATGCACAAGGTTAAAGTTGGATCGAGACCAATGATTAGCCATACACTGCTTTGAAATGCAGAAAATTTAGCCGTATATAAATGTCTCAAATATATAAATTGACTAATCAGTCCTCTTAGCCTACTCAATAAATTATTTAGGACTTCTCTTTGTACTTTAACAAGTCACCATTTTAGGTCACATCACAGTGTCTGAAAACTAAATGGCTAGAGAGGTGTTTAAAACCTCTTCTCATGTATTGACCAAATATGTTTCTATGGAGGCCATGGGATATCTGTGAAGCATCCCTCTTGACACCACCCTCACTACAGCTTACGTGGATGGGTTTGGGATGGGGCAGTGTATACAAAAATGAAATACTTTGGCCACCTCATGAGAAGAGAAGAATCCTTGGAAAAGACCTTGATGTTGGGAAAGATGGAGGGCACTAGGAGAAGTGGACGACAGAGGACGAGATGGTTGGACAGTGTTCTCGAAGCTACGAACATGAGTTTGACCAAACTGCGGGAGGCAGTGCAAGACAGGAGTGCCTGGCGTGCTATGGTCCATGGGGTCACGAAGAGTCGGACACGACTAAACGACTAAACAACAACAAGTGTATACAGATAAATGTGACTACACCTTTAGAGTCACCTTCCATATCTAGTGTAGGAGGTTAGGCCCAAGCAGGAAACAGGGCTAGAAGCAGAGTGATAAAATAGCCCTGGGTGAGCACCAAGAACCCCAGGCATCCTGGGTAACTGCTCGGCGGAGATTGGGGTGGCATATAATAACATGTATGAGGCTCCTCCAGGCAAAGGGGAACTCTGGGCCAAAAAAGAAGCCTTACATACACATCTTTTCATAACAATGTCAGGCACATGGGTACCAGAATGATAATACTGATGATGCAGCATAGAGCTATACTGTATTGTGTGCTTAAGGTCAATTTGCTGAATGGGACTTTCCGGGGCATTCAGTAAATTGACCTTAAGCACACAATACAGTATAGCTCTATGCTGTATCGTCATCATCATTATTATCATCATTTCTATACCACCCTTCATCAGAAGATGACAGGGTGGTTTACAACATAAAAATACATAGCACTGGCTATGTTTGAGGTGCTTGATCCTCACTAGGGGCCTGTTCACATACCTTTAGATGCTCGAAGGCATCATGTGAGGATGCAATTATTGCATCTCCTCCTGTTGTTTCTCCTCCTCCTGCTTTGACCCTGTCATACACACATCTCTCCTGCCTGCTATGCAGTAAAATTGGAGTCCTGCTGGCCGCAGCAGTTAGAGGAGGATGGCTGATGAAACAGGACAAGAAGTACAGCAGCTTCAACTTCACTTGTTATTTAAGAGCATTTTAAACAGTAGGCACTCTTTCTGGGTGTGAATTTAACAACCCTGGGGATTGTTGACACCCAGGATTAGGGTTCCATTGAATGTTCATGTGTGCACATTTTCAAGGTAAAGGGGTGGTTTTCAGGGCTATGTAAAATACAGTGGTACCTTGGTTTACAAACACAATTGGTTCCGGAAGTCTGTACTTAACCTGAAGTGTACTTTCCCATTGAAAGTCGGTTAATCCATTCCAGATGATCTGCGGAGTACTTAAACTGAAGCGTACTTAACCTGAAGCGAACTTTCCCATTGAAAGTAATGGAAAGTGGATTAATCCGTTCCAGACAGGTCCGCGGAGTACTCAACCTGAAGCGTACTTAACCCAAAGTATGAGTGTAATTGGTTCTGGAAGTCCGTACTTAACCTGAAGCGTACTTAACCTGAAGCCAACTTTCTCACTGAAAGTAATGGAAAGTGGATTAATCTGTTCCAGACGGGTCTGCGAAGTACTCAACCTGAAGCGTACTTAACCCGAAGTATGAGTGTAATTGGTTCTGGAAGTCCGTACTTAACCTGAAGCGTACTTAACCTGAAGCCAACTTTCCCACTGAAAGTAATGGAAAGTGGATTAATCTGTTCCAGACGGGTCCGCGGAGTACTTAAATTGAAAGTACTCAAACCGAAGCGTACTTAAACCGAGGTATGACTGTACTTCCCAAAACCCTCATAAAGGTGATTTTTTTTGGGGGGGGGCAGCTGTTTACAGCTTCTGAAGCTCTGTTTCCCCCTTCTATTGCTACTTCAATGGCATTGTCTTTTTGTGTGTTTCCATGTTTCCCAAGTTATCCCAACCTATTAGGGACCACTCAGGATGCTATGATGTCAAGGCACCACATAGTCCATCACAGGTGGAAAAGTGATGATATCACCTAGGACAAATGAAGCCAAGGTTTTGCCCTCATTCTAATGGGACTTGACTGAGGAAAGGGGTGCATGCCAATTACTTGGGGAACTATGGGGAAAATGGAGAGCTTGACCTAGCTCCTTTGGCAATGATGGCACCTCTGCATTATTCTTGCTCACTATAAAACTAAAAACTGAAAAACCCCTGCCTCTCTATTTTAAAATTTGAATTACCCTATAGAGTTAATTTAGCATAAGCATTTGGATCAACGTGTGACTGACATTGTATTTCATGCTTCACTAGCCCCTGAACTGGACACAGAAACAGTTCTTTCTTTTTTATATTCCCAGCCTCCAAAAGCATCTTTTCCTAAGGGGGTGCTAAATACAGCATCTCTAAGATGCTGCATGGGTATTTGCAGAAAAAAGAAGTTTGCCAATAATTTGTATGACCCCCCTGAAACACTTGGATAACAGGCCAACCTGACCTGGACATGTGAAAAATTCACTCGAATTACCTCTATTCACCTCATAATTCCTACTATCCACATAGCCAGTGTGCCCCCCTAATACACACCGCAAACATGACAAACCACAGTGCAGGTTTCTTTTGATTCTATTTTTAGGGGGTTTGCCCCATGTGCAGAACTATTCTCTATGCATAAGAGGCCGTCCACAGAAGTTTATATTTGCATATAGATTATCCTTGAAGGATCAAGGGGTGTTACCTCAATCACTCACCCCTGCGCCTCCCATTTGTGTGTCCTTCTGATGCTCCTGCATCTTTGTGGATGATTTTTTTTTAAAAAAATTGTTGTGTGGAAATGTGACACAGGGCAAAGGAACTGCATCTGAACATAGATTTCCCCTGTGATTCAAGAGGTAGCCACCCCAGCTTTCCCTTAGTTTCATTATCAGGCCATAATTCTTCTATTTGAGCGGGCATCCTTATTTCATTTGGAATCCCCATTCACTGCAACCAGATCTATTTCAAATACATGTTGCTTTTTATTACATTATTTTCAGTGTCACTCCTATTGCTCCCTCAAACCCCCACACATGCAGATGTTGGTTCTGCTTTTTCAATTTAGCTGCCTGTGGTCGTGACACCCTCCCACAGTAGCATAAACTGCAAAAGCAAACCGCAAAACACTTCTGCCTACCCGCAGACATACTTAACTATAGGTGAGTAATATATACAATAATAACATAAAAAAGTCACCAGTGATCCCTCTATCCTAGGGATCTACCTGCCTTTATAGGGGTTTTCTGTTTCAAGCCCAGTATTTTCTGCCCTCTAAGGGCCTAAATGCACATTACACTAATTGAGTCACTTGTAAACTCATCAGAGTTTTACAAAATTTAAGCCTAGGCACCAATGGGAGCTTTTTTCTATTGCTAATTAAAGGGCTGTGTATGTGTATTTACATCATGACAATAGTTGGTAATGAAGGGTTAAACTTCTCCTCCCCGTGTATGGTGGTCCTGATGGAAATTGCTCCCCTGAAGCATTTATTATTATTATTATTATGATTATTATTATTATTATTATTGCCCCATCTTTACCCCCTGACAGGGACTCAAGACAGATATAAACAAGAACAGCAACTCATTAAAAACAATTAAACATTGTTAGAATTATAACTATATACTATATAAAATCAATTAAACCATTCAAATAATTACAGTTCCATCTTCTGTGTGGCAGCCCTTTAGTTATTTGAAGATGGGTATCATATTTCCTCTCAGTCTCCTCTTTCCAGGCTATATGTACCTAACTCTGTCAACAGTTCCTCATAAGGCTTGGTTTCCAGACTTCTTCTTCAGCACTGAAGCTTACTGCATGACCTTGAGCCCTCTCTTTATTCCAGCCTAACCTATCTTGCAAGTAAAATAAAAAAATTCCTTCAGTAGCACCTTAAAGACCAACTAAGTTTTTATTTTGGTATGAGCTTTCGTGTGCATGCACACTTCTTCAGATACAGTGAAATGGAAGTTTCCAGGCACTTATGTAGAGAAGGGGTGGGGAGGGGTGGGGATGGGGAGGGGGGATCACTCAGAAGGGTGGTGGAAATGGGTGATTGACTGACTGATAGCTGTTGATGACCGCAAACGACTGCAAATGGTTTTGCATGAAAAAGCAAGGGTTGAGATGGCTGAAGATCGCTTATCATGTATAATGAGATAAGAACCCGATATCTCTGTTCAAACCAGGTCCCTCCATGGTTTTGAGCTTGGTGATAAGTTGCAATTCAGCAACTTCTCTTTCCAGTCTATTTCTGAAATTCTTTTGTAGTAAGACAGCTACTTTGAGATCTTGTATAGAATGTCCTGGGAGATTGAAGTGTTCTCCTACTGGTTTTTCTGTCTTCTGGTTCCTGATGTCAGATTTATGTCCATTTATCCTTTGGCGTAGGGTTTGGCCTGTTTGTCCAATATAGAGAGCTGAAGGGCACTGTTGGCATTTGATGGCATACACAATGTTAGAGGATGAGCAATTAAATAGTCCTGAGATGGTATGTTGGATGTTGTTGGGGCCAGTAATGGTGTTGTCTGGGTGTATGTGGCAGCAAAGTTGGCATCTGGGTTTATTGCAGGCTCTGGTACCAGTGTCCATGTTAAGTCTGGTGGTTGTATTATTGTGGGTGAGGAGTTGTTTAAGATTGGGTGGCTGTCTGTAGGCAATGAAAGGTCTTCCTCCCAGAGCTTGAGAAAGGGAGCGGTCATTGTCCAGGAGAGGCTGTAGATCTCTGATGATGCGTTGTACTGTTTTAGCTTGGGAGCTGTATGTGATGACTAGTGGTGTTCTGTTATTTTCTTTTTTGGGTCTGTCTTGCAGCAGGTTCTCTCTAGGTATCTGTCTGGCTCTGTTGATCTGTTGTTTAACTTCATCAGGTGGATATTTTAGTTCTAAAAAGGTTTGCTGTAGATCTCTTAGGTGAGATTCTCTGTCTGTAGAGTTGGAACAGATGCGGTTGTAACGTAAGGCCTGGCTGTATACGATGGATTGTTTGGTATGTTTGGGATGGTAGCTAGAAGCATGTAGATATGTTTGTCGGTCAGTTGGTTTTCTGTATAAGGTGGTGTCTATACGTCCATCCTGTATTTTTATAGTAGTGTCCAAAAAATGTATTTCTTGCATAGATTGGTTCATTGTTAGGTTGATGGTGGGGTGAAAGTCGTTGAATGTCTGGTGGAAGGTTTCCAGGGTCTGTTGTCCATGTGTCCAGATAATAAAAATATCGTCAATGTATCGCAGGTACAGGAGAGGTTTGAGTGGGTAGGAGTTAAGGAAACGTTGTTCTAAATCTGCCATGAAGATGTTGGCATACTGTGGGGCCATGCGGGTGCCCATGGCTGTGCCGCTGATCTGGAGGAACAGGTCATCACCAAATTTGAAGTGGTTGTGGGTAAGGACAAAGTGGCAGAGTTTGGTAGCGAAGTCCGCTGTGGTTTTATCTGAAATGGTGTTCCTTATGGCTTGTAAACCATCATTGTGTGGGATGTTGGTATATAGAGATTCCACATCCATAGTGGCTAGTATAGTATTATTAGGAAGATTGTTCAAATATTGTATTTTCCTCAGAAAATCTGTGGTGTCACGTACGTAGCTGGGAGCACTGATAGCATATGGTTTCAGAACAGAGTCCATATAGCCGGAAACACCCACTGTAATGGTGCCAATACCTGAGATGATGGGGCGTCCTGGGTTTCCTGGTTTGTGTATTTTGGGTAGAAGATAGAAAGTTCCTGGCCGAGGTTCCGCTGGTGTGTTTGTGAGGATCTGTTCTTGGATGTGTAGGGGTAGCTCCTTAATAATCTTGTTCAGTTCTTTTTTGTATGCTTGTGTGGGGTCTGAGTCCAATTTCATGTAAAAGGCAGTATTGGAAAGTTGTCTGTGGGCCTCTTGGATGTAATCAGTTTTGTTCATGATGACGACAGCTCCACCCTTGTCTGCCTCTTTAATTATAATGTCTGGGTTGTTCCTGAGATTTTCTATGGCTCTCCTTTCAGCATGGTTTAGATTTTGTTGTAAGCGATGGTGTTTTCTGGTCACATCCGTTTGGATTCTGTGGCGGAAGCATTCGATGTACAGATCTAGTGTGGTATTGCGTCCATCAGGAGGGGTCCATGTGGAGTCCCTTTTTGTGTAACTTCTTTTCGGTGGTGGTTGGTGGTCAATGTTCTGTTCATTGATGCGTTTGGAGGGTGATGGTTGTTCCCCAGTAAGTTGAGAGGTGTTGTGTTGTGGGGATGTAGTTTGTTCTACTTTGTCTTGTTCTTGTGTGTGATGAAAATACTCTGAGTGATCACTCTGAGTGATCCCCCCTCCCCATCCCCACCCCTCCCCACCCCTTCTCTACATAAGTGCCTGGAAACTTCCATTTCACTGTATCTGAAGAAGTGTGCATGCACACGAAAGCTCATACCAAAATAAAAACTTAGTTGGTCTTTAAGGTGCTACTGAAGGAATTTTTTTATTTTACTTCGATCCAGACCAACACGGCTACCTACCTGTAACCAGAACTATCTTGCAAGGTACATGAAAAGAGAATAGATACCGTAAATAACCGTTTACACTTCTGAAAGCTTAAGCAAATGATGTAACATTTGCTCCTGTTATAGGGATAAGGTAATGTACAAGAATCCTCATATGCCATGCTTGTTTTAAATAAAAGCTTATGAATACTTTAATTACGGTCTTTTGGTTTCTGGTTTTAAATTTGTCTGTTTACTCTGATAGGAAAACACATAATACCCACTGCCAGGGGTATTGTGGTTTTATTATGCTGATTCTTCTCCTTCTGCTGTAGTTTGTAAGCTTACATATTGAATTACCTTCTCACTTCAGGAAAATGTGCTATGAATTTTAAACACAGGATAATCTAAGATGTCTAATCCAGTCTTCATAATACCTAGTAAAGTGCACTGATGTAAGCTTTTATTTCAAGATCAGCATTTCCAAAATGGTTACCTCACATACGTTTTCCATCGCAGATTGCCCATGAGGTTCATTTGCTCCTTATAAATGTCTACATTCAGGGCAGCGTGATTACTTTTGTCTTTGGAGAGGAAGAAGAAACTATTCCTCTTTGGCTGATCCTGGACCTTATCCTTTAATTCTGGTTGATGAAGGGTCACCTCAGGATAAGTTGTGTCTTTGGGAAGATATATGCAGTACACTTGCGTTTGGTCAAGGGGAAGTTACCTGATACTCTCCAGGTGTGCTGGGCTACAATTCCCCTCATCCCTGATCAATGGCCATGCCTGCTGGGGCTGACTGAAGTTGTGGTCCAAAAGATTTGGAGGGCACCAGGTTGACTAATTCAAGGCCATTAACTCACTCTCTTGGAGACTTTTTGGCATAGTCAGAGATGCACAGTTCCCACTGAAAAGACCAACTTACTGGTTTTAAAATCCAAGCGGGTGAAAGCTTGTGGGGTGGCCTTGCTACTTGTGTCATCCCTACCAGGCCACTGTGCCAAAAATGTGGGTCATTGAGGTGGCAAGCAGTCCTCGGGTTTATTTGTTCCTTTCACCTGATATGATTAGCTGTGAATAATCTACTTTGTGAAAAGAGTCCCGTAAGTGCATGAAAGAGGGGAATTTCCTATTATAGTTTCCATACCACGCCATATCTTCCTACATGTACAATAAATGTTTTATGGCTTGGTCATCACTAACCAATAGTACAAAAATAATTGGTGGGAGGATAAAATATTCACGTTGGTATTTGGCCTGGTCTATTTCCAGTTCTAAACTCCAACCATATGTAGGAGGGAAGGGAGAGCTCCATTGGTACCACAGACTGCCATATCTGGGTTGGCAACAAGAGGGAAGAGAGGATTAGCTTATATATAGAAGCTGACAGTTAATATGTATTAATATATTAATACATATGTACATAATATTAATATGTACAGCTATTCTGTATAGGAAATCTTCCAGAACTTTAAGGAATCCATCAATTTCCATTAGCCTCTAGGGGCAGAACTTCTTAACTTCTCCCCCACTCCTGCAGCGAGGCTCAGTAACAGCAAGTCCAAATTTCACCAGAGAGAGAGAGAGAGAGATCTATCCATGATAATAGGGCAATAGTCACCCCCTGCACTCCAAACCACCAGATCACTCACACTGATCTCTGTAATGAATACATGGCTGTGATCTTCAATATGTGCTTTGAGAGCCCCATGGCTGTCATATTGGCCGTGAAGGCCTGAGCAAGCCCACAGTGGGCAGAATCAATACAGACACTGAAGTCCTCTTGAGACTAATGTCCTGTGGTTCTCCAGTGCCATGTCAGTAAATTGCCTCCACCAGTTCAGTCTGTGAAGTTCTTGGGCAGCAAGGTGAATTATCAGCAACGAGATCCCTGTCCTGCATCTGCAGCCCATGTAAAATATACAGCAAATCTGTTGGAAGGTAAAATCAACATGACTGCCCAAGATTTTACTAGACAGCAGCTGATTGGGGGAGAGAGATGCAAAATGTATTTCCCCCTCTCCTGTGATTACATTGTCTGCCTGCCTCCCATTCCATTCCATCCCCTCCCCTCCCCAGGACCCTAGCAATAGCATTCCCCTGAACCTTCCACTTCTGTCCTCTTTCACCCATACACATGAGTGTAAATATTCCGCCTCCCAAAGCCAACCACTCAATTTTGCACACAGGAGAGCCCAAAATACACCCACCTATCCCATATTCATGGATAAATGTGAGAGAGTCCCACTTACCAGGAGCATAAAGTGCTTGGAGAGCAAAACCCCAAGGGAAACTCCTCATTTAAAGTGCAAGGACTACAAATTAACAATAATGTTAGTCCTAATGCTTCATTAGTGAGCCTAATTAAGGACTGATTGCACTATCACGGCATATGCATTTATTTTGCAATTTCTGTCTGCCACAGGTACAGGGGCTAATTCCAAGAACTGGGGTGCAGAACTGTCATCATTGAATGCTGTGATGGAAGTACCCATAGACCCAGTACCCATAGACATGCCCCTGCGAAAGAAGGATGATAACAAGCTGGAGTCTGCTGTGTTTGTTGCAGAAATTAGTTAAAGGACTTATGAAGCAATTTTCAGTCCTGACCTTTGAGGAGATGAAAAGGCTAGTGAATGTCACCAGCCATTCTCCATAAACGTCAATGATGGTTCTCAGGAAAATCTTCATCGCAACACCTGCTTGGCCATAGTTTCCAATCTAATTAATTGATTTGCTCCTTTATTTAAGCTAATAAACTAGCTGTCAGCCATTGGAACTGCGGGTGAGGTAACTCTTCACAGGAAATATCAAGAGCTGTGGCATTATGTCATGTCTGCTTGATGTCCTTATGAAGGACATTTCAGGAGAGGGGTGCTGAGAACTGGAACAGTAATGGGAAGGCCAGCAGTCTCAGAGGCCTGGGCGCTCACTCCTGGCCTCAGAAGTATTTCCAAGCACTGCACAGGGATATTTGCAAGCCCTGTGGGGTATTCTGAAGTTCCCATGTGTAGCAGATCTATATTTTCCTGAGGTAAATGTGACAGGTGAGTGACATCAGGTGTATTCCGGTGGAGTCTCGTGAGAGGGCTGCACCACATCATATCAAGAATCTTTGAATTGGTACTTAGATATACATTTCTCTGGATAAAACGTACTTGGTAGGAGAGTGATTATGATCTGCATTCCAAAGAACCTTTCATGGACCAGACTGGAATTAAAGTCAAGTACTTTGCAATCATTGTGCCCATCACTTAAGAGACTGTTTAGGCAAAAAAAAAAACCCAGGTCACTCACTAGTATGGCCCACTGGTGGCTGAGAACAGCAATGCTGTGTTTTGGTTTGTAAATAAGAGAAGTTGTTGGAAGAGTGCCTTGCTGCGGTACCTGGATGAGACTGAAGACAGCTTGTGGAGGGTGCCACTTGGTCGACTGATGGTGGTGCCCATTGGTGCAATAAATCTGTTGGTAACTCTCCCCTCGTGGTCTGTATCCCATATTGAAAACGATAAGCAGATAGTGACTGCTTATCTCAGAGCCAAGTTGGCTCCATAGCTTCTCTCCAGCCCGACTCAGTGACTCAGAAGCAGTTGTTGCTCTCTTTGCCCCAAAGAGATGAAAGCATGCATCGAGATACCTGAAAAGATGCCATGCTATTGATCCAACGAACTGAAGAAAATGCCCTGTGGTGATTAGAGCGGCATGAATTTTTCATGATGGTGTCAGGCTTCTTTGTTTGAAAGCTTCAGATTCAGCCCAAGGATTGCTCAGCTCTCCAGACATACCAGTATGCCTAAGGAAAATCGGTGGGTTAGCTTCTGAGTAAGAAAATAAACCCAGAGACTCAAAGAGTTCTCCAGACAGGGATTGGACTTCCTAACGAGGCACAAACAAGATACAAGTTCCTCCCCAGTTATTCTCCCATCATAGTTTGTGTACATGTTGATTGGATACAAAGGTTGTTTGTGTTGTGCTGATGGATTGTACTGGAGTCAAATGGATGCCACCGCTCTCTTTTTTGCTTCCTCGGGTACCCTTTCTGGATGTTAGAGAATGGTGTGGGCCCCAATGGACCTGTTCTCTGCCTCACATTCAGGCAGCTTTCCTCCAGAGCTGGCATGTGATTGCAAGCCCTGCTGGCTTCCTCCATTATCTGTGTATGTATGAGTCTTTCCCACCTCTCACTGCTTCTGCCTACATCTGGATCAGAGAGGCTTCATGTGATGAGTCCCTGAAACAGGGGGAAAGACGCCTGCTGGAGTTGCATCCCATATGAACACGGAAAGCTGCCTCATACTGAGTCATACCACTGGTCTATGTGGTTCAGCATTGTGTGATTGGCAGCAGCTCTGCAGTCTCTTGGACATGCCTTTCCTATCGTATGCTATCTAATCTTTAAGTTCTGCCTTGGACTACTGTATGTGTATTGGTTCATGCAAGTATACTAGTCAGAATCTCTCCTAAGTACTGGTATATGTTCACAGATCAGACCCGTTTCTTGCTGAGTGATGTATGAAATGGCCCACATAAAACCTTTGCCAGAATTGCATGGTTCTTATATGTGAAGATTCTTAAGACTGAGCCCAAGTGCCTTGCAGTGTAAGCCAACTTTTAAACGTGTGTGTGTTTTAATGATTTTACAGTATATGTTATGGATTGCATTTTATTAATGTTTGCAAGCCACTTGGTGAAGAATATTCTTGAACAGCAGATTATGCATCCATATTAATAACAAGAACCTTTAAAGGCCTGCAAATGGATGCTTTTCAAAGGTCTCAGTCCCCAGTGTCCCTGGCTGGCTTTGATGGGACAGTTTGAGGTCAGTAAAATTATGAGTTTCATACAAGCTGCGAATCCAGCACCCCTTGGGGACATTTCTAGTCCCCTATCCAATTGTTTGAATAACTCATTCTGATACCATTTCACCGTGACACTGTTATCCTGGCCTTCAGAATTCTGAATTGACATCAGTTTGCCTCATCCCACCTTGACAGGCGTAATGGTGCTGCCACAGTATTGAATTAGCATCATTTTTGTTTTGACATTGTATTATGGTCTCCGCAGGCTGGAGTTGACGGCTTGAGAATGGTGCATAGAAATGTGACTATTTTTCTCCCTCCATGAGAGTGACACACAAAAAGTTCTGTGACAGAGGAGTGACTCAGGATGGAATGCACTTCGGGGTGTGTGTGTGTGTGTGTGTGTGTGTGTGTGTGTGTGTGTGAGAGAGAGAGAGAGAGAGAGAGAGAGAGAGAGAGAGAGAGAGAGAGAGAGAGAGAGAGATTTACGATCTTTACAGCATCATCCTAGATTTGTTAACTCTGATGTGGTGTCTATGTACTAACTTGGGCAAGTTCAAGACACCTGGTCTCTCTTCAAATTGCTCTTTATCCAGACTTGGACTAGATTTAAAAGAGATGGCCCTTCAAACAGAGGACTCATTCAGGAAATAAGCAGACATGGTCACTCTAGGCAAGAGCAGAAGGCAAGTCACTTAGCACTTATGGACCAAGTTCATAGTAGCTCACTAGGTCCTGTGCAAGCTTCATGCTCAAACTGTATGGAATGCTCAATTAAACCAGAGGGTTCGGACTTATTAGTTGCAGGAGCCCCTGTTGCTGCTTTTATCCTCTTCCCCTTGAAGAGGGCTAGGATGCTGCAGCTCACAAACTCCAAGTTAGCTTGTTAGATTGGATCCAAGCTTTGGGCTCAAACTATGAGATGCTTCATTGCATAATTTCCAAACCCATCCCATAGTTTTTTTAAAAAGTTGAAGCAGCCTCTGAGACAACATTTGAGAGTAGGGACTCAGCTACATTAGTATAGTTACAAATGTGTTTAACACTCTGACACCAGATGGTGCTATAGAGCTGAAATAAAAACCCTCTTAAATTTTCCATTGTGATCTTTAAAACGGTCGTCCCCCCTGAGCATTTTCAGAGCTTTTTTTTTAAAAAAATAAAAATAAATAAATACCAGATGCAGCCCAGGTGCAAATGGCTCCCACACCTGGCTTCTAGGCAGGGCACCCACAAAAGTTTTCAATATGGAGGCTGGGCCCCCTCAATATTTCACAGCTGGGCAAACTCCATCGGGCCCTCGCCTGGCTGGGGTGGGCTCCGTCGGGCCCTCCCGCTGCAACAGCGGGCTCTGTCTGAGCTCAGAAGTGGAAGGGCCTGTCATAGCCCATGGCAGCTGCTGCAGGTCCCACTGGGCATGCCGGGGGTCCTCCCACTATGTGATGTCACGCCCAGCATGTGTGACATCACGCGTGCATGCTGGGCACACACAATGTTGGGCAGATCCTTGCGCACATGCTGGTATGTGACTGAATGTCACCTGGAAATTGCAACAGTCTAGAACTGCCCTGAGTTCTGTGGGGCTCTTTCTTATTGACTGTATATATCCCCTTTAGTCCAATTCCCCAATCCCTCTTTGGAAGCCTCTGACCTGATCCCAGTCTAAATAAAAGTTAAGCACTCCCAGTTTTCTTATTCCTCTTTAAATCTCACTCACACAAAGCAGCTATGTTTTGTCACTGTAGGTTGAGAGAACTTATTTTGCCCTCTGCTTATTCCTGTCATCTTTGCTGATCTCATGGGAGGAGAGTTTCGTACCAATTTAATTGGTATGAAAACACTTGAAATATCAACCGTTGGGGTGCTCTCCCTTTGCAAAAGTGCACGGCACTTCCACAGATTCAAAAATAGAATGTTTACGTTGAAACAGTTAGACGAAAAAGCAGCTTATGGAAGTACGCATTTCATTTTTTGCTAAAAGTATAGTGAACATCATTCATTTCCTGCTTGAGGAGCTGGAGGGGTAGTGGAGCCACAAGAACCTGACAGCCAACATATGATTGCCAATATTGTTGTCAAGACTGGTGAGGCAGATCTAGGAGGGGATAATTAATCTTACTCTTGTTGTGGTGTCATCAGAGACACAGATGAACCTGAAAGGGATAACAGAAGCACTCATAGTGTACCCAAAAGTACTGCTCTTGGACCTAGCCAAACCCCAAAATCTTTGTGACTGTTCTCACCTTTGAGATTGTGGTAATCACATATCTGTCTCTGTCTCATTGGATAGAGCCATGTGAAAGAGGCTCTCCCAATGTTTTTTCAAAGAGGGCCAGATTTGATGAAGTGAAGGGCCGTGAGGGCCGACCAAAGTTGTTGTTGAGCTTTTTTTAAGGGTTTTTGTTGAGCTTTTTTAAGAATTGAAGTTGGTGAATTTTTTAAAAGGATTTTACCCCAGGAAATAAACTTCCACAGGGGCTGGATTAAACCAACTAGCGGGCCAGATTAGCCCCCCAAACGAACTTTGGACATGCCTGGGCTCACACACAGTTCAGTATGTGTGTGTGTTGGGGGGTGGAGGGGAAAAATGCAGGGTCACTTGTGGAATCATCCTTTCAAATAGTGAATGTGGGCAGTTTAGTCCCTATCAGTGAAAATAGGTAAAGGTAAAGGGACCCCTGACCATCAGTGAAAATAGGGGCCACCTAAAAACAAGACTGTGGTTTCTTTCACTGTGGGAATTCTCTAAGTATACAGAAGAATATAGGCTTAAGATAAGATAACACCAGACCCTCAAACATCCTCAAAAGGAGCTAGGAACTTCCAAGAATTACAGAATATTGATGGAAGATGAGCTTATCTATAGTAACTGTCAGGTGCTCCCAATTAAGGGTTCCACCCACTTTCTCCCCATGTCACTTCCGTGTCTTGCAACCTGACCTCCAGCCACTGTGCTTTCTGCTCTCCTTGACCTTGGGCTGATTAACACTTTCCAGTGACATTGAGTCTGTTAACTCCCCCCCAGTTCTTCTTCTCCTAACTGTTCACCCCCCCCAGTTCTTCCCAACTTCTGTCTTCTGAACTATGTCCCTCTGCAAACCATTGTTCCAAATCTATACTGTCCCACTGCTCCTGGGAAGAGTCAGGATCCTGATTAGGAGGAGGGGGAGGGGGGGAGGCTCCCACCATTCCTCCTCAGTGCCGCCCTCCTCCTCATGGTCCCTGACATCAACTCACCCCATTGCTTTCGGCATCACATTGAATGCAAAATACATGCTCTTGGCCAATCACAGCCATGATATAGATCCTGGATTTCTCAATTGTTTTCCATGGCCAACTCAACACTGGTTGGGAGGATATGTGTTATGAACTTAACCTCTTCTCTCAACACAATACAGGGTTGTTTCAGGGAGGAAAGGAAAACTGACACTTTCCCCCTTGCCCACTCTCCTGACACTCTCCTCCCATTATATAGCTGTATAGGAGATGTAGCCCCACAATATCTGTGGGGCACCGTTGAAATGTTCCCCTTGCTTCACAAAGCACTTCCTATAAATTCCAGTTCAGCAGTCAAACAATGGAGAGGATGTGGCTGGAAGTCACAAACAAATGTGCCCTCAGAGTGGCTTCCAAAAAATCAATGAAGTAAAGGTTCGTGTGTTTGCATGTTGCTCAATAGTACATCCTTTGGCATCTCATTACTCAATGACATAGCTAAATATGTGAGCTGCTGTTTGGTATCTGAATTTGCACAAAATGATATGAAAGTTCTGTTGAACTGAGATGGGTATTTCACACATGCAAGGCATCATATGTTGTGATGCTCTTCACATTTATGTGAAGACAAGGGAAAGTGACATTTTAAAGTAAACCTCCCCAATTCATACTAATTCCCAGTGCAATATGTGAATAAAAACACAGCTATCCTTTGAAATTTGCACTTCTCTGAAAATTGTGATGCAGATCTCCAACCACAAAAAGTGTACATATTACAGGAAAGTGAGCATAAAAATGCACATGGTTGTGAATATAATAGTCGTTATTGCACATGGTTGTGAAAGTAATATTCAACCTTCTTGCAAAATATGTTACACAAAATTGCTTTAAAATATGTATAGATTAGGAGAAATGCAGAAATGTGGCAAACTGAATTTAAGCCTGGAAAAATGATAAACTGAGAGAAACCAACATTGACAGATTAGTCCATCCCTAATGTGAACTCATCTGTAGCTCTTTGGAAGAAAGTCAGAAATCCCTGCAGTCCTTTGCACACTGTTAGATGAATTATTCAGAAAAATGCTAAAACTTGCATAGTAAGAGTTTCTGCAGTGTGTGGGTATGCTTTTTACACATTACAATATTATGCTTTTTACACATTACAATATTAACCTTTGTTACAACCTTGCAAATGTGCACATTTTCACTTTGCAAATAAGAGAACTAAGAAGAAGTGACACCAAAGACATTAATCAACTTAATATTTGAATGGATCATGAACCTAGGTCTTAGTCCAAAAGTCCTGTCCACTGAATACGTTGGCTCTGAGCTTTTAACACTGCAAATCTTTCTATGGATATTGATGTCTGGGTGGAAGACCATGCTGTTTCATAAATTTGCGACCTCTTTCTCATCTGCTATGTTCAATTCACTGGAGAAATGGAACTGGGAGATGATTTCAAAAAAAGAAAAATATCCTTTTTGCAGGCAATCACATTGTCAATTGGCTTTCTTTTCTTTTCTGCTCATCAGATGCATATACTGGAGAAACGGAAAGCTATTCAGGTTTATCATTGCTATCACCCGGCAGATGAAGTGTCCATCTTTATCCTCACTTGACCTACTGTCTCATCCCTAGAAAGAAGAAAAGAAAGAAGTTAACCTTCTGAGGTGTTAAAAAACTGTGTCGCTTTATTAAACTTTACCGTTTTTTTCCATTGGTATCATGAGAGCACCATATATATATGGTATATATATACACACACACTCCCTGAAAAAAGTTTGGGAAAGAGATTTAGAACAAGGCATAGACAAGACACAATGGAGAATAAATGCCTACAAGCCCTGGAAAAACCTGCCTCTGTGTATACAGTGGAACCTCGGGTTGCGGACGTAATACGTGACGGAGGCACGTCTGCAACCCACAGCGTTCGCATCCTGAAGCGGCGTGTCTGCACAAGTGCTGGTGCAATTTGGCGCTTCTGCACATAGCACAATTTAGCACTTCTGCGCATGCACGAGCGGCGAAACCAGGAAGTCACCCGTTCCGGTACTTCCGGGTTTCCCACGGTCCGCAATCCGAAAACACGTAACCTGAAGCATCCGTAACATGAGGTATGACTGTATTAGAGAAAATACCTTTGGGTGGTACCGGATTCTGGTTCAGCTTGCCCATATATTGCCCACATTCCAACTATGGTGCTGGAGGCTATGTGGTATGAAGGGGACTTATTATCACTTATAGTGGAGTTGCCCACCAATGCAAGCATTTTGGGAACTAGTATCCTTGGAAGCATCCAAAATAATTTAGGAGCCCATGGATTTCTCACCCCAGATTTGTTTATTGTATCGACTTCAAAAGCCTAAATGCTGTTGTTAAGACTAAGGATTTTTTGGCTATTTTAAAAAGTGACTTCTCAAATATCTATAGTTCAAATCTGGAAGGCCTTACAAGGACTAACCCTCGACTCAGGGCCCAAAAAAGTTTGGCAATTGGGAAATTATTCACAAATCAAAAGTGATAAAAGAAACAGAAAAATCAAACAAATTGCATTTGCAATATGGTGGCCATTCATTCACTCTACAAATGGAACTGGTCTTAAAGATAAACTCTCCAAATCTTCTTTGCAGATACCAGTATGTCTACCTTGAACAGCTTGGTTTGAACTAGAGTCTTCCTTGGGACTTTCCCCTGGTGGCATCCTTTGTTGACATCAACCCCCTATTTGGGGAGCTTCTACATTTGGCTATTTTGCTGGTGGGATATAAGCCCCAGTTCATGAATATGAGCTTCAATGTAGACTCACCTTGAATGGATTGGGGGTTCCCCTATTCCTGAGGACTGCAGGATGGATTTTAACAATTCCCATCTGGCTAAGCTAAAGAAGAAGAAGAAGAAGAAGAAGAAGAAGAAGAAGAAGAAGAAGAAGAAGAAGAAGAAGAAGAAGAAGAAGAAGAAGAAGAAGAAGAAGAAACCCACAGGGCCTAATTGTGACATTTGATCAATAAAATGAAGATTCCCAGGAGCCCAAAATATCCATGCACAAAGAAGGCTGCCTTCAGTGTCCTTGGCGTGATTCATTTGCCCTGCCCCATTCTTATCAGTCTCTGTCAAGGGTAAGTATCTCCATCACCACATCCCTGCACCTATGCTTTTGGATCATTTAGGCAGTTGCAGAGATACAGCATAATAATGTTGGGAAAGTGGTGTGAGGGCACCTTCTCAGGCAAGGCAGATCTAATTGAATTTGGGGAAAGCAACCTTTAAGCTTTCTCCGATTTGAATTGGGATTCACGCACTGCTTCCACCATTTCCCAATAATCCGTGTCTGCAAATGATGGGAGTCCTCTTTAGGGCGATTTAAAGTTCATTTGACCACTTTAAAAACCCCAACATTTCTGAGCACTTAGTTGGAAAATCTGAATCAACCCAATTTATTTGAGGGAAGGAGGAACAGGCAAAGTGTATTACTACCTTTGCGTAAATCACTGCTCCAAGCTATTTCTAATCAATAAAAGTACCCAGAACAGTAACTCATGCAGAAACACAGGGGAAAGGTTTCACTGTGGTTGAGTACATCTTACTCTTATTTATGGTATTTATTGGAATCTATAGACCACTTAATTTGGGGGGGGGGAACCTGAAGTAATTTACATAAAGCAGTATAAAATATTTATAAGGAAATACCAATAAAATCAGCAGACTATAAAAACAAGTTGTCACAATAAAATTATCAAAATATAGATAAAATCAACAGAGTTTATGAACAGGTATATGCAATATCATTATGAGTCTCCTTAGGCTTACCTGAATTTTTTTTTAAAAAACTGTTAACAGAGTAGCCCATTAAGCAAAAGGATTTTTGTTAATTCAATTCATTTACATGTCCAAAGGGCCAAGAAACCTCTTTGCAACAGGGCAAGACTGCAATCACAAAAGAAGATCTTTATTTTATTACAAAAAAATGAATATTAAGTGTGAAGGTCTATAGCTTGGCCAGGAATAAGAAAATATTGATTGTACTTGTACCGGGTGCTACAGCAGTGGTCTTTGGCACACACACAAAGCATTGGATTGGCATTTGTTGCTTTCTCCAAACCTAATCAGAAGTGGATGGGTTTGATTAAAAATCTGCATTTCTAATTAATTCACATCTTATATCAAGAGAGGCAGAGTCAAAGGGGGGAAATTCGGCAACGGCAGAAGTGGGCTTAGCATTCACTTGTTACATGTACCCCCATTTATGGAAAACAATGGAACAGCTGTTTGGCAGCGTACTCTGTGACTTGCCAACAGAACTGAAATGAATGAGACTTTTGAATGAGATTCTGCAATGCATGAATAAAAAGCTCACGTGAGCTTTTGGGGGCATGTCTTGGTTCATATTTGTTCTCCATGGATCTCCTTTTGTGATTGTTTAGACTGTTTAAGCAGCCTGTATTCATTCATAGTTCAGTACATAGTTATGCACACTTTGAAATTACCGTATTGGCCCGAATATAAGCCGCACTTTCCCCTCAAATTCCAACCGTGAAAAGTTAAAGTGCGGCTTATATTCATGACCTTACGGTATGCAGGCAGGAGTGCGGGGCAAACAGCACCAGGAACATGGTGAAGCCCACCCCGTGCGTAGTCCCCAGTCCTCCCCCTCCAAGGCCACGAAGGGAGAGAGCGAGGAAGGGGATAGGCCACCAACAACACAGCGTGGCTCCCCCCCCAATATGCAGCCAAGAGCACTAGGGAAGGGAGTGACTTATATTTGGGTATTTTTTCTTTTTTCTTTCCCTTCCTCCAATTTTAAAGGTGCAGTCTATATTCAGCTCAATATGGTAATAGGACTTCATCACACCTAGTGTGATACATTGTGGTTTGTTCCTTATCCTTGAAAGCAAGATTACATTTTAGTGGTATCAGTATATAAGGATAAGATGTACAGCAAATAACATTTTCTTCATATCAAACAGGACTGAGTTCCAGCAATTCTACATCTGCTTAGAAACTACTTACAACCCATATCATGACCATAATGTGGTAAAAAAAAATGCAAAAAAGAAAGACCCCTTCCAAGTGCCAATTAACTTTTTCTTTTTAGTGATCTTATGTTTCTTTTGCTAGAAGCATAATGTAAGCTTTTTAATCATAGTTACAAAATAAATCTTGGTGTGTGCCCTAAGAGATGTTTTACATAGGGTCACCAGGGACGCATACCTGGATGAAGATTAGTCAACAAGAACTTTCATTCCTTTTAGCAAATCCTTTTCGGGCAGAGGGGACACAGAGTGAAGGACACAGAGATCAAAATCAAAAGTAGCTGAGGATTATGGATGCCTGGAGCTAGCAAAGAGAGCAGGCAACACTGGATAATTATTCTAATGAGATTTCAAAATTGTAATTTCCCTTCCTTGAGACAACCTCAGTACTTAAGCCTTGTGGCTATTGTAACCGCAGCCTCCAAAAAGGGTAATTTGATCTTCAAAAGGAATTTTTGCTCTTGATTAGAAAAGGCTTCAGCTTAATAATTTAGGATTGGCCTTAGTTACTAGCCCTCTTCACCTGCTACTCATGTGTAGAGGAAAAGCATGTCGAAAGGACCAGGTGTTTTCCTTCACTCTCCAGAGTCAGGCTCCTGCTCCTACCCTCACCACTGTTACATTGAGTATTGTTTACCACGGGCAACCCTCTTTATGAAAAGAGCTTCCCTGTCTCATTCAATGTTTTTTATGCATTTGCTGTAATGTAATACGTCATTGAAATCTCAGTATTGCTAATGATGGCAAAATCAAATGCTGTGAAGCTAAGAGAATGGTTCTGGTTGTCCGTTGTTGCATCTCTGCCCCATCGGACAGCCCTTCCATTAGTTAAAACAAATTGCCTTCATTCTCACCTCTGCGATAGAAATTTAGGAGGCATTCATCATAAGATCCAGAAGGTGAGATCCTTGTGGAGTGTGCCGCCTTCCTTAGTTCAGTACACATTGTTCTCCCTTGCCACTATGTCCTTAGGAGCCTGATCTATGAGATTTGTTGGTCTCATTCACAGGATAAGATCACAGAAGTCACTTCACAGACAAGTCTAATATGTCTTTTTGAATAGACCTGAACACTCACAGCTGGCTCAGTTCTTGACTCACAGATGCTGCATTTTGTTCCTTCTGCTGTTTCTCGGCGACACATGTGTACACTCGTTCACACTAACACACCTTCACAATCATAAATGCCTGAGTTAAATGGCCAAAAAGCAAGGAATACATCACTACTGGTCATGTCATCAGATTTCACTTTGGAGCATCTCCCAGCATATGAAGAATGGGAGGGCAAAATCTCATTACAAATACAGTTTAACAGCACAGATTAGCAGAAAACAGGAGAGATCTCAGTTCCTTGAATTTTCATTCTCTCGGCATATGGATCAACGGCAATCAGATGCAACATGTCTCCCTACAGTGTTTGTGATAGTCTGGCAAGTTCCAGTGTATGATCCCAGGAAAAAAGGGCAGGCAGGGGATGAACTGAACAGAAATCATTGTACATATACTTGTCCAAAAGAGTGTAGAAGTTCAGGAGTCACTGTATGTATTTTACAACTTGTTTTGACTCTCAAATGCATAACGTTGTCGATATATAAGGTTACAACACACATGACACAGGGCAAAGAAAGATTGGCAGGTATGAGACTTCTTGCTGATTTTATTTTTAAAAAGCTGGCTTGAGAGGATATTCTGTTACTCGTGAATTAATGAAACAGGCTGTGTTCTCAAAGGCACACGCTCTTCTCTGCCTTGGGTTTCTAGGCTGTTTGAGTTTACCTCTCCCTCTTCATTTCTTTCCTCCCCCACTCCCTTAATTTAATTAGTTCATGAATTGTGCTCAGGCCCCGAGGCAAGAACAAATCTGCTAAATACAATGTTATGTAGCTGGAAATAATAATAAAAAGGAGTCTGTTTTCAAAACTGCTCCAGAGGATACATTCACGTGATCAGGCACATTATCAAATTACTGCATAGTGAAGGAGCCTAGGAATCTGCCTTATACTGAGTCAAACCAATGGTTCATCTAGCTCAGATCTGTCTACACTGACTGGCAGCAGCTCTCCAGGGTTTCAGACCTACCTAGAGTATTGGAGATTGAGCCTCACACCTTCTGCATCCATAACAGATGCTCCACCACTGAGCTACAACCCTTCCCCTACGTAAAGAGTTGCACTTGGAGAATGAGTTTGTGATTAATATATAGGGTTGTCTGTTCATAACCAGAGTTTTGTCAATACCCTATAATTTTATAGATGCTGTGGGATTCCAAAAGCAAATTAGGTCAAAAGTTGTGGAGACAGGGTTGCACCTCTTCACTCATCCCAATTTATTATGAGGACAGTGATACTGCTGTAAGCAGGGGCGCTAGGCTTTTCCCAGGACAGGTCACCAAGCTTTGACCTAACATGGTGATAGCCCCTGCCCTTGTTACTCATTTACTTCCAGTCTCACTACACTGAGTGGTGCAGGCAGGTAATTTTATACTTTGAACTTAATGTCTTTACAGCCCTCCCTTTGGTGGAAATGTGTGTTACTTCGCTTCCTTCAAAAGTCAGAAGTTTCTTTCACCACACACATCTTCTATGAAGGCTAGCAAGAGACATTCATTATCACATTCCCAGGGTGTATTTTAACTCTATGCACCAGACTTAGTATTTTTTTTTTAAAAAAACATTAATAAGGACATTTGGAATTGCCAGACACTACAATGTCTGGGTGGGAGGAATTCATAGGCAAATACCTGCACCATAAAAGTTGCAAATATGAACAACTGCATTAGAAAATAGAAGCATATATATTCTTAGATGTCTCATTTTTCTCCAATGACTGCATATACTAGAAAATATGACTATGAAGAGCCTTAAAGTCTTCTGAGGTGAAGTGCAAGCAGACAAGATTTAGGTATTTTAATAACTTCTGATTTGGAGAGGAGTTGAATCATGTCTTTTCGAAAAGGAATTAGCTTCTTGCATCAACACTATCTGGGTACTCAGTCACTCAGGTGCTCAGAATCATGTGAGATGGACATCAGAGTTGTATTCAATGGCCTCTCTCCATCTGTTGCACCCCTAGCGGCATCTTGGGGGGGGGGTGTCATAAGCCAGTCGGCAAGGCCAGAGGCAAATATGGGAAGAGTTGAATTTTACCTTACTGCAGGCTGGTTTCTACACATCATCTCCATCTTCTGTCCAGGCAACCAAGAGGTATTAACGGATTCCCAAGGTCACATTCCAGCCAGGTCCAAAACACTTAAGGAAGATGCATAGCAGATAAGGCAAGGGTATGGCCTGAGAAGAGATTATGACTTGATGAGCTCCCAAAGACCAGGTGTCTGAGATTCCCCATCGCTGGCTTATATCCACCCTTAAATAGTTCTCAAGGCCAACCTGAGGATTTATTTCCTGAAGTTGTCATCCTTAGGGTTCCTCAGGTACTTTTCTCATTTTGTTCAAATATCAGCCATCGTGTTTGCAACCTTCATTTCAGTTGGGGACTGAATTAATCACAATATTGTGGTTGATGCAATAGTGCTGCTGTTGTCCTGTTAGCTCTGTTCTTGTGATTTGTTGCCTTCCCTCGTGTGTTATTTAGAACTCAGGTCAGCCTCTCCAAGTACCAGCACTAGTTTATCCGAGAACCACAGTAAAAAAAAAAAAAAAGTGCCACTTGAAGTGTTGAGCAATTGCTTCTGTAGATCATCTCTTGCTGTGCTTCATGATCAGTTTACATGCGGAGAGTTAAGGTTTCCCATTGCCAGTTTGTGACTAACAGTGTTCAGGATTGTTTTGTTCCAGCAATGAAAAGTCTCTCTGACTTTTAAAGAAGTATTACAAACAAGAAAACAGGTTGCCCAAGGGGTGCAATGAGGCTCTCAAAGTTACTGCATAATTTATTTAGTGCTAGTTATATTACCTCCAATATTGGAATAGCAGGGATGTGGTTAATCTAGCTCAAAGCCTGAATTCAAGACTGATTAAAAAAAGAAACAAATGGGTATGCTATGAATGTGGTTCATAACAGGACCCTCCACTTGCTGCAACTTTCTCCACCATACAGGGGTACTCTCAGATTTTTCTGTGTGGGGAAATTCCGATAGGAGAAGAAAAATTCCCAGCAAAATCCAAAGGCTGGCCATTAGATGAATACAACAAGACTGCAAGCCTGTGCACTCTTATCTCAGGGGAAAAACTAGAAACACCATCTTTCTCACAATTAGCAAATACATGAATTGCCTATCTAAAGTAAATTGTAGGCTCAGAGAGCTCAATCCCGAGCAGGACCCTGGTGTGGGGGAGCCTGGTTATTGTCAGCCACTCAAGAAGTAGTGGTGACAGGACTGAGTTCTGCTCTGGTGGTCCTGCTCTGGTGTAGGGGGGGGTGAGTTGTTGGGGGGCATCATTGGCACCAATGCCAAGTGCTGCCCTCTTCCAGAAGACTGGCACTGATCCTAGACATTGGGACTTTTACTTGCACACATATTTCCTCCATACTTCGTTCTTTGTCTTTAGGGAGGGAAAGCCATTAAAAACCTCGAGAACATTTAGGTACCCAGTTTAGATCATCTGCTGCTAGGATGGGAATATGCAAATGTCGAAACATGAGTAAATATTAAGACGACAGCAATGAAATTGGTGATGTTACAAGAGCAAAGGAAATGAACTGAGAAAAATGCCTTGCTCTGACAAGAGTGCTTGAAAGCCAAGCGATTATTTGCACTCGGTTGTTCTGAGCAGGGACATTACCATCACACTGTGATTTACAGTAATTTGGTACATCCCCTCCGCTCTCTAATTAAATCCATAGCCACACAGATCTAAAGCTAATTGAAGCCATTCTGACTGACAGATTTGTCTGTAACATGTTTTCAAAGTGGGCCTTTGATATGGAAGCTGTCCACAATGGCCTTAACAAATAAGATTATTCTAAGAGTTGCCTCAATATCAGAGGAAATGTAATAACCACTAGTTCCTATTTCAATTCCATGCTGTGGCTCCAATGTTTAAATCACTAAAATGTTCTGAGATCTTGTTAAGGTTACTATTTTATTCAATTCCTTTTCATTCTTTTTCTTTTCTTTTTCTTTTCTTTTGCTGAGCAACACTCCACTTTCCCTTGATCCTCACAAACTTTAAAAAATACAAAAACGAAAACCTTATAGAAACATATATTTGCCATTAGTCACACGAGCGCTATTCAACTATGACAAACTTTAGTTTGTTGTTGTTTAGTCGTTTAGTCGTGTCCGACTCTTCGTGACCCCATGGACCATAGCACGCTAGGCACTCCAGTCTTCCACTGCCTCCCGCAGTTTGGTCAAGCTCATGTTTGTAGCTTCGAGAACACTGTCCAACCATCTCGTCCTCTGTCGTCCCCTTCTCCTAGTGCCCTCCATCTTTCCCAACATCAAGGTCTTTTCCAAGGATTCTTCTCTTCTCATGAGGTGGCCAAAGTATTGGAGCCTCAGCTTCATGATCTGTCCTTCCAGTGAGCAACTCAGGGCTGATTTCCTTCAGAATGGATAGGTTTGATCTTCTTGCAGTCCATGGGATTCTCAAGAGTCTCCTCCAGCACCATAATTCAAAAGCATCAATTCTTCGGCGATCAGCCTTCTTTATGGTCCAGCTCTCACTTCCATACATCACTACTGGGAAAACCATAGCTTTAACTATACGGACCTTTGTAGGCAAGGTGATGTCTCTGCTTTTTAAGATGCTGTCTAGGTTTGTCATTGCTTTTCTCCCAAGAAGCAGGCGTCTTTTAATTTCGTGACTGCTGTCACCATCTGCAGTGATCAAGGAGCCCAAGAAAGTAAAATCTCTCACTGCCTCCATTTCTTCCCCTTCTATTTGCCAGGAAGTGATGGGACCAGTGGCCATGATCTTGGTTTTTTTTATGTTGAGCTTCAGACCATATTTTGTGCTCTCCTCTTTCACCCTCATTAAAAGGTTCTTTAATTCCTCCTCACTTTCTGCCATCAAGGTTGTGTCATCTGCATATCTGAGGTTGTTGATATTTCTTCCGGCAATCTTAATTCCAGCTTGGGATTCATCTAGTCCAGCCTTTCGCATGATGAATTCTGCATATAAGTTAAATAAGCAGGGAGACAATATACAACCTTGTCGTACTCCTTTCCCAATTTTGAACCAATCAGTTGTTCCATATCCAGTTCTAACTGTAGCTTCTTGTCCCACATAGAGATTTCTCAGGAGACAGATGAGGTGATCAGGCACTCCCATTTCTTTAAGAACTTGCCATAGTTTGCTGTGGTCGACACAGTCAAAGGCTTTTGCATAGTCAATGAAGCAGAAGTAGACGTTTTTCTGGAACTCTCTAGCTTTCTCCATAATCCAGCGCATGTTTGCTATTTGGTCTCTGGTTCCTCTGCCCTTTCGAAATCCAGCTTGCACTTCTGGGAGTTCTCGGTCCACATACTGCCTAAGCCTGCCTTGTAGAATTTTAAGCATAACCTTGCTAGCGTGTGAAATGAGCGCAATTGTGCGGTAGTTGGAGCATTCTTTGGCACTGCCCTTCTTTGGAATTGGGATGTAGAATGATCTTCTCCAATCCTCTGGCCATTGCTGAGTTTTCCATACTTGCTGGCATATTGGGTGTAGCACCTTAACAGCATCATCTTTTAAAATTTTAAATAGTTCAGCTGGAATATCATCACTTCCACTGGCCTTGTTATTAGCAATGCTTTCTAAGGCCCATTTGACTTCACTCTCCAAGATGTCTGGCTCAAGGTCAGCAACCACACTACCTGAGGTGTACGAGACCTCCATATCTTTCTGGTATAATTCCTCTGTGTATTCTTGCCACCTCTTCTTGATGTCTTCTGCTTCTGTTAGGTCCTTACCACTTTTGTCCTTTATTATGGTAATCTTTGTACGAAATGTTCCTTTCATATCTCCAATTTTCTTGAACAGATCTCTGGTTTTCCCCATTCGCCACGACAAGGCAGTGATCCATGAAGGGGAAACTTTAGTTAGCAAGTATGTTTTCCGAATCTCCCATAACGGGGTGAATTCTCATTGCTCGGTCTCAGCTCCTGCCAACCTAGCAGTTCGAAAGCACGTCAAAGTGCAAGTAGATAAATAGGTAGGCGCTACAGTGGGAAGGTAAACAACATTTCTGTGTGCTGCTCTGGTTTTGCCAGAAGTGGCTTAGTCATGCTGACCACATGACCTGGAAAAACTGTCTGCAGACAAACGTTGGCTCCCACGGCCAGTAAAGCGAGATGAGCGCCGCAACCCCAGAGTTGTTCGCGACTGGACTTAACTGGCAGAGGCCCTTTACCTTTACCGTTATGTTTTTTAAATTTGACTGTTTTGAATGTTTCTGTATTTTAATTACTGTATTGTCTTGTATTATTGTAAATCACTTTGGGACTTTTTGTTATGAGACACAATCTCATAAACTCAGTGAAACCCTTTTACTACTTAAGCACCCCCCCCCAACATAGACTATCTTGTAATTTCACTTTACTCTTTTTAGGAAAACCAACTCAGTTTTTTTTGTTTTTGTTTTTTTACACTATGCTCAATATTTGCAGATGTTGTGCTGTTATGGGGCTTGAAATTGGCTCTGTGCCACTTAGGCACAGTACTCTTGCAAGTTAATGCTGTTTACAGCTTGTTTCCATTTCAGTTGCCTCATTCTTAATTCTGTTTCCTGTGGGAGTGAGTATGGGCTGCTCCTGTGAACTGTTAAATGTATGGCAGATGCTGTGATGTAAACTGTCTCATAGTATCATTGCATGAGGCGATGTGCTGGATGTAGGGTTGGTTTTTTTCCCTCCCCCGGAACCCAAGGACTTGAGGAAATGTTTTATCATTGCAATTTGAGTGTTTACAAAAAGCTCACGGCACACACTATCCCAGCTTCTTCTTTCTCTGTCCTATCCAGAAATCTTGCTTCAAACCCAGGGGAAGATTCAAGTTGCTCACTGGTGGTCCTTCTTCCTGAGAAATATTTGCATAAGCCCATAAAGCTGGAAAAACTGAAAAGGGCACCCCCATATTATGCCACATGGAAAAGGATCTTCTTCATGCTGCCCCCCCCATTTATGGATCATTTTCCCCCTTCTGAGTTATGGCTGGCAACCATGACTCATATTAGATTTTACCAATGCTAGGGAAATTATTTTTGAAAAGGAATTACTTCAAGTTCAACCTGTCCAAAAAGGAATTAGTTCCAATCCCAGTGTGCCATTTTACAAAACAAACTCGTTCAATTAAAGTTTATCTTCAGCAGCAGCAGCAGCAGCCCCCCCCCCTCCCCATATTTCAGCAGCATAGAGTTCAAAAGTAAATCAAAGACCACACACTTGTAATATGATGTTAGGCAGAATGACAACCAGTGAAGCTTTCCACATATTTGTATTTCCATTCTAGAAAAGGCTTACTCTGTTTAGTTTGTGCCAGCCACAATGCTGTTAAAGTCACAAGGCATCATCCCCACACCATGCTTCTTGCTGCAAGTTGCTCCTGTTATAATTATTTCTTGAGCAGGGAAGATATAGATAATGCCTCGTTTTTCTTCCTTTTGATTGCTTAGCAACAGCAATTAAATGACTAAGCTTCTGTATCTGCCCAATAAACCTTAGACTCTTCCCTCCACATTTTGCTTCCTAACTCTCTCTCTTTCTCTCTTTCTCTCTGTCTCTCTCTGCAATTGACTTCCCCAACCCCCGCCCCAATGAAAGCTGAGTCCAGGGGCCTTGTCAGGGCAGGGAGGAAATTAACATGAAGATGAAATAGAATTCATTAAAATGTTGACCTCCCCCCATGAACTTTATTTCCATTTAGTTCACCTAACAATTACCGTATGGAAACAACTTTCAGGTGCAATTCAGAGATCTTTGACTTAGTTCAGTGAACTTTGTTCAAATGAACAAGTTCATTCCAAGCACTTTTTTTGTCACTATTTATTCATACATAGTGAATTCATTCATTCATTCATTCATTGGGAAAGAAGTACAACAAGGCTGTATATTGTCTCCCTGCTTATTTAACTTATATGCAGAATACATCATGTGAAAAGCTGGAATGGATGAATCCCAAACTGGAATCAAGATTGCCGGAATAAATATCAACAAACTCAGATATACAGATGACACAACTTTGATAGCAGAAAGTGAGGAGGAATCAAAGAACCTCTTAATGAGGGTGAAAGAGGAGAGCGCAAAATATGGTCTGAAGCTCAACATCAACAAAACCAAGATCATGGCCACTGGTCCCATCACCTCCTGGCAAATAGAAGGGGAAGAAATGGAGGCAATGAGAGATTTTACTTTCTTGGGCTCCACGATCACTGCAGATAGTGACAGCAGTCCCGAAATTAAAAGACGCCTGCTTCTTGGGAGAAAAGCAATGATAAACATAGACAGCATCTTAAAAAGCAGAGACACCACATTGCCAACAAAGGTCCGTATGGTTAAAGCTTTGGTTTTCCCAGTAATGTATGGAAGTGAGATCTGGACCATAAAGAAGGCTGATCGCCGAAGAATTGATGCTTTTGAATTATGTTGCTGGAGGAGACTCTTGAGAGTCCCATGGACTGCAAGAAGATCAAACCTATCCATTCTGAAGGAAATCAGACCCGAGTGCTCACTGGAAGAACAGATCGTGAAGCTGAGGCTCCAATACTTTGGCCACCTCATGAGAAGAAAAGACTCCCTGGAAAAGACCCTGATGCACAAGGAGAAGGGGACGACAGAGGACAAGATGGTTGGACAGTGTTATAGAAGCTACCAACATAAATTTAATGAAACTCCGGGAGGCAGTGGAAGACAGGAGTGCCTGGCGTGCTCTGGTCCATGGGGTCACGAAGAGTCGGACATGACTAAACGACTAAACAACAAAAACATTCAAACAGATAATTTTTAATATACTAGTTTTGGTACCTGGTAATTCTTGCTGTTGCTGCTGTACTGGCTTGCTGTTTTCATTTATTATATGCCCTTGTTTTATAGGATTATTAAATATCACTCTGTTTGTTTGATTTTATGGTGTTTTATTGCACCCCATCCCAGATTCACTTGTGAAGGGTGGGTAAAACTATTTAAAACAAACATACAAACACTAGTTACTGTATTCAAATGTGAGGGTTTGTTTGGGGTTTTTGGCATATCTGTTATGAACAGGCAGTAGCAACTATTCTATTTCCAATGCTCTGCTGTTCTATAACATAATTAGCTTCTCTCTGGCATGCTCTGATATTCAAAATGCCACTGTGTTGAAGCTCAATATTTCATAATTTCATAATCCCTAGCAGGCAAAATCAATTTATACCCTAGTTTTGCTGGGAGTTAAAGAGACATCTAAACGTTTAAAATCTATAACATGACTATAGAAACAGCAGAAAATATGTTAGCCGAAATATGCATGGTGTGCCATAATGTTATTTGCATATTTTAGATTTCAGGGCCTTACACCTTACCAAGATGTTACTGCTTCTCAATACTCACTGCAAGTAATTATTCCATGCATATTTTTCTGACTGGCTTCATACATTATTCGCATCAATTTCGAATATTTTCACAAGTGAGTTTTGTCTTCAGCAGTGTATGACTGTGACAGTAAAAATATGTATGTGACTTTGCATCTCCTTTCTATCCCTTTGGCTCTGGAAATCAGGAGAGTAGGTTGAACCTTGATATTGCATTTTGGCAAATCCGTTCCACTTGCCAGTGGGGAGGAGTTGCGGTGGACCATGTGGCCAGTGGCCACCTCCCGCATCACCTTGAGATCCCGGCCACATCCTTGTTTCAGCCAGCCAATCCTCTGGCTGGGGGGGGGCATGACCAGACCCCATTTAAACCAAGGCACGAGCCTCCTGACAGTGGCATCACTGTTTCTTACAGGCATAGTATGGGGTGGGTGGCATCACTGTTTCTTACAGTATGGGGTGGGTGGCTACACTGGTTCTGCCTGCAAGGTAACAACACTACTTCTGTCAGGAGGGCAGCTCCATGTCCCCTTCCCACGGCATCAGCTGCTTTGGAGGAGTTAGTTTGAGGTAAGTTAGTTAGTTAGTTAGTTAGTTAGTTAATTTAATCAGGTATCAAACCTTTATTACGGTCACTGACCAGCACAATAAATTATTGCATTACATCATCAAATTTAGTTAGTTTAATATACCGTCTTTCATCATAATAAAATACAGGATAAAAAAAGGAAATAAAAAAAAACAGCAAAACAATAACCCACCTTCCCACAGACACATTTACAAGGCTGTAGAATATTAGTCAGCCCAAGGCCTGGTTGAAAAGGGGTGATTTTGCCTAGCATCTAAAATATAATCTAAAAAAACATACCTAAAAAAGGAAATAATAAAAAACAAAACAGCAAAACAATAACCCACCTTCCCACAGACACATTTACAAGGCTGTAGAATATTAGTCAGCCCAAGGCCTGGTTGAAAAGGGGTGATTTTGCCTAGCATCTAAAATATAATCTAAAAAACCTACCTGGGGAGAGCATTTCACAAATGGAGAGCCACTGCAAAAAAGGCCCGTTCTCGTGTTGCCACCCTCTGGACCTCTTGTCGAGGCACATGAAGAAGGCCTTCAAATGATGAACACAGAGTCCAGGGTGGTTTTTAAGGGGAGAGGCAGTCCTTGAGTTGGCAGAACAACAAGCAGGGAGTGATCCAGCACCCGCAGCCCATGCACACCACTGGAACTTGGAATCACCACGCTATCAACACACCCCATTCCAAAGATGGAATTGCAGCAGGCCTGCACTTGAAAGCATTGGTCTTGCCATCGTCACATGTAGCTTGGGTGGAATGCTGCAGTTGCTCCTATATAAATATTTTTATAGGAGCAACTCCCACTCAACTGAGTTGTGAATAAACATGCACAGAGGATTACATGCTAATGCAAGGCATACACCGTGACTGTTAATGAAAGGCATTTTTCCAATGGTCATACAAAATGAAAGGTTCATTCAATTTGCAGAGGTGAGAAATGCAAGAAATGACTGACACATCGCTTATGAGACTGGCTCAGGTTCAACCCAAATTAGTGGCCTTTTCAAATTCTGGCATTGACAGAAGAATTACAAGGTGAAAAATCAGACTTATTTGCACAAGTTACATTTTGGCAAATGATCTAGGACCCAGACTTTGTTTGACAGCAGCATTTGTATTGATTGGTTGGGAATTAATTGGCTGAGAATTGTGCTGGCAATAATATGGCATTTTGTGTGTGTGAACACCTTTTTATGAATTATTCATTTAGCTGTAAGAATTATGATATTTGCCTCAGCTGTTTTATGTAAATAGCAAAGCGGAAAATGCTATGAATCTAGGAGGAGAAGGCCCTGGAAAAATTAGGCAATTTTATAGACTCTTGGAGTTTTCTTGATTCATTCAAATTCAAACAGAAGAGTTAATGGAAATCCACCACAGTTTGCTTTATATTCTGAAGGATTCTTTTCTTTTCTTTTCACATACTATGGCCATTCTGATTCTTAATTCAAAAAACCTTCATGGTCTTTGGCGCTGTTCAGGCTGAATTTTCATTTGTACTCCAACAGTTGATTGGAAATAATGACCGCCAAAAGCAATCTGTATGATTTCAAGTTTCTGCCAATGGAGACTGACCTTGTTTATTTCTCTGGAAATAGCTACAGGGTATAATTGAATGTTTGCAGACCATCCAGTCAGAGTGCTAGAAAAACAGGCCAAAGGAAGTAAAGCAAGCTGGAAACAAAAGTATTCCCTAGTAAATTAAACCATCTTACGAACATAAGAAGAGCCTGCAGGATCAGGAAACCTCTTGTCCAGCAACCTGCTCCCACAATGGCCAACCAGCTGCAACTCTCAGCGACTGATATTCAGGGGCATAATGCCTCTGACACTCAATGTAGAACATAGCCATCATGGCTAGTAGCCATCGATAGCCTCATTATCCATTAATTTGTCCAATCCTCTTTTAAAGCCATCCAAGTTGAAGTTGGTGGCCATACTGGCCTTTGGATACATGGGCGTAGGCAGGGGGACAGGAGGGGGCAGTTGCCCCCCCCTAGAAGCAGGGCCGCTGGCCAGCCTGCCCCGTTGCCCGGTGCCATCTCCCTGGCTGGCTGTGGGGCAGGTGAGGAGAAAGCCCCAGAGCCGCGCAAAGCGTTTGGCTGGCTTTCCCTCCGCCCGCCCCACAGACAGCTGGCTAGAGGATGTCTCCCTTCTCGCTGGCTGTGGGGCGGGTGGAGGGAAAGCCAGCCAAACGCTGTGCGCGGCTCTGGGGCTTTCCCTCTACCCCCCCCGGCGATCACGGAGGTGGAGGAGGGGATTGGAACAGCCCAATTTCGGGCTGATCCTGGCGCACCCCTCGCCCCTGAATGACCATGGCTTTCCTTGCCCCACTGTGGCCCCTCCCCTCCCGTGCCTTGCCCCCGCCCCTTGCCCCCCCCTAATTTTGACCCTGGCTGTGCCCCTGTTTGGATACACCACTACATGTAATGCCTTTAGCTTGTTGTTAGGCAGACGGCTAGACTCTTCAAATGAACACCTACTATACATATTACCTGGCATGGGACAGTTGGGCCATTTGTACTGTCTGTAATGAGAAATATGCCTCCACTGATCACTAGGGTAATAATCCAATCCAGGAGTAGCCAACATGGTACCAGATGTTGCTGGACTACAACTCCTATTATCCCTGATCATTGTCCGCATCAGCTGGGGCTGATGAGAGTTGTAGTCATAGAATCATAGAATTATAGAGTTGGAAGGGACCCCAAGGCTCCCAACATCTGGAGGGTACCATGCTGGCAAAATTCAGCACTTTTAACTCTTCTTGATTTCAACAGGACAGTTAAACACACATGTAAGTTACAGCATGAGCTTAAGCTTATTTACTCAGAAGCAAGGTACAATGAGTTTGAAAAAATTCATAAAGGGTGGAATTTTAGATTTTAGAATTTTAGATTTCTTACAGTAGTCCCATACCAAACTACCGGAAACAAATCCAGTTTAAAGCTATGATCTGGGACAGACTCCAATTTATCTAAAATTGAGGGAGAAACTTCTTGGAGGAAATATGTGATATAAATCTAATAATAAATAGTAAAATCTGCATACAAAAATGTGTATATTAGGAAAAATGTGCACTAAAATGCTGGTGAATTTTTGTGAGGACTTAAAAAAAAATGCAGACAAATGCAGAAATATGGGGAGCTGAATATTGGGGAAATGAGATATTGAGAGAATCCAAAATTGACAGGGTTGTCCATCTCTAGTCATATCCTGATAAAGCTTCTTTAAACCTGCGGAGGTTTTCATGAGTAAAAAGTGTGGTGACTTCTGATGATATCCCACTCCCTATGTAGCCCCTCTGTTCAAGAGGGTTGGAACAGTGAAGTTGGTGGGTGCTGCAGGAGAAAGAGATTTTGCCTGCTGGATGAAAGAGCCTGCTATCAATCGAGAGACATAATTGGATGCAACCCTTGGGTTCATTGAAGGTGCTGTTGTGCCCAGGTTCTGCTTGAGGGTTTCTCATGGGCATCTGGTTGGCCACTGTGAGAACTGAGACCCAGACTAGATGGGCCTTTGACTTGATCCAACAGGGCTCTTTTGGGCATTCTTATGAAAATGTACCAGTAACTGGTCACCACTACTTTTCTTCTCAAAAGTACTGTAGTTTTAATGTTGACCGTATGATGCTCCCTTTATTTTGGTCTATCTAGCCCAGAATTGTCTCCTCTGACTTGCATCAGATATCCAAGGTCACCTGTTATCTGAGATCGTTAGAGATTGCAGTTGAACCTAGGACCTTCTGCATGCAAAGCATGTACATTATGACGGAGCTACGTTATGGAAGACAGGCTGTCTTGCTGGTAAGAAATCATCCTAGGTTAAACACTATTACACAACAAAGCTTAAAATAGAAACATTTTGAAGGCAAATAACTCCTTCCTATAACACAAGGGTCACAACAGGACATATGATAAATATGCATCCACAGGGGCTATTTAAAATAACCACCTTAAAAATATATATATCACTCTCACCATATGCAGACTGTACAGTGTGTGCAGAAAGTCAACGAAGTCCTCTAAAATCAATACCGGGGGACAAGAGAGCAAATTTAGTAAAAGAACAAACTTTGAAGGTACCATAACAGAAACTGATGAGACTTCAAAGCAAATTGAGAGCAGCTCCGTGACAATGCATGATAGGAGGAAGAGTCAGGACTGTGCACTGCAAGCCTGTCCCCAATATTCATCCTATCTGCACTTTGGCTATGCCTGTGCAATTTCACCCCCCCCCCAGAGTATCAGTTTGCATGGGCAGAGTCTACACCTTGTACACAAACACTTTGCACTCATGTAGCCTTGGTGCACAGGTTGAGACAAACACGCAGACTGAAGGCTTAGCAGGCATAGTCCCAGTCCCTTCTCGCCCCACCCCCACCTCCACTGTCATATCTCCATTCCACCCGGGTTGTCATCCAAGAAAGGGCTTGCTTCTCATCCTATCCCACCTTACTTGCTTTTAGAAACACTAAAATGCTTCCTGGGAGAAAGGTGATATACAAATGTAACATATGGCTATTACAAATACAGTGGTACCTCAGATTACAAATGCTTCAGGTTACAGACTCCGCTAACCCAGAAATAGTACCCCAGGTTAAGAACTCTACCTCAGGATGAGAACAGAAATTGTGCTCCGGCGGCGTGGCGGCAGCAGGATGCCCCATTAGCTAAAGTGGTACCTCAGGTTAAGAACAGTTTAAGGTTAAGAACGGACCTCCGGAACAAATTAAGTTCTTAACCAGAGGTACCACTGTAATCTGTTTCAGCAACTGGAAAGATGTATTTGAGAATTCAAACTTAAGAACAAGGAAGGGAATGTAAGAATGGGATTGCTGTCTTTTTAATGCTGGAATGCTTTAAGGGCCATAGCTCAAGGGGTTGAGCACAAGCTTTGCATTCATAAGGTGGCATCTCCAGCTAGGTCTGGGAGAGGTTCCTGCTTGAAATCCTGAAGAGCTGCTGACAACCAGTGTAGACAATACTGAGCTAGATGGCATCAGTAAAAGGTTGCTTCTTAAGTTTCTATGTCAGGTTCAGCAACACTAACTCTGGAATATGCTGAATTCCTTTCCTCGCATGAATATGGTACGGGAGGGACATCAATTGCCGCACAAACTTGTCTTGTCCTTTCCTTCTTATGGAATCCTTGACATCTGTCTATGTCACAAAATTAGCCCTGGGTCTAGTCCACTGGGCTGCAGTGTTCTTACCTGACAGAGAATAATAGACCAATCACTGTCCTAGCACCAAAGAGATAATAGTATTAAATCAAGAACGAATGAAGGATCTCTTGAGGAACAATGCATTTCTGCCATCTGAAGGATTAATGTTTGCCACTGTTCTGTGCCATCCAAGGAATGAAAACTGAGAAATGGAATCAGAAAGATTAATTAAGCTCCACACCAAATGTGTGTCTTGGTCCAGAAAAAAGAGAGGAAAGAAGTAGCACAGCTATATTCCTTTCGTTTGTAAGTGTGAGATGCACTACACCTTGGGAGAATATTCATTTATCATTGCAAACCTAATTCATTGTTTCGGACTCCCCAACCCAAGTTGTAAAATGGACCGTTATCAATATTTAGACATGGATTAGCTTTTAATGATATTAGGGATGCCCAATTACAAAATGAAGGCTTCTAGAAAAAGAATATCCTTTTCTAAAAATGGAATGTGAGGCTCCTCAGATGATTTGTGAAGTCTTCAATGGGATATGGATTGAATGGATGAATTGTTATCCAAATCCAACTTGCAACCTCCATGTACACAGTTCCTAGTGCCTAAGGGAGTGTGTGTCAGGGAGATGAGGGAACACATCACACTCACAAGGAGTCAATGGTCCCTTCCCTGATGAAGTCATTTGCAACTGAATGGTTGTGGCAGAAAGTGGATGTGGATGTCATCTAAATGCCCTATGACTGAATGCAGATGATAGACATTTTCACTGCATCACCAATCAACATTCATAATCAGGGTAAAAGTCTTATCAGTATTGAAACTGTTGGCACAACATGGAAAAAATAAAGAATGCCATCTGGTTGCCAAGCAGTTGAACACACCCATTCCCTTCCTCCCACCATGTAGGCATCTTGGTGCCCTACAGGAATTCAACTCTTATTCCCATCAGTCCCCAGCCAGCATAGCTAGTGGTCATGGATTATGGGAGTCCACCAATGTCTGAAGAGCAGTTGCATTGGTTATCCTTGAATGGCAGAGGGAGAGCAATGGGAGAGCTTTGTTGGGCTTCTATGATTTGTTCCATTACAAGATCTCATATAATAAGACTTTTATATCATATAAAATATAAAAAAACATTATCAGAACAAAAGCGGTAAAGTGCTTTAAGTCAATACGTTGTTATTACTTTGTTGTATTTATTGCTTACTCACCTAATGCAGGAAAAATTCCAGATGGCATTCAATCAAAATAAAATTATGTGAAAATTTAAAATATAATAAATATTAAAAATTAACAATAAAAAACAACCACCTGAAAAATACCAAACAGCACCAAAACCAGTAAAACATTACCAATATACTGAGATAATTCATCACATTGCATCAGGTGCCTGTGGAAAGAGGAAGATCTTACTCTGGTGCTGGAAAGGTATGAATAATATTAATTTTGGCAGATCTCACTGGGAGAGCATTCCACAAACAAGGAACAACCAAAATAGCCCTCTCTGGTGTCATTCCACTCCAAAAATTATCAAGGAGGGGAAACCAAGTGAAGGCCTTAGCTGATGAACAAAAGGTTCATGTTGGGCCAAATGTACCATTAGGTCCTGAGTCATATAAGATTTTATAGGTTAAAAACTACACTTTGAAGTGGACTTGAACATTTATAGGTGGCCAGTGCAGTTGTGCTACAGCTAGTGCTATATGATCAAACTGCTCAGTTGCCACCTGCAGTGTACCACCACAGTCTGTACTTGCTGCAGTTTCTAAACCATATTCAAACCTTACATGTAGCTCATTGCAGTGATATGGCCTAACGTTTACGAGAGCCTAGAACTCTTGAAGCCAGGTTAACCCTGCCTAGGTCACCAGGCTAGCTAGTAGAATTGATCCAATTCAGTATGAATAGTTAAATAAAGGGGTGATATGATAGCCATGTTCAAATATATTAAAGGATGTCATATAGAGGAGGGAGAAATGTTGTTTTCTGCTGCTCCAGAGAAGCGGACACGGAGCAATGGATTCAAACTACAAGAAAGAAGATCCCACCTAAACATTAGAAAGAACTTCCTGACAGTAAGAGCTGTTCGACAGTGGTATTTGCTGCCAAGGAGTGTGGTGGAGTCTCCTTCTTTGGAGGTCTTTAAGCAGAGGCTTAACAGCCATATGTCAGGAATGCTTTGATGGTGTTTCCTGCTTGGCAGGGGGTTGGACTGGATGGCCCTTGCGGTCTCTTCCAACTCTATGATTCTATGATTCTACAACATGCAGTGCTTTTTCCCCTGGGGGTATTCAAGGGTACACAGCACCAACACCATTTTTCCTTTAAAAAAAGAGCACTGGCAACATGCAATTAAGTACAGTGGTACCTCGGTTTATGAACACAATTGGTTCCGGAAGTCTGTTCATAAACTGAAGCGTTCATAAACTGAAGCGAACTTTCCCATTGAAAGTAATGGAAAGTGGATTAATCCGTTCCAGACAGGCCGCGGAGTAACCGTTCATAAACTGAAGCGAACTTTCCCATTGAAAGTAATGGAAAGTGGATTAATCCGTTCCAGACGGGTCCGCAGAGTACTTAAACTGATTACAGGTAGGTAGCCGTGTTGGTCTGGATCGAAGTAAAATAAAAAAAATTCCTTCAGTAGCACCTTAAAGACCAACTAAGTTTTTATTTTGGTATGAGCTTTCGTGTGCATGCACACTTCTTCAGATACTTAAACTGAAGCGTTCATAAACTGAAACAGGGGGGGAATTGGTTCCGGAAGTCTGTTCATAAACTGAAGCGTTCATAAACTGAAGCGAACTTTCCCACTAAAAGTAATGGAAAGTGAATTAATCCGTTCCAGATGGGTCCGCAGCGTTCATAAACCGAAAATTCATAAACCGAGGTGTTCATAAACCGAGGTTCCACTGTAATGGTTTTTAAACTTTTGATAATGACCTTGTTGACGTAACTCTTTATGTGATCAAATCTCTATAACTCCAGGTACTATATATTATCTGTACAGTTGATTTCCCCCACCACCACCATCCTACTAAAGTTATTTGACATATTTCCTCATGCAGCATGCCCTAAAACTGTCTTCCTAAATTTAGCTGCAGCAACAACTGTAAAAGTAAATGATAATTTTTATGTCACAACAGCAGACGCATCAGCTTTCAAGTGCAAATTTCAGATGGGGTGTGTGATCAAAACATTAAACAAAATATGAAAATAAAGACTCATACAACGACAGAGTAGCTTTCTGTCAGTCACATCCCAAGCATGACCAAAAGATTGAAAAACTGGTGATAGATGGAAGATAGATTACAAAATTAAATTACACCTGATATTAATGTGAACTCACATAGAGTATCAACCTTATGAAGACAAAACAAAGCAAAACCAAAAATAATGTGCTTTATCTAGATCATCGTCCTATGTTTTATTAATGGGAAAATGTTCTCAGATTAGAAAAAGGACACTTCAGTAATGGGCATCATTATTTAGCAATCACTATCTGTTTAGCAATCATTATTTAGCAAAAGTATTTCATCGATCAGTTGCTGGGTGTGTGGAAAGGCATGCTCTCTGCCCAGAGGCCCACTTGCAGAAGGCCTTCACTGGGGACTAAATTAATAGGTAACAAAGTAGGTATGGGACCAGCTACAGCTTAGGACATAGCCCCATCCTTCTTCCATGGTGTTCTGGGATAAATGGCATGACCACAGCTGATGACAACGTTTTAAATATACTTGTGAATAGTTTATGAGAAGCAATTATGTCTTGTCAAACATCACCTTTGTACAAAATGTCCACACCATCACAAATTATAATTCAGTATATTCACAAATTCTGTGATTTGTAGTGTTAACACATAAACCATGCAGTTCTCTGCTGACTTCATGAGTACAACAGTGCAGAGAAAACTATTCATGTCATGCAGTGTAATACTACACCGGCAACCCCATTAAATAATGAAACATTTTACTCCAATTTTTCCTCAAAGGCATCTGAAGTCAGCCCTGTTTAGGGAAGTTTTTAATGTTTGAAGTTATATTCTGTTTTTAGTGTTCTGCTGGGAGTCGCCCAGCAAGATGGGCAGGGTATAAATGATAAAATTGTTGTTGTTGTTGTTGTTTGTTATCAAAGATCAATAACAAAGGATGGCATTGAAATAAAACAACATAAAAATGACAAAGCAAAAATTTAAATCTGAACTGTTCAAAGGGCAGTTCAAAGCACACTATTAAAGCAAAATGTTTCAAGTGGAGTTAAAATGCTAAAATAAAATAAAATCCCTAAAAAGAAAGGTGGAAATTACGTAAGGTGAGTCACCCCCAATAAGTTCCAAAGCCTTGGTGATGCTCCTGAAAAGACACTTTCCTTGGTCCCAACCAGATGTATTTCAAGAGTTACTGTGACATGCAACAGAATCTCTCGTGATGATCTTAATAAGCAGGCAAGATTGCATAGGAGAAGGTACAGTGGTGCCTCGCAAGACGAATTTAATTCGTTCCACGAGTCAATTCGTTTTGTGAAAAATTCGTCTTGTGAATTGTGGTTTCCCATAGGAATGCATTGAAATTTCTTTTTCTTTTTTTTGCCCATAGGAACGCATTAATTAAATTTCAATGCATTCCTATGGGAAACCGCGATTCGCAAGACGAATTTTTCGCAAAACGAATTCGTCTTGCGAGTCACCATCAGATCATCATCAGATCGCAAAACGCATTCGTCTTGCGAAAAATTAGTCTTGCAGGGCATTCGTCTTGTGAGGTACCACTGTAATTCCTTCAGATACCTCAGTTGGTTAGGGCATGGTGCTCATAATGCCAAGGTTGCAGGTTGGACATAACTCTATGATATCCTGGTTTCAAAATCTTTGGATATATTTCCTTCAGCTTCCCACATGTCTCACAGGCCAATGAATTTCTAAACCAGCCACCAGTGATCGAAACATTTACCCACAATGCCTCTCTATTTAGTAATTAGCAGGCAGCATACTTCTGCACTATTAATTTTTTTTACTACAGAAAACACTCCCATTTTCCCCTCAAGTTGGCCTGTTTCAGAGATAGTCAGACCTGAAGAGCCTGTCATTTCTCTTCATACACATAGAAATGGCAAATATCTATCTATATCTATCTATCTATATATATGATAATTTCTACAATTTCTTCAGTTTGTCCTAAGACACTCTGCACATCTACAGAGTTAACTTATTTAAAAGAAAGCAGGGAGATATGTCATTCATACCATTTATATTTTTTTTCAGACTATGATAATAATAATAAAAAGACTTTCTTCACATCTGCAGAGCTAGATGTGGAGAAATGTACTGAGATTTTTCAATCAGGCATATGGAATTTTTCTCCCATGTTTACTGACAATTGCTGTGAGACTATTTCATAGATCACCAGAGTAAAATGATTTTAGTCTGGCCAAAATATTAACTAAATGTCACATTGGACAAGGAGAGGCTCCAATTTAATTTCAGGTTTAATAAATTAGGTTTCATACTGCAGCTGCATCACGGTATGGGGGGGATCATATTTTTGAAATAATTTTTCCAGGAAAGGAAAACAGAAGCAAAGAAAGTTGGCAGGTGTTTATCTGGATTTTAAATTACCACAAATAAGATAGACAGGGAACGATTCGCTTAAACTTTGCCTAATGTGTATATCCTTAAATGAGTAATTAATTTCAAATGATAATTGTGGGCCTGATTCATAGCACCCTGTATTCAATTGCAGTTCCACCTGTTTTAACACTCTGCCCATCCCTAGATATACCTGAGCTCTTCCCAGAACTCTGCAGGGGGGGGGAGCTCTTTCTGACTCCTTTTCATCACAGCTCATACTGAGATGTGAGAGCAGTGAGGGTGCATCTTTGCCATAGATCCAGTAAGAAGAATCAGGGAAGATTCTTCACAAAAGATATTCAATCTTCCTATGCCTTCGGTAGGAAAGCATCACCATCAAACTCACCCACTGAGGTCATGGCCGTCTTTAGCTTATGCGCCACTGGGGTGCAAAGATCCACCCAGTGCCCCAAATTTAGTTAATTTGAGAATGACATGCGCCATCGCTGAGTCTGACAAGCGCCATCATTGTGAATGACATGCGCTGGCACGGCACGTCTTAAGTAAATGAGTTCACAATGAGTGCACAAAGTTGAAAGTCCTTTAGTGAAACAGTAGGTATATGGCATGGGGCCACGAAGAGTCGGACACGACTAAACGACTAAACAACAACAGGTATACATTTCAGTAATACCTAGGTATATATGTCGGACGCAGGTGGCGCTGTGGTCTAAACCACAGAGCCTAGGGCTTGCCGATCGGAAGGTCGGCGGTTCAAATCCCTGCGATGGGGTGAGCTCCCATTGTTCTGTCCCAGTTCCTGCCCACCTAGCAGTTCAAAAGCACGTCAAGTGCAAGTAGACAAGTAGGTACCGCTCCGGCGGGAAGGTAAATGGCGTTTCCGTGTGCTGCTCTGGTTCACCAGAAGCGGCTTAGTCATGCTGGCCACATTACCCGGATGCTGTCTGCAGACAAATGCCGGCTCCCTTGGCCTATAAAGTGAGATTAGCGCTGCAACCCCAGAGTTGTCTGCGACTGGACCTAACGGTCAGGGGTACCTTTACCTAGGTATATATGTATTAGCTTGATCAAAATTATTTATTATTTCATAAGAGGTAGATAGTTAAGAATTCGGCGCCCGGGTGCCCCGCACCCCTTGCACCCCTGAGTAAAGACGGCCCTGACTGAGGTGCCTCATAACTTCCTGTGGGGCACCCCACAGAATGAGGACAACTGCAATATAGCATATATGCTGCCTTCCTTCCACCATGTCATGTCTCCTTTTAGTTACTGCATTTGAATTACTGAAGGATACAACCCAACCCACCCGGATATTTGTGCAAGTACATAAAGCCCACGAAGAAAGCCTTTTGGCTGAAAAACACTGTGCTACTAATACATATTTATAAGCATCCTGAAATTGGGTCTCTCTTTCGGGGATACCATCTCACATATGCTTGAAGTTGCATTATCTGTTTCATTAACATTATCTGCCCAAGCTTCCTTGTTTACTCCTGTACAGGCAGACCTAGCCTTGCTTTTCCCAGGATTCTGCCAGCAAGGCTCTGGCAGCAGAGCAAGCAGTAAGCTTTCAGCCAGTTCCCCATGTTGCCACATTCAGTTTCTGACCATCCATCATGTTTTGAAATGCCACTGGGTTGCAGCAGCCAATGAATGGTACCCTACTGTTCTGATGACAACCCAGAGGGCCTTCCATCGAGGCAGTCGCACGGATCATTTTGGAAAAACCTCAAAATTCAGGTAAGATTAAATTTATGTTTCTCCCAGTACTCCACTCTGTATCTTCAGCAGCTGTTGCTTTAACGTAACTGATCCTTCCTGATGAAAGATGTGCACAGGAGCAGCTGCTTAGCCAAGGAGGAAATTAAAGCATCAACATTAACGCCAGGTGATTTGTTGTAGTAATAGGAATAAATTATGCAGTCCAGTTCTCTATTGCTAGGCACTATGATCACATGTAGTCTTATGCACCAAGTTTACAGTATGTTTGAATACTGCTGGCTATTTTGTTCTATTAAACATTTGAACGTATTGGGTGGGTGGTCACATTTCCCCACAAAGTTTCTGTGAAGTTTTAACTCCCCTTGGCTGCTGAAAGTTACTATATATTTACAGTGCTGGATTTATCATTTAATTTTCTCTCTCAGTATTTTGCATAGATCTGGAATAATGGTTGTATAAAAATATAATATAAAATAAAATAAAGAAAAAGCAACAACAAAAAACAAAACCACATTTACTGTCATTACCTCACAAATTAATGTACATTCTCAAGAGACTACAGAATGAATTGTGTTTCTCACTTTAAAATTTTGACAGAGTTAATGTCAAACAGCATGTTCTGAAGGATATCTGCCCAATATTGTTTTGTTAGTATCATTTAATTACACATTTTTTCTTTAACAAGGCTCATGAAGAAGACATCACTGTTTAATCAGAATAACACAATCCTGTGTGTGTGTGTGTGTGTGTGTGTGTGTGTGTGTGTGTATACACACACATACACATACACACAAACACAAACACACTAATTCCAGTGTAGTGGTCGGTGATCCTCCTCTGGAACACCTCCTTCCCTGCCTCCAATCATCTTTCTTTTGTGACTGTGGAATGTGACCCCCCCCCACCCATTTGATTCTTTTCTGTACTAACTATAATGGAGAACCAATTTAATTTCTTTTTTAAATTCATACATAAAATATAAACACAAAAACCGAAATGTAAACATAGAAAGATAACGGGAAACGACAAACAGAGCTACACATCCATTGTCTTAATTCGTCAACAAAATCAGAAGATAGCTGTTAGTAGAAACATTAAGAGGTTCGTATTTTCTGCATTAACAATGCCAAAGAGTCCAGGGTATAAATAAATTTATTATTATTATTATTATTATTATTATTATTATTATTATTATTATGGTATAAATGATAAAATCCCACCACATAGTATAAAAATCTTCTGGATCTTCTAAACCTTTAGAAACCTTTATATTATGTGTTATCTGTTTTATGATCATCATTTTTATAAGAGAAGGTTATTGGCAGGCCTGTATTTTTGTGTTACAGATAACCTAACTGGTGATAGCCATCATGTTGCCATTTCTTTAGGTTTTTTGAGTATGACAATCCCTAATATTTATAAAATCAAGATTAGATTAAAATCAAGATTGAATTAAATAAGAAACCACTGTTTATTCAGAACAACTACTTGTGTAACTATTTTTTTTAAAGTAACAAATCATCTCCAATGTGGTGATGAGAGACACACACACACCCCGCTGTGGCTCTTTACTCCCTGTCCCCCTTAAACAGTGTTTTCAGAATCTTCTGAAGTTTGGTTTTCTTAAGCTCCTGGTGTCATTTGGAGAGTGACATTGTCTGGAGGCCCACATTAGAGATGTGAACTGAATCGTTTTTCATTTTATTTCTGGCAGCCCCATTTGTTTTGTTCCCCATTCATTATTAGCTCATTTTTCTTTTGTTGCTGTTGAGCTTGTTTTTCATTTCTACATTGACTACAATGGAGAACTAGCTTAATTTCTGATGCCATTAAGCTGAATGTAGTTTTCCATTCAAACATGTAGTAGGGGAACAATGAAGGGAGGGGCAGAGAAAGATAAGTAGGTAGAAAATTGGAACAGATATGGCAGGCAAGGCTGAGGTCATAGTAGCCCAATTAAGAGGATTTGAAGTTTAACTTTGAATAACTTCAGCAATATTGTTTTTTTTGGGGGGAAATAACTTGGGTAAGATAAAGCAGATGCCTTGATGACTAACTAACAAAATCTATCCAAAAACATATGGGCCCACCAAAATAAAAAGCGATTTCAAGGTGGCAGTTATCAAGCATGGCGTAGTCACGCCAGTAATAGTAGCCAATTACTTTTTATTATTGAGAAATAACAAAGCCAGAGGCAAATGACAAAGGCTCCAGATGGAGCGTAGAATTGTACGATCTGCTATACATAAAGGGGGCATAAAGGGTAATCAAGCCAGAAAGGCAACAGGAAGGACAAGCAATGAATGCCAGCCCAAGTTCCAACTGACCTCAAGGGCATTTTGTAATGCACAGCAAAGCAAAGCAATTGCCGAAACAGAGCTGGAAACTCAGGTAGCTAATTTCTTTATATATAGAATAATTTAGGATTTAAGCTAAAAAGTCACCTCCACCTGGTAAAACAAGGGCCACCTGCCACATACATTAATCCATAGCATATGCCTTCATCACCCAGCTGAATATGCAAAGTGCCACATAGCGAATGAAGGCAAGAAACTGTGAGATGACATCACTACAAATAGCTTTATTTGTCATGCTGGATCTTCAATGGGAGTTTCACCCATTGAAGAGAAGAGAAAACCACATGGAGGATGTATAACAACTCTTAATATAAAACAGTCAATGGAGGGAACAAACTATGCAGCAAGTCACATCTTGCAAAGCAGAACTGAAAGTAAACTGAACTGTGCGGTGCTTGAGAGCCGGCACAGCATTTCCTGCTATGGCAAGCCAAAAGGGCCAAGAGATTACAGAAGCCATCAGTTACAGTGGTACCTTGGTTTACGAACTTAATTCGTTCGGGAGGTCCGTTCTTAACCTGAAACCATTCTTAACCTGAGGTGTGCTTTCACTCTTGCTACCGCTGTGCCACTGCTGCACAATTTCTGTTCTCATCCTGGGGCAAAGTTCTCAACTCGAGGTAACTCTTCCAGGTTCGCGGAGTTTGTAACCTGAGGCGTTTGTAACTCGAGGTACCACTGTACTACTGAAGCCATTGACAGATGAACATACATCTGTGAACTGACTATAAATGTGGTTACAATATATACATAGTAATATCTAAAGGGTTACCTTGTTCCACAGAACTGGGTCAGTCTTGTCAGAACTCCCCAAAACCCAAGATCAAGCAAAAGACATCCAGTTAGAATGAAGGAATATCCTTCCACGTGACAGTCATGACTGGCAGAGCAGGTGGGGTGGCATTGTTCACCTGGCTTCCCAATGCAGAAGTCACTCCACTCCACTGGTCACTGCTGCTCCTGATGGAAAGGAATGATAATTGGCTCAACATAACTCTTGGAAAGAATGATACTGTGATATTATAGATTCTCTATTGTCCGAAAGATGCATCTATCCTCTCTGTGCCCAATCTAGAGAGAACTTTTTTTAATACTCTCACTCTTCACTGCTTTGATTGACAAGAGATAAAGAATACCCCATTTTACCCCTTCTTTTGCACATGACAAACTATTTTGGCTCATTAAAATGGGACAAGCAGAAGGAAACACAGAGATCATTGATAATTGCATGTGAAAACCATCAACATCATGCTCAAGATCAGTGTTTCCCAAACTCCAGCCACCCCATGGACCACTTAAAAATGCTGAGCGTTTGGCAAAGCACAATGATGCTTCTGCCTCTTGTAGGAATTGTAGCGCACTTCCCTACATGCTGTATGATTTCTAATTCTATTAAAATAACCTATGAGGTATTGTAAGGTAGGCCAGCGCAGCATACTAAAGAGCTAATGATTCAGCTGAGATTTGAACCATAGTTCATCCTAAGTATCTAATAAATGAAGATCATTAATCCATTTTCAAGAGGATCTGATCATGTTTATAAAATCCAGCCTACTTATTAAATGGTTCTTGTTATGAGTTTGGGGTATGTGTGTTAGGCTGTCAGGCTGTACGTCAAGATCTTTCTCTCTGGATCCAGCAAGTGTTTAAACTGGGCCGTCTTAAGGGTATCCAGCGCCGTGGTACAAAAATCCCACTGGCACCCCACCCCCCCACCCCCGTTTCCCTCCGGCCTGAACTCAACATTTTTTAAAAAAATAAATGAAAGTAAAAAAGTAAAAATAAAAGTAATAATAATAATAATAATAATAATAATAATAATAATAATAATAATAATGGGTGGTGATAGCGGTGGCAGCGGCAGGGACGGCAGTGGCAGTGACCACAAGGCCAGGGCTCTCCCTCTTTCCATCCAGAGCACTGGTGCTCCACAGGCCGGGCTGCCCCAGGCCTCGGAGCTCCACCCGGTCGATGGCTGGGCACCCTCAGCTCTGGCCTGGTGCGATCATTGGGGGGCAGCGGCTCCCTGGCCGGTCCACCAGGTTCCCACGGCACCTGCACAGCAGCAGCGGTGGTCTCGGTGGCTCTGGAACTGCTCAGGCAATGTGAGCACACCAGCCGGGGCCCTCCCTCTTCCCCTCCAGAGCACCGGTGCTCCGCAGGCCGGGCTACCCCAGGCCTCGGAGCTCCGCCCGGTCAATGGCCAGGTGCCCTTGGCTCTGGCCTGGCGCAATCACTGGGGGGGAGCGGCTCCCCAGGTGGTCCACCGGGTTTCCCCGGCATCCGTGCAGCGGCGGTGGTGGTCTTGGTGGCTGCTGGGTGCCAACAAATTTAATAGTGTCACTTGAGGAGCTGTCTGGCGGCGCAGAAGCGCCCCTGGTGGCCAGGCGCCCTGGCGGGAGGTGGGCCCCACATGCAATCACTTCCCTCCGGAAGGAAGGAAAGTCCTTCTCATCAGGGAGGAAAGTCCTTCTCAACAGCTGTCTGGCGTAGCAGCGCAAACATCAGCTGTCTGGCAGCGCAGCAGCAACCCTGGTGGCCAGGCGCCCTGGCGCATTGTGCCACCCAGCCCAGGCCTAGAGACAGCCCTGTGTTTAAATGTAATCAAGGCATCTAATTTGCCGAATAGCCAGGCTAGCCTCCTGGTGAAGTGATAGCCCGAGTGATGTGCCATTAAAGAGAACAAAGAAAGGGGCTCTGTGGCAGATGGCAAATTGGGGGCCCCTCCCTCAACTCTATGTACCATAGTTAGAAGGAATAAAGCAGAGTTGAGAGTGAGCTTTAAGCAAAGAGTTGAGAGTCAGCTGCGCTGATGTGAGTTTTAAGCAAAGCAGCAAGCAAGTAGTGAGAGAGACAGAGCGAAGTTTGATTTCTGTTTGAATCCAAGGCTGTGGCTATAGGGGGAAGCAAGGCCCTCTTGAGTGTTAATGCTGTGAACCCCTCCACAGTAGGTTCAGGTTGTATATATGTTTAAATAAACTATATATCCTAATGACACCACAGTCTCCGCTGTGCCTTATTCCAAAAGGAAACATGAACCCTGGGTAAGCACCTGGAACTTCTGGAAAGAAAGAAAGAAAGAAAGAAAGAAAGAAAGAAAGAAAGAAAGAAAGAAAGAAAGAAAGAGAGAGAGAGAGAGAAAGAGAAAGAGAAAGAGAGAGAGGGGGGGATTTTGGCCCTATATGTTAAATCACTAAAAAATATTCTGAAAGTCAAATGTATTGGAATATTCTGGAATATCACTTCAAATTACCTGAGAGGCATATGTCTAGTAATAATTTCAAACAGAATGAGGAAAATGTATATGGTAGTGATGCATGAAATTGAAAGCACAAAGAATTATCTCCGCTGCTAGCAACACAGTTAAAAAGTGAGAGATGTGGGGAAGCAAGGAAAAGTTGTTGAAAACAAATCAATGGTACAGAAAATTTGCCATTTTGCGTTCTGTGTTCTCTTGCTGCTCCAGGTTTAACCAATTTAGGTGGGTCTCTGTATATGAAGCCTAAAAACAAATCAAAAGTACAGTAATAACCCAATAACCGCCCCCCCCCAAAGTGCTACATTTTAAAAGGGTGTTGGATGTCAATAAGATCAACCAAAGGCCTGGTTAAAAATGAACGTTTTTGCTTGGTACCTAAAGGTGTATAATGAAGGCGCCAGGCGATCATTCCATAGATGGGGAGTCACTGCAGAGAAGGCCCATTCTCATGTTGCCACCCTCCAGACCTCTCAAGTTATGCCAAGAAGAAGGCAGTCACAACCGAAGAAGGCACCAAATCCTTCTTCCTTCTCATTGCAATGGCAGCGCCCTCCGAAACAACTCAGCGTACAACTCAGGACTTGCTTGTCCTCAGTGTACAGGAATTTCAATGATCTGATACTGTATATAGTTAACATAAAAGTATTCAAGAGTGCCAGCTTGAATAAAGCATTGGCGCGTGCGGGGAGGGGGGGGGATGGGACAGGTAAGTACATAATTTATCACATGATGTGGTACATGCACACCATTTGAATGGCAATGCCCATCAACTTGGGTGGGACCTTGTCAACACCTTGTCTTAAACATTTCGCTCATCATTCTAAAAGAAAATATTTCATTTTTCTTTTTTTCAGGGAAAAAACACAAGGTTAGTAAAAATGGGGGGGGGGGAGTATTCTGATTTCTTCTGGGCCTCCACATCTGTAGGCAGCATAGAAATCCTAAATACTGTAGTGTTAACAGCCTTAGGTAAAGGTAAAGGTAAAGGGACCCCTGACCATTAGGTCCAGTCGTGACCGACTCTGGGGTTGCACGCTCATCTCGCATTATTGGCCGAGGGAGCCGGCGTATAGCTTCCAGGTCATGTGGCCAGCATGACAAAGCCGTTTCTGGCAAACCAGAGCAGCACATGGAAACGCCGTTTACCTTCCCACTGTACGTACCTATTTATCTACTTGCATTTTGACGTGCTTTCGAACTGCTAGGTTGGCAGGAGCTGGGACCAAGCAATGGGAGCTCACCCCGTCACAGGGATTCGAACCGCCGACCTTCTGATCAGCAAGCCCTAGGCTCAGTGGTTTAACCACAGCGCCACCTGGGTCCCAAGCCTTATCTTCCCTTAATTTGTCTAACCTCTTTTTAAAAGTCATCCAAGTTGGTGGCCATCAAGGCACATTGTGGTAGTTAATTCCATAGTTTAACTATGCACTGTACGATGAAGTATTTTATCTTGTCTGTCCTAAATTTCCTACCATTCAGCTTTTACTGAATGGCCTCAAGTTCTAGTGCTATGAGAAAAGGAGAAAAAACATCTCTCTTTCCAGGTCCTCCACATCATGCAGAATTTTATAAACCTCTATCATGCCCCTTTTTGTTTAAACTTAGGAATATTTCAGTGTTTAATACAGTATTATTAATTTATATATAGCATAATTGCCAAAATTGATTCTAAGTAGTTTCCAGGTATAAGACCAATCACAAAAAATATATAAACACACAGGGAATGGATTCATTGTTGTGCCAAGATGATCATTCTATCAGGGCAAGCAATTTGGCTTGCTAGGCAGGACGATGTCCCCCCTCCCCCCCAGTGTTGTTCTCGTGGTTCAACCAACACCCCCAGAGCCAAATTTAGGGGGTGCAGGGGAAGAGAGGAGGGAAAGCCTTCTTGCACATTGCTTCTGCTGATTGGACTTTAATCCAGCCCAGATAATTAAAATATGGTGAAAACGCTGGAGGATTAAGATAAATAAGTTGTAAACAGTGTAAATAAGTTTTGATGGATGCAATAATGGAATACTGGATGGTATAGTTTTTTGTAAAATAAGCAGGGATTTATGATATGTAAAATGAACCATGGAAAGAGAAGAAGTCACTGATATCTTAAGGATATAAGAATGAGTGCTTTAAATTGTAAAACAGAATATACACACACACACACACACACACACACACAGAGAGAGAGAGAGAGAGAGAGAGAGAGAGAGAGAGAGAGAGAAGATAATTAAAATATGCAATACAACAATTCCATCAAAACATTGAAACTGACACGGACAATTAAAATGTGCAATGAAACAATCCCATTATGACTGTACAACAATTAAAACAGAGCACTCAAAATGGGAGATTCTGGTCTGTAGAGAAGGGGAATGCCTGCCAAAACAGGTGTGCATTCGAGAGTCAGCAGAATACCAATATGTACTGATGTGGCCTGTTGTAGTTCAGAATAGAAAAGATTCCACAACACTGGTGCCACAAGTGAAAAAGCTCAGCTCATTGTTGCTCCAAGCTAAAAATCATCAAGCTGTGGCAAAGCTAAGTGGGTTCCATTTGTTGATTTTACTGTAATTCCCTTAGTAAGCTTTCCTCATAGGGTCCTTGTTCCAGCATCTTAATCATTCTGGGTATATAACGATATATCCAACAAGTAGATCCTTGTCTATACAATTGAAATTAATTGGATTTTTAGTACTGAATTAAAGAACTAGAATTACATCTCACAGTAGTACAGACAGACACCCACAGTTGGGAATGCCTAAACCTATTGAAATCAACGGGTATAAGGATGCCTAACTCTGAATGGAATTGCAACCTTAAAATGAAAAGAAGTCTCTTGAAGTAACTGTGATTCTTTTATATCAGAGTGATCCAATTAGCAGGCAGGGAAGGAGAGGAAAAGGGGGGAGCTATAGTTATGAATTAAAGAAATTGGGATGCAATGTGGTTAATTATAACATCACAAAGCATACTGTCATAGCACTGTGATCAAAACCACTGCTGACTATTTTTTTAGACATGGAATATTTCAAAGGGACCATAGGCAATTAGCCAATAAGCTCCAACAGGCTGAACACACTCCCTACTATGTTCACCACTCATGCTCAAGACATCAAAGCCATTATGTTCCATAATAAGAGCTTATTAATTGCAAGCCCCGGCCTGAGCTGCAGGTAACACCCAGGCACAGCATAATTGATATTTGGGGTTGAATTAATGTTGCCAGACCAAAACTTCAGAAATAAGAGTTCCAGGACTTGTTACTTGGAGCCCTTGGAGTGATAACATTGTTAAGTGACACACCCTTTATGTACTATGAGCTATGTTACAGTTACAGGTAGGTAGCCGTGTTGGTCTGACATAGTAAAAAAATTTTTTTAAAAATCCTTCCAGTAGCACCTTAGAGGCCAACTAAGTTTGTCATAGGTATGCACACGAAAGCTCATACCTATGACAAACTTAGTTGGTCTCTAAGGTGCTACTGGAAGGATTTTTTTGACTATGTTACAGTGTGAGGGATAACACACTTGTAAGAAGAATTGCCTTTTCTTGAAACAAGAGACATTGAATCTTTAAGAATGCATCTGTGGCCTGTGTTGCATTTTTTTTTAAAAAAAAACCCTGAGTATAGAACATTGGGATACCTTCCAACACTTTGAAACCCAAATCCAGGATGCCATCTTCACGTATTTTATCGTGAGAGCATGACGGCCATTTTGGTTGCCATGAACTTGTGTGATATCGCGTTTGTGGCAATTTAAATGTTTCAGTGTTTTAACTTTTGTATGTTTTAAAGCGTGGTTGTAAATTTTTCTTGATTTTACTGTTTTATTTTTGTAAACCACAGAAGAGAAGATATTACTTCTTTATTTTCTAAATAACTTCCACCCCTCTCTTCTTAAAAAAAAAAAATTATTTATTTATTTATTTATTTATTTATTTATTGTGTCCCCAGTTTCATTGAAATAAATCTGGTAACCTTATTTTAACAATGAGTCCGTAAGTAGCTGTGGAGGACAATTCTGGATCCACACATCCTTCCACAGTGGGGACATTGGTTTCCAGGTGGGAGTTGATCATGGAGTGGATTTGCTAAGGGTGCCTTCCTCTTAGCACGTTTCTCCCTTGCGTTCTGAGTTTGAGTGTCTTCAAAGCCCATGACACCTTTGGTAAAGGCTGTACCCAAAGGGGAACCAATGCACAATTGTGGTTGAAACTGCTTTTGTGGAAAGTCAATCCCCATAAAAAGTTTTTCATGTGCAACAGTGTCCATAGAATACATAGAATAAGTGCTTTCTCTGCCAGAGAGGGTGGTGGAGTTTACTCCTGGCTATTTGTTCTTTGAGTTCTGGAAAGCTGACTAAAAATTTTTTTTACATTAAATTCAAACTGCTGCAGGCATTGTCTCTAAGAGTCAAGGAGTACTGTATAACAATTAAACTGGAGTGGCAACCACATGGCTAAAGCAATGGATAAATGTGCATTTCAGATCTGAATCACCATTAACACAGACGGGTCCAGCTAGCTGCTGTTCCTCTGTCTTTGTTTGCCATAGGATTGTATACAATTGCTTAGGTTACAGGGAATGTCTTTCCCTACCTCCTTATGCCTTGCAAGAGTTTGCTGCTTGTGGTGAATAGGTCACCTGACTTGCTTATCATGAGCACCATTTGCCATTTTGCAATCTTTTTATTTCCTTCGTCTTCTTTTTAACGGATTAGCTATTTGGGTGGGGTGGCTGTTGTAGTTCCTTATACTAGCTATCATGGCACCAAGAAGAATCAGCATTATGGGCTTTTTCATTCCATGGACCAGTAATTTGGGAACTTTTAAGTCCAGAGGTAATTTACAGGTCAGATAGATAGCCTATGAGCAAAGGTTACATAATTAACAAACTTTTGACTTCTAGCAGTATGGACAGCAGAACAATGTGAAACAGAAATATGACATTGGCATTTTGGCATTTTGATATGGAGAAAAGAGGCTGATAATTTAGACATTATAGCTTTTGTGTGTGATAAGTTATAATAGCAGTGTCTATTAGCTTTCATCACTTTAACCTGAGTTCAATCCCTGAGCAGTAGGAGAAAGCCAAATTAGATTTAAAGGATTAAACAGGTTAACTACAATAGTCCTGCTCTGAATCTTCAGAGCACAGCCAAAGTGCACAATGAATTTGAAGGCTAATTATACAGAGAGCAAAGTTCAGTTAAACTAAGCCCCTTTTGAGGTGCAGTTGAGTTCAGTGGGATAAATAAGCATCCATTTCACTTTCTCCTATTGAATTCTATGGTACTTAAAATTTCTGTAAATATTTTCAATTTTTCATGGAACTTCAATTTGAAATATTGATTCATTTGGTGTTTATCAATACACCCATAGTTATTCAAGTCATCTGCTTCAGGAGAACGTTGACATTTTTAAAGCTTCGGATTAAAGCCCACTCCTGGGGCACAGTGTTATATTTTCTGTGGTTTGAGGTTTGCTTGTTTGCAGTAGAAACCATCATTGACATTCCAGACACAAATACTACCAGGTACTTGCTAGCCCGGAAGTTCAAAGGGAATGTCCAGTAGCTCAGAAAACTATTTACACCACCCACCTAACCCCTAAACTGCAGAGGCTGCCTGAAGGTTATTTTTACTTTTCCTAGCATTGTCTAAATGCACATGTGAAGACATTAAGAAGAAATAGGAGACTGCTAGAAAGGAGGGTGGGGGCAAAGAGTTGGAATAATGCTAAGGGCCTTATTTTATTTTATTTTTTAAAAAGAAAATGTATCCCTTGTGAAATGCAGCATACCAACAGTGTTGGAAACTAAAGACCCTTATTTACACACAAAGGGGACACCATGGGCCCTGTGTCACTCTGGCATTATGCAAACAAATCTCCCTCACAAAAACCAGCATGAGTCAGGTGAATCACACACTGAAAACAAGTGAGGAAATACAAGCCCACCCAGCCACCATCCCGCCTGTGGGTCTTAACCCTATTGTGGTTACTATCCACTTCAAAATGGTGACTCAGTGCTTGAGTCAAATACTTGCTGTGTCTGCTGTTGCTGTTGTGGGGAAACAGCGCGGAAAGCAGAAGTGTTGGTTCTACTTATATCTCTTTCAATGAAACTTGAACTACTCACCTAAAATAGAATACCCTTGTCTACCTTCCTCCATTTTCTTCCCAGTAATCTCGTAAATCGGGTCCTCCCTTAAAGAGGGCACGTGTTGCGGTGAGACCTGGCAACCAAACCCTGTGTGGGTATGATTGGATAGCCACAACACCCAACTGGTAGGTCCCTCAATCAGGCCAATGGGACGCAGGCTAAACGGATCAAGGGACCTATATATACCGATGCACATGACCCAGCTTCCTCTTTCAGCATTTTGCATCAGAACACAAGCCCACCTCTCCCTACTTTTAGGGCTTGTGTGCTTGACCATGCTATGCCGTTGTGTGTCGTCTGTCATTGGGACAGGGGCATGGCAGGAATTTTCCCCATTTGGGTTTCGCCTACCACGTAGCGAATCATCACAACTTGTAAGGTTGCGGATAGGCTCTGGCTCAGGTGATAGGGATGGGGGAATGCTCTTGCCATCCTTATGTGAAGGGTATTCCGTTAAAGGAATCCAGGGACTCAATGGTTTGGTCATCCCTGTGATGGGGTTGTGCCCGTGCCTGAGTCCAGGGGGACATCTTGGTGGTGGACATAGCTTGTTCCCGGCTTTCCACCATTCCAGGTGTTCACCCTAGGCTGACCTATGCTGGTCAGTGCTACCCATAGCTGCCAAGTTATCCCTTATTTTAAGGGATTTTCCCTTATGCTGAATAGGCTTCCTCGCGAGAAAAGGGAAAACTTGGCAGCTATGGTGCTACCTGCAACGGTGCAGGGAGCTAGTCAAACCAGAGCCTATGCAACCACTCACTTGCTGTAATCAATAAAGTTGTGGCCTAAATTCTGCCAAAAACCAAACCAAAATTTAAGTCTTGTCTGGATTTATTGAAAGGGGGAGGTTTAAAGGTCTGAACACACAAAAGTGTCAGCTCTGTGTGGCTTTGCCTGTCCTCATTATATAGAATTTAGGGACTTTAAAGTTTGGATTGGAAACATTCTTTGGCCTATCTTTAACCAAATAGTTTCCAATTTTCCTAAAGATGATCACAAATAGAATTCTGAATTCACTCGGGATTAGAGTGGCCTGATAAAAAAATATTCAAAATAAGAAAGTGATGAATATGCATGGCATTTTGGTTCGTTTGCGGGGCTCCACTTGTAAATATGGTTACTGGGAAATAACTTGCTGTCCACCTGCCCATGCTGTGCTTTAAATTGTATTTGATCTTATAAGAAATAGGCACAACCTACATTCTGACACATGGAGCCTGTCACTGTAATGTCTAGTTTGCCCCTCAGCAACTTCCTATGCATTCTGTTGCAAAATATATAAGGATGCTATTGGGTGTGTTGGTGAGAATGGTAACATCCCAAAGTACTTACAGATTTTGATGGGAATTTCTGCTGAAACAGGTGGGGATACTTTCCAAGCAAATGTGCATGGATTGGGTGAAAGACTTCACTGACCGGGACTGTTAGACCAGCAAACTTAATAAATGGTCTAAGAAAAAGTTTGTGCTCTGTCACACTCCCATGTGTAGCAGCAAATCAAGTTAGAAAGCAGCTGGCAAGTACTTCCAAGTGCCTTAATGGCTGTAATGATAAATCTGGCACAATGCACACTGGGAACAATTCCACCCAAGTACAGCACTTTGAAGTCTCATTTGCTTCAGTGGGAAAGTTAAGTATATGCTGTAGGAAGTCTCTTTATTTGGAAGAAAGGGGCAAACTACTCATTATAAGTGGTTGTGTAATTCTTCCCCCCCCCTGATTTTTAAATGGGAAAAGAAAAGTGCCTCCAAGAGCTGGAAATCTTGAGGGCACCACAGTAGACAGTGGAGGCAGGGAGGATGCCACTGTACAGCTTTGAAAAATATATAAATAACAACAAAAAACAAATAGGGGAAATCTTTATATGCAAAAGAATTGTCTGAGCCGCTTAGTCAGCCTGATCTCTGTCTACACATGTGCCCAATCTAAATTTCCAAGGGAATAACTTTGGGTAGGAGAAAAGATGCTCTATTATTCCTAATACTTCCAAGCACATTGGATGGATTCATATCCCAAATTAGGGAATTGTGGTGACTTCTCTAGAAATTTAAAAATGCATTTCAGTACCCAAAGATCCTGCCCTTCCCCACCCACCCCACCCAGTTCTATAGCTAAAAATCCTAAACAAACAAACACTTCTCAAGCACAGAGCTGACATATGGCACCGCTTGGAAATATTTCCCCAGCCAATGGTTTCCTTCCTATGCTATATCTCTAAGTGCCAGTTTATTTGGTGGTATGGATCTAGATTAAAAACCTCAACAGTTGCATATGTAGGTGGTGGGTAAGTATAATTTTTGTTGTGGGTAGCAAGGGAGAAAAATCTCATAATCAAAGAGAGAAATGAATTTCAATCAAAATCATATTAGGAATCAGATTGAAGTGTGGGCTGGAAATTGACCCCCATCCTTTAAAAAGAGAGCGTAATTTGTGTTATTTGATCAAGTGATTCTATATGTGCCACATCAGTTTTAACCAACCTACTTTCACAAGGCGTCCTTTTCAAATGATCTTCACAGTCCCAACCATCTGTTCTGCTGTCATTTTACTCTTGCATAGTCCCTGAAATGATCAGATCCACTGAGTTTATTTCAGTATTGGGTGCAACACGTTCAGTCTTGGTGAATGCAAGACAAAAGCCAGCAACATTCTGATCAGAGAATAAAGTATTAAATAAGGTTCACTTAATTTCCTTTCCATGAAATTACAGTAAATCCATTTCACTCAATGGAGATGTGGATAATTCTGGTCACCATTTCCTCTGGAATCCAAAGACAGACTAGGTGTTATGTTGTTAACAGCCAGTGCTATAGTACTTTAAAAAAGGAATGGTCAATGGTGGGGAATTAAACTCTGGCTCTCGTGATCCAGTGAAATCTCCGAGTCAGGAACTAACTGCTTGCAAGGTGAGGCAAGACTTGTTTGCAGGAAGCTGGGGAGTTACATACTCACGGGACGGGACCACTCTATAATCTATAGACTAGAAAAAGAGGGTTCAGAGATTGCATGAAAACTATGAGAACCCCTAGAGTAGATGAAAGCAGGCTAACTCTCCCCTGCTCTTTCCCTTGGCCTCCAAGGGCTTTAAAAAGGTAAAGGACCCCTGGACAGTTAAGTCCAGTCAAAGGTGACTATGGGGTTGTGGTGCCCATCTTGCTTTCAGGCAGAGGGAGCCTGCTTTCTGGGTCATTTGGCCAGCACGGCTAAACTGCTTCTGCACCCCACAGGGATCACGCTGCCGGGGGCAGTGCACTCCCCCCGCACTCCTCTTCTTCCACCAGTGGCGGTACCTATTTATCTACTTGCATTGGTGTACTTTCAAACTGCTAGGTTGACAGGAGCTGGGACCAAGCAATGGGAGCTCACCCCATCGCACAGATTTGAACCACTGACCTTCTGTTTGGCATGCCCAAGTGGCTCAGTGGTTTAGACCACAGCACCACTCGCATCCCCTTCCAAGGGCTTTACACTTAGCCAGATGTGGTTAGATTCTCTTCCATCTCCCATCCGGTCTAGCACCAGGAACAATACAATAGCCTGAGTGTGAGGAACTTTCCCAGACCTTTCTGTCCATTTCCTACTCTAAGACAGACCATTACTCAATTTGATAGTTAATATCTGATCCAAGCTTGCATGACAGCGACATTACTGGAGAATCCCATTTTGTCCAAGTGAAGGCTCTCTTTGGGTGATCTTGTGAGCAGCTGGTGCAGGATTATGCTGGCTATTCCTTCTACTCCATGTGCAATTTTTACACTAGGGTGTCAGAGCCTATCCAAAGGTTGCCCCAGTTCATTGCTGTGGATTGTATCAACGGCCAACCTGCTGTTCACAGTGCTGCACAGAAGACAGTGCCTGTAGGGACTTGGTTGGGGGGAAAATACTGTGTAGGATTGTGCCCAGTACTGGGACAGTGAGTCCTAAATCAAGCATGGTTGGGAGCAATTGCTCAAAGTGGACCTGGAGACTGCAAGGATTTGTTACGAGAGCAAGGGATTTCACACTGTTAAGCTCATGTACAGCTGTGAGCTGGCCCAAGATCGGTGCAAAGAGGGGTTTTGAAAGTATGGGTATGATGGGAAGACCACATCAGCTTTGACAAGGAGACCGTCCCAGCAGCCAGGATGGAGACCCATTCATGCTCAGTTGACTGAGAACTAGGTGAGGAAGGCTTTCCTGAAGGAGATTTGCATTGAGATACCTGGAAAATGGGAAGGAAGTTCTGCTCAGGGGCAGAGCTCCCAGTGGAGAGGGTGGCATAGCAGGCACTTCAGGAGGGCCAGGAATTCCCCCCTTTTTTTGCCAGGCCCACAGCTTCTACCCCAAAGCGAATGACACCACCTGGAGGAAGACTGAGAAGGTCATGGAGCACCTCAACTTCTGCAGGGATGCAGCTGCCAATTCTGATGGGACCTACCATTCCTGGATCAGCATTGACATTGACACCCAGGAGAGGGACTGCTACTGATGTCATCTGGATGATTCTGGCCTGCTAAAGCCTCTGGGAAACCTGAGCTGAATAAATTTCTGTACACACATAGAAGTGAATTGCTATTTTGTTGTTAGACAAGTTTGCTCTTCACTTCCCTCCCTAGAATGTATATTTTGGAGTTCTTCCTAAGATCTACAACTTTCTGGTGGGGAAGCTCTTTCACTTTAGAAATATTGTTGCCTGGGCAACATGAGGAATAGAGCATGTTGTGTGGGAAGTGTTGGGCCCCCTTTAGGAAAGTCTACATTTAAGACCCACGGTAGCACACCGAACGCTAGTGCAAGAGGCAGAACCCATTGCGCTGGCAAATCAGCAATGCACAATTGACCAGTTGCAGTGTTTGTGGATCATATATATCCTTTCAAAACAAGTCTTTGGCCTAACAGTGCATAAAATTAAATGGTATAACATCATGACATATTACATGAAACTTTTTGCAATTTTAAAAATGCTGAGAGGAGGAGGGGAAGTGAGGGGGGAAAAACCTGCAGAGGAAAAAGACAGAAAAATTGGTAGCATTTTCTCTCTTTATGTATTATGCTCCCGGTTTTGGTTTTAAAAATTCAAGTATGGTATGCTCCATCATTTAGAATAAAATTTGAGAGAACAGTGGTACCTTGGATTACAGACACCTTGGGTTACAAACACCTTGGGTTACAGACTCTGCTAACCCGGAAGTAGTACCTCGGGTTAAGAACTTTACCTCAGGATGAGAACAGAAATCGTGCGGCAGTGGCAGTGGGTGGCCCCATTAGCTAAAGTAGTACCTCAGGTTAAGAACAGTTTCAGATTAAGAACAGACCTCCAGAACGAATTAAGTTCATAACCTGAGGTACCACTGTACCTCAATTTATGAGGAAGAAAAGCCGCCACAGCCAGAGCTGTAGGCTTAGAGAAAAGCTGCTATTTTATTTCATGCCACCTTGATACTGTGATTAGAAGAGCTGGATATGAATAATAACAGCAAAAACAATAGCATACAAAACATGTAAAATGATCCAAACTCCACGGAGAAATAGAGCTTTCTAGAATCGACAGAGCTCGGCCCATCCTATTTTATGTATCTAAAAATGTGTTTCAATTGCCCTGTAATTGTCTTTTCCCCCATAAGTAGGGCATTCTTATGTTTACCTGAGGGAGTGACAACATATGAAGCGTTGTTGCTGGATCTTTACTGCATGATGGGGGCCTGGGCAGATGTCCAAGAATTCTGGTCCTTCATACCAGCCTTTATAGAGAAGGAACAAAAAGAAGCACATCATTCTAAGTGCCTTCATTAGAGCCACAAGATCGGGGAAGGGCTGTAGTTCAGTGGCAGAGCATCTGCCTTGACTAAAGAAAGTTCCAGGTTCATTCATTTGCATCTCAAACACTGGAATGCTGATGCTGGTCAGTGTAGACAATACTGAACTAGATGGAACAATGGTCTGACTCGATCTAAGGCTCCCCATGATTATTGTGGTATTGAGCAAAAATGGACACTATTGAAAATTCACATTATTGTAAATTCACATCTCTATTACATTGTATCTCTACTAAATTGTATCTCGTTTTGAAATACAGACAGAAAATGTACTGGCATTTTGTGTTTCAATTGCCTTTCCCTTTAAGTTATTTTTTATTGTCTTTTTTCCTAGAAAGGGGGGAAATATGGGGAAGAGTTTAGTGTTTGGAATTCAGGTATTTTGCTGCATCTCAGTGAGGCCAGACAGCCTCGACTGACTTATCCAGTCCCCCAAATGATTTCTTTGATAGCTTGAACGAGTATGGCAATGGATTACAGACAGGACATTTCTATCTGTAATCTGCATATGTATTACTATGTATTACTAGTGAAGCAATGTAGTGCAACGGTTAGCAACAGACTCTAAGGTGTTGGTTTCTCCTTCATTGGAGGGTTTTAAGCAGCGGTTGGATGGCCATCTGTCATGAATGCTTTAGTTGAGATTAGATGGTTGGACTAGATGAACCTCGGTATCCCTTTCAACTCTACAATTCTGTGATTCTATGTTGGTGAGATGTGGGATCAATCCCCTGCTCAGCCATGAAGCCCCCTGGGTGATTTTGGCTCAGTTACTCTTTCACAGCCTCGACACAACTGATGTGAGAGTAGAATGGGGTAACCAATGTGTATCACACTGAGCTCTTCATTGGAAGAAGACCCACCTCTGTCGCTATTAATCCCAAGTGAGATATATTGTGCATGGTTCCCCATGCTTAGAGAGGTTCATAAAAGGTGTTAAAGACCCACATTTTCTGAGTGTCCCCCCCCCAACCATAAAATATAGTGTAGGGAAAATATTATGATACTGTTGTCTGAATTGATATTGCAATAGTTTACATAATCTGATTTCAATGATATTATATGGGGTTGAATGCTATTATTATTCCTATTTTATATTCACGGTGTCATTTGACCCAGGCAAAAAAACCAAGGTGGGTGCAAATCAGGGGTTATTATAGGTCTGGCCTTGGGAGACGGTTTGGCCTGGAGGAAATCTCAAGGACCTGGATGGCTGTACTTGGCACCCAGGACTATGGTCCTGACATTACTATTTTATATGTTTTGAGAAGACATTTTATGTTTTCATATGTTGTGAAATGATCTTGTGAGAGCTTGGTCCTAAAGGGCAGTCTAAAAATATCTTACATAAATAAATGATAGGTAGGATAAAAATCTAATAATTAATTATTTCCATTGCTTTTGCCCTTCCTTTTCCTCATCTGCCTCCTACAGATTCACCATGCTAGGCAAAACCTTAATCATTTTCTTACAAGTGTTCCAACATTGCTATCTCAATCCTGATTTTTTTAAAATAAATAAATAAATAAATAAATAAATAAATATGTTTTGTTAAAATTTAAAACCACTTTGCATCAGTTTCATGGTATGCTAGTAATCTCCATATTTCAAGAACATTTTGAATGATTTTAATTTCCTTCATTCATAAAAATGACATTTGGGAATATGTTCAGCCGAGAGATAGAAGTGTGGTTTGAGGAAACAGATAAGCACCAAACGTTTGTGTGTTTTCTTCTTCAAATAAAGACCTACATTTGTGCAATTTCTCATGTGCTCTGGTAGCTTCAATTCCACCATCTGTGGGGGAATCAAGCTGCTTTATCAACAAACATCAAGTTATATTTTTAGAAAACACAATGAATGGGTCTATGAATAGACGCTGAATTCACTAGAATGGAATGCTTCTCTCTCTGTCTCTCATGCCCTGCTTAGACTTCAACAAGAATATTCGGTTTTATTCTGCTTGATTGCTGTGATGCTATTCTAATTGTTTTATACCCTCTAAAAGTCTGTCTGGAAAGGAATCCTATAAAGGTGTTTATTCCCTTGCTGAATTTATTAATGCATTGCACTGTGTGGCAGCGACTGTTTGCCTGCCAATCATGCACTGATCACAGTAATCACATTCACAGTGTGCCCAGTGTTGTGCCAATTCACATACAAATGTGGGGAGGAAGCAAGTAAGCAACTTCCATTTGAGATCATTGCATTTCCATTGTGCACATTAATCATCAAGAAGAAAAGTAGAGGCTGCTGAATTAAAAGAAAGAAAGAAGGATTTAGAAGGATTTCCTTCCGAATTGCAGACTGAGTATGTTCTCGGGAAGTCTAAACATTATGTCAGCATGAATGCAAATCTATCCCTTTGCAGATAAATTGATGTGAAAGATACATTGATAAATCTGAGAAGGTTTGAGTTGGCTGTGGTTTCGTCCATTTGAAAAGAATAAGGGGTACCTACCATTCTGATCTGGTAACATAGGACAAACACATTCTCCCCACCCAATATTTCGTTAGCTTTTCCTCCAAGTCTTTAACATCTTGGCTAGGGTTTCACTGTAATTTTAAATACCAGTTTCCTGTTTTTGTCCATACCTACCCTTGTCTGTTCACCTGGCCTGCTCACAAATCAGGGCAGGATGATCTGAGCACTCATTCTTTGGTGGTTTTTCTGTTACCTCCTTGGCTACTGCTTCCCAACTGTCATTCTCATCACATTAAATGCTTCTTGCTTCAAATGGCAGAATCCTTTCAGAAGCAGCCTCACACCTGTTCCTGCCCGACAGCCAATATCGACCATAACAGTCAGACATCATTCTGAAATGCAAAATTGTAACTGCAATTGATTGTATCTTGAGCACTTAACTCCCCACCCCCCATGAATGAAATGGGAATTTTTAATTGGAATATTGTAATTTAGCACCAAATTTACCATTTAGTCTTCTGGAGGAATAATTTGTACATTTCCACTCGGCTGTCGTTCTGTTCTTGGAGAATTACCATCTCAAAATTGATGACTGGTCATGCCTTTTCCAGTCCATTTCCTTTCTCTTTCTTTCTGTGTAACCTTTTGCATATACACATGTAACCGACATGATGAAATAGCTTCTGTGGTATAAGCAATCTCCCCACCTCACTGCCCCCCAAGCCAGTAATAAAGGACTTAATAAACACTTCTGCTAAAGTCACCCCAAAGTGAAACACTGTCAAATTAATGCCAGCGTGAACATGAAATATTAAGGAGAGCTAGTCTCCCCGGGCATGTGGTGATGCCATCAAAAATAACAGCAAATAGAAATCCATTTCAGCCACACAACTGTGTCTTGCTCTGACCCATCCGAGACCTGCTGTTTTGGTTGCACAGCTTGCCACATGACTGTCAGTCAGTAGATGAAGATGGTTTGTTGCTGGAGAGCTAAAAGCGCTCAAAGAAAGCACCACAAAACAGAAAACAAACATGCCTCTCTACCCTCAACACCCCAGCCATTATGCCACCATACATTACAGAATGGAAAGAAAATACTGGCAAACAGAAGAGGGGAAAATGAAAATAAGGATGACAACCAGGGTGGAGTGGATCGTGCTTATGAGAGATATTTGTTTGATTTATTATTTAAAAGATTTCTACATCGCCCTTCAGAAGAGCTTCCCGGACAGTTTTGCAAGAACAAGATAGAAACACAAAGAAGGTGATTCCATCTAGAATTATGAAGAGAATCATGCCTGAGGCTTCTGAGACCCGAAGGCATTGTGTTCTTCAACTGTGTTCTTGAAATAAGAGGTTCATGCAGCCCTACTGTCAGAGCTGTAGAGACGAATTCTGTATGAAACACTCACTGCTTGTAAGGCAGAATCAAGTGATAACTGTGGCCTTTAAAAAAACAAAACAACCCACCTTCATTAAATTGCTGGGCCCATCAAGCGAGCAGGTATCTGGGAAACATCATCTAAGCTCAAAGAAGCCTAACTTCATGAGCCTAAGCTTGAAGGGTGTTCTAAAATGTCAGTGTGTACAAATTTACCTATTGGTCACATCACAGCAATCATACGCTGGGTAATGCTAAAAAATGGATAAAAAACAGTAGAAAGGTAAAAACCTGCAACTTTCCACATAAACATATTTTATGTATGGCAGCAGCTCTAACCTTTTAAAACAAGGCAAAGTTTAAAACTCACAATGAGCACCAATTAAAAATGTCCATGGAGTTAAGATCACCCTTAACGGCCTCGGTCCAGTATACCTGAAGGAGCGTCTCCACGCCGTCGTTCTGCCTGGACACTGAGGTCCAGCCCCGGGGTACTTCTGGTGGTTCCCTCGCTGCAAGAAGCCAAGTTACAGGGAACCAGGCAGAGGGCTTTCTCTGCAGTGGCAGCCACCCTGTAGAACACCACCTTACCAGATGTCAAAGAGAAAAACAACCACCAGACTTTTAGAAGACATCTGAAGGCAGCCCTGTTTAGGGAAGCTTTTAATGTTGTATTTTAATATTCTGTTGGAAGCCACCCAGAGTGGCTGGGGAAACCCAGCCAGATGGGCAGGGTATTAATAATAATAATAATAATAATAATAATAATAATAATAATAATAATAATAATAATATGTTGTTGTTGTTGTTGTTGTTGTTGTGACACAACATAGTTAAGAAGAAGAAGAAGAAGAGTTTGGATTTGATATCCCGCTTTATCACTACACGAAGGAGTCTCAAAGCGGCTAACATTCTCCTTTCCCTTCCTCCCCCACAACAAACACTCTGTGAGGTGAGTGGGGCTGAGAGACTTCAAAGAATTGTGACTAGCCCAAGGTCACCCAGCAGCTGCATGTGGAGAAGCGGAGAAGCGAACCCGGCTCCCCAGATTACGAGTCTACCACTCTTAACCACTACACCACACTGGCTCCCTAAGAGGAATAAATAGCACTTCAAAAGGAAGGTGCTTCTAATTCAGCATCCTCCTCCCACAGTAGCCAACCAGAAGCCTCGGAGAAGTCTTCAAGCAGGACATGAGTCCAATAGCACTTTCTCCCCAGTCATGTTCCCCAGCTATTGGTATTCTAGGATATTGGAGGTACTTCACAACCATTATGTTGTGTAGTCATTGACAGTCTTATCCTCCCAAAAAGTTATTTGGTGTGAAGCAAACCTCTCTGGAGTGGGCATTCTAAAGCTCAAGAGCCACTGTGGAGAACTGTCTTTCTCTTGTGGCCATTCACTATATCTCAAGTTTCAAGGGCCCACTTTGAAAAGCACCCCGTTTGAACTTGCATATGGAAAGAGGCAGTCCTTCAGACTATTGTCTCTGAAGTTTATAGGTTGGATTCAACTAAGTTGTTGCACTAGTAGAAGTCCATACAGGTCCTAGCACATTGGGACTTCTCCCCATCCCCACCACAACCCCATGACCTCCCCAAATCTGCTCAGAAGAGTCAAGAGAAGCCCCAAGAAGAGGAAGGAGAGAGGAGATCAGTCTGCACGGCAAGCAAAAATGCCTTCACTGAAGAAAAACTATGCACAGTGTGATGCTGAATTCCTCTCTATATGTCTCCATTAGAAATATTATTTAGGCCTCATTGCTGGTTTAGCTCATAATGCAAGCCAAATGAGGTCACACAGTTGACAAATTAACTGTAATCTAATTATATTTAATTTTGTCATTACACTGCTGGGTTGTTCCCCATTGGTGTTGACCCATGGCAGGACTTTCTCAATGGTAGTTCCTCATTTGTGGAATGCTCTCCCAGGTGAGGTGCACCTGCCTGCCTCATTATTAACTTTCAGAGGGAATTTAAACAGCATGCCTGCTTACCGGGCATCTGATGGTTGAAAAGTACTTTCCCTGGCAACCTTGATATTAGTTGTGAGGGTATGGGACTGTTTTACATGTTTGTCAGTATTCTGACTGTTTTGGGAACTTTTTAATGGATGTCTTTATATTACTTTACCACTTTGGGCTCCATTGGAAAGAAAGGAGGGATGGAAATTCAGTAAATGATATGAGATGCAGATTTAAGGTGAGACCAAGCAGGAAGAAAAGAATCTATCCATATTCATTTAACTTGCTCATAGTTGCTGAGTATATCCAGCTTCCTCATATATATCTTCATTTATTCTACACAGACAGGTTACAGGTAGGTAGCTGTGTTGGTCTGGGTCGAAGTAAAATAAAAAAATTCCTTCAGTAGCACCTTAAAGACCAACTAAGTTTTTATTTTGGTATGAGCTTTCGTGTGCATGCACACTTCTTCGTTGGTCTTTAAGGTGCTACTGAAGGAATTTTTTTATTTTACTTCTACACAGACAGAACAATCCAAACCCCAGCCAGGCAGTGGGTTTGTTTGAGGAAGTAGCAGATCCTCTGCCAAATCCACAGTCTGAAGCAGAAGGCAGCAGAGCAGGTCTATAGCTGGCAGGCCTATGGCTGGCAAAGTGATAATGACTGGATCAGACCTGATTCCATCAGGTGATGGCTGTGGGGCTGACTTGAGGTCCAGTGGACCCTGGATAGCACATATCCTCCTTGGCCAGAACACCTGATTTTAAGACTTATCACAGGTGGACAGTGATCCTGCAGGTGGTAGAAGAGTTTGGATTTGATACCCCACTTTATTACTACCCTAAGGTGGAGCTGTGGTTTAAACCACAGAGCCTAGGGTGCCGATCGGCGGTTCTAATCCCTGCGACAGGGTGAGCTCCCATTGCTCGGTCCCTGTTCCTGCCCACCTAGCAGTTTGAAAGCATGTCAAAGTGCAAGTAGATAAATAGGTACCGCTACAGCGGGAAGGTAAACGGTGTTTCCGTGTGCTGCTCTGGTTCGCCAGAAGCGGCTTTGTCATGCTGGCCACATGACCTGGAAGCTGTACGCCAGCTCCCTTGGCCAATAATGCGAGATGAGCACTGCAACCCCAGAGTTGGTCACGACTGGACCTAATGGGCAGGGGTCCCTTCACCTTTACCTTTACCTTTACCTTTAAGGAGTCTCAATCTCCTTTCCCTTCCTCCCCCACAACAAACACTCTGTGAGGTGAGTGAGATTGAGAGACTTCAGAGAAGTGTGACTAGCCGAAGGTCACCCAGCAGCTGCATGTGGAGGAGCAGGGAATCAAACCCAGTTCACCAGATTACGAGTCCACTGCTCTTAACCACTACACCACACTGGTACTTCCATACTGCCCATCTTTTAAAGACCCAAATATGGGATGTGCTCCCAGGCAGTCATGTGACCAACGCCTTGCTCTCACCCCAAAGAAAGTGCTTTTTTGTAGGGCAAGATCTTGCCTGATGCTCCCAAACACACATTTTTGGGTGCCACACAAGATTGCGGTCCTGAAAAAGGCACTTTTTTGGGGGGTGGAGAGCACAGTGCAAGAGCGCACGAGATCACAGCACCCAAAATGACCGCTGCAATCTCATGCAAAAAAGAGAGGGGCATCCCATTTTTTTCTGGGGCACTTGGCAGGTGTATACTTCTGCTTGCTCACCTGTTCAGGCAGAACAAGGAGCTCTGTGCTAACAGAAGGACACCTGCAGCACTCTGGTGGAGACCAGCAGGGCTGGAAGTCGGGGTACGTCCACCCAATCTAACCATCCACCTACACCTGGCATGGCACAAAAGGTGTCATTTTATATGAAGGAAAGTATATACAAAATGGGGTTTTTTAAATGACACTATCTGCCTCTGCTTTATTTTGAAAAGACACCGTTGCTGTTGCCAAATGTGTCTGTGACCTGTTCTGTACCTGATGACACCATGCAATGTGATATACAATGGGCTCTGCTCTAACCAAAGAAATGCTTTTCAAATGTGCAAGCAAAGCTCTTTTTCTTACTCATGCTGAAGCAGTGCACAAGACAATATAAACATTTGAGCTAACACAGATTATCCACCCCAGCCAAACTCAGTTGCCCTCAGGGACTTTTGTAATCCCCCCCCCGCTGCCGCCGCCCTTTTCAGTTGAGCTATCGAAATTGACCCACAACGGTTAGCCGACAATCCTAAAAATAGGAACAGCTTCTGTTTTGTCTCATGAGCTACCATGATGCCTTTAGGGGGCTTTGTGAAATCTACAAGAGAACATTGGCAAGCTAAACCCAACTCCTGCTTCCTGGAAGCAAAGAGAACTGGAGCTGCAGTAAAGTGCCCTATATTCCAGCAAGCACAGGCAAACCATATCCTTAAGGCTCACTGACTTTCAGCTGCTCCCTGTTCTATGTATGGCTTTGGCAACGCTGAAGTGGAAGGTAACATATTTTGGAAACGCTCTTCTGCAGAAAATCGACAGCCGCAGAGGTGGATTCTGTAGCAAATGCTAATTGTTTGCAAGGCAGAAATAATTTACAGGGTCCTGTGATAGCCCTTGTCACATGACCAAACAGAAGGAGGAGGAGGAGGGGCAGCAGTACAGGCAGCCCCCCATTTACGCAAGTTCAATATGGGCATAAGCGTGTATATGCGCAGCACACCAAACCTGGAAGTGACCTGGAAACGTTATAAAGAAGATCTAGATCAAGGGAAGTAATAGTACCACTGTCTTCTGCTCTGGTCAGACCTCACCTGGAGTACTGTGTCCAGTTCTGGGCACCACAGTTCAAGAAGGATACAGACAAGCTGGAACATGTCCAGAAGAGGGCAACCAAAATGGTCAAAGGCCTGGAAACGATGCCTTATGAGGAACGGCTTAGGGAGCTGGGTATGTTTAGCCTGGAGAAGAGAAGGTTAAGGGGTGATATGATAGCCATGTTCAAATATATAAAAGGATGTCATATAGAGGAGGGAGAACGATTGTTTTCTGCTGCTCCAGAGAAGCGGACATGGAGCAATGGATTCAAGCTACAAGAAAGAAGATTCCACCTAAACATTAGGAAGAACTTCCTGACAGTAAGAGCTGTTTGGCAGTGGAATTTGCTCCCAAGGAGTGTGGTGGAGTCTCCTTCTTTAGAGGTCTTTAAGCAGAGGCTTGACAGGCATATGTCAAGAATGCTTTGATGGTGTTTCCTGCTTGGCAGGGGGTTGGACTGGATGGCCCTTGTGGTCTCTTCCAACTCTATGATTCTATGATTCTATGTCACTGAAACATAACTAAAAGGGTGGGACGGGTGGAGCAGGAACAGGACGGGGTGTTCGCAAGCTTTTTCAATGGGTTTCAATTACAGTCGTACCTCGTTCTGCGGCCGGGATCCCTTCCGGAGCCCCAGCCACTAGCTGAAAAAGATGCAGGGCAAAGCACCGTGTCTGTGCGCGCGAGGTGGTTTGCGCTTCTGTGCATGTGTGAAGCATGATCTGCGCTTCTGCGCATGCATGAGCGGCAAACCCGGAAGTAATCCGTTTCGGTACTTCCGGGTTTGCCACGGATGTTCGCCGGAATGGACGCTAGACAAGGCAGATGTTCGTGGAGGTATTACTGTATGTGATTTCACCGGCACACACAATGCTTTGGAACATAACTCCTACATAAATGGGGGGGGGCTGTCTGTGTAGTAGTGGCAGGGCCCACCCCAATCTCCATGCATCTGTCCATTCTCCTGAACACAGCCCAAGAACCTACGGCAGGTCCATCCGACCAAATACATTCTGCTCCTCAGGGGGAGACTACATAATCCAGCCCACCACTCTCCAGCAATTCCTTTATCATCCTTCACATTAAGGGGTGGCTTCTCCTTTTCATAGGTCCCTCTGAGATTTATAAACCATGAAAGGGAGACTTGAAGCTTACAGTTTTTAAGTACCTGTGGCTTATTTGGACACATTACTGCTTGGGCTACATTACAAACCAGCAGCTTCTACCCTAAAGGCACCTCGACATGTACAGCCATATCTATGTAGGCATCTGTTTTCAGACCTTCAGTTTTATGTGTGGAAATTTGAAGGCAGGAGCAGTGGTACACATTGAGGTCCAGGGTGAGGCCAGCAGTGAATCCTGCGCCTTCCTCCATGCAAAGTCTGAAAGAGACTGAAGTAGCCCATCAATGTTGGCATGGGAAATCATTTGGGTCTGCAATCCTCCTACGTACACTTTCCCAGTAAAAAGCTCCAGCAAACTCAATGGGACTTACTTCTGTGTAGATAGTTGTAGAATTGCACTTCTTATTAGCCACAAAGGAGTTAAGTTACCTGTGAGTTAAGCGCTATAAAATCCAATTATTTTGATAAGAGAGTTGAACATACCCTTGGCTGCGTCTGTCATCAAAATCAATGGGATGTAAATGTACTTTTGATGGATCAGGCCAAACAGAACTAAACTTGTTAATTGAATGTTGCAATAGATGATTTGTAGGAAAGTAAAACTTATTTATCACCTTCTTTAACTGCTTAATGAGCTGGTGAACAAATCAAACTAACAAAGAGCGAACTTTCACTAATTGAACTGGGACTTCATTAAAAATCAAACAGGTCTAATTTCACAAAGCTGAAGCCTGTAAATATTCTCAAGCATTTGATTTGTACGTGAAGGGTTTGTAATGAGCAGGGGGCTGGGGGGGGGGGCCTGGATTTCCAATTCTAGTCCTCAATTGGATAAATCATTTTTCATTAAGCGTTACAGGTGATCCTACTGCCTAAACCAAGGGTGTACAACTCAATCACTTTGGCAGTCACTTTTATATTTTTATTAATTCAAAAAGGATACATCATTATGGTAGGGGTGGGAAAGTGTTTTTTGATACAGTTTTAACTTTCATTTAAATGTAGAATTCCCTCTCTTTCCAATGTTCAGGCATTTTTTTATATAGCCAAAATGGCACCAGCTGCACGCAACAGTGAAGCATCAGCTGGCTTTGGAAAACCTCAAGGTTTGCAAATATGAAAAAATAAAATAAAATCCTTAATTGTTGGGAGAAAGAAATGAGGACCGAGGACCGAGGAAGAGAATATGGCTGACTGACTGGAACAGGACTAGCCCATGCTACATTTTTCTCTCCAATGTTCCCCTTCCTTCCCCTCTGCACCCTAAAGTACAATTTATTTCATCTTCCTGCAACACAGGTTTTGCTGGGCATCACCTTCTGCCAGTCCACCCCCCCCCTCTACATTCTCCACTGCATAGCTCACACTCGGCTGCTCTCTCTCTTTCTCTCTCTACAACTACAGACATGTCAGGAGTCCAGTCCCCGGCTTGATAACACAGTGAGTGTAGTTAATGAAAAAGGATGTTTTATCGTCAAAAATTACAGGTAGGTAGCCATGTTGGTCTGACGTAGTTGAAACAAAATAAAAAAAATTCCTTCCAGCAGCACCTTAGAGACCAACTAAGTTTGTCATAGGTATGAGCTTTCGTGTGCATGCACACTTCTTCAGATACACTCAAGAAGTGTGCATGCACATGAAAGCTCACACCTATGACAAACTTAGTTGGTCTCTAAGGTGCTGCTGGAAGGAATTTTTTTATTGTCTTTTCTGTCTCATTCAACAGGACTTTTCTTACACCCACATAGTCTTGGTTCTTTCATTCTATTCTCATGCAGCCATCATTCATAATTTCTTGTTCGAAATGAAATGTATATTATTTAAGTTCTTGCTTTTGTATACGTGACATTTGTTTTGCTCAAATAAAACAAAGACCCATAAACTATTGGCATGCCTTCTTGGCATAGCTTGCCAAAGCTCATTCTCGTGGAACTGGGCATAAGTATTGCACATCCAGCATCATATTTTTGCATATCTCTGGACAGAACTAGGCTTCAGAGAGGACACCTGTACATTTCTAAGTAAAATAAGAAGTGGCTAATTAAGCCTATTATCATTTGTAAAATGTTGTAGGCATCCTGTCAATAGTTGTTCAGTGATTTATAGCCCCATTTTGATTCTCCATAGATCAACCACTCTGTATAGGACAACTCCATATATCAATCTTTATAGAGCTTGTTAGGCACATAAATCTGAGGTCTTATTGTCACATTAACACACAATTCAAATCATACACAAAGGAATATTGATCCTCTTCTTTTCCATCTAAGTCTACCTCCCAACGTTGTTATTGGTACTTGTGTAACAGTTAAATTAGAGATCAGGATTAATTCAAACTGACAGGGCATTAAAAAGACAGATGTTTTTGGTCAGGTTGAAAAAGTAACATGATAATCAGGAATGTAGCACACAATAATTGCAATGTACTTTGTGTGCACCCAGAATCTGAAAATTACTTTTTCAAGTATTATACTACAAAATGTTACGGTTGGAAGCCACAAGCTGCTTTCATATGGTAAGTGAAGAATCATAGATGTTAGATTATTCTACAGTGGTGCCTCGCAAGACAAATTTAATTCGTTCTGTGAGTCAATTCGTTTTGCGAAAAATTCGTCTTGCGAATCCCATAGGAATGCATTGAAATTTTTAAATTTCTTTTTGCCCATAGGAACGCATTAATTGAATTTCAATGCATTCCTATGGGAAACCACGATTCGCTAGACAAATTTTACACAAAACGAATTCGTCTAGCGAGGAAACCTCCGCTCGAAAAATCTCTTCGTTAAGCGAAAAATTTGTCTTACAGGGCATTCGTCTAGCGAGGCACTACTGTACATGGATCACAACTATAGTGAGCAATATGAGACAACAAGAAGCTACATTACTTCATCTGGGTGGGTGGGTGGAGCTATTTGCATCTTTCTTCAATGCCAATGCCCTCATTTTAACAACAAACATGAATTCAAGGATCATATTCTACAACATTATCTTTCCAGTTCTCAGTGTGTGTGTGTGTGTGTGTGTGTGTGTGTGTGTGTGTGTTATAGCATGGAGTTTGTGATATTAACAGTGCTTATCTACTCATCAGTAAGTCTAACTAGCTAAGTGGGTATAGGATTGTAATCCATCGCCCTCCCGCTTTACTTGGGTTCATATTTGCAAGTGACTTGAAACTTATTTGTTTTCTCCATGGCATGTTATTGCCCTTAATCTAAGGTTCCCAGATTTTGTAGAAATAGTGCAAGTACGGTACTTCACCTTAAAACGTTACTTTGCACATATGTTTTACTTCATTTCATCTCTGTGATACGCAGTGTGCAGTAAAATGAAAGGGAAAAAGGAAACCACATTTATGTAGCTGGGAATACCCACAATTTCTGTTTTGCTAACAGCTCACACGAAATCCTCCATGCACTGAAAGAACACATGGAGGGGTCTTCAGGGCCACATGCTCCACTGGTGTGTACCACTGCCACCGAGACAACTGCCACCATGCTCCCTGATAACTCTATGTTCAGTGGACGCTGGAAGGAGTTATATGCAGTGGGTGGAGCTCCTCCATGCAGGAATGATCCCAGTTGTGCTGGGTCTTCCTCACGTGGCAGAGCTCTGCTCACATAAACTGTGCATACGTAAGACTGCTTCGAATATTCAGTGTGTGGACATTGGGGGGAGCATGACAGCATGCAGTGTCAGTTGTGGGCAGGGCTAGCCTGTGTGAGCCTATGGGAGGAACTCAACATCACACCAAGACGATTATCCTGTCAGGCTTGCCAGATGGAACGATCTTCCCTCTCTTTCTCCTACAAACTGCTCAGGGAATATAATACATCTCTCTATATGTTGCCCTCACAGATATAAGCATTTTTAAGTGCACTTACCTGTACAGTGGTACCTCGGGTTACAGACGGTTCAGGTTACAGACGGTTCAGGTTACAGACTCCACTAACCCAGAAATAGTACCTTTGCTTCAGGATGAGAACAGAAATCACATGGCGGCGGTGCGGCGGCAGCGGGAGGCCCCATTAGCTAAAGTGGTACCTCAGGTTAAGAACACTTTCAGGTTAAGAATGGACCTACAGAATGAATTAAGTTCTTAACCCGAGGTACCATTGTAATATATATGTTTTCTGCACACTTTTTTTTTTCTTTTTTGCCTGGAGAATTGCATTGCAAAATTCAGAGACATGTGAATTTTGATGGATAGTGGCTGGTGTATTGTTTGGGAGAGTGTGAATTAATTAAGGTAAAGGGACCCCTGACCATTAGGTCCAGTCGTGACCGACTCTGGGGTTGCAGCGCTCATCTCACATTATTGGCCGAGGGAGCCGGCATACAGCTTCCAGGTCATGTGGCCAGCATGACAAAGCCACTTCTGGCGAACCAGAGCAGCACACGGAAATGCCGTTTACCTTCCCACTTGGAGCGGTACCTATTTATCTACTTGCACTTTGACGTGCTTTCGAACTGCAAGATGGGCAGGAGCTGGGACCAAGCAACAGTAGCTCACCCCGTCGCGGGGATTCGAACCACTGACCTTCTGATCGGCAAGCTCCAGGCTCAGTGGTTTAACCCACAGCGCCACCCGCGTCGCTCGTGAATTAATTAGGTTTATGTTAAAATGCAAACCAAGTCAAATTTCCCCCCAACCCTAGCAGATAGCACAAGGTAAACCTAATAGGGTGACTACATTGCCTGAATTGATTTCATCAACTAGCATCACAGTGTTGAGAGGAATATTCCTGCTTATTTGATACTGTAATGCAATTTGTATTTGAATATGTAGAGTGAGTAAGCATACCGAAAGCAGTTGAGTTGCATTGTACTCAGCTGTAAATAGAAAACTGATGCAGCTATAAATCTTCCGAAACCGCATGCCAGCAGCTAACATAATTTATCTTAACCAACAGTAAAAATGCAGTGTTTTCATACCCATTGCTTATCTCAATAAACATAATCTTACACATAATTTATGTAGCATAACCTTTAGTCTAGAAAGATATATTAAACATCAGGGGTCACATAATTAACTTCCAACCTGTTTGGGAAATTTGGGTACTGATGTGCTTAGGTAGTTTGGGCTTTGGTGTTGCACATCGCAAATCTCCCAAACCATGTAATACAGCAGGCGAGCCCCAACCCACCGAGATACAGAGTGCCTCTGATGCTCTTTTTAGGACCTCCAGTTTCCAAGGATGTCTATGCCAAGGATAGCTCAGTTGGTAGAGCATGAGACTCTTGATCTCAGGGTCGTGGGTTTGAGCCCCACATTGGGCAAAATATTCTTGCATTGCAGGGGGCTGGACTAGATGATCCTTGGGGTCAAGTCCAACTCTACAATTCTGTTATTTCAGACGGTGTTTCTGTGAAACGGGGAGGTGCATGGAGACTTGGGGCTTATCCACACTTACCCTTTGCCCTGTTCTTTCCAGATAGAGGTCTGTGGTAAGCAGGGAGGAGAAATTCATGTGTATATCAAGCAGCTATAACAGGTCTGGTTAAGTATTTTGTGATCATTTGGCAAGCCTACTGATGAGGGAATTAGTTTAAATTGTCTAATTTATTTATTATATTTCTGGTAGGCAATACATTTGAGTTAAAGTGGTTCTAAAATGGTTTCCACTGCACTGTACTAAGCTGACTTGTCTTACATCTATAGTGCATTAGCAGTTTTATGTGCTTTAACAAAAACATCACAAAAATATCCTTAAACATATTTGTGAGACAAAATAAGGATTGTTCTGTATAAAAGACAGATTCTTGGCCTGTTGTCATCCTATGCAAATTAATTTAGAGTTAACTGTTTCAGGTATAAACCAAAAATAGCTTTTGATCATTTTGAAATGACGTCGGAAAAGGAGGTAATTCTTGTGTTAAAAATTATCACTAGATTTTCATAAAACTTTTCTGACACTATTTTCAATTACTGTTTGGACTAATTGGTTTAAAAAGTGAGATAATTTTAATTGTCCCCTTTTATAATAGGATATTAAGTTTCCATTTTAAGTATTCCAATTATGGCTCAATGTGTATTTAAAGGATTTTCCAGAGCCAAAATATCTCTCACTACTAATTGTTGCTATGAATGGATTTCACTTGAACACTATGACACGTTGCCAAAATATTTAAGCTCTTCGGTGCAGCTCTCTAGAAACTTGAATATCTCACATAATTTAGAGTGACTTTGGCCAAGTGGATGGAACAAGTTAGTCTTGGGTTTCTGTATATTTAAACTCTGGCTACTATCACACCATTGGCTGAATTCACCAAATCTAGAAGACGAAAGCACCACAAGACCTACATGACCCCATATTCCAATAGGAGCCAGGGCAGAATTGGAGGCTAGAGTGTTATCAACTGAGGAAGTGTACCAGGTTTCTAGTCTGAGCCTGGTTGACCCTGAATGTCTAGCTTTAATCAATTATGACGGACAGGAATCAAGAGGGCAAGTAGTAGGCTGCATGGGCGTACCCAGGATCAAAGCTAGGAGGGGGCACACCAGCCATGCCCCCAGCCACGCCCCCCAGCCACCCAACTGCCTAGCTGGCAATGACATGGCCAGGATCCCCCCAGGAGGCATGGTCAATGTCCACACACCCCAAAGAAAAGGGGGCCATTTACAAGGCAGCACACTGAGCCACCCGCACTTGCACTCCTGCCTTGCCTGCTCCTTTAATGGCAGCAGTGACTAAAATGAGGAAGCAGCTGCCTCCGTTGAAAGAAAGCTGGACCTGGGCTAACTTCAGCCCACACTCTTTCAAGTCACAGCGAGCAAATGAGGTGCCACAGAGCATTGTGGGGCAGCACTTTCTGTGCTGTGCTCGCTGTGACTTGAAAGAGTGTGCAAATGAGGTGCCACAGAGCATTGTGCTGCATACATGCAAATGAGGTGCCACAGAGCATTGTGGGGCAGCACTTTCTGTGTTGTGCTCGCTGTGACTTGAAAGAGTGTGGGCTGAAGTTAGCCCAGGTTTAGGTCCAGGTTTTTTTCAACAGAGGCAGCTTTGCTGCCACTGCCGCTGTTTTGTTTCAGCCAAGCAGGCTGAGGTAGAGCACAGCAGGCAGTGTCCCTGCCTGTCCTCTCCAGCTGCCCTGCTTCTAGGGGGGGGCAGTTGCCTACCCCTGCCCCATGGTGGGTACGCCCATGGTAGGCTGTACCATGACAGCATCATATACACATCCTGAGGCCTCAAAAATGGAAACTGATCCTATTAAAAAAAACCAGAATAATTGATGACCATGGTCCCCCCCCGACCATTGTTCAAGAACATATCTGAACAAAAACATTCCCCAGAGTCATGGGCTTTGACTTTCATTGATGACCATTTTTTTCTTAATATGGCTTTACGTTCAAGATGATGGGCTTGAGAAAGGGGCAAACATGGCACCAAATCTGCACAATCAGCTCTTGATTCCCCAAAGAGGAAATGAGGAAACAACTGTGCCGTGCTTGAACCTACACACCTTAATTCCTAACGGGGTTCCAAGATGTACGAGGTTCTTGATTAGATGGTACAAAATACAGGAGTGTACATTTTTGAAGCTGCCTGTAAGCCTCTGGAGGTATTTGAGTAGAATCCCTCTTTCAAGGCCCTCTCTGACCTCTCTGTATCCTCAGATGACTTGACTAAGTGAACCTTTAGTTCTTTCTGTTTCAATGTTTTATTAATTGATTAAATACAGGAAGCATAAATCATTCATGTTATTAATAGCATTCAAATATTCATGAGACAAAATGTTTGCTATTATGTACCAGAGGTTAGATTTTCCCCTCCCCCTTTGAATTTTAAAGCTAGGGAGGAAATAAAAGTGCAATAGCATACAGTAGATGTATTTCTTTACTCTATGAGTTTATGTATTTATCAACTCCTTCCATTTTTACTTGGCCAAACTATCAGGAAGTAGTTTTACCTCCCCCCCCCCAATCTGTAAATAGCAATCCATTTCTTTTCTTAGCATTTTCCACTACTTTCCAATTCACTGCTCATAATTTCAGAAGATAAATACAACCATTTTAAGCTGGAGCACACCAGTACAGTTAGGCGGGTAACAAAGGAACTTTGATGGTTTTTCACATCAAAAAAATTACTGAAACAGATTGAAAATCACAAATGTCCATATATTTTAACACTTATTATATTATTTTAGTGCCTAAATTTGTCTTAGCATTTGTGACTGAAGTTGTGTGAACAGATAGATAATGAGGGAGCCACTAAGGAGGAGGCTGCCACACGGTCAATATGTGAAGCAACTAAAACGTGTTGCTCGATAGCATTACCTGTCACAGAAGCAGCAACTGCTACAATTATATTTTTAAGGCAATTTACTAAAAAGTTGTTTTGACATAAAATCCAATTAATAGAGTCTAGGCACAGATGGGCTAAGCAGCTGTCCATGCTTCAAAAAACCATTTGTTTCCAACTTGCCAAAGGTACAATATCTAACTGTGCTCTTTGCTACATTGCTTCTCATTTTACAGCTAAAGGATAACCTTGAGGACTGTTAAAGTAAGTACCCATAATTGATATGAGGCAATTTTAAAAACTGGGACTCAAACCCTATCAGTTGCCCATTGATTTTTCATAAAATTGTTCAACAAAGCATTAGAACATGGCCCTGTATTCATGGCATCATCATCAACTGTGCCAGCTTTGTTTATTAGGGCTGAAGGAAACATGGTGTTAAATATGTATTTGTAATCACCATGCAGGGTTTGTTTGTTTTTACAGCAAACAACATCAGCTGATGGGGAGGAAGAATTTGATATATTAAGGGATCTGTAAGGGGAAGGGCTTATAGAGAACAGCCCCCTCTCATCAGAAGCAGCTCATCTCCAAGCAGTCATGAAAGCGAAGGGACGGATGAGGAAAGTCAGGAGACGGAAAGGGAGTGCCAGACCTCTGGCAACATCCAGGAGCCCCTGCTCCACAGGCAGGAAGAGAGAGGAGAGGACACAGGCAGAACGTAGACTTCTTCCCCCCGACTCCGGAATTGAGGAGGAGGAGAAAGGGGAGGAGATTCGCTGTCCCGAGGCTTTTATGTTGATCCAAATCGCGGAAGGGGGCAGTGCCGGATTCTGATTCGGAATGAGAAGACATGAAACCGGCAGCTCACTACACTGTAAATAATGTGCACTAATAAAGACTTTTGAAAGACAAGTATGTGGAAGGTCGTTACTCTGGAGTAGTCGCAATAATCCCTGACAGGATCAAATATGGCTGCTGTAGAGTTAATAAATGGAGGAGATAGCTAAATGCTTGAAGTTTTCAACCAGCTGTGAGACAGCTTAGCAGTGTAAAAAATGAAGGTGGAATCAGCTTCCTGGCCAAGAATTGGCTGGGGAAAAGAACCATCATGTAGTACAAAGGAAATTAATGGGCGGATGACAAAAACAGTCACCTTGTGCTGGGCAGCAGAGGAGTGTGAACCCCTCCTCCCATGAGGGGATGGTGAGCAGAGACAAAGGTCAGGTTCAAGATTTGATTGTGTAAGCTGTGAGGGGGAGGTTGCCAGGGGAACAGAGGGTGTGATGCCACACAGGAAAAAATGCATCCTTAAAAAAAAAAAGAGGTTTGGAGTGTGTGTGTGTGTGTGTGTGTGTGTGTGTGTGTGTGTGTGAATAACTCCATGCATTGCCAGCTGCACCAAGCTTTCTGAAACTATGAGAGAAGCAACAAGAGAGTCTCTTGTGGTGTCATGTTCTGCACTCCCTCCATCAAGACTCAGGCTGTAAATATGTGTAGAATAAACCACACTAGTCTCCACAGTGCCTCATTCAAAAGGAACATAAACTCTGGTTAAGTGACAAGCCTCCTGGAATCTTGCTACTGGAATCTTGGGGTAGCCTGTAACAATATGCTTGTTGACACTCTCAAAGAATTGTCTAATAGGTTCATGAGATAGGACTTACCTTTGCAGAAGCCATGCTGGCTCTGCTTCAACAAAGCTTGTTCTTCTATATGCTTGATAATTTCGTCTATAACTATACTTTTCACTAGTTTTCCTGGGAGAGGCAATAAGCTAATTGGCCTGTAAGTTCCAACACACACACACCGGATTCCCCCCTTTTTAAATGGTGTTACAGTGGCCATTTTCCATTTCTCATGTATGGAGGTGGATCTTAGGGACAAACTATACATTTTTGTTAGAGAATGAGCAATTCCACATTTGAGTTCTCAAAGAATTCTCTGGTGGATGCAAGCTGGTCTCAGCAATTTGTTGGTTTTTATTGTGTCTATTAGGCCTCACCAGTTGACATATTTGACTTCCTTGTTATCCAATGGTCCAATTGCCTATCTAGCTGGCCTCCTACTAATGTATTTCAGTAGTAGTTTCAAATCACATTGGCAGTAAAAATAAATTGAAATATCTGCATCAAATGAAATTGTGGGAAGGGATACATAGATTGCAAAAGCTAGAGTACCATATCATGCTTTTTACATTTAGTACTGTAACTTAATCATTCACAGTGACAAGAGACATTTCACAGAAAGTAGAGGAAAGCAGACTGCTATGACTAGATTGGTGCCTGCCATTATGAGAGCAATTGCCCTTTTCTTCAGTAGACGGTTTAGTATTTATATAATGCATATATCAAATATTCCAGAGCTTCACGAATATTATCATAGTCAAGCAGTCCTGTACGGTAGGACATACTATTAGCATGTTGCAAATGAGCTAAGGACAAGAAAACAGGAGTATGCCAAAGGCCACCTAGTAAGTAGTTTAATTTCTTGAGGTGAGCTTTGAAATGGAGACTTAGCTGCTATATTACCCCAGTTATCCATTGCCACCTCTTAAATCAGCACTATATCTACCTAGTTCACTTTTCCTAAATGGCCTTAGTGATTGAATTTTATCCTTGTTCAAAGTAATGAATAGGTCCTATATTTTCTATGGCTTTTAAGATTTGAAGTTTCATTTTGATACAGTGAAAGGCCTCCATTTTGGGGGAGAGGGCTGCACTAGTCCTATGTAACTAAAATGATACTGCATGCAGACAAGATAGCAACATAAGAGAGGTTTCAGGAAGCTTGGGCTAATCCTGACATTTGCAGAAGTAAAAAAAGTCTTAGGGGGAAAAAACATTAGGAGGTAACCCCCCTCCAAAAAACACACACAAAAAACCCCACAGCCCAATAATGATCAAACATGCCCAGTACCCACATAATGTTGACTGGGGGTGAGGGTGGGGGTATGGAAACAGCCAGAGGGATAATGGAATGGAGTGACTGGGGAAAAAAGAGTAGAGGATAAGACATATACATTTAAAAAAGGATATAGGGAAGGGCTTCATTGCCTGGATAGTTCATTTCCTGGTTCACGCTAAGCCGCTATTTTTTTAAATACATTTTTTTTTAAAAAATTGTCCAGTAGCACCTTAGAGACCAACTAAGTTTGTTCTTGGTACGAGCTTTCGTGTGTATGCACACTTCTTCAGATATACTGAAACAGAAGTCACCAGACCTTTATATATAGTGGGGGGGGAGGGGTATTACTCAGAAAGGTGGTGGGAATGGGTGATTGGCTGATAGGTGTGGTAAACCTGTTGACGACTGTTAATGACGGCAATTGGTCTTACAGGAAAAAGCAAGGGATGAGATGGCCAAAAATAGCTTTATCATGTGCTGTATAATGGGATAAGAATCCATTGTCTCTATTCAGACCAGGTCTCTCCGTGGTTTTAAGTTTGGTAATAAGTTGTTTTTTTTTGTTTTTTTAAAAAAAGTCTCCAGAGGTGGAAGGTAATGATTAAAGCATTATATATCCACATTTCCTCAAACTAGCATAGGTTTCCCTTTCAGACCTTTTACCCAATACAATAACCCCAAACAGGGTTGTTTAGGGTCCATGTGTGCGGCCTGCTCCCCTCTCTTCCACATGTCCTTGGAAGATGATGATTTCTGAAGTATTTGAGTGTTTCCATGTGAAGTCTCGTTATTCATAAGGGAATGAATTAAAAATCTGCGGCTTAAATACAACCAAATCAGTAGCTTGTACTCAAAAGATTTCTAAGGTTTTCTCTGTCTTGTAACACAATAACATTCAACGAGCCATTTGATTACAATTTAGACTGATACATTGTCTTATCATGTGCTGTGTCAAATCAGTTGCTGGTGTAGTATTAGGATAACAATGCAACATGAACGCCGTGAGCTTCAGAGAGCAACTTTGAGAAGAAATTGTGTTAAACTATTTGCTGGACCCATAGCTGCCAAGTCTCCCGTATTCCCCAGGAAACCCCCATTTTTCTAGCTGTTCTCAGCTGAAAAAACAGATTTTTTTTTTCCGGTTTATTCTGGCACGGCGCCCATTTTGGAACTGGGCAGAGCATGCTCAGATGCGACTTTTGATGCAGCTCTGCCCAGTTCCAAAATGGCTGCAGTGTGACTTCTGGCACAGCGGCCATTTTGGAACTGGGCAAAGCAGCATCCAGAGCCGGCTCAAGGTAGACCCCTGGTGGCGCAGGGCACCACGGCGCCGGCCCGCCAGGAGGGCGCCGCAAGCTGCGCCCCCCCGCTGGTCGGCCGGTCCGCCGGTTCGACGCGCAGCTGCGCCCACAGCAACCACGCTGTGCCTGCCCGCCCGCCGCGCAGCAGCACCTGTGGCAGCCGCGCTGCGTGCTGCGCCCACCCGCCCGCCCACCGCGCTGGGAAACGGGGTGGGGGGGGGCGGAGGGATCCGTCGCTCCACGGTGCCAGGGGCGCTTAAGACGGCCCTGGCAGCATCAAAAGTCGCTTCTGAGCATGCTCCGCCCAGTTCCAAAATGGCGGCAGCGCTACTTCCGGTCCGGTCCCTTATTTCTCCCACTGGAACTTGATAGGTATGGCTGGACCCAGATGTCCATAAGTAACTCTCTTTAATCCCTTTAAATGTTCCCGGATAACACTTCAAAAAGGGGGAACTTGGAGTAGAGAAATAACAGGCAATAGAGGATGTGCTCGAACCATCCGCCACATCTCAAATTACTCTAAACTACTCCTTTGCCACTGAGGGAAGACATGCTTGCTGAAGGTAAAATCACTAGGGAAGAATTTGCAGTCAAGAAATAGTGGTGGGGAAAGAACCGTGCACACCTTCACTCCTCTGCTGCTTCTGCACTCCAAACCACCCTCTCCTGCAGTAGCTTTTCAGTAAGACATGATAAATAACTAAATGCATAACTAATTCAAGGTTACGTCATACAATTTTATCTGTAACATGTAGTCAGCCCATCAGTTTACTTCTAACTATTGACAGTCAATAGCTGAGTCAAACTAAAGTGAGTAGAAACTAGACTGAAATAATACTGTTTCTAAGGTCCCATGGCCTAGAAATAATTAAGAGCTGTGATTGTTTCTTGGGTTCGGCCTTGTATACAGATTTTCAGCTTTGGGATGAGCACCCATGACACAATGACCTCCTTGAGAAATCCACATTGGTCAGCACAGGCAATAGGATTAAACATGGGTATTGAGGTATTGTTTGTTGTTGCGGGGGGGGGGTTGTTACTGCTATTGATATTAATTTTTGTATCTCTATTTTAGATAGGATTTATGTGGAAGTTGTTCAATTTGGTTGTGTATTTATTACATTTTATTTATTGTTTAGGGCTACTTTTGTTATGCTGCAATTACATCTTTTTCATGGTCTGACCCAGGGGTTCCCAACAAAATTTTCTTGAGGACCCCTCATCGAGCCGCTATTGTGACAAGGACCCCCATTAATTCCTAATCCTAAAATTAAAAAGTGAGAGCCAAATTAAGAGTCTTTTTTATACGTTTTTTACAGTTACAACAGAGTACTCCATCAGTATACAGTTAGTTTTAATTTTCAGTTCTTAATGAGATGAGTTAAATCTGTCCTTTGAGTTCATTATTTCTGAAATATTAGGTTCCAAACTTGAAAATTTCACTCTGAAATCTGACTGCAAATCTCTACTTGCCTACTACTCAGCAGAAAATAACTTTTGGCTCCATTAGCACCTTTTTATTAAACAATTTTGGCTGAGTGAAACATATCCAGCGCCGTGGTGCGAAGATCCCTCCGGCGCCCCCCCCCAAAAAAAATTCCCAAGAATTGATAACCTTTTTTTAGGCAGGGGACCCCCAAAGTTGTTGACCATTTTTAGGAAAGGTTCCCCAGAGAAGAAGCTGACAAGAAGCAGCGGGTGGAAATTAGCAAATGCTAAGGAAAGAAGGGGTGAAAGAGAGAGGGAGGGAGGGAGGGAGGGAGGGAGGGAGGAAGGGAGGAAGGGAGGAAGGGAGGAAGGGAGGAAGGGAGGAAGGGAGGAGTCAAAGAAAGAAAGAGAGGGAGAGAGGGAGGGAGGGAGAGCCGCGCACAGCGCCCAAGCGGCTCTTGCTTTTCTTGCTGGTACAGCGAGCTGGGAGAAGGGACGGACTGACAGGAGCTCCCGTCCACCACCACCCCTCCCAGCTCGCAGCAAAGCAAGCGGAGCAGGCTTGGTAACTGGCAGCAGGGGGGAATGGGGCATCCCAAAAGTGCTCCTCCTGCCTTCCGTGCCTGCATTCCAACGGAAGGCAGGCAGGGAAGGCAGGCGGCTCAGCCCGGGAGAGGCTGTTGCTTTTGCAAGCAAGGTGACAGCCTCTTCGGGGCTAGAGCGCCTGCATTCCATGGGCTTCTCCCACCCAGTCACCCCTCTGTGCAAAGGGGGCTGATTTGTAAGGCGCCCGCACTGCTCCCTCACTGTCAGAGGGGGTAAGACCACCACCCCAAAAAACAGTGGCCCCCTCTCTCTCTGGGAACCACTGGTCTGACTTATGGAAAGGCAGCATGCAAATAAAATGATGCATGTATGTACATAAATTGCATGGCGGACAAATGAAGCTGAAGACTGCATAGAGTCCAGTGGTGTCCAAACTTTTTTCAAAGAGGGCCAGATTTGATTAAGTGAAAGGCCGTGAGGGCGACCAAAGTTGTTAACTTTTTTTTTAAGGATTGAAGTTGTTGAGCTTCTTTTTTTTAGGATTTTACCCCAGGAAATAAACTGCCACAAGGGCCAGATTAAACCAACCGGTGGGCCGGATTAGGCCCCTGAAGCGGACTTTGGACATGCCTGGCATAGACAAACGAAGCAGGAAATAGCACTGAGACTAATGGCATGGGGTGCATCTGTGTTTGCTTGTAACAAATGTGAAAAAATCATTGAAAATGGGAGGCACTCTTTCACAGTCACAAAAAAAGAAGAACACAAAACAGGTTAAGCAATTTAACTTTTGGCACAGCCCTGGTTTCCAAGACCCTTTGAATCTTCAAGCTGATACATACAAGCAGACTCCAATATAGGGCAGTCGCTGATCCAGAAGGAAAGGATCTGTGCTGCTTTGCAGAGAATTTGATAGGATTCAAACCATTAAACCACTCACTCTGTATTCAGGTCTTGTTCAGTGCAAAGAATGACTGATGCAGTTGCCATTTTACTACAATGTCACCCTATTTAATTTCCAGTCAGACTGTCTGGGTAACTACAATGCCTTGAGAATAGCTTAAGACAAGGTAGTTAATTAGAGCATGTCTTCTTTGGGGTAGGGAGAATAGAGACTGTTCATTAATGAGACCAGTTCTTCATCCGCCTAGCTTTAGAGACACTATATTATAGTGAGTTAGACTGACTTAACCATGGTGTGAAAAAGACTTTTTAGCACCGTGAACTCTTGAGCTTCTGGGAAGTCTTAAAGTAGGGTACATTTTATATTGACAAGCAAGCGTGAGCATAAAATACTAGCAGCCATCCTGGGATATTAAGGTAAAAGAAGAGTCAGTTCAATATAGGTTGTTATTTATTTGTCTATGTAGCAGACCCACCATTTAATACCACTAATTAATAATGTGCAGGGTCACCCAAGGTGATAAGGTCAAAGGGAAGGAGCTAGACAAAGAATGATCCAAGAAGTCCTTAACAGCAGAACAGGTGGATGATAACAAGTGGTATGTTACAATGGCTGTGAAGGCAGATAAAGGCTGCAGCAGATAGGAATCTACCGGTTTATCGTGACTGCTTCATGCCATTGGAACAGAGCCCTACTGTGAAGACTGTGCGTTGGTCAGCATGCACTGATCTACACACATAAAACTAATTCATGCACAGCCATCTTCCAAAAACCCAACCCAAACCCCAAAAGTCCCATGACGATCGGCAAATGGTAACGGGGGCAGGATCGTGAAATCTGGAAGCCCCTAGTCATGAACCGGCACATGGGCGATGAATACAGATTCAGTCATTCTGACTCAAGAAATGAGGCAGTTGAGCAGCTCGGCAGCTGTATCCATGACTGAGCAGCCCTTTTTAGGATCCACTCTACTCACCCCGAAAAGGTGCCCTAAACATAGTCTGCCTCCCTTTCCCCCCGACTGGATTACCGCACCCAGTGGGGATGTGTGAGAGTTTTGAGGTGGGAGGAGAGGTATCATCATTGGTTCCAGGCTAAGCCAAAGAAAGAAAGCTAAACTTGGAGTTTGATGTGACGCCTCATTGGGTCTTGCAGCTGCTGCATTCGCTGGGGACAAGTAGTGCTGGTCTGGTGTAGGTGCGGACAAATCTGTCAAATTACGATTCTGATTTTTCCAATCTTAAATTCTGTTTAAGAGGGCGGACGGGGAAGACCGAGTGGTTTCAGTGGGTCTGCTCTGAGTATGCATAGGGATGTGGCGGGTGGAGGGGAGAGAAAGTATGGTTATGTTTTCATCTTAAAGATGAACCTATCTAACTCACACTTTCCAAAGCAATATATGAATCAAAGCACAGCCCTGCTTCAGAATTCGAATTCACACTTCTTCACATTTTGCAATGCTGTTCTCCAGCTAAACAATGTGCACAAATGTGCCTATGCTACACTAAGATGTGCATAAATTGTACAGTGGTACCTCTACTTACAAATAACTCTACTTACGAATTTTTCTACTTACAAATGGAGCTCCGTCCGCCATCTTGGATGCGGTTTTTTCTCCCAATGCATTCCTATGGGATTCGACTTACAATTTTTTTTGACTTACAAATGTGTGTTCGGAACGCATTAAATTCGTAAGTAGAGGTACCACTGTATGTCATTAGTGAAAATAACATACACAAATGGTTACATTGGGGAAAACTGCTGTGGGAAAACACGTGCATTAGGGGGAAATCACACTAAAACGTGAACTGAATTTAAGATTGGGAAAATGAGAAATGGGAAGAAATGGAAATCGACATATTTGCACATCCCTAAGTGTGAATTACCGGTAGTTGGACATCACCCATTATTTATAAACTGGTGTCTATGCATATGCATCAGCTTATGTAGACTTTTTGCAGAGCTGCGTCCTCTTTTTCCGTGTGATGCATTCCCCCCTCTTTTGACAATGCATCAGATGTCTACATCAAAATTATATATCTTTAACATTTTTTTTCCTGCAAAGGTGTGACTGTAACTTCTTTTGTCTTTTTTATACCCCTCTCATTCTCTGAACAAGAAGCAGACCAGTGAAGAAAACGTCATCCCAATTATGAAGGCTGCATCAGGCTTCTCAAGGCAAAAAAGCAAATGAAAGCTGCAGGACAACACAGTCAGAATACAAAATGTAACACTACATATTTTTAAATCATCTTTTACTGATGGACAATTATTTCTTGTAAGCAAGCAGAACACTCCTTGCAGCATAATGTGCACAGTCAACTGAAAGGGAAAAAGCTGACAGGGAAATGCATCACTTTTTACTAAAATTATCTCATGCTCTTTCTCTGGTTTTTTTGCCAGTTTCTCCTAAGTGATTCATGAAGTAAAGTTGGGGGTTCATAAATCTAGGATAAAGAAGAAGTCAATAAATGACAGATTTGTTGTGAAGTGCTTGGTCCACTAACACAAAGTACCATCAGTGTCCAATTTGCCTTTGAGATCAGCTTGGTACAATGTGGTCGTTTGGTTTCCTTCAGAAAGTTTTTTAAAAAACAAAACACCTGCATATTTTATTGAACCACATGGGTGTAGGTGGGACTTCAATGTGTGCGTTGCGTGGTTTGACATGAAAAGTGAACTCATCGTTGACCTTATCACGTGATAAATGCTTCTTAATACTAAGGTACTCACTATTCAGCGAGGCAAGGTCTGCTACACACCATGCATTCTAAGGACAACCAATTTAAGCCTTAAAAAATGGATGGGAAGAGTTTGAGATTGATTAATAGCATATGAAGGATCAGCCCAAAAGCCCATCAAGCCCAGTATCCCGTTCTCACAGTGATCAGACCATGGGAAGCCCACAAAGAGAACCTGAGCACAAGGGTGCTCCCCAAACTGTTTCAAACCGTTAATGAAGATGAGATTGAAATAGATATTGTCAGAATTGTATGTTTTTCTTCCCCATCCCAACTTCATAGGATTCAGTTTGAAAATGAATCCATGAGCAGGGTGAAGGTTAACTATCCCATGCCACTCTTCTGATTCAAATTCCCTCTTCCTAAAGCTACATTTCTTTTCTTTTTTCCACAGCATTGGTGCTCTGTTACATTTATTTATTTATTATTACATAATAAATAACCAAACTGTGGGAGGCAGTGGAAGACAGGAGTGCCTGGTGTGCTCTGGTCCATGGGGTCACGAAGAGTCGGACACGACTAAACGACCAAACAACAACAACAACATACCCCCCAGGGGATGCAGGTGGTGCTGTGGTGTAAACCACAGAGCCTAGGGCTTGCCGATCAGAAGGTCAGCAGTTCGAATCCCAGTGACGGGGTGAGCTCCCGTTGTTCAGTCCCAGCTCCTGCCCACCTAGAAGTTTGAAAGCACATCAAAGTGCAAGTAGATAAATAGGTACCACTCTGGCGGGAAGGTAAACGGCGTTTCCGTGCACTGCTCTGGTTCACCAGAAGTGGCTTAGTCATGCTGGCCACATGACCTGGTAGCTGTCTGCGGACAAACGCCGGCTCCCTCGGCCTATAGAGCAAGATGAGCGCCGCAACTCCAGAGTTGTCTGCAACTGGACCTAATGGTCAGGGGTACCTTTACCTTTACCTTTTACATACCCCCAAGGGTTCTCTGCCTCCCCGTTTTATTCTCACAACAATCCTGCTAGGTAGGTTAGGCTAGGAGACAGTGTCTGATCCAAGGTCAGCCCCTGAGCTTCATAGCTGAGTGTGGATTTGAACTCTGGTCTCCCCAGTCCTAGTTCAACATTCTAACCACTATACTGCACTGACTCCCAATTCATGGGATTTGCAGCTATCCCCTAAGGACCCATTGCACACATTTGTGCTTCCCCATTCACTGTTAGGATGAACTTGTTTTCACTCTCATGGCAAAAAGATAGCACATGGCAGAGTCAGCTTTCATCAGCAGGATTCACAAATAATAATTACGGTATTTCTACCCCACCCATCTGGCTGGTTTCCCCAGCCACTCTGGGCGGCTTCCAACAAAACATTAAAAATACATTAAAACATCAGTCATTAAAAACTTCCCTAAACAGGGCTGCCTTCAGATGTCTTCTAAAAGTCTGGTAGTTGTTTATTTCTTTGACATCTGATGTGAGGGTGTTCCACAGGGCGGGCGCCACAACTGAGAAGGCTTTCTGCAAGATTCCCTGTAACCTCACTTCTCGCAATGAGGGAACTGCCAGAAGGCCCTCGGAGCTGCTCCTCAGTGTCCCGGTGGAACGATGGGAGTGGAGAAGTTCCTTTAGGTATACTGGGCCAAGGCCATTTTAAAGGTCAGCACCAACACTTTGAATTGTGCTCGGAAACGTACTGGGAGCCAATGATAGGTCTTTCAAGACCAGTGTTATATGGTCTCAGTGGTCGCTCCCAGTCACCAGTCTAGCTGCCGCATTCTGGATTAGTTGTAGTTTCCAGGTCACCTTCAAAGGTGCGTTGCAGTAGTCCAAGCGGGAGATAACTAGAGCATGCACCACTCAGGCAAGACAGCCCGTGGGCAGGTAGGGTCTCAGCCTGCGTACCAGATGGAGCTGGTAGTCAGCTGCCCTGGACACAGAATTGACCTGCACCTCTATGGACAGCTGTGAGTCCAGAATGACTCCCAGGCTGCGCACCTGGTCCTTCAGGGGCACATTTACCCCACTCAGGACAGGGAGTCCCCCACACCAGCCCGCCCCTGTCCCCCAAAAACAGTACTTCTGTTTTGTCAGGATTCAATCTCAATTCGTTAGCCGCCATCCATCCTCCAACCGCCTCCAGGCACTCACACAGGACCTTCACCACCTTCACTGGTTCTGATTTGAAAGAGAGGTAGAGCTCACCCCAACAGTCAGGGAGCTGGTTCTACCTCCCCAACAATGTTGCATTGCAGCAGCTTGCTATTAATGATTGGAATCTCTTTATGTCACATCAGAATGACAAATCCAAGTGAACTAGTGCTCAAAAGGCTTGTTCACTGTGATCTAGATTTTTAAAAATCTGTTTATGTATGGATTATTGATCGGATATGATCCTCCCTCCCATTCTGGATTAACATTCTATGTTTTTCCCTTCTTCTATTTACATATTATGATATATTTTACTTTTCTTAATGGTGATTTTAATTTCATACAGGGAAAAAAGGATACACTTACATGAGACACAAAACCTCCAGTTAAAACAATGCATAGCCAGAGAAATGGACAAATGTGGCCATGCTCTCTCAGATATATATTGGGGATTACACTTTTCAAGGCTGATGAAATATCTACAATGTAGTTGCTCAAATGAATAATGAATACTATGCCGAACAAAAGAAATATGAAAGAGACAAAAGCTTTGCTCTCTCCTATTTCTACAGGACATGAGAAAACCTGTTGCTTAGGCAACAGAGAAATTGCCATAAAATGTTGTGAAACTGAAATGGACTAATTAGACTATAAAGGGATCCATTACTTGAGATTCCTATGTGGGTTTCAAATGCTATTTGACTATCAGATTAAGAGAGGTCTTTTGTGAAGGGTGTATGGGCCGGCATGGCTCAGTTAATTGTCTGAGACACTGTTTTGACACGCTTGCTGCTAAGAGCTCATAAAGTGTTTATACCTAACGGTTGTGTTGAATCAGTTTAATTAACAATGAAATGCTACTTCTAAGACAAGTGTTTAGAAAGTGGAGTTCTCAGGGCATAAGCCAGCTGCTGCGTACAAGCAAATAAACTTGATGTTATGCATTTGGGCTTTCCGGTAAGGAGAGAACAACCAAAAACAGGCCTTGTGTGGCTGCAGATTAGCATGGAAGAGTGTGACTTTCCATCTTATGATCAGGGATCTGAGATTGCTATGGGAATATGGCTAATTTTCTTCATGCAAGATACCTTGCTAAAAGCTTTTTTTAGCATGCAAATTTTATCTGCACTCCTTACCAAATGTTTGCAATAGTGCTTTTTTAACACACACACACACACACACACACAGAGAGAGAGAGAGAGAGAGAGAGAGAGAGAGAGAGAGAAGCAATTTAATTTTTGTGAAAGCTACCAGTTTGACAGTTATAAAAAGTGGTGGACTTTATTTAGGCTGAACTCATCCCTGGAGCCATGCCAGCTATAGGAGCACACAACAAAAAAATTGAGGCCACTGTACATAATATTCTAGTACAATACAACCATTCACATGCAGCTGGGTAGCTCAGTTGCTTAGAACATGGTGCTGATAACACCTGGGTTGCAGATTTGATCCCCATATGGGAGAGTTGCACATTCCTGCATTGCAGGGAGTTGGAGGATTGAGATGATCCTCAGGATTCTATAATTCTATGACCTGCAGCTCAAAACAAGTGTGAATGTTGCAGTGCCTGATCAGTATCCATCCAGTCATGCATTCTATCACACTACTCTGTTCCATTCCTCTTCCCCTTCATCTCAGTTTTCCATTACCCCACCAACCAATAGAAACTCTGTTCTCTCTGCATTCTGTGGCTACAGGGCATCCCCTGTCCACATTGTGGTACATTATTTTGAGACTCATTCATCCAAGTTTTATTCTACCTGTTTTGCATGTCTTGGGCGACCCCTGAGCATGCTGTTTTGCATTTCCTTCTAAAGCCATTGTAGATTGGCACTTGAATTGATTATTGGTATATTCAAGGGGGAGCCCTCCTGCTGGATAGTCCATTCCATATGGCCATCACCGTATATTGGGATAGTGGATGCCATAGTTTACTATGTAAAGAAATGATATGTCCTTCCTTTCTGTTCTCTTTCCCAATACATCTATACAGTACAAGCTTGGTACACTAGTCCAAAGAGAAAATATCCTCAGCAAAACATTTGTTCATACTTTGTGTCATTGAATCATATCTGGCATAGAGTTTTGGCAATGCCTAATGGTCCAGTCTATTATTTTCCTTGTAGTAAGTAGTTCTTATTAGGACTGGTAAAAGTGTGTTCCAAACCTCACAACAAAGTATCTGTGAATTCTTAAGCTGAAAATTGTCATAGGCAATGCGCCAATGAATAGGATTTTTCAGCTTTCTCCGATGTTCTCAGGACCTGTGCTCAGAATGTAATTCAGCCTTTTAAGTTTTGTTATTTCTGCATATGATAAATTCCTCTCTGCTTTAAACATTGATTCAGCTCATGAATAGCACCTGTCAGGGTGGCTTATATAAGGAAGCCTCAAGTGTGTGAAATGCATGGAAATCTTATGCATAATGAGTGGGTTTGTTTTGTTTTGGCATTCATGAACTAGTCCTTCAGTGGGAATTGTTTTCTTTTTCCCCCGATAGAGGGAATATTTCCAAAAATAACGCTGCCATAGGATTGTTTTGCTAGTTGCTGTGTGGTGTTTTATTTATTTATTTATTTATTTATTTATTTATTTATTTATTTATTTTGAGCCACCTTTCTAAATCATTATTTTACTCAAGGTTGCAAACAAAAAATACACTCAAAACCCCCTGTTCATTAAAATACCCGAAGATTACAAAGAGATCATTTTTCAAAAAATCACGTTCTAAACCAATGCCTAGGAATGTGGGGGTATTTAACCAACAATTCATGTTTGGCTAGATAGGCACATGATAGAAGCCGAAGATCACAAAGTTTTCCTCTAAACTTGGTAGAGAGAACTCTGTGAGAGACACTCTCACTGTGCCCTGATGGGGGCTGGGAGTGGGCATAGCTATATATTCTCCGACTTGCCTGGGCACACCCTCTCCGGTTCTTTCCATCTCTTTCCACTCTGCCTGCAGTGTAAGATCTGCATGTCTGACCACCATTTTAAGCTAAACTTAAGTATGTCTTTGTAACAGAATTACCATTTTAAGCCTGCCTGAACAAAGCTGCCGTTTTTGTTATTCTTCAACAAGTTTTCTGAGTGGGTAAAATGTTATTTTTACCTTTTACGGGGCTATTTTTGTGTGATTGTTATTTTTAGGGTGGGAAGGGGGAGATATCGAGGAAATCCAGTCTGCCTTAAAGCATCCTGAATTACTTAAAACTAAAAGGCTAAAAGCAGCCTTGGTTTGTGAATTTCTCCCCCATCCATAGTGTCTAGTATTTCTGTTTTATTCAAGGTAGCTTGTTAATTTTAAATCATATGGGGGGGGGGGGTCAAACAAAATTAAAAGAGGCGATCATGGCAGATAAAACACAGTCCTCAGGTAGAGTTTTGCCTTCCTTTCAAGGCAATAAAAGAAACTTATTCAGTGGTCGGAAGAAGATGAGCAGAGAGGACTTTGACCCATTCTGTTTCCTCATAGAAAATATTGATAGACATTCTATGGCAGCATAATTCTGAATGTCAGTTTTATATTCAGAAGTATTAAATATTGTTTGTGCTATACTGGTTGAAGCTGCAGCTTAATCCTGGCAAATGGGGAATAAGTGTCAGGGCCGGCTCTAGGTAGACCCCCAGTGGCGCGGTGTGCTAGGGTGCCGGGCCGGTAGGCCGGGCGCTGCGTGGCAAAGCCGCGCGGAAACCATGCTATGCCCTGCGAGGGCGGGGGCGCCCCTCAGCACCAGGGTGCGCGACCTGCTTGAGACTGCCCTGATAAGTGTTTTGCTCTGTTCCACACTTCTAACCTTATTGATGGATAGTAACTCCTGTCCCCAACTCTGGTGGTGGTAAATAGCTTTTGGGATGTGCCTTAATCTCTAACTCCCTCTGAAAAAGCCCCTTATATGACATGGCACTGCCACACAAAGGCGAAACAAAAACTATCAAACCCTGGTTGTCCTACTTTTTTTTTGTTATTCCATTGTTTTACATTATAGGGAAAATGTTAGATTATTTGTTGTTGTTGTTGTTAGAATGCAACTAAATAGCAAAGAATGAGAAGACTCCAAAATAGAGGTCTATGATTTGCTATTCAAATCCTTTCTTCCATTCTTCCATTCATCTACTAACATAACATGAGGAAATATTCATATATTTCTTATATCATAGATTATATTGATTACATGCTTAATGAAAATAATGTAGGGTTTGTTTAAAAAATTTTTTTAAAAAAATTCTAATACCCATGAGTGGTGCCAGAGTGGTGCATGCTCTGGTTATCTTTTAAAAAAATTAATTTTAATTAATTTTCACATACAACAATATTCCATTATCAAGCATGCTCTGGTTATCTCCCGCTTGGACTACTGCAATGAGCTCTACGTGGGGCTACCTTTGAAGGTGACCCGGAAACTACAACTAATCCAGAATGTAGCAGCTAGACTGGTGACTGGGAGCAGCTGCCGAGACCACATAACACCGGTCTTGAAAGACCTATCTACATTGGCTCCCAGTACATTTCCGAGCACAGTTCAAAGTGTTGGTGCTGACCTTTAAAGCCCTAAATGGCCTCGGTCCAGTATACCTGAAGGAGCGTCTCCACCCCCATCGTTCTGCCCGGACACTGAGGTCCAGTACCGAGGGTCTTCTGGCGGTTCCCTCGTTGTGAGAAGCCAAGTTGCAGGGAACCAGGCAGAGGGCCTTCTCGGTGGTGGCGCCCACCCTGTGGAACGCCCTCCCATCAGATGTCAAAGAGAAAAACAGCTACCAGATTTTTAGAAGACATCTGAAGGCAGCCCTGTTCAGGGAGGATTTTAATGTTTAATTGATTATTTTATTTCATTTTTCTGTTGAAAGCCGCCCAGAGTGGCTGGGGAAACCCAGCCAGATGGGCGGGATATTAATAATAAATTATTATTATTATTATTATTATTATTATTATTATTATTATTATTATTATTTTGCACATTTTCTAGGCAACTATTGCAATAATTCTGAAAACATGTTATAGGAAAAGCCATGAATTAACATATTATTTTACTTGTTCAAATCAACAAGATGCAACAAGTCATCATTCCCATTGACTAGTTAGGGCAACCCAAAAGAAAGTGGTTGTACAGGAAGTGGTCAGGATAATGAGAATGTGGTTGAGGCTCTCCAGCTTTCTGTCAGCATTGCTTAAGATGAACGTGTGAGCCATTTGATTTCTTCTAAAAATAGAAACTGAAGGAGAACCAATTTATATTCCTTTATGTCATGCAAGGGAAAACAAATTGGAAAGCTTTATAGAAATCCAGTTTTTTGCTGGGAAGGTTTGACAGTTAATAGTAACAGATGTGTATAATGAATTTCTTGCCATTTTTGTGTTAACACTGGCTGCCCAACCACCAGACTCACCAGGTAATAAAATATTTGTATGTGGTTCACATCTTGCTTTTAGATATGAATTTAGTAACACCAATACTGTACCACACTGATGGTACATGTAGTGCACTCCTCTGTACCCAAAAAGAGATGTAAATAATCCCCCCGCAGTATATATTTGATCAAGAAAACCAATTTCTGACTCAGAAGGAAACAGACACTTCTCCCATCCAGGATATGGTTGCCCCAGATGAGGAAGCTGGGGTTCTACCTCCAGATTTAGTACCTCAAATTTCAGTGGCACCCCATGCAATGCCAAAAGCTGGTGCCCCCACCTCTTCCTTTGATGTCATAGTTGTGGCGCCCCTGGAATTCCGTGCTACCAAACCAGTTGTGCTCCCCCAGATCTCCCTTTGTCTACCTCCCACCTCCCCAGGTTGAGCACCAGCCAACCACTGGGGTGGAGGTAGCAGAGTCAGAAGGGCAAGGCAGAGCCTGGCTGTCTAAAACCTGGTGGTGCTCCTGTCACTGGGAAGAGACAGGTCATCCCCACTGCTCTGGATGTTTGCACACTCAACAGACTCACGAGTAATCTCAACCTGCCCTATCCTTAAAAGATTGGCACGTGGAGGTGTCAACCCATTGAGTCAATTCCACTGCTTCCCTGCAGTTCTAAACTCCTTGCCCTGATCATGGACTTCTTAAACTTGAACAGCATCTTTTAGTCTGGCTAGCGTTGCCTTTCCTGTCACCTAGCCTGAGAGTAGCATTACCCTTTGAATTTTTTAATATATATTTTTGCGGGGGTGGGGTGGCGGCATTTGAAGGGCTCTCTACAGTCAAATGCTATAAATTCCTCAACCTGAACTTCCCTCCTCCTCTACTTTACTAGATATTATTATTATTATTATTATTATTATTATTATTATTATTTATACCCCGCCCATCTGGCTGGGCCTCCCCAGCCACTCTGGGCGGCTTCCAACAGAAATATTAAAATACACTAATTTCTTAAAGATTAAAAGCTTCCATAAACAGGGCTGCCTTCAGATGTTCTCTAAAAGTCTGGTAGTTGTTTTTCTTTTTGACATCTGGTGTGAGGGCGTTCCACAGGGCGGGTGCCAGCACCGAGAAGGCCCTCTGCCTGGTTCCCTGTAACTTGGCTTCTTGCAGCGAGGGAACCGCCAGAAGGCCCTCGGCACTGGACCTCAGTGTCTGGGCAGAGCGATGGAGGTGGAGACGCTCCTTCAGGTATACTGGACCGAGGCCGTTTAGGGCTTTAAAGGCCAGCACCAACACTTTGAATTGTGCTCGGAAATATACCTTTCACCCTTCAGGAGGACAAGACAGACAAAGACTGAGGGCTTGTTCAGACTTCTGCTTGTCACACAACTTTCCCCTGTGGAAACCCAATCTTTACCACTGAATTGGAACAAACATCAATTGGGTTTTCCGTGGGCTGATTTTTGTTCCGATTCTGTAGTAAAGAGAAGGTTTTTGAGGGGAAAGTGGTGGGGCAATCAGAAAACCGCTCAGACCCATGCATTCTAGGCATGGGAGTAGCAGAAGTGTGTCCGAACCCTTAGAATGGGCTGAGATGGTACTGAAACTGTATCCCAGCATAAATAGAAGATTGGAAGCTGCCATATTGATCTATCGAGATCAGCATGGTTTAGACTGGCAACAACTCTCCAGAGTTTCAAATACGAGCCTTTTCCAGCCCTAGTTGGAAATGCCAGGGGTTGAGCTTGGGACTATTTGCATTAAATTCATGTGCTCTACCACTGAGCTATGGCTTTTCCGCTTTTGTTGTTTTTCTTGACAACAATTCTCTTTTTAAATAGACATGCAAAGAGTACAACTTCCACAGCTGCTCAGGCAACATTAAACTCTGGTGAATGCATGGGTACAAAAGAATATCTGAAAAGATTTAAAAGAAGAGCTTAACATTTGGCTTACGTTTGCTGACAGTCTCTGACAATGGCTTACACGGTAAGGTACAATCTTTATCAGTTGATTATATTTTACAACATGATAGGAAATGTTCACAAACCTCATCAAATGCTCACAACCTGTGCTCTCTTATCTACGTTAATACACTTCCATACCACTGGAATGTGCCAGGACAGCTCTTGTAGGGGACCTGGGTTATGCCTATGTACTAGATAACTGATTATTGCTTCTTTGAGCTTGATAAATTATGGAACTGGAAGGAGATAGGAACTTCAAGTAGATGGTATTCCCCATGCGATGACACGGGTACATAGAGTGCAATTTAAAAAGCTTTTAAGTGATGCCTTTATCTGTATTGGCATTGCTGTTTACTGTCCCCAAAGGTGTCTATATAACTTCCCTTCTGATCTAGTCATATTTCTCCACAGCATTATTTAAATCCTTGCAAAGTGCAGTCTCACTCTGTAATGTAGAAATCTGCCAAGAACAGACAGAGAAATGATTTTCAAAAGTTTCGTAAATGATGCAGTTTTGAAATCGGGAGAAAACTCACTGTTATCTAAGGGCAGACATAGTTGCATCAGCGCATATCAACATCCTAATGACATGTGACTGCCTACAACTCCACATCGCATAGGGTTGGCATACCATATTTCAAAAAGTAAAAACCAGGACACCCTGAAAGTCGTTGAACTTTTTTTAGGAAGACCCCCAAAATTGTTGAGCTTTCTTTCTTTCTTTCTTTCTTTCTTTCTTTCTTTCTTTCTTTCTTTCTTTCTTTCTTTCTTTTAGGATATCCCAATTTTTTTTAGACAAACTGGAAAGTTGTTGAGCTTTCTTTTTTACAAAAAGGCCCCCAAAATGCATTTTTTTCGATTGACTTGCCTAAGATCCAGGACAAAGTGCCACATTTCGGAAATTCCCCCCCCCCCCCCCGACGTCAATTCCGCCTTTGAAATCCTGGTAATGACATATGGCAGCCCTAACATTGCTGCTTCCTATGTTTACGCAGCCTTTAGCAAGTCACTAGCTAAGAACATAGCAATTGCCATACTGGATCAAACAAAAGACCCATGTGGTATCCTCATGAGATTCTAAAAGTGGGCAGTCAAATTGTATGTCCACAGAGAAGCAAATAAGCAGACCATTCTTATATAGTCCATCTATGAACCCAGAAGGTCGTTCCTAGCTGTTTTGGGGGTTATTCCTTGATTATCTAGAGCAGGCACCCCCAAACTGCGGCCCTCCAGATGTTTTGGCCTACAACTCCCATGATCCCTAGCTAACAGGACCAGTGGTTGGGGAAGATGGGAATTGTAGTCCAAAACATCTGGAGGGCCGAAGTTTGGGGATGCCTGACCTAGCACAACTAATTTCTATGTCATTGGTCTTCAGCTGGTGGGTTAAGACCAGGCATAGGCAACCTTCGGCCCTCCAGATGTTTTGGACTACAATTCCCATCATCCCTGACCACTGGTCCTGTTAGCTAGGGATCATGGGAGTTGTAGGCCAAAACATCTGGAGGGCTGAAGGTTGCCTATGCCTGGTTAAGACCCTCTGCCATGTCATGATTTGATCTAATGTGGGTTGCAACAGCAGCAGCACCAACATGCAAATGTAGGGTAAAAAAGAAATGGCTCCCCAAATGAAAGTGGGTCTAGGTTGAACAATTATTGTTCTCAATGGCCCGTTGACTTCTGCAAAAGTAGCTCAGAATCAATGGCTTGGAAATCATCACCATTGGTTATTTGTGACAGGAACAGTGCTCTCAATTATCGTATTTCACCCACAAACCATTTTCACGTAATGTTCTGATTATTTATTACAGTGTATAACTCTCAAATGACAAAGTCAGTCAATTAAAAATTCTAAAAGTGGGATTTGAACATTAGAGAGAAGAGAGGAGAGATCAGTCAGACTGTGCAAACTGCAAGCCTGATTAGAGTATGTTTTTCTGTTTCCCAGGTAATCATAGCAATAATCCTGGGCTTCTTGTTTTATCTAGCAATCACAGGAAGTTCCAGCCATCATTCATAATAACAGTAACATTTGTCAATTTAATCTCAACTGTGTAAACAAAGAGGCTGAAAGCAATTTCTTCTGTGGCCTCTTTTGGGTAGGCTGCAGATTGATTACAACTCGGCAACATGTAGTTTAGATGTATTTAATGTAATTATTTAGCAAGGAGATTGTTGTATATATTTAAACTTTTTCAAGGTAGTGACTGCCACTTCATTTCCTCACTTGTTTTCATGTAAACAGAAATGCAAGCAATTGGGCAGGATTTCAGCAACTGGGACCACGTGTTTTCTGCTCTTGCAGTCAAAGAGGGAGGGAGTCTTTACACACACAGGAAGAATATTCTTCATTTAAGTATTTCAACTGGCAAATTATCCTCCTCACCTCTGTTGCCTTGGCAATGTTCCTGCATGATGTTAACCTAATACATCTCTCTCTCTCCCCCCCTCTCTCTGTGTTACTTATATTCTGCCTTTTTGTCATGTCCAAGACAGCTCACATCAATTGAAAAAAACAAAACACATAGGATATTAATTTTAAAAAGCACCTGAGCTCAGCTCACCCTCATTGGTGGGTAGTGTTGTGGCCAGGCCCCAGACCCACAAGTGATCTGGCAGGTTGGATTGCCAAGCTGCCAGCTATTGGCTAATGCCGGCAGCCCTTGGAGGGGCATTCCCCTAGCAGTGGGCCCAACCAGCCAATGGGGATGCTTGCGCTCACCCCCAGGGGCATTAAATTATGGCTTTCCCTGCAGGCTTTCCTGCCTGAACAGATAAAACAGACAAGAGCCATGTTTAAAACTAGGGCATAAGAAACTTAACACAGCCATCACAGAGTAGGCCAGAAATATCTTCCGGAGCAGGGAGTTCCATAGCTTGATGGAAGACCCTCTCTTACTCTTATGTACTGACCCAGTCACATCTCTGCTAATGATGAAATGTTGTGCAGAGCCTCCCCTGATGCCCTGTGTGGATTAGCAGGACCATGTGGAAGAAGGTGGTGCTTTAACTATACAGCTTCCCTTCCCAAGATTCTAGCTGCTCCATTTCCCACTAGACAAAGTTTGTGAACACTTCACAAAGGAAGTCCCACATTAAGCACATTCTGGTAATTCAGCCTCTATGTAACTGAGGCGTGCATGGCCATTGGTAGGTTTGCTATCACAGACTTGTCCGGGAACAGTTGTTGCTGGCATACTAGCCTAACTAGAATGAAAGCACTCTTGCTCATAAACATCACTTGACCAACCAGGAGCAAAGCTGGATCCAGGAGCCTACCAAAAATGCAAACCTGATTCTTTAAGGGAAATGCACTTCTATCCCAAACAAACTGTATCCCTAGTCACATACCATCAGTGGTAACACAAGAGTATTTCTTTTTTAAAACAAGAGTAAGTGTCAATTGATAACCCGCACCCAGTACACCACAGGTCTCAGGGACAGAAATAATACCTTCCTGGGGTGTAATGAAAAGAAGAGCTAGAGTTGTCATCAAGCTGTTTGCCAGAAAAACCTGAACCTTACTGGTGGGGGGGGGGGACTAGGAAAGGAATCAATCTTAAAGACAGAACAGCTTTTACCAGGTGTTGTAACTAATTGCCTGGAATAATGATATACTGCCTAGCAAGAAAGTTATGGTAGAATGGCTCAAATTAAAAGCAAGTAATGATGACAAAGGGAACTTAGTTACAATGACTTCAAGGAATTTCCAGGAGTTTCCTACTTGTAAACCTATCCAGAAAGTTGATAAATGGATTCTTTTGAACTTGATTGGTCAGTTGCCAGGAGTTGAAAAATGTATTGAGTTGTACTTCTTCTTTCCAATGTAAACTGCATAAAAAGAGAATGTTAGTTTCATTGCATACCCAGGTACATGGAGCCTGCTTCTCAGTGCAGGGTCCTAGCATGGAATAAGATACAGGACATTGGTGTTGAGTTGAAACATGACACAACTTTGATTGATTGTAGATGGAAGAAGGCTGTGGCCAACCATTGTCCAGTATCAAGCACCCTGACTGTTGGTTGATAAGTAGGTGTGGATCAACCCTGACTAGGGGTGACCCCTTGACATATATCAGGTGCTACAAAGCCACCAAGGCTGCCACTGGGAAGAGTGCAATGGCCCCTCAGCCCCTGTGTGGGCTCCCGAACAGAGACAGCCCCTCCTGGATTCCTTTACCAGGGTACCTGATCAGCTAAGGATACAACCCTGTGCCTTAATCCCCAAAGTTGTGACGTTTGATACGAGGTAGGCAAAAACCTGCAGGAAAAAAAATCCTCTCTGGCTCCAAATATGGCAACTGAATATACTATAGCAAGGTCTACACTGTCCTGCCCACTCAACCACAGGCAGAATGGCTGGGTGCAGAGGAGGGTGGGAGGCACTAGCTGGAAAAACCCCAAGGGAACCCCCAAGGGAAGAAGGTTCAGAGCCAATAGATTGGTGGGATGAGAATGAGTGGTCAGAGGAAAGAGAGGTGGCAGACTGGGAGGAGGAGGTGCCAAAAGCTGAAGAGGCAACAAGGTTTCATGGGCAGGAAGAGCCTGTGGCAGAGAGCAGTCCAGAATCAGAGGCAGAAGAGGAGGCTGCAGAGGAAAGGGGCCAAGAGGCAGAGCACCCCCCCCCCCCGGGAGTGTAAAAACAATGGGCTGAATGTGTCACATAAAAGACAGGAGTGGGGAGGGAGAACATGCACAAACAGATGTCCCCTTCAGCCAGGGAAATCTTTCCACTGTGAGCAGCCCCCTGCCTGAAAAGGGTGAACTCTCAATGTGTGGACTGAGCTGACAGACAGCTGGCATGAGCCACACCACTAAGGCTCCAATCTAAGAAACAGTAGGTGGAGAAGCAGTAAGTGGACAGAAACATGCACACGCACACATGCCCACACACCACATTCTCTTGTAGGACACCACTTGTTTAATTCATTCTCAGTGCAGCTTCCTTTTCTGTAACCTGATGTGTAAGAAGCCCAAGCAGTCAGTAAGCCTCTAACAAAGATAATCTGCTCTTTGACATCCCAGTTGCTACCCTAAATGCATTTACTCATGATTATGTTTCATAGATTTCAGTGGGATTAATTCATTCATAAATGCAGGGCCTGAATCCTTTTAAAAATTAAAGGCAGGCTGGTGCCCAATTGATGTATTCTGCAGTGGCTTGGGAGAAACAGTAATGAAGCGCTGGGGAAATGTTTGAATGCATATTATTTGTTTCTGCAGTTGTAAGATTTGGTGGGAATAAACGGGAGAGTCTCTGTTAATATAAATACCTGTAAAAGAGTTTCTTCTATGTCATGACACACGATGATGCATAAATTGTTTTTAGCAGCAGCATCATATAGTTGGGACCCTTATTAACAAAATGCCATTTTTGTGAGGGCAGGATTTTCCTAACTGGCTGAATGTTGCAGTAAGAGGTACTGTCAACTTTCTGTGCTTCTGTCCCACGATTGGGATAATAAGTGAGGAGAATGCCTTCTCTGAGTTGGAAAAATTGTTAAAATGCAGCAAAACAGAGGAAACGGATTGGGACTTACTGATCCTACCACACTAAAAGAGGCCACAACACCACCCTTCAAATTATGGACCAAAAGCCCAGGTAAAAAGAAGAGTCATAACCTGGTGTCTAAAAATAGATAAAGACAGCACCGAGCATGACTCCCTAGTGAGAGGGTTCTAGAAGTGGTGTCCACCGCTGAAAAGACCAGGCAGAGAAGATGGCTGCCCAAATAGCTCCCACACTGTGACCATGGCTGGCCCACCAATGAAATGAACTGAAGCACCTGTCTCAGGCAGCAGAAGTGCAAGATCTGGTGCGCCACCTGCCTGTTAAGTATAGTTGTTTCACTGGAAAATAACTCTGTATGTATACCGCTAAAGACATAGCAATGGAAAATTGAATTGAATCTAAGCAGGAGCAGCAGAGTGCTTAACAATCAAACGAAAAACTGAGACTGTTCTCTACTACTCTGACATGAGGTGTTTAACTCAGGTCACATGAAAGAGATGGAATTTCAGCCCTATGCATATGTTAATTTGTGGATATCCATTTTGTGTGACAGGTAGGTAGCCGTGTTGGTCTGAGTCGAAGCAAAATAAAAAAATTCCTTCAGTAGCACCTTAAAGACCAACTAAGTTTTTATTTTGGTATGAGCTTTCGTGTGAAGAAGTGTGCATGCACACGAAAGCTCATACCAAAATAAAAACTTAGTTGGTCTTTAAGGTGCTACTGAAGGAATTTTTTTATTTCATTTTGTGTGAGTTAGTCTTTGTTCTCTCAAGCCACCTGAAGCGTATGGGGTGCTAATGACTCTCTCCAGGAGGAAACAACCTCCAGGCTAATGGAGTCTGTTTGCAGTAGAGGCAGTGCTATGTTTTCAGCTCTGCTTAGAAGAAATTAATATTTCTAAGATGCCCAGCCTGCACTGGGATCAGCACATGATTTTATGCAACTATCTGGATGTAACATTATTGTTGTAAGCCTGATTTGGAGCAAGTTCTGTTAGTAAAGCTTTTGAACCATATATTTGGACTAGGCAGTTTTTTTCCCCAGGAAGAGTCCATTTGCATGCATCCTATTGCTTCCAAATGCACAATATTAATACTCACAGTACAGCCCCACTGCTTCTGCTTCTGCCAGATCAACCCCCCCCCCAATTTCACCATTGGGAGGCATTCCAGTGTGTGGCATTGCCACTTGTCTTCCCCACCCTGGGACGGAGAAGATGAGTGGCAACACTTGTGGAACACTCCAGATCTCACTGAGTTCAGCAACAGGGGGGCTTTCCAACAGCAGCAGCAGTAGTAGTAGCAGCAGCAGCAGCAGCAGCAGCAGCGGTTGTAGTGGGACATGGCATGGCAGTGGGTAACACATTCCTGTTTTGCCTCAGGTGGCAAAACAGAACAGGCTTTCCCTGACTGTGACTGTATAAGTCTGGGGACAGGAACTGTCATTTAAAAATATTTCTGCAAAGCTTAGAAGATGTTAACTACATGCTCTATAACAAACAAACAACACATTTGCTTGTCTGGTGAGAAAGTGATGTTCTGCCTCGTAGCAGTGTTCTGAAGAGGATGAAAAAATATTAGGCAGAGGTCACCAAGTAACAGCCACAAAATTATCTGAGATATTAGAAACAGGGCCTGTGAATGGTGCAGACTTAACGAGCAAGAGCAGATCATTTCCACAGAGAGAAGGTTGAGATGTGATTAGACCCATCTGTAGATAGATTTGCACATGAAAATGTCACCCGATAAGAGCTGGCTCTTTAATTTTATTGACTAATGTATAATAAAATCCAAAGGCTGAATATGATAATTGGAATAATTCCAATCTGAATGGATGGTGCTTCACACTCAAAGTCTTTAAAAATGCAACCCTATGAATTGCTACTCAGAAGTAAATCCCAGTAAAATGAAAACAAATAAACTAAGTTCAATGAAGCTTACTCCCAAGTATGTGGGTGTAGCTTTACAGCCTGAAAAGTGTGCAGTTACAGAAATAATTGAAGGCTGCTTCACACAAGATTAAATTTCTTACCAAGAAGCCACTTTCATTGTTCAGATTTGCATAACTCCTTCAATTTGAGTTAATTCCATGTGAAATTCATCTTGCATGCAGAAACTCATAGAGACTGTGGAAGAAAAATATTATTTTCCCTTGATGATTGCAGCAGTGAGATGGACCCAGAGAGGAAGGGGCATGTGAGAGACTATAAATCAAACCTGGAATACTCCCCCTTATAAAACTCATTCTACAATGAGGTCAGCATTGAAGGCATAAATGTCTAAAGGTGAATTGGCTGATGCTTGGAGAATATTACATTGTAGAGAGTGTGATTATATATTTTCCATCAGTACATCAAAATTGTTTTTGATCAGATTATGTGTATAAGGTAAAGGTAAAGGGGCCCCTGACCATTAGGTCCAGTCGCAGACGACTCTGGGATTGCATTGCTCATCTTGCATTATTGGCCGAGGGAGCCGGCATACAGCTTCCAGGTCATGTGGCCAGCATGACAAAGCCGCTTCTGGTGAACCAGAGCAGTACACTGAAACACCGTTTACCTTCCCGGTTGGAGCGGTACCTATTTATCTACTTGCACTTTGACATGCTTTCGAACTGCTAGGTTGGCAGGAGCTGGGACCGAGCAATGGGAGCTCACCCTGTGGCGGGGATTCGAACCGCCAACCTTCTGATCAGCAAGCCCTAGGCTCTGTGGTTTAACCCACAGTGCCACCCACGCCCCAGATTATGTGTGGCTTTCTTCTATTTTATTACTGTACATTACGACACGTCAAATTGACACAATTGCTCTTTCAGATTATGCACTAGTCTCTCTTGCTATGCAGCTATCTAATGAGGTGAAAGCCTTTGGCTCATGGTATTTATTTATTTATTTTCACTTTTGAATGTTGAATCCTAGGGGCTAAGAATTTTCATCAGTTCAGACATTGAACCTGGGATGTTGTACGAGCAAAGTAATGGCTCCTCCCCCTTCCATGGTTGATATGGAGTGAATTAGACCAACTTTGTCCTGGCAATCCAAAGGGGGGGGGGTGTACCATGAGAGCTGTGCAGACACCTCTCCTCAAAGTTATCAGTCATGAGCTTCAATATTGCCCTTTCTTTCCATGGACTGCTGTATACCGTATATTCCAGCGTACAAGGCGACTGGGCATATAATACGACCCCCCCCCCCAATTTTCTATTTTAAATATAGAGTTAGGCGAGGGGCAGCTCGGTCAATGGGGGACCCGGCGTATAAGACAACCCCCCAATTTTGAGAAGATTTTTGGGGCTTAAAAAGTAGTCTTATACACAGGAATATACAGTATTTGTGTTTTCAATCTGTGCATATAACATTGGGAAGCAGCCTGATCTGTTGGCTGGAGGAGTCACTCTCTATTTTTCCCATTTGACCTGTTATTCGGGACCAAATTAGGTCTGTTAAAAATGTAACTCTATTTACCCCGTTCACTACAGTGAGGAACCTAAAAATGACTACAAGACCCTCAGACCCTCCATAGTGGATTAAGCCCACTGCATTGTAGGTGGATATATCTGGAGGTGGGTTGCGTGGGGCACATTTAAATTTATTTAAAAACAAAGGGAAAGTCTTGACTTAATCATTTGCTGCCCCAATTGGATGCAATTTGTAGGCATGACCATAGATTATGAGAGGATGAAGGACCGCTGCAGTGGTTCTCCTTTAAGGAGAGACTTTACTGTTTAGGGGTGGGTACAATGAGAATCATAGGGGGTTATGAATAAAGAGTGTGGCTACCCAGGAAAGACTTGGTGGGGGATGCCACTCTCAGCAAGAACCCTGTTACCTCCATTAGGAATTCACTGGAGATCTATCTGTTGACTTGCAAAGGGAAATACATACAGTAGATCCTTACGGACTCTCTCTCTTTCTTTCTTTCTTTCACCCACCCACACACACACAGTGTTTTTAATCCCTTCCCCAAGTCATTGTGATAGGAAATCAATTCACTGTGATTAAATGCTAGACCAGTCCATCAAAATAAAAGATCCCACCACCTCTCACCCCTTACCAAGGCCATAACATATCCCAATCATCTAAGTTTTAATCCTTGCAGGGTGGGAGGCAGCAGCTGTGTTTTTTGGGGGGGGGTTGGGGGGAATAGCCAAGACCACAAAATCACTCAGAATCTTAAGAAGTCCCTGGTTCAACTCAAGCTGCCTTATTAATGGCACAATCCAACTTGAAAATGTAAGAACCTTCCATGGATCACCTTCATTTACCTTGTATTTTGGGATTCACACTTAGCAATGTACAACCCCTAGCATTTCGTACTATTTTTGAAAGCGTCCAAAGCCCCAATATCTGCCTTCTGTAGATAACCGATATTCATTTCATTGGCTTTCAGGCTACAGTATCCCAGAAGGATGTAAGACCTTGGTTGTTCTTGTACAAGCTAGACTCCTTGAGCTTATCTTCATTCCCCTCACCAAGGCAGAGAATACAATTGGGTTTAGATATTCATTTTCAAGCTGTTTGTAAATCCATCTGTCATGTTGATTGAGTCACTGAATTATTTGTAACATTCCTGTGGGAAAAAAGATTCCCCCACCCACCCCAAAAAAACCCCAAAGGCTTGATTACTTTGATATCAATATTAGCCCCAAGTAGAGATATACAGAAGAGTGAGGTTTATAATGCAGTTGTTTGCTTTGAGGAGAATTCCACACACGCCGCTGGCAGAGGACTTATAGTGCATGAGAAATAGACCAAGAATGAAAACAAGAACAAGATTATGAGGTTTAGAAAAGCAATCCATAGCTGCACAAAGATAAGTTACTGGTGGAAGACGCCAGCTACGGCTGTACCATGTCGATTCTCGAAAACATGGTGAGCTTGTCGTTGAAAGATTAAGCAGGCTTGAAGCATTTGAAGTTCGGCAAACAGCCACACTGAATTTTTTTTATTTATAAAAGATAAACAACACAGGCAGTAAGGGGCTCCTCAGTGCCTCTGAGTATAAGGTCCAGCCAAGGGCAACAACTTGTAAATATTGCTGTTTCTAGTGAGGGCTCTTGTGAATTCTGAAGGCTGCATTCTTTAACTGGAGGCTGAGTGGGTTTTGCTTTTCATGCAGCTCACGGATTCCTACATATACTTATGCCTCAAAACAAGTAAAGAAATTGAATCGTCTCTGAGGAGCCGAGCCTAGCACCTTGATAAGCACAACAATCAACAGTGCTTTCTACCACTTCGGTGGGGAAGGGGGATGCAAAGGATCAAAACAAAAAATATTGAATAAATATATGTGGAATTACATTGTGCTGAATCCAGTTTTCAAGGTAGCAAGTCACTGACAATTAAACAAGCAGGGCAAATAGATGGGAGGAACTCCTAAAATATGTGTATGGCAACCCATGGCATGGAATTCACTGACAGCATATTCTGTGAGGTGAGTTATTAAGAGATTAAAAAATCCTTCCAATAGCACCTTAGAAACAAACTAAGTTTATCATAGGTATGAGCTTTCATGTGCATGCACACTTCTTCAGATACCAGATATGCAGATTTCATGCATGCGCACGAAAGCTCATACCTATGACAAACTTAGTTGGTCTCTAAGGTGCTACTGGAAGGATTTTTTATTTTTATTTTGATTGCGTCAGACCAACACAGCTACCTACCTGTAACTATTATTAAGAGATTGTTTCTTATCTATGACACAATGTTATTAGCACCACATATTAGGCCGTTAGGCTTGTCCCTGCCATCCGGAGGAGGAAAAAACTTAAACACGTTGCAGAGCTCCCAAAAAATAGACCAGAGGCAATTGTACTTCATCCAGCAGAGCTTCACTGCTACAGAAGGCAAATGAGCACAATGGTCACAAATCCAATACATTCAGGATTAGCACAGTCCATGGTGTGGATGAGAAGATTTGCACCGTTTCATTTCTTTCTTGTTCCATGAGTCACTGTGCCTTATGTTGCACTACTTCAGACACCTAGTTTATCTATGAGATTGCCTAAGATTAATGGATGGAAGTTAATTTTTGAGAATTAATTTCTGGAAATGAATGTCTGAGAATTAATTTCAAGAATTAATGTTCTGCTTTTTATGTTTCTTCATTAATTTGCATTTCTTTTTCTACCTGACCAGTTTGGATGTGAATAATAATAATACTAACAATGCATCCTTACTCAGGTGCAAGTCCCATTGAATTCAGGCAGGTGGCTTACTCCCAGGTAAGTTGGGATAGGATTGCAGCCTAAAGGAATCATGGCGACACTCCTGGATACGACTGGCATCTTAGATTATTCAGAAACATTCCAACTTCTCAGAACATAAAGCTTTCAGCAACAGGATGTTTGAAGACCAGATTCTGTGAGGGAAAGCATCTAAGCAAGCTAAGGATGGGAATCCTGCACTGGAAGTATTTAACAAGATGCAAGAGGCCAGTTGGTGTGTATGTGCACATGCATATGTGGAATTGTGGAAGTGTGAAATTTCAAAAAAAATAGAAGGAGCTTACTGCTTCCTCAAGCAAAAGGTGAGGTCCTGCTAGCTAGGGATGATGGGAATTGTAGTCCAACAACAGTGAGGGACCCAAGTTTGAAAAACACTGCCCAGGTGCTAAAAGCATTTCTTAGTAAGATTTCAAGCTGTGACACTAGAGAAACATTATGGAGGTCTTTTCACTCTGTGGTCTTTTCATTCATTCTGCAGCAATTGTTCTTCAGGTTCTTGATGTTATTTGTTTCTGCAGCATCATCTGACCCACCAGCCATAAGAAAAAAATAAGTCTAATAATTCAGAAAGAATGTTTCTGTGTATTTCTCTCCCTCTCTTTCCCCTGCTCTCTGCCATGTTCATAAGAAGAGGAAAGAGCCTGATCAGTTTTGCGAATTTCTGGGTAGTGATTTTTATAGCCAGTCATTCAAGCTTTTCACTTCAACAGATGTAGTGTCTATTTTTAGTTCAGGCACCTCAGATGAGCTAATTCATCAGATGGACGCTGAAAGCAGGATGAATTGTCGAAATAACAAACAGATGTATTGAACCATGAAAGACAATATTAACGTATTTTAAAGGTGTGGCCAGGAAGTAAGCCTGCCCTGTGTGCTAAATTCCTTGTATTTAGGTGTGTGTGTGTGTGTGTGTGTGTGTGTGTGTGTGTGTGTGTGTGTGTTGTAGTGTCTCTTTGTGTGTATGTGTTATCGTGCCCCGTATTGCACAATTCTCACACACACAAAAATGGAATTTATGTAATCACCATCTCCTTCATATTGTTCATTGCTTGAATAGCGAGCAAGAAAAAAACTGCCCCCAAATGGGTTTTTCAGAAAAAAATGGTCATGAGATCTCATCTAGCCAAAGTGACTCACAAAGACCCGAAATCCATTTTCGCAAAAACTCTTGTATGTCAAAAGGATCATGCTGTATTTTCATATGATTTCTATGTAATTTAATTCAAATTTACTTATTTGCATAGTAAACACAGACCCCACTTTTCAAGAAAGCTTCTCTGCTAAGCAGAGACACAGTTTGGTTAAGTAAATGATATAATACAATATATGATCAAATAATATCATGGCTGTATGCAACAGATTGCTGACTCCCACTGCACTTGCATGGGCAGGAGGCAAGTGGGCTCCATGGTGTTTTTCAATGAAAGGCATGTTCCAGCCATTCTGTATTGTATAGGGAGGCGAAACAAGAATGAAATGTGAATAAAATGTGAGACACCAGTTTCTGAAAAATATTAGGAATGTCAAGACATGTGTGATCTTATATTCAGTACCATGCATGTCCCACACGAACACCTTTTCTACCATACCTCATGAACCTTCCTGGGAAAAGATTTTCTTAGCTGGGGCCAGCCTACAAGTCAGATAAATAAAGGCACAGATCTAATTGCAGTATCTCCTGATACCATACTCTCCAACATTTCTCCAATGAAAATAGGGATATCCCATTCCATAATGATAATTTTACTATTTATACCCCACACATCTTATTGGTTTGCCCCAGCACTCTGGGCAGCTTCCAACACACACACACACACACACACACACAACATAGTAAAACCCTAACATTTAAAAAACATCCCCATACAGGATTGCCTTCCGATGACTTGGGGGTCGGATAACTCCATACCTTCCAACATTTCTCAATTGAAAATAAGGACATCCTAAGGAAAAGGCTGATCGCCAAAGGCTGATTGCCGAAGAATTGATGCTTTTGAATTATGGTGCTGGAGGAGACTCTTGAGAGTCCCATGGACTGCAAGAAGATCAAACCTATCCATTCTGAAGGAAATCAGCCCTGAGTGCTCACTGGAAGGACAGGTCCTGAAGCTGAGGCTCCAATACTTTGGCCACCTCATGAGAAGAGAAGACTCTCTGGAAAAGACCCTGATGTTGGGAAAGATTGAGGGCACAAGGAGAAGGGGATGACAGAGGATGAGATGGTTGGACAGTGTTCTCGAAGCTACAAACATGAGTTTGACCAAACTGTGGGAGGCAGTGCAAGACAGGAGTGCCTGGCGTGCCATGGTCTACAAGGTCACGAAGAGTCGGACACGACTAAACGACTAAACAACAACAACAACAAGGAAAAGTAGGACATGCTGGGATCAAATCAGAAATGGGAACAACTTATCTAATTCAGGGATGCCCTTGGAAAATAGGGACCCTTTTAGGGTCTGCGACACAGCGCAGGCCGAAACAGCCTTCTGCTAGACCATGTTGCTCCAGCCTTCATGGTGTTGGAAGACGTGAGACATCACGTGATGCTTATCACGTGTGTGACATCACACACATGCGACACACACTGGGACACACACACCCCATATTGGGCCCGGCCCAGTGCCAGTGAAGACGAGCATTCATCCAATGCTAATAACACTCCAAATCACCACAACTGTCTTAAAATATACTATTTGGAGGGAAATGAAGGCCATTGGGCTTTGCTGAATCTTTGGTCCCAAACACTAAAGTTTCTGTACTTTCCCATTTGAAATATAAAATGTCTTGCTGATGCTGTGTGACCTGACAGCAGGGGCTCTTTTGCTGAACGTTAGTGACAAATGGCTCCTGCGTGCTGTGTATATTGAAGCATGAAAAGCAGAAGCATTTATTAGCAAATAACTGTTAAAGAAGAGTGATTGATTATGACAGCCACTGAGAGAATGGTAAACAACAGCGTTTTAATGAAGCATGAATTCTTACTGTTGCTTCTCCTGCCTAGCTGCAAATGCTCGTCCTATCCCAATTACACTCAGTACCAGCTTGAATTAAGTTCCTTGGAGAAAGAGCGCCAAGCGGGCCATTTTTGCCACAATGCTCTACTTGTAAATGGTGTCAGATTCTAAAAGCTTACATCTTCCCAGGATAAAACTATTAAAATCACTGTTGACTTGTGGGTTCCCCCCCCCCCATCCTGTTTATATCAGCAAACCACAAAAGCACCACCTTCATTCGTAAGAGCATTGGAGGTGTTGCAGGGGGACATTGTGAAGCATTTCACAATATAGTTCTGTCAATGCACGGTATTTCTTTCCAGGGGAAAAGAGTACCTTGCGCAGGGGAAACAAGTTAATGAGTTCTATATCTTTCTGGTGCATAAATACAACCTCTGAGATTGAACTGGGCACCATCCTGTGCTGAGGTGTGCAGCAGTCTGCCAGTTCCTCTGGTTTACACTAATAAGCCGGCAAGGTAGTTTTTGCAATGACCTGACCTACAAAAAAAGTGTGTTCAATCACCACGACACTCTTAGTTATAGAAATAAACCTCTTGGTTCCTTCCCTTCATCTTAAAAATGTTCCACAGGCAGTGGGGTGGCTATTAAACAGTGCATTCCTTTTCTGAACTGCAGAACTCACAATATGGGTTCTCAGAAACACAGCACACTGTGGCTTGGATCCTGATTCGCTCATCTATGAATGAGTTCCTTCAAGGAGTTCTGATCTAGCAGGAGCTACCACCAACGGAAGAGGGGGAAGTGATTTTCTCCCATTTCCACTTTTTCCTCTGTACTCTTCCCCCCCCCCCACCTCTCACAGTGTTGTGGAAGATTTCCCATCCTCTAGACTAGAGCAATCTTTCAGGGGACAGAAGGGGGCTGCACGGAAAGAAGGAATTTCTGGCCTTCTTCCACCAGTGGCAGCATTTCAGATGCAGAGTTCCTGGGGACATAGGTTCCAAGTCAATGTAATTCTTAACATGGCAGGATTGGCTATTGTGCTAAGTACCATACGCGGGTGGCGCTGTGGGTTAAACCACTGAGTGCAGGGCTTGCCGATCAGAAGGTCGGCAGTTCGAATCCCTGTGACGGGGTGAGCTCCCGTTGCTCGGTCCCAGCTCCTGCCCACCTAGCAGTTCGAAAGCACGTCAAAGTGCAAGTAGATAAATAGGTACCGCTACAGCGGGAAGGTAAACGGCGTTTCCGTGTGCTGCTCTGGTTCGCCAGAAGCGGCTTTGTCATGCTGGCCACATGACCTGGAAGTTGTACATCGGCTCCCTCAGCCAATAACGCAAGATGAGCGCCGCAACCCCAGAGTCGGTCACACCTGGACCTAATGGTCAGGGGTCCCTTTACCTTTACCATACGGCATGGGAAAATGAGGTACAAATTCCAACTCAACTCTGAAGTCTATTGGACAAATTACTGTTTCCCAGCACAACCTACATCACAACATTGCTGAGAAAATATGTGAATTTGAAAATATGTGGAATGCAATTATTCCATTAAACCCACAGGTTACCTGTGGCCCACCATGGTGTGCTTTCAAATAGTTTGTAAGAACAGGCAGTCCAACCTTTTCGACTGCCTTCCATGCAGTAGCCATCTTGAAGAAGTACACCAGAAATCTGGAGTTGTCATACAGCACAGGTTTTAAATTATGTAATCATTTGTGATGCACATCCCACTTCAACACTCGTCACATTAAACGTGCCTATGAGGCATCCTTTTATTGTTCATGTAAATATTTGTTAGTCTTTAGAAGGTACTGAAGGTTTAGAAGTCTCAAAACTAAGACTGCTGCAAAAGTGATAAACATCGACGACAAGATGTCCTTGATGTTTGCTTGTATCAAATGTATGCAATCTATCACTGTACATAATGCCATACTTTCTGTAGCTGAAAGCCAATTTTCATAGCAGATGAAATAGCACGCTTCCATCTTTCAAAGCCTGTCAGAAGTCTGAATCTTTCTCTTTTGAAATCCAGAACACAACAACGCGGGTTCTTCACATGTTTGATTTGCCAGAGGGCAAAGGTCAATTCACATGATTCTGAAATGATGCCGAAAAATGGAGATGTGCTGTTTGTGTGCTTGGTGTGTTGTGTGACAGCTCCAATACATGCCCCAAGTCTTAATTCTTTATATATGTGGATATAATGCTTCTGAGAAATGTAACAAAGGAGGGCATGATACCATATCCTTTCTATTGTTTCATATAATTTTTGCAATAACTGTAGGAGAGTTCATTTGAGTAAAATTGAACATGGGCTTCACAACTCACTTTGGCGGGAGCAACAGCAGACACTTAACTTGTTGATGTGACAGAGGTAGAGGTGGGGAATTTTACTATTCCTGTAGAAGGAGTGGAAAGCGATGCTAGGGATCTAGCTAGCTGCAGTAGAAACCTATACAAACTGTGGAAAACCTGAATGCAATGGCTGTGCAAAAGCAGAGATATCATGAAAGTTGGGAAATGGAAGAGGCAGGGCCGGTCCAAGGAATTTTGGCACTTAAGGTGAACCACAAAATAGTGCCTGTCAGGGAAAAAAGGGGTGAGTGAATATCTACATCAGTAATGAGTGGGGAGGAAAGATTTACATTGGGATCTGCTACCCCTGTGGATCCTGCCAGCTGGGGTGGTCATTTCACCTTGCCTCATGTGTGGGCCAACCCTGAGAGGAGGCAGAGAGAAGTGGAAAGAAAGAAAGAAATGCAGATAATTATCTGTTCTGATAAAAGGATAAAAGGTAGGAGTGGGTTTCTGGAGTTTCACCAGGACCTGAGAGTTTAGGAGTCAGAACTTTCTACCAAGTCCCTCAGAGCAGCAGGGTGTGTATTTCTGGGTGACCAGCCTGTCTCACAGTCTAAGATGCTTACTGCTATCTATGAACATCCAGGAGACAGGCTGTAGCAGGAGATGGAAAACAGACAAGTCTCCATAGGTTGCCTTGAACCCCACCTAGGGTGGTTTTCTTCTGTGCGTAGCCAACAAGGAGGCAGAATATAAATGCTGCGGCTAGTAGCCACAGGCAGCCTTATCCACCACAAATTTGTCTAATCTTTTAAAGCCATCCAAGATGGTGGCCATCGTTGCCCATCCCATAGTTTAACAATGTGCTCTGTGACATACATTTCTATCTTCCTTTTTTACCCAGGAGCTTATAGCTGCATATGTTTTTCTCCCATCCCCTTTTAGTATTTGCAACAGCCCTGTGAGGTAAGCTAGGCTAATTAATATATGTACATGAGCAGCAATTCTTGTTGGGGGGGGGGGAGGGAAGGAGAGATGCAGGGGCCCCAATCCTGATACAGTGTACCAGTGCTGGCATCCCTGCTGGCTTTTACACCTGTTTGTGTGATCCTGTTCAATCAGTTGCTCTGCATGGCTTTGTAACACAGGTTAATGATGAGGCAGAAGACAAGGGCCTTCTTTCCCATGTAATGTCCTTGTTGATATCATCAGCTCTTTTTATCCATAAGGGGTGTGTTTTGTTGTCTACCCTTGAGGACATGTTTCTCTCCCCACCCCACCCCCATCTTACTTCACCAAGTAATTCAATTTGTTGGCTCTTTCTGAGAAGACACTGTTCCACCCTGCATTCACAGAGAGCGCTCGCACAGAATCCCTGCTGTTGCTGCTGCAGCAGCATAAATGGCTGTAAGGCTACATTCCCCGCAGCGAAGGAATGCAGAAAGGAAACAAAGAGGACTGGAATTAACTCTTTCGGTGTGCTTCCTTACTCAGTGCTAGCAATCTCCAATGCTGCCTCAGGGGGAGCTAGGACAGACAAATTAGGGGGAGCAGCCAGAAGTTAAATGAGGCTATCAAATGGTATGCAAAACAACAACAACAACCAACCAGACCACCAGAATTTATAAGAAAAACACAAAACAACATCTTATTTCTGCTTCTTTCACTGGTCTGCTTTGCTCATGTAACATAAAGGATATGGTTCCTGCATTGCAGGGGATTGGACTAAATGACTCTTTGGGGCCCTTCCAGCTCTATAATTTTAGGAGTGACTCTGCTTTTCCAGCAGGGCCAATTCTGCCATGATGCTTTAGAAGATGCCACGACAGGTGGAAGTGGTAGATGAAGTAAAGGAGAGAGAGAAAGAGAACACTGATGTGCGTACCAGTCCCAAATGATTTATGTTGAGCCATTCCCCCCATAACCAGCACATTAGTGAGCAGTAGCTCTGCCTCCTGAAATGGAAAAATACATTTGCAACAGGTCTGCTTTCCCATTTACATGTGGCCAATGAGTTTGAGATGGATTCAAAGGCTTTCTTGGGAACGGGAAGGAGCCAAGATGAGGGAAGTGCTGTGGAAGTGCAAGGAAGCAGCCAGAATACAGGATCCAAGAGGAAGAAAGTAGAAGAGCTGAGCAGCAAGCCTTGTTTGGCAAGTGGGGAAGCAATGGCCATGCAATAATTCAGCAAGGTGTGAAATAACTGCACAGGCTGCAGCTGAAAATGGCAGCTCCGTGTTGATTTTCTCCCTCCCTTTCCTGCAATGCCCCGTTCAGTTTATCCTGAGCCATGGCATCCTTGGAAGGTATGTTTTCTTCCTCTCACATCACATAACTGCTAGTGGGGTGGGAGAGACACACATTTCTGTTAGGGAATCATTCTGTCAGAAACAAGTAGAAAGTTTCTAGAAGGCTCCAGAATTTTTCCTTTATATGAGTGGCACTCTGAACTTAATTAGCATCAGCTGGAAGAAGAAGAAGAAGAAGAAGAAGAAGAAGAAGAAGAAGAAGAAGAAGAAGAAGAAGAAGAAGAAGAAGAAGAAGAAGAAGAAGACCACTCAGCTTCGTTTTTGCATATGCTTGATAGCAGACGTCTGTCGGAAGAGTGTTGTCTGTAAAACCTGCTGAAGGACTGTTCCTGCAATTTACGACGTGTGGGAGATAAGAGAGACTTTTGTTTGAAAGTGTACTGTTAACTGCTGTTTATTTTAGCAGTTGAAAATATCTTTGCTATTGTAATGCTTGTACCCGGACTGGGAATAAAATCTCTCCACCGAGACTTCACAGAGTTTGTGAGTCATCTTTACAACAACTTCGTCCTTGTTCACCACTTCCGTGAGAGAAAGAAGATAAACTCTGCTAAACAGTTTAGAAAGAGGTTTTAGCTAACCACCAGCATCTGTGCAGCGAAAAGGTGTGGACCTCTAATAATTTCAGCATGTGGGGCAAGTTGCACTTGATTTGAGAAGAATGAGGGAAACAGGGGGTCATCATTTTCACCAGCAGCACTGTGTATCTTGTAATATGCAAGATAGTGTAGACTGAGGCCAGATTCACACATTCACACCAACAGTTGTGGACTATGGGAAAAAGTGGGCGGGACAATGGGTGTGATTTCTGCCATTGTCCAGTAAGCTAAATTCCAGCCACGGAAAAGGTTTCTCTACACGCACACTTCCATCCAGGCCGGCAGGAGACATTCTTCCACTTCCAAGGACACATTGCAATCACACACAAATACTTGAGGCCAGCGGAGAACAAGCCAGTGAGAGGTGCTGCCTAGGGAGGGTAGCCTACAGAGAGTTGCAAAGGCAACATAGAAAGATCAATGGGGGGATTGATTTGCCCCTGGGGCTGGAGCGTTCTACCCCAGACCAACTACAATACCCTGGATAATATTACGGCATTTAAAATGGATAGGTGTGGCAGAGTATTTTCTGCAAATGCTTAGAGCAGAGATCTCTCAGTGAGCTACTTTACCAAATTTATATTGTATACTTTGAACTTGTTTTGTAAAGGATGCCTGTGCAAGGAGAAGATGATAATGCCTTTCAGACATTAATGGAGTTTTTTTCTCCAGAGACCATCTGGGTTCTGATACAAAACGTTCTTTCCAGTCTAGCCATTCTTTTCTCCCTCTTGGTTTGCTGACTATATATTAATGGAAGAGGGAATAGAAATTACATTTCTGGATCACTCTGCAGCCGTTTATTGGAGTGCCATAATGAAAGTGCTGCATGGCCAAAAAACAAAAAACAAAACACCAATAGAAAATAAAATGTACCTATGGCAAATTGCGATACATTGTGGAATTCAACTTTTGCTTCTTTTTATTTATTAATGACGAGAAAAACAACATTCTGTCAAATTCTAGCTATGGATATGTGTGGTCCGGCAACTAGTGTTGTTTATGTTTGGTAGCATATAGGGTCTGCTCCAAGACTAATATATTATGTATGGTTTTCCCCAGAGTCTTCAATGGACATCTAGATCAATGGAAGTAATAGAACCACTGTATTCTGCTCTGGTCAGAACTCATCTGGAGTACTGTGTCCAGTTCTGGGCACCACAGTTCAAGAAGGATACTGAAAAGCTGGAATGTGTCCAGAAGAGGGCAATGAAAATGGTCAAAGGCCTGGAAACGATGCCTTATGAGGAACGGCTTAGGGAGCTGGGTATGTTTAGCCTGGAGAAGAGAAGGTTAAGGGGTGATATGATAGCAATGTTCAAATATATAAAAGGATGTCATATAGAGGAGGGAGAAAGGTTGTTTCTGCTGCTCCAGAGAAGCAGACACGGAGCAATGGATTCAAACTACAAGAAATAAGAGTCCACCTAAACATTAGGAAGAACTTCCTGACAGTAAGAGCTGTTCGGCAGTGGAATTTGCTATCAAGAAGTGTGGTGGAGTCTCCTTCTTTGGAGGTCTTTAAGCAGAGGCTTGACAGGCATATGTCAAGAATGCTTTGATGGTGTTTCCTGCTTGGCAGGGGGTTGGACTGAATGGCCCTTGTGGTCTCTTCCAACTCTATGATTCTATGACATTAAATCTGACGTCAAAATTAAAACATTTTATAAATAAAAAGCATCCCTTTACCCTTTCTACTAGCTCATCTCAGTTGTTTTTTTATGTTCAGAGTTGAAGAATCTGAACTATTCAGGTTTGGATGAGTCTAGCAACATTTCTAGTACTGTAAAACTTAAATAATCCCGGTGGCCAGTAATTGCTTGAATGTAAGAAAAGACCTACTGCATCAGATTGAAGGCCTATCTCATCCAGCAGCCTTTTCTCATGGTGACCAAACACCCCCCCCCCGGCAGCGCGATCCCGGTGGGGTGCCATCGTGGCTGCTTCCCTGCCTGCGCTGGGTGCCATGCCCTCGCAGATGGCGTGCCATACCCCCAGGACACGCACAATGCCAGCCCCGCCAGCTCTCCGCCCTCCAGTGCCGGAGCATGAAATTCCACCACTGCCAAAAAGATGCCTATGAGAAGTCCAGAAGCAGAATCTTAGCATAAGGGTGCTCTCCCCATTTGTATTCCCCAGCAACTGATATTCAGAGGCATACCAGCTCTGATATTGGAGACAGCACACTGATATCATGACTAGCCATGGATAGCTTCATTCTCCACATATTTGTCTAATCCCATTTTAAAGCTACCCAAACTGGTGGTCATAATTGCATCTTTTGGTAGTGAACACCATAGTTTAACTGCAATGTGTGAAGAATAACTTTTTTTAAAAAAAATTGTCCTGAATCTTTAAAAATTTAGTTTCATTGCATGACCCTGGGTTCTGGTATTATGAGGGAGAAAAAATATCTCTCTATCCATTTTCTTCACACCATGCCAAATTTATATATCATGTCACCTCTTACATTTTGCCCATGCTGAAAGGCTCCCAATGTTGTAATCTTTCCTTATAGGGAAATTGGTTCAGTCACTTGGTCATCCTGGTGGCCCTTTTCTGCACCTTTTACAGATCTAAAATACCTCTTTAAAGATTGTAACCTATCCTGGGATCTTAGGGCGAAGGGTGAGTGATAAACAACAAAACAAAAACCCTATGCAGTCATACCTCGGTTTACAACCGCCTCGGTTTACAACCACCTTGGTTTACAAACACCACGGACCCATCTGGAACGGATTAATCCACTTTCCGTTACTGAAAGTTCGCTTCAGGTTAAGTACGCTTCAGTTTAAGTACTCCGCGGACCGTCTGGAACGGATTAATCCACTTTCCATTACTTTCAATGGGAAAGTTCGCTTCAGGTTAAGTACACTTCAGGTTAAGTACAGACTTCCGGAACCAATTGTGGTTGTAAACCATACAGTACACAGGCAGTTGCTTGTGAGCAGGTCTTTGAGAGCAGCCATTAGCAAACAAGTAGCCATGTAACTGAGAGGATATTTCACCATAATATCAATTAAAGTATCTCCTGCCCTAACATGTGGCTCAAATGGCTCATGAGGCAACAGTAACAGCAGAATAAAGTGTGGTATCTGAAGAAGTGTGCATGCACATGAGGGCTCATACCAATGACAAACTTAGTTGGTCTCTAAGGTGCTACTGGAAGGAATTCTTTTATTTTGTTTCGACTACGGCAGACCAACACTGCTACCTACCTGTAAGCAGAATAAAGGTCATCAATGTGGCTTTGATGCCATGTGACTTTTTTTAAAAAGGCAACTTCGTTATTTGTGATAACTCTATGATTCATTTATAGGAAGGAATTAAAAATAAAGCATTAGCACACTGCCTTCTTATGAACATTCTTAAAAGCAAAGGATTCCTATGGATTAGTAAGCAACCTAAATATAGCAACCATTTATCTTAGCTGTATCACCATAAATATAGGGGCAAAGACAAGATGCATAACTTTGAACTCACAACGCTTTTCATGCATGCCAGCTTCCAGTCAGTATAATTGTTTAATCCAAAATTTAAAAAGAGACGAGAGAAGAATTTGGGAAAGGAAAATTCAAGTTAAAGAGAGCACACAGGCTGACGTTCCCTTAAAGGAAAGTCTCGTGGCAGTACAAATGCAACACCCCCTGCCCCCGAAACAAACAAAAGGGTTGGAATATGATTACACTATATTTTGAAAGAGACTAATGTTCAATTTTTTTTGAATGTCTGAGAGTTCTATTTCATGAGAAACTTGAGAGCCTTCAGAAATGTAAAAAGCTGAAAGCAGAGGCTTTTCCACCTATGGTGTGCTAAACAAATCCCTGGGCATGCAGGCTTCTGCATCCATTATAGGGTCAAACTAGACTTGATGTTAAATGTTCATGTTGGACCAATGAGGGATTCCAACAGAGCTTGAAAGGAAAGGCATAATAATAATAATAATAATAATAATAATAATAATAATAATAATAATTTATACCCCGCCCATCTGGCTGGGTTCCCCCAGCCTCTCTGGGCAGCTTCCAACAGAAATATTCAAAAACAATAATTTATTAAACATTAAAAGCTTCCCTAAACAGGGCTGCCTTGAGATGCCTTCTAAAGGTCTGGTAATTGTTGTTCTCTTTGACCTCTGGTGGGAGGGTATTCCACAGGGTGGGTGCCACTACCGAGAAGGCCCTCTGCCTGGTTCCCTGTAACTTGGCTTCTCGTAGCAAGGGAACCGCCAGAAGGCCCTCGGCGCTGAACCTCAGTGTCCAGGCAGAACGATGGGGGTGGAGATGCTCTTTCAGGTATAATGGCTATATGATATACCCTGATTTATATGCTATCGATAGTGGGTAGCTGTCCCTTTCCTTGATCACACAATTCAAATAATTTATGTGCCAAGTTTCCTCATTCAATGTTTGATAACAGGTCCAGAATCAGCACTCAGCATGGTGGGGCAATTGCATGCAATGTTGCCTAACGACACATGTCTGCAAACCAATCTTACAGTATCTGTATCAGCAAGTCTTTGACGTTTGATTGTGTAATTACCAGTATATGTGTTGGAAGCCGCCCAGAATTGTTGGGGGCAGAGTATCTATCTATCTATCTATCTATCTATCTATCTATCTATCTATCTATCTAATCTATAAATGTAGAAGGTCCATGTTTGTTAAAGCACAATGTTTTCCAAAACTGCTTACCCGATCATTCTCAAATTTGGCCACAACTTCACATTCCCCTACAGGAGTGTTTCCATACACTTACATTGGATAAAACTCACCTAGGACAGGTAAAAAACCTGGATTTTTGTATTAAAAAATGTGCCCTCCAGTGGACATCTAACTCACACATGACAAAAATACTTTCACAATCCTGCCCACTCCCCATCGACCCCCACCACCCCGACACACAACCCACACCCACCCCGAGACCACACCCACCCCGAGACTAGGCCGATCCCCATCCCAGACTGTCCACGGAATAGGCCACTGTAAAGCCCTCACCCGTACCGGAGATCGCGTCCCCACAAAGGACCAGGCCGACCCTGGGGAGAAGAGACAACCTGTTCTGGGGTCTCTGCCAATCCTCTGGAGCAGATTTGGAGGACAGCATAGGGCACTAGCAGGAAGGCAATTGGGGGGAAATCCCATTGCACTAGTGCTAATCCAATAATTTAGTTGAATACCATCCCATAGGTGGAAATGTATGTACAGACATATATTTTCTTCTCTTTTACAGTCTGTTGGAAACAAGCAGTATGTAGAACTAGCATGCTTTGTGGCTATAAGTGGAATTGCATGCTCAGGAATCCCTTAAAAACCTGATTTCCCAGATTGAGAGCTATAATACGGAGCTTTATTTAAACTGAAATGCTATTATTATTTTTTATTACATATAAAGTGACAACTGTTCATGTTCATTTTCTCGCTAGGAAGGATAAGGATCTTCTTTGGAAGACTTCCCATTGGGAACGGTATAATCTGTTCATGAAATACCGTGCTCTGTAATCTTTTTTAAACATTTTGCAGATTATTGCCACAATCCAGTGTTGAGTCATGTGCATTTCAGGCCAACTGATTTCAGTGGGACTTACAAATGCTTAAGGGTGCACTGGAATGTGGCTTGCAGATATATGTCTGTGCAATGTACAAGAAGTTAAGCACTTGGCATTTAACATTTAAATACAGAAGCCAACATGACAAACCTTGTTCTCATGATAATAGTGGGATTCTTTTGGAAGGGAGAGAGAGTCTGAATACCCTTGAGGTGAGTTTTAAGAAGGAAAACAAAAAAAGAGGTTGTTTATTGTGAGGAAAGTTAATCTGTTCTATTTGTTTTATTCCAGAAAGGTGGGGGTCCTGCTTGGCATTTGCTGTTGACACTATAGCTGTGAATCTTTGGGGAAAATCTTCAGAATATGACAAAATGAATAATCAATATAATTGAGAAGCAAAATCATCATAAGGCCGCGGGCGGCAAAGTACGAGACCCAGGCAAATTGCAACATTAGAAACTAGAGGGGGAATATTTTTTGCACTGCAGCTTCTCTGCTACAAACGCATATCATAGATTTCTATCATTTTAGAAGCTACTTTTTTATATTTGATGTCTTCCAATATGACCTTCTTTTTATATTATAAAATGTTATATATGATTGCATAAGCACTAGCTATGGTCAAAATTATCAATGCTTTGTGTCAAACAGTTTTGAAAGGCTAATAAGCCCTCATTAGAAGGCCCATGATTTATGTAGCATAAGTGGAGTGCATTCTAGTCAAAGCTCATGCCTGACCGACTGGGTAAAGGTAAAGGACAAAGTGCAGTCAAGGGGGACTCTGGGGTTGCAGCACTCATCTCGCTTCAGGCTAAGGGAGCCGGTGTTTGTTCACAGATAGCTTTCCAGGTTATGTGGCCAGCATGACTAAACTGCTTCTGGTGCAATGGGACACCGTGACGAGTGTCAGTGTGCACGCAACACCATTTACCTTCCTGCTGCAGTGGTACCTATTTATCTAATTGCACTGGTATGCTTTCAAACTGCTTGGTTGGCAGAAGCTGGGACAGAGCAACAGAAGCTAACCACCACTGCATGGATGAACCACCAACCTTCCGATTGGCAAGCCCAAGAGGCTCAGTGGTTTAGACCACAGCACCACCCATGTCCCACAGACTGGATATCTAAATATGTACCATTTTTAACTACTGACTGGATACCTATATATGTACCATTTTTTACTAATCTGCACAAGTGAGGTATATAATGGTTCCAGTTAGCTATGTAGGACATCACTTTGGTAGTATTGAAATAATGAAACATAGCAATAGCAGGCATGTTATTCATGTTATTCATGTTGATGTACTACCGGGAAAGTTGAAGTGTTTGGTTAAAATGTCTGCATTTGAAGCAATGAGATTTTTAAATGAATTGGAAATACTTTATGGGGAAGATTTAGAGCTATGGTATTATAAAAACCGTATTATTAGAAAAAATAACACCAAAAAATTGAGTACAAAAGGAACATGACATGAGTCTGTTTTGTCTGATTTTATTTGCTTTGTAAACAATGCAGATTGTGGCCTTTCACTGTCCATCTATGAACAAGACAATATTAAGACACTATATAATCTGATAATGTAAATCTGTCCTGAGTGCCCCGTCTTTGGTCTGCTTGTGAAAAAGAGAAGCATTTAAAGAGGAAAGTTACTTCAATTATGTCATCCTTTTAGGAAAACCAATTCAGGGCACTTTCCCTTTTTATCATCCTCATTTTAGACTGATCTCAGTTCACAGAAAGATGCCGGCTTTGTTTCTGATTTGGGAAGAGCACAACGAATATGAAGTTGCCCATCTGTCAGGAACCGTTTTCTCCATCTGCACACACAGAGACAGATACACAATAGTGTAGAATGGATGGTGAAATGAAGTCCTTGCTTACTATGCCTTTTCCGAGGGTGTGGCAGGGGAAGGGAGAGACACTATTACGGTATCTTTGCCCTGAAATACTTCTTGTGCCCAAAGGTGTCTGCTTCTAGAACAAGTTGCTGGCACTGAGCATGCAAAGGCTTAGAGGAAAGCCACACTTTATGAAGCCGGTTCTATTTGCAGTGCTCCAGGAAACTAGGCAGGATTTTCGTGGGAAGCAGTTACCATGACTACATAGTAGAAACAAACATTTGAAAGGTTTGTTTCGATTGTGCACAAATAGCAGTGGAATTATGCCTAAGCAGGGCAAGGTCTTAGAAGTTACAGCTGTAGACACGCACAGGTTATCCAAGTTATTCTTGTGCATCACTGATTTATTGCTAATAAGCAGCAAAGTCCCCCCAATTAATATGTAATGCTTGTTGTTCCACTGTTTTTAATCATCATAATATTTATTAAGGGATTATGTGTGACAATAAGGCCACATTCACAGTGCACATTTAAAGCACTATGACACCACTTTAAACTGTCAGACCCCCTTTCCTGTCACAGAACTATCTATCCCTCTTCCTTGGGTCTCCTAGCAACCATCAGCACTCTTAACAAATGGCAGCTCCCAGAATTCTTTGGGGGAAAGCCATGATGGTTTAAAGTGCTATCACAGTACTTTAAATGTATGGTGTGAATGTGGTCTAAGAATGGACAAAACTGGGCTTATATTGACCTTGCCATAAGGCAATTTCCAATGTTCTTAAGCATATCCAGAGCAAATCCTGTGCATGCAACTCAGAAGTAAATGCCACTGAGTTCAATGGAAATTACTTCCAGTCAAGCTGATAGAGGATTGCAGCTTGGAACATTGCACTTGCTTCTTATTTAAAGAGTGGGACAGGAATTGTAGCAATCTCAATGCTGAAAAAGTTCTGCATATTCCATTAATTTCCTCTGTCACTCCTCCTTTGTAGGTGCTATCTCCTCTCTCAATCTATGCACATATAGGATTCTCACTGCTATAGTGGCGTACATAAACAAATTTATTTGTTTACTTGGTACTTCAAACCTCATTATTCCTAGCAGAAAGGCCTCTGGCCTCTTTGGAAAAAGTCTTCCAAAATTATTTTTTCAATTCATTATATATAATTTCCCAATATTCTTTAACTACTCTACAGGTCCACCACATATGGAAAAAGGTTCCATCCGTAGCTTCACACTTGCAATATTTACCTGATTCGGACTTTCACTTATTTATTTGGGTAGCGCTGTGGTCTAAACCACTGAGCCTAGGGCTTGCCAATCGAAAGGTCAGCGGTTTGAATCTCCATGACGGGGTGAGCTCCCGTTGCTTGGTCCCAGCTCCTGCTAACCCAGGAGTTCAAAAGCACATCAAAGTGCAAGTAAATAAATAGGTACCCCTCCGGCGGGAAGGTAAATGGCGTTTCCGTGTGCTGCTCTGGTTCCGTCAGAAGCGGCTTAGTCATGCTGACCACATGACCCAGAAAAACTGTCTGCGGACAAACGTCGGCTCCCTCGGCCAGTAAAGCAAGATGAGCGCCGCAACCCCAGAGTCGTTCACGACTGGACTTAACTGTCAGGGGTCCCTTTACCTTTACCATCTGTAAATCATTTTCCATTTTTTGTCCTTAAGGGCATAGCAGGCTGTGAATTTTAATCCTGTTTTTCACAGCTTTCCCCATGAATCAAATCTATATTGTGGCCCACATCTCTAGCCCAATTGATCATTACCATTTTCACCATTTTATCCTTTGTCTCCCATTCTAATAATAACGTATACATTTTAGAAATTAACTTCTCCTTATTATCTATCAACTCTTTCTCAAATTTTGAGGTCTGTTCTATAAAACCACATTGTTTATCAACTTTAAATAGTTCATTCAATTGACGCTATTGCCAAAATTGCCAAAATAGTATTTTTGGCTATTGCCAAAATAGTATTTTTGGCCTGTGGGGAACATCTAAACAAAGCAATATAATTTATACAAGTTGAAGCCAGTAGGAAAAGAATTATGAAAATGTTTTGAGAGTGCTGGATTATAGATTAAGGGGACAATAATATCTAGCTTGCAAGTGAAGCCCCTGTAAAAATTCAAAATAGCACCCGAAATAGATTTGTACCCTGAACTTGAGAGTTAAGAAACATGCTAATGGTACCAGTTTCCAGTTGCAAATGCAAGGAAGAGACAAACACAGCAACATATTGATTAGTATTAATCATGTGCAAAAACTCTTTATAATTTGCTAAAACTGTAAATAACCAAATCAGGCCACTGATGGAGGCCAATGTTTTCCCTGTGTTCCTGGGTTTTAGCCTGGCTGTCCAGCCAATTGACCCACAGGGGTTAGCACAGATCTGAGCTGCACCTGCTTGGTAAGCCTGCCAATTTAGCTGAAGGGAGATGTCAGCCACACAACTGTTGCCTGACTATGCCACCCACCCAGACCTTTGTCAGTCCACAACACATAAAATAATAATAAGAGCCCTAAAGCATCAGGCCTGATGTCCATCAGAGTTCAGCATCCTGAGAATATAGGTTTAAGTCCAGTCAAAGGCGACTTTGGGGTTGCGACGCTCATCTTGTTTTCAGGCTGAGGGAGCTGGCGTTTGTCCACAGACAGCATGACTAAACTGCTTCTGGTGCAACGGAACACTGTGATGGAAGCCAGAGCGCATGGAAATGCCACAGCTAATTATCTACTTGCACTGGCGTGCTTTCGAACTGCTAGGTTGGCAGGAGCTGGGACAGAGAAACACTCCGTTGTGGAGATTTGAACCACCGACCTTCTGATTGGCAAGCCCAAGAGACTCAGCGGTTTAGACCACAGTGCCACCCACGCCTCATGAGAATATAACATCCCTTTAAGTAGGAGCCACCCCCCCTCTTTGCTGTGAAGTCCAACTAATGCTAATCAGTTGACTAATCAGGTGGCATTCTTGATATTTCACACCAAAATGGAAACAGCTGGGGGCATGCCCAACCTCTGGTGTTAGCTGGGGAGAAATGTGATTGAGGGGAGTTGAATTCAAGCATGTATGGAATTAATCCAGAGTCAGCACAGAGGGTAGCAGGAGGACCAGCAGATAGGAGGCTGAAGGAGAGAACGCTGGAGGGAAAAGAATGGAGACTGAAAGAGAAGGGGGAGAAGAAGTCAAGAACGTTATAATGTAAGAAAGAAGAGCCTTCTGAATCAGGGCAATGGCTCATCTAGTCCAACATCCTGTTCTCACAGTGGTCAATCAGATACCCGTGAGAAGCCTGCAAAGGGAGCACAAAGGGAGAGAAGAGGAGCCTGGTATGGTGGAAGGCAACAGAGCTAGCTGAAAAGAGGCTGGAGAGGAGAGGGGAAATGTCTATGGAGCTGAGTGGGGAACAGAGGGGGAAGTACTCAGCCAATGTGAGCACAGGGTCAAAAGAAGCATGAGAAGACCTTTGCCCAATCTGAGTCCCCTCCAGGCCTGACACATCATTTCCTCCCTGCAACAAGTTGCTGGAGCAAAGGACCCTTCTCTGTCCACCAAAGGAAATTTATTATGTGAAAAGCTTCTTTATACTTTCAACTGCCTGGGGGAGGAGGAGCACGAATCAAGAGTGGAATGGGTACATTTGGTTCACAATGGTAATGTTTACTTTGCAACTTGGGGAGCTGAAATGTTAAATAAAAATGAGAGCCAAGAACCACAATCTGACTATATAATGTGGGCTACATAAATACATCAAGCTGGCTGCATCTGGCTTTCGGAGTGGGTGTTTGCTGTGGAGTCATTATGAGATCTGCTAAACAACAGTTACCAAAAGCAGCAAGCAACAGTATTTATTACACTCCTGATCAAGGGAGTGATTTCAGCTTTTGAAATTTGCCTGTGTGCATTACAACCTTTGTCAAAATAATGAGACAGTATAGTTTTGATCTCGCGCACAGACTGAGAAACCCCAAAACAATAAGGCTATGCACGAATCCATTTTAGTGTTCTGTGGCTAATTTTATGTGCTAGTCATATTGGTTCATGCCTCTCTTTCTATTATAGCCTTGGCACATTATAAAACAGCTTGTGTCCAAGAAGAGGGTGAAGCAAGCAAGCTTCTTGAGACGTATCCTGGGGCTCCCAAGTTCAATCAAGTATGAGACAATGTGTGCAGAACTAGGTATACACATGATGGAACATTGGGTGTGGACTAGCACTATAAAATACTAGTTGCATTGCTATTTTTGTTGCCAACCTTCGAGTCTCCTCTTGGACTTACTTAGGACTCATAAATCCAGATGGTTCCAACTCTTACATGGCAAAATCAGATCTATTGGTATTGACTTGGAACCCTTGTACAAATCAATTTATCACAATATTCAAACCAGTTTAAGGGACATTGAAAAACAAAACATCAAGTCAGCTGTAAATAAAATTTGCTCCTCCAAGTTCTATGGTTTAAGTGCAACAGATACCAGGTCACTTATATCTCAAAATTAATAATTCCAGTCCAACACATGGACTTTATGTTAGCCCGTCTGAACATTTTCCCCTCAGCTTTTGTCAAGAGCAGATATTTAAACATCCCCAGAAATGATAGACATTGTGGATGTTCTTTAAATGTGCCAAACACTGTAGAACATATCCTTTTCTACTGTGCATTGTACAACTACACACATGCTATCTCCTTTTTGGAGTAGTCTAATATCATGGCACAATGAAAATATCGTATTCTAACTGTCTGAAATTAACCCGGAAGTAACTGGAAGGGTGGCTGAGTTTTTGTCAATAGTATCTCTTAGAGTGGTGAATGGCACTATTTAGCACAGGCATCCCCAAACTGCGGCCCTCCAGATGTTTTGGCCTACAACTCCCATGATCCCTAGCTAACAGGACCAGTGGTCGGGGAAGATGGGAATTGTAGTCCAAAACATCTGGAGGGCTGAAGTTTGGGGATGCCTGATTTAGCAGGAAGAAATCCCAGTGAAAATCTTCGACATTATATATTTTACATGGCTGTTTATTTGTATGTATTTTAAAATTTTACATATGGATGTTTTATGACATTTTATGATGACCTATACTTGCAATGCCTAATAAAGTTTTGGCGAAGTAGGCAAGGCTTGTTTGTTGTTGCTGTTTATTACAGTTTCTGGTCACTTTATCCAAATGAAAAAGTCTTGGCATGGAATCATAAGCTATACAACAGAAGATCCAGCAGAATGCAGAATTCATAGATTATTGGTCAGGCTGATTAAAAGTACCCCCCCACCACCACCACCACCAAAAAGAGAGAGAGAGAGAGAGAGAGACTTCAGGAAATCAAGACTTTGCTGATAATTTTTTTAAAAAATCTAAAACTAAATGAAACAGAAATATAAAGTACCCAATAGCCACACAAGTTCCAATTGGAAGCAAGCTGTTCCTCAATACTAGCCACGCGGTGTCTTCCAGCTGTGCTTGATTTTGTCACATTCAAGCAGCACCAGCACATCACATCCAGCAGGGTTGGGAAACATTTTTTCAACCTGAGAGATGCAAGCCCTCGCAGGCAACATTCCTGGGGCCATAGAGGAGCAGCTGATCACTGGGAGAGATGAGTGTCTACTTTGGGATGAATCATTCCTGACAGAGGAGAGCTACAATGTTTATGATTGAATGGGGGTGGGCAGTAAAAGTGCAGGGGGAGATGCTAGCCATCCAAGGATGCCAAAGTGCTGTAAGAGAAAACACACCAGCCAGAGTCATTGTCAGGCACACTGCGGGCAGCACCCCCACCTTCCTATGCCTATGGGGGAAAGTTCAGATAGGGATGTTATGGGGAATTTTTTAAAAGGAAACTTGTTGTTGTTGTTTAGTCGTTTAGTCGTGTCCGACTCTTCCTGACCCCATGGTGCCTAAGGAAACTTAGGCACCCAAAAAGACTGCTGAGTGTTGAGCCCTGGATAGGAGATTTGTAGAATGAAAGGGCACAATCCTTGGCCACATTGACAGTAAGGTAAGTGCAACCAAAGCCCTGCACCCTGCCCACAATCATTTCACAGAAATGTTCTCTCTCCTTTGATCATTTCCCAATTTCTTCCTCATTGATTGCTTTAAAAAGTGCAGTAGAAATTTGGGGCTGTATTCAATATAATACAAAAGAGAACAATGATTTTTCCTTGCACAGTGGAACATCATCCCCTCTGTCCCTGTGCACCCCCTAAATCTGTTCTGGGATTTGCCCCCAACCCCAAGAGCAGATTTGGGGACACAGTGTTTGGTGCACATGGGAGGAGAAGAGGAGAGCAAAGTGTCATTGTGCCAATACTAATCTCTGTGTTAGCACAAATATTCAGCAGAATACTGCCCCTTAAGCTCAGCACTTTTGCAAAAAACAACAACAACAACTCTGGCCCTTTCTGATATATCATTTTATTGTGGAATCTCCTAATTATGAATTACCCCACTTGGGAAGCTTTTTCTAATGAAAATGCAAAGCCTCCAGTAGTAATAGCTTTTCCTTTGCTGTGCAGATCACAGTACTTTTTGCCTGTCATAGCAGCTGAGAGCCTTCTGTCAGAGATGTATCTATCAGCTCTCTGAAAATGAAAATGCTGGCAAACATGTAAACTATTATTACCGGCCCCCTACATTTGTAGCTTGATAACACAACTTGATTACATGATGAAATGCTTCATCCCACAGCTGAAGCTTAAAGCCGCGCTTATTTTCAGCTCACAAAGCCTCTGCCGATTCAGGCACCACCTTTGTCAGCTTCTTTTAAAGGGAGCGATGGAATCAGCGCAAGAGCATTTGCTGAATGCGGATCCTGCACAGGGCATGTGGCAGAACGTCCCTTTCCTTCGCACCGTTGTACCAGAAGGCAGAACAGAATCAGTGTGCTACCCCAATGCTTTGCTTTTTTTCCAGTGAGAAAAGAGAAATCTAAGCAGCATCTATACAGTTTTGCAGAAAGTGGCTGAACAGCACAGATTTGTAGCCTGCAGGGATCTGACCCAAGGATTTTATGGTCCACTTGACATGAGAGACACATGGACAGAGGGACAAAGGCAGGGAGTTTTCTAAGCATTTCACCTTTAGAACTTGACTGTTGGAACAAGTTGCCTGTGGTTCTTTTTGGTGTGGGGGCTTTGGGCTTTTTCCTTCCTCACTCATCCATTTAACATACCTACCCAATGATACGACCAATACACAGCTGGAACGTAAAGGGGATAAGAAATAGTAGCTGCAGCATTTTTAGCAACAAACCTGGAAAAGTAATATGCTTGGTAGTGGAAGTTTCAGAATATTCATCAGTGTGTGTTCATTTGTGTGATGCTACGTGGGTGAAGGGTGGTCCCTGGGCATCACCAAAAGAAAAGAAAGAAAGAAAAGCAAAATCCATCACCCCCAAGGGGGAAAAATAATATACATATGCCAATGAAATTGGTGTATACAGACTGATATGTTGTTGTTTAGTCGTGTCCGACTCTTCGTGACCCCATGGACCAGTGCACGCCAGGCACTCCTGTCTTGCACTGCCTCCCGCAGTTTGGTCAAACTCATGTTTGTAGCTTCGAGAACACTGTCCAACCATCTCATCCTCTGTCGTCCCCTTCTCCTAGTGCCCTCAATCTTTCCCAATATCAGGGTCTTTTCCAAGGATTCTTCTCTTCTCATGAGGTGGCCAAAGTATTGGAGCCTCAGCTTCACAATCTGTCCTTCCAGTGAGCACTCAGGGCTGATTTCCTTAAGAATGGAATACAGACTGATATGTATAGATACAAATAAGAATTAATTAAATGTAATTAAAATACATGTACAGCACATCTCATGCTGCGCTGAATGTGTGTACATGCACACACAGCAAACAAACCTGAATTAATATCATGAAAAGGACCTTATTCAAAAGTTGATGTTTGTGAGCAGCACACTTCTGATTCTCTTCTGCAATGTATTTATAGCTTATTTTCGAAATCACAAAATGTGCCCCCATTCCCTTTTCTAGATTTCTCCTCTGAGGAAAAAAAGACAGTGGGTGCCATTCATCAGATAACAGCAGCAAGCACGAAACATTGACCACTGTCAATGTACCTCCTCAGCATTTTCTGCATTCGTGATTCGTAACACTGAATTAATTTTAACTCATGGGCAACCTTCATCTGCTGTCACTGCCAACTAAAAAGCCACACTGATGACAACCCCTGTCACTTCTCAAGGGATGTAAATGCTCAAGCCACTGCCTGCAGCACTGGAAATTCCCAAAGCTCTGGTTTGCAGCATGTATCGGGGAGCAACAACAAAACAATTCCACACACAGAGCAAACACTTCATTCTCTTGCAACTTATTTGCCCTATGTGTCAGCTGAAGGAGACCAACAAATATTAAATCTGCCACATAGATGCAGCTGATAATAGCAACATTTTTCAGGGGTGGATGATTAAAAAAAGGGAGAGTCACTGTTTTGATTCAATGTTTCCATGCCATATTCAAATGGGTGGCAAGGGTTTTCATTTTAATCCCCAAAGCTAACTTTCTTGTATGTGAGGGATGGAGGAAGCCACTGTGATAATATAGCGGTTACTGTGTTTGCCTAGGACTGAGATGATCCAGGTTGAATTCCTCATAAGCTCACTGGGGTGGAATCTACACACACACAAAATTCTGTGAAAATGCTATTTTAAAAAACATTTTGAAAAATACATTGAATTTTGCATAGTTCATTTTCGCCACCTAGTGTCTCATTTGTATATTGCACTTTACAACACATTAAAAACCTTTTATTTGAAGCTATGCTGCCCAGTCCTGGGTTACCTTGGGCCACTTACTGTTTCTCATACAAACTAACCCCTCAGAATACAACAGGGGAGAGTTGAAATCGACATGCTGTCTTGATCTCCTTGTAGCAAAGGAGGTGTATAAATATAATAAATAAACTGAAACGTTACAATAGACTGGGGAAAATTGTTATCCAACACGCTGAGCCTAGTTCTCCACCCATGTTTTGTGGCTTGGCAGAGGCTTAACAAACATTCTATAGCTGCAGTTCTGGGCTAGCAGCAAAACTGAGAGATTTACTGAGCCTTGATAGTCTCCCTTACATAGTTCAAAGGCTGCCTCTGAAAGGATCACACAAATTGCGCAGGGCTGAATTTAATGGCCACTTGGCAACAAGAAATTGAAAAGAGTTTCATAGCACTTTTCTTTGACTTGTGCAGCACTACAGAGGAAGCCGTCCCCCAAAAGAGCATCAAACAGAAGAACAAGTAGCAATGCATAATTTCTTGCCTGCATTTTCTCCATCTTAATTAAAACAGTTAAGAACAAAGAACCATATTTTTATTCGGTCTTCTCCAAAAACATTTCCAAGAGATATTAAAGGAAGGCCTAAATAATTAGACCATTTTGTCATGTTGTTAAATTACCCTAGTAATTATGTTATGAAAGCATCTATGGGAACACGTAGATTGAATCTGTAGTAAGCTAAATACATGCATAGGGGCTGAAATGACAACATATTAGTCTTATTAAGTACTAGATAATGTTTCAGATGCTTTGCAGTTGGTATCTCATTTATCTTCAGGCCAGAGCTGTGCGGTAGATTAAGCTGAGAGGCAGCCACCCAGTAAAAGTGTCCATGGAAATGGGAATTTTAGCTGCTCTCTGGGATCCTGACCTTCATGCCTTTGACGGTCTGAACAGGGCTGATGTGTGAACAGCAATCAGTAAACGCATAGGCTCGATATGTGCAATCTGGCAACCTCTTGTTCCTGATCAAATGGAAAGAGCCTCTACACATGTACATTTTTACATGCATAGATATGAGTCCTTTAGATGAGCAGGCAGAGAGAACAAGGGAAATAGACATCGTCCTACTTCCCCATCTATTCACTGAATGCCTGCACAGTACGACTGACACAGTAGGCACTGGGACTGAGCTTCCCCATGACCAAACCCGGCATATCAATTATGGTGCCAAATTGCAGACCTTCTGAGTGTCCCTATTTTTCCAGGGATGTCCTGCTTTACCTTAGGGTATCCCTATTTTCATTGGAGAAATGTTGGAGGGTATGGGAGGATGTTCCTATTTTCATTGGAGAAATGTTGAAGGCTGTCTGAAGGCAATCCTGTATAGGGAAGTTTTTTTAAAAAAATGTTTAATATTGGAAGCTGCCCCAAACCGTAGCTTTGGATTCAGCACAGGAAGAAGAAGAAGAAGAAGAAGAAGAAGAAGAAGAAGAAGAAGAAGAAGAAGAAGAAGAAGAAGAAGAAGAAGAAGAAGAAGAAGAAGAGGAGGAAGAAGAGGAGGAGGAGGAGGAGGAGGAGGAGGAGGAGGAGGAGGAGGAGGAGGAGGAGGAGGAGGAGTTTGGATTTGATATCCCGCTTTATCACTACCCGAAGGAGCCTCAAAGCGGCTAACAATCTCCTTTCCCTTCCTCCCCCACAACAGACACCCTGTGAGGTAGGTGGGGCTGAGAGACTTCAAAGAAGCGTGACTAGCCCAAGGTCACCCAGCAGCTGCATGTGGAGGAGCGGAGATAAGAACCCAGTTCCCCAGATTACGAGTCTACCGCTCTTAACCACTACACCACACTGGCTCTCAAAAGCGAGCCAATTCATTATTTATTCAATTTATCCAATTCTTTTAAACCCACTTTCTGAAAGACTCTCTAGCTAGTAGTTTATGTGGAGCCAGTGTGGCGTGGGCACTGCCTGGGAAGCAGCACAGGTCTTCTCAACTGTGCTCACTGCCTGCCTGCCTTGCTAGGGTTCAATGTTCAAGGCAGGAATTTGCCTCACACCTAAATTGCCCTGTAGGGATGGCCCATGTTTTCCCAAGCAAACCACGTCACCAGGGAGTGTTGCACCACCCATTATTCACTGGTTTCAAATGAGTGATTGTAACAGCATAGTTGGCTACTGTCTTACTGCATGGAATCAATGGTCCAAACAAGGAAAGTAGTTCTCCATGATATAAGAACATATTCAAACACTTCTAAGCCACCTCCAGAAGTTCAGGGAAGAACACTATCACTAGCACTGAATGCATATGATTTATTTATTCTTTTGAACAAGTTTTGTGGGAGAATAGGTAGAAACCCATGCCCAGTCCAATGTCAAACATGGTGCATGCCAAGTCAAAGATGATACACAGGATGTTACAGGAAAACAATGTGTCCCTCCTTTGGAAAGCCAATGGGAATGACAGCCTCTTGCAAAGTGGCTTTGTCATTGTGGATAATAGCACCATGTCAATAGAGGGGATGTAATTTTTCCTTACCAAATGACATTGCAAAAATGTAAGATTTGAGTACTTTGGACAGGCAGTTCATCTTAATGGTTTCTAACTATCCTATGGATTTGAGACAAAAAACCCTAACCCAATTATGAAACTGGACACTGAATTTTTAACCCATAGTTTCAACTTTTTATTTAAAAAATGTATGTGGCGTGCTTGTGGCAATGCAGTCAACTATTAACAAATGTCAGTGAAATTATAATAATTTCTTCATGGGAGATTGCAACACATTTCATGAAAATATTCTCTACAAATATATTGGTCAGAAGTTTAATGCAATGCTGTTTAAGAAAACACAAGTAACTTCCACAGCAAGTCAACAGAAAGCTTCAGGAATGTAACTCAGAAATTCCAGAGTTTATCTCAAATATTGAGAAAGCAAGTTTTAAGTGCCCTTCAGGTTTTCCAATCAGTGGAAACATTCACTTAAAATGCTGTTTAGAGTGCTTACAGTCCTTATTGCAGTATGATACCATAACATCAAGGTAATGACCGTTCCCCATATAAAAGGGGTGCACATTTTGCATGGTCACGCGTAGCACCCTGGGGGCCTCAGGCAGCCCCCAGCAGTTCAGAGGCTGGCACCACCTTCCCAGGTTGAATACCTGTGGTCTCCACCCACACAGCCAGCCATCCAATCCAGCCGGGGGGAGGTGTTGCCGGGGGGGGGATTGGCCAGGTAGGAGGAGGTAACCATCCAGTGCCCACAGCAGAAAGCGAGACATACCTGGGAAGCAGTCCACAGCTCCAGAGCTTTCCCACCCTCCACTCCCCCCAAAAATAATGCTTACATTGCAGGTCAACCTCTTTTTCTTCCGCCGGCGAACACGCACACAGGCGCTGCTACGACAAAGCCGCTGTTGAAGGGCTGGAAAGGACTTTCCCTGCATTGGCAGGTTTCGCCTTTCCCGTAGCAATTCGTCACAACTTTGGCCTTTCCACCTTGGGCAGAATCCTTTAGACATTTACCAAAATGGGGGGTGACCCCCCCCAACCCCATTGCGGCGGTGATACCAGGATTCCTGTTAAAGGGGTCTGGGGTGGAGGCGTTGACCATTCGCCCAGGGACCATCATTGCCCTCTCCCTCCAGCGGCGGCGAAAAGGAGGGCGGGCTATCTGCTTGAACATATGTTCTCCAGAGCTAGCCCAACCCCCACATATGTTGGATAACCTGGAAATTACCCAGACCCCCAGCTGGGGGGCTGGGAAGGATAAACACCCAATGCCTGCTCCAAGGTCTCCCTACATCTGAATCTTAATAAAGTTGTGGCCAATTTTAATCCCATAGAACGTTGTCTGTTGTCGTTATTCCGCTTGGGGCCTGCCTGGGGTTTCGGGGGGTCTCCGCCTGACCGCGCAAAAAGTTCAAATATACATAAGTGTTGATTCACTCTTCTGATGTGGCACAGCAATGCTATAACTACAGTGCTGCCAGGCAATAATCAGATTTAGGATACATGTTACCATCTATTTGTATCTTTACTTCACCACACATTTCAAACTTTCAATAGTCTATTTAGATGGTCATCTGAATGCATCAGAACATCTGAGACTGAAATTATGGTTTCAGGTTGGAAGGCAATGAAACCTGGGGGCGGGGGGGGGGGGGGCTAAGATTTCCGCAATAAAACTGCAATACCAAATCCATCCAATCCAGAACTGAAGTAAGGCCTGCAAGAAGGTTCTCCATTACTGGAAAGTGGATACTTCAACCGAAATCCTGATTGCACTTAGTTTGGTGTAATTGCAGCTCTGGAAACCATTCAGTAAAAAGCAGCTTCAGAATTGGAGGAGGCAGTCTCAAAAGCACTATGCTGGGTGAAGCACCACTGAAGTTTAAATTCAGGAGCCTCTGAACAAGGTTAAAATAGGGAACAGAACAGAACAGCCCTGAGATCTCTGCAGGGGTTGCACTTTTTAAAAAGCCAGCTTCCTGCAGATAACACTTCTGCCACTGCAGTGTTTCAAATGGGGGAGCAGAAAAGAGAGGGAAGTGAATTTGCTGACAAGTCTTCTTATATAACATAGAAAACTGTCTTATATCAAGCCACGCCACTGATACATCTAGCTCAGTATTGCCTATGTTGATTGCCAATGGCTTTCTAGGGTTTCTGGCAGGAGTCCTTCCCCCTCCCTACCAGGAGATGCCTGGGATTGAACCAGGGACCTTCTGCTTATAAGACAGATGCTCTACCATTGAGCTATGGCCCTTGTGCAAATGGCTGTAAATTCAGCAGACCTCACATTCATTGGTCCCAGTAAGCTATAGTTTGGTTCACTGCGACAAGCGATCCAGGCTTCTTAACTGCCTATGTTTTGTTGTGTTTTTATATATGTTGTAAGCTGCCCAGAGTGGCTGGGGAAACCCAGCCAGATGGGCGGGATATAAATTTAAAATTATTTATTATTATTATTATTATTATTATTTTTATTATTATTATTAAGTGAGCTTTGTGGCTGAATGGAGAACCAGGGTAGTCCTAGTCCAACACTAACCACTGCACCATACTGTCTCTCAATTGCCTAAGGTTAGTAAGGCCTGATACTAGCTCAAGAGACTTGACAGTGTGTTTGGTCATTACTGCAATGCTGTGAGATGTAATACTTCTATATCCTTTGTTCTTCTTTTCTCTGGTGCCTCAATATGAGTGAAATGTCACCGAGGAGACTTCCTGGCAGGAAAACCACCCAACCACAGCAACTGTCCTGTCAGGATTCAAAAGCAATTCATGGGCCCTCATCCAAGCCCAAGCCGAGGCCTTGCACAGCCTCTCCTGATTCAGATGTTACAGAGAAGTAGAGTCGGGTATTACCAGCATATCGACGACTCCTCACCTCAAATCTCCTCACGACCACGACCAATGGCTTCGTATAGATGTTAAAAAGCACTGGAGGGCTTGCAGGAGTTTGGATACGCAGGGATCCCAAAGAAAATTGCCCAAACCACTAAAGTGATCAGGTCTAACAATTTGTTAAAGAATGGTACAAACCTACAGCAAAGGTCTGATGGCTCCCTCCTTGCCCCTGCTCACAGGAAAGAGATGGCTTGTCCACACCCAAGTGAAGCTACACACAGTCTTTATGGGCCCAGGCAGGCTACATCACATGGCACCATGGTAATGGTATTAACCTTTACCTTCCCCTCTATCTATCCCTGGGGCCTGGGGCTACATCAAAGCATATGCAACACACTTAACCAACAATATGCTGCAAGCAGGGCTTCCAAACCGGCCTGCCTTTTCAGGTTAACACAGGGACAAAATGGTACCCCGAGGTGCTGCAGATTATCTAATGCTATTCTCTGACCCTGACCCTGGAAATAGGACCCAAACCACTATAAATACCCAAGTCAGCTCATAAGGATAAACATGGTCAAAGGCATTAAAAGCTGCTGAGACATCAAGTAAGAAAAAACAGAGTCACACTCCCCTTGTCCTTCTCCCCAAAATGTCATCCATCTGGATGAACAAGGCCAATTCAGTCTCAAACCAGGCCTGAACCCAGGCTGAAATGGGTCAAGATATTCTGCTTCAACCAAAAGTATTTGTGCCACAACCTGATCAATCAACTTCTGTAAATAGCTTCATCCTCATCTTCCAAGTTGACCTATCACCTCCCTGTAGCTATATCAGCTTTTCCCCATGATCACTGAAATTGGGGTGACATCACCCACGTCCCTTCCCAACACATTGTGCGATGAGGGCACAGGAGTGGCAAGGGGTGTGCCGAGCCCCCTCAGTCTACACCCTTGCAACTCCAGCATCTTCATTGGCCCAGCAACCCCAAAGGTGACATCTGATTGGTTCAGCTGACTACCACTTTCATTGCTATGGGAGAAATAATCAAAAGGAAAATGTTGGCATTCAATTGTAGCTTTGGCAGATGTTGGTGCAGCACTTCACTTTTTTGGGGCAGGGTTAGCAAGTAGCCATATATATACACCATACTAGCTGTACCCAGCGACGCGTTGCTGTGGCTCATCCCTGTGACTCCCCCACCCCACCCCGTCCTGAACCTGTCCTGCTCCCACCCCCAACCCAGGGGAGCCCCCACCTCCATTCAGCCCAGTCTGCTGTTTCATTCTTCCCTGCAAACCCAAGCTGAGCTGTTTTGGAGAGGGAAGCTTTTCTAGCTGCAGTACCAGTGGAGTCACCACTAGAGGACGGTGTTTTGCAACCTCTCATGTTCCTGTTTTTCTGGTTTTTCAAAAAAAACCATGTTTTTACCTGTGATAGGTGTGACATCTGTATAATCTAAATTTATACAAACACTCGCCTATTCACATGTGACGTTGTGTCCAAATTTCAACACAATCAGTCAAGCGGTTTTGGAGAAAAATGGAATATAACAAACATGGACAGATTTCATTTTTTATATATAGATAACTCAAAGAAAATCAAAATTTAAATAAAAAAAATTCCCATTACCGCATGCTCCTTGCTCTGGCCAAGTGCATAGGCACAAAGGCATGGCAGCTGCCAAGCAGACAGAAGAAAACCAGCGGAGGACCAGCAGGTGAGAGAAGAAAAGTGGCACCATGGCAGCTAATGGGAAAAGAGCATCAGCCACAGTAAAAAATAAATAAAAGTGGTTACCTGCAGTGCTAGTGGTGCCAGAGAGGAGGGGCAGGCACAGTGGGGGTTCCCTGGAAAGCAGTTTCCTTGGGCCCCTGCAAATCTGGAAGTGTCTCTACTTGTCTACCAGGAAAATGATGCAAAGAATGTTTGCTCCCCTCTTCTCCTGAATTCAATTTTAATTAATTTTTCAAAAATGATGTCTGTTTTCAATGTGCTTCTCAAAGTTTTCCTCTTGCACGCCTTCCCAATCCCAGTGCAAAACAGTTTTCCATTTAAGTTTGCCAATAGCCAGAAGTGACATATATTTGTTCTTAAAGAGAAGCTATTCTCAACTAAAGGTTTTCAATTAAAGTAATTGATCAGTTATATTACTTTGTCTTGTTTTGGCTTCAACCTACTATAGATTTGAAATTTAAATTGCTTCAATTGCTATAATGGATATATGACATGCTAAAGAACCTTTATGGATTAGGCTTAATGCATTCTTAAATTCTCTGGCTACAGTTCAGTTGGTTTTGATCAATGCCACTATCTTTATTGAGAGAAATAACTATTTGTCCTTCCTACCGAGCAGAACATTCTCCCCACCCCCCATTTCAAAAAGATGTGTTAAAACAAGTAACATTTAAAATGTGCTTTACCTTCTCTTGTTTTTCTTTGGCAGATATCAGCAAGAGTTCATAATGTCCACATGCAAGTTTTAAAAAAAACCCTGCTAAGCTTTTTAAATAAAGAGGAAAATCAATGCAAGTTAATTTCAATTTAATTGAATACATTGTATTAGACATGCTGGACACTTTCCCTCCTCACTGAGGAGGGGGAACCTCTGTTGGAAGACTATATAACATGCAGACCCTGATATATGCATTCCTGTCAGTATGTTTGCAGAGTGCCACCTCCTCGCCACCTTGCCCCTCCTGCTGTACCTCCCAGTATGCAGCAGCCGTAACTCCACTGCTGGGAAGTCAGCTAAGCCCCACCATACCACCCTGCTATCTGCTACTGCACACCAGTCATATTTTGTGTGCTAAATAATCCGTGCTTTTGTGATTCTCTATGAGAACTTTGCAGTCTAAAAATGGCATGTTGTGATCATGATTGTGCAAAGTGCCACTTATACCACTACCTCCAACATCCAGTCTCTTTCTAGCTCCTGACCTCCTGCACTGCCAACTCTCTGGGTCCTCAGGAAGCCGGGCACACCAGATATTAGGCAAAAACATCCTCTCTAAGCTGCAGTTCCAACCTGAAGCAAGTCAGGTGACATCCCTAGAGCAATGCTATCAGCTGATTTGCAAAATTTCGGGATTCCAGAAGGGTAGCCTTGGATATTGTTAAGAGGCAGTCTGCTGAAATCCTTGCAATAATTTTGCCGGCCACAGCTAATAAAGAGATGCCTCGATAATTTCCACAATCCATTCCATCACCTTTTTTTTTTTAAAGAGATTTATAATTTTTGCATCCCTAAAGTCTGCTGGGATCACCTCTCTCTCCCAGATTTCTTTGATGAGCTTGTGAACTTGTTGTGTAAGTTCAATTCTGCCCACTTTGAAGACTTCGGCAGGTATCCCCTGAGGTCCGCTGCCTTTGTTGCCTGTCCATATTCGCCTTCCCGCCAGGTACACTGGCACAGGAGTCTGCTTCTGTATGCATATGTCCTAGTTGGATGAAGCCAAATTGATTTTGTAGAGGTGAATTTGATTCACCTCTACAAAAATTATTTTGCCAGTTGACATTAATTTGAAATGATAGAGTGTGCTATTATTTGCCGTGTGCAAATACGCGAGCCTCAAATTGCTGCCTCAATTTCTGATGGAGTTATGTGCCAAACGTTTAAACTGTCCCTGGTTTGTACCGGCATCATTTGGAAGGTCGTATGTGTGACTCCAGACAGCGCATCGTTCTTGAGGCACGAGTTAGATAGGCCTGTCAAATTTATTTATCTCCAAAGAGAGAATTTGCAATGGAATCCCCATTTAACATTGTCACCCCTTAAATATGTCTTTATATTTCACTGTTAAAATTATTCATATCTTATTCATGCCTTCTTGCAGCTATGGGCTTATGAAAAGATCCAGGCAGAAACAATATTCTCTGGGAAAATCCATGTTTCTGTGTAGGCTGCTTACACACAAATCATATTTTCATCCCCTTTAATTTAGAGTTGGGTTTGAAGGGATGGGGTGGATAGGATCAGCAGGAGATGTGGAAGTCTCTAGGCTGCATTCCATAGCCAAGGACATCAACAAATATTCATCGCTGCATGGAGGTCTCCTGGCACCCCTTCTAGAATGAATGGCCTCTTCCTCACCACTTTGGGTGGACCAATGTAATACAGGTGGAGAAGATCTCATTACTGCTGAGAAAGCCAACTGGTACTGAGAAGCCTTAAACCATGGTTGGCCGCCTTTTTCATCCCAAGGCCTGCATTCTATCCCAGTGTGGGCGGGGCCAGAAGCAAAAGTAGGAGGAGCCACAAATGTTAATGTACTCATATGTTCCCCTCTGTCCTTCATCCAGGCAAGCAAGAAGCATTATCACATTCTTGTCAAGCAGTGCCTCTGAGGGAGTGTGGTCCAGGAAGCTGGTGTAGCCTAGGAAGGGTCTGAGGTTTCCTATCCCTGGCTTAGACACTTCTTTGCATTGGCAGTATATTTCTGGTTGTGTGAGATTGCTTAGAGAAGAATGTGTGTGTGTGTGTGTGTGTGTGTGTGTGTGTGTGCGTACACACACAACACAACACAATAGAGTAAGAAAAAAGAAGAGACTGGCCAGTCTTTTCATTTTCTTCTTTCTATTTGTAGCAATATTTCTTATTTATTCATTTGCTTTTTCAGATTAGCAAAACAGCATTAATACACAAACAGTATTGGATCACGAGAGACATACATCTCCTTTCTTTATACTTTCCCTTTTCGCCTATGATTTGTGAAGATCCAGTTTACTCATCTATCTGTTTCTTTCATGGAATTGTAGAGTTGGAAGGGGCCCCGAGGGCTCAACCCTCTGCAGTGCAGGAATCTCCATGCTAGAAAAAGAGAAGAAAAAAGTTTATACCAAATAAGAAAGAAAGAAAGAAAGAAAGAAAGAAAGAAAGAAAGAAAGAAAGAAAGAAAGAAGAGCAAGCTATTTTCTTGTTTTTCTGACATGCACACTTACAGTTCCACTAGTAGATAAATTGGCTCTTGATAATGCAATTGGTTCGACATTATTGCCACTTCACTTGGGATAAACTCAAGATTTGCAAAAGTTAATGCCTGCACACCACAAACCACTTATTCCCTAATATACCAACGGAACAAAAAATGGTCTTTTTCAAAATAAACATATCTATCAGACTGTTGGATCTACTTTGCGTGGCACAAAGGGGTGGGGGAGCCGATTCCTGGGGCAGTTCAGAAGCAGTGTGGAAGCTCGGGTTTTTCTATTGTTTTGACAATCTGAGAGCCATCTGCAACATCGCACAGGGTTCTTCTATCTAGATACATTCTGAGATTGTGCAGGAATGCTCTGCCTTGTCCCATCCTGTTTTAATTTGATTTTGAGTAAATGAGCAATTAACTGTTACTATTTTGAATTTCATTGTGCTGTTGTCTTCCTTAGTAGGTTGTGCAAAACACTGCTCTGAATAATTCATTTTACAAGGTAAAGGGCCTCAGGGATATAGCAGTTAAGAGTTACCAGTCTGCAGCCACAGCAGGCGCTGTGATTCTCCTGAGGTTTGACTTCACCTTGAAGTCCATTGTCTCTTGAGACAGACAAATGCCAACAACAATGCTCGTGGGTTTCCTAAAAGGCATCTGGTTGGCCACTGTGGAGAACAGGATGCTGAACTAGATGGGTTTGGGGATATCGCTCAGCAGAGTTCTTCTAGTGTTACTTTATTCATGGATTCAGCATGGTGCAACATGCTTATGCCTTAGGATAATCTACTATGCTTTCAGCCTGACCCCTATCCAATAAGGGAACTTAATTTTAAAAGCAGTGGCTTTAATAAAATGCAGCTCTAAAGGTCAAATTGCGTCCTTCCCGAGGTGTAGTGCTTGTTCAGAGCAAAAGGCAGCATTGCTATGCATATGTTTTCTGGCATTCAGCGAGTGCAATGACCTTCCCCAAACACCTCTGTCATGATCTTGGGCAGACCATTGCCCAAAGGCAGCACAAAAGAATCAGTGCTTTTCCGTGTGGTCTGCGAGCTGTCGGCGTGCTCTTGCTTTGGAAGGTCAGCAGAGAGGCTTCCGTCTGCTCTGACAGACTGCGGGAGAAGTGAGAACAGGAGCCAGCCATTTCCATCCTGCGCTCTTGGCGGTGGTTTTATAGCAAGTACGAATACATCCTGTGGGTATTGACCCCATTGCTTAGCCTTTTCTATTTCCATTCCCCCAACATGCACACAAACATGCATCAAATATCCTCAGGAATTTTTTTGGGTCAAACCGAATGTTTCATACATAATAGCAAACTCAGTTCTCGGAGTGTCAAGCATTATTTAGATAATGCCCCACCCCCCAACCCTGCAGCACCCCCCCCCAACCATCCACACACATATGAAGCAATCACCAATAGACTTGGGATACAGTTTGGAGAAATTTTGGTTTGTGGAAATGCAAAAAAGCTATAGGAAAAACATTGTAAGAAGAGGACCCAAAACAGCCCACTGAGGCAAGTCCCACCACCATCTGAGGCATGTTCAGTTGTTGGGTTGGTGTCTTAGCTGCCAAGTCTCCCGTATTCCCTGGGAAATCCCTGTTTTCCCAGCTGTTCCTAGCTGAAAAAATGGATTTTTTTGTTTTTCCCCGGTTTATTCTGGCGTGGCGGCCATTTTGGAACTGGGCGGAGCATACTCAGAAGCGACTTTTGATGCTGCTCTGCCCAGTTCCAAAATGGCTGCAGTGCTACTTCTGGAACAGCGGCCATTTTGGAACTGGGCAAAGCAGCATCAAAAGTCACTTCTGAGCATGCTCGCCCAGTTCCAAAATGGCGGCAGCGCTACTTCCGGTCTGCTACTTCCACCTGGTCCCTTATTTCTCCGACAGCAACTTGGCAAGTATGGTTGATGTGAGTGCGATGAACCCATTGTAATGCACGGAACAACTTGTGGTGGGGTCTCCTTCCATATCGACCTTCCTATGCCCTACGATCAGTAGATGTTGCTCTTTGTGCAGTATGAGGTACAGTGCAGGATTTATGGATGAGCTAAACAAGGTATAGCTTAGAGCCCCACTCTCTTGGGGGCCCCCAAAAAATTAAAGGGAAAAAACAACACCTGGATGTACATTTCCAAAATATAAGATAAAAAAAAACAAATAAAATAAAACCTACATACAGCAACAGTGGCAAATGGCTTTAGATACCTATTAGGTCCATAAATTACCAGCATATATTCAGCACAAAAACATTGACAATTTGACAAAGGACAGCTGGACATATAAAGGGCCCCATTACCTTCAGTGGCTTAGGGCCTCTTCAAACCTAAATCCGGCCTTGATGAGGTACATGGCATGAGGGACTGGAAAGGGGTAATTTCAGTAGTGGCTCCTCATATGTAGAACTGGCTCCATCTCTTTATTCTAGGCTGTTGATTAATACATGCCTTTTTTGGATTACATTTGGAGGATGAGAGACCTGATTGCTATTGCTGCCATTAGTAATGGTTATTCAGTGTTTTTGTTTTCTTTAACGATTCTGTTATTTTCTATGAATATTATATATTTTGATATCTTGGCCTTGTTGTAAACCTGTGGCTTATGCAAGTGCAGACCCATAAGCCATCTAAAATAACAAAATGTATTTATAGGCATTCTCCATTGAGCACCAAGGTTGCAGAACTCCTTCCCATAGCAGATCTGTCCCTCTCCCTGATGCTATTCTGATGTTTCCAGAAGATGCTTCTGTTCTCGAAGGCTTTCAACTTGACCAGAGTGTAATAAAGTTTAGCTACCTTGATCCAAAAGATTATTTTTTGAGAGTGCTTTAACGATGAGTGACTTTGTTCTTCTTTGAAAGCAGAAAAGTGGGCACAGAAATACATTTCAAAACATTTTTTTGCATGATTTTCAACATTTTACAAAAAGCAGAGGCTTTAATAAAAGATAGAAAGTGACAGATTTAATAAAAGCTTATATTTTTTCTGTTGGAGAGCCAAGAGAACAGAACTGATTTGCCATGGTGGCAGAGGCTGTGCTGTTCTTTGGTCTATAAAAAGTTACTGTAGTAGACTGCTCCCTAAAGAGCAACTTCTGTGTATAGGTTGACATCCGCTGAACTGGTTTCCATGCCACCAGGAGATAAAACAATTACTTCATGGCGGACCCACAGGAGCCATCAGTTCTGGTTGCCACGGGAACAGCCGATTCCATTTTGCCTTGTGCGATGTGGGATGCTGTGGGCACTGATGGTGTGATATCTGTCATAGAGATTCTAGTCCTACAGCTATTCTGTTTACAGTATTTCAAAAGTTCACCTTTAAAAAGTGTTTTCTCCTCCAAAGCTCCTCTTTAGCTTTCCATCCTAAATCCTTTAATATCCAATCCATCAGCATCAATTCTTTTATCGCTAGACTTCTTGGAATCAACCGCCAATCAACATAGCTGTCAAGTTTTCCCTTTTCTCGCAAGAAAGCCTATTCAGCATAAGGGAATTTCCCTTAAAAAAAGGGAGAACTTGACAGCTATGCCAATCAATCCCCTACTGTGTTACAGTCTCAATTATATTAATTATAGAGTATGATCTGATGCCCTCTGACTTCTTTCTTTCTAAACTAGCCAATTGCTTCTGGCTCTCAAAATAGCGCAGTAGTCACTGAAGCCTATTGTGGAGTCTGATTTGCTTTGCAGAGCTACTTTTTACCTGACACAGACAGAACATTTTCTTCTCTCTGGCAACCCCTAGCTTCAGGAACTTGCATTTCACTTGGCAAACTAACAGTTGGTCAAGCCCTAAAAAGGAACACCTTGGATTGATTCGTTACAGTCACAGACCAGAAATAAAGGAACACTTTGGTTTTTATTGCATTGCTATATTTATAATACACAAGTGATCAAATGGAGATGTGCAACCTATACTTTCACAGAGCCTCCTAGCAGATGCAGATGCTGCAACGACATATTTAGGAGTTTCAGCACAAAACAGGAGCCTGATAGTCAGCAGCAGAAGTGACGTTCTGTATGTCAGCCATCACCAACTTCCGGTTGTTTCTAACTGCAACCCCCATCTGCCTCAGCCAGCATGGCTGCACTTGCTGGGGCTGATGGGAGTTGTGGTGCAAAACATCCGGAGGCCACCAGGTTGGTGAAGGCCGATGTGTTTGGAAAAAGCAAAGAGCTGTCCCCTTGGGTCAGACTTAGGACTCATCTGCACTATACATTTAAAGCAGTAGCAGACCAATTTAAGCATTCATGGTCCATTCATCCTCTCCCCCCGCCTCAAAAACAATCCTGTAATTTGTTAAGGGTGTTGAGAGTTGTTAGGAGAACTGTATTCCCTGCACAACGCTACAATTTCCAGAGTGGTTTAACAGTCAACCCCTCTTCCTGGGGAACTATGGGAATTGTAGCTATCTGAGGGAATAAGGTTCTTCCAACAACATCCGTCTTCCTAAACAAACCACAGTTCCCAGGATTCTTTGGGGGAAGCCATGACTGCTTAGAGTAGCGTGGTAAAAGTAAAGGGGCCACTGACCATTAAGTCCAGTCACGGACGACTCTGGGGTTGTGGCGCTCATCTCGCTTTACTGGCCAAGGGAGTCAGCGTTTGTCTGCAGTCAGCTTCCGGGTCACGTGGCCAGCATGACTAAGCTGCTTCTGGTGAACCAGAGCAGCGCATGGAAATGCCATTTACCTTCCCGTCGGAGTGGTACCTATTTATCTACTTGAACTTTGACATGCTTTCGAACTGCTAGGTTGGCAGGAGCAGGGACCGAGCAATGAGAGCTCACCCCGTCGTGGGGATTCGAACTGCTGATCAGCAAGCCCTAGGCTCAGTGATTTAGACCACAGGGCCACCCACGTTACATACATACCATGTACAGGACCTTGGAGTAGGCTCACTGAAATCAATGGTTCTCACTGCTTTCAGTGGGTCTACACTCAACATAACTAAAGTTACAATTGTAATCCTATTTATGAGGGATCCCTTCCCACTGAATTCAGTAGAACTTCTTCATGAGTAGAAATGGATAGGACTGCACTGTAAGTCTGGCTCCAAGTCCAGGAGTTTTGTCCAAGTGAGAGCTATTCATAATAGACCCACTGAAATGAAAGGACCTAAATTAGACATGTCCATTAATTTAAATAGGTCTTACTAACATTGGCTACAATACATTTTCAGGTACTGCTGTCAATTATGTTTTTCTTTGTTCATTTTTTGTCATTTTATATTGTGTTGCTGCTTGGTGTTTAGTGTTCAAGATTAAAAATGAAAGTTTTGGGAGAAGGCTTTGATTCCACAGGGAATGTCCTCAGATGTAAGGTCATTTCTAGAAGAGAAAACACTCTAAAGCGAATAGAAGTCAGAATTTAGTAAGTATAAGAAAATTATAGGCCACAACAAAGCAAAGAAGGAAAACCTGTCTTCAAGTTAATTACAGCTCAAGTATCGGCTGTTGTATTTTATTATTTTTAGCCTAATCTAACTTCTCTTAGTCATTGGAGTTAGTCATCCAACAATGACTAACAAAACTACAGAATAAGTGTTTTGAAAGTGGGGAAATGAAATATTGAAAGCAGATATAAATTTGGGGTGCTCCATGTATTGAATTGTGGTGCTACTCATCATCAACTTAAAAAGCTTGTTTCATTATGGGAATGCCAATGCCATTATCCAGATTTTCTGTGAATGGGGAATTGCAGCAGCATGCCCAATATCTATGCTTTGATCATAAGAACTGAATGAGGGTCTAAACATATAGCACTAGCCACTAAGGCACTATAAGCAGAAGAGAAAATATATGAGTGGAATCTTCCTTTTGATAACATGGTTTTGTATCAAATGCATGTGAAGTTTTTTGGGTAGGGATATAAAATGTGAGGACTTCCTACATCGTATCACATTGGAAACATTTTTCAGATGGCCCAGTCTTTGCAAAGCACGAGAGTCTCTGCACAAGGGAAAAACCCTTTATTATTACAGTTTCCACTGCAGGAAGTATTTTCTTTATAGATCACAGTTTGTGACCCACCAGAGAATTCACGCAGGAGAGAAACTCCATAAATGTTCAGTATGTGGGGAACTCTTCACCAAACATCCACAGGAGATAAATCATACGAATGCTTTGGAGTGTAGAAAGTGTTTTGGTCATCATTAATATCTTTTAATCAGTAGCAGATGACAGAATGGGCAGTGGCACTTACCTGACCTCCTGGCAGCAGAGTCGCTGCTGCTTATGTGGTGGTTGGGGGGGGGGTGCAAGGCGGCCGGGGTGGGGGGGCAATACTGTGTGAACACACTGGCAGAACCCATTGTGGGAGAATCTATATGAATGTGTGGATGTTGGGAAATGTTTACTGATATAGTTACTGACCTGAGCATCAACAGCTGTTTCTGGATTGTATCCTAAAATGCCGTGAGCATTTTTCTGGAAAGGTAGCAACATTGTCAAAAGCGCTACTTCTGTATCTGCTTTCATTGTTTGATCATAACATCCAACAATGCCCTGGGAGCATTACGTTGTTACCAGGGTTGGGTCAACGAGTCAATATGTCAGTGGTTGTAGCAGGTTTTCCATTACAATATTAAATTCCAGGACTAAAAGCCTGGTCCATAACTGTGCACTGTTTTTCTGCCCTGGGCCCCATTCATTATGATAAAGTTTTCTGTGTAGCACTAAAATCTTGAATATATTTACTTTAATGTACACAATCACACACGTACACATAGCTACTTAACAAGAGGCCTGGAGTGAACTCTGAGACCACTTCTATTGAAAGTGGCTGCCTGACTTAGACTCCACATTTTTATGTTGGAGAACCTTCCTGCTCCAGCAGACAACTCAGGTGAGCACTGCTTCTTCTGATCTAATGAAGTTGCATCTGCAAATGATAAAATAAAATAAAATGGAAACCCTAGAAATATAGGTGGGGGCCGGTGGCCAAGAACAGAAACAAGAAGTGCTGACATTCTCAGGAAGCAGGTAGCAGAAATCATTTGCTTGGGAAACAGAAACTGTTTTGATTGGTTGAAAGAAAGGCACAAGTGTTTTCTATGTAAGGTTGCTAAAGAGAAGGCAAAGAACTAGAGCTGCTTCTATTTGTTAAGCTGTGGATATCCACAATTGCTCCAAAAAGCAGAAGTGATCCCCACACATATATTGAAGATACTACTCCAACAAACATCATGCAAGAAGCACTCAATTTGTCTGCCTCAAAAGACAAGAAAGAAAACTTCTAGGTACAGGCAGGGGAACATCCCAACTGAACCGCCTCTACTTCACAACTTGAACTACAGCGGGGGGAAACTGGATATGAGGAACTACTTATCAAAATCCCATATGTAAATTCCATGTTATTCTACAATTTTTGTTAAGAAAATGTGCATCTAAAGATATAGTAAAATGAGTATTTTCACTCAAAATACACATTTTAAAACACATTTTGATATTTATTTGAGTTGAGAAATGCATTGCAACATTCTGAAAAGTGCAACATCAGATGGATGGTTGCATTCTCATCTGCATTTTAGCCTAGTGAGCTTGCATCAGAATTTGAAAATATCAAATTTCTCAAGTGTTCCCATTCTCAAGTAATGTGCATAGGATTGTAGCCTAAGGCTCGCTTCATTTTAATTATTGTGACACATACTTAATTGTCTCTGGGGTGCACTCATTGGTATTACGGTATAATAATCCAATCATCATAGATATGTAATTACAAGTGGCATCTGCAACAAAATGTTCCAGTGTTCCAGTTCAGGTTTTTAGAAAGCTAACCAGAGCCTTTCCAGAATACTCTATCCCTCCCCCTATTTCACACCCACCCACCTCAAAAGCATATGAAGTGTGGGCTTCAATTCCAAGAGTTTAGATTACTGGTCCTTCATTTGGCCTGATGTTGCTTAATTCCAATAAGCAGCCAGCCAATAAGCTATGTCAGATCAAGGAAACTGTCATCAATATTAAGCTGGGTGTAATTTCCCAGAGATAGCATATAATAAATACATTTAAATTAGAAATCTGCACAGATGGGTAAAGAATTAAGAGGTGCAAATGCTGTTGTCAGGAGCTGATTCTTCAGAAAATATTAAACTATGTCCCAATATGGTACATGGATGGTAAAATATTGCCTGTCTGTGTGGCTGTTTTTAAATAATACCCTGCAGTTAGAAACTGAATGACATTCGTAATTAGCATGCACATCTGCAGATGTCATTAAATTATTTGATGCTTCCTAACCATCCAGCCACAGGAAGCTTCAGACTGAAATCCACAAACCACTTAGAGCAGCGCACCTAAAATGGCCTAGTCCGCCTGGCTTATATATGTTCAAACGGCATGAGAATTGAACCGCCCATCATCTTTAGTTGTGAGAATTCCATGCAGCTTTTTTCATTGCCATTCAGTGGAAGTTTACTGGGTGGTTTTTTATATATATATATATATATATATATATATATATATATATATATCCCTGCATATAATGATCATAACAATTATCCTATTTTCATTTATTCATTATTTTCTTTCTGAACCCTCATTCCCACTGATGTCTCTTAACTACCATCAAATAATTTATTAATTAAAATACTTTGTCATGCCATTTGCGGTCAATGACAATATGCACTTTTACTTATTCTCAGTGTTAAAAGAAAACATACCCTTTACAGCTTACTTTCTGCATTAAATCTAGTGGCTTCTCGTTTTTTTCTTTTAGCTCTTCAAATAAATTGCTTGTATATCCTACCCTCTTGTGGAAGTTTGAAATATGACAATGAAATTCTTTCTACTTGGATTTTTTTTTTGTTTAGATCTTATTTCAAGATTTTAGGTTCATAATCTTTTCTGTCCATGCTAAACTGCTCCCACCTCCCCAATATGCAGGACTAAAACAAAACTACACTTGGCAACCCATATGGACCTAAAGAAATCAGCAGATACATTTTAGGGCAGGGACAATTTTGTCATTGGAGTAAGCACCACTGAATACAGTGGGACTTTCTACTGAGTAAAAAGTGTAAGGCTCTCTTTACAATAAAGGAATAAATGAAATTAGAGGAAGGGCTTCACCATTTCCTTCATTTGGTGCAGGTATTTTATTTTTTGCATAAACAGGACTCCATCTTTGCACCTAAACACACACACACACACCACTTTTAATTGTTCTCCGAGACAAGGAAGGGAGAAAAAAGAAAAACGGGGATCAAATCAGATACCAGGATGGCTTCAGTAATTCTGGGAGTGTTCCTGGAAAATCGCTATGCTTGGAGGGTATGGGATGGGATATTATGTGAAAGAGAGCCTGGTAGATGAGCTAGATGAAAAATAGCTTGACCTTTGTACAAAGGAGCTTCTGATTGCTCAGGTAGCTGGGGACTACTGTTTCCCCACAGAATTAAGCTAAGTAATGATGTAGCATTGTTGGAGGGGCTGTTGCAAATACAAATGGAGAAGCACTGCTGAAAGACAGGCAGCTAGATTGGTGACTGGGAGCGGATGCCGAGACCACATAACACCGGTCATGAAAGATCTACATTGACTCCCAGTGCGTTTCTGAGCACAATTCAAAGTGTTGGTGCTGACCTTTAAAGCCCTAAACGGCCTCGGTCCAGTATACCTGAAGGAGTGTTTTGACCCCCATCGTTCTGCCCGGACACTTAGGTCCAGTGCCGAGGGCCTTCTGGCGTTGTGAGAAGCCAAGTTGCAGGGAACCAGGCAGAGGGCCTTCTTGGTAGTGGCACCCACCCTGTGGAACGCCCTCCCATCAGATGTCAAAGAGAAAAACAGCTACCAGATTTTTAGAAGACATCTGGAGGCAGCCCTGTTTAGGGAGGCTTTTAATCTTCAATCGATTATTTTATTCTTCTGTTGGAAGCTGCCCAGAGTGGCTGGGGAAACCCAGCCAGATGGGCGGGGTATAAATAATAAATAATAATTATTATTATTATTATTATTATTATTGGTAATATTAGGTAAATGGGCAGTTCCCACCGCCATTTCACCCTTCCACCGCCATTTTTTCTTCTTCAAAATATTGTCATTGGATAACTTTTGGTTTGGTCCTGTTATTGCTCCTCAGGTCCTAGGCATTATCTCTAGTAGTACTGACAATAGATTATGGAGCAAAATTCAATGACTGGCCTCCAGTGTCATAATAAATAACAAGATGAAAAAATATTTGTTAATAATTCCAGTGGCACCTTAAAGATCAACTAAATATAAGCTTTCAAGGTATGAGCTTTTGGCTATCCGCCTGAATCTGGCCTCCAGTGTGTATATCCAAAGTTGCACAATGATTCCTACATAAAACTTGTAACCCTTCCACAACGTGAACATAATACCGCCTCTTGAGGCTTGACCAAAGGATGAACCTTCAGGATCAAGTTAGACCATGTGGTGCAATCTCCTTGAATTCACATGGGGTAAACTACTGTGCTCCATAGATCCTAGCACACAGCAGTAGCAGGCTATATGAAGACACAATTGCACACAAGACTTGCATGTACACTCTAGCATAGTGGCACTGAGCAGAAGAGCCCCAGAAGGAATCATAAATTTAGAAATGGGGTCAGGAAAACCTACAGATTTTAGGTATAGCTGCCAAGTCTCCCGTTTTTCGCACGAAACCCCCGTATTTTAAACCGTTTCCTGCTGGCAGCCCGGATTGGGAAAAATCCCGTAAATCCCCCGGATTTCCTACCTGCCATGGAGGCTCCATTTTGGGTCCTGGCGCCGCCTGATTTCCAGTGCCCATACATGGGTAGCGCAGCACCGAAAGTCGCTTCTACACATGTCCGGACATGCGTAGAAGTGACTTCCAGTGCCGCTCCACCCGTGCCTGGGCACCGAAAATCGGTTAGTGCGGCACCGGTCACTTCTACGCATGTCTGGACATGTGTAGAAGCGACTTTCGTTGCCGCGCCACTGCTGATCCCGCATTTTTCAGCAGGAGACTTGGCAGCTATGATTATAGGAGCTGTTGCTTTAAGAAAAAGTGAGACCTGGAAAGCAAAATCACCACTGCTTCAAGGGAACAGAGGCAAAACCCAATAATATGGATGAGATGTACAGGATGATCCTATGTGTGCTTACTCAGACTTAAGTTTCACTCAATTCAATGCAGGTGCATTCAGCAAGCGGTAATCGGCAGTAAATATTTGCAGCTTTGAAATTTGGTGTCAACAATTGCTGCTTGCATTTGAATGAAGTTAATCAGGTTCTGACAATGAGTGACTATTTCCACATCAGTTCAGTGGAATACTTCGACATCCCTATCTGCAGGTAGAAATCTGGAGAAACTGAAGGACAGAACAGTACTTAAACAAACAAAGAAACAATCATTCAATGTCTTCAGTGGCCAGCACAGTTGCTGTACTGTGTACTGATATAATTCTGCATCATAGCAGTAAAAATTAAGTCATACAAACCATGCCGTAATTGGACACCCTACTCAATTGTACAAATGATTGAATAAAATCTTAGTTTAACATCACAGGGAGGAATTCAGCGTCACACTCTGTCAATAGTTCTGCCAGCACAAGAATTTCAGCTTGCCAGATGGAATAGTCCCCCCTCTCCTCCCCGTAGGCTGGGAGGTTTCCTCTTGAACCAGGCCTTTGGCCAATTAAACAATCTATGGCCTTTTAAATATTGGGGGGGGGGATTAGGTTTTTTTTTAATTCATGCATTTTGTGTTTTTATGTTGCAAACCATCCTGTAATCTTTGGATGAAGGGTGGAATGTAAATAATAATAATAATAATAATAATAATAATAATAATATTTCCTGACTGCACCCAAAAGTCAATTTTAAGGGGCATGGGGGCATGCAGAGTTTTGAAAGAGGGTAAAGTCCCATTCATAGCTGCCAAGATTTCCCTTTTTTAAACGGGAAACCCCCCAGATTTTAATCCGTGTCCCACTGTTATCCCGAATAGAAAAAATCCCGGAAATCCCCCGGATTTCCTACCTGCCAGGGAGGCTCCAGTTCGGGTACCGCTCTGCCCATGCCTGGGCACCGGAATGGCCCCATTGCACAAGTGGGAGTCTTTTCACAGCTTTCTACTGACAGGAATCATTAGTTGAGCCCTGCCTATAGGATTGTATGCTACTAAGCCCTATTCAGACACATCCTCTTTTTCATGGGTAGAGTCATCATAGCGACCCATACTTAAAAGTAGAAGTTGGCAAAAGTTTTTTGCTCTTCAGAATATGACAACCCTAGAGTAGATCTATTGAAATTAATGAACTTAGTCATGTCCATGAACTGCAACAACAATGTTCATGAACTCTGAATAGCACTATCACTGAATACCAGCAAGAAGGTTGTTCCGTCAGAGCAAGCATTTCTGGTTGCTCAATACAACTAACCTATTGGAATTCTTTGAGAATGTCAACATTATACAGTTGACATAGTGCATTTGGCCTTTCAAAATAACAGACAAAGCACTTCACCAAAGAATCCTGACTAAACTTAGCAGTCATGGAACAAGAGGAGAGGTCCTCTTGTGGTTCAGGAACTGGTTAAGTAGCAGCATAGAATAAGAATAAATGTACAATTCTCTGGATGATGGAATATAGAGAACAGAGTCCCTCAAGGTTCAGTATTTAGAAGTGTGCTTTCTAGCTTACTCTTCCTAAATCTCAAAAATAAATGCAATTGATTAGATTCTCCCTTACATATGCACCAACTCTGTGGGGCTGAGGACAGTGCAGTAGTACCCCTCAAACATGTGGGGATGGGGCTGAGCCCCCCAATCTTGAGAGGCTGGGCCCCACTGGGCCCCCCTGCAATGGCTAGTTTGACGGATCAGCACTGATCTTGTGGTGTCACTGTCTTTTTCAGAACTAAAAAAACTGGTCTTAGCTAGGTAAATGACAAAGGCAGTGGAATGCCATTCGTCCATCAATGGAGGATTTTCAGGCTGTTACGCTGGTAGAGACAAGTTAGTCTGTTCAGAGTTTTGCAGAGTGTCCTGAGCAGGGGTCAGCAAACTTTTTCAGCAGGTGGCTGGTCTACTCAGTGGTGTTGCTAGCCTTCTGGCTGCCCAGGGCGGCAAACCAGAAGGCACCCCGCTATGGGGCGGGGCATCCATCGCATGCGTCATGGCGCACGCGTCACAGCGCACATGTTGTGCTATGGGGCGGGTTGCCGGGGGGGCGGTGCTCCTGGAAACCCACTCCGTAGTGCGACATGTGCTTCTTCCTACTCAGGCGGAGCGGCGAGGGGCATCAGTAGAGACACCCCTCGCCGCTCCACCTGAGTAGGAAGAAGCACAAAACTATGGATCGGCTTGCCGTGTGCTTTGTGCTTCTTCCTACTCAGGCGGAGCAGCAAGGGGCATCTCCACTGACGCCCCTCGCTGCTCCGCCTCTGCCTGAGTAGGAAGAAGACAAAGCGCGCTATGGATCGGCTTGCCGTGAGCTTTTTCTTCTTCCTACTCTGGCGGAGGCGGAGCAGTGAGGGGCGTCAGCGGCGGCCGCTGACGCTACTCTCTGGCCCACCACTTGCCTCCACCCCACCAGGAAGAAGTGAGGGGTGAGGCCAGAAACATCGGGGCCTCCGTGATGGCGGTCGCACCGCCGCCACAGTAGTGAGGGGGCACCTCGCTGCCCCCCGCAGAGTAGAGCCCAGGGCACCCCGCCCCCTATTGCGACACCCCTGGGTCCACTGTCTCTCTTGTGGGAGGCCGGACTATATTTTGGGGGGAAATATGAACGAATTCCTATGCCTCACAAATAACCCGGAGATGCATTTTTAATAAAAGCACACATTCTACTCATGTAAAAACGCGCTGATTCCCAGACCATCCACATGCTGTATTTAGAAGGCAATTGGGCCAGATCCAGCCCCCAGGCCTTAGTTTGCCTACCCATGGTCCTGAGCAAGGCTGTGAGGACTGATCCTGAATGTTACGGAATTTGTGGGCTGTAGGAAATGGTTGACCATGTTCTGTGGGATCATATACTGGTATGTGGAAGACAGCAGGCCTATTCTTCATAGGTTTCAAGGTTTGGGTGTTACATATTGGTCTGTGGGGGCTGCCCTTCAGTATAAGACCCAGGGGTTCGGTGTCGGAGACAGAGGAGGAAATCCACACAACAAGGGCTAGGAACCAGTAGCTCTGGTAAGACACACATGTAATTTTTCGAGTTTTTTTCTGCCTGGAGAGAGATGGGTGGGAGCTTATGGCCATAGCTATACTTTTGGATTTAGACTAAATGAGCGGTGCAGAGTGCTGATTGGCCACAGAACAGGAGATTGACAGTAATATCTCCAGGATTAAACTCTAAATCAGATTATGGAAGAACTAGTGTCATTCAGCCCGTTTAGAAAACGGGTGCTAGAAGATATGTGAGAGAAGCAGCGAGGCGCAGCGGGAACGCAAGTAAACAAACTCGCTCTCCTGTCATGCCCCGCGGCTGAACGCAGAGAGGGAGGGAAGGCCGCGGCCTCACCGCTCCTCTCACGGGCTCCTCCGCCGCTGCTCCGAATCCTCTAGGCGCCCATGGAGGCCGGCCCCGTGAGGGCAAGGAGCTCAGGACGGGCAGAGGCCAGGGAAGGTGAGGCACACTCAGGCCGGGCTGCCAAAGCCGGGGCGGGGGCGGCGGGAGGGGGGAGGGCAGCTTGCCGTTGCCAGGGGCCGGGTCGTGGCGGGCCAGGAGCGTGTCCTGCTTGGCTGTGGGCAGCGGCGGCAGTGGAGGCACCTGGCTGGAGGAGGCGCGAGGAGGGGGCATACAGGGGAAAGGAGGGGGAGGGAGGGGAAAAACCCGGGCGGACGGCAGAGACGGATGGGTAGAGTGGCCATCTTCGTCTGCGCGAGGCCTCTCTGCGCAACTCAGGCTTCAGGGCTCTGTGGTTAACTGTGTCGGTTGGTCAGCTGGGAGAAGCCTGGCAAGCGGGGTTGTTATGGCGGGCAAGGAAGAGGCTGGGGACGCGGAGAAGGTAAATGAGCTGGGAGCGGAGGCAAGGTGCCGTCGTCGAGCTCCGTGGCGGCTGCTTATGGCCTTCCTCGTGTTCATTGGCTGTGTGGGCGGAGGAAGGGGCTGCGGCTTCTCTAACGGGAGCGGCTTTTGTGCTGTCAGCAGCGTGCCAACTGCTCAAGACCTGAGCCGGGTGGCGATGCGAGAGGGGAGTGCGTGAGTGAGCGAGGGCAAGCGCTGGTGAGCGCTCTGCGTCCAATCCCTTTGTCCGTGGGGCACATGCGCAGTAGCGCGGACACAGGGAATCTGGACGCAGAGACACTTGCACTTTATTATATAGGAGGATGTATGGAACAGGGAAGAATCTGGCTTTGAAATTTGTTTCCTGGGGGGGGGGAGGTAAATACTTTTTGGAATGTGGAGTACTAAACCCTGGTTGCTCAAATAGGCTAACCTCCACAGCCCCTAGCTATAGCATATATATATATATATATATATATATATATATATATATATATATATATATAATACCCCGTTCTTCTGGCTGGGTTTCCCCAGCCACTTTGGGCGGCTTCCAGCAAAATATTAAAATACAATAATTCATCATATATTGAAAGCTTCCCTAAACAATAATGAATGAATGAATGAATGAATGAATAAATAAATAAATAAATAAATAAATAACATCTGTTAAATAACCTTTTTCTGTGCAAATGCACTAATCATTGAGGGACTTCCTTGTAATATCACAGTTGATATCAAAAAGTCTATATCAGTTGACAAAAAAACCCTATGTATTTTAACAAATTGCAGCTCTTATTTAATTTGCAGCTCTAAGTTGTGAGGATATGTCACAATTTGTTCCAACAAAGCTTATCAAATGCCCCCCCCAAAAAAACTTAACAAGTGTTGAATTAAATTGAAGGTCCTTTTTGATCTTGAGGCCCCAGTCCAAATGGCTCTCCTGCCCCTCTCATTCAGCTCTGATAATAAGATGTACATCCTTGAACCCTGCTTAGTTGTATTAATTTTTAATGTTCAAGATTAAGCTGGAAGACTATTATTATATACCTACCCACTGACCCACTTACCTAGCTACCTTTTTATGTTTCTGATTTTATGGTATTGTGTCTCTGAAGAGCATTTTATTGGCCCAAGCCAAAACAACAAATGAAAATCTAGCTAAATACACAACAAATAGGTAAAAATCTAGTTGTTTTTTTTTGGGGGGGGGGGTGTTAAAATATTTTTCTCTTAGTTGTACTTTCCCCCCAAGCAATGACATGTTACCTGTCGATACCCTTTTTTTTAATAAAGACTTTTAAAAGAAAAAGAATAAAAAGTACTTCCTAGACATTTACAAGTATTTTTCCTGTTAAATGCTGTCAAAAAGATTAATAGCATTGCTTTCTCTAGGAACAGTGTACCCTCTGAGGCTCATTTAGACACATAGAGGTCTGAAATAGCCTCATCATAATCCCCATAGTGTCAGAACAGTAATTGTTCTGGGAGGCCGCAATGAAAGCTATGAGTCAAGGAAGGAGATGTTGTTTCAATTGATCTCATTTATTGTTAGGAATTGACTCTGCTGTCCACCATCTAAATTTAATGTTTTCTATTTCCCAGAGGATTTATCACAGGTTTCCCTACTCTGTTGCTTCAGTAACTAACCTGTCACTTTATAGAATTCACTCTCCATCAAACTGAAAGGATCTCGCTCATTTAACTTTTATTGCACTTCTGTTGAGCTCTAAAGTAATACAACACAGTGATCCTCATGGAGAAGACATCCTCCTCTTAGACAATTCTTCTGCCCCTTGTCCTCTATGTGAGGGCCCATCTCAGTTAACTGATCCAAGGGGTGTTTTGTCAATAGTCTGCCTTTCCCAGCCGCTCCAGCGGGAGTCTTTCCTTCAAAGTGGCAGACTGGATCATTTGACCTTTAGGCAAACACCTCATTTGAGAGCCAGTGTGGTGTAGTGGTTAAGAGCGGTAGACTCGTAATCTGGGGAACTGGGTTCACGCCTCCGCTCCTCCACATGCAGCTGCTGGGTGACCTTAGGCTATTCACACTTCTCTGAAGTCTCTTAGCCCCACTCACCTCACAGAGTGTTTGTTGTGGGGGAGGAAGGGAAAGGAGAATGTCAGCCGCTTTGAGACTCCTTCGGGTAGTGATAAAGCAGGATATCAAATCCAAACTCCTCCTCCTCCTTTCTCCTCCTCCTCCTCTATTTCTCCTCTCATGATCTGAAGAACTTCTAAGTGTCCTACTACTTATTTAACGCTATGTAAGGTAAAGGTAAAGGCAAAGGCAAAGGACCCCTGACTGTTAAGTTCAGTCACAGATGACTCTAGGGTTGGGGCATTCATCTCGCTTTACAGAGCCAGCGTTTGTCCGCAGTTTTTCCGGGTCATGTGGCCAGCATGCCTAAGCCACTTCTGATGAAACCAGAGCAGCGCACAGAAACGCCATTTACCTTCCCGCTGGAGTGGTACCTATTTACCTACTTGCACTTTTGGGCGTGGTTTCGAACTGCTAGGTTGGCAGGAGCTGGGACCGAGCAACAGAGCTCACCCCATTGTGGGGATTCGAACCGCCAACCTTCTGATCAGCATGCCCAAGAGGCTCAGTGGTTTAGACCACAGCGCCACCCGCGTGCCACTTATTTATGTAGCACTGTTAAACAGGCAGAGTACTTTTGCAGTGCACTGCATATTTGTCCTCATAGCAATAGTCCTGTAAAGGAAGCTGTCATTGCTCCCATTCTTATATTTGAAGGGGGCATATTTCAGTGGTTGTGCATCTGTTTTGCATGCAAAAGGTCCCAGGTTCAAACCCCAGTATCTCTTGGTGGTGATAGGAATTTCCCCTGCCTGAAACCCAGGAAGACTGTAGCTCCTCAGTTGTAGAAATACCAAGCTCGATGTACCATTGGTCTGAGTTTGCTTCCTCTGTTCATGTGTGTGTAGACCAAGATGTATTGATTTCCTCAAGGAGACACTATTCTTCCCTCTTCCCACAGCACCTTAAACATAGGTTACCAGACGTCCCTGCTTCCTGGGGACAGTCCCCAGATTTACAAATCAGTCCCCTGACAAAATCCATCCATTTAGTAGGAGGTTGAAAAGTGTTCCCGGATTCACTGAAAAAAAATCTGGTAATCATACCTTAAACCATTCCCACATGCAGTAAAGGTCTGTGCTGCAAATACCTGCTTCATGATTTGAGTTCAGCCAATTGTAGGGCTGAATGATCACCCAATCAGGCGACAGACAAGTGAAACCCACCTGGACCAGCATTGGCCACTGACTGACAAGGCCAGGGGGGAATTGTGGAAGAGGTTTTCAGTTGGTGGTGTCAAGTTTGGTTTGGTTTTTCTGCTCCCCTGCTAGGTGTTATTGCATATGCTTTTTTGTCATATTTGGAGAAAGTAACTATTATTCTAGGTTCTCTACAGAGTGGGCTCCCAGCCAGATTTACTACAGATCATCCAAACAGCTGTGCTGCATTCATCTGGGAATGTCAATGGTAATCAGGTTTCCTCCAAGAGGAAAACAAAATCACAGAATATTGGCAGAAACAGTGGGCAACGCATGTAACTTTGTCAATCAGATTCATTCAACATTACACACAAGAACGAAGAAGAAATCATTCACATTTTAGTTTTGAGTCCTTTTTCTTCTCCCTGTATTTTTTACTCTGCATGAAACTTTTCATTTTAAAATGTAACCCTCCGATCTATAGTGTCCTTTCTAGAATCTCAGTACATTCACTGTGAATTGAGGTGCCAAAGCAGTAGCTGCATATATTTGTGGACTATGGTTGAAGGAGAAGGACCATCTCTCAGTGGCAGAGCACCTATGGTACCTCACATAAATAAGTTTCCAGATTCAATCCCTGGCAACTCCAGATTGAGGCTGGGAAAAGCTCCTGCCCAAAATCTTAGAGAGCCACCTACAGGCCACCTAAAAGGTAATCACAGTCCAGCCTTGATGTGGTACAATAAATTTGCTATTTCCCATGTTTGGTACAGTCCCATTTTTCTCCTGAAGAAGCCTTTTCCTCAGATCCTGAGAACAAAACCTCAAGTGGAAACCTCTCTGAGATAAAAAAAATACTTTCCTTGGAGATTTGTGCCACAAGATGGCAGTATCTGTTAACCAATCAGCAGAGCTTGTTCCCGTTTTCCAAAAGTTGAGTTTTGTCAATAAAAGAAGTTGTCTCTAAGCGAAAACACAGGGATGAGAAGATATAGTAGAAAGGGTGGGGAAAGGGGCCAGGAGTCCCTCTGATGAACATTTAGATATGACTGGTCATCAGAGGCAGCAAACAGTTCCTTCTTATAAAGCCTGGCAAAACTGCCTGGCAAAGAAAGGGCATCTTTCCAGCGAAGCCAACCACATACGACTCATCCTGCGTCAGTCTGGAATAGAGCCGTGTTATAATGAGAAGTTATTAGGAAAACCTTTGTTGGTCATTACTGGCTTAATCATTTAAGTCAATAAAGTCACTGAATCGTAATTGAACTCTGCGGTGGTGGAGAATTTATGTGGTGTCCAAAAGACGGGGCATTTAAGGCCCTATGAGCAATTATGCTAATTGTTTTATTTATAGCATGAGTTTTGCGGGCCTAAACGGCTTTATGTGAAGAAAGGCAAGAAGGCAAGTCAGTTTAATAGCACTATTTTATTAGTGGTAAAACATAATGGGCAGCTTGCCACATTAGTGCAGAACCTTAGAATTCAGCAGTAGCTTTCAAGTAACATGACACACTATTCTAGGACTGAATTCTTAAGAATATAGGAAGCTACTTTATATCTAGTTGGACCATAGTTCTGTCTAACTCAGAGTTCTCTACATTGATGGGGCAGTAGCTGTCCAGAGTTTCAGATGTGTTTCTTTTCCACCTGATCCCCCAAAGGGGGAAAACACTGTGAGGGGCAGGATGGAGTAACAGGTGATGTTTATAAGCAGTAGATCTACTTTCAGCAGCTACCACATTTTGACATTGAAGATGTTTGCTAGAAATATCAGCAAATAGGAGAAAATGCATTTTTTAAAAAATTAAATTAGAATGGCAGCAAATTTTGGTGTGGCTGTTTTCACGAACAAAAATGCCCTAATTCAAACAGCATGGCACAAAGACAATTTGCAACACTATAAAAGAGACTACAAATATGTAATAATAAAGAGTTCAACCTAGTCCATTGGTTAGTCCTAATAAATGTCTTGTGGTTTTCTTTCTTGTCCTTCTTCTAAATGACACACACTTCTGACGTGATAATTAAAAAAATAAAATGAAAAAAAAACCTCTCCATGGGGACAAATAATACATTTTCCATGCAGTCTCTCTCGCTCTTTTTTAATTAGCAAGCCAAAAGAAAAGAGCTGTGTTTGTCAATTAGAACAAATGCAGGGACAAGAAAGAAAGAAAGAAAGAAAGAAAGAAAGAAAGAAAGAAAGAAAGAAAGAAAGAAAGAAAGAAAGAAGAGAGAGAGAGAGAAAGAGAAAGAGAGAAAGAGAGATGCAACACATTTATTAATACTTACTCATATAGGCTGGATTGAATTGTTAATTATTAAATGGATTTCTAGGCCCCTTTTAGGGTGTATAAATGCAGTGGCTGCTCCCATGGCGCATCCTGCTGCTTGGGCTATGATGCGAAAGCACACTTGCTCTCATTACCCACCTGGCATCTCCAGCTGCCTCCATCTCCAAATAAGGATGTCAGGATGGATTGCCCAAATACATGTAAAAAAAAAATGTGCGTAGGTTAAAATCAGTTGACTTAGATTCCACCCCCGCCCCCTTGCAATGAACTGACTGTGATTTTGTATGTTTTATTTTACATGCGTATACCGTATGTGGGTGTTCAGACCCTGCATGTGAAGACGTTGGAAGAATGGCACCTGTAGCAGATGGGAGGGGAGACCAGGCACCCACCTGCCCCTTTTCACAGAAGATTTGTCCCATGCCGTCCAGTCTTTGCAATGAAACACACAGACTTTTGAGTTACTCCGAATGCTTTCTCAGTCCTGGGATTGCCGCCTTTATGTGCCAGCATAGATAAAAGTTAGAGAATTTAGAAAGTGGCATTTCCCTTAGCATAAGGATAACTGGCATTGGTGGTGCTTTTTTCTGGGGGGACGCAGAGGGACTCATACCCCTAAACATTTTGTGAATCTAAGTTTGACCTCATTGAGGGGCAGTACTGTATTTCAATATGAGTAGGAAAGTGAGAGTACCCCTAAACATTTGTTTAAAGGAAAAAAAGAACTGGGTTCACCCTAACACATATCTTTGGGTCTAGCTGCCGCTCAGTGTTGATATCCCACATGTTATTGTGTTATCAGATTTGGATGGTGGCCATTATGCAAAAACTTGCTTTTCAACTGAGTGTGTGTGTGTGGGGGGGGGAATCCAAGGGGAACTACTATGTTTTGTGCAAAAAGCTATCATTGATTGAAGCATACTTAATAAAATGAGTATGATTGGCTTCTTCAACCAACTCATGCGGCTTGGTGGAGGGATCAGGGCTGCATTTAGTTTTGATGAGGCCCTAAGCTACTGAAGGTAATGGGGCCCTTTATATGTCCAGCTGTCCTTTGTCAACAACAAATTGTCACTGGTTTTTTGTGTTGAATATATGCTATATGGTAATTTATGGACCTAATAGGTATCTATGTATTTTATCAAAGTCATTGTTGAACTGAAATAAAAGAAATACAATTAAGAAGAAGTATATTAATAGTGCCTGGCGTGCTCTGGTCCATGGGGTCATGAAGAGTCAGACACGACTAAATGACTAAACAAACAATATTAATAGTGGGGCCTTAGCTATAGCTTGTTTAGCGTATACAAAAGAGAGTGGGGCCTTAGCTATAGCTTGTTTAGCGTATACAAAATTCTGGCACTGGGAGTGATACAGTGTTTTCTAAATCCTTCTCCTTTTGCTTGACTAGCTGATAACATCGATGATACTTCCCTGACTTCTTCACTTTCCTAGGAGAGCATAGTGCATCTCAAAAAGTGACGTGGGAAAGAGCTACTCTGTGGAATTTGGCCCAGAGCTTGTGATGTTACCCAAGCATTGGGTACTCCCAAACTGTACCCCCAAATTCGTAAGGCAATCCTTAAAACCACCATGCAAGGTAGGCTTGGAAGACAGGAGTGCCTGGCATGCTCTGGTCCATGGGGTTACAAAGAGTCGGACACGACTAAACGACTAAACAACAACAACAACAACAAGGTGGGCTACTATTTTTACTCTCCCCATTTAGAGGCTGAGAGACAATTGTCTCTCTTAAGGCCACCCAGTAAGTTTCATGAATGAGCTGAGTTTTGAAGAAAGCTCCTGTCTTTTTAGCCACTATCCTACGCAAGCTCTCTTAGAAAGGAATGGTTAAGGGGGGGGGATGGTTCTGCTAGCTTTTGAGCTGAGGATTTGTCTGCATTTCTCATTCAAAGATTTCATACGTTATTTGGCTTAGCAACAAGACTTTCTTTCTTTGGGAGATTTCCTTTTCAATTTAACAAAATTGTATTAAACAACACCGGGTGTTTACAATTGATTTTTTCCGCCCACCAGGAACAATAGTGGAACACCAAAATCAATGCTGGCCCCCGGTAAACACCTACTTATGACTGTCTGATTGTTTTATGCTGTCACATTAGGGAAGGGGGGGCCCACTTCAACTTTCCCCCTTTTCCCAAGGTATTAATGAAAATACAGCAAATGAAACAGGCTGTTGTGGTCTTGCCTGACTTACTATTAAGGCAGGTCCCTCAGGCAACAAAATATTAGGGTCTGCATAATCTGTATAGCACATAAGTATTTACTGCTTAGTACATCAGGACCTTTGGGGCCCAGCTCTGCTGTCACTCAGATCTATAATAACTGGGGTGGGAATAACAATAGGCTATCTGAATTTAAATCACTGGTGGGTGGAACAACCCCAGCCTCCAGAAACAGTATGAGGCTTCCCGGCCCCCATGTCCATGGGGATATTAAAAAACCAACAAAATTCCAGATTGGGTCTATAGGCCCCTGAGTGTGATGGCGATATAATTACTATACTCTCATGCCTGATAACCTCAAGCCATAAGAGATAAATTTTGGGGAACCTTTTCCTCTGTCCTCCTCGCTTTCTTTTTCAGAAGTGAGGGGGACAGCAGAGAGGATTCTGGGAAATCGTTTCAGGTAGCACTTGGACTCTGGATGTTCCCTCTGGATACTCATCACACGGATCAGAGAGGCAAAGATGCTACATTTCCCATGGCTTCCCTGGATGTTTCTTTGAGCATGCCCAACAGTGCTCAAGGCCTAAAACCAACCTGCAGAAATTTCCAAGCCAACTCCCTTGCCTTGTATGTTTAAGAAAGGGCAGCAAGAGCAGGGAGACCTCTCAAAATTTAAGCATGCTGTGGCTCCATTTGAGCCAGTCAGAAATGGATTCAGAATGAAGGCTGGTCTTCAAAAATCTGGTGCCGGATCCTTTGTGTGGCAGCTGTGGAATAAAAGCAAATCCTATGCTAGGGATCATTAGGAAATGAATTGAAAATAAATCTGATGGTATCTCTTGAGGGGTGGGGTGGGGATCCCAGGAATCCAAGTGACCCAAGGGGTGGTGTCCACAGCACTTGCTCAACAATCCTAATATGCCAATGCACATTTTAAAAAGTTGATGACCCCTGATCTACTCTGACTTGGGGCAGCTTGCCAGGGTTTCAAGCAACAGCCTTTCCTACAACCTGCTACCTGAGCTTCAGACATCAAACTTTCTGCATGCAAAGAATGTGTTCTACCTCTCATCCAATGATGGCCCCAGATCTCTTTCTTACTCATGTGTAATTGATAAGCGTGCCACCGTGCCCCGTCTGGCTGTAAATACAAATCAGGCAGCAAGAAATGTAAGGAGCTTAAACAAAAAGAAGCTCACCAGTTTTGGAACTTTTCTGAAACAGGGAAGGGGACCCTATTCACCAGGCCCAAGGAGATGAATCTTGGACACTGCTTCCTTACAATGAGACAGAATTTTATTTCCTTCTCTATTTTCTCGCCTTCTTTTTGACCAACATAAATAAAAGGGGAGAAATGAGCAGAGATGCACAACATTACAACTGTGAACATCAGATTGTAGCTTATTGAGCCAATACCCACCACTGACTTATTCTGATCGTACATTCACTGCTCAGAAGAGGGTTCTTTTCTTTTGGGGACATTGAATCTTAGCAAAGCGTCTCCCAACTTAAATGTAAGAAGACTTAATAAGTGTTTGTCGTATGATATCCAATAATGAATCCCAAACAAATGTCAGCTGAGGACCTGCCTTTCCCATCAGGCTGTTTAATGTAGACCAGGGATGGGGAATCTTTTCCATCCCGAGGGCCACATTTTCTTTTGGGAAACCCTTTGGGGGTTGCATATCAGTGGGGGGTGCAGGCAGAAGGAAAAGTGAGCAGAACAACAAATGTAAATTTTGCCTTTGTACCTCTGCATTCTCCATACAGGTCAGCAAGAACCATTATCAAAGATGCCTTCTGGCTAGGCAGAAACACACAAGGAGGGTACAGAGCAAGGCTAGGGAGGCATGGGGGTGCCCTGGGGAGAGCCATGAGAACCATCATTTTGTCCCTGGGCCTGGGATTCCTCATCCCCAGTGTAAATCTCAGGAACTGACAAACCACCTCTATTTTATTGTACTGTCAATATTGTTATTTGCTGTCTTGAAGTCCATTGTGTTGTGCATTTATTGTTGTAACCCACGCTGGGGTATTTAGGACAAAGGGCGGACTGTTGTTGTTTAGTCATTTAGTCGTGTCTGACTCTTCGTGACCCCATGGACCATAGCACGCCAGGCACTCCTGTCTTCCACTGCCTCCCGCAGTTTGGTCAAACACATGTTTGTAGCTTCGAGAACACTGTCCAACCATCTTGTCCTCTGTCGTCCCCTTCTCCTAGTGCCCTCCATCTTTCCCAACATCAGGGTCTTTTCCAGGGAGTCTTCTTTTCTCATGAGGTGGCCAAAGTATTGGAGCCTCAGCTTCAGGATCTGTCCTTCCAGTGAGCACTCGGGGCTGATTTCCTTCAGAATGGAGAGGTTTGATCTTCTTGCAATCCATGGGACTCTCAAGTGTCTCCTCCAGCACCATAATTCAAAAGCATCAATTCTTCGGCGATCAGCCTTCTTTATGGTCCAGCTCTCACTTCCATACATCACTACTGGGAAAACCAAAGCGGACTAGAAGTATTTAAAAGAACAAAACAAACATTTTACGCTCTGATTCAGTACCGAAAAGACAACGCTGCAAAGCTTACCACTTGTAACAAAAATGGGTGGGAGGTGAGAATGGACTCAGAGCCAAATGCTTATATCGTCTTATTATTCTGGAGTTGGCTGTCCTGATCACCAATACTGTATGCACATCTCAGATCTTTCTCTCTCTCTCTATTATAAACTAAAACAAAAACAAAAAAACAACTTGGCACGGGGGCGCCATCCTGACGCTTGAATCACCTGCTGCTTCCTCAAAAGGAGACAAGCCCTTTAAACTTCTCGTGCTTTGCCCGATCCTTCAATACGTTAGCCCTGCGTAAGAAATTAATTGCTCACTTAATATAATCCTGCCAGCATTTTCGTCTGGGTGTGAAATGCTCCCACACATGAATCCTGCCGCAGCGTCTCTCTCTCTCTCTCTACCAGGCAGGCAGTGTGATATCTAGGGAAGAAGATTATTTTTTGACTCCCATGTTTCTTTCCCAGCAGGGGGCACAGCATGCACACAGCAGGATCTCGCAAGCGCAATCTGTAGGTGGCAGCACCCTAGAGGTAATTATTTGCTCTGTAAAGAGATTTCAGCAATGAAAATATTTTGTCTTTCCCCCCACCCACTCATTGTTCAATTTAGATGTTTCGGCAAGTGTCTAGCTTTAATACAAAATGATCCCTACAGAGAACAGTTTTTTCATCCTATGCCTGTCATTTTTTATTTATTTTTTACAAGTTCCTTTTAGTGGAAACTTTCCAGAAGAACACAGTAGTACACAGCAGATTTGTGCAGTATTCCCACTTTCCCCTCTAGCTCTGCTTTGCTCTTAACCATCCAACTGAGTGTAGTGATGATGCAATGGGGAGTACCCAATGCTCCTCTTCCTTTAGTGCAATGGAACCTATCCCTCTTCTCTCAGCTCCAGAAGCTGCCCCTGCCCCCTCAATGTAAACTATGGAGGATTTTGGGAAACTCTGGAGCAGATTTTGGGAGTGCATGGAGGGAGGAGAGGAAGCAGAAGTTCTGTTGCACAACTGGAATTCTACTTCCTGTTGGAATTAGACATGTGAGGAGTTGGTGATTTTGTGGGGGGTGTTACTGGTACGTGTGTCTGTGAAGCAGGAATGATGATTAAATAGTATTGGGATTTTCCTGCTAAAATTAACTTCGCCACAATGATACCAAGATTTTATTGAAGAAAGACCAGAGTAGAAGTATTCAGCTGCTTCATCAACTGATGTGAAGAATATGAAGACCTTGAAGATGGATGTCACGTCACCATCAAGTTTGCAGATGGACCACAAGCCCTAAACGGCCTTAGCCCAATATACCTGAAGGAGCGTCTCCACCCCCATCATTCAGCCCAGACACTGAGATCCAGCGCCAAGGCCCTTCTGCCGATTCCCTCACTGAGAGAAGTGAGGTTACAGGGAACCAGACAGAGGGCCTTCTCGGTAGTGGTGCCTGCCCTGTGGAACGCCCTCCCATCAGATGTCAAAGAAATAAACAACTATCTGACATTTAAAAGACATCTGAAAGTAGCCCCGTTTAGGGAAGTTTTTAACGACTGATGTTTTAATGTATTTTTAATCTTTGTTGGAAGCCGCCCAGAGTGGCTGGGGGAACCCAGCCAGATGGTCGGCGTATAAATAAATAAATAAATAAATAAATAAATAAATAATTGGAAGGCCTTTAACCTGTTCTCTAATTTTGAATATTCCAATCACTTTGTCAAATTAATCCTCTTGGAACATGCCCCCATTCTAGTGTGCTTATTAATGCTTTTCTACAAATATGAAGAATAAAAAGTGTATTTGTGTGTCAGTGAGATTGTGATCATTTTATCCGCAAAATATCTCACTGCAGCCTGTCCACTCTTGAAGATCTGCTGAGGAAGCTCTCCTCCATGACCCAACACTGGTCAAGGCTCAGCGGATCAGGACAACTCAGTGGCTGTGCCAAGATGCTGTATCATCTTTCCCACCAGGAAGCTACTTAGTCCCCTCTCCAGGGCCGGCCGTAAGGCAAGTCTGGGTGGCGCAATGTGCCAGGGTGCCGGGCCGCCAGGGGGCGTGCCAGACAGCCATGCTGGGAAATGGGCTGGGGGGGGGTCGGAGGGATCTTCGCAGCATGGCACCAGGGCGCCAGATATGCTTAAGACGCCCCTGCCCCTCTCTCACTGCTTTTTGCCACCTGGCCAAAACCTTTTTCTTTGAGTAGGCACTTGACATGCCAAGCTTGAGACTTTTTCTGGGTTTAGATGTCCTTTCACCCTGCTGTGTTTTATAGGTTTAAAATAGTTGCTACCGGTTTTTGGATGGTTGATTATATTGTGGGGTTTGTGGGTTTTTGTTTTTTTTACCTTTCATTTAGTCATCCATAGATGATGACATTCAGGAGCCTTTTCCTTACTGCATGCCTACCATTAAATCAGCTGATGTTTCCAGATCCCAAAACTATTCCCTGTTTGTCTGATATCCCAGCATTATGGACTGTGAATGTCTACACAAGCAGATTTAATAATAATTTGGAAACAGAATGCACCATTGTGAAAAATTTAATGGAGTGAGCTGGATTGAATGTGGCTCTCTCTCTCTCTTTTTCCCATGGCACAAGGGGCCATTATAAACCAAGCTGGTTTCGGTTCATCCTCCCACTCACTGTTAGCAGGGGGGGGGGAATCAGTTGGAAATTTGCTGTCTCTTTAGTCTTCTGGGACAAATTAGTGCTTTGATCAGAGAATAAATTATTTCATTAGCATCAATGGGGACCGAGGAGGGTGGTACAAATGGAATATTTAAGTAGAAGAATTAAATTATAAGGAAGAGCTGATAGTGGAATGGGGAATCCTGACATTTGAAAGGGCCTGTTAATTGCACAGCCAGAGTTTAATAAAAATATAATTGGAAGAGCTGAATGGCATCTGTAGTGGAGGCCAATGGCGTGTATTGTGTGAAAGAATGGATACGCATCAGTGTTATAAAGAGACAAAACAGCATGCTTTCCAAAATGCAAGTGTACAAGGATAACAGCCTGAACATGACAGTAAAAAGAGACCATTTTATTTGTGAATCCAATTGTATATTATTGTGGCCTTGAACAATAGCCATGGCACAGAGATGGAGGGAGCTAAGCTGGTCAAGGCCAGGCTGCCAGGCTGAAGAACAAAACCAAGTTCCAGATCCTGAACTTCGGGCTGATGTTTTAGTGTTCAGAGCTCAAGTGCTGAGATTCTGGCAGCCTTGTCTCATAGACTGAGAATAGTTCTTGTATTAATTGTTGTATTACTTATGCAGATGGAACACCTAGCCATTTTCTTGGAAGCAAACCATCACCACCATGCTTTCTTTTATTTAGAAGCAAAAGCAGCCATGCAGGGTCCCAATCATGTACCTGCTCTGGATACAGGGCTCATGTTGGTTCCATTTTTAAAAATAATAATCTCCCCCACTGCTACATGGGAAGAGAGGGATTGTACTGTCTGGCCAGTTGTTATCAGCCTTCTCCACCACAATCTTCCCATTTTTATTGCAGCAGGTGAATTCCAGCAACAGCCAAGGCAATAGGTTTCCTTACAACACGGGGGGGGGGGGGTTATTCTCTGGTGACCTCCCATCAGGGCTGTTGTAATGCACTCTAGGTGGGGCTCCCATTGAAGATCGTTTGGAGGCTGCAGCTAGCGCAGGATGTGACCATGTATCACTCCTCTGGCTGCCACTGAGCTACTGGGCCTAATTCAGTGTGTTCGTCTTAGCATATAAAGCCCTGAATGGCTTGAGACGCAAGTACCTAAAAGAGTGCATTTTCCAATATCAACCTTCCCAGACCCTACAACTGGCAGGTGAGGCCTTGTTGTTGGTAGTACCACCAAAGGCTTCCCAGATGGCATTGTTCCATGAAAGGGCCTTTTCAGTGGTGGCTCCCCATTGGTAGAATATCCTCCCTTGTGGGTGACATGCATCACTGTTGACTTTCAGGCTAAATTTTAAAACTTTCCTCTTTACGCAGGCTGAAATTCACCATTCCTGGCAATCCTGAGCTGAATGCTTTTAGGATGTTTTTAATTGGGTGTAGATTTAAAACAAAAAACAGACAAGGTTTTATTGTTGATGTGTTTGACACATCTGGGAAGAAAAGCGGGATCTAAATTGAATAAATAACTAATTAATGGGGAATCTGATTTAATGGGCAGGGAAATGGTACTCAAGTGAAAATCAGTCCAGTTAAAATGGGGGCTTACAGAGCATCAGCATTTAAAATGTGCACTGCAATGTCTTCAGCAGAGCAATTATATCATTTTCTGTTCATTTGAATGTTGCTTCTGACTGCATAGCTCTACAAGCTTAAATACATCAGTATGCTAATTTGTCTTGTTTCAGGTTGGATCATCTTTGAGGAGCCTACACTTGCATTTTTAAAATCTGGGTTAGTTCTGGTGATAAAGCACTGGCTTACGGCTAAGTTGAAAGTTGGCTAAAAACGCTAAAAGAAGAAAGAAAGAAAGAAAGAAAGAAAGAAAGGAAGGAAGGAAGGAAGGAAGGAAGGAAGGAAGGAAGGAAGGAAGGAAGGAAGGAAGAAAACAAGCACTATATTGTCATTAAATTTTCCTTTGCCTGTAAAAGAGCAAAGGCAGTGCTATGATGGAATTTGCACTCTAATTTCTTGAAAGTTTATTTCCCCCTTCAAAGAAATTTCTGTTTTTTATGTGAGGGCATAATTCCCTTATGCTTTCAGTAGGTGGAGAGTTGAGCTTGCCTCATCATCATGGGTGGTGGTGTGGCTTTTCTCTTTCCACTAAACATTTATTCAGTATTCTGCAGCTCCACTGACCAAGGAAGCCCGATGGAAGCAACTGCCTCAAGGCCTTAACTGCCTATGGGCTTAAACTGATGCACTGGAATTTGGGAAAACTGGATCTCAAGTGCCCAAGACTGGTACTGTCAGAGGGCCTGATATGGCTACTCTAGAGTAACGACTCCAGCATGGTCTTTTAAGGCTTTTATTAAGTGCTGATTATTTACAGTGTTCAGAGCAGTAAAAATGCATCCTTAGGGTGAGGTGTCAGAACCTCCGAATGGCGATTGGCGCGTTTTCTTCCAGCACCAAAGCTTTGGCAGACCCAACCTCTTCCCCCTACGTTTGCGTCGCAATTCGGGAGTTGGGGGGATTGGCCTCCCCCCCGTGCGTCCAACTTCCTGTCCCACCTGAGGCATGGGCTCCACAACCTTGCCTGAGCCTCGGACACCACTTCCTGACTCTCCGCTGGAGGCAGAGCTCTCCTTACTCTCTCCAGCGCTTGGGGATGGGCTGGAACTTAAGATGGGAGGGACTTCCCTGTATCCCTTGTCCCTCACATCCACCCCCCTCCCAGGCTCCTCCCCCCCTCCCTAGGGGCTCTCTGCTTGCTGGGGACGAGTGAAACCCCAAGAAGTCTGTGGCATCCGAGCCTGTGGGTGTAAAAATTTTTCCCCAATCCGGCGATCTTTCCCCCTCCCCCTCAGAAGACGGGAATCCCAAGAAGTCAGTGGCGTCAGAGCTGGTGGGAGTAAAAATGTTCTGCCAGTCCTCTCCTGCCTCTGACGTAGTCGACCTCGGTGAAACCCACACCTCTTCTTCCGTATCCTCAAATTCCGCTTCCCATCTCCATGGAGAGCTGCTGCCTGCGATCCCTTCCTCCCGCCCCTCCCCCTCTTCCTCCCTTTCCATGTGCCAGGGCTTGGGCCTGTGGGGGAACAGGGCGTGGAACTCTTCTACTAAAAATTCCTCAGGTACTTCCGTGGCTGGTATCCACTCATTGTGGGACGGCGGAGTGTCCTCCCATGCTATCAGGTACTCCAGCCCTCTCACCCCTCTCCTTGAGTCTAAAATCTCAGTTGCCTCATTGAGCTGACGGGCGTTTCCCGTCTCCCCCCCTCCCTCTGGAGGCTGATCGCTGTCCCTGAACCTAGTACTTTCTCTGTACGGCGACAGCAGCGATCTATGAAACACTGGGTGCACTCTCATGTCCTCAGGCAGTGCTAGCCTGAAGGCTACCGGGTTGACCTGTTGTGTGACCGTGAAGGGGCCCAGCCTCCTGGGTGCTAACTTCTTGCATCACCCCCTGGTGGGAAGACCTTCCGAGGATAACCAAACCTTGTCCCCCACCCTGATGACCTCTCCCGGTCGCCTGTGGCGATCTGCCCCCTTCTTGTACGCTTCCTTGGCCCTCTCCAAGTGTTCTCTGAGCTGCTGGTGCACCGTCTCCAGGTCCTCTGCCCAATCCTCTGCCTGTGGGCCCTCTTCCTCCTCCTCCCCCTCCCTCTCCGGGAAAGATCTGAGGTCGCGCCCGTAGTTGGCCTTAAAGGGCGACACCCCTGTGGAGACGTGCACCGCATTGTTGTAGGCAAATTCTGCCAGTGGCAGGCGATCCACCCAGTCCGTTTGCCTCTGGCTGACGTAACATCTCAGGTACTGCTGCAGAATGGCGTTGACCCACTCCGCCTGTCCATTGGTCTGCGGGTGCTGAGCCGTAGACAAACTGACCTCCACCTGCAGGAGGTTCATTAGCCGCCGCCAGAACCTGGAAACAAATTGGCGGCCACGATCCGAAATAACTCTTAAAGGCAATCCATGCAGTCTGAATACGTGGTCAACAAACAGTTTGGCCGTCTCTTCTGCCGAGACCGCCCTGGCACACGGTATAAAGTGGCACATTTTGGACATGAGGTCCACCACCACCAACACTGCGGTCTTGCCCCTGGACGACGGCAGGTCTGTGATGAAGTCCATGGACACTACTTCCCACGGCCTGTGCGGTGTGGCTAATGGCTCCAGCAAACCTGCTGGTGGCGCTCTGACCACCTTTGCTCGCTGGCAGGTGTCACAGCCCCTTACATAATCCCGAACATCCTCCCGCACCCCTGGCCACCAGAAGTGTCTCATAACTAGGTGAGTGGTTTTGTCCCTTCCGAAATGACCCGCCGTTGGGTTGTCGTGCATCTGCTTGAGGACCTTGCCTCTCAGCTGTTTGGTGGGCAGGTACAGGGCTCCCCTGTAAAAAAGCAAACCCCTCCTTTCCTCAAAGTCTTTAGCCTGCTCCCTCCCCCCTCGCAGCTCTCTGAAGATGCGGGAGGCAAACTCATCTGCTGCCGTCAGTGCGGTGAGTTCTGCCTCGCTCACCACTGCTGCTCCGCAGGACCATGCTGATGGGGGGAAAATGTGCCTGGGCGCTGGTGGCAACTCCTGCTCCATGTACTCTGGTTTGCGGGAGAGGGCATCCGCCCTGACATTCTGCTCCCCCGGGATGTAGTGGATGGAGAAGTTGAAGTTCGAGAAGAACTCTGCCCACCGTATCTGTCTCTGGTTGAGCACCCTGGCCGTTCTCCAGAACTCCAGGTTCTTGTGGTCTGTGCACACCTGGATGGGGTGCTTGGCGCCCACCAGGAAGTGTCGCCAGTGCTGGAAAGCAGCGTGGATCGCAAGAAGTTCCCTATCAAACACCGTGTAGTTGCGTTCAGGCTGTGTCAGCTTCCTGGAGAAGAAGGCACAAGGTCTCCACTCTCTGTTGGCGTCCAGTTGCAAAAGGATCGCTCCCAACGCCCGGTCTGAAGCGTCTGTCTCCACGCGTAGGGGCGCATCCTGCACCACATGGAACAGATTCTGGTCTGACGCGAACACCCTCTTGAGGCTTTCGAACGCTGCTTGCGCCTCTGGCGTCCACCTGAACTTCTGCTTGCCTCTCAGGCAGTCCGTGATGGGAGCCGTAACCCGCGAGAAGTTCTTGATGAATTTCCTGTAGAAATTGGTGAATCCTAGGAGGCGTTGGGCATTTTTGCGCGTCCTGGGGCTGTGCCAGTCCAGGATGGCCTGCACCTTGTCCTTGTCCATCGCCAGTCCCTTGTCTGACAGTTTGTAGCCCAGGAAGTCCACTTCCCTGGTGTGAAACTTGCACTTCTCCAGCTTCACATACAGGTGGTTCTCCTTCAGGCGTTGCAATACCTCCCTGACATCCTTCACATGTTGCACTGGGTCAGCGGAATAGATAAGGATGTCATCCAGGAAGACTAAGCAGTTCTTGAAGAGAAGGGACCCCAGGACGTGGTGCATGAAGGCCTGGAAGCATGCTGAGCCCCCTTGCAACCCGAAGGGCATCACCAGATATTCAAAAGAGCCCAGAGGCGTGAACATCGTGGTTTTCCACTCATCTCCTTCCCGAATCCTGATCAAGTTGTACGCCCCCCTCAGGTCTAGCTTGGTGAAAATCTTGCCCCTGCGTGCCGCTGTCAGGAGATCGTCCACTCTGGGCATGGGGAAAGCCACTGGCTCTGTCACTGAGTTGAGCCGTCTGAAATCCACCACGAGACGGCGCTGTTGCGTGTCTTTCTTGTCCACCCAGAAGACCGGGCTGCCTCCTGCTGCCTTGCTTTCTCTGATGAACCCCCGTTTGAGGTTCTTGTCTATGAACGCACGCAAATCCTCGAGTTCCTGATCTGACATGGCGTACAGCTTGGCTGGGGGTATCGTTGCCCCTGGTACCAGGTTGATCTGGCAGTCGAAAGACCTGTGTGGGGGTAGGTGGTCGGACTCCGCTTCGCTGAAGACCTCCTGCAGGTCCCAGTACTGCTTGGGTATCGCCTCACCCCCTTTGACATGCATGGTGGCCACCGTGGCTATTGGAGGCCCCTCCCCTGGTTGGTGCTGCATGCAATGTTCCAGACAAAAGTCCGACCCAAACGTGATGCATCTCTGGTGCCAACTTATGGAGGGGTCGTGGCGCGCCAGCCAGCTCATTCCCAAAACGATGGGGGGGTCTGAGATGGTTGTGACGTTGAAAGCCAGTGTCTCTGAGTGCCTTCCCACCGTCATTCTCATGGGGGGGGGGTTGATGAGTGATGGCCCCTCCCAGCAACTCTCTGCCGTCAATGCAGGGAAAGTCCAATGCCCTACGTGCAGGGGAAAATCCAGCTGCAGAAGCTGGATCTGGTGCTCTTCTGCAAAGTTTCTCGAGAAGAAGTTGGCTGAGGCACCACTGTCAATTAAGGCGAGGACAGTCAGGGGATAGCCATTTGGGAGCGTTAGCGTGACTTCTAGAACCACTCCTGCTCTGGGAGGGGTGGGCTGGCTCTGCTCCTCTCTGTGCGGGTGGGCGGGCGGGGGCTGTTGTCTGCTGACTGTGCCTGGCTGCTGCCCCTTGTCTCCTGCAGCCAGGCTGTCTCGTTTCCCTGCTGTGGTGCTGCTTCAGTGGGGGAAGGTACAACCGTTCCCGCCTTTCCTTGCCACTCTCTGCGATGAGGGCAGTCTCTGACGCGATGCCGGGGGGAGTTGCAGAGAAAGCAATTCCCGCCCCTTCCCTCCTTGCGTCTTGGCGCCGCCGGGGTTTGAAAAGCCCGCGCGCGCGCTCCCCCGATCTCCATCGGTTCCGGCTCTGGGATTGGTCTGGGCGGGTCTGGGGGCGGTCCCTGGGGTGGGGTTTGGTGATGTGGTCTGTCCTGGGAGCGTGGGAACCAAGGTTTTGCTGCGCGCGTCGCTTGTTTGTCATACCATCTGGATTCCTGTCTCACCCCCACCGCTAGCGCCGCTTTGCTTAACTCATCCATAGTCCGCGGTCTAGGACCTCTTGCCAGCTCATCCTTAACGTCTGCATGCAAACCCAGGTAGAAGGCTGATTTCACTGGCTCACTTTGCAGATCCCACCCCAGTTTGTGCACCAGCATGGTGAATCTCGCCCAGTAGTCCCTCACTGTCGATTTTCCTTGTGTCAAGTTATGAAGCTCCTGTTTAGTGGCATCCATTTCACTGTCACTAGCGTACATTATTTTTAAAGCTTCTAGAAATAATTTTGCGTTCTTCATGCAAGGATTTTTTTGCGCGATGAGCGGTCTTACCCATTCCCGGGCGGCCCCCGTCAAATGCTCTATGATAAAGGAGACTCTGTGCGCGTCATCTGGGAATTCTGCTGCATGCAATTCCAGCGCATAATTTATTTCTGTCTCGAATCCTAGGTACTCCCTAGGGTCGCCGCTAAACTTGGTGACTAGGCTCTGTCCCCTTCTCACTTGGACTAGCTGCGGCTGGGGCGCCCCCCCACCTCTAGCGGCTTTCTCCTCTTCCAACTTTTTCTGCAGGTCCAATACCATCACCCTTAGCTGTTTCTCAGTCTCCTCTTTTGTCCTCACCTGGTCCACCAGCTTGTTCAGCTCCTCCTGCGCCCCTCGCACTTCCTCCTGAGCGGCATGCAATTGCTGCTGTGCCTGCGCTGTGAGGTTCCGTAGCTCCTGCTTCGCTGCTTCGGCCTCCAGCCTCCACTGCTCAGCCTCTTGAGCGCTCATCGCTGCACTCCAAAGTAGCCAAAAAAAAGATTCGGAGGTTGCTGTCAGAGGGCCTGATATGGCTACTCTAGAGTAACGACTCCAGCATGGTCTTTTAAGGCTTTTATTAAGTGCTGATTATTTACAGTGTTCAGAGCAGTAAAAATGCATCCTTAGGGTGAGGTGTCAGAACCTCCGAATGGCGATTGGTGCGTTTTCTTCCAGCACCAAAGGTTTGGCAGACCCAACCTCTTCCCCCTACGTTTGCGTCGCAATTCGGGAGTTGGGGGGATTGGCCTCCCCCCCGTGCGTCCAACTTCCTGTCCCACCTGAGGCATGGGCTCCACAACCTTGCCTGAGCCTCGGACACCACTTCCTGACTCTCCGCTGGAGGCAGAGCTCTCCTTACTCTCTCCAGCGCTTGGGGATGGGCTGGAACTTAAGATGGGAGGGACTTCCCTGTATCCCTTGTCCCTCACAGGTACACTAACTAATTTTATTTTTAAGGGAAGTCCTTCATTTTACCTTTTAAAAAAACACCTGCTGATTTCCTTAAAGAATAAAACTACTTCAATTAAGAACAGCTGGTGCCAAAGCCTCTAGGCAATTTTTTAAACTGTTGTCCCTGTCTCTATAGTTAGTTGTTTTATATTGTTTTGTGAAGTTATAAATTTAAACATTGTGAACCACCCTGAGTGATACATAAATGCTGTCTAATAAAGAAATGTGCTATCTATCTATCTATCTATCTATCTATCTATCTATCTAAACAAACCTTTAAAATGAAGTCAAATGTTGGGAACCTCCTCTGGATGTTGCTGAACTACAACTCCTATCAACCACAGCACACCTGGTGAATGGACAGGAATGATGGGAGTTGTAGTCTTGGTAACAACACACACACAATATCACAGGCTGTTAAGGTTCATACAAGAATATGGTATGTAAACTTGTTGTTCAATTTTTATGTTATGTTACTTAGTTTGTATAAGTTTAATTTAGAGTATGCATGGCTGATGAAGCCCGGCTGGGCGAAACAAGGTATTATTCCGGAATCCTTGTCGTGCCATACCTTCAAGTCTTCCATCTGATCCGACTTTATCTCCTGACTATCCATTGGACTTTAATTTCTCTTGATATGTTCTGTTTGCATGATGTGTTGGTCTATGGAATTACACTTTGTGAGATATTATATGTGGAATTGTGTTTGAAATAGAAGTTACATGGTGTGTGTTGTTATCGGGATTGTATTCACGTCACCTAAGGTTTAGCAGTGTTTTGCATGGGAGTTGTAGTCTAGCAGCATCTGCAAGTCCAAAGTTTCCCTATACCTGCTCTAAAGATACACCCCTGTGGAGACTTACTTGTTCACTCATGAGCTCTTTTTAAAGCACCAGAAGTGTAAATTTGAGCTGCAATCTTATGCACACTTACATAGGAGTAACCATTAAACTCGATGGGACTTGTATATTCAATGTATTTCTAACCACCAAAGAACATTACCCTCAGAAGGCAACTTATTAAATCATACTGCAACACTGTTGCCACAGTGTGTCAGACAAGGAGGAGGAGGAGGAGGAGGAGGAGGAGGAGGAGGAGGAGGAGGAGGAGGAGGAGGAGGGTTTGGATTTGATATCCTGCTTTATCTCTACCCGAAGGAGTCTCAATCTCCTTTACCTTCCTCCCCCACAACAAACACTCTGTGAGGTGAGTGGGGCTGAGAGACTTCAGAGAAGTGTGACTAGCCCAAGGTCACCCAGCAGCTGCATGTGGAGGAGCGGAGATGAGAACCCGGTCCCCCAGATTACGAGTCGACCGCTCTTAACCACTACACCACACTGGCTCTCTTATTGTCAGGGGGACTCCCTACAGGGAGCCTCCCCCCATCATCCTGACCAGCACTTCTCCCAGCGAGAGCAGTAGCAGCGGGTCAGGCAGGGGGAATGAGGAGTGGAGCGGAATGGCGGAGGGAAGGCTCAGCGAGGTATCAGAGCCCTTGCACTGCCCTAGCCAACAAGTGGAAGAGGAAGCACGGCTGCTTCTGGCGCCCAAATTGAGGCGTGTGCCCAAATGCAGGTTTAGAGGGTGCTGTTTCGGGGTGCCCAAGCTATTATGCTGGCCCCGGAGCAGAAGGGTGCCATTGCCAGATTCTGCGAGTGACTAGGAGGTCATGTTTTCTGCTATCTCTGCACTGTAACTAGTATGCACAATAAAACTCTTAAAGACAGAAAGGACTGGAGCGTCTTTACTCGGGAGTAGCTGCAACAATCCCCTGACAGATATTGACCACTAAATGTCTACTGCTGCCCAATGTTGACTGATAATGCATGCCAACTGTCAGAGAGCATCAAATATTTACTGTTGCATGTCAAATATTGATAGCTTTTGCAAAGACATCAGATGTGAAACAGCAATGTCAAATATCACTCATTCCACAAATATTCATACAACCAGGGAATATTCAGAGAATATTCACCATAAATTCTAAGAGAAGAATTTCCTCTGAGAGAAAAATTGGTTTCATCTACAGATGCATGTTTTAAGTTCTACAGTAAAGTAGTCAAAGGAGTAAATGTCATTCAGATAACTGTTTCCTTGTTTCACAGTTTATAAGACTATTTGAAAAAGGAATCAGCTGGACCTCCTTAAAGGGAATCTTCTAGTGGTTAATAACAAATTTCCTTTCCATCTTTCCTTTCCATCTTTCTATGCTGTTAACTTTTAAAAGTAGTTAGCAAGCACAGCAAAAACAAAAGTTCCAAGAAATCATTTTAATTTATAGTGTAAAAACCATACCTACTAAGAAGACAAAGCATATTCAATACTACATTAGTTGTGGGCCTAAATTAGAGATGCAACACATCAGCCCACTCCATTTCGACTCCTCCAAACCGTTTTTTTTGGCATACTGGATTGTACAGCTCTAAAGAGTTAAAAGTGTTTGTTTCACAGGAAATTGGAAGAAATTTATGTGCGCAAGTGAAACTGAAAGGTCGAATGTGTGACTCATATCTATTGACAGATGGAATGAGCATAACATAAGCAGACAGTGACTAGAAAACAAGCAGGTTGTGTGAAAGTATTTTTAGAGACTAATTTCTACCCAGCTGTGTCATCTATGAATGGAAGAAGTTTGTGAAAGTTACCTAGAAGCTGCCTAATTCTTTACCAAGTGGATGTTAACACAATACCAAATGGGTTTAAATAAGCATCTTAACCTTTTGACAGGATATTTGACAACACAAACATGTTCCCTCAAACATGCTATTAGCTCCCCCAAACAAATAGGTAGTTGTGGTATTCTATATATACTAATAGCAAACATTCTCCAAGTGTGAATCCTTGTAATAGCACTTTCCACCCACAAGAGAGGCATCAGCAGGCTTGGGGGAACCCCAAGGTTTTCAGATGTTCCGACAACAACAAAGGATATTTTCCTTAAAAGAAAGGGGACAGGTAGCCCAATAAGAACTGAGCATGCTCAGTGGGCATGGCTTGCTGACTGCTGGGGTGGGAGCAGAACACTGTGTAGTAGGGATTGAATTGTATGTTGTGGGAAAGGGTATATCTGGCTGGCCCCCTAACACCTGCTTTTCTATTTACTATTCCCTTTCCCCAACCTATCTCTTTCCTGTTAAAAATATGTGCATGGTTTTGGAGATAATTTGTAAAGGTTTGCTCTTAGCATCCTAGTCTAACCATCTAGTATGGAATTTTAAAAATCTTAGGTGGGCAGCAAGGAAATAAGTGGTCATGGTCTGCAAACCATCTGGTTTAGAGTGGGGTCACTGAAGCTCCGAGGACAATGTTTTAAAAGATGGTGAGGAGGAAGCAGCCAGGGGTGGAGTCCATCACTTGAATAAAGCCCCCCTCCAGGCCTTCCTAGGCCACACCCCTTCTCCTCAGGCCACACCTCTCTCATTGGCCCTCCTCTGAACCCTCCTTGAGTGTGTTTGGCTGGCTGGAACGTGTCCTGAAACAACCCTTTCTTCCCTGGGTGGAGGTGTGTGTGGCTGCTGCATGGCTGGAATGTAGCCTAGTGTATTGCTCCTCCCACTTTTGCTCCTCCCTAGTATTGCTCCTCCCACTTTTGCTTGGCTCCACCCACACTGGCCTCCCAGAAGGTTACTTTTGTGGGAATACAGTCCTTGGGCTGCTGCCTCCCAGGACTTAAAAGTATGGGCAGGAGTTTTCCGTCACGCAGCAGCCACTGGCAATTTCACCAAGCCAAAACACCTCACCAATTGCCATTATTCCCAAGGGTTGGGTAGGAAAGGGTTTGTAGGTAAAGTCTAACATACAGTTCCATTTTCTGGCTAGGAATTGGCCTTCTAAAATGCAGCAGAGTCACCAAAGGAATGATTTGCAACGATTCCCCCCTTCTCTGTGCCAGAATGTTCTTGATAATACATGACTTGCAGACTGGAAAATAGCCCAGTGTTACAATGCTTTTAGCAGAGACATTAGAAGCACAATTATTTTTATTCATTTGTTGACAGAAGGGTAAGCACCGCTGAATGAAAAAAGCCAGTCAAATTCAAATGGAAGATTATCCTTAACCCTCTGGATTGAAAAAAAGCTTTGTAGACAATCTAGATTAAGAAGTCACACCAGATTCATTATTTATAGAGCTGAAATGACACTGGTGGCCCTCTCAGATTATTTTCTCTTGACCAATTTAATATCCTCGCGGAGGAACACATTCTTTGAAATCTGATTTCATCACTGCACAGAGTTAACAGTCCCCTTATTTCTAAGTGGAATGATATTTTAATTCAAATTGTGACCCACTTACTTTTGCAAGGAATTTAAGGCTTGCACAAACACACATACTATGAGCCTCCTAGTATTTCTGCTCATGGCTGGTTACAGTTTTTGTGAAAGAGAAAGCAGAAGAGGGAAATTCGAAAAGTACCTGAACATTCTGCCCAATAGAATTGTGACAATACAGGATGAAGCTCTCTAGAAGAAACAGTATGGCAACATAATAGACAGTTCTTCATGAGTTCTGCTTCTGTTAATTACTCTTCCAGCATATATTTATCTGCTACTACAGAACTGAGCATTTGAAAAGAGAAAATGTGAGCAACATTACACAGGCAACGAGTTCCCCTCTCACTTTGCTCTGTGGATTGGCAGCCTGATAGAGTTCCTATGAATGGTTAGAAAGGTGAATGCACAAAGGTGTTGCACAGAGAAATGGAGCTGGAGGCTAATAAACAGTAGGGGTAGATGTTATACATACCTTTATGTGCTATCTCTAGAAGTGCAATGCTTCCCCATATGTCAAAATGAAAATTCTATAAATGAATGCCTCATTACTATATTCCAAAAAATACATAGAGAAATGTGAGCTACAAAAGGGTCATTCTTCTTACCTGGTTAACCTATATACATCAGAAGCCTACCAGCTGTTGGCGTAGGAGAAAACACGACATGCTAAGCTAAGAATAATATTTCCTTTTGTAATACTGTCGCCATTGCAGATAAATTATATTCCTTCCTTTGAATTCCTAGGAAAATTCAAAATGGTTGTTTATTAAAACCATGGCTAGTTTACAAACCAGGATATTAAAGCATGCTTTGTTCCTACTGTATAGTCCTGGATTGATAATTGATTACACTTTGAACAAACCACAATTTCTGTATTTGGATGAAAACCTTTGGTTTGTTACAAAGAATGAATTGAAGCTTGTATGCAAAGAATGAATTGAATTACAAAGAATGAATTGAAGCTTGTATGCTTGTATGCTGGACCATAAAGAAGGCTGATGCTTTTGAATTATGGTGCTGGAGGAGACTCTTGAAAGTCCCATGGACTGCAAGAAGATCAAACCTATCCATTCTTAAGGAAATCAGCCCTGAGTGCACCCTGGAAGGACAGATCGTGAAGCTGAGGCTCCAATACTTTGGCCACCTCATGAGAAGAGAAGACCCCTTGGAAAAGACCCTGATGTTGGGAAAGATTGAGGGCACTAGGAGAAGGGGACGACAGAGGACAAGATGGTTGGACAGTGTTCTCGAAGCTACGAACATGAGTTTGACCAAACTGCGGGAGGCAGTGGAAGACAGGAGTGCCTGGCGTGCTATGGTCCATGGGGTCACGAAGAGTCGGACACGACTAAACGACTAAACAACAACATGCAAAGGAAGTGGGGAGGGGGAATGAGGTCTTGTTACATCTGAATTGCACCAATATGTAGGATTCAGATTTTCTTTATTTGAAACATCAGGTTGCTTGACTATTTGATGAACATGCTCCAGTGATGAAATGCCCAGTATCAGATGGGAATCTCATTCTTAGAAAAATGTCATTGTTGCACGTTGAGAAATGAAAATGTAAGGGCAGAGCCAAATTAAATGAAAATAATGGGGAAAGTAGCTAGCAGAAGGGATACTGTGATTACTGCATTAGTCATTTCATATTTCAGTCTGTAAAAAGCTCCATGGATTAATTTGACTGGAGCTGGTGGACTTGCTTTCATCTGCAACAATGGAAACTTTTGGAAAAGGAATCTGTGCTCTAGAGTTCATGGCCACTCTGCACCATATACATGGGAAATAATACTGAACTCATATAACACCTCTTCTGAGACTTAAATTAAATTCCTTTGACAAATGTTCATTAGAACTATGGACATGACAAGCTGCAGTAGAAATGAATGAGTCTGGATGTGATCCAAAGCTCTCAAATTCCCATTGCACACAGCGATGAACAACCAGCCCCACTTCACATGGGGCTGTGGGCCCCTTAGAATCTATATGTTGCACCTGATGGAAGTTAAAAAGGAGAAACTCGGAGATAAATGCATTCTCAGCCCTTTCCAGAGTGGTATCATGTGGGCAAACATGCTTCTGCCATACCTGCATTCAATCGACTGTGAATTCATATCCTACATGCATACAAACAGGTAAGTAGCGTCTACACACCCAATCATTTCTGATCTCACAGGCTTGGTTTGCACATACGCAGGGTCTCTTCTCACACTTTCCGTGTGGCTCGAGGCAGGCCTGCTGCCACTACATCCTGCTTAATTGTCTCAAAGGGGCTAAAAAAAAAGACTTCCACTGATTTCAGCAAGGAAGACGACCAAGAGTGGAACAATTTTCCTTACTCCCTCCTTGTTAACAGGCCACCATGAATATGGTGCTGGATCCAGTGGACCTTGATTAGATTATTCTAGTATTCTTTCTGTGAATCCACACACACACACACACACACACACACCACAACACACACACCTTGATGTTTTAAAAGGTAAACTAGTCATAACACGTGCCATCACTACCAGAGTGCTTATTGTGGCAGACCATGCTGGAAAGCAAAGAGAAACTGCTGTGCCATCCTCTTCAAAAGAAAAGGACACTCAACCAAGTCAAGTTGGGCAGTTTCAAAGTGGGAGGGCAGCACTCTGTTTAGGGCAAATGAATACCATGTGAAACAATCAATGACCAACTATTGAATGTGTCAACTACCATCTAAATTGTTCCAAAGGAGGAATAAGATGCCAAGAGCTTGCTTCATTTCTTAGCAATGCTTGCAGCAACAAAATAATAATAATGAAACCTGTTCCTCGCAAGGTAGAGAATTATTATTACTATGAGTTGCATGCCTGTGAGGTTTCTAAACAGGAAATGGCAGGCAGTTCTGTCCTTAGAATGCAATAATACAGCACATGGACAGTCTGTAAGTATTGAGACATCATGTTGTAACAGACTGAGAAACAATTAATCCTGAATTACCCAGTGTCTGTCTGCACTTCTTGTAGCACTTGTGGAAATGCTGAACAAAAGAATAATCACAATTAGACAAATGCAATAAAGAAGACCCATTGCTTTTCTGCCACATTATGGTCACTTTACACCCTTAAATCTTAAAAACATCTAGAACAACTTCATTTATCCCAAAATGTTTGGGAGTATACTCAAAACCTGTCGTGCCTGGCGTGCTATGGTCCATGGGGTCACGAAGAGTCGGACACGACTAAACGACTAAACAACAAATACTCAAAACATTATCAAGTTGCAATAAAAAGCAATGTTCTTTTCATTGGGTCACACTGACATGGGGCCTAATTTGGAACCATTTTGATAGCTATTTAAATAAACACCTATTCTACTGTTGCTTCCTTTGCCAAGAAAGACAGGAAGCAGCCTTACACCAAGTTAGACCATTGATCCACCTAGCACAGTACTGTTCACACAGACTGACAGAGGCTCCCTGGGGTTTTAGCAAGGGCATTCCCAGCACTACCTGGGGCATTCAGCATGTAAAGCAGATATTCTACCAGTTAGCTGCTTATAGACCCTTCTTATTGTCCATTTCATGTTGCAGAAACTCCAAAAGCTCACTTAAGCATCCACTGAACTCAGGAACAAGCAGGAATGGGGGATTTCTGAATGGCTCCTCTCCCAGGCAATTACCTATCAGGAAACTGCCATGGCTTACATTTTAACATTTGCTGAATCCAGGGGTTCAGGGTCTGGAACTCAGAAACTTGTGACGCTATAATGACCCCAATTAGATGTACAGTGGTACCTCGGTTTATGAACACAATTGGTTCCGGAAGTCTGTTCATAAACTGAAGTGTTCATAAACTGAAGCGAACTTTCCCATTGAAAGCAATGGAAGTGGATTAATCTGTTCCAGACGGTCCGCAGAGAACTTAAACTGAAGCGTTCATAAACTGAAGCGAACTTTCCCATTGAAAGTAATGGAAAGTGGATTAATCCGTTCCAGACGGGTTTGCGGAGTACTCAACCTGAAGCGTACTTAACCCGAAGCATGGGTGTAATTGGTTCCAGAAGTCTGTTCATAAACTGAAGCGTTCATAAACTGAAGCAAACTTTCCCAGTGAAAGTAATGGAAAGTGAATTAATCTGTTCCAGATGGGTCTGTGGTGTTCATAAACCGAAAATTCGTAAACCGAGGTGTTCGTAAACCGAGGTTCCACTGTACTAAGATCCCGTTATTTTTTGTTTGTTTATCTGCTTGCTTGTTTGCTTTAAAGAAAGCTTTATACTGATTTTACAAGAAAGAAATGCAGAAAGCGGATGCCTACACTCCTAGGTGTGCATTCAACTGGAGTCTTACCTCAGTCACTGACTCTCTAGCAAGGGCAGAGTTAATTCAATCCCTCAGTCAAGCACACATATAGTTAATAATTCACTGTCATTTTACAAGTGCTTTTTCTACGTTCTACTTTTCTTTTTCTTTTCTTTGTTTTTTTTTAAAAAATTGGTTTCATTTATTCTTTATACGAGTGAAAAGTCTTTAATATTCCAGTACAGAAAAGGTTATGAGAGGGCTTTGTAATAGCCAGATCGTATACTCACATGCAGCGAAACAGATTTATTTGCAAGCTGTCTCTCATTGTATTTCTTTTAACAGCAAAGATGGCATGATCTTAACAGCTTTAGTGGGGAAAGGAACAGAATCCTTTGTGAATAAACAGCATCCGAGATATATTTCTTTTATATATTTTTGTCCTTAGGTAAAGAGATTAAATTTAATCAAAACCTTGGAGATCAAATAATTAAACCTGAAGACAACCACAGTTTTTTATTGCTAATTAGTCATGGTGAGGTGCCATTTTCATAGGATGCACAGTCCCTAAATTTAGCTGTGGAATATTACATTGATCACACACACACACAAAAAACCCCCATCATCGATTCTCTGGGGATGGTCGGACGTCAGCATGTGCGTTTTGGCTCAGTCCACCTTTCACCTATTTAAAAGGGGTGCTTTTTTATCCCTGCTGCACATAGCAACAAAATGCTATTGTGCCATCCTTAACCCTTTCGAGCATCATAGCAGAATGATTCACTCCACCCCCACCCCCGAGCCTTTGCTTGGGTGCACTGCTGTTGCATGATATTGAAACCGCTGGAAGGAATTTGATGCATCTTTTCAAAGACTGCTTTTATCAGCCTAGCTGTTCTCGTCCTTTTTTAAAAAAAAGTCCCTGAAATTTACAGGGAGCCTTTCGTTGCCACTGTAACCTAATATAACATCATTTATAATGTTGCTTTTAGAGGAAGCGCTGGCAAGGGGGTTAAATATATGTAGCCCAGACTTTAGCCTGTCATTAACAAGATGCAGTGTGGCAAGGTTTAAAAACTTATTTGATTTTTTTAAAGGCACTTTGTTTAGATAATAATAGGTAGAAACAAATCACAACCCCCTTTTCTGGCCCCCACCTTCCCTTGGTCCCCCAGGATTTTCATGTGGAAATATGTGCCTTAAAGGTATTGTCTCTACTGAGGATGGAAGAGCCTGTCAATTGTGGTGCTGTTGGCTCCAATCTTAAATTCAGTTCTGCACATTTTGCAGTCATCTTTTCTTTTTAAAAATCCTCATGAAAATTTATCAGCGTTGTAGTGCGAATTTCTCCCAATAAACAGGTTTTTAGAAGCAGGTTTGACCAATGTACACATTTGGGCAAGCACTTTAATAGCTTCAATAATATCTTAGATAATGATATAACGAGAATAGGAAAGAAAGTGAAATGCAAAGATGCAAAATTCAGGATGGAGGGAAGTCGTTAGGCTCGGCTGAGCCAATGAGATTTAATAAGAAGTTATGATGTTACGCAATGTGATTATATGTAAAACTAATAAAAATATTATTAAAAAGCACTTTCCCTAATATAATGCATTTTTGTTATGTAAATGGTGGATGGAAAACTGCATTGCCAAATTCAGGTCCGTGTGAATTTTGAAATATGGATGTATTTCTGTTCACATATTGTTTTTAAAGTGCAAATTTGATAGCTTGGCCTCTAGCATGTAGGCAGCCTGCAGTCTATCATGTTGAGCCACTGATGTTTCTTCCAAAACAGATCCTTTTTGCCTGTATCCCTGCTTTGTCAAGCCACAAGTCTGAGGCTGTTCCTCTTTTCACTGTTCATTGGTAGTGACCAGTTTGGCACTATTCCTATGGCAGCTGCATCTGTTCAGCTTGCTACCTGTCTACTAGATTAGGAGAGGGAAGCAGATGATCTTGCAGAAACTTCTGTCACCAGCCCATGCCTCTCTGAAATTCCCCATTGTAAAACCAGTCATAAACAGGCAAGCCAAACAGTTGTACAGTGGTCCCTCTGGTTATGAGCTTAATTCATTCCAGAGGTCCGTTCTTAACCTAAAACCGTTCTTAACCTGAGTACCACTTTAGCTAATGGAGCCTCTTGCTGCTGCCGTGCTGCCGCCGCACGATTTCTGTTCTCATCCTGAGGTAAAGTTCTTAACCCGAGGTACTACAGGGTTAGCGGAGTCTGTAACCCGAAGTGTTTGTAACCCAAGGTACCACTGTATTGATTAAAACAGCAGCGGAACATAGGCTTAATATTTGAAAGAATTTTTTTTCCTCCCTAAATGGATGTTTGCATACGTGGTTTCTGACTTTTTCCTCATCTGACGGATGTTTCTAGACACCTAATGCCCACGGATGCAAAGAGGTCTTCCTTTTACGAAGGTTGAATCAATGCTGCTGACAATTACAACAGAAATATGAACTACTAGAGCTGTATATGGGTACGAAGGGGCAATCTCCCTTTGACTGTAGAAGTCCATGACACCCACAAAGGAACATATTTTTGTCTCCCAATTGAAAAAAAATGACAAAGCTCTCCTTTTCAAACTTTTCACAATGATAGCCTATTCTTGTACGGAGTGCTGTGGCATAACAGGCTTGACTCATTGTCAGATGACACATCAAGCAAGAGGGGTTTGAAAAGGTGCTGCTGTCTTTCATTGCCAAAGACATGTACAGGCACACACAGAGGGAGAGAGAACGCTTGGAGGACAGGAAAGACGGGAAATTGCTTTTGCAGTCCTTGATTTTGACATCTGTATAAGGTCCACTCATAAGGTCCATGTTTCGATCAGCCATTGAGGGGCTGACACTGTTCTGCTGTGGTGCAGAGGGCTCTGGGCTTCATTCTGGAACTAAAGTGCTGAACAGAAAGATAGATTTCAAGCTTTTTTCCTTGAACACCAACCACTTCAGATGGTGTACCCTGAAGCACTAGTGGAATTAGAAGGGTCGCATACAGGGCCGAAATTAGGTTCGATGAGGCCCTCAGTGACTGAAGGTAATGGGACCCTTTATATCTCCAGCTGTCCTTTGTCAACAACAAATTTTCACTGCTTTTTGTTGTTGAATATATGCTATATGGTAATGTATGGACCTAATAGGTGTCTAAAGCCATTTGCACATAACAAAATATGTATTTTATCAAAGTAATTGTTGAACTGAAATACAATTAAGAAGTATATTAAAAGTGAAATTTTGGGGGGCCCCAAGAGAGTGGGGCCCTAAGCTATAGCTTGTTTAGCTTATACGTAAATACGGCACTGGTCACAGGGAGGATTTCCTTTGAAGTCACACATGGTGGGACAAAACATTTTGGAGAGGTGCTGAGGACTGGCCACCATTTAAGGGCAACTGGGGCATCTCCTCTGCCCACCTCCACCTCCATTGTTCTGTCCTGTGTGGGCATCAGTCAAGTAACAAACTGCTCGGTTGTATTCTTTGTAAGCATTCTGCCACATCTAATGTCTACCAGGAACACACAGCATTAAAATGCTAAACCCCACACATTCAAGCACATAGCAAAAAAAGCTTTAAAAACCTCCTCACGTCCACATACAGTAGTCATGTGTCCTACTTTTATAGACAGTCATCTATTGGAAGGGCTGTACAGTCCAAGTCGAGTTTAATGGCAAAGAACCACAAGGAGAGAGAGGAGGGGCCTCAAAATTGCTGAGACTCTGGTGGGCAGGCACACAGGCCACCTGGTCACAATATTCCCTGCCATGGTAAGATGTATTTATAGGAAATGTTACAAATTAGCACCCAAAAATGTTATGCAAAATTAACCTCTCTTTTTTTTTGACTATGTGTTTCCTGCACGTGAATTTGGGCATCTGGAATCAAAGTTTGGCCAGCCTCTACGTGGTATTGTAATATACGAAGAGTCTGTCAGAGGTTGCCTTCTACTCAGATTGGAGAAAGATTCCACTCCTAACTTTAAGCCAATGAGCTGAAGACAGCCTACCACGTATTCCTTTCAGAAGAGCTCTGATTTAGTCAAGTCTGACAGACTTGGGGATGTTTGAGTTTCCTTCACACTTGCCAAGCAAACTGACAAAACACTGAGCACCACAAGTGTTAACACAATTTGTTTTGTATGAAATAGGAAGATTTGCTGCAGAGAGAGAAAATAGCAATAGTAAAACACCACGTGGGGAAAACCAGAGGAGGAGAAAAGCAAAACATGACAGGAAGCAAGACAGAAAAAGCAGCTGTTAGCTTCCTAAGGCAAGCAATATATCACTTTGGTTTCAGCAATTAACACACTAGGATGTGGTGGCCTTAAGACAAACTGCAACTACCTCAGCTTTAGCTGTAGAAGAGGATAATAATGCTGAACTACCTCATAGAGCTGTTGTGAGCATTAATAGGGTTGTCATATTTCCACCTCTTTTAGGAGAATTTCATACCCCCAGAAATTAGATAATGCCAGGTGGCGCTGTGGGTTAAACCACAGAGTCTAGGGCTTGCCGATCAGAAGGTTGGCGGTTCAAATCCCTGCAACGGAGTGAGCTCCCGTTGCTCGGTCCCAGCTCCTGCCAACCTAGCAGTTCGAAAGCATGTCAAAGTGCAAGTAGATAAATAGGTACTGCTCCGGCGGGAAGGTAAACGGTGTTTCCGTGTGCTGCTCTGGTTTGCCAGAAGCGGCTTTGTCATGCTGGCCACATGACCCGGAAGCTGTCTGCAGACAAACACCGGCTCCCTTGGCCTATAGAGCGAGATGAGCGCCGCAACCCCAGAGTCGGACACGACTGGACCTGATGGTCAGGGGCCCCTTTAGGATGTCAGCTCACTAGGCAATACAACGTCTCTCAAGAAGGAAGTGCACTTTTTTTTTTTAAAAAAAAAAGCTTTGCTGGGGTACCAACAGGTACCACACCGGCAAAACATATTTAAGGAAAAAAATGTTTGAAAAAAAGGTCTTTTTAATCATTGATTTACTTTAAAATGTCAAATAATATTGACAGGAAATCAATATATAGTATGGCAGAATAGGAGGAAAACAGAAATTGTGATGACTCTGAAGAGCACAAGCACATTTCAAGGGCTAACTTAAAATTCTAGGAATTTTTAGGAGCAAGCCTTTCAATAAAAATCTCACCCAAGGGATTTCTCTGAGCTTGTCCAAAATGAGGAGAAGCCATGACAATGTAAGGAGCTAAGGAGTCAAATGTATCCTGATTTTTTTCTCTGAACCACCTCAGTTATTTATATCCTTTATAAGTTGGCAAGAACACTTAATTTTTTTTAAAAAAATGTTTTGGATCACCACTCTTAAAGTAAGAACTGTCTGAAGTCCAGTTTTATCATCTATACATCAACATATCCTAAAGAATGAATACTTTATCCATGTTCTCTCCATTTGAATTTGATCTCATTAGTCTCTACATCCGCACAGCTTTGCAACTGAAGTTGAAGATCAAATCAACTTACTCCCATTCAGCTTCCAGTATGCAGATTCGAGTGAGTTAATTCTACACAAATGGGGCATGTGCACCAAAATCAGCTGAGCAGTGTGTGCATATACATTTTTAAAGAAATTGTGTCCACATTGGAATTGCACAATGGCACACACCTGAGAATTCCCAATTCAATAAAGCTTGTTTGCACACAGTCACATACTGTATGGGCATAGTTCTCAACTGTCCACATTTCCCCCTGATGTATGCATTATTAGACACATTCTTTAGGAAACCAACTTTCTCTCCCATCCTTTGAACCCACACAAAATAACAGTGCCTGGCAATACATGACCATACTAATGAACCAACAGTAAGTAGGTAGGTCTGCAAGGCTTGTTTACCTGTGTGAAGGGATGGGATGAAATGCATATTTAATGCAGGTTTAAATTTTAGAATCATCTTGGAGGAAAAGGGAATGTTTATAATTTCACATGGGGCCACTGCTGAGAAGATCCTGCTGCCTCTAGGCCTTGCATCTGGTGAAAGGAGGATGTCCAGAGGTGAGGGGGTTTCTGGGGAGGGTTCACTGGCCATTGTCAATTGGGTAATTATGGACCACAGACCTTTGGAGTTCTTCTCTCTCATCTATGGGAATCTTTCTAAGCAGTTTTAGGGTCTATTTTCTAAGCAGGGAGAGAGCCACCTCCTTGATGTTCCTAGTCCTTTATGTCTGACTCGTTTAGAGCAGTAGTGGGTGGCACGATAGGTCACTGCTTCTCACCTGACCTCACGGCTGCTTACCAGGAGGCAAAGAAGTGGGGGAAGCCATAGCAGTGTGGTTGGTGTGCTGCAAATCTGCCACTCTAGTCCCCGTTGGCCTCCTGATGAGCAGCCACAACATGGCCAATTGGAGATCAGGTGAGCCTCATTGCCCCGCCGCACTGTCTACGACTGCTTTTGAGGGTCCTCCAAGAGTCCTCGAGCTCCTGTTTCACATAGTTGCAGAGTAACATGTAGCCATGCCCTGTAAACGCTATAGAAATGAGTAATAAAAATAATAACACTGCTTTATAGCAAGAGGCTGCCTACCTGCAATAAAATGTGTGGGGTTAACATATCTCCCTTGCCTACCTATTAAATTGAGGAAAGAGTTTAATAGCCTCTATGGGATAATAAAGATTGATTTCCTCCCACCCTGGTTGATAAAGTATTCTAAAATACAGAGTCACTTGCAAATCAAATCATGGGACAGGGAAGCTACCAGCGCCAGTATATATTAATGCCCAATTGTCACAGAACAGATTGCAGAAGGGGGATGGGATCTCTTCAGAGAGATATAGAGCCAAAGACAAGGTAATAATTCCAGCTGCCACAACTATGAAATGTTTCCATGTCTGTGTAGGCGCTGGAGTTAAAGTCACTGGGGAAAGTAAAAGGCTGTGTGTTCTCTAGTGATAGATGTTTGTATTTGTGTTGTACTTCTATTAAAGATGTATAAGATGTGATGGCTGGCTTAGCACCCACATAACAAAATCTCATTTCTTTTGTGGGCTTTTCTAGAGTGGTTGTTGTCATGCTTTTTTTTTTGCAAGGTTGTTTATTTTATTTTTTTAATGAGAAGGGAATCCCATATTTAATTTGCTCATATCTACAGATCAATAACCCAATATTCTTTTTGACACCAAGTGGGATAGTCTTTGTATGCCTCCTACACTCTCAGTCCTAACTCACTTGTGCTGCAATAAGATCGAGAAGTTGGCAGCATAGAGGGGAGAAATTTTTGACATGAATGCATGAAAGCCATTATTAAAGAGCTAACCACCTGCTTTGGCAATGTGTAGGACTTCTGGTAATAAAGGTGAATTTTGACTCCCATCCCCACCCCCCACATTTAAGAGAGACTTGTTTTCTTCTCCCCAAAAGAAAATAAGCCACCCCACTCCCCTTTTCATTTTGTTGTACATCACGTAACTCTGAAAACTGAGGTTTAACTATCAGCCATTGAAATGCATATTTAATGCAGGTTTAAATTTTAGAATCATCTCGGATGAAAAGGGAATGTTTATAAAAAAATATTCCGGTGCTGTAAAAGTGCCATTTGGTAAAATGGTAGTTATCTAAAAGGATTTAGAGAAAAGCCACAACTTTTCTTGCAGAAGGTTATACACTTAGTCCTGGGATTATCTGGTAAAAATTGAAGGGTTTTTTGGGGGGCGGGGGTCATTTCTCTGCTTGAGATCCTGGAGCTCAATACTGGGCTAGACAGACAGCAAGTCTGCCCTAGTATAAGGCAGTTCACTATGTACTGAACTCTTCCTAATTTATACATGCTGCATATAGATTTAGCATCTTACCTTAAAAATGATGGTCAGACTATTTAGAATGGGCTTAAACCAACCCATATTTAGAGATGGACTTAACTCAGCCCTCCCTTTGGATTCCATGGGGATTATACACCAGTGAAATTGGGATTAAATACTATGAAAGTTTATTCAGTCTTTATTCAAGTATAAATTAAAGTATGACTGAACAGAATTGTGCTTTGTACTCATGTATATTTAAAGAGCAAGCACTCCAACATGCAAATGAGTTTACCGTTTGCTGTATAACAGGAGTTCTGTTTTATAAAGCCTATTAACAAATCAAGCAACGTGGTGAAAGAAGGAAAGGTGTGTGTGTGTGTGAAGGCTAAAAACAAGGCATTAGGAAAATAATTTACAGAGCATTGTAACATAAATGCCTGTATCATCATGTAATTGCATGTAATTACCACAATCAGCCCAGGGATAGCCAGTGTGGTGACCTCTTGAAGATGTTTTGGACTCAAAAGTATCAACAGCCTCAATCAACATGGCCAGTAGTTAGGGTTGATGGGAGTCATTGTCCAACAATATCTGAAAAGCACTGATCTAACCAACCCTGTCCACACGGAGAAAGAAGACTCTTCAAGAAGGGTTAAAGGCCACTAGCAGTAAGTAGGGATTGTCCCACAGTTAGGAGAAAAATGCCTGTTGAACAGAGGGCTGGGGAGAAACTAAGAGTTTCCTTGCCAGCTACCATCTTTCTAACAGGTGATCAGGTATACATATAAGACTGTGTAGGCAAACACTGTTGGGAAATCATATGTCCAGAAGGAGGCCTCAAAAGAAATAGTATATGTGCCTAGGCCCAACAAATTCTGTAAGCAGCCCACTGTGATTCTTGCTGTTATTAATGCTGTGATTCTTGGTATTCTCTGATTGAGCTGGTTCCATCTATTTTGGAGGAGAGCTTTCAAAGCAAAGCAGCAGATACACAAAGACTAAGTTATAGGCAGCATCAACAGAAGTATAGGGAAGTAATCAAGGGAAGTAATAGTACTACTCTATTCTTCCTTGGTCAGACCACACCTGGAATACTGTGCACCACAATTCTGGTGCAGCACAATGTAAGAAGGAAGTTGACAAGTTGAAACATGTATAGAAGAGGGCAACCAAGATGATTAAGGGTATGGAAATTAAGCCTTGGGAGGAGTGCTTGAACGAGCTGGGTATGTTTAGCCTGGAAAAGAAGAGCTTAAGAGGAGATATGAGAACCATCTTCTAATATCTTAAGGGCTGTCACATAGAGGAAGGAACATGCTTGTTTTCTCCTGCTCTGGAGGGTAGGACTCTAACCAATGGCTTCAAGTTACAAGAAAGGAGATTCGGACTAAACTGTAAGACGGTAAGAGCTGTTTGGCAGTGAAACAGACTCCCACAAGAGGTGGTGGACTCTCCTTCCTTGGAGGTCTTTAAGCAGAGGTTAGATAGCCATCTGTCATGGATGCTTTAGTTGAGATTCCTGCATTGCAGGGGGTTGGACTAGATGACCCTTTGTGTCCCTTCCAATATTCTATGATTCTATGATCAGCAGTGAGCATAGAAACATCCCTGTCTAAAATTCCAAAGTATGAGGAACTTCTGGCCCTCCCATTGTTGCTGAACTACAACTCCCATCATCCCTGACCATTGGCCATATTTCCTGTGGCTGATAGGAGCTGTAATTCAGCTCCTCAGTTCAGGAGCTGTATGGAAGGTCCAATGTTTCCACACCTGCTCTTGAGATCTGCTGCTACTAAGTGCAGACAGTATTGAGCTAAATGGACTTTGTGTAAGACAGCTCACTGAGTTCCTACAGGATTTTAGTGTACGTGTAGGCCCTTCTATCAGGAGTAAACTGTGCTAGAGTGATGCCAAGAATGAAGTACTGACCTTTGTTTCTGATGCCCCTACCCTCATCCAACTGTAGGATTAGCATCATTTCTTAGACAGACATTATGTGTCATGATGCACAGACACAGAGTCTGCAGGGATGCCCAGATGTTTTTAAACAGATCATTGTTCTGTGAATGATTTAATAGTGGCATTATTAATAGAAAACTCTTAGAAACTCCTTTTTTCCTAATGCAGCTGAAGCAATTGCAATGCAAAGTAACATATGGCTTCCTTTGCTGGAAAAACAATGGTATATTAGCTATGAATTTGACTCATGTTATCTAGATGTAGTGATTATTATTCCTTTTCTCTCTGTATTTATGGCTGTTAATGATTTCATACAAACAAGTGAGAATTGCTCATACACTCTGAACTGCCATGTTACCATAGAGTTGATTGCCATTAGAAATCAAAAGGGAAAAGCCAGTTGAATTCCCCCATCAATCCTTTGTTACTCTTTAGGGTGGGTTTTTGTTGTTGTTTTAAACCCGTTTAATAAGCAGCCAAATGAAGCTAAGCTTAGAAGGTTTCTACACATAAATGCCTCAATTAAAATACAGTATCAGAGTTGTAAGACTTCCTTAACTCACCTCTTTTGACATATACTTGGCATGAGGGGTCTGAGAGCAGCTTGATGGTCATCCTAGCTGATGTAAATCTGTGCCGTCACAGATGACAGAAGCTTAGGGCTGGCTCCAGATTTTGGAGAACTGTCAGAGAATGCCATCCACCTACTTTTGCCCCCCCCCTCCTGCATGCATGAAAACACCTGCTAGGCACATCACCTATTGCTATTGCTTGCAGTGGCCACCACAAAGGTAGAGTTGAGCCATGGCAGCAGCTGCCCCTAGCTTCCATTGAGGGTCTCACTCAGCCACAATTGTGTCTCCTAGGAGAAGCTGCTATGGTCCCCTCGGGTAGCTGCTGCTGTTGCTCAAAACAGCCATTGCCATTCATGGGGATGGGCAAGCAGACAGCAATGGCAGAAAGCAGCAGCTGCTGCTACCTCATGCTCTTTGTGGAGTGGAAAGGTGTGATGAAAACCAAAGCTTCAGCTCTCCATCTCTTTCGGAGGATGATGTCTGCAACGAAGAGGAATCCAAGAGGAGACTCTTCCTTATTCACAACCTTTCTTTCTCTGGTTCCTGTGAATGGTAGTGCCAATGTAGGAACAGGGGTGGGGATTCTATTTGGTTTGCATTTAAAGGCAAACCTAACTGATATCACTCCTCAAAACAATAAGCAGACCTAAACAAAACCAGCCTTTGAAATTCTTGCTTCTATGAATTTTGCTATACAGTTCCCCAGCCAGGTGCTGAGCACAAAATGTAACCGGTACAAAAATGCTTGTTTACAAAGCTATTGTACTACGAACCTTACTATATGCTTGTGAAACATGGACCACTTATAAACTCTATCTTCAATTCCTCGAAAAATTCCACCAACATCACTTGTGTACTGGAAGAAGCAAAGATCACCAGTGTTGAAACAATGATTCTTCAACATCAGCTTCGGTGGACTGGTCATGTTGTGCGGATGCCTGATGATCGTCTTCCAAAGCAACTACTCTATTCCGAACTTTAAAATGGAAAGTGTCATGCTGGTGGTCAACAAAAGAGGTTTAAAGACTGTCTCAAGGAAAATCTAAAAACAATGTACAGTAGTATAAACACCGACAACTGGGAAACCCTGGCCTGTGAGTGCTCCAGTTGGAGAACCAGGGCAGTCTCGAGTAGGTAGTGTGCCCTGGTGCTGAGGGGCGGAGATCGCTCCGGCGCCCCTGCCCTCGCAGGGCGCAGCATGGTTTGCCGCACGGCGCCCTGCCTACCGGCCCGGTGCCCTAGCACACTGCACTACCAGGGGTCTACCTAGAGCCGGCCCTGTGGAGAACAGCCTTTACCAAAGGTGTCATGGGCTTTGAAGACACTCAAACTCAGGACGCAAGGGAGAAATGTGCTAAGAGGAAGGCATGCTTGGCAAATCCACTCCGTGATTAACTCTCACCCGGAAACCAATGTCCCCACTGTAGAAGGACGAGTGGATCCAGAATTGGCCTCCACAGTCACTTACGGACTCATTGTTAAAACCATGTTTATGGAAGACAATCTTACTCGGCTATGAGTGATCGCCAAAGAAGAAGAAGAAGAAACGACGTGTGCATCAAATTGAATATCTTTTTTTAAAAAAAGAAATGCATTGTACTGTTTTGCTGTAGAGGTAGAACACAGCCATTGGAAGCTTTAGCTTCCATGAATTTGCTAAATTCTTTTTCAAAGCCATCCAAGTTGGTGACCATCTTGTGGGACTGAATTCCATAGCTTGGAGGATGCATGGGAAAGAGATATGTTTGTAAATCACTTTGGCACACATGTAGAAGGTGATTCATAAATAAATTTGAAATAAATTTGAAATATAACAATGCCTTGGTTTATAGCAGTGTTTCCCGATCTTGGGTCTCCAGCTGATTTTGGACTACAACTCCCATCAATCCTAGCTAGCAAGACTAGGTCAGGTCAGGGGTGATGGGAAAGCTAGGTCAGGGGTGATGGGAAATGTAGTCTGAAATCAGCTGGAGACCCAAGGTTGAGGAACACTGGTTTATAGGCATCTTGAGAGCAAAATTATGGTTTTGTTATCCATATTTTGAGGCTCTAAATTTGTTGCCACCTGTTGTTATATATTTTTTTCATGTGAGGATGAAAGTGAATGTTTTATGGAGCATATTATCAATGCGCTACTGATGAGAAATGTCATTTTATCCCCCAAGCTTTGTTTTGTAGATTTGCAAGGATTAACTTAGGTGGGTGGTGTAAAGTCTTGATGCAACTGTCAAGTTAGATTGGGAATTCTCTTAATGTTAATCTTCTTCCTTGTGATCAAATATTTGGACCCAAAGCAATGGTCCTGAGATCACAGCAAGTTTTATGAATAGGCAATGCCTTCATGCAGCCTTTCTTCATCTTTAAAATAACCTCAGTTTATAGCTCTTTCACTGAAGAATCATTTGCATCCTACAACTGGGCCAACTCTTCTCATTATATTAAAGTGAGATCGCTATGGTGTTGGCCGCCTTATTTTGTTGTGCAAATCGTGTTTCGTTGGTGTTTCTCTTGACATCATTCTTCCTCTTGGCTGGGCGGTTGCACCAACTTCAATTTATCAGTGTTAAGCCCTGCTATATTGTTAATCATGGGAAATTGATTTTTTCTGTTTTTGACATCCCGGCATGTGACAGTGTCTCCTACATTCAGGTGATTTTCGTCTTGTGTGTTCCTATTGAGTCTTCGGATTTCTCTGTAGCACCTACAGATGTCAGAAACGGCTTCTGCTCATTTCCTGCTGCACTGTCCTGCCACTCACCACCCCCTCCACACACACATTCAGACTAGTGGAGGTTCTAGCAGGGGAGTGCAGCTATCCTATACCCTTGACCGAAGAACGGTACACTCCTTCTTTCTGGGATGGTTGTCCTCTTCCACCGAGCGCGCAGCTTTGGGAGGGACACAGATGGAGTTGTGAGGGAGGGAGGTGACACCAGCCTAGCCAGTCAGATCAGCTGAATCAACCCTGGCAATCAATGGGGTGACAGATGTCGCAGCCAGATCACCCTCACATCCAGCTGGTTGAACAAGTGCAGGCAGCTTTCCTTTTTAAGATTTTCGCTGTCCCAAGATGTGTACCCTACGCAGCCTTGTGTTTAGAGGGAGGTCAACACAAGGTAGAGACTGTCGCCTGGGTGAGATTTCTTCTATCCTGGCTAAGCATCTGCCTTACAACAGATAAAGATCCTCTCAGTGAAGTTTTGTTCCCCAGGGCTACAACAGTTTAACATAAAGGTACAGCAACTTGGGCTGTCAGTGGAACTTTTGCGATCGATGTCCCTACCATCTGCCAAGGCTATAATAAAAAATAGGTTGTGGGACATTGAACGCCAGGAACTAACAGTAGCAGCAGAGAAAACATGTTCCCCTCTTCACTGTCAACTTTCTTGGGCACAGGAAATTAATCACAATTATCTTAAGTTCTTGCTTAACCCCCAAGAAAGAAGGACATTTTCGCTGGCCAGGTTCAAGTCAAACCCATCAAAGCTCCTTTGGGGAAGGTTCCCAGGCATGGTGGAAGGAGAAGGAATTTGCCCATGTGAAGACCACCTGGTGGAAACCCTTACACATATGGTTCTTAAATGTAAACTGTATGCTCCAACTCTGCATCCCCAAATGGAAACCAGAGTTGGAGGTCATACATTTTCTATTACTGGGGAATGATCAGGAGCTCATCAATTTAGTTGCTAAATATCTCTATTTGGTTTTCTGTCGTTGAAACACATTGCAGACATCTGATCTCCCTGGAGAACCAGAGATGTGATGAGCGACTGCTTTGCCCCTTTTCTTATGGCTAATGTTTTGTGCCACTGGGGAGGTGGTAATTCTGTATTGATTTGTTATGGACGTTTGTATGTGATGCCAATAAAAGGTTTGATGATGATGATGACTAGTGTAGAATGCTATCTAGAAATATTGGGTTCATGAAAAAAACATGTAGGTATTTTCCTTCCTAAACTCATGAGTTCTAGAGGGAGCAGTACTTGCCTTAAAAAAAAAAAAAGGCACAGCTATATTGGATAGCAATATCTTCATTTGTTGATTCTGCTTTATGAAATTCTCATACTGAAATAGGAAATATATTACAGATGGCTGGAACCAATGCCTAAGGAACCACTCACATCAGTTGTATTTAAATAAAGTTGTGGCCAAATTAATGCCAAAAACCTTAAACTTAAAATATTGTGTGATGTGTGAGTTATTGGTACCTCGACACGCAACACTGTGGCACCAGATGGTGCTGCAGAGTTCCTTTTTCGGCAATGCGATTTCCCATTATGAGGTTTACAACATGTTTTCCTGAAATGTTTTTTTGGATGTGTCCAGATCCAGCCAAAGTCTCCATTATAACTGATTCTTTGTTGCCAGTGCAAGGCAGACTACAAAATTTGCACTGATTGTGAAACTCTCAATAAAATAGTAATAATTGGAAGGATCGGATACACTTGCCAAATATGTATCACTATGTACCGGTAAATATGCCGTTCAATATAAAAAAACAATACTTGCACTTTTAGGGAATAGCCCTTTAAAATGTAATTTTTATTTCCTTTTCGTCAATTCCATCCATGATTTTGGCATATGCTCTTTCAAAGGAGAAAACTTGCAAGTGGCATGAGTCCTAGAAATTTCATACTGAAATGCTGCTGCATTTTCCAGCAGATTCTATACTGGATACAATATTATATAAGTATGAGCTAGGCAGTTTCTCCTTTTCACAGCTAATCCAAATTATTCACTTCAAATATTATATATTCCATTAAACCACATATACCTAATGTTGATTTCATTAGGCATATAAACAGTCATAAGTAAGTTTTTGGTACAGTGGGACCCCCTGTGATGTATTATTTTAAGGAATTCCAACAAAACTAATTACAAATGTTTAGAAAATGAATGTAGATAAAAATAGTAACAGAAATAAATTTGAGGGGAATCTTCATCTCTTTGAAGTTGAGTTCTATGTCAAGGTTCAAGTCTGAAGATGAAAATCAATTTTTTTGTAGTGTTGTAATATGTTCAAACTAGGGCCAAGGCAACAGTTCTCAGAAAAGCATTTATACCTTGAATTTTGGACACAAGCAAAACTTGGTCCCCCAAAAACAGGGCACCATCAGTAGAGGATGATTCTTTGTTTTTAGCAGCTTCTTCCTTCTATTTTACACTTGTTGTTGTTTAGTCGTTTAGTCGTGTCCGACTCTTCGTGACCCCATGGACCAGAGCACGCCAGGCACTCCTGTCTTCCACTGCCTCCCGCAGTTTGGTCAAACTCATGTTCGTAGCTTTGAGAACACTGTCCAACCATCTTGTCCTCTGTCGTACCCTTCTCCTAGTGCCCTCAATCTTTCCCAACATCAGGGTCTTTTCCAAGGATTCTTCTCTTACACTTATTTTATTTTATTTGTTCACTGCCAGCAGCAGCAGTAACAGAGGTCCAGCCTTGGTGGCCTGGCACCATTTTGTTTCCCCCAGAGTGCCATGGGTACACTGTTGTTCTGGAAAAAAAATGGCGGCCACTAGGGGAGAAACCCCTCAACAGTCAATTCTATGGGCTGTTTACAGAATTCTCTGACACTGTGGAAGGAGCTACTATCTGAAGAGCAAGTAAAAACCCTGGCGGGCATGTAGAACAACTAGGACAAGCAAAGGGCTCCTGGGATCCCACCTATCTTCTCTAAGAATTCAGCTGCACTTAAATTATTATGCTTATGGCTATCAAGTTTGGAAGTCTACAGGCACTGTGGTGGTTCCCCCCCCCCCCTGCACAAGCCCTGCTATAAAACAAGGGTGTTTGACTACATTATCACTGTGTACCTGTTCAGTCACTGCACTCAACTTCTGCTGGTGCCCGAGGCATCTGAGGCCTCCTTTATCACAACCTGGAGCAGAGCCCTTTAGTATTTTAGCAACTGTTTTATAGAATTCCTTTCTTGTGCAAATAGACAGGTGCCAACCTTATTGGCCTGTTCATGTCTTCTGAAAACACTTTTTTAAAAATCAGCCTTCCCAGATGGGTTAGTTCATCCAAATTGACATCTTGTCATATATCCAATGGGGGACACCCACTGGATGCTCGCCCCCTCCATCAGCATGGATCAGGGATTAGGAATGCAGCCTTAATGTCTCCACTCTGTAGATGATAATCCCTATAGTTAATTTTTGATATTATTATTAAGCCATGCCCTTTCTAGGCATAGACCGTCGTATAATGTGGTTTGTTTCATTCAGAACATTGATCTCTCGTTTTGTTTCCCTTGTAATTAACTCTTTTTATTTATGGTCCAATGTCATATGTCAAATTATTTTAACAGGTGTTTTGATCTAGGCATATAAATAATTTTTAAATGTCAATATTTCCCAACACTAATTGCTTCGTTAATATCATGCTTGGATTTGCATGCCCTTCTGCTGAAAGATTCATGAGAAGCATTTACAAACCCTGCAGGGTTAGGTCACCCTTCATACAAAGGGTAGATCGTATCTGTTGCTTGGGAGAGAGAGAGTTGAGGGATCTTCTATGGATGGAAGACCTAGAGAAGGCTATAAAATTTAGAATTAATTTGAGGGGCATACACTATTAATCTGTAACAACTTTATCAATAGAACAATAGGATAGTAATTCCTATTAAGATGTGAACAATTGCTCTGTCTGTAAATTTAATAACATGCAAGTCCTTGGATATAATCAACGCTGTCATACCTTTTGTCCCAGAGCATCCCATTATTACATAGTCTTTGTGGTGATTGATTTGGCATCTGTTGCTATGTTTCAACAAAAGAGATGGGTTCAGGTCAGAAGCAGAAAGGCAATAGGATTTGCCTCCAAACCTGATAGAAACTGAGGCAAAGCCTTGTATAGACCTTCTTATCTAGTAGGGGTAGACAGGGTCAGCCGAAAGCCAGATATTAGTTCACTTCTAAGAAATGACTCCTAATGGGCTCACCACAGTGGACAGATATATAGAGAGCAATAGAGAGCCCTGTGTGCTCCAGTCCTGACAGAGACAGTAAGCAATTGCTTTCCTAGCTCTAGTTTTATTTCCACTTGTTCCTCAGCCCTGACTCTCAGTTTGATGTAGTGTGGTGTAGTGGTTAAGAGCGGTAGACTCGTAATCTGGGGAACCGGGTTCGTGCCTCCACTCCTCCACATGCAGCTGCTGGGTAACCTTGGGCTAGTCACACTTCTCTGAAGTCTCTCAGCCCCACCCACCTCACAGGGTGTCTGTTATGGGGGAGGATGGGAAAGTAGATTGTTAGCCGCTTTGAGACTCCTTCAGGTAGTGATAAAGCGGGATATGAAATCCAAACTCTTCTTCTTCTTCTTCTTCTGGCATAGGCAAACTCGGCCCTCCAGATGTTTTGGGACTACAACTCCCATCATCTCTAGCTAACAGGACCAGTGGTCAGGGATGATGGGAGTTGTAGTCCCAAAACATCTGGAGGGACGAGTTTGCCTATGTATATATAGCCGTATGTATCTGCGCGCACACACGTATAGATCACATATTTAATTAATAAATATATTATTAAATGAAGTTAGATAATCAGCTGGACCTTAATGAGCCCTGGCTTTAATTATGTTAATGAAAAGTGGCCTACAATTCAACATTAGCCATGAGTCATCAGCAACAATCTTTCCTTACAGCTTCCTAGTTGCCCTTTTTATATCATTCATTACATGCAGATAGCTAATAGAATTGTGAGGCAAAAAGGGGCGTCTAGAAAGGGAAAGGCCAATTGAACACAAAAGTTGCATATTTGAATTCATTTTCCCTCCATACTCTGTGATTTTTCTCCATTTCACACTTATTACTGAGGTAGATTTCATAGTGCTCGCTCCTTTGGCTGGTTTAATTTGTTGGTGCCAGCCAGAAGCAATCATAATTTATTTACTGCTTACTCTTCATTCATCTGTTTTAAAGGTCGGCACTAGAAAGATTTATATTTGTTTCTTCTAGGATTCTTAGTGTCTCTCTTTCCAAGGCATGGATAGGGACAAGTATTAAACATAGACTCACAGAGTTGGAAGGGACCTCAAAAGTCACCCAACCCAATCACCTGCCAGGGTAGAAAATCTGCTGCTGTAGCACCACTGATAGGTAGTTATCCAACCTCTGCTTAAAAACCTTTAATGAAAGAAAATTCCAAGGCTGACATAGAGTAATGTTCCTTGCACTTTTTGAGGCATGTCAAGGGAACAGGGTTTTATTTTGGGTTTTTTTTTTAGATCCCAGGTCTCCCTTGATCCACATGATCCACCTCTGACTTTAACCTCTACTCTTGATTGCATTGGTATTGCTAGAAGGGAATGTTAAAGACTCCATTTTCCAGAAATCTCAATGCAGAGGAAGGTAATCTAATGAAGTTAGGAAAACAGAGCAACAACACTGGCTTAAACCTCCATTGTAATCTGGAAGAAAGCACCTTATGGAAATGTGCCCCGAACAGTTGGGTGGAAGAATTTTCTTCCGAGTTTAAAAATTCAATTACCACTTTCTGTATCATTTTGTTTTTCCTCTGTTTGGCAACAGTGTCTCTTTACTGCCTAAATTATGTTGATTTTCAGAATATAAATGTTGTTCTACAAAGGGGGCTTCCTCCTCCAATGGGAATATTAAGTACTTAGCTGCTAGGCCTTTTGTGTTGCCGAAAATGAGATTTCAAAATGTCAAATACAACCTTTCTTCTCAGCAGTGGCTATTGGTATGGCGCATGCAATAGAGGGAAATGGAATTACTCACCCCATTGGCAGAATTTCTTCCAATGCTTGATAATTCAACAGCTTCCTCTTTAAAGTTTCCTGACTGGGTGTCAGCAGTATTAAAAATGTAGCTTTGCAAATGTCATGTTTTTATCAGGGAGACGAGATCTTCCAAAGTTAGAGAACTACTTAAGAATTTTTCTTCCAATCATATGCCTTCCCAAAGAAAAGTACCAAATTCCAAGGTTTTATCATTCTTTTTTACCATTCCTTTAAAGTGAGTTTTGTGGTACTTATCAGCTACAAGAAATATGCTTTCACAACAACCATTAAAATTAACATGACTAAGATCCCTCTGAAGAAAAGATGAGGTTTGGGGCTTCTTAAAGGGGGAAAATATGGGGGAAGTAGGTAAGGGTGAGTAAGAAATTTAATTCAGTTCACATTTAAAGGTGAACCTACCTAATTTGTGCTTTCTGAAACAATATGTGAACTAAAACATAGCCATCTTTTGAAATTCACACTTCTCTGAATTTTGCAATGCAGTTCTTCAGTCAAACAGTGTGCATAAAAATGCATATATTAATGAGAATAACATACAAAAATGCATTATGTTAGAGGAGACTGCTTTGCAAAAATAAAGAATTAAAACGAAATAGCATCAAATACAGTACAAACTTCTCAGTGAACAGAAAGATTGAATAAGCTGCATGACTGACAATTAATCTAGAAAAGTATTGGGGGGGGGGAGTCTTCAGCATGTGCTAAAACTGTAAGATCATCCTAGCCAATAAGTCATCGGAGAACATGTTCTTTCAAAGTTTTAAATCAGCTTACTGTATCCAGAATTCAGCTGAAATATCCATGGTTGAAACTGAAATGGCAGTGAATAAATTTAGAGAGCTAGGTATTGTTCTTACGTCTAGCTTATTCATTTACCAATTTCCTCCCTCCCTCTTTCCCGTCCTCTTTCCCTCTCGTCCTTTCTTCATATTTCATGTTGTCTTTATGAACTTTTGCCATTGTTTCCCCTACATAATCACACTCCCAACCTACGTAAACTAAACACTTCACCACTTAGGGTCCTCCATTAGAGATCACTAGACAATGTTTCCAAAACTTGATATACATCCTCCAAAGCCAAAAGGTATGGTTGCTGTATTGAGTATTTCTGATGCTGAGACATTGTTCCTGAAAGTACTACCTGACTCATTTCCTTCTTCATCTGAAACAAGAATCTTCTGTTTCAAGGTAAATCACAGAACATCCTGTCTTGTTGTAAAGGTCTCAACCAACACATCCAATATATGAATCAAACCAGAATACAGGGCTCCAAAGGAGTGTTATAGAATGTTTCCTCAAAAAATGTGGTTAACTATAAGTTGTGTTATAGAACATGCATAGCCTTGATGTGGAATAATACTTGTAAACTGGACCCCAGTGAAGTATACATTCCAACCCAGGGGACCCCAAACTATGGCCCGTGGGCCAGATGCGGCCCAATTGGCCTCCCAATCCGGCCCGCGACAACCCCCGGCGCCCGCTGCCGCCGCCTGCTCTTACAGCGCGCAGCATGGCGGCGCACTTCCAGATCAGAAAAAGCACCGAAAATCGTTTGTGCGCATGCGTATGGACCTCTCCCGACCCAGAAGATGTCATTTCCGGTGCACTTCCGGGTTGGGGGGAGGCCCATACGCATGCGCACAAACGATTTTCGGCGATTTTTCTGACCTGGAAGCGCGCCACCGCGCCAGTAAGTGTGTGTGCACATGCGCACGGGCACGCACTCCCCGGCCCTCCGGCCCGCTGCGCGTGCACTCCCCTGCCCTATGGCCCACCGCGATCGGCACGGCGGGCACCGGCCCAAAGCCGGGTAAATCTGGGGACCCCTGTTCTAACCCATGGCCCCCACAGCTGCATGTTGTCCATAACATTGGCAGGGAGTGGTGGTCTACAAACATACAGTTGTACCCATGTAGGCTCCCCATTAGGGTGATGACTTTTTTCATTTTCATTTTCTTCCTCAGAAATTATTTCCTGTAGCACAAATGGATGAGCCTTTGCCTATTAATGACTAAAATGAGGTATATTCCATTGAAATATTTAAAAAGGTTACACACAAATCGTTTTTATTTTTTTTGTATGCCGTTTTACCATTTCATAAAATTGTATGAACAATTCTATATATACTTCGTATCAAATTTGGACACAACACCACATTCCACAATGGGGAGTGTTCTTAGCAACATAGGGTATACAAATGTCACACCTGCGCAAGGTAAAAGCCCCTTTTTGGGACCTCAAAACTCATCCAGCAGACCCTGCCGGGCATGCTGGGAAAAGAACCTACAGGAGAGGTAGCAAAACATCGTCCTCTAGCAGCATCTATACTCTTCCTGCAGCTAAAAAAAGCTTCCTTGTGTGTTTGCTGACCCTATATAATGTTGTATATATGTGACTCTAAAGCTTGGGTTCAATTTTATATCTGCTTACAGTGACTTCAAAAATAGTCAAAAAACTGATAATTAAAATTTTTAAAATCATTTTGTGTGTGAGGGTTTTTTTATCAAATCTCTTTGAAAGTAAGATTTTATCTAATCTTTAATGAAAGCTCATCAAATTATGATACAGGGAAATGAGGTTGTAAAAATGTCATCACCCTACTCCCCGTGCTATAAACTACCATGCATGTTTGTTGCCCCCGCCCCTCCTTCTCAGTATGCAGCTTTTGGAGGTCAGAAGGTATGCAGAATTTGTGTCAGGAGCAGGAGACAGGAGCAGGTCAGCAATAAATCACATGGTGTCAGTGAAGTTAACCCCTTGTTCAAGGAAGCAAGGTCTGCTCAGGTAGCCAGAGCAAGTGAGCACTGCAACTCATCCCATTAAATCTTGCCCCTATGAAGCTAAGCTGGTCTGGGTCCTGCCAGGGCCTGGATAGGTGAGTGCCTGAGAACCCCACAGTGGGCACCATGATGGAAAAAAAAGCAGAATGGAATCGTATGATTTTTAAAAAAAAGAAAAATAAAGAAAAACCTCAAGAGGCCCATAGGTTAGCAATACCTGCACTACAAGGTTCAATACCTTGTTGTCAGGGTGGTTTGCAATACTAAGCACACATGGTACTACAGATATAAAATATCACAAAATAGGGGGGGGCATTCACAAGAGTTAAACAACAAAAATCAGCCAACAAATTAGAAGTTCTTGTTTGGGATATAATGGACTGGCAGGTGAGCATTCTTCAGGACTCTAGGGATATTCTAATCACTAAAATTATATTTTGTACTAATTCAGGACAAAAGTATCAGGGTTTTCCCACCATTAATATAACAAACTTTATTTTTCTTAACTATGCTTAGCACATTCTGTGATACAAAATTTTGCAGTAGGTGTGACTAAAATCCATAAATGATTGTATGGGTGAGATCTCTTATTTTCTCTGTGTGTGTGTGTGTGTGTGTGTGTGTGTGTTTAATTCCAACACAATGTTTTTATATTCAGACAACATTATAATAATTATCATTTTATTATTTGCGGACTTTTATTTTATTCCCATAGGAGCCCAGGGTGGCTAACACTGCAAATGCATCCCTAAATGCACAACTTACACAACATTACCCAAGAAAATTGTTAGTATGTTTCAGAAGCTTACGCCCCGAGCCACCATTTAAAGCATGGGTTAGCAAACTAAAGCCTAGGGGCCGGATCCGCCCCACTCGCCTTCTAAATCCAGCCCACGGATGGTCCGGGAATCAGCGTGTTTTTACATGAGTAGAATGTGTCCTTTTATTTAAAATGCATCTCTGGGTTGTTTGTGGGGCATAGGAATTCGTTCATTTTTTTTCTTCCAAAATATAGTCCGGCCCCCCACAAGGTCTGAGGGACAGTGGATCGGCCCCCTGCTGAAAAAGGATGTTGACCCCTGATTTAAAGCCGTATGCTTGCTAGTGTGTAGATGTTCAGGTGAGTACAATAAAACTTTGTCTGGCCTTAACAGAGTTAATTGTTCTCGATTTATATCATTGTAAACAGAAAGAGCAACTGGGCCCACAGCACATCATCTCATAGCACAGGCTGTTCATTTATCACCTGCATTAACAAGCTGGTGGTGGTGGGTAAAATGATAAGGCCAGCACGATATTCTAAATTCCAGAGGCCAAACACAGATAGATGTCGCTTAATTAATTGCATTGACGTCAGTAGGAGATCCATTCATGGAATGAGTACGGCTTATGCCCAGAGGTTATATGTAAATAGATTCCTCCTCAATCTTGTATTGCATAGGCTTTATATATCTTCATTTGTGACTGTCAGTTTTTCCCTTCTGTGTCAGAACAGGTTACATCTCTTATCTCAGAGGCAATATTTAGCCAATGTATGAAGAAACTGCTCCAGATGAAGAAACTGATCTTGAAATGAACACTGTTTTACTTGGCAAACTGGGAATGATGTGTATTATAAGTGCATAGTGATAACTGAGCCACAAAGCATATCCTTACAAATCATGGGAGGAGCAGGGATCATGTCCCACTGAGAAATTACTCTTTAAAAAATAAATAAAAAAATAGAACATAAAGGATTCATTCACTCTGCATCTGATTCTACAATACAATAATTGTTTAGATTTTGATAGATTTTTTCCCCTACTGAAATGACTGCTCTCTCTCTCTCTCTTTCTCTCTCTGGGCTTGGTGGAGATTTCACCAAAGGAAGAGGGAGGCTGCATGTTGGCTTTAGGTCATAGTTTGCCTATTGTGTTATAAATAAATGAAAAAGCAACAGAAGAAAAATAGGTGGGAAAAGATTCAAAGGAGGGTCATATGTCAGGTTTCAGCAGGTTAACCCAAGGGCAGGGATGGGGGACATGTGGCTTTGCCGATGTTGAACTACAACCCCCATCATCCCTGACCATTGAACCTACAGGTTGGGGTGTGTGATCTAGGTGAGATTCCTTTGCATTGAACTGCAGGGAGTTAGACTAGATGACTCTCGGGGTCCCTTCCAACTCCACAATTCTATGACCCTATATCTGCCACAGGTTCCCCATTCTTGTTGTAGGGATTCCAGCTGTGCTCTGGCCAAATGAGAGAAGCAGACACACTAGCAACTGTCATGAACACTTCTGCCCAAGGTATAAGAGCTCCAGTGGAGTTGGGAAGCAGACAACAAGAGATAGGCTCGCATTCTTCTCAGACAGCTATGGTAGTTTATCAAGTCCCCCTCCCTATGAGAATGACAGGAATGCAGAGAGTGTGCTAGAGAGCAACCGACTCTCTCAAATGACACAGGCAATGTCAGAAGGCGAGAAGGGGAGCAGTTCCACCTGGAAGGGGACAATCAATCAATCAATATTTTATTACAGTCAATGACCAGTACATACTGTACATATAAAACATAAAAACATAAAAAAGAAAACAATCAGAAATACAAGGAAGGGGACTTAATTCATCCAAGGAGCAGATGTATGGGAAAGGTCTCAGATAGAAAACAAAGCCGGAAACGGAAAGGGCATAAATTCTGGATATTCTGCCGTACCCGGAACCACTCCCCAGAAGGGTCAATTGATTCATAAGTCACAGCCGTGCGGATAGGCGTCCAAAAGCTGAGTGTTTGTATTGCAATAAATCTTCAAGCTAGTTAGAACTTGCGTGCTGTGTTGTCTTGTCCTGACAGCAACACTCTTTCTGATACCTCCATGCCCCCTCTCAGTCTGCTGCACCCTTCCCAAAACTCAACAGAATGCAGGACTGACCAAGGTGAGGATGTGTGAGGAAAACACCTTAGCAAAACCTAGAGCCTGAAGGGCCCTGCCCTGCCTCTCTCTACCTGGCTTGGGGTTGGACCTGACAGGCTCCATAAAGGACTGCTGCAGCTCAAGAGAGAGGGCTCCTGTTTTTTGTTTTTTATCTATGTCATTTTAAATTGTAATTGATATTAATGTTGTATTTTTAGTTTTTATGATTTATGTGGAAATTGTTTTCCATTTGGTTGTGTACTTTTAGGTGTGTTTTGTGTATTGTTTATGACTTTTGTTGTGTTGGTAATTATGTAAATCTTGTCATGTTGTAAGCTGCTTTGAGAATTGTTTTAACTATGCAAAAGCGGCATACAAATAAAATGGTGGTGGTGGTGGTGGTGGTGGTGATAGAGCTGCTTTTGCATCTGAACAATACTTCTGGTGGAATATGGGAAAGCACAGTGGTAAAACATCCACTTTGCATACTGAAGGTCCCAGGATCAATACTTGGCATCTCCATATAGGGCTGGGAAAACTCTGGCTTGCCACCACTCCTCCTCGTCCGGCTCAATCCTGACATCTGGTTCCTATGAAAGTTTGGTTTCCCCTGTCCTAAGAAGCTGGCATAGGTGCTAGATTTCATGCACTGCTCTTTGCACATTGGCAAATACGACCAAAAATCATGCCTGGCCATGTTCTCTTGTATGCCATGCCCTTCTTTTAGAAAAGAGATTGGGAGAGCATGTGTGAGTAGCAGGATACTTTTTTGGAATCTTATTATGAATAATGCTTCATGGAATAGAACTCTGCTCTAATTCAAATGCCATTATAATAAAGGTTAGCTCCTCTGACTGGGTGGGAAAGCTTTTTAAATCTCCTTACTGTTTCACAGCCCTTAGAGGGTGCTGCTGGAGATGGCAATGAGGGTGACTCATCCTGCCATATACTGGAAATGTAATATTAAAGAAAATAAATAACAGGAATGAAAAGGCATTAAGTGAGGAAATGAGGCATGAATGCATGAGACAGAGGTTAGCCTGGTGTATGTAAATGGAAATTGCCCAATTATTTGAGAAGTAGAACTTAGTAAGGAAACTCATGAATGAACTGAGATACTCCTCGAAACTGGTGTTTTTCACTGGCATTCATTTCCACCCAGTAAATTACTATATTCTTCTATTCCATGGTCTATGGGAAGATAATAAGGTAAACAGAATAATCAGAAATGACTTGTGTTTGTTGGAACACATGTTTGTGTCTTTGAATATTTGAATTCCTATTGGATTTTCTCTGTTAATATAGTTGTCACCAGTGTGTATTCTCTCCCTGTCATTACTACACCCCAAAGACATTATTAAGGCTGCAAGTAGGAAACTGTACAAGTTTAGGAAACCTGCCTAAACCCAGCATACTCGGTCCTCTTCTTTTTCCATTTTCTGTTCCGATATCTAATTTCCTTCCTTTTGAGCATCCTGTCAAATATGCTCATCACTGCACGGTTATTGTTGTTTAGTCGTTTAGTTGTGTCCGACTCTGTGACCCCATGGGCCAGAGCATGCCAGGCACTCCTGTCTTCCACTGCCTTCCGCAGTTTGGTCAAACTCATGTTAGTAGGTAGCTTCAAGAACACTGCCCAACCATCTCGTCCTCTGTCATCCTCTTCTCCTTGTGCCTCAATCTTTCCCAACACAAGGGTCTTTTTCCAGGGAGTCTTTTCTTCTCATGAGGTAGCCAAAGTATTGGAGCCTCAGCTTCAGGATCTGTCCTTCCAGTGAGCACTCAGGGCTGGTTTCCTTCAGAATGGATAGGTTTGATCTTCTTGCAGTCCATGGGACTCTCAAGAGTCTCCTCCAGCACCACAACTCAAAAGCATCAATTCTTTGGCAATCAGCCTTCTTTATGGTCCAGCCATCACTTCCATACATCACTACTGGGAAAACCATAACTTGAATTATACAGACCTTCATCGGGAAGGTGATGTCTCTGCTTTTTAAGATGCTGTCTAGGTTTGTCATTGCTTTACTCCCAAGAAGCAGGCATCTTTTAATTTCGTGACTGCTGTCACCATCATGGAGCCCAAGAAAGTAAAATCTCTCACGCCCTCGATTTCTTCCCCTTCTATTTGCCAGGAGGTGATAGGACCAGTGGCCATGATCTAAGTTTATCTCTTGCCAATAGGAACAATTTCTACTTTCCCAATTTCAAAGGATATTGTTTGTAGGGGTTCAAATGCATTCATAACATCAAGATGTTAGAAGATTTTACCCTTATTTAGGGTAGACCCATTAGAATACATAGCCTTAAACAAATCCATTCATTTCAGTGGGTCTACTCTGACTACGCCTTAATTGTATATAACCCTATTTTTTATATCCTGATTCATTTTACATTATAAACAGAGTGTACTTGTTGTTTATTTTGTTTTTCTGGGTCAGTGTAGTAAATTCCCTGCTTTGATTTTTTTGTTAAATGATCATTTGTAGACATTTACTGAAATTTGTTCTTTATTGTACAGGACACAAGGGCCACAGGCTTACTGTTCTCTTGAGGTCTCGATCATTACTATTGACTGTTTTTGATGAAAACTAACTGTAGCTGATGATAAATCAACATCCTTTGATTCTTTATAGTCCAATTTAACAGAATAACCCACGCATATTTACTCAGAAGTAAGTCCCATTGAGCTGATTAGGACACAACTTGATGAAAAGGCTGGGTATAAATGTAAATTAGTCAATGGGAATTACTTCCAAGGCTGATACTACAGTCCAAACTGATAAATGCTTGCATCCTTAATGAACTCATAATCCCCTCATCCGACCCTAATATCAGTAATAATAATGATAATAATAATTTATTATTTATACCCCGCCCATCTGGCTGAGTTTCCTCAGCCACTCTGGGCGGCTTCCAACCGAATATTAAAAACAGTACAGCATCAAACATTAAAAACTTCCCTAAACAGGGCCACCTTCAGTTGTCTTCTAAAAGTAAAATCGTTACTTATTGCCTTGACTTCTGCTGGGAGGGCGTTCCACAGGGCGGGTACCACTACCAAGAAGGCCCTCTGTCTGGTTCCCTGCAACTTGGCTTTTCGCAACGAGGGAACCGCCAGAAGGCCCTCGGTGCTGGATCTCAGTGTCCGGGGTGAATGGTAGGGGTGGAGACGCTCCTTCAGGTATACAGGACCGAGGCCATTTAGGGCTTTAAAGGTCAGTATCAACACTTTGAATTGTGCTCGGAAACGTACTGCGAGTCAGTGTAGATTTCTCAGGACCGGTGTTATGTGGTCCCCGCGGCCACTCCCAGTCACTAGTCTAGCTGCCGCATTCTGGATTAATTGCAGGTTCTGGGTCACCTTCAAAAGTAGCCCCACGTAGAGCGCATTGCAGTAGTCCAAGCGGGAGATAACCAGAGCATGCACCACTCTGGCGAGACAGTCTGCGGGCAGGTAGGGTCTCAGCCTGCGTACCAGGTGGAGCTGGTAGACAGCCGCCGTGGACACAGTAGAAAGTTTAAGCACAGTGGGTTAGCTATGGCTAGTTTCCCCCTGAATTATTTTCCAGCACTTCTCTTTGCTTAATGAAGGAATGTTTTGAGGGGAATTTCATCTTTGCTTGCTTCACCATTTCTAGCCCTGTAAGCAATTTGATTTCAAGCAGCTGATTTTAGCACATTTATGAATGGATCAAAAAATATATTCACTTTTATTAGTAGTATAATTCCATCAGTGTTGATTTAGAAATGGTATGAAATAGCAAGCATCATCTGCATCCATCTGTGTTTGTTTTACAAACTGCAATTAAAGTAATCTAAAATAGAAGTGCTGTGATTAGATTAAACCAGAATTTCATTCAGGGGGTGCCTGGGTGACTCTCTCTTTTCCTTTATATAAGGAGGCCAATACCATGTTTGTGGGTATGAATTAATGCACTAGCATTTTTCACCAGGGTGGGGTGTGTGTGTGTGTGTTGCAGCTCCTCTTCCTACAGTTCTCACCAAAAGACTTGCTTTGTGGTGCTACAATTCAGAAACTTATACTACACACACAACTATCCAACGTGGACTATAGTGCCAGGATATTTTCCATTCATTCATTCCATTCATCTAAAATTGAAGCTCATCCAACATTTAAAAGGAACCCAGAACAAGGAAAATAGTATATGCTCTTGGTTAGGAGAATACCCACAGAGCTATGGATACAACAGACAAGAAATTAAGGCAGCTCAACAAGGCCTTTATTCGTTCCTATCTTTAATTGTCCTGCTGAACTCTGTCACAGACTATGAAGTGGTAGAGGCCTTGATCTAAGGTAGCTAATCAGTACCACTTCAGAACACAAGCGGTGTATTTGTGTCTGGGCTTGGGCTTGGTAATGGGCAGTCGTTCAACAAGCTAGCAGGCGGGACCAAAGAACCAGTCAGTGCCAGAGGTCAAGGAAGGGGGCAGGGAGCAAGTCAGAAAGAACAGAAGACAAATCAGAAGTCAAGGTAAACACTAACAAAGAACTCGGGAACACTCAGTCAGGATATTCTTTGACAAGGAAAAATTAATTTAGATGAAGGAAAGAATAATATAAAATCAGACATAGAAGAAAATATAGTAACAACTGTTGGAGATTCATTCCCCGTGTTTGCATTCATGGGATTGTTGTCTATCTCATGATGGTATATATTTTCATTCCACAGACGGAAACAGGATGTTTGTGTTACTATGTTTCCTGGAGTGGGACTACTGTCCTTTGTTCTTTGTTCTTTCTCTTTGCTGTCTGATGCTAGAGAGAGAGTGAGCCATGTTGCAGTGCTCTGTGTGTGTTTTTTGGTAAATAAACTTAGATTAGCCAAATGCTGAGTTCTGTTATGCAACTGCGCAAACTCTGTGGATTCGTAAGTGTTGGCATCAGTCGCTGTGATGTTCAGGCTGGAGAAAGCTTTTTGAAGTTCCCAAACAATCGCCCAGGAGGGAGGGAACATGCCAGTCAAGGCAGGTGTCTCTGCCGGGGTCCTACTTGCGAGTAAGAGATCCTAACAACAACATGCTACATAATATGTTGCTCCATTTTAGATGTTAAATGGCCCAAATCTGAAACATATTGCAAGACTACAACACCCATCATGCCTGATTGTTGGCTATGCTGGCTGGGGCTGATGAGAGCTGTGGCGTCCTTGTGCAAGTTGTTTTCCAGCAAGAGGCTCCTCACTCCTGATTTAGGTAGTTGCCAGAAATTAATTGCCTTATTTAGCTATACTTTGAGACTTATGTTGCACCTTAGAAGGGGGCAGAAGCTGTCTGCCACTCCCTGTCTTTGGTTTATGGTGTGAAGGGAGAACTTGTGCATTCCCTCCATGTGTTTTTGCAGTCACAATCTGACTTTTAAAATGGTATTTTGCATCACACATTTATTTCAGGCAGCCTCCCACAGAGCTGTTAATCTATAGTGGCTAATCTCGTGGGGAGCAGCCCGCTCCATCTGAATAATAATCATTTGAATTTTTTTCTTTGCATCCCACAGGACAATTGGTCTTTAAAACTGCTGAAGGGGTGTCTCAGATTTGTGCTAAAAGATAAATTCCACTAGAACAATTAGCAGCTTCCATGACAGTGTTGTAAATAATGAGACCTCAGTTCTGTTATTGAAGTCCATAGCTGGGAACATGAAACTGTTCTGTCAGCTCCAGTGTAGAAAACACGTCATGATGATGCAGTTTATGCCCCAAACACACATATCCTACTGCTGATTTAAATATTATGTTACCAACCAGCTGATAAGCCAATATAACTGAAGATTCGTGATGGGTGAAACTCCTGTTCATGAACCATCTACAAATGTCAGCAGTAGGAGTTTAGCCCATCTCAAGATGTTATGTGATTCAGCTCTGAAATGATTATTTAAAGAGAAAGAGTTCTCATTTAATCACTCTTGAAATAACAGCATTATCGTGTTTGTTTGCAAAATGCTAAATTTATAATATAGTCATATGCATTGACACAAAACCTTCTTATATAAAACCGGACACATTCCACTTTTTCATGTCATTGCCATCCTCATAATCCCCCCCCAACACACTTTGCAGTATATTTGTGTCATTCCGTGAATGAATCAGATTTTGTATAATTCCCTGCTAGGTTCTATATGTTGTTGTTAATTACAGTAATGGAAACAGGTAATTCCCCTGGCAAATTCTTCCTTTAGCCATGTCAGCAAAAGGAGTGAATTATTACCATATGTGATGACTATAGTTGAGCATGATTTCTGGAAATTTCTATACCTCAAGAGTTAGAAAATAGGTAGCAGAGATGCAGAAATCACCTGGTTTTATATGTAACCACAATTTTAACCATATCCCTCATTTGTATTGCTCTGTCAAGTTTTGTGTATGTGAAGTGCTTATTAATGCCAGTGTGGAGTAGGGTTAGCGTCTCGGATTAGGCCTTGAGAGACTAGGTTTTGAATTCCCACTTGGCCATGAAACTCTCTGGGTGGCCTTGGACCAGTCACTGCCTGTCAACAAGAGGGTTGTTGTGGGCTTCCTGTTTCCGGCGGTGAGAAATGGCTGACTCCCATATGATCGGACCTCAGCCGTGCCAGTAATTCAGGGCTGATATGGGGGTAATTAGCCATGGCAGACTCCCCAGGGTGGGGGAGGACTGTCTCATAGATTGTCCGAGATTGTCAGCTTGCATCAAGGTGCAAGCGGCAGGACGCTGGGTCCCAGAGCACAACACAGCTGGCACTCTCCGAAGCCACTCTCATAGCCAGAAATATCTGTTTGATAAAATAATTAGATTTGGACAATAAACAGACATAGTCTGCACTGAAGAAGACTGAGAAAAAACCTGGAGAATTGCACAGTCCCTGGTGTTTAAGCTCAGACTTTGAAGAGATTCTCATCATGGTGTTTGGATTACGGAGGTGATTGGTACCTTCTTTTTCCCTTCTCAATACCTACAATTATTTTTCTATGCCGAGCCTCATTAAGAAACCTTTTTTTAAAAAAAAGTACAGATGGACTTCTATTTACAATTAAGTAGTCAATTGTGCAGCTTTACTTAGACTTGAAAGACTTGATAAAGATAAAAGAAGAAACAAGATGGTGCTTGTTAATATGACGTAGCACAGAAAAATGAGAGTTCCTCCCTTTTTCGAAGGAAGTGGGAGATGCTTGCTGGCTGACTTTGTAGTGACTTGAGACAATAATTTGGGATAATGTACAGTACATCTGTTTGCAGAATTTCTTCATTATGAGTGAGAGAAAAGGCTGAATGGATGTCTAGCAGCCCCCCTTCTAGCACCCAGAAGGGGGGATTGTGTGGTCTCCGAAAGGTGATCAATTGCCAGTGAGGAAATAGAGGAATTTGTCAGACCTTACATTCTTGACAGAGTTTGAGTTCCACCAGATATTGAGGAGTTGAAGTCCCCCCATGATTACTATATCTCTTCTTTTTTAATGTTTGGCAATCTGTTCTAGGAAGGCATCATCCAGTTTTCAGTCCAGCTTGGCGGTCTATCAGACACCCACAGTAAGGTCACTGTCATCTCTCTTTCCTGCAATTTTTACTCTCAATTTGCTTTCCATGCTCCAGATCATGGATTTCTTCACAAATGTACACATCCTTTATTTATAATGCTACTACTCCTCCCTTCCTGTTTGGTCTATTTCTTTTGAACTGGTTATGCCCATAAATCCCTACATTCTAGTCATGAGTCTCATCCCACCAGGTTTCAGTAATGCTTACCAGGTCGTATTTGCCATCCTGTATTAAAAGCTCCAATTCAGCTTGCTTGTTTCCCATACTCTGTGCATTTGTGTAGAGACAACTGAAACCACGAGCCATTCCCTCCAGCTGCTTCCTTCCTGTTCTTGCCCTTTAGCAGGTTTCTGAAGCACCACTTCAGTTCCCTGTGCATCAATGGAGCTATTATCCCCAGTGCCAGGTGCTCTTCTGTCATTTGTAATGCTGTCTCCATCCCCATCAAAATCTAGTTTAAAGCTCTCCTGATCAGATTCTCAAGACTCTTAGCAAACGCATTCTTGCCAACTGCTGTGAGGTGCAGCCCATCTCTTGCAAAAAGTCCTTCCTCAAGGAAATGGAGACCATGATCCAAGAAGCCAAATCCTTCTTGACGACAGCATATGCACAGCCAGAGGTTTACCTTAAGTTTTTAGAACCCAGATATGCCTATTATCTCTTTATGTATAGACCTTACAAAAATCATATTCAGTAACATTCTCCACATACGGTAAGAATTTTTCTTTTGGATTCTGCTGGACATACCAATATTTCCTTTCACCATCTACCCTGTAGCCCATTACCTCTTACCAGACTCTTTAGCTGCAATGTGTCCCAAAGACCAATGGAATGCAAGAACGGGTAGTTGAATACTGCCTTCTCCTGTGTACTTCCCCTTGTGTTTTTAAGCTGCACCAGGATGCCAGTTCACCCACCTCTGCCTCTGCTGCCCCATATAAAAGGGTTGAAATGTACAGGACCACTGAGTTGTGCTAACATTTTTGTAGTCATCAAAGGGTGCCCCACATTCCATAATTTTTCAGCAGTGCTCGGAAGGAGGGGAAAGTATTCAAGCAGAGTGGGAAGGGGATAATCTCAATTGCTGTGGCTACTGTGTGCCTGCTCCCTGTTTTTGCCACACTGTGCAGCAATGAATCTGTCTCAGTTCCACATAGCAAAAGAGGGAGCATCTGCCTAGATGTACATTTGGATGTGCATAAGACTGCAGATGGGAAAGCTCTTCAAAGTACAGATGTAGTCTAGCTACACCATGTTGCTGCCAATGCATTCTGATGTGCAATCCAATGTGCCTTCTGAACAGTTGGAACTGTATCAGAAAGTCAGAGTGAGAGCAATGTGACTTAGTGATTTGCACTGATGTCACCACTATGGATGCATGAATCTGTCTCCGCTTGTCCTGAAAGGGCAAGAGCTCTAAGCCATTGCTTGGAAATCTCCACCATCTCCACCATCTCCTCTTACTGCTGCTCCAAACCCCTTCTACTGTTTGAGTTATGATGTTGTGTGCTATGGAGTATACACTCAACAGTGTCTGCTCAACCATGGATTATCTCTCTTGCCTTGCCAAGAGATACAGATGTACTGTTCTTAGCAGTTCTCCGTTTGACTTGGGGACTATTAGGCAATCTATTAAAAATGTCAAACAAGGAAACCTTTCCTTTGACATTTATCTCAACAGCCATAATGTAGCTATAGATAAATGTCAGATGAGGATATAGAACTGCATAGCCAGTACCTGTAAAAATATCAAAAGGAAGGTTTCTTCTTCTGATATTTAGGGATTTGAAAGGATTTTGGTCAAGTGAGGTGCTGCTCCAACAAAGGTTACGAGAGCTGAAGTGCAGAAGTATTTGAAACATCTGAAGAAGCTGACATAGTGTGTGGGCTCATAGCTTTTCACAATACGTAAGTAGTAGATAGCTGCGTTCTTCCTAAGAATACCCACATCCTACATAGCTCGGTAGATTATGGCCCCCACCCACTTGGTAGCTGTACATGACAGCTAGTTTAGAGTATTTTTATTTCATTGACCTTATTGTTGCTCTGAGGAAATTTGCCATTATTATCTGTCAAGCAAAGCCCTTCTAATTTCACTTCCCCACTCTCATCTTGACCTGATAGTTATGATGAGGAATTATATAAATGCATCCTATCTTTTGCACATATCTTCATGCAGACACCCACATCCAAACCAATATTTTTTAAAAGCATCTGTGTGGTTTATGATAGATTGACGCAAATTTATATTCACTATAGGTTTGAACCACCCCCACCACCAAATACAGTACATAGCCTAATGCATAGCTGCCAAGTTATCCCTTTTTTACAGGGATTTTCCCTTATGCTGAATAGGCTTCCTCGTGAGAAAAGGGAAAACTTGGCAGCTATGGCCTAATGTGGTTTGCAGCATGATTTAAATAGAGCCCAGTAATTTTTTTTATTCTAAATGGATTTTTCTAGATTGGCTTCACTCCACAGGCAGGATTACATGAACCGATTGTTGTGCTACAAATATGGTAAGAGCAGTTCTGTCGAGCGCATGATCCATGTAATGGCATACAGCCTGCATTTCACCTCGGATCTAATACAGCTACCAAAGTTGATACGATAATAGTGGCATTGCAAATGTAAGCTGAATTATAAGCGGAAGTTACATGGCAAATAGTTACATCATGGTTCCATCACCAGCTAAAACTTTGAAGAGAACCACTCAACCATAATATTGTGGCAGAATCCAGATGTGATAGATAGCCTGGATGTTTGCCCGCCCTATATGTAGTAATTTAACAGAGAACCAAAGTCACCAAAGAGGATGAGAGGAAATTGTAACAATTTCTAACTAGTGCACTGTAAAGCAATTTTTTTGAACCATGTAGACTGTGTCCTCTATTCAGGAATGTGTTTTTAAAAAGTGTGTTATCTTGGAACCTGTGCTGGAGAGACACTATGAACTTTGATATGTTTGCTGGAGAAACTACTACTGTTGACGTGTTTTGAGTTCCTGACTGAGATATAGTAACCAAGTAACCAACCCCATGGTATCCAGCCAGGCTGGTGGGAAACAGGAAAGGTTAAAAGAGATGTAACTGAAGGATGAAAGACATAAGTGTGTCAGTTCTCTGTCTTCCTGCTTTAATATTATGATTGTGACTAAGAGAAGCGAAATCAGTCAATCAATCATATTTGTATGGGCTCTTGCCTTTTCATTTATTCTTCCTTCTGACCTTTTACTGATCCATCCTGCTTTATTAATGCACAAGAAAAATACATGTTATAGTAAAAAGGGTAAAGGAGAACCACCCCTCTTCTTATTTGTCAAAACAATGCTCTGCTATAGAACCAACTCTCATGAGATTAGTGGCCTCCTTGTCCCTGGAAAGGGAGTGCAAATTCTTCACCAGTACAATTTCAGAAAGTCTGTTTTGATAGGGTGGCTTCCCTTCTGGGTCCTGAATTAGTATATCATTTCCCATTTCCCATTTGCTTAAAAAGTCAGAATGAGTCACACCTGAAACAGCTATGTTTGATTGGCCAGATCAATAGTTATTTGCCTTTTAAAAATGCCTGAACTGAAAAATCCAAATACAGATCTGGTCCCGTCCATTCCGCCCCCGCCCCCCCCCCAAAAAGTATGGTTTTAGATGATTCAGCTGAAAGGGTTCCTTTCTAACTTATGGGGTAGTGAAATCTTAAAAGTTATATAGATTGCTAACAATTGATATCTTCCTTATTTGAGATTAGGCTCCAGACTGACATGGGACTCAGTTAGATTGGTAAAGAAAAAGTGATTTATATTTGTTGCCTGTGCAATATAACATTGTGCCACCAGATGGCGCTGTGGAGTCCTGTTTTCCTCTACCTGTTTTCCCTATTTAAATTTACAACGTGTTTAACTGAAACGCTTCTTTGATGTGCCAGCCATAGTTGGCTCATAGTTAAAGGAGGCAAACCCTGATGAATGCAACTGCTCCAGTCTGTTGCTACTTCTGTTGCTACTGCTAACATTGCTATCACTTCTGCTACTTTTTCCATCAACAGTGTGCTGGGCATTATACAGGACTTGATCTATGAGGCAGCAAGCTTCTTCTTGTTTCTTCCACTAGAGGTAGCCCAATTCAACCTCTTTCCTCCTTGGTCTTTGTAGCGTTAGCTGCATATTCTCCACAAACATGTTGAGATGTGTGAAATGAACAAACCAAGTGTTTATAACTGTGAGGGAAAGAGGGTGTTGATGTTGAACTTGCAAATGCAGATAAGGAAGCATATGATGTGTGAAGCATATGGCTATACATATGCATGAAGCTGAGTTGAGCATACGCATCACAAACTTCTAATGTGTGATGAAAAAGTGGGGAGAGGAAGGTGCAAAGTATGAAATAAATAAACAAAACAAAATCTAGGAATCTCCTTCCCTGTACCTGTTGGTCCTCCCCGTTAGGAAATTAATTTCACAGCTGTATCGTTATGAAACTCCTCCGTTCTGTCTTCTGGGTTCTTGTCCTCAGTTTCAACCTGGATTCCCCTGTCAGCCCTATGGAGCAATGTTTTGTAGGTGCTGGTTTCTCTGCACTAAGGTTACAGGAGAAATGATTGCTTTACTGATTCTTTATGTCAACAGATAAAGGGGAATAACATTTCACAACCCCTGCTGAGAGGACCTGAATAGTACTTGTGCTGCTTGTTAGCTTCTCACACTTATATTGAGGAGGCCTCTACTAAAGAGACTATTTAAGCCCTGAACAATCTAACAGTCAGAGAATTGTAATGGGAGAACATTTCCAACACATACTGAGCGACCAAGCCCAATAGTGCATGTTTTCTAAACACTTGAAGCAAAACCTAGTGTTATGCTCTCCTGCTGCCCTGTTGGGCAAGGTCACTTAAGTGACCAGAGGATGCACTTTTTTGCCTTAAGGTGCGCCAGTGATGCACCGTTGATGGATCCCATCAACACAGCTAGATAGCCTTAGATTTGGGGAAAAGATGCCAAACTGCCAAGGTAGATCCTTTCTCACACTCCTTGTCAACAAACCCTTGAATAGCTTTCAGTGGTGGTTTGCTACCCTTCCCAGTCAAGCTGCCTCAGGCTTCTTACCAGCTTCTCCTGTGCTTCATTTCCTCAACTGCCTGCTGTAGCCAACAAACTAAACCAAATCAGCCAAATTGAAATGACTCCCTCAAAATTCATGCAGTGTGTAGATGAAGGGCATTCTTAATGACAAAAAAATAAAAAAAGGGAAATCCCATTCAGTCCCAACCCAAAGGTGACTAATTCCACACTGAGTGGATAGGTGGTGGGTTTCTGATGCAGCAAAATGCTCATGAAGAGGAGCCAAGCTGCCCTTTTAAGGGATGCTGCCATCTCCCTCCAGATTGGCTCAGTCATGTCTCCTCAAAGAGTGAGGCAAATAGCATCCTGCACAAACTGCAGGCCAGGAAAGAGTCTTAAAGAATTATAGGCAGGGCTGGCCCAAAGAGTTGAAATCCTCAGGCCAGTTCCATATTGTCCAACTTTTTCAGATAGAAAACTGGGACTCACCTCTTCTGGGTTGTGTTTCCAGGTGAGTTGAGTGACCTGCACCCCAATCACACCTTGAAAAAACACTTTTTGGGGGTGAGAACCTGCATGGTGCCCCAAAACATGTGTTTTTGGGTGCTGCCCAAGATCACAAAATGCTTTTTCAGGGGAAGTGTGAGAGAATGCAGTGCTCAAAATGGCCACCAAGATCTTGGGGGGGGGGGGCGGCAGGGAAAGGATATCCCATTTTCCCAGAGACACTTGCAGTTCCACAGTCTCAGAGCCTTGGAGAGCCCAACTACCTCCCGGAGCCTGCCACAGCTGCTTCTCGATAACATTGCCATTGTTCACTAGCATGCCTGCAGGGATCCCTTCACTCAGAGTAGGCAGAAGTAGCATATGCCTCTCCCCACAGCAATCTGATCTGTTGGCTGTCCTGATAAGCAAGCAGGCCACAACAACAATGGGAGGAGGGAAGATTCAAGGGCCCCTCAAAATATGGAACCAGCAGTGATTTTAGAAGAGATGTTTGGGCTCCCCAAACATTCGACCAGGATTTTACTGACAAGGGTAGAGGAGAAGTTGAGTACTGAAGGTCAGTATATACATTCCATCCTGTACTGTCAAAGTTAGCTTGTAAAAGTACCTAGCTATTCCCCCCCTCCCCCCCCCCCCCGGAAATAGGAGGCTCTTGGGACATTTAGTTCATTACATTCTACCATAGGTTCTAATTTTTAGAAGTGTTTTGTGAAGGCAGCTGTTGATTAAGACATCTTGGCTTTATCTATTATTTATAAACCCATAGTCCTGAAAAGGCCCTAAACTGCTGAAGCTCTTAATTCCACGAGGAACCGATCTCAAGTGATTTATCGCTTCCTGCAGTTACATTACAAGGTGTAAGGACTGAAACTGCTTCTGGTCATTTGAATCCAATTATACGACGTACATGTGCACGCAGAACATTTCAAAATAGCTAGCTGTTGCTAGAGCTGCACGTCACTTTTCTCCCAACTGCATTGGTTACAGAAAAACACCTTTACTCACAATCAAATGAATCAGTTTTTTGTTGTTTCTTTCCCTTTCTTTTCTAAGAAGTTCTGATGTTTCTGATAAAGATGAGGTGGAGCAATGAGTACAGATTTTTCTTCATCTCCAGTAGACACGTAAGTTATCTGGTTCATCTGTGGGTGGTCATTCATTTATCCTCTTCACTCTGCTGTAGTCACTAACAATGTCCAATGCAGTTAGACAGTATTGTCTTTACAAAAACACCCTGGGATATATCACTAAGCAAATCACAACCAGCGATGCTGCCAAAACTCAAAAATAGTTCATAAGTGAAATCTAGTTTGTACATAGTTGTTGGGCCCTGACTTTGATTCTTTGATCACAAACTGTGATTATGAGTTAATTTATATATTTTGCTTCTCTGTGTTGTGCATGGTTCCGAAGAGGTTCATATTATTATAAGTATACCTGTATGAGGTGGTTTGAGGGCTTTTAAACAATTTTCTCTTATAGAAATTAAAGTATTTTCATTCAGGGAAGTAAAGCCTCTCTGAGAGGCTCATGATGCTTGCTTCATGTTTTGGGAACAGTGCTGAGTATATCCTTGGAAAAGGTGTTAGAATATCAGGTAACATGATTTCCAGGTAGCCCTCATGTAATGATATGAAGACAGCCATCCTTTTCTATGTCACATGATCAGGTTGTACAATATCCAGGGTCTTCCCTGGTCCCATTTTGAAAGTATGTCACAGGGAACATACCACCCAGCAGCGCTATTTTTCTAGAAAAAGACGTGTGGGAGCTCACTATGAACTTCTTCCTTGTTCTCTTAGAATGGCACCTGAGAAGTGCCGGAGCTGAACTCCGGTGAGCTCTGGCTGGAAAAAAAGGCCTGCCTCCTAACCTCTCAGAGAGACCTTGAACCACCTCATATTACTGTAATTTTAAATTCAAGAATACTTTAAAATATCCTAATGACAGAAGGCAATATTTAACATTACACGTACAGATACAGCTTTTGGACATCGGGGTTTCGTTTTTTAACTGCAACAAGTAACAGCCATGTTTGATTCCACACAGCTGGACTTCCTGCTTAAGCAGACTAGGAGGGGGGGGGAACCCCAATCACAGCGAAATAAGACTACAGGCAGGTGGCGCAGACACATTTCCTCCTGCTATTTATACAACTATCGGTTCAACTGTGTTTACAGTAACTTCTATTTTGAGCAGAATAGACATTTCAAGGGAACCAGATCATTACAAACATAAAATTGTTTGATTATGCAGAAAACGTCATAGCCTTTGGGAGCAGAACACAGGAAGCAGGTGTTTGTTAATTAAGGTTACAAAGTAATTGAACCAAAGGGACTGATATCACATTATTATGCCATTACTTTAGTTTTTTTTCTTTTTAAGAGCTGGTTCACAGGCTACCCCAACCCAAACTTGGTGACATTAGAAGGTTCTCCCACCACCACGCAACGCAACTGCTGTGGGAGGATGAGTTTTCTGTTTCTCCTAGTATAGATGTTAAAAATGCTTTCACTTGCCACTCATCTCGGTTTATAATTGGCTTATTCTTTATGACAGAACATCTGGATAAGGCTTGCTTTATTTTGCCCTAGAGTTTTCCTCCTGTTTTGTAACATTAGGGCATGCATACTAAGGATGCTTCATGCAAGTGCCTCATTACATTCACCTCATAGTTTACAATTTGGCTTTCTATGCAGCACACGCTGCCTGCAGTGAATGCATATGTAGCAAGTGTGATCTTAATGAATGGACAGTGAGATAAACAGTATTTTTAATAATGCAAACAAACGGCATTATCAGCATGTCTCTTGACTTCTCTCATGGTCTTTTTGTAATGTCATTTGGGTGTTTTGTTGTCAGCATTTTTAAACTCTATTTCCACACAAAATAAAATTAAGAAAATAAGATGAACCTGCTGGATCTAGTCCAGCACCCTGTTTCCAAAGTGACCCACTGGCTGCCTATGAGAAGCTGGACATGAACACAGCAGCACCCCATCCACCTAGGACTCCTAGCAACTCATATTGAGAGGCATAATTCCTCTTACAGTGGTGGTAGGACATAGCCACAGTGGCTAGTAACCCTCGAGTCCAAGAGAAAACAAAAGTTGGAAATAATAATAATAATAATAATAATAATAATAATAATAATAATATACCCCGCCCATCTGGCTCGGTCTCCCCAGCCACTCTGGGCGGCTCCCAACAGAATATTAAAAACATGATAAAACATCAAACATTAAAAACTTCCTGCCTTCAGATGTCTTCTAAAACTCAGTTTATTTCCTTGACATCTGATGGGATGGCGTTCCACAGGGCAGGTGCCACTACTGAGAAGGCCCTCTGCCTGGTTCCCTGTAACCTCACTTCTCACAGAGGGAACCGCCAGAAGGCCCTCAGAGCTGGACCTCAGTGCCTGGGCTGAATGATGGGGGTGGAGACACTCCTTCAGGTATACTGGACCGAGGCCGTTTAGAGCTTTAAAGGTCAGCACCAGTACTTTGAATTGTGCTCGGAAACGTACTGGGAGCCAATGTACGTCTTTCAGGACCTGTGTTATATGGTCTTGGTGGCCACTTCCAGTCACCAGTCAAAGTTTTAAATGTTAAATTTTGTGACATCTCTGATTACATACTGTATTCTTTACATATTCCCCTACACTATAATAATAAACCAGTATCCTTCCAAAAGGTTTCCTTATATAGGGAAGGGTGCTGGGATAGAATGGTGAGGGTGAACATGCACAGTGTTGCCTTTAATGTGCAACATTATGTTAATGACAAAAATAAAATCTGAATCGTCTTGAAAAGAAAATGGCCTCGGTCCAGTATACCTGAAGGAGCATCTCCACCCTCATCATTCTGCCCAGACACTGAGGTCCAGCGCCAAGGGCTTTCTGGCGGTTCCCTCATTGCGAGAAGCCAAGTTGCAGGGAACCAGGCAGAGGGCCTTCTTGGTAGTGGCGCCCGCCCTGTAGAACGCCCTCCCATCAGATGTCAAAGAGAAAAACAGCTACCAGATTTTTAGAAGACATCAGAAGGCAGCCCTGTTTATAGAGGCTTTTAATCTTTAATCGATTATGGAAGCTGCCCATATTGGCTGGGGAAACCCAGCCAGATGGGCAGGGTATAAATAATAAATAATAATAATAATAATAATAATAATTATTATTATTATTATTATTATTATTATTATTATTATATCAAGACACCACAATCATACTTGGGTAGCTCATCAAGATGAAACCTAGGCAAGCACTTCATTTATTCAGGATTGCCTTATAGACCTCCTAAGAAGGTAGGTATGAAATATAGTCAGTGTGTCTCAGTACTAAATGAGCCAGGTGGGAGCATGTATTTGTAAGTCTCAATTTACGTTCCTCTGACAAGCATGAAACTGACAAGGAAGAGGCTGGATGTGTTTGCGTTTGTCATGAAGCACTCTTTTGCTTTGTATCACCAAACACTGACAGCCACTCTGAGAAGACGTGTACGGAAGTATGTAACTCTTCCCCCCTGATGTTTCTGCTGAAGCTTCATTAGGCTGTAACATACCCGTTCTGTTGTCCCCCTCTGTGATATTTACTGTCAGCCTAAGTGATAGCTTTGTGCATCTTCACGATGAACTGAGAGCACACAGATAAATGGTCCTTGCTGGCTGCTCACCACTTACAAAATTCTTTTCCTATGAAAATTCAAGCAATACATTTTGGGAGCATTTTTACTGAACCATTTAGCACCCAGGAATAAGTATGAATTTATTTTTAGCCTTTCTGTTCCATTTTTGGTGTAAAATGATATTAATTTCATGCTGAATTTATTTAGTGTAAAAGTAACTATTAATCATATTATTAATCCTCTAGGACAAGATTGTCTAATCAAAACCAGAGGTACTTGGTACCCATGCAGACAAAATGCTGACATTATAAAAGATTATACCAAAGGGATGCTGTGTGTGCTTTTTTTGTTTTGTTTTTAAGGCAGTGAGTCAGGCAACAACTACAATTACATTTATTTATTTAAAGCATTTCTTTACCACCTCTTCATCAAAGTTTTGAGGTTGCATACATTTTAAAGCACACAACATTATACAATATTAAAAAGTATTAAATATTAATAGTACAACCATGAAAATATTCCTTCTACACACATTTATTTTCCTCACCAGTTTATCTTTCATTCTCCTTTTCCTCTCTTTTCCTCCCAGCCCTTATCTATGGCCTCTTTCTTTCTATAGTATGTGGCAAACCCTAGAAAAGCACATATGTTTAACTACATTTCTACTTTGAGGAAATACAATTCCATATCCCAGAAGGTGGAAGACACAATAAGGGGACTGTCTATCCTGGACCTGGTCCTCACCAATAGGGAGGAACTCATTGACAAAGTACTGGTAACCTTAGGAGAATGTGATCATGTCATCTTGGGCTTCATGGTACAGAGGCATGAGAAAGCAGAGTGTAGCTGGGCATGGACTCTGGACTTAAAGAAGGCTGGTTTCAAAAAACTTAAGGACATCCTTGGGTGAGATCCCATGGTCAGAAGAGAAGGGAGTTGAAGATGGATGGGAGTTTCTTAAAGATGAAATATTGAAGGGACAATGGCTGACAATTCCAACAGGAAAGAAAAGTGGGAGGCATCTAAAGAAACTGGCGTGGCTGCATAAGGAGCTGACAGATGGGTTTGAGAGTTAAGAAGAGCATGTATGAGAAATGGAAGAAAAGGGAAGCCAGAAAAGAAGATTGCACACAAGCATCCAACAGTTGCAGGGAGAAGGGTTGGTGGGCCAAAGGTCATAATGAGCTCAAGTTTGCTAGAGAGGTTAAAAATCACAATAAAATCTTCTTTGGCTATGTTCAAAGCAAGAGAAACATGGAGAAGATAGAGAAATGCTATTGGGCAACAGAGACAAGACAGAACTGCTCAGCATCTACTTCGCCTCTATCTTCACCCAAAAGGAAAGCAGTGCCCAGCCTGCTGGTAACATACATGCAGCCCAAAATAGGGAAAGAGGTGGTAAGGGAACACTAAGCTACTTTAAATGAATTCAGATCTCCAGGCCCTGGCAGCCTGCGCCCAAAGGTACTAAAGGAGCTTGTGGATGTAAACTCAGAGCCTGTCTATAATATTGGAGAATTCTTGGAGAACAGGTGAGTTCCCTGCAGACTGTAGGTGAGCAAAGGGGGGGGGGGGGAGAAGGCCCAGGTAGCTACCAACTAGTCAGCTTGATGTTGATGCTGGGAAAGGTTCTCAAACAGATAATTAAATGGCTAGTCTGTAAGCGCATAGAAAAGGATGCTTTGATTACCCAGCATAGGTTTCTCAAAAAAAAGGTCATGCCAGCTGAATTTCATTTCTTCTTTTGATAAAGTTACAACCATAGCTGCCAAGTTCTCCCCTTTTTAAAGGGAAATTCCCTTATGCTGAATAGGCTTCCTCGCGAGAAAAGGGAAAACTTGGCAGCTATGGTTACAACCTTGTTGGATCAGGGGGATGCTGTGGATGTAGTGTAAGGCTTTTGAAAGAGTTCCCCATGTTATTCTTGCAGAGAAGCTGGTAAACGGTGGAGTGGATGAAGTATTAGGTAGATTTGTAGCTGGTTGATTGACCAAACTCAAAGAGTGCTCATTAATGGTTCCTCATCGTCCTGGAAAGAGGGAACAAGTGCTGCACTACTGCAGGGTCCTGTCCCGGGCCTTTGTAAAGACCTTGGATGAAGGGATTGAGGGGATTCTCATCAAATTTGCAGATGACACCAAACTGGGAGGGGTGGCTAATACCTCAGCAGATATAATTAAGTCTGAGGTGATCTTAGCAGATTGGAGAATTGGGCCAAAACTAACAAAACATATTTCTATAGGGGCAAATATAGGATGGAGGACACCTGGCTTGCCAATAGTGTATGTAGGGTCTTAGCAGACCACCAGCTTGTCACATGGAAGGTGGAAGCTTGTTTTCTCCTGTTCCACGGGGTGAGACCTGAACCAATAGATTCAAGTTGCCCTCTTCCTTACCCCACCAAATCATACAAACTGGATGAAACTGTGTTGGCTCTGTACCTAGTCACTAGCCCTTGAATGTTCTGAACTGAAACCTCTAATATAATAACAGCATTTGTTTTGTCTTATCTGTTTTTAGCTTTAACAAGTGGTCTGTGCAGACTGAATGGAAATAACAGTGTTGTGCATAACAGATTTCCTAATAATGTCACCACTATTTACCTCCTCCCTACATTTCTCTGTCACTACCCAGCTGCCTTCTACACATGCATCTTTAACTTCCTTCCTTTTTTTCCACCTCGCCCTGCAGATATCGAAATCACTGCTGAGTCCTTTGCCTATTTTATTACTCTAAGATCTTCTTTCCTCTCGGCATCTGATGCCAACATCTTAATTAACACCCTGAGACATCACTCAGGTGGGCAGCTACAACACAGGCTTAAGCTGGAACTGCATGTTTCAGCCAACGTGTGGCTTTCATTGAAAGCAGCTGTCCCCCATCTCCTCCCACTCTCTCTCCCAGTAAGATTTACACATAACACCATTAGGTTGTCAGTTTCCGCACCTCTTTAAGCAACAGCCAATTAACTTGAGCATTGGCAGGGAAACTGGCAACACCATTGAATCACATCACAAATTTGCATTTCTAAAAGCTATGTGGGGGCAGAGTAGTAGGGAACCTGGGACCACTATCTTTGGTAGCAGCCAGGTGTCAACCATAATGGATAATTCTAGTCTTAGGTAATGTAATGTTATCCCAATCAACCACGCTTGTTGTCTTATATTGCCAACAAAGGTCCGTATAGTTAAAGCTATGGTTTTCCCAGTAGTGATGTATGGAAGTGAGAGCTGGACCATGAAGAAGGCTGATCGCCGAAGAATTGATGCTTTTGAATTATGGTGCTGGAGGAGACTCTTGAGAGTCCCATGGACTGCAAGAAGATCAAACCTATCCATTCTGAAGGAAATCAGCCCTGAGTGCTCACTGGAAGGACAGATCGTGAAGCTGAGGCTCCAATACTTTGGCCACCTCATGAGAAGAGAAGACTCCCTGGAAAAGACCCTGATGTTGGGAAAGATGGAGGGCACAAGGAGAAGGGGACAACAGAGGACGAGATGGTTGGACAGTGTTCTCGAAGCCACCAACATGAGTCTGACCAAACTGCGGGAGGCAGTGGAAGACAGGAGTGCCTGGCGTGCTCTGGTCCATGGGGTCACGAAGAGTTGGACACGACTAAATGACTAAACAACAGCAACATGACCAAGATATATACTTGAGAAAGCCCTGTCCAGTCCTGTCTCCCACAGTGGCCAACCAGATGTCTATTTAAAGTTCATAAGAAGTACATCTAATTCAATCAAAAATTTAAAATCAAGTTTTTAGGGCTTTTTTGTCAATTCCCCCCATGTAGTCAGAGGGGAAAACATCAGAAGCTCTGAAATTCAAGGCAATGTACGGTAATATTTGCATCAGATCTCAGGTGAAGCTCAATGTTTAAAAAGCCAAGGCATGAGCTACAAGAAGGGTTCTGAACAGTGTTAGAAACTGAGATATGAAAGCCAGGAGATAAATGGCACCTTAACACTAGATTATGGGCACAACAATGGACTGTCTAGGTGACTGTTTTTAATTTAAAAAATACAAAGCTGAAAATGACTGAGCTGCAGCTAAAATATTATGTTCATTTTTCACATGGTCTAGTCCTTCCCCTGCCCACCCCCATAATATTCTTAAGTGGGTCTCTGCTCCAGTCTTCTAAGAGTAGCTGGAAGTGGGAGTGGTCCTCCTTTCCTTCCACTCTGCAGTTTTAATCTGAAATCTTAGGCCCAGGACTGTGCCCAGAGCTCAGAAACCGCTCACTCTAATGAAATGCCCTGTCACAAAATGCACCTAGAACAATGGGAGTTTCGAACACAGGTTCTGAATATTTTTTCCTGTGCATGTAACATACCTAGTATTTTCTCTCAAAATACATGTGTTTGTGATATATTTAAACAACTGGAAACTATGTTGGGACATTCAGAAACTATGTTGGGACATTTGGAGCAAAAACTAAATTCTTATCCACACATCACTCTGAGAGGAAAATACCAGGTCATATGGGAGTTTGCAAAGACTGAATTCCTCAAGCATCTCTATATGAGAATATATCTATATATCTATATATTTATGAGAATATGCCTGTATAAATGAAGGCAACTTCTTTGTTTAGATACTTATTTTGAGAAGAAACTCTGTGTCCAAATCCTTACAATCTGTGCTCACAACTCATTATCTCCTACTGTACATTGCCAAATTGTCAATTATAATTGCTCTTTCAAGAAGCAAATTGTAGAACACATTGACACACACAAAATTATACAGATGCCCAGAATATTAGCATTGGATTTTAGTCATTAAAAAAAATTAATAAATCTGTGTGTCTTAAGATAATGAGTTTCAGGGCTTTGTTTTAAGCAGATGCTAAGACAAGGTTTGAAGCATAAGACAGTGTTCACTGCTGTATTCGGCTGATTTGTAGGAACCACAGTATTCTACCAGACTGGGCTCCTTCTCATACCATGCCAGCAACACTACTTCTCACACTGTGTGAGAGAGATTGGCAACCTTTCTAGACCTGTTAGCACATTTGGGATTTTAAAAAATAAATAAATAATGACTGGTGTGGGATGGATCATAATAAATATTGGTTGCCACATCTTAAAGAGCGAAAAACGAGGCAAGACATGGTACAGGCATGCCTTTCCATCAGGCTCCCATCAATGGGAAAAAAGGCACCTTCATTAGCTACCATCATTGCGTGTGGAGGTCCCCAAAACCACCCCTCAAATAACTCACACCATAGATTTAATTTTTGTTTAATGGTTTTTGGCATGAATTTGGCCACAACTTTTATTGAAATACAAATATAAAATAAGTGAGTGGTTGCGTAGGCATTGGTTCTCCAACTGTCACCTAAGGACAGAAATAAACTCGCCTTGTCAACAAGGGGAAACCCTACAGGGAGAGACAGGGAGCTGGGTGCATAAGCCCTCCCCTCAGGCTCCCAGGGGCTCTCGCGCGGCCCTGGCCCCCAACTGAGGGGGTTACGGACTTGCATCGAGCCCCTGACTTCCTGACCGGAATTTCCCCAACACACAGGCATTAGCTTTTGGGGCCAGCACAGTCAACAAGACCCCTCATACAACCACAATAACCAATGCCTAACCGCCAACCTTACAAGTTGTGACAATTTGCTATGCAGTAGGCAAAAACCAGATGGCACCAGCCAATCAGCCAAATGGAAAAATTCCTACCAGGCCCCTGAATACAGGCGACCCCATGAGAGGCACAGCAATGTCAACACAGAGGCCTAAAAACAGCGGAGGGAGGGTGGGGATCCAAAAACGCAGCCAAAGAGAAAGAGAAACCCCTCTCTCTGACTTTTCTACCCAAGGGGCTGACCCATCAACACTGCAACATACAGATTTGCCCAACAACAGCCAGGGAACTATCTCACAGTGACCACTCATGCCCCCACCTTTGTAACACAGGAGTGGTTTGTTCAGCCCCCACCGCAAATCGTGCTCACCATGATGGTGAACCCGCATTCTTTGCCCCTTTTATCTGTTCAGAATGGAAGGAAGGGTGAGTTTCCTGCCAGGCATCCAGTAAAATTTGGGCATGTTTAATGTAGCAGAGGTCAAGCTCTTTGTGCATTGTGGATTTCTGAAGGAATATTTACTGAGATCTTTTGCAGGCTTGCATGGAGACAAACTGAATCTACCGTAGTCCATAGCTGTCAACTTTCAGATTTGAAAATAAGGGGTCAGCAGCCTCACCTGTCCCAGGGACAGTCTACGGTATATCTAACAATCCAGGATAGCAGCAGGAAACGGCCCTGGAATAAGGGAATTTCCAGCAAAAAAAGGGAAGGTTGACAGCTGTGGCTTGGAATAAGGGAGTTTCCCACAAAACAAGGGAAGGGTTGATATCTATGATCTAGTCTCCTCTTCTGTGGCCCTAGGCTTCTCCCTGGCACAACGAAAAGAAGCAAACTGCAGTTGTTCCTGAAGCTCCATCACAGCATTAGAAGAGAGTCACAGATATTCCCAGAGTAGCATCTGAGGAGAACGTGACAATTTGACTCTCATGTTCCTTCCCTAACCTATTTAATATACAAATAGCCATGTACAAAATGATGCCGTACCATATTTCGAGAAACAAACAGTATTTTACAATTAATATGTTTTCTGTTAATTGGGTCTTTGATTAATCTGTGTATTTCTACACGTACATCTTTTTTCCCTCAATTAATGCCATGAATAGCCTGCTTGCTTCTCTTTGAAGTCTTCTCATAATATGGCGTCAAAGAAGCCATCACCAATTGCTTGAATTTCAAAGTGCATAAAAAGATAAAAGATGCAGACACAATAGAGGTTATCAGGAAACATGAGGATTTGACAGGAAGTATCCGGTTTCACATTGTTTAAAGCAATTTAAAGTATTTTTAAAGCAATAGCAAGAAAACCAAATTCTGAAATTTAAGGATGATCAAAGGTGATTAAAAGTATCATGTTGTTGTTTAGTTGTTTAGTCATGTCCAACTCTTTGTGACCCCATGGACCAGAGCACACCAGGCACTCCTGTCTTCCACTGCCTCCCACAGTTTGGTCAAAAACTCATGCTCGTAGCTTCGAGAACACTGTCCAAGCATAAAAGTATCATAGCAAGTGAAAATAATGGTTTGCGCAAAGAATTGGAAATGGATGAAAAAGTGAAATATTATGCATTATAAGAGGAATGAGGAAAATCATAGGCACAGGGTGAAAAAAGAAAGCTGTAGCATTATACGAAGTGGAAAGAGAAACCAAGCAAAGGCCCAGTTATCTTAAGATTCTCCTTTTATATACTGGCAGTTTATCATACCATCATGGAAAAAGGAACAATCTGATATGAACACATTTATTTGGAAAGAAAGAGACTAGAATGTTATGGTGGAGTCATGGCTTCCCATGCCCACTCCTTTAAGGAATATATTTGAGACTACGTATCACGGATTGGCTATCCTGTAAGCACACTTAGGGCTTGCATAGTCAGAGAGAGTAAAGAACGCTAAGCTCAGAAAGTGGGACTGAGAAGTTGTGGATATCTCAGTGAATGACTTATGCACAGAATGTGTTAAAATGAGCTGAGCTTGCACAGCTCACGGCTCTGGGGAGTGCATCATGTATGAACGCAATGTTACATCTCTATACAATACATAACCTTAAGTCAACTCTTCTGGCTTTTGACTACGATTCAGTTATAATCAAAGGGACTGTGATGCTCAAAGGGGTGTGTGTGTGTGTGTTTCTCTTACATTTTAATATTAATGAAGATCTAAGGTTTCTGTCAATTTTAATGATAGTTGCACATGTTCATTGTGACAATATGCCCTCCTAATGGAACTTGGCAGGACTTAATGGAAAGGGATATTTCTTCTTTCACTAAATAGCTTTATTGTGACAATTCTAAATTACATCTAATGGGTTTTTTCATGCTTGACTTGAGTTTGAATGGCCATAATGATTTGATATCTTTACTTTAGGAGACATCTAACATTGTTAGAATGGTAAAATGAAGCATGGTGGAACTTTAGCACTACCTGAGGGGACGTTATTCCTGATATAACACAGTTGCTCAGTTTCTGCCAGTGGAGGGATTTTGAAAGTGTTGGGTTAGGAACTGGTTTTAGCAATTAGTGAATATTTTATATACAGTGGGACCTCGGTTTATGAACACCTCGGTTTACGAATTTTCGGTTTACGAACGCCCCGGACCCATCTGGAATGGATTAATTCACTTTCCATTACTTTCAACGGGAAAATAAAAAAATAAAAAAAATTCCTTCAGTAGCACCTTAAAGACCAACTAAGTTTTAATTTTGGTATGAGCTTTCGTGTGCATGCACACTTCTTCGGATAACAATGGGAAAGTTCGCTTCAGTTTATGAACGCTTCAGTTTCTGAACAGACTTCCGGAACCAATTACACCCATGCTTCGGGTTAAGTACGCTTCAGGTTGAGTACTCCGCGGACCCGTCTGGAACGGATTAATCCACTTTCCATTACTTTCAATGGGAAAGTTTGCTTCAGTTTATGAACACTTCAGTTTATGAACAGACTTCCGGAACCAATTGTGTTCATAAACCGAGGTACCACTGTAAAGTATAAGGTAGGTAAAGATAAAGGACCCCTGGAGGGTTAAGTAAGGTAACTGTGGGGTTGCAGCACTCATCTTGTTTTTCAGACCAAGGGAGCCGACATTTGTCCACAGATAGCCTTCCAGGTCATGTGGCCAGCATGACTAAACCACTTCTGGCACAAAGGGACATAGCTCATCTGTAAGCTCCTTATGCAGCCACACTGGTTTCCTTAGATGCCTCCCACTTTTCTTTCGTGTTGGTATTGTCTGCATTTGGGCCTTCAATATTTCTCCTTTTAGAAACTCCCATCCTTCTTGGACACCCTTCTCATTGAGTATTTCTGACCACGGGATCACATCCAGTAGCTCCTTCAGCTTTTTGAAATTGGCCTTCTTAAAGTCCAGAGTGCATGTCCGACTACACTCCGTTTTCCCTTGCCTCTATTCTGAAACCCAGGACAACACGATCACTTCCTCCCAAGTTTCAGAGAACTTCCACTTCATCAATTGGTGATGAACCTATTGGTGCGGACCAGATCCAAGACAGATGACCCCAATGTTGTTTCTTCCATCTTCTGGGAAATGAAATTGTCAGCGAGGAAATGGAATAATTTATCAGATCTTACACTCTTGGCAGAGTTTGAGTCCCAACAGATATCGGGGAAGTTGAAGTCCCCAATGATTACTATTTCTCTCCTTTTTGAATGTTTGGTAACCTGCTTTAATAAGGCATCATCCAAGTTTTCAGTCTGGCTTGGCGGCCTATAGCAGACACCCACAGGAAGGTCACAGTTGTTTCTCTCTCCTAAAAATTTTACCCATATACTCCCAATCTGCTTTTCATGCTCCAGGTCATGGATTTCTTCACAAGTGTACACATCCTTTATTTATAATGCTGCTACTCCTCCCTTCCTGTTTGGTCTATTTCTTTTGAACAAGTTATACCCCTCAATTCCTACATTCCAGTTATGAGTCTCATCCCACCAGGTTTCAGTAATGCCTACCAGGTTGTATTTGCCATCCTGTATTAAAAGCTCCAATTCGTCTTGCTTGTTTCCCATACTCTGTGCATTTGTGAGTGACAACTGAAACCATGAGCCATTCCCTCCACCTGCTTCCTTCCTGTAGTTTCTCGCCCTTTAGCAGGTTTCTGGAGCACCACTTCAGTTTCCTGTGCATCAATGAAGTTATTATCCCCAGTGCCAGGTGCTCTTCAGTTGTTTGTATTGTTTTCTCCTTCCCCCTCAAGATCTAGTTTAAAGCTCTCCTGATCAGGTTCTCGAGACTCTTAGCAAACACATTCTTGCCAATTGCTGTGAGGTGCAGCCCATCTCTCGCAAGAAGTCCTTCCTCAAGGAAGTGGAGACCATGATTTAGAAAGCCAAATTCTTCTTGATGACACCACCTGTGCAGCTAGTGGTTTACCTTAAATATTTTCCTCTCTCTTGTTGGGCTACGACCTTCAACAGGAAGGAGTGGTGAAAAGACTACCTGTGCCCAAATCATCTTGCCCACATTTTATCAGCTTCTCCACAAGAATACCATGGGAGCTTTAGTCAATAGCTTTACTGAAGTCAAGATAAGTTACATCCACAGCATTCCCCCGATCCATCAAACTTGTAAATCTATCAAGAAAAGACATAAGATTAGTCTGACATGAGTATGCAGCTAACAAGTGGTCTTTTTCAATGGAGTGTATCAGAAATTACCAGGAAAACCCTCACTCTTTCCAGCAGATGATAGCATTTCTTTTCTCATTGATTTTTCAAATCCACTAGGAACCTGCTACAAATGATGCAGGAATATTAATTTCTGTAGGGGAAATTGTGTTTTAAAATGCAAAAGTGGATTTTTTCCCCTACAAATATTCTTACTTACTTTGCATTTCATTCTACTTATCGGAGCCATGTCATCAACCCAATGCATTTATATAAGATAACTGCCCATACTCAATCCTGTGTTGCCTGAAAGCTTCCATTTTCCTCTTACACCCCCATTTTGTTTGCCTATAGTGATTAAGCTGTCTATAGAAGTGTAAGTGAGTGGTTGTCACAATCAACCTCCAACCTGCATTGAAATGGAGCTGAGTACATCCTATTGCCTAATGTCTTACCCAGGGGTAGCCAACATGGTGCCCTCCAGATGCAGCTGGACTCCAGCTTCCATCAGCCCAGACTGCATGGCCAATATTCAGGGATAGTGGAAGATATAGGCTATCCATAAGGCACCATGTTGGCTACCCCTCAACTAGGCCTTCAGGCTTTCATGTTCTTAGTGATCCATGATTTCTATGTCCACATTCCATCGACTTAAATTTAGCACACCTTCCATTCATTTGACCTGATGGACTTTGAGTGCTGAACATAATCCACAGGGTTTTAAATGGGCAGAAAGAGCACAGCCTCCAGTTCTTTGTCAGTGCGATCTCTCTATTTAATTCTCATCCAGCTAGCCCAAATGGCTCTAACACACTGACTAGAGTCAATGAGCCAAATGTCCATAAGCAGAGCTGAAAACGTCTCATCATTGAAAGAGAAAATAGCTATTTATGTTATTCATCAGTGCGACACACTGTATTCTCCAGAATTTCACCCTCTAAAATATTACTCCCACCCCCGCCCCTCTGGTCTTGTCACCAAGGGAGCTTCATTTCTTCTTTGGTTCTAAGCCATCTCCTTTTCAGAAAGGCATCATCTGAACAGTCCCAGTGTCATCAGGTTCTTGGAGTCCACACAGCCAGATCTTTATCTTCCTCTTTAGCAGATGGAACTGCCTAGGAAAAGATCTGCAGAGCAAGCTACTTGGCAGTCTCCTCAAATCCTCATCTCCAAATGCTTCAAGGGTGATGTAGCACATCCCCCTCCCCCCCGTGCACATGATGTCAATGGATGCTTCAATCTGCCACCCTGTTTCCTACTCATTCTATTCATTTCCTTTTGCTCTTTCCTTCCCTGTTCTTGTCTTGGATGAACTGCTTGCTATTTTACGTCAGTAAGATCCCAGAGTAGAGAGGTCCATCTGTGTACACGAATATAGGATTTGAATTTATTGTAATTTTCCTGGTAGCAATGAATCCTACGTTTACAGCATGAATATATAGCATTGCCTTCCCACACTTTCTGTATTACAAGCACACATAGGTGTGTGTGTGTGTGTCTGTGTGTGTGTGTGTGTCAAATAGCAGCTCTACTGTACTTCTTGGTTCAGCAAAAAGCAGAAGGAAGGGAAGGGAAAACTAACGGATGCACAATGCATTTATTAAAAGCTAAATTACTGTAAGATGCTGGGAAGGTGGTGTGTGGGTGTGTAGGCAGGACTCTCAACCGTCAGTGTGGTACTTTACCTCCTGCGCCACCACCATTATGTTCTAACTGTAAGCCGGGGGTAGACTACAGCTGCAAAGAGCATCATTTAGGCTGCAACACCAGTCAGCCGGCCTCATGTATACTCCCAGTGTATCAAGTGCTATAAAGCCCAAGCCCCTGAATCTGTGAGGACTCTGCTTGGCCCCTTCCTTCCTGGCTCTTTTGATGACTAACTTGGGTTCTGGCTCTTACCCTACTTGCCCTCACACCTACCTGTAGAACTTGGATTTTTCCCTGAATTCTTAGAACTTGACCTTCTTCCATGCTTTGACTACATCTCTGCTTCTAACCAACCAGATTCTCACTCAGTCATTTATGAGTTGTATACCACCCTTTATCAGATTTGGTCCCAGAGCATGTCACATTCAGATAAAAGGAATGAAATAGCATACGAGAAAGTCAGTCAAAAAAGTGTTGGCGCTAGTCAAGGAAACCACCTCAGATCTGAATCGCTTAGTCTGTTTTCCTGCCTTCCTTGGAACTAGGGTTGAATGAACTCAACAAGGCCCCCTTGGCTAAATCATGGTAGCGAAGGGCATGCCCCTTTCTGGGAGTTTTACTCCATTAACTTTTCCTATCAGAATCCACAGTCTTCAGCATTTCTGATGCTGGTTGTGTGGCAGGGAAGGGCAGTGGGAGCTGTTGCTACCACCACTGCTGCAGTTGTTTTTAAGAAGCTAGGAGGAAATGAAGACAGTATGTTGGCACTGGGTGCATGGGTGTGGAGTGTGGGGGATGAGATAGCTTGCTCTTCAAAGAAGTTTGGAGGCTGGAGAGCAAGCATCCAGTTTGTAGTCAGGTTCCCCCAAACTCCCTGGATTTGATTCTCAGCCAGACTCCAAAGAACTCCTCTGATATCCCTATCTGGAATTCAACCTTGCCTGCTTTGTCTTGGCATCCCCCAAGGAAAAAAGGTACCAGAACTTCCAGTGACGATAGCTTATTTAAACCAGTGATCATTTACATGAGCCACTTTGTGTTAAAGGTAGCTGTTCTATTCAGAATCAGATGGGTGAAGACTACACAGTTTATTAATACACATCAAGAAAATAGCATAAAGCTGCCAAGCAAAATTATAATTCTTCCATCCCTTTAGTTGCTAAGAATTCATTCCTTGACGTGACAGTGGACACACCTCTGTGTAGCTGGAGCTGGTTGATGCACAGCACCATCCTGGGATCTCTGACCTCCACTGAATTCCTCTCTTTTCTCCTTCAGTGCTTTCATCCCTCCTATTAATGTGGTGGCCTTATCATTCACACCCACCTGGGTTATATGCCATTTGATAAGATGCGTTCCTGCTAAGAGGGAGTTTAACAAGCGGCTGCATGCCCGTGGCTTTGAACACACCTTGTGGCAGCATGAACCTCTTATCCAGCCTGCCCATCCAGATTTTGAATTTCCCTTTTAGCCTATAAAATAATGCTGACTACAAAGAAAAAGCATTGTCTGCTTCAAAGATAGGTTGACAATAGGATACTAGCAGAGGCACAATGTTGGGGCCGTAAAGAGGAAATTGCTGGGCATCATTCTAACTCCTCATGATAACAAAGATGTTCCACATCCATTCTCCTGAAACCTGCAACTCATACTTCAGGCAAAGAATGGGTGGAGGGAATGCCTCAGTAATGCTGTGGTGTGGCAAGTTCAGGCTACAGTCATGAAGGCCAGAGATACAAAGAGTTAGCGGGCGGGGGGGGGGGGATTCAGCCTAAACAGAACGGGGTATGGTTTGGACCATTGGTACATCAGTAGTAGACCATACCCTCCAACTCCTGGACTGAAAAATCTGGGATCAGCAGTGGAACAAACAGGATTGGTGATTTAAATTAAAGTATTGCCTTGCTCCTGATCACCTCATCTGTCTCCTGAGAAATCTCTATGTGGGACAAGAAGCTACAGTTAGAACTGGATATGGAACAACTGATTGGTTCAAAATTGGGAAAGGAGTACGACAAGGTTGTATATTGTCTCCCTGCTTATTTAACTTATATGCAGAATTCATCATGCGAAAGGCTGGACTAGATGAATCCCAAGCCGGAATTAAGATTGCCGGAAGAAATATCAACAACCTCAGATATGCAGATGACACAACCTTGATGGCAGAAAGTGAGGAGGAATTAAAGAACCTTTTAATGAGGGTGAAAGAGGAGAGCGCAAAATATGGTCTGAAGCTCAACATCAAAAAAACCAAGATCATGGCCACTGGTCTCATCACCTCCTGGCAAATAGAAGGGGAAGAAATGGAGGCAGTGAGAGATTTTACTTTCTTGGGCTCCTTGATCACTGCAGATGGTGACAGCAGTCACGAAATTAAAAGACGCCTGCTTCTGGGGAGAAAAGCAATGACAAACCTAGACAGCATCTTAAAAAGCAGAGACATCACTTTGCCGACAAAGGTCCGTATAGTTAAAGCTATGGTTTTCCCAGTAGTGATGTATGGAAGTGAGAGCTGGACCATAAAGAAGGCTGATCGTCGAAGAATTGATGCTTTTGAATTATGGTGCTGGAGGAGACTCTTGAGAGTCCCATGGACTGCTAGAAGATCAAACCTATCCATTCTTAAGGAAATCAGCCCTGAGTGCTCCCTGGAAGGACAGATCGTGAAGCTGAGGCTCCAATACTTTGGCCACCTCATGAGAAGAGAAGAATCCTTGGAAAAGACCCTGATGTTGGGAAAGATTGAGGGCACTAGGAGAAGGGGACGACAGAGGACAAGATGGTTGGACAGTGTTCTCGAAGCTACGAACATGAGTTTGACCAAACTGCGGGAGGCAGTGCAAGACAGGAGTGCCTGGCGTGCTATGGTCCATGGGGTCACGAAGAGTCGGACACGACTAAACGACTAAACAACAACAAATTGCCTTGCTCCAGAGTGATGGGCTTGGGCAGGGGAAATAGCTGCCAAGTCCCGGTTAGAAAAATACGGGATCAACAGCACTGGCACTGGAAGTCGCTTCTATGCATGTTCAGACATGGGTAGAAGCGACTTCCGGTGCCGGCGCTGCCTTATTTCCAGTGCCCAGACATAGGCAGAGTGGCACTGGAAGTCGCCTCTACGCATGTCTGGACATGTGTAGAAGCAACTTCCGGTGCCGCTCTGCCCGATTTTTGAAAATCCGGGGGAATTACAGGATATTTCGCCATTCGGGACAACAGCGGGAAACGGCTTTAAAAATGGGGGTTTCCCGTGAAAAAAGGGAGACTTGGCCAGTATGGTAGTAGACCATCTTTAAGACACAGCTCATTGGGGAAGGTAGGTAAAATCCCTTTTCTTTTCTTTTCTTTTCTTTTATCTTTTCTTTTCTTTTCTTTCTAATGTGGGTAAGCTGTCCTGGCTTCTGTGCCGAGTATACTAGGAAAAAGAAACTTAATTGGCATTAAGTGCACATCCTTCTGAAAATGTCACATGGCCTATCAAGTGTATTTTTAAAGAATCCTAAAAGAACAATGCATATTAAGCTATGCACATATCTTTCGTCAGCAGAGTCCGCCTGGGTTTTGCTCTCATGGTTACCATGATATCATTGCAATCTCTCAGTGTGGCTTATACCTCTGTCGCTCACTTCGTACGTCAATTATTAATGCCTGCTCATACTATGCTTCACCCACAAATTCCTTCCCTCTTAGATGCGTGTCTTACAACATCTCTGATAAATTTCTTCTGGCAATGTGAAGGCTCATTTGCAGACGTCCAAAGAAAAGTACCAATTCCTGATTGAGCCGGACTGCTAATTTCCCACAACTAATGAATCGGATGTTTATTACTTAGTAAGCAAAGCAGGTGGGAATATTTATGCAGACCAGAAATCTAACTGTTCCTGGTGCCAGAACAAACAGGTGCAGATTTTTACGGATGCAACAAACAAAACTAAACAAATAGAGGGTTGATAAAGCGTATGTTTCTGTTTAAGAAATACAGCTCCTACAAAGCAATACAAAACAAGCTACCCCCTGTTTTTATCAAGCAACAACAATGCACAGATAGAGTCTTTGGAGTGGTGCTTGGGCCTTAATTATAAAAGGGCACATAGGAAAGGGTATCTCTCACATAACTGAACAAGAATCTGTACTCTGTACATTCTTCCTTTCTGCCCTCTGTGCTTGGAGTTTCTTTTCAGAACACTTTCACGCTGCAACCTTGTGTTTCCAATCTCTCCTCAACAAGTGGCATTCCTATGAATCTTTGACCCATCAATTAACCCCATCTTGTGTTAGCGGGAGGGCAGATTATTGGTTTGTTGTTGTTCTTATTTTTACTATGTATTTTGTGGGTTTTATATTGTAATTTTATGTTGTGAGCCATCCTGGGATCTGCGGGTGAAGGGTGAAATACATATTTAATAAATAATAGTAACAATAATCCTCATCACCAGTGCTTCTTTTCCAGAAAAATAGATCCTGGTACTCACCATGAAGTTGTTACAGTAAGTGCCACAACAAAAAAAGAAGTGCCAGTACTGTTTACAAGGGTACTCAAGGGAGTACCGCCCTGAGAAGAAGAAAAAGCACTGCTCACCACAAAGGAAAAAAAGAGAGTAAACCTGAAATCCTGTGCCTGCTTACTAGGGTGTAAGTTCCATCAAACCTGTTGTTCTGGCACCAAGAACAGCAGGTTTGATGGACTTACACTCTAGAAAGCAGGCATAGGAGTTCAGTTAAAACATCGATGAAGTGCTCATCCATCCATTTGTTTGTCCCATGATTTCAAGGGATGGTTCTACGAGTTTTCTCTTTTATCCTGCTACTTTCCCCAGGAAAACCCACTGTTTACCACTGAATCAGAATGAACTTCAATTGAGTTCTCCGTGGATTAACATTTGCTCCGATGCAGTGGTAAACTGTGGGTTTTCGCACTGGGATAGCGGCAAGACAAAAGAAATACCTCTCAGATCCGTGTCTGGAAATCACTAGCCAAACGGGGGGATTACTGGTAGCCCTCAGTGTGAGGCAGCTGTGAAAAGGGTGATTCTGTGTTCGAGTTTGTTATATGCTCCCCTGCCATAGCTGCCAAGTCTCCCATTTTCCCCGGGAAACCCCCGTTTTTAAAGCCGTTTCCAGCTGTCATCCCAAATGGCAAAATATGCCGTAATTCTCCCGGATTTCTTCCGGTGCCGCTCTGCCCATGTCTGGGCACCAGAAATCGGGCAGCACCAGCACTGGAAGTTGCTTCTGCGCATGTCTGGACATGCGTAGAAGCGACTTCCGGTGCCGGCGCTGTTGATCCCGTATTCTTCTAACCGGGACTTGGCAGCTATGTCCCCTGCCCAAGGCCATCACTCTGGAGCAAGGGAATACTTTAATTCAAATCACCAATCCTGTTTGTTCCCTCAATCTCCCTGGGTTCCTGTTTCTTGGCTTCTTGGTGGGTTAAACCTGCACATAGTTTGCTCGGTATGTTTATAAACCACTGTTTGTAGTTATGGCACCAAATGAGCAAATATTTCATATATATAACTTTATGCGGCACTTTACAATGTATCCTACAGTTAATATCTCATTTCACCTGGTGAATTAGGAAATGCTCAGAATTCATGGCTCAGTGAACTTGTCGATTTAAACTTCTGCAAGACTCAGATTTCTTGACCACAGAATGCTCTTTCAGCTGACCAAGCCTGACCTTGAAGTAATTTCTTCCTAATCAATTTGCAGTGCAATTTATTGCTGCTGCTACCACCAACACTTCCAAATTTAAACCAGCAAAAATCTTAGAACAACCTTAGGAATTTACACCCTTAAGCTGCCTTGTTGCCTATGAAAAGCTTAGCTGTGGTCTTTACTGCCTCTTTTAGCTGCCAAGTAAATGTTACTCTCCACTTACTGCTTCCTAACAGCTCAGAGCGATACCTACCAACCCTGGCCTTAACCTAACAATTTGTTCCATGTAGTTCAATAGTAAGCCTTTGTTTCTTAATCTTGTTTTCTAAATCAGGAGTGAAATAATGGAGAAAATGTCAAAAGCTCGAGAGCTAAAATGGAAAGGGAAATAATGTGCTGGTGAGTGAGAGACGATGAACTATGATTTCCCCATATACCATAAGGAAGACCGTGACTATTTGGGTCTGTCAGCCAGACTTTTTCTTAGTGTGGACATCATACCCTCCAACATTTCTCTGATGAAAAGTGGGATGTTCTTTTCCATCATTATTTATACTCTGCCCATTGCCCCATCCACTCTGGGCAGCTTGCAACATATATAAAAATATAATAAAGTATTAGACTATATATATATATATATATATCCTTGGCTCAGGGGTCATATAACTCCATACCTTCCAACATTACTCCAATGAAAATATAAGTTTGTACTGTTTTTAATGGTCTGTTATTGAACATTGCCCAGATAGCTTATGATATGGCAGTATATAAATATTTCTATAAATATAAATACTACCCCAAAACTACAATTAATTCAAGATATAGATGCAATACACCTAACTGGAACAGCTGTTGGAAACACATCCCACCAATTCTTATTGATACCCTTGACTCTAGCCCATATCCAGCAAAACTCAATAATGCTTGTGGTTACCTTTAATGACCTGGCTGGTTTGAAGCACGGGTACCAGAGAGCATATCTTCAACCACATCAATGAGACCAAACACTAAGATCTTCTTTGGAAGCCCCCTCAGGTTCCTCTGCCATCTGAAGTGAGGTGGGTGATGACCAATGATAGGGCCTTCTCAGCAGTGGCACCCCATCTGTAGAATTCTCAGGGTGGGTTGCCTCGTACATGCATTGGGGGTGTTTTTGCTGCCAGGGAAATAACTTTCCCCAGTCCATTTCTTCTTTCCTGGGGATTAGAATATTCCCCACAGTTGGTTTTCATGCTGCTGTTAACTCTGCATATTGATTGATTATTGATTATTGTTTTATAGTCTCTGTATGATTTGTTTTAAACTGCCCTGAATCTTTGGAATAGAATGTATTAAATCAACATTTTGGAACCATTATTCTGTTTTGTAGAAACCTACTGCTGTTACACTAGTGACCACTGGCATGGGTTGAAATCTTGTACCCCCCGCATCTGTATGAAAGTCATGTCAGTTATCTCTAGGTAGAAAATGCATAGGATTGCACTGTTATGATGTCTATGAAACGATCACAGGATCCAACTGCATCATCAGGGTCACCCAACACCTAACACCTCTAGCAGCCTGTTTTATTTAGTGTGTTGCCATAGTGACACACACTGTACATTTAAGCCCTCACCTGATATCACTGTGATTCCTTCCTTGCTTGCTCCCTCCTTTCCGTTTCCCACAGCTAGAAAACGATTTTGCATTTCATCTTCCATTTTTGCTATTTTGAAGGATTTCAGTCACATTGAAGAAATACCACTTAAACCTCCAGCTTGCTGTTTATCCTGCCCTTTTTGCAAACCAAATATTTTACAAAATTGCAACCAGACCTTTGTCTTCTAGTCTCCCAGGTGGATTTGGAGGGTGGGGAGAAATGTTTAAAAATTTAAGCAGGCTTTTTGAATTTATTTTTTTAAAAAGTACTGTCTTAAAAATCCACATTTCAAAATGTGGATATCAGCAAACATCGGTGACCTTTCAGTCACTCATTAAATCAGGAATAAATGTTTCTGCATATGTCAGTGTGTGTTATTGGGAAACTAATATACAGGCGTGTAGAATTTAGGAGGTGCATTGTTTTCTCATTTCATACATACTCAGTCCTTCACAATATCAATAATTCAAAGTGTGGAAATGGTTAGTTATTATGCCTCTGATTTTGCATGCAAAGCAGGGAACCTGTAGATCTGTGAGCTCTTCTTCAGGCTCCTGCTTTGCATAATTAATACTGTGCAAGGGACCTTTTTGTTTTCCAGCACCAGCCCGTTACCATGACAATGGTTATTGTTTAGAGAGCAAATCGCTATTGGCATGAGTGTATTATTGAATGCAGTATCACTGGGAAATGATCACACTCTGAGTTATAATAACTACGAAGAACGACAATTCCAGTCATTTCCTTACCAATGTTCCCCCTTCTCTCTTCCTAATATTAAATCCACAGGAACTTCTGGGAAGATATGAATGAATGTGAAAAGCCATCAAGTGTGACTCATTTATTAAACTCTCACGAAGAACTGGACCGGGCTCTCTTTCCCAAGCTAACACGCAAAGTACCTGTGAACAGTTTGATACCTGTTTTCTCATTCTTCTGTCTCATTTGTGCATCAAGAACAACTGCGGCATTTGGCTAAAATTATGGGCAAAAGTTTAGGGAGTGATTTGTTAATTCCAGGAAAGAAAAAAGTGGGCAAAATGAGGCTGCTTTTTCTTTCTTTTTTACTGAATTGGATTATGTTGGTGATGCGATGAAGGCTATCAAAATGATCAGGGGAGAACTATGACAATGGCTTGCTGCTAGAAAGGGTGTCTCTATGTAGAATTCTTTCCTCACACAACCACTGTTATGTTTAGTGCAATCCTAAACAGTAACGTCTTAAGGGTATCCAGCGCCGTGGTTCAAGAATCCTCCGGCGCCTCCCCCCACAGCGGCAGTAGCACGCGGCTGAGGGGCGGGGATGGAGGATGGCGGAGCCTGGACGGCGTGCACCACCTTGCAGGGGGCTGGCCTGGGTGCAGAGCCCACCTCCTGCAGAGAGGGCTGCTCGGCCTCCCACCCTGGACCAGCCCCTCCTTGACGCCTCCCTCCAGCGGCTGCTCTGGGACGCGGCGGTGGCACGTGGCCATTGAGCTTCCTTCATGAAACAGAATCAGCGAGACTCCTGCCTAGAGTGGCTGCAGGCGCGTGGTGCCACTCTAGGCAGGAGTCTCTCTGATTCTGCTTCATGGAGGAAGCTCAATGGCCGCGTGCTACTGCCGCTGTGGGAGGGGGGGGCGCCAGCAGCAGCTGCTCCCAGACACCAGCTGTTCGGCGCCCCTTCCACACCCCTGGTGGCCAAGCGCCCTGGCGCCTTGCGCCACCCAGCCCGGGCCTAGAGACGGCCCTGATCCTAAACCTAACTGGGTGGCATGGGTGGTGCTGTGGGCTCAACCACAGAGCCTAGGGCTTGCTGATCAGAAGGTCGGTGGTTCGAATTCCCACAACGGGGTGAGCTCCCATTGCTCGGTCCCAGCTCCTGCCAACCTAGCAGTTCAAAAGCACGCCAAAGTGCAAGTAGATAAATAGGTACCGCTACAGCGTTTCCGTGTGCTGCTCTGGTTTGCCAGAAGCGGCTTTGTCATGCTGGCCACATGACCTGGAAGCTGTATGCCGGCTCCCTCAGTGAATGATGCAAGATGAGCACCGCAACCCCAGAGTCGGTCACGACTGGACCTAATGATCAGGGGTCCCTTTACCTTTAAACCTAGCTGGGGGACCAGCAGTGCAGAGTGGAGTGGCAGATAAACCATGATGCAAGCCAGAAGGGCTTGGAATGGGGTGACTTGTCTGTGAGGGAATGTGACCTTTAGGTTGAAAAAGATTACCCACCCCTATTGAACATTTACATGCACCTTTATTGTAAAGTTCAGGGAAGGGGTTTAAGGGAGGGGTGGAATTTGGAATTTGCTGCCAAAAATATACTGATGGCCTCCAGCTTAGATGGGATTCAACACATTCTTGGTTCTCCATGGCTATTGCTAGTCATGATGGCTATATGCTTCCTCCAGGAGCAAAGACTCTGAATATCAGATGGATGCATATCTGAATATGGATGCTTTAGCTGAGATTCCTACATTGCAGGGGGTTGGACTAGATGACCCTTGGGTATCTTCCAACTCTGTGATTCTATGATTCTAACAATTCAGCAAAAGCAGAGGACTACTTCTGCCACATCTTTCTATAAAATGGGGATGTTGAAGCAAATAGGCTTTGGTGTGATCCAGCAATTATATTGCATAATTATCCATTTGCTGCAGTTTATAAAATATGAGACACTGAGGTCTAGCGCTGTGGGCCTTCTGCCGGTTCCCTTGAGGCGAGAAGTGAGGTTACAGGGAACCAGGCAGAGGGCCTTCTCGGTATTGGCGCCTACCCTGTGGAATGCCCTCCCAGCAGATGTCAAGGCAATAAGTAACTATTTTTACTTTTAAAGGAAGACTGAAGGCGGCCCTGTTTTGGGAAGTTTTTAACGTTTGATGCTGTATTGTTTTTAATATTCGGTTGGAAGCCGCCCAGGGTGGCTGGGTGGGGTATAAATAAATTATTATTATTATTATTATTATTATTATTATTATTATTATTATTATGACACATTTCTTAAAACATAGAGAAACATAGAGAAAAATCACATGTCATTCATGTTCAGTGTTCTAAGTTTCTCTGTCAATTGACATTTCTCAGTTGGTTATAATATGTTATTAACTGCAATGAACAATAGTGCAAAGAATGAAAAAGCTGTCAGTCTGGTGGCTGAACACCACAGTATTACTTCAATACTGTCTTTCACTGCACAAGATTTGGATTTACCCAAACACCAGAGTTACATGATGATGAAAAATTTGTACCAATTAGTGGCATGCATGGCCACAGCCTTCCTCTTCCTGGCTGTAGTAGGTTGTTTCTTCTGTGGAAGTGAAGCCCACAAAGAGTTGCAAATGAAGCCAGTGAATGAAACAATTGGAGGTGTCAGAAGGAAATTTTGTGCCTTTCCCCAATTCTGCTTCAAAGTATTACTCCAAAGGAGAACACACATTTCATCATTCATCATCATTGTTGCACAGTCAACGATCCAAGGGACTATGTAATGTAATGTATTTTACATTCCAAGTTGGAACATTTCCCAGTAGTGATGTATGGAAGTGAGAGCTGGACCATAAAGAAGGCTGATCGCCAAAGAATTGATGCTTTCGAATTATGGTGCTGGAGGAGACACTTGAGAGTCCCATGGATTGCAAGAAGATCAAACCTCTCCATTCTGAAGGAAATCAGCCCCGAGTGCTCACTGGAAGGACAGATCCTGAAGCTGAGGCTCCAATACTTTGGCCCCGTCATGAGAAGAGAAGACTCCCTGGAAAAGACCCTGATGTTGGGAAAGATTGAGGGCACAAGGTGAAGGGGACAACAGGGGATGAGATGGTGTTCTTGAAGGGCAGTGTTCTCGAAGCTACCAACATGAGTTTGACCAAACTGCAGGAGGCAGTGGAAGACAGGAGTGCCTGGCGTGCTCTGGTCCATGGGGTCACGAAGAGTCGGACACCACTAAACAACCACAACATCACTTTGGCAATATTACAGCTCAGCAGTACTGTGGTTATATGTGCTGTGCTGAAATCTGTCCCCTAATTTCTTTTAAGTTTTCTTTCTCTGGAGAAGAGAGGCTTCTGTTTCCCCCCTCATTCTCAAGGCATTTTAAAATTTCAGTCAGGGTGGTGTTTGAGGTTATCTCATCATTGCAAAGTAGCCAAGGGTGGCCTTTCCCTGTCCCCTTCTCCCCAAGGATGGTTTTTCTTTCCAGGAAACATTTCTCCAGCATTCATCATCTTGCTTGGCTGCCCATACCTCCTGACCTGAAAAGCCCACTGAGAAGAGATATATCATGATGTCTTCTTGTGGGCTTTGACTGAAGCACAGGAATCCAGAAAAGATGCAGAGTGCAGGTCACTGTTGAAGGGATTTGTAGAATGAAGGAAACACAACTCGTGGTTTGTTGGCCAACTCAAAAGTAATGTAAGCAAGAGTGCTTTGATGGTGTTTCCTGCTTGGCAGGGGGTTGGACTGGGTGGCCCTTCTGGTCTCTTCCAACTCTATGATTCTATGATTCTAAGACAAAATCCATGCACCTCAACCATGGTAATTTCACAGATGCTTTCTTTCCCTTCTCATCATTATTTGAATGTAATTTATTCTCTCATTAAGTCATAGAGAATGGTTTAAAAATTATGGGAGAATTTTTAAGAACAGTGCTAGTTGTGATGTGGGCAATTAGTGAGGAAAGTCACCTCTATAATTTGATTTTGAATCAGTGTGGTTTTCATATATATGGTTCACCCCAGCACAATGTGTCACTCATTAATCCACCAAAAGTTAAAACTATGAAAAGCTCCATATTTCCCCCTATGAATACAGCTTGTGTGTCAGTGAACTGCACCCCCTGCTCAAAGCACCACCCTCAATGCAGGCATAGGGGCAGTAAATATCCATTGGTATCGCCATGCGGCATTAATTTACTTTTGTGTGTGTGTGTAAATAGCTTCATTAGCCCCTTTAGATTCCCCCCGCCCCGCAGTTTCTAGGTATTTGCAAAGATGAACTTTCTCAGAATTTCATTTTGCATAGACACAAAGAAGAAAAATGATAGTTTTGCCTTCCGTAATGCTCTTCCTAATGGCTCTGATTCATCCCAGAATGGATAGTGTTCCTTGTATATGCCTTAGAGGCAAAGGCCCAACACTAACCACTATATTAGAACACGGCAGGATATATACCCCACATCCTGCCATTTGTTTTAGTCAAGACTTACAATTGCTTCTGAAAAATGATGCCCTACGAACCTTATTTCCCTCAATAAACTGTTGACATTTTCTCTCTCTTTAGTATCAATCCATATTATTGAGTTCCTTGTATGGGCTTAATTAATCTATACTTGGGGATGTCTGCCCCCCTCCCCAAACTAATATTAATAAATTTATGTGCATGATTATATATATATATATATATATATATATATATATATATATATGCACTTTATAATTAGCTTACACAAAGCTGCACAGTCTTTTTTAAAAAGTGTAATTCCATAAACAATGTAAAGTGTTTCCTGTTCCTCTCAATGGCCTCTAAGTATGACTCACTGTATCTTCCAAATAAGAATGCATGAAAGGGTAGCTAACATCTTTTCTTTTCCTCTAGGATGCCTGCTTGCAGAAACATTGCATTGTTTCAGAAGGTCACTTCAAAATCCACTACATAATGGCATACCAATTTTTCACAGATGAAGCTAAGGACACTCATGTGGATGAGTGTGTGTAGGGGTGGATCTAGCAGAGCAGCACCGTGGCTTTGTGGACAGGGGTGGGCAGACACAATCCAGACTCAAGCAGAAAGTAGGAATTCAACGTATGTGCCCACACACAGAGCTTTATCGCGGTCCATAGACCCAAAACGTGCACAGTACAACAATAGTATATATCAACAGTTCTTAAGGTGTCAACATTGAGGCTTCCTGTTTCCGGCGGTGAAAAATGGCTGACTCCCACACGGTCGGACCTCAGCTGTGCTGGTAATTCAGGGTTGATATGGGGGTAATTAGCCCTGGCAGACTCCCCAGGGTGGGGGGGGACTGTCTCGAAGACCCACAGATTGTCAGCTTGCATCAAGGAGCAAGCAGCAGGACGCTGGGTCCCGGAGCATGACATGGCTAGCACTCTCCGAAGCCACTCTCATAGCCAGAAATATCTATTTGATAAAATAATTACATTTGGACAATAAACAGACATAGTCTGGAGAAGACTGAGAAAAAACCTGCAGAACTGCCCAGTCCCTGGTGTTTAAGCTCGGACTTCAAAGAGATTCCCATCATGGTGTTTGGATTACGGAGGTGATTGGTATGTTCTTTTTTTCCCTTCTCAATACATACCTACAATTGTTTTTCTATGCCAAACCTCATTAAGAAACCTTTTCTTTTTTTTAAAGTACAGGTGGACTTCTATTTATAATTAAGTATTAAATTGTGTAGCTTTACTTAGACTTGAAAGACTTGATAAAGATAAAAGAAGAAACAAGAAGAAACAAAATGGTGCTTGTTAATATGACGCAGCACGGAAAAATGAGAATTCCTCCCTTTTTCGAGGGATGTGGGAAATACTTGCTAGCTGACTTTATAATGACTTGAGACGACAATTTGGGATAACATACAGTGCATCTGTTTGCAGAATGTCTTCATTATGAGCAAGAGAGAAGGCTAAATGGATGTCTAGCAACCCCCCCTTTAGGGCCCAGAGGAGGGGATTGTGTGGTCTCCGGGAAAGCTGATTGGTTGCCAAATGACTTATATCTGTGGAATACAGTTCATTTACATTGCAATATTACAAAGAGTATGCTCAAACAATAGGCTTGGACAACAGCCCAGATTGGAATAATTTAACAACATGGGAGTTGCTGCGTCATTAAACTTTAAACAATAGACTTGGACAACAGCCCGGATTGGAAGATTGGAATGAAGTCAGGAAAAGCTGCGCGGGCAAATAGTTGAAAAAATATATATACACAAATAAAGCTGTACTCAATGGATGAAAGGATATATGATTTCTGACATGACTGAGAATTGCATAGCTAGGGACGGAGAACTTTAAAGCGTTAAGATCGGAATGTGGAGAAAATGAGAACAAGAAGAATGAGTCTGTGGAACTGTATTTTCACTTTTACACTGTTCTGTTTGCTCTCGGAGCTGGAGAGAACATGTGCCATAATGTTCTGTAAATATTCTGTAAATAAATAGTAGTTTAGAACCAGGGGTAGACAACCTAAGACCCACGGGCCGGATGTGGCCCAATCGCCTTCTCAATCCGGCCCACAAACGGTCCGGGAATCAGCATGTTTTTACATAAGTAGAATGTGTCCTTTTATTTAAAATGCATCTCTGGGTTATTTGTGGGGCATAGGAATTTGTTCATCCCCCCCCCAAAAAAAAATAGTCCGGCCCACCACATGGTCAGAGGCCCACGGCTGAAAAAGGTTGCTGACCCCTGGTTTAGAACTACAGTGCCACTTTCTTTTGCTGTGTCAAGAGAGAAGGCTAGTGTGCATAAATCAAGTTGGTTTATGTCACTGGAGCACCCTGAAGAAGAAGTGGATGTCTTTTCCAGAGCTATGCTCACTGGAGGATGCTCGGAGATCGGGGGGGAGGGGGGCTGCAGATAGCCCAGAGTGCTCTCCCAACAGCTTTAGCCTGTACATACTGATTTCTGATATTTACTGCCTCTGAGAGGAATTTTGCTACAGCCAGCTATAGTACCAATCTTAGAATCATAGAATCTTAGAGTTGGAAGGGACCTCAAGGGTCATTTAGTCCAGCACCCTGCAATGAAGGAATCTCAGCTAAAGCATCCATGACAGATGGTCATCCTACCTCTGTTCAAAAAACCTCCAAGGAAGGAGAGTCCACCACCTTTTGTGGGAGTCTGTTCCACTGCTGAAGAGCTCTTACTCTCAGAAAGTTTTTCTGAATGTTTAGTCAGAATCTCCTTTCTTGCAGCTTGAAGCCATTGGTTCAGAGCAGGAGAAAACAAGCATGCTGCCTCCTCCATGTGACAGCCCTTAAGATATTTGAAGATGGCTCTCATATCTCCTCTCAGTCTCCTCTTTTCCAGGCTAAACATACCCAGCTCCTTCAAGCGCTCCTCATAAGGCTTAGTGGTCTGACTAAGACAGAATAACGTGGTACCGGTATTATTACTTCCCTTGATCTGGACACTGTTGATGCAGACAACTTCTGTTGATGCAGCCTATAGCCTGGTATGTCCCAGGCTCAACAATTCTGTAAGCAGCCCAGTCATGGCTGTGATTCTTACTATTCTCTGGTTGAGCTGGTTCCATCTGTTTTGGAAGAGAACTCTCAAACAAAGCAGCACATACAGATGCTGGTGCGTTATTTCTGTTCTTATCCTGAGGCAAAGCTCTTAACCTAGAGCGACCACTTCCTGGTTAGTGGAGTTTGTAACCCGAAGCATCTGTAACCCGAGGTACCACTGTAGATACTGGATTCCTGACACAGATGGGCCACATGTCACATGTGAGCGAGATCGTAAATCACTAAAGGCAATATCCTATAACCTCTGTTTCAGTTTTAAGGGCAGTATCATACCCAAGGTGGGTAAGAAAAGATGGTGAAAGACATATTGAAAAGGCCTTACGCTCCATGGTTTTTGACCAGGATGGCATGCAATAAAGATAAGGATGCTAAATGCAAACTTCTGTATTGCAAAGCCGTAGCAAATCAGAAAAGTAAAATTACAATGTCAGTAACAAAACATTATATAGTAAAGCAGCTGGACACATCTGCAAGGTATTAGCATCCAAGGTATTAGCCCAGTAACCTCCTTGAAGGCCTTTGTTGAGTCATGGTCCAGTTTATACATTCAGAAGAATCCATTTTTCAGGCTTAATAAGGATAAAAGATTGTGTGATTGCATTCTACCCACCTTAAAAGAAGAAGAGTTTGGATTTGATATCCCACTTTATCACTACCCGAAGGAGTCTCAAAGCGGCTAACATTCTCCTTTCCCTTCCTCTCCCACAACAAACACTCTGTGAGGTGAGTGGGGCTGAAAGACTTCAGAGAATGTGACTAGCCCAAGGTCACCCAGCAGCTGCATGTAGAGGAGCAGGGAATCAAACCCGGTTCCCCAGATTACGAGTCCACTGCTCTTAACCACTACACCACACATAAAACAAAATCCCTGCACATACAATAATATCAAGTGAGGGAAAGGGTTCGATCTAAATTTCATCTGTGATATGCTTTAAGCGCAGGGTGGTTTTTTTTAATGTGTGGAATAGCATTCAAGGTATGCAACACTTTGCCATCCACTTGCATCTTGGTGGTACAAACTATAAAAAGCTTTTACTACCCACAGCCACACACACACACACACACACACACACATTAAGTAATCTTATCCATTTGCAGCTTGTAATTGTTTTCCCCCCACAATACTGTCTTCTAATTAAAATGACATCTTCCTTCCTTTTCCAGTATCTAGCTCCTATCAGCGAAAGAAGATTAATATCTCCACAATGTCTGTATATGTCAGCTTCTCCTTGTGGGGTTTATTTTCAAGGCAGGTAACACTGCCTTCCCTAGCATAACAAGACATTTCAGAAGATGGACAACTGGTGAAAGAGCACATCATCTCAAGAAGATTTTCTGGATAACTTGAGGCACAGAAAGTATCTCAGAAAGTGGTTCTGTGACAAAGTTCAGTGTGTAGAATCTAGGAACGGACATGACTATAGGATTCCAAACAGATCCCCCCCCCCCCGTTGTAACTCACTTCCATCCCTGGCATTGTTCTAATCTCATCAACAAATCCATTTGTTTTTTTCCAAACTGTTTTGAGGGTTCGCTTGTTCATTTTACAACCAAGCAGTATATAAATGTTGAGAAATGAATCAAATAAGTTAAAAATATTTATCCTGGACATGGCTTCAAGATTACTTGAACCAGGAGTGCAGCTTCACTGAAGAATGATAACTATGCGGCAGAGACAAATTATATGAGGCCAGGAAGACAGAACCAGAAGTAAAGGCTGCACAAAATGCCTTGAGTAGCACAATTTCTTGGGGAAGTTGCACCCATCTCTGTGATCCAATGAAAGAAGCCTCCTATTTATTGAGCAGCAATGCTGACCTGTCTGCAAAAAGATGAGGTGGAGCTGGCTATTTAATGAGTATTCATTCCAATTTGTTTGTGGTGAGGTTAGATGATGTTGCCTCGGTGCAAGTACTCTCCCATGTTTTCCAGTGATTTCTCCATCACTTGTGATGCTTAGCTTATTTTTAGCTGCTGTTTCCTTAATAGTGTTTTATAGATTGTAATTGATTGATTGATGGTTTGCTAATTATTTTATATGATTTGTGCTGAATTTGTGATGTTCTATTACGTTTTGTTAGGTTCTTCTTATTTATTATTTGTAAGACACTTTCAGATTCATTTGCGTGAAAAGCAGCATATAAATACAACAAATCAAATCAAATCACTTTCCTTGTTGCATTTCTCAAATTCTGGTTAGACACTTCATCTAGTTCAGAATCAGCTGCTGAGATTTTGACAGGTACAGCTCATTTGGATGATATCTCATCAGTTTTGAAAGAGGTTTGCTGGCTCCTTGTTATCTCTGGGGCTAATTTCAAAGTGGTTTGGAATTGTAACTATAAACACCTTATTTCCTCATCAATATTCTCATACTTAAAGTCATCTGCTGCTGTCCTTCTCTGAGTGCCTCCTCCTGAATAAGTGAGTTACATGTTAACCAGAGAGGCCCTTTTTATACTGTGGAATCCAAGTAATGGAATTCCCTTTCCAAGAAGGCTCATCCGGCATCAGCATTATTCTTCAGGCAAAAAATGTTTTTATTTCCCCAGGCATTATAAGCACTGCTCTTCTGTCTTTTCCTTTCCTTTCCTTTCCTTTTTCCTTTCCTTTCGAGTTGCTGCTTTTATAGTTGCTTTGTTTTATTGTTTCATAGCATGAAGTGGAATGGCACCTCCCCTTTGGAACTTCTTCCTTTTACATAGGCGGCATCCCTATTGTCTTTTCAGCACTCTGCCAAAGGTTTTCCTTTTTCAACTATCCTTCTAAGTGGATTTTTTTTTAATCTCAGTATTGGATTTTTATTTTTCTTCTTTACGGGTTGATGTGTTTTTTGGTTTGTTTTTTTGCTGTTGTTAATCGTTTCAAGACATGTCATATGCAACCATTCATAAATAAACAAAGTTGTAAACTGGAATCCATTCTCAGTAAGAGCGGTACGTCGATACTTCAAATTAATAAAAGTAGCAATTAGGTGCGATGTTGCATACTGAGAAAAACAGTCAGGTGAAGCTCCAAAAGGGAAGCGGAACAGGATGGAGGTCAGAGCTATTCCACAGAACAGTAATGAAACAGACTAGAGAATATCTCTTCATCCCTCTCAGAGGCAAGAAAGAGGCCCAGAGCAATGGGAATTTTGATTCTATAGTCTGAACCGAGAGTTCAAATCATATAAAAATGACTCTTATTTAGGAGTAGAGTGGAAGAGGCCTGGTGCCTCTCTTTCCCCCTACAGAGCTTCTCAAATAGATTGCCACGAGATTCATTCGGTTCTTTTTTGCTCCCCAATGCTTTTCTGATGGCTTCACAATGGGAAGTTAATAATAGGCCTCCGATAAAGTGGAAACATATATGTGCATCTTGACAGGCTTGATCCTGTTTAATAAAGAGCCTACTTTTCTTGCAAAAAGGGCTGCTAGTCTGCAAGAGAACAGTATAATCTACTGAGGTGTGAGGGAGCTTAATGAGTGGAGTCGTTTTAGGGAGCTTTGTTGACATCAGATACGGCCTTTGAAAGGTCATCAAGCGAGTTGTTCTGCATTGTGGAGAATGTATGGCAGTCCAAAAGCTATTGATCTGTATTCTGCTATTGTTGATGATATTATTCCCTGCACACATTATTTCAAAATGTACTGTTGGCACTAATCAGGGAAACAGGCACCCCTGATTCTGAATCATGACACAATCACATATCACTATATTTAGATTACCGGTATTTCTAACTGTGGAATTAGTGAGCAATGTGTCCCATGTGGGTTGTTGCAGCAGTTCATAATAGCATATCAATGAAAGCAAAAATCAGCAGCAACAAAATAGATCCCTGAACATCATCAATGCTTGGAAACTTCATTTTAAAATTAAAATAGTTCAAGTTATTTATATCCAAAAGGAGGTAGTTCAAGTTCTGAAAAAAAAATTAAAAAATTGTTATGGCATTCAAATTGTTACAAGCTGCTATGCTGAAGTAAAAGGTTCAAAAATAAATTGGGGGTGGCACACAAGTAATAAGTTTTCTGACAAACTTCCCCATTGTTTGTATTTCCTTTCTAGAAAGGTTTAACCTGATAATTTGTTCCAGCCACACAGCTGTTAAAGGCACAAGGTGTAATTTGCTTTTGTTCCTGTATATTTTTGCCACAAGCTCTTGTAGGAATAGAGAGAATCTTTTCATCAGTAAAGGTGCAGGAAGTGCCTCTCATTCCTTCCTTCTGATTGCACAGCAGTGCCTCAGTATATGCTTAATAAGCTTTTAAATTTTCTTTATAAATGTCTGCTTGATAACCATAGCTGCCAAGTTTTCCCTTTTCTCGCAAGGAAGCCTATTCAGCATAAGGGAATTTCCCTTAAAAAAAGGGAGAACTTGGCAGCTATGTTGATAACTTTCTTTAAAATGAAAGCTAAGAGTCTCTTGCTGGGTGTGTGTGTGTGTGAATGAACATGAAGCTGAACTAGAAGTTGTTCAAAGATCTGCCCCAAATTAACTTAACTAACTTTTTAAAATCTAAACTTTAATTTTTAATAGTTTCTTAAACATATTATTTTTGTGTGTGTATATAATTAAGTACAAAAGCATTTCATAATACAATCATAATACAGGTATAATGCCATATCTTGACAGAAATACACTTGAACATAACATATATTCTCTCTTTAATCCTTAATATTGCAAAATTAGACTTTTCTACTAATCTTTCCACTCTATATTTTCTGGTGCAATGTGTTCTTGCAAGGATTTGTGGCAGTCACACCACTGGACTTCACTCATAGCTTGGGTTTCTGACACACACCAATATTGAACTTCAGCAGATAGTTCAATATTTTTTTCACTTTTCATATTGATCTATCAAAGGTGAAAATGGAGTTACAGGTAAAACTAGCAGGAATTGACTTCTCATCCAGAATGACTCATCATTATATAAAATCAAAGTAAGAAACAAGATGGGAGTGGAATACTGGAAATTTTGCAGAGAGGTTCAAAAACATATTTGTAGCTACGAATTTAAAATCACCTGTTTCTGAATGGCTACTTCCCAAATGTATGAAAATAGATGTGAATGCACCATTTGGGGTTGCAAGATCTTGGCAGGAATTGGTTTAGGTCTGAAAGCAGTCCCACTGTGATCTCTGAGACTATTCACAAATGGAAAATTACTCACATGCTCAAGCCTATTAGTAAACTTTCCATCATAAGATTTTCAAAGAGAATACACAAGACACGGATATGTGGTATACGGCTGATAAAATATGCCTCATATTGCATTGTTACATGGAGATAAATTAGCAGACAACTGAAGATACTCCAAGAATTGCACAAAAGATTTATTTTCTTTCAGCTATGTTTAGATAGCTCTAACAAATAAGAATTCTCAGGTGCTATGTATAACACAGTCATCAAGATTCTGAATATTTGTCCCCCACTCAAAGCCACAAGTCCTTCTTGACTTCATAAATGACAACCTCTCTCTCCCTATGCCTGTTGTCTTTGTCCATGGAGTTTTCTTGGCAGGGATACTGGAGTGGCTTGCCAGTTCCTTCTCCATGTGGATCACGTTTAGTCAAAACTCTCCACTATGACCTGTCCATCTTGGGTGGCCCTGCACGGCATAGCTCATAGCTTCTCTGAGTTATTCAAGCCCCTTCGCCACGACAAGGCATTGATCCATGAAGGGATCAATGATCACCTCATGAGAAGGGATCAATGATCACCTCATGAGAAGAAAAGAATCCTTGGAAAAGACCCTGATGTTGGGAAAGATTGAGGGCACTAGGAGAAGGGGAAGACAGAGGACGAGATGGTTGGACAGTGTTCTCGAAGCTACGAACATGAGTTTGACCAAACTGCGGGAGGCAGTGGAAGACAGGAGTGCCTGGCGTGCTCTGGTCCATGGGGTCACGAAGAGTCGGACACGACTAAACGACTAAACAATAACAACTCTTCCTATAGTCCATCTTTCCACCTGTAAAGTAGTGTTGGTTCATTGCTTCAGCTGAACGTATAAGGCAATTTTAAAAAAAAGGAGCCAGCAGCAATTCAGCTAGTCCACCAACTACCAATCCATTTAACAGTTACCTCATGCAGCCCACATTTTACCAGCTTCTCCACAAGAATAATTAGTAGCCTGTATGTAGGCTTTTTCTTCTTGGTAAGAGAAATGGCCTCAAATGCTTAAATGTTTATGTGGTTGCTTTGATTCTGACCATTTTCATAACTGAAACGAAGTTAACAGGCAATGGGCTGCAAGGACAGGATGAGGCCTTTGCCGGTGAAGATCACTTTTGATTCCACTACACCTTTTTCTGAAAACAATTCTGTAAAAGCCGCGGGAAGCATTTTCTATAGGTTGGCAACAGAACAAGGAGGGCAGTGCAGAAGTAGGAGAGTGGAGCAAGAAAACTATTCCCAAAGGGAGCTAAGGACATTCATATCCTGCACCTTCCATATAATTCTGAAAACCATTCACAATAGATTTCAGAACCAATGCGCAAACTTTAGCTGCTGTCTCATTGAATGAGATAAGGAAATGCAAAATTCCCTTGGTCTTTGAACTAAATTGGACTTTAGCTCTAAAGAAACAAGAGCTATATTCACAAAGAAGCACAACAGATTTTACAAAGATCCCTGAGCTGGAGATTAAGACAGGGAGAGTGCTTCGAGACTGGTGTCCTATTGTGAGATCAATGGTTCTCATACACGCAAGTAATGTTGACATGACTTTATCAGCATCAAAATGCCAGCCTGTATTTTCCTGAATGTACCATGGATTTACCTTTCCCGCAATTGCCAACTGCCCATTTGAGAAATCTGGATGCCCAGTTTGCAATATCAACTCCCCATTTAGCAGCACCAATAGCTATGGATAAAACAAACCCAGAATGTATGCCATAAGAAAAAAGAAAATTGTAACAGCTCAGACAGAAGGAAGGAATCATGGGGAGGAATGCTGGTTTATTATTCTGCACAAGCCTCAGTATTGCCTTTTAAAAATGACTTTATGTCATTTAGAATGCACTTCTTACGTAGTATCACAAAATGATTAACATTTCATTGAAGCAAATTGGATTTTTCAAACAACTATGTACCTGTTTATGGAAGAGGCTTGCTTTTCTTTTTATGTAATATATGCACCAAGACAATTAAGATTTATTCACACTCAAAACTTATTTATCATTTTTAAAAATACAAACCCCGATGTGTTGTTTTTTTCTGATCACATATGGCTGTAGGGTTTAAAATAATTTAATAAAGATTTAAGATGAAGCTGAAATTGTTGGTGACTCATAGGTCATCAGTGGGTGGCAGGTGAGAGAAGGGAAAGCCTACAGCAGTTACGGATTTAATGAGACTTCCAGAGCTACTTTTCGATTCAGAACATTATTACTTATTTACTTCTTCCCTAAATCTAACCTGTAGTCAAGGTGAAAACCTAGGGTTCAATCTAGCAGGATGTTCTCCTGTCCGAACAGCATTAAAATCAAAAAGAGGTATGCAAGAGGGTTACCAAAGATCTTTTCAGTTTGTTTTCTTAGACATTTGACTTGGGTTTCTTCATACTTCTCCTTGGGAACTTATAAAAGGAGATGTGTTTGAGCATGTATGATATATTGCATAGGACAGATAGTTCAGGGACTGTGTGTCTACAAAATCCAAAATGTTCCACAGGCTTATCTTTCTATGCTTTCCCCCCTTTTTCTTCTGGTGGTGGATGTGAGGTTATTCTTTGTATCAGGTCCCTGTAACTACATTACATGTATACACAGTTCTTTCTGATCTTCCAGAAGAGCAAACGTCAAACTGATGAAAAGCAGGGGCTCTGTGCATGTATCACAGTTTAACCATGAGGACATACAAAGTCCCACACAACATGGTATCTTTTTTTTTTAATTTATGAGGCTCTGCTTCTAGCATCTCTCTCACAGTCTTATCCTTTGCTTCTTCATTCAGATGTAAATCCTACTTCTAGGTAAGCATGCAAAGAATTAGAGTACTGTATAGAGCACTAATGTTGCAGAGAGCTTCTCTCTGTACACATCACAAGTATGAACTTACCCTGAACTTTGCAATAGGAATATACTTGTCCCTTCTTGAAATAATCTTGTCATGTTAGGTCCCACGTCCATGTAGGGTAGCAGGGGTGCCATCTACCAGGGGCTGAGCCCCCCCTATATCTGGGAGACCCCCCCCAATGTTCAAAAGGGGCAGAGGAGGCAAAGCAGAGAGCTGAGCATGGCATGGCTTCAGTGGCCGGAGGGGAAGGAGAGGGGAAGTAGCACCCAGTTGTTGTTGTTATTGTTGTTGTTGTTGTTAATTATTATTTTACACCCTGCCCATCTGGCTGGGTTTCCCCAGCCACTCTGGGTGGCTCCCAACAGAATTAAAAGCCATACCTGTCAAGTCTCCCGCTGAAAAATGCAGGATCAGCAGTGGCGCGGCACCAGAAGTTGCGTAGAAACAACTTCTGGGGGCCGCTCTTCCCATGTGTGGGCACCGGAAATCGGGCAGAGCGGCACTGGAAGTTGCTTCTACGCATGCCCGCTGGCCATCTTGGTGGTGGCCGCATGGCGACGGCTATCTTGGTGACAGCTACCGCCATGCGGCCACCACCAAGATGGCCGTCGGGCATGAGTAGAAGCAACTTCCGGTGCCGCTCCGCCCAATTCCTGGTGCCCACACATGGGAAGAGCAGCACCCAAAATGGAGGCTCCCTGGCAGGTAGGAAATCCGGGGGATTTCCGGGATTTTTCTCCATTCAGGAGAACAGCGGGAAACGGATTAAAATCCGGGGGTTTCCCGCGAAAAACGGGATACTTGGCAGCTAAGTTAAAAGCACAATAAAGGAGGAGCTGTGGTAACACAAACTAAATGCAAGCCTTCAGGTTTGCTAGCCCTCAGGCCATCAACTGAAGCACCCCTCCCATGGTTTCTTTGCATCTGGGTGAGCAATGGGTTTTTTAAAGTGTTCTGTGTAGAAGTTGGAGCTATGTGTAGTTGTTTTCCTATATAAGTCCATATATGTCCATTACATGGTCCAGAGAGTGTAATGGTCTAGATTCAAGTTGATGGTTCAAGCTGATGGTTGGGTGAAAGTTATTGAAATATTGGTGGGACCACTCAAGTGGTGCCGCCCCTGGCACCACGATCCCGGTGGGTTGCCATCGCAGCTGCCCCACACGCACGCTAGGCGCCACGCCCCAGGACGTGCACTACGCCCCCAGGATACGCCCCTGCCACGCCCACGCCTGCTCTCCGCGCCTGGTGCGGGACCATGAAGCTCCGCCACTGCCACTGTCCACGAGCCCAGATGATTAAAATGATATTTAATGTATCTCAGGTAGAGGATAAGCTTTTGAGGGCAGAACCTGTGATGTTACATTGTAGTGTGCTGGAAAACAATTGTGCTTCAAAGACTCCTGATCAGATTTCACTTGAATTGGCCTTATGATGCCTCAGGATCCATAATAATGTGATTTGAATGCAGGGTTCATTAGTCTAAACATCAAAACAAAGGGAAAATCATTATCCTTCCTTAGCTTCTCCTTTACTATTGTCTGCAGCTTACATTCAAATTCTGAATGCAAATGTTAATGAACTATGTATTTTGAAATGCTAATATTGAAAAGCATGCTTGGTCAATTAGTGTGACCTACATACTATATAAACCACTCAATCAAATTAATATTCCTTGTGCACAATATTTAATACCTTACAGGCAATATATATAATCTTGAATCCCCCCCCCTTTCTTGATAGGAGAGGTTACATTTATCATTTTGAAGAATGTGCCTATGTGCCTACTCATTCACCACACACCCATGAAACTTCAAAGGGCATTACTTTTCTAAGTAAGTACACTGCTGAGGGGTTATAATGATGTGGATTTCACATATCAGTGTATAAAATCTGATTTTGGAAGCAACCCTGATACTCTTTTTGAAGCCACCTCAACTCAGATAAGAATTACATTCAGCCTGTACTATCAAGAAATCAGGCTTTGATCATAAAAACATCCTGCTTATTATTTCTGCTAACTGGTTATAATTAACTTGTTGTTGTTGTTTAGTCGTTTAGTCGTGTCCGACTCTTCGTGACCCCTTATATCTACCCAAAACCTTTTGAAAGTATAAATACCTTAGGTAGCCAATACACACACACACACACACACACACACACACACACACACACACACACAATTTAATTACAATATTTAAAGCATGTTACAACCTGAAGCTATCAAAGTAGTGTGGAACCTGATAAAATAAAAAATACAAACTCTAAAAACAATAAAACGATGCCTAATGATATACTATCAATACACAAAATGCCTGGGTCACACTTTAAGGGAAGCCTTCTTAAACACAAAAGTTTTTAGTGGGTGTATCTCTTATTTCAGATGGGAATTAATTTCAGAGGGCTGGAGCTGCAACACTAAACACTTACAGCCGTTTCAATGCCTCAAAGTGAAAATGACATGACGGCCATATTGATGACATTGTATTTACTAAGACTGCCATATTTTGTTTGTATAGGTAGTAGGCTTTCAAAAAACACACACACACACACACCACGGCGCGTTTGGCATTTCTAGGGTAAATAAATCTGTTCTAGCTCTTGGTCTAACTTGGTTCTTGTATAAACTAAGCAGACCCCTGGCATACTCTCAGTGGTGCTCCACCCAAGGAGTGCAGTTGCCAGGCAGCGTTATAGGGAGCAGGTAGTCCCTTAGTTTACCTGGTCCCAAGTTGTTTAGAGCCTTAAAAGCTAAAACCCAAACCTTGAACTGCACCCCGTAGCATATTGGCAACCAGTGTAGCTCTCTTAATAGAGGTGTTATATGTCAGTAAAAGATTCTAATCAACAACCTACCTTTTGTATTCTGCACCAGCTGCAGCTTCCGTGTTAAGCCCAAGGGAAGCCCCATTAGAGCACGTTGCAATAGTAGACCAGTCTTGAAGTTACCAGTGCCAAGACTCCAGTGGCCAAGTTAACTAGGTCCAGAAACTAGGTTCAGCTGCACCTAGTAAAAGGCACCCAAGTGCCTCAAGTGACAAATCTGGATCCAACAGCTGTTCCAGACCACATTCCTGTTCCTTCAAAAGTAATGCAACCCTATCTGGAACAGACAACGCCAGATATTGAAACCCATGGAGCTTCCATCTTGCCAGCAATAATAATAAATAGTAATTATTTCTTTATACCCCACCCTCCCCAGCCAGGCCCAGGCCCAGGGCAGCCAACACAAAATATGAATAATAATAATAATAATAATAATAATAATAATAATAATAATAATTTATTATTTATACCCGCCGATCTGGCCGGGTCTCCCCAGCCACTCTGGGCGGCTTCCAACAGAAGAATAAAACACAATAATCTATTAAACATTAAAAGCCTCCCTGAACAGGGCTGCCTTCAGATGTCTTTGAAAAGTCTGGTAGTTGTTTTCTTTTTTGACATCTGTTGGGAGGGCGTTCCACAGGGCAGGCGCCACCACCGAGAAGGCCCTCTGCCTAGTTCCCTGCAACTTGGCTTCTCGCAACGAGGGAACCGCCAGAAGGCCCTCGGTGCTGGACCTCAGTGTCCGGGCAGAATGATGGAGGTGGAGACGCTCCTTCAGGTATACAGGTATAAAACATAATAGAAAAACAACAACAAACCAAACAAACAAACAAACAATTAAAATACGGCTTAAAATACAGCTTAAAATGCAGCCTCATTTTAGTAGTAGCCCATAAATCAAGACCATAAAGGAAGGAAACATCAGATATTCACCCGAGCCAGCTGTCCATGCTGGTCCTACATGGGACAGCAAAAAAACCAAGGGAAAATTTATATACCAAATCCCATATAAGGGGTCAGAGTGGGTCTAAGCTGAAGGCCAGGTGGAACAGCTCCGTCTTGCAGGCCCTGTGGAAAGATGTCAAATCCCGCAGGGCCCTAGTCTCTTGTGACAGAGCATTCCACGTCGGGGCCAGTGCTGAAAAGGCCCTGGCCCAAGTTGAAACCAATCTAACCTCCTTGAGGCTTGGGACCTCCAAAGTGTTGTTGTTATTTATGGACCTGAAGGTCCTCCATGGGGCATACCAGGAGAGGCAGGTATGATGTAGGTATGATGGTCCTAGGCCGTATAGGGCTTTAAAGGTCAAAACCAGCACCTTAAACCTGACCCTGTACTCCACTGGGAGCCAGTGCAGCTGGTAAAGCACTGGATGAATGTGATCCCACCGTAAGGAGCCTCACCATGGCATTCTGCACCTGCTGGAGTTTCTGGGCCAGTTTCAAGGGCAGCCCCGCATAGAGCGAGTTACAATAATCAAGCCTGGAAGTGACCGTCACATGGATCACTGTGGCCAGATCAGGGCGAGAAAGGTAAGGTAAGAGCTAGTGTTTAAACTCAGTTCATTGGTGCTCATCCAGCCCACCACTGCACCCAGACACTGGTCCAGAGTCTGCACAGCTGCTCCTAGATCTTACAGAGAAACAGAGCTAGCCAAAACACTAGCAAAGAATGAGAATTCTTGCCAGCTAGTATCACATTCATGTCCCCATTGGAAAGGTAGTCCATTTCTATATAGTCCATACCATCCTCTTGACTCTACACTAGTGGGGGGACCCTATGTGACTCATCCCCGCCTTTCAAATCCTTTGCTTCTCATTCTGTGGCAGCCAGGCCACATCTTCAGACCATTTTAACCTCCTGAGATGTAGGCTAAGTGAGTGCTGCTGTGATATTCTGTGAAACGATTGTTTGCTCTGCCAGATTCAATTCTTAGCTTCGTACACACTGTGCCATGCATACATGGTTCATTGTCATGGGTATTAATACAAAGGCTTGGATGAAATCTTAGGGCTGAATGATTAATTCTTTAATTATTAATTCCTAATATTAGCAACATTTCTCTAGGGGATGACAGGAATCATGGGGATTACAGTGCTAATGGCTCCATGAATAATCATAGCTGTGTTGTTGCTTCCTCCAGGCAAGTTTGAAAAATGGAAAGCGAGAGGACTCCGAGTGGGATTTGAGCAGATGGAATTTAGGAATCTACCTTACACGAGGCCAGACTACTGGGCTCTACAATGCCTGGCTATCAGTGACCTGCAAAGGGTCTTCTCAGTAGTGGGCCCTCACTTATGGAATGGCCTGCCTAGTGAGGTATGACTGTCCCTCTCATTAATGTGAAGGCAGAATTTTAAAATGTCCCTCAGTCTTCAGCCAGGCAATGGGAGGCTGAAAAATAAGGTGTTGTTTCTGGCAACTTTGTAATTTTAGTTGATAGGATAGTTGACTTTCGTTTGTTAATTATTACCATTTAGTTGCTTACCACCCTGGGCTCCTTTGGGTGAGAGAAAAATCTGTGAAACAAATAAATAATACACTACCTGGCCGCAGTTCTCTAGGGTTTCAAACAGGGGACATTGCCAGGATTACCTGAAGATGCTGCAGATTGAACCGGGGAGTTTCTACAAACAAAGCAATATGCTATACAACTGAGCTATGGCCCTTTCACCTCTAGGCCATGTCTATAGTCCCAGTGGCATCATCTGGAACCTGAAGGGGCCTCCGTTTAAAATATAAAAATGAACAATTCTGAAATATATAGACTTCTTTCAGAAGACCTATAATGTGGACTCTTCCAATCTGGATTGGGGGAGTCGCCCATCACTAACAATGACCAATTCAGGAGACCATCACTAACAGCGACTAATTCATGAAACTTTGCACACCAAATGACACATACTTTCCCCACATAGCTAGGAGAAACAAGAGTATCGGCTTTCAATGAGTCAGTTTGTATCATAGAAATGTTGCACCAGTGTTGAATTCCTTATTAATTGCTCTGAGGGTCTATGATGCAAATCATGAATATTAGAGGTGCCTCAGATCAACACTGGGAAGGCACAATTACTATGGAATAGGCTTCATTCTATCATGGTACTAAGAACTAAATGAGTTGAGAACCAGGAAGGGGGGGGGGATAGCCAGTTATAAAATATTGGTTTTGCAGTCAGCTTCGATTATTTATTCTGTAATCATGCCTAACTTAATTCTAAGAAGAAGAATTTCTATATATAAATTGAGGTGGCTATTTTAGTCATTTAATTAGACACACCTCCCAAAGCATTGATTAAATTGGGCTTCAGCTCAATGATTTCCAGAATTTGTTTAATCTCCTGAAATTTCCATGAGGTAAAAAAGATTATTCATTTAAACTAATGCCCATCTGCCCTTAATGAACATTTCTCTCTCTTATTTTATTCAGAGAAGAAACCTGAAGGGAATGTGGTTTGAGATTTTTCCATCTGCTCTGCCCAAATCTGGCAACTCAGAATTTGTTTTCTCGGAATCATGATTCATTCCCCAATCTTTGACTAAATGTTATTTTGTCCTTTCCCAAACAAAAGTACCAAGCCCAGTATGGTCAATTGAGCTGCAATCAACAGAGGCTGATCCCATAGCTGCCAAGTTATCCCTTTTTTACAGGGATTGTCCCTTATGCTGAATAGGCTTCCTCGCGAGAAAAGGGAAAACTTGGCAGCTATGGCTGATCCACTAGGTGCTGGACAACCAGGACTAAGTCCTAACAAGTGAAATGGCCGGCACTTAAAAACAACCACCACCACCCAAAATCTCAATGCTACATTGTTTCCTCACCCACACATCCTTCCGTGATCCCTTTCAATGTAGAGAAAGTAATGTATACTTTTCAGTCAATCTCCCATTCTCTGCATTGCTCAGTAAGCCTCAATCCAAAATAATTGTTATGGCTAGGAGGTCCCACCAATGTGTCCACAGGCAGAAAAAACCAATTTTGGTCTTTCTGGCTCTACAGTTTCTTTCTTCTTTAGTAGTCCCACTCCAAGAATAGTAGGCATCAGCCCCCATTGTTTGCAATCGTATATTCATCTACCTGGGAGTTTGCCCATTGGACACAGTAGGGCTTACTTCTGATTAGACATTCATAGAATTGCACCACCAATGCCACTTTCCTATACTGCTCCCCGCCCCCATGACTCTTCCTGATCCAATGAAAACACTCCGTTTTAGCCTGAAATCATATGTAAGCAGCATATGCATGTGTTGGGTGAGCATGTTGCTCGCCAGTCAGGCTACCGGTAGTAACTGGCCCTTCTGAGTTTTGAGTGCCTCAGTCAGTGCCTAAACCTTCTCAATGTTTCATATGCCACACCTATCAGAGTCCTGCACAAAGTAGATCATTGGACCATATATCATTTCAAGATTCAAATAGGTTCAAGATAGCAATAATTTAAAGCACACGCTAGAGTTTTAGTGAGGGATATAACAGCTGACCAGCTTTCTTGGATAGCAATGCTGCTGCAACTTTCCCTTTACCAGTCACACTAACAAAATCTAGAGCTAGTCCAATTATCTCATTTTCCTACGTTGTAAACTATCCGCCACCCCTGGTTTGCTAATGTTGTCGCAACTCATATGACAGGTTATCTGTATTTTTTCAACAGCAATGAGTTCATATTTTGTGCCTAATAAAGAAACTTTCTTAATACTATTAACAGAAATGTTTTCATACAGCAATGTACCACACTATTTCGAAAAGCTTGGACATTCTGGATTCAAACATTATAATTTATCATAACTATATTTCAAATTTATATCCTACCTGAAATTCCTGTACGGATCCATATGAATTCTTAACCATGAATTCAGTAAGTAACACATTCTATACTGCACCGACGCCAACTTCAGGGAGTCCTGGGTGTCTGGGCACCCACAATACTTTCACTGTGGGTGCCCAGCCTCTGTACACCACCACTGTCACCTGCTGCCTTTCGTCCAGCGCTGTGATGTTGACTGAGCCCAGGGCCTCTATCTCCACTGTGGGGCCTCTGTTGGGGCCTGCTGTGGCCATGAATGTGCACCCACACTCTGCTTCCCCACCAGCACATATGCGGTGCCAGAGAGCGGCAGTGGAACGTGTGATATGGCATCATGACGTCATGTCACACCGCTGGGCACCCATGGGTTGGGCTCCAAGTCGATGGTATAGGGTTTCTGGTTATTAGATCATACAGAATGACAGATATGTAAGGCAATGATTCCAAAAAGATGGGTTAGCATCTAGATTGTTGCAGTGCTCTAGCGGATCAAACAGAATTATGTTTACAGTGGTACCTTTTAGTTGCGAACTTAATTCGTTCCGGAGGTCCGTTCTTAACCTGAAACTGTTCTTAACTAGAGGCGTGCTTTCGCTAATGGGGCCTCTTGCTGCCGCTGCGCCATCGGCACACGATTTCCATTCTCATCCTGGGGCAAAGTTCTCAACTCGAGGTAACTCTTCCAGGTTAGCAGAGTTTGTAACCTGAAGTGTTTGTAACCTGAGGCATTTGTAACTTGAGGCACCACTATATTATCTAATAGGAAATGAGCATAAGCATTAACTACATATTCATATTTCTTGGCATGATGATAGAGTATATTGGGTCCTCCCTCAAAGAGGGCACGTGTTGCGGTGAGACCTGGAAACTGACATCCTGTGTTGTGGGTGGGTAAGATTGGTTAGCCACAACACCCAATTGGTAGGTCCCTCGATGTTGGGTTCAATCGGGCCAATGGGGCGCAGTCCAAACAGATTGAGGGACCTATATATTTGCATGCACGTGACCCAGAGCTTCCTCTTTCGGTGCGTGCATTCGGAACACCCGCCCACCTCTCCCTACTTTTAGGGCTTGTTGCACTTGACCTTGCTATGCCGCCGTGTGTCATCTGTCGTTGGGACAGGGGCACGGCAGGAATTTTCCCCACTTCGCTGATTGGCTGTTGCCATTTGGGTTTCGCTTGCCATGTAGCAAATTGTCGCAACTTGTAAGGTTGCGGGTAGGCTCTGGTTCAGGTGATAGGGATGGGGGAATGCTCTCACCACCCCAATGTGAAGGGTATTCCGTTAAAGGAATCCAGGGACTCAAATGGTTTGGTCAACCCCTGTGAAGGGGTTGTTCCCATGCCTGAGCCAGGGGGACATCTGGGTGGTGGACATAGCCTGTTCCTGGCTTTCCGCCTATCCAGGTGTTCACCCTAGGCTGACCTATGCTGGTGCCCTGGGTCAGCACTACCTGCAAGGGTACAGGGAGCTAGTCAAACCAGAGCCTATACAACCACTCACTTTCTGTAATCAATAAAGTTGTGGCCTAAATTCTGCCAAAAACCAAACCAAAAATTTGAGTCATGTGTGAATTTATTTAGGGGGGAGGTTTCTGGGTCTGAAGACAGAAAACAGTGGTTAGTGAAAGGGTTATGGATTTGAGTATGCAAAAGAATATAATGTGAGCCAGTCATGTTCTCTTTCATTTCCTAAATTCCTTCAACAGCCATCCTGAATTTCAAGTCAGGCCAGGAGCGGCAAACCATTTTCAGCCCAATGGCAACATTCCCTTCTGTACAAGCTTCCATGGGCCACAGAGGCAAAAGTCAGCAGGGCAATAACTGTGAATGTTTGTTAAACAAACACCCCTCTTCATCCTCCATCGAGGGAAGCAAGATTCACTATCCGAGTTCAATGACTCATTATTGCCAGGCAAAACCACTCAAACAGTGTGTGAAGCAAGGTCTGCAAGGGGTGTGGGCTGGTGAGAGTCTTGTTAGAGAGACCTGTGGGGCTGTATTTGGCTCCCAGTTCTGTGGTCTTCAAATTAGGAGAAGCAATGGGATGTTTATTTCACATGTTTGAAAAATGCAGTAGTCATGGAACCAAAATACCTGGATGAGATATGTCCATAGATGCGAGGAGACTGAACTCTTATATCCATAATTTTGTATGGCTGCAATACATGATACTTTCCAGAAAATCTCCACAGGGAAAAATGATCATCCCACTCAGGAAAGATTTTGAGATCCTATTCAAAAGAAGAAATAGTGTTGTGACTCTTAATTAGTGGCTTATCATCTGCATTAAATTGAGTTGGAATATTTGTGTGTTTTTTGTACCCAATGGATAATGATAAAGCTGGCAGGTTATTGCATTTGTAATGAACATTTTTATTATTTGGCCACAGTTCTTAAAGGAAAAAAAAACCCTATTTTGCAATAGAAATAAATTTGACTATAACAATGAGCACTATTGTTAGGAGAAATGTAAATGATTGCAACCATTGAGCTAGAAGGATTGTGTGTATGTACACATGAAGGGTCTGAATGAGAACCAGTGTTGTTCATATGATTCTTTAACATGTATCCTTTTTCAGTCACTTAAAAATAATTAGACTACCTTGTCTACTGGGAAAAGCACTAATTGGACATATCTGTTGTCACTGTGCCATATCACAAAGTGGAAAATCTCCACTAATGGTTCCTGAAGCGACAATCCCAGGTAGGTGGCATTAGATGATTCACAAAAGACAACCATCTCTGCAGATTAATTATTTTTTATTTTGCTCAGACTTTGCTGATTTATTCTGAACTATTCATGAGGAAGTTAATAAATGTCATTCAGTTCATTAAATAACCAAAGTTCTAGACCCCTTTGTAAACAGTAACCCAAGGACATCCAGAAAGCCAAAAGGCAAATAGTTCTACTTAGAACAATGAGACAATTGCAAAATACTGTTTTGTGAGGGGGAGGAAATCCTCAAAATGGGCTTATTAAAGAGACAAACTGTGACTAGGCGATTTTATGCTAATAGAATTTTTTACACACTTGCAGAAAAAAACGGAAAGATGTGTCACAGAAGTTATTCCAGTTTCCAACAGTCAATATTGATGTTCTGTTTCTCTGACAATAGTGAGCATCTCTACATCTTCTTTTAATTCTTCTACACTGGAACTTACAAGAAGAAAGAGCCACTTTTATCCTGGGCTACTCTAGTTAAATGTTTTTTGCCTTGGCAAAAAATGTTCAGCTGGAGAGTTTGGTAGAGTTCATGGGCGTACCCAGCGCGGGGCAGGGGGCCTAGAAGCAAAAAGGGGGGGAAATGTTACAAAACAGCTCGCGGCGCGCGCTGTTGTCAAGGCAGTTCACCTTCTCGGTCGGGTACACGATCTTGCCGCAGCAGGCAGGGCCGTCTTAACTATACCAGCCGCCATGGTCCAGCGCCCTGCCAGGCAGGGCCAGGCACAACGGACAGCTGGAGAGCACGGCACGACAGGCAGGGACGCTGCCAGCTGTGCTCTGCCTCGGCCTGCTCGGCTGAAGCGAAACGGCAGCAGTGGCAGGGAAGCTGTATGCAAATGAGGTGCCGCGGAGCATTGTGGGGCAGCACTTTCTGTGCTGTGCTCGCTGTGACTTGAAGGAGTGTGGGCTGAAGTTAGTCCAGGTCCAGGTCCAGGTTTCCCTCAACGGAGGCAGCTTCGCTGCTCCTGCCTCATTTTTTTTTTATATTTTTTTTATTTTTTAATTATATTTTTTATTACACATTTTATCAACACACATAAAAAAACAATACATAATATAAAAACAATACATACTACAATCAAAAAACAAAAAACAACATCAACAACAAAAAAAGAAAAATATATCATCCCGAATCCATTTTAATATTCATTGTCTTCTGGCTTCCCCAGTTCCCCACTAATTGATTTTCATTTTTATAAACTTCTGTAGCAGATTCTAAATCATCTTTCTTACCCATCATATAATCTCATTAACACTTCAAAATTTCATCTTATATCATCCACCATAATTTCTCCCTTTCAATCTTCTATTATCTCCCTATTGCCTTATCTTCTTTATTTTCCTGGATGTTCAAAATCTAGTTAACAAATACATTACCTATATATGATTTAAATTTCTTCCAATCTTTTAAAACTTTGTCATTTGTTTGGTCCCGGAGTCTTCCTGTCAATTCTGCCAATTCCATATAGTCCATCATTTTCATTTGCCATTCCTGCTTCGAAGGCAATTCCTCTTTTTTCCAATATTTTGCTATTAAAATCCTAGCAGCTGTGGTGGCATACATAAACAAGTTAACATCATCCTTGGGAATTTCTTCCCCAATTATTCCAAGCAAAAAGGCTTCCGGTTTTTTCAAAAATGTGTTTTTAAACATCTTTTTCAATTCATTATAAATCATTTCCCAGAAGCCTTTTATCTTAGGGCATGTCCACCACATATGGTAGAATGAGCCAACATCCTGCTTACATTTCCAACATCTATTATCGCTTTTATGGTACATTTTAGCTAATTTAACCGGCGTCAGATACCATCTATACATCATTTTCATCAAGTTCTCCTTCAACACAGTACAAGCCGTAAATTTCATTCCCTTCTTCCACAATTTTTCCCACTCCGACATCATCACATTGTGGCCCAAATCTTTGGCCCATTCAATCATAACTGATTTTGTTTGCTCATCTTTCAATTGCCATTCTAGCAACAAATTATACATTCTGGACAAGTTCTTATGGTCTGTCTCTAATAATTCCGTTTCTAATTTCGACTTTTCTGTTTGGAATCCTAATTTTTTATCTAACTTGAATACTTCATTTATCTGCACATACTGAAACCAATCACTCAGCGTATCTTTCAATTGTTCATATGGCCTTAACTTAAGATGGTTTCCCACCTCCATCAGAATATCTTTGTATTTCAGCCTGTTCTCATCCATATTTGTCCTTTTAGGTTTCTTTGCCTCAAGTGGTGAAATCCACCTAGGGGTTTTTCTTTCCAATAAATCTTTATATCTAATCCAAACATTAAACAATGATTTCCTAATTATATGGTTTTTAAAACCTTTATGCAATTTTACTTTATCATACCATAAATATGCGTGCCAACCAAACGCATTATCATGGCCCTCTAGATCCAACAGGTCATCATTGTCTAACAGAAACCATTCCTTTAACCAACAAAAAGCTGCGGCTTCAAAATAAATCTTTAAGTCTGGCAAGGAGAATCCTCCTCTTTCTTTTACATCAGTCAAAAGTTTATATTTAATCCTAGGTTTCTTCCCCTGCCAGACAAATTTAGACAGTGTCTTCTGCCACTCTTGAAAGCATTTCATCTTGTCAACTATCGGTAGGGCCTGAAATAAAAACAACATTCTCGGCAATACATTCATTTTAACAGTTGCTATTCTTCCCATTAAAGACAATTTCAACCTTGTCCATGTTTCCAAATCTCTTTGGATTTCTTTCCATAATTTCTCATAATTATCTTTATACAAATTCAAATTTTTTGACGTCATGTTAACTCCTAGGTATTTCACCTTTTTTACACACTTCAGTCCTGTGCAGTCCTCTATGTTCTGTCTCTCTTGCAATGTCAAGTTCTTATCTAATACCTTAGTTTTTCCTTTATTTAGCTTAAAGCCTGCCACACTGCCAAACTCTTGAATTATCTGCAGTGCTCTCACCGCACTCTGTTCAGGGTTCTGCAAAGTCAGTACCAAATCATCTGCAAAGGCTTTTAACTTATATTGTTTTGCACCCACTGTAACTCCTTTAACACCATCATCATTCCTTATCATATTCAACAAAACCTCCAGGACGGAAATAAATAGCAGGGGGGAGAGTGGGCACCCTTGTCTTGTTCCTTTCTCAATTCTTATCTCTTCTGAGACCACATTATTTACAATGATCTTTGCTCTTTGCTCAGAATAGATACCATTGATCCCATTAACAAAATTTTGGCCAACCTCCATTTCTGCAAAGTTTCTTTTCATAAAATTCCAAGAAATATTATCAAAAGCTTTTTCGGCATCTACGAAGATTAGCATTGCTCTGGTGTTTATTTTCACTTCCAACCTCTCAAGAATATCTATTATAATTCTCACATTGTCTTTCATATGTCTACCAGGCAGGAATCCTGCCTGATCTTTGTGGATTAAATCTTTCAACACCCTTTTCAATCTTGCCTCATTTTAATCACCGCTGCCGGTAAAGGAGCGGGCAAGGCAGAAGTGCAAGCGCGGGTGGCTCTGTGTGCCGCCTCGGCAATGGCTGGAAACGGTCCCCTCCCCTCTGGGGGGCGTGGATGTTGACCACGCCTCCTGGGGGGATCCCGGCCATGTCATCGCCAGCCAGCCAGCCCCCCCCCCCAGTTTTGATCCTGGGTACGGCAATGGTAGAGTTTTCTCAATTTTCCAAGACTATGTGACCAAAAGTGAAAAACTGAATAGGGAGTGGTGAAAACTTTCCATAATGTTCAGCACATCCTAGGAAGTCCTGGTGAGTTCAGTGGTGTTCACTGTGAGATTATGGGAACAGGATTGCAGCCTTGTCAACGCCTGGACAGTTATCAAATTAAGATCCACCTGACAAAGCTGGGCTGCCTGGCCTTTCAGTGTTATTGAGCAGCCATACTTTTTAATGGCACTGCTATGGCTATCAGTTAGGGTGAAGGTAGAATCATTGAGTTCTCCATTAGGTTAGAATGGATGCCTTGACACAGGCTGATAGAATCTTGGTTTAAAAAGTAGACAGCTGTCAAAAGAAGAAGAAGACAGTTATAGATTCATTCATTCACCTCCATTCCTTTTCTCTTCAAAAAAGAATAATTAAGTTGGAATTGTGAAGTTATAGAAGACTCAATAAAACCCCAGAATGTGAAAGCAGGAATTCTTAGGAAACTTAAGTTTTGCAATATATTCCACACACCACATGTTTCTTGGGAAATAAGCACAGTGGCTATGCTCTGCCTTTATGGTCAGAGGAAGGATCCTTCTGAATATGAGTTGCTGGAATCTATAGGGAGGAAGAGGTCTCTTGTGCTTGGGTTCTGCTTGCAGGTTTCCCACGGGCGTCTGATTGGCCAATGTGAGAACAGGATGCTGGACTAGATGGGCCATTGGCTTCACCCATCAGGCTTTTCTTGCAAAGCAAAGAATACATTTGCAATCTCTTGAGTGAAATGTGCATAAATGTAAGGCTCCTGTGCTAAAACTACACTGATGGCTAGAACTGCTTACAGATGCCACCCTAGACCCATTCTCCTGGGAGAAACCTTTCCTTTGAACTCAACCAGACGTACTTCTGTAAGGACAGTGCAATGCTAACCATGTCCACGCAGAAGTAAGGACTATTGAAATCAATGGGCGTTATACCCAATTAGGACTGCTGCCGAAATATTCATTAGCAGCTCTTGCGACAAAATAACCAAATTCTGCAGTTGTCATTAAAAGCCGGCAAACTTTGGCGTTATTCTCAGAACGAAAATTATTTTCTGTATGAGAGCTACATAGGGTGATCAATGGTTTGTAGCCCTGAAATGTGTCCTTGGCATGATACTACCACTTTTTGTTCACTCATTTGTGTCCCCAAGATTCCTCAGCCGCTGCCTGTATCCCTGAGTGCTTAATCATACCCACACCAGCCACCTGCATCCTACAGCCTCTCACTCTGTTGTCAAGGTTATCCATGTTTTTTTAATATCCCCAAAGTTGAACAGTGAATCTGAGGGGAAATTTAGATGGCCATCCATACTTGAATTTCATCTTATACCATAATGACAGAGTAATCTTCAGCTCTCCAATTCATTTGCTCTCTAGATAATTAAAATGAAGAACATTATCCTTTTAAGCAGCCAATCCGTATTAGTTGTCATTCACCTTTAGCATCAACTATATTGTAAATTGGCAACTGGTAAGAGCCTTTCTTCGCCTTCTTAGGGACTTAGTCAAAGTGTAGATAGTTGTCAGCATACACACATTTTGTAATCAGTCAGATTATAGCCCCTGGCAATCTGCTCTTGTAGTGATAGCCTTTTCCTCTCCCTAGAGAAAAGAATAACAATTGCTCTCATTCTGTTTCACCTCTGTAGATCACTAAGCGTAAAAATTAACAGTACTTCTGGGGCCATTTAGCAAGTTCTACTGGATATGTGCGAATCGACACAGAGAAATAAATCTAACAGACATTTATTTTCCATAGACAAGTCATGGAACATGGGAGAGAAACAAACAGATTAAAATGCCAAAACACATTTGTTATTTGAGTAGCCTCTTGGAGAGAAAGCACTGACGGGCAACATTTCAAAGCTCTGTGGGTAGTAAGAGACAATAATATTTTACCTGTAGAGTTTACTGCAGACACAGCTCTGAAACGGAACCTTTGAGGAAACGGCCTAGTACTTTGAGTGAAGGCACAGATGCTTGGTGGGGCGTAACATATTTATGCAGAAATGTCTATATTGCACTTGTGTTTTCTGCAGCAAACATCTGGCTTAAGAGAGAGTGGCTATGTACACACCATACGGTACATTTAGAACACATCTAAAACTCTCGCACACCTTTAAAAGAGAGTCCTGGGGGCTGTAGTTTAAGGGTGCTGGGAATTGTAGTACTATGAAACAAAATGACAGTTCCCAATCTTCTTTTGTGGGGTGATTTAAATGTGCTTTAAGTGAAAAGATAAGCTTGATAAGAACAAAAAATAGAAGGAAAGGAAAGAAAACACAAAATATAAACCTGTGGAACAAAGGAAGCAAAACTTTGTATGATGTGAAGGACAGGAATTATTTAAGTAAAGTTAAAGTAACAGGAGAAATGTATATTCACTATGATTTATTGACATTGCGATTGTTTATTTTTCCGTTTGTTTGTTTGTGTTTGTTCAATTGTAATTTTAAATAATAAAGAATCATTTTAAAAAGTGTGCTTTAAGTGTATAGTGTGTACACAGCCAAAGAAAGCAAAGTGGCCAGGGAGACAAATGGGTACCCAGAATGCATTTGGCTCTGATCTTTCCCAGGCTGGCTTTAGCGGTGCCTACAGCAAACGTGAAGACCCCAATATTGCTTATTTGATAGGAAGGGTGCGATATAAATTCAGTAACAAAATTAGTACTGTATAGTATTTTTTACTATTATAGTATTATATATTATATTATAAAGTATTATATATTATTGTATTTTTTACTAGGAGAAGGGGACGACAGAGGATGAGATGGTTGGACAGTGTTCTCCAAGCTATGAACATGAGTTTGACCAAACTGCAGAGGCAGCGGAAGACAGGAGTGCCTGGCGTGCTCTGGTCCATGGGGTCACGAAGAGTCGGACACGACTAAACGACTCAACAACAAGTATTTTATTACTACAGAAAAAGGGTTCTTAACACCTGCTTCACATGCTTTCTGCAGGTTACACTATGTAACATCAATGTTCCCACAGAAAACATAGTTGCTCTATGATGGCAAATGAAGATGTACCTTAAGTTCAGTTCTATTCTGTCACTTCATCAGTCACCGTCTTCCATATCGCTTCCTTTGAAATATTACAGCTGAATCCTGGCCATAACTGAGCCCTCAATCTTACCTCTTCTCTCTCTCTACTGCCCACATCCACTAATCACAATGTAAATTGAATGTGACAGGCATCTCCCTTTCTCCAGGCCTTCTCTGCTTCTTTTAACCCTGCAAGGCATTACATTGTACAAGGAGGCTAGGGAGAAAGATATGTTTTGATATTACCTTTGTTGCCTTTAACCCCTAGGGTGAAATTAGGATGAACCATCTTTAAAAACGGGTTGGCTGGCTACTACTATCTTCATATTTCTTTTAGCCTGAGTAGATTTACTGACTGGGCTTTGAAAACAAAGTTAATTTCTTCTCCACTTTCTAGATGACAGCCTGAGGAGGAGGAGAAAAAATCAAAGGAGTTAGAAGAATACTCTTATGAGCATGAGTCACAATACAAAATGACTAGGGTTTTTTTGGGGGGGGGTGTCATTAAAATGAACAAAAGGACAAGTTCTGTGAAGTTTCAGGCCTCTCTGGGAGGATGATATGTACTCTTCATCTCTCTTTTATTTCATTAACCTGTGGGGGCACTTGGCACCTGTCGAACAATTCCAAAGGCACATTAGGAAATCAGCCACTGTCACCAGATCAAATATTGAGAACAGCACCACTGGTGATCATTTGTTCCCCAAATACACAGTCTCACTGATAAAAATCAGTGAGGTATCTGTCAGCACCTGGTCTGGATTTCTTGGTGGCAGGATAGATAGGTATTCTTTGAAAAGTTCAAGGAGATATTAGGTAAATCGTGCCCTCTCTAAAATGGGGCAAGTGTTGCGGTGAGACCTGGAGACTGACCTCCTGTGTTGTGGGTGGGTAAGATTGGTCAGCCACGACACTCAATTGGTAGGGCCCTCGATGTTGGGTTCAATCTGGCCAATGGGACACAGTCAAAACAGATCGAGGGACCTATATATGCCCATGCACGTGACCCAGAGCTTCCGCTTTTGGCTCGTGCATTCGGAACAAACTAACAGCGTGTCCTCTGTGCAGCCGAGAAATTTACCTTCAACGGAACGTCCTGGTGATTTCTTTCCATTATCCCCTATCTTCCCTTAATTCCTTCCTAATTGTTCCCCCCCTTTAAGTTTAACCCTTCCCCATCCCTTTTCCCTTCCCCTATTTCCCCCTAGAGGGGCTTGCTCCCCACGCGGCTTTCAGCCCCTGAGCGCTCCCTGTTTCGGAGCTTGCCGCTGCCTGTTTAATACTTGCCCATGGGGTGCCTTTTCACAGTGGCTTCTATTCGTTGATTTCCAGCTGTGACTGCAGCTTTGGGGCCATGTAGCCTAATGCAGCAGAGGGGTGATTTGCAATTTTCACTTTTTGGGCTGCTCTGTCCAGCCGATTGTATTGTTTTTTCCGTACTGAGCGTTCCCTCTCTATTAAGACAGTGATTTCTCTTTGCCCGTTTTCCATAAAGGCCAGTTGGGAATTTCCTAAGGGCGGGAACCCCCCGCCTTAGTCCGGCGGCCATTTTGTGTTCCCTTTGGAGTTGGGGGAGGTTCAACCCCATCTTGTTTTGGCGGGAGCGCCATCTTGTTTTGGCAGGAACGCCATTTTAACACGCAAAATCAAATGTGTGCTATGAAGGTGCATTGTATTATCAACCAATACAAGTTGTACAGACTCATTCAGTCCTTCACTGTCTGTACTCTGGCTGACAGCAGCATTCCAAAGCCTTACCCAGACACTCTTCCCATCCTTGCAACCTGAGCCCATTGGTAGCTAAGGTTGCCATGACTGAACTGGGGACCTCTGAATGGAAACCAGAACTGGTTGTCCCTACTCTCCATCACACAATTCTAATCATATGGAAAATCAGAATTAACAATGTGGGGTGGGAAAATTTGCAGGCCTTCATTTTTTCTGTGGGAAATTTTCTGTTTTCTAAGTCCATGAGTAACAACGAACGGATGCCAAATAGCAAATAGCGTATTAAGCAATCCTGGCTGTTTTAAAGTTTCTGGTTTGCTTATTAAATGCAAGTAAAATAAATGTGAGGAGGGTGCAGATCAGGGCTGGAGAAGGGTGTCGCTTGGGAGTGTCCTAGGGCCCAGGTAGGTCTGGAGGGGCACACTGGTCCCCCAAGTGCTGAGGCTTCCAATCCACGATATAAATATCAGATAGAAATTGTACAACATTAAGTCCCTACCATTAGGACCTCTCTGATAATGTCAGGAAGGCTCCTCTTGTCAATTGGAACTCAGCAAAGATATAATTTGGGTAAGACCCTTCAATGAAAGGGTTTTCTTTTTGTTCTTAACTGACCCTCAGTGATTTTGTTCTATAGGGTTCACATCAGACCTCACTGGGTTCATGCGGCTGCTAAGGAAGATATAATATGTGATACAAATACCAGATGCAACACGCAAAACTGCCAAGGAAGTTTTGATCCTCCCATCACAATATATTTTTACTGCTCATTGCGAAGCTAAAGCATAGCTGCCAAGTTACCCCTTTTTTAAAGGGATTTTCCCTTATGCTGAATAGGCTTCCTCGCGAGAAAAGGGAAAACTTGGCAGCTATGAGCTAAAGGCAGGTGTGTGATTTTCTGCTCACTGCATGTCCACTTAACAACGGCATGAGAAAATAACTGTGTGTGAACACGACACCCCTGTGCCTCAATTAGACATTTAGGGTGTGGCTTTATTTTAACAACAGTATATGCAATAGATAGCATTGCTAAAATGAAGCTTTACCCCGAAAGTCTAATTGAGGCACAGGGAAGTCAAATCCACACAGACATACAGTATATCGGCTTTGTAAAAAGCTGCAACCAGTCAGGAATGCATTCTTAAATAGAAGAAAGTTCTCTGAACTATATTTAACTTTCCTTTCATACCTTTTCCCTATGCCTGAAAGTTTATGGTTTTCAGAGGGGTGGGGAGAGGAGAGAAGAATAGAAATTTAGGAGGATTTCGGAGTTTAGATCGGAATTAATTCCTGCTCTTTAAAAATGGGAGATAACAAACTCTAAAGCAATACATTGTGTCACTCATCAGTGCTTTCCTCAATATCTGCCCACTCACTTCTGCCTCCTACTTGCAGGCTCTTGAGGCTTCTTGCTGTAAAGCTATGTTTCCCCTATGAGCTGCACTGTTCAAATGGTATCATCAACAATTCTAATAAAACAAAATTCCTGCAGTGTGAACAGCAATAAAAAGGTTAGGGCTGTTTATTCAATTTGTAGTTTCCCGGTTACAAACTTTTTCTTTAAATGTGTGGGTTTTCATAAATATCACAATAATCATCTTATCTCAGCATTCTTTTCTTTGTACATCTCAGATGGGTTTTACAAAGGAAGGTAACTCACCCCCTCACAAAATGTAGTTGCTTCTTCACCAACCCAGAACAGCTACTTTGCTGTTCCACTTTCCCCAGGAGCGATTCCTCGGTTTCCTTAAAGTAAAAGTTACTGAGGAACAAAAACAGAACCTTTCCAGGCATTCCTGTATCAGCCTGGAACACTGCTCAGTTTAGCCTGCTTGGTGTTGACTTAGTCATGTGCAGAAATGTGATAATATAGCACAATCTGGGCATGCAAAATGGCCTGAAGAGCATGTAAAGAAAACATAAACAAAAACAATTCTGGTTAGAATTTTTCAATTTTGGATTATGATGGCCTGAATGAGAAATGCATTGGACACTAGGCAGTGTGGTGTAGTGGTTAAGAGTGGTAGACTCGTTATCTGGTGAACCAGGTTCACTTCCCCGCTCCTCCACATGAGCTGCTGGGTGACCTTGGATAGTCACACTTCTCTGAAGTCTCTCAGCCTCACTCACCTCACAGAGTGTTTGTTGTGGGGGAGGAAGAGAAAGGAGATTGTTAGCCGCTTTGAGACTCCTTAGGGTCGTGATAAAGTGGGATATCAAATCCAAACTCCTCCTCCTCCTCCTCCTCTTCTTCTTCTTCTTCTTCTTCTTCTTCTTCTTCTTCTTCTTCTTCTTCTTCTTCTTCTTCTTCTCCTCCTCCTCCTCCTCCTCCTTCTTCAAGAATCTTGATTGTAAACACGTTTTACTTTAGGGATCAGTTCAGGGCTGTTGCAGGTGGGTGGAACAGGAAGCACAAAGCCTGAGTCTTTTGGGCTGGGACCCAGATATTTCCTTTTTACATTTAATGTTCCATTGATTGTGTTAATAAGTACACATGTAGCAAAAAGGAAACACAGCATCAAAATATAAACCATAAAATGTCACAACTCAGGACGAAAGTACAGTGCAGTGCCAAAGGAATAAAAAGTATTGACTGATGAAAAGATTCTCTTTAAAAATAAAAAATGTGTAAAAATGGAAGTATTTTCCACTTGTGAGTTCCATTATTATTAAGAATAAAGGTTCTATAAAGTTTTAGAGAAGCTGACAATTGCATATACCGGTGACACCGAGAGACCATGTGCCTAATATTTGTACAGTATAAGAAATAAAGAAAGCCACCTAGTAAAAAGAGAGGGTCATTTGAGCTGTGCCCTTTATAAACTTTTAGTTTATGAGATATATTTTCAAAGAGGGAAATTTTTTCAAACCTTGGAGTTTGTAAACACCTTGTTCTGCAGGGTTCAGTTTGAGGCTGTTGTTGGAGGGTGGCCCAAGCAATCCAAGCCTTGGGTCTTTTGTGATGGGACTTGGACCTTCTGCCCCCTCCAGCCCCCTTTTCAAAGTTTAAGAAAACAAACTCCACTTACTAAGCTGCTAGGCTTTTTGGCACAGTACTGGTGAGATTCCAGCCACCCAATCATTTTAATTTGCTCAGATATTTACATTTACACACACACACACACACACACACACACACACACACACAAGCAGATGCACATGCAAATTTGTTGTTCAGGACCTGTGCCCTCAGTCTTTTAAATACCTTGCACTTCCCCTGATTCAATTTCTATGCTGTACGTATCTCATGTTTTAAACAGCGTTAACTTGGATGAAGCTGTAGGAAACCAATATGGGCTCATGGGATAAAACAGGATATCAATATAAGTAATAAATAAATACTTTGAATCTCATGAAATGGTCAACTTGCCTATGGGCCAGTAAACAGATTTTAGAAATTTAGGTGCAGAATGCAAATCACTTACGTTGTGGGTAACATTTGAAGAAACAACAAAATGCACATTTATCTCGAAATGGAAGCCACATTCACTTTAACAAAGAAAATGTGGGGGTTTTTGGAGGGGGAATAAATACAGAAGCACATTACTCTACTAATATTAATACTAATATTCAAAGACACAATAAAAAACTGTTCAGAACCATTCATATTGCTAGTATTCTAAGTTTTATTAGGAAAGCAGGTGTGACTGGGTTGTTACCCAGAGGCCTTGTAGTCAGATACAGATAATGTATCCTTTGGAGCCACAACTGTTGCTGCTATGACAGAAAAAGCTCTGAAGTGTGTGAGGGTTCAGCTGCTGCAGCATCCTAGCCTTGCTGAATGAGGTAAAGCTGTCCAGATCTACTCTGACCCTGGGACCTCCTGATCATGGCTGCCATTGCCATTGCCATTCCCATTCCCATTCCCATTTCAATTCCATTTTAGGGAATTATTTTAAATCATGAAAAGTCAAAGGCGTAGCATGTTGGATACTCAGTTTTTTGTTGTTGTTTTTGAACTCATTCTGTATTTTTACATTGTGCAACCCAAACCTTGCAATCATCACTTGAGGCCCTTCTCCATGTGCAAAGACATTCTTGTTTAACCAGGCCATTGGCTGATTGACATCTAATGCCCTTTTAAATGTGTTGTGGAAGGAGGAATTATCTTTGTTTTTACTTTTATCATCTATTTTTTATATATTGTAATTTATATTGTGATTTTATGTTGTGAACCACCCTGAGATCTACTGATATAGGGCAGGAGGCACTGTAGGGACGCGGGTGGTGCAGTGGGTTAAACCACAGAGCCTAGGGCTTGCCGATCAGAAGGTTGGCAGTTTGAATCCCCGCGACGGGGTGAGCTCCCGTTGCTTGGTCCCAGCTCCTGCCAACCTAGCAGTTCAAAAGCACGTCAAGTGCAAGTAGATAAATAGGTACCGCTACAGCATGAAGGTAAACGGCGTTTCCGTGTGCTGCTCTGGTTCGCCAGAAGCAGCTTTGTCATGCTGGCCACATGACCTGGAAGCTGTACGTTGGCTCCCTTGGCCAATAATGTGAGATGAGCGCCACAACTTTACAGTCCCTTTACCTTTACAGGATGAAGTAGTAATCCCCCAGCACCACCTCCTAGGACCTACCACCAGGAACAGCCAGAGCCCTCTAAATACAGTGCAGCTGTAATTCCATCCCTATGAGTGGCCTACAAGTATATCATAGTTGATAGCATTGAATATTTGGGGAGGGGTGTGTGGATTGTCACATGTAGGGATGGGGAAATCTACCAATTTTACAAACTGACATAATATTTCTGACCAGATGCAAGAACCTGGATATTGTTCCTAAGGGTCTTAGAATTAAGAACCCCCTTCAATCAACGTATCCCACAGAATATGCCAGGAAACTTTGCCACACTTTATCCAAGAAGCTACTCAAACATCTTATCAGTGTTCTTTATTCAAAACAGAAGCTTATAAAGGAGGAACTCTCTGCACTGGACAACTCTATCAGGAATCACCCAGCCTGGCAGGAGTTCCACAAGGAAAAACAAACCATTTACCACTCTCAACTGGAGTTACTGAAGAACCAGAAAAATAAAAAACTCTGCAACCTTTCCAACCTACAAGCCACTAATCAAAACAAGATCAACAACATTGTCAATCTTTCACAGCAAACACTCAGCCCAGCTGAGGAATCCGTCCTCTCATGGGGTCTATCATTCTGCCCTGCTAAATCCCCACACATGATTCAGTTCTGCGGGGACCTGGAAGCATTTTTCTGCCGTTACGCCTGAAGGAGTATTTTCATCACAAACAAGAACAAGACAAAGTAGAACAAACTACATCCCACAACAAAACACCTCTCAACTTACTGGGGAACAACCATCACCCTCCAAATGCATTAATGAACAGAACATCGACCACCAACCACCACCGAAAAGATGTTACACAAAAAGGGACTCCACGTGGACCCCTCCTGATGGACGCAATACCACACTAGATCTGTACATAGACTGCTTCCGCCACAGAATCCAAACGGATGTGACCAGAAAACACCATCACTTACAACAAAATCTAAACCATGCTGAAAGGAGAGCCATAGAAAATCTCAGGAACAACCCAGACATTATAATTAAAGAGGCAGACAAGGGTGGAACTGTACTCATCATGAACAAAACTGATTACATCCAAGAGGCCCACAGACAACTTTCCAATACTGCCTTTTACATGAAATTGGACTCAGACCCCACACAAGCATACAAAAAAGAACTGAACAAGATTGTCAAGGAGCTACCCCTACACATCCAAGAACAGATCCTCACAAACACACCAGCGGAACCTCGACCAGGAACTTTCTATCTTCTACCTAAAATACACAAACCAGGAAATCCAGGACGCCCCATCATCTCAGGTATTGGCACCATTACAGTGGGTGTTTCTGGCTATATGGACTCTGTTCTGAAACCATATGCTATCAGTGCTCCCAGCTACGTACGTGACACCACAGATTTTCTGAGGAAAATACAATCTTTGAACAATCTTCCTAACAATACTATACTAGCCACTATGGATATGGAATCTCTATACACCAACATCCCACACAATGATGGTTTACAAGCCATAAGGAACACCATTTCAGATAAAACCACAGCGGACTTTGCTACCAAACTCTGCCACTTTGTCCTTACCCACAACCACTTCAAATTTGGTGATGACCTGTTCCTCCAGATCAGCGGCACAGCCATGGGCACCCGCATGGCCCCACAGTATGCCAACATCTTCATGGCAGATTTAGAACATCGTTTCCTAGACTCCTACCCACTCAAACCTCTCTTGTACCTACGATACATTGACGATATTTTTATTATCTGGACACATGGACAACAGACCCTGGAAACCTTCCACCAGACATTCAATGACTTTCACCCCACCATCAACCTAACAATGAACCAATCTATGCAAGAAATACATTTTTTGGACACTACTATAAAAATACAGGACGTATAGGCACCACCTTATACAGAAAACCAACTGACCGACAAACATATCTACATGCTTCTAGCTACCATCCCAAACATACCAAACAATCCATCGTATACAGCCAGGCCCTACGTTACAACCGTATCTGTTCCAACTCTACAGACAGAGAATCTCACCTAAGAGATCTACAGCAAACCTTTTTAGAACTAAAATATCCACCTGATGAAGTTAAACAACAGATCAACAGAGCCAGACTGATACCTAGGGAGAACCTGCTGCAAGACAGACCCAAAAAAGAAAATAACAGAACACCACTAGTCATCACATACAGCTCCCAAGTTAAAACAGTACAACGCATCATCAGAGATCTACAGCCTCTCCTGGACAATGACAACTCCCTTTCTCAAGCTCTGGGAGGAAGACCTTTCATTGCCTTCAGACAGCCACCCAATCTTAAACAACTCCTCACCCACAATAATACAACCACCAGACTTAACATGGACACTGGTACCAGAGCCTGCAATAAACCCAGATGCCAACTTTGCTGCCACATACACCCGGACAACATCATTACTGGCCCCAACAACATCCAACATACCATCTCAGGACTATTTAATTGCTCATCTTCTAACATTGTGTATGCCATCAAATGCCAACGGTGCCCTTCAGCTCTCTATATTGGACAAACAGGCCAAACCCTACGCCAAAGGATAAATGGACATAAATCTGACATCAGGAACCATAAGACTGAAAAACCAGTAGGAGAACACTTCAATCTCCCAGGACATTCTATACAAGATCTCAAAGCAGCTGTTTTATTACAGAGAAATTTCAGGAACAGACTGGAAAGGGAAGTTGCTGAATTGGAAATCATTACCAAGCTTAAAACCATGGAAGCACCTGGGATGAATAGAGACATTGGATTCTTATCTCATTATGCATGATAAAGCTTTCTTTAGCACCTCAGCCCAGGACTAATTGCAGCCATCAGCAGCCATTAACAGCCATCCACAGGTTTACCACTCCCATCAGCCCATCTCCCATTCCCACCCACCCCCACCACCCTCTGTATATATATAGGGTCTGACACTTCTGTTTCTAGTGTATCTAAAGAAGTGTGCATGCACACGAAAGCTCATACCAAAATATAAACTTAGTTGGTCTTTAAGGTGCTACTGAAGGAATTTTTTTATTTTGCTTCGACTCAGACCAACACGGCTACCTACCTGTAACTATCAATTTTAATGTTCAGGTTTAAAATGTTCCTTTCTTAAGTTCTCCGTCAATTTGATTTTGTTTTTTAAGGTATTCATGAAAATTCACCAGCAATTTAGTGTTAATTTCTCCTGGTATAGGATTTTTTTGTATGCAGTGTTGTCTCACTTTTACAAAGTAATTTTTCCTTAAAATAATGCAATAATGCATTTTTGTATATTATGTTCTCCTAGCTATGCATTTTCTGCAACCTTTACCTTAATACATGTGTCTTTTTTACATGTTAATTCTTGGCTGGAGAACTGCAATGCAGAATTCAGAGAAGTGTGAATTGCTTCATATATTGCTTCAGGAAGGGCAAATTAAATCATGTAGGTTTGTCCATAAAGGCAAACTGAACCCTCCATCACTAGTCATGGTTTATTGTGATATTTTTTGGGTGCTCTCTATTGCCGCACCCTTCTGCTAAATGTTTTTAATGTTTGATGTTTTATCATGTTCTTACTATTCTTACTATGCAGATGACACCCAGCTCTACCTCTCTTTTAAATCAGAACCAGTGAAGGCAGTGAAGGTCCTGTGTGAGTGCCTGGTGGCGGTTGGAGGATGGATGGCAGCTAACAGATTGAGGTTGAATCCTGACAAGACAGAAGTACTGTTTTGGGGGGACAGGAGGCGGGCAGGTGTGGAGGACTCCCTGGTCCTGAATGGGGCAAATGTGCCCCTGAAGGAGCAGGTGTGCAGCCTGGGAGTCATTTTGGACTCACAGCTGTCCATGGAGGCACAGGTTAATTCTGTGTCCAGGGCGGCTCTCTACCAGCTCCATCTGGTACGCAGGCTGAGACCCTACCTGCCCGCAGGCTGTCTTGCCAGAGTGGTGCATGCTCTGGTTATCTCCCGCTTGGACTACTCCAATGCGCTCTACGTGGGGCTACTTTTGAAGGTGACCCGGAAACTGCAATTAATCCAGAATGCGGCAGCTAGACTAGTGACTGGGAGTAGCCACCGGGACCACATAACACCGGTTCTGAGAGATCTACACTGGCTCCTCGTACATTTCCAAGCACAATTCAAAGTGTTGGTACTGACCTTTAAAGCCCTAAACGGCCTCGGTCCTGTATACCAGAAGGAGCGTCTCCACCCCCACCATTCAGCCCAGACACTGAGATCCAGCACCGAGGGCCTTCTGGTGGTTCCCTCGTTGCGAGAAGCCAAGTTGCAGGGAACCAGACAGAGGGGAACCAGACAGTAGTGGCACCCGCCCTGTGGAATGCCCTCCCAGCAGATGTCAAGGCAATAAACAACTATTTTGCATTTAGAAGACAACTGAAGGCGGCCCTGTTTAGGGAAGTTTTTAATGTTTGATGATGCTATACTGTTTTTAATATTCGGTTGGAAGCTGCCCAGAGTGGTTGGGGAAACCCAGCCAGATGGGCGGGGTATAAATAAATTATTGTTGTTGTTGTTGTTGTTGTTGTTGTTTGTTGTTATTGTTATTGTGCTGGGAATAGTAATTGTTATTAATTGCTGAAGACTAGGTGGACACTTAAATGGACACACTGTTCATTTTTATGAGTGCTGCAATTGATAAAAGCAAGTTGTTTCTAAAAAGCTTTCTCAACTTTCTGTCTGAATTGATCTCAGCACTGGTAACTTTCTTAGGTAACATAGTTAGCAACTCCTACTAGATGACTAATAGCTATTTTTTTATCTTCAAATTTTAAACATATCACAACACAAAACCAGACATTCCACAATCTGAACAGTCTGTATTTTTGCAGGGGAACACCCCAAAGCTGCTCAGAAGCTGAGAGAAGTCCTAAAATAGACATACAATGTGGAAATTTGCCATGTTGCATACCATTCTCACTTACAATTTCACTGAACCCAATCTAATATTAGTGCTTGCCAAAATGTATCTTAAAATGCCTGAGAGTACTATGTGAGTCACAACTGACTGGAGGATTCTTCTAGCCCACTCAGTGTCCGTATGTTTGTGTGTTTTTAAATCTAGCTGCATGGCATGGTTACTTTTAGCAAACTTCTATTGAAGATGGCAACTCCCTTGACATCACTCAAACTTGTAAAAAAAGACAGAGAGTAAAAAGGTAAAAAACAAAACAAAAAAACCCTAAGAAATTTAGACTGACAGTTCTCATAATTTTAAGAGAAGCAAAATCAATTTTACCGCGAGGGAACACTCTACTAGAATGCATCCTTTGCAGACCCCTTTGAAATGATAAGATTTATTGAAGATCTCAGTTTGTATTGACGACAGTGAACATAAGAACAGCCTTCTGTATCAGGCTCAAATGGGGAAAGGTCTATGGAAAAGAATGGGTCAAAACTTTGGTCACGATAAATTCCTGCTTTATAGTTTGACTCACAAAGCAGGGCTAACCATCTTTCTTGAAGGGCAGTAATTTTTAAATCTACCTGAATTGAGTAAAAGAGAAAAGATAGATAAAAAGTTGTGGTGGTGACTAGGCCTAGGCCAAGCTATAAGACAATGGACCACAGTGTAAGAAGGTATGGAGTTGAATCCTTGCAATGGCTCTGGGCCCAGAGAACCCTTGATAAGGCTTTAGGATCACATCAGCTGGCCCAAGACAAAGGTCAGGGAAACTGTTTATGAACAACAAAATAAAGTTGTGTGATGAACTCCATGTGATTCAAAAATACAAAACTGAAATTTTGTTCTGAGGGGAGATTGAAGGAGAGAGGGAGAGATTATGGGGTGCTAGGGAAGAGAAAGAAACTTCTGTTATTCACTGTACAGTTGTACCTCAGAAGTCATAAATCCAAAATGCTTGACTTTCAAAATGTCCTGAAACCAAGGTGTGGTTTCCGGTTGGCTGCAGAAAGCTCCTGCAGCCGATTGGAAGCCATGGAAGCCACTTTGGATTTTTGGGTTCCAAAGAACTTTTGCAAACCGGAACACTCATTCTGGATTTGCAGCATTTGGGAGCCAAAACGTTCGACTCGCAAGGCGCTCAAGATCCAAGGTACGACTGTACTTCACTTAGTTCCAACTTTTCTGTACATACAATAAAAATCAAAGAATGTCATCACACTGCAGTTTGCTTGGACATGGACCAACTCTCAGAGCTGCCAAGTATTGGAGGGTAAGGAGGAGGTAACCAGGTACAGGGGCAGAAGGGTGACCCAAGTGGGCAGGTAGGTGGGCAGGTGGAAGGGCAGCCCAGGCCAGCAGTCAGTCAGCTCATCCACACAAACAATTGAGTAGGTGGTCTAGCAAAGCTGCAGAAACTTGGCAAGGTCTAAGGGTGTGTGGCTTTGGCAAGGGGTATTGCCAGGCAAGAAGGGCCTGGGGTGTTGTCGACAGATTTTATTAGATGGGTTCTTTATATCTTTCTTTTAGATCTTGTTGTGATTTATGTGGATCTGTAGATATTATTCAGTTTGGTTGGGTATTTTTGAATGTTCTATGTATGGTTTGTGCCCATTTGTGTATTTTTTCATGTTGAAAGCATGGTTTGAGCTGTGGAAGTAAGTTATACAAATATTATGTACATATATGAAGGGAGGGTGTGAGTGGCTTTGGATAGGGTGGATGAAGTGAACAGCTCCGGGTGCCATTGGGGTACATGTTGGTCTTTATTATTGAAGGTGGATAAAGGATAAAGGAATTTGATTTTAGTTGTCTAACAGCAGCAGCAGCAGCAGCAGTAATTTGACACTTCCACTGGATAGCTGCCCCAAAATTGCTGTTCACCAACAATTACTAGAGCAATGACATTTTCCACCCTCTCCTATCCCGCACTTCCCCCAAATCTGCTCTGGAGAGTCAGGAGAAGCCCCAGAATAGCATGCAGGTGTAACCCCCCCCCATTTGCATGGGGGTTGCATTCTGGGCCATTGTGCGCAGAGAACACATAAACTATTCCTTTACTAAGAATTCCCTAGGAATTCCCTAGGAATTCCCACCCTATTCCTTTACTAGGTTTTTTTTTTTTTTGCCCAAAGTTGTAACCCCACTTCTGACATCGGTTCCCTGGACATTTTTAGTTATTTTTGGAAATTCCGCCAGGATACTATTTCCGATGGGCAAATCCCGGATATGTCCAGGAAAACACAGACGTTTGGCAGCCCTCTCTTTACACTTTGTTCTATCCCCACTACAACCTCTTCTGGGTCCAAAAATGCCACTTGTGTGCACAATCGTGCATGCTTTGAACATACACAAAATGGGAGTTGCTTGTAAAGGGAAGAATAGGGTGGTTGTTCCACCCGGCAATGGGAAATGCTTGCGTTGATACAATGACCAGAAGAAGGCAATGTTGAATTCCTCCCAGAATCTTGTAATCCTCATAAAAGTCCTGCTACAGGGAAGTTTTATTTTTGAGTTCTACATAGGTTAAATAATAAAAAAAGGATGTCCTGATGTAACACAAGCCCTGAGATGACCTAACTATAGCTTCTCATACTGTGGAAGACATAATGAATTCTACAGAGAAGCACGTGATGCTTTACACTTGTCGGCTTTGACAAGAACATGGATTTGCTATTATGTAGAGTACTTTGGGGATAACAGTAGGAGCAACTTTTTTTAAATTAAATTTTTATTCAATTTTCTTTTTCTATCATTACATACATCTCATATCCATAACATTTATATTACATTCCCTCTTCCCTCCCCTCCTGGGCTTCCCCCAACTTCCACTTCTGATTTGTTTTTCCCTTATTACACACTGCTGTTTCTTAAAAAAATACACTATATTATTTCTTTATCTTCTACATATTTTTTGTTAGTAAAGGTGTGAGTGTTTATTTAAATCCTGACATCCTAGTCAATAGTCTTCCTTTGTTTCTGCAAATATACTATAAATGGTTCCCATTCTCTTTCAAAGTCACTGTTGCCTTTTCCCCGAAGCCTGTCCATCAATTTCGCCAGTTCTGCATAGTTCATCAGTTTTTCTTCCGATTGCTCTTTAGTTGGCATTTCTCCAGTCTTCCCATTTTGTGCTATCAAAATTCTCGCTGCTGTAGTAGCATACATGAATAGTGTCCTCTTCTCTTTTGGTAGATGTTGGCCTAAAATACCTAGCAAGAAAGCTTCTGGTTGTTTAACAAATGTTATTTTCAACATTTTCTTCAATTCATCATATATCATTTCCCACTACATTTTTACCTTTTTGCTATCCAATCGCATGTGATAAAACGTACCATCGCATATGATAAAACGTATGCTACTACAGCCTCAGATCTCCAACACTCTTTCTTTTCATTTTTATACATTTTTTGCTAATTTAACCGATGATATATACCATCTATACATCATTTTCATATAATTTTCTCTGAATAAGATATAATCCGTGAATTTCAAATTTACTTTCCACAATTTTATCCAATCTTCAAATTGTATCTTGTGACCTATGTCTTGTGCCCATTTAATCATTACTGATTTTACTTCTTTGTCTTTAGTTTCCCATTCCAAAAGGATATTATATGCCTTTTTTAATAGTTTCGAATTTTTTCCTATCACTTCCTTTTGGAATTTGGAAACCGAATATGAAAAACCTTTCTTATTGTCCTCTTTGAAAATTTCCTTTACCATCATTTTAATTGCTGTCATTCTTCCCGGCCAAAATGTTATTTTTATTTTTATCTACACATGACACAATTGCTTGGAAGGGGAAAGTCTTCTCTCTCGCACATGCTCACACATAAGGGAATATGGGAGCCTTATGTATGAAAGCTCTTGGTGGAAGAGGGGTATCCAAGGTTAGTGCCAGCCCTTTCCTTCTTTGCCTAATAGGTTCTCAGGAGCAGGGCCGTCTCAAGCATGTCGGGCGCCCGGGTGCCATGGTGCGGAGATCGCTCCGGTGCCCCCATCCTGCTGCCCCACACCCCCCAGCCTACCCCTAGAGCTGGCCCTGCTCAGGAGCAGCTATGTTTTCACAACAGTATTCTACCACTGGGGGAGAAGGAACTCAGCTCCTCACCCAACCTGATCTTGACAGCTGAGAAGGGAAGCACAGCAGTGACTGCTGGGAATTCCACTAAACCCAGAGTTCTCTTTACTGGGAATGCTATGTTTCCTTTCTTGGGTGAACAAGAAAGGTGGGTGCTTCGATGTCGGTCCTTAGTGACTTCTTTTTTGGGGGGGGGACATAGTAATAATGCTGCATAGTACAGTCTAACCGGGAAATTTATTTCAGGCAGCTATAATGGAGAGAAGCAAAAATTTCCAAAGAGAGAAATAAATCTAGATCTTCTATAACAAGTTGAATGTTGTGTCTGTACCACTGATCAATTGTTAAGTGAGCTGCAAATGGATCTTTTAAAAGCAACAGTCCACCTACGCAGCCTCTCGGACAGGTAGCAATGGCCCAATCCATGCCCTTGGGATATTTTGGCCAGTCTAATTGGTTGGTGATTCATGCTTTCCTTTCCCTCCCAGTGTCCCTGTAAATACGATAATGACAGAGGGGGAAAAAATTTGCTTGGACTTTGTGTGTCAATAACGAGAAGATGGACGAGAACAAATAAAGTGGCATTGCACTCAGATCAGGTAGTTTAATTATAGGAGGGCATTTTGACCTTTTATCACACTCAAGCCATATATCTCCATCTTCCCGCTTCAAGGTTTGGTAATTTGTTTAGCTTCACACAACCATCAAGGAGACAGAGTTCTTTAGAAACAAGTTAGAGAAAAGTAAATGTATTCTTTATTGCATCAGATGCAATTTTGGAATCGTTAAGTAATATTCTGCAAATATTCGTGCCCCATCAGTGCAAGGACTACTACTAGGGCAGTGTGGCTTTCCCTCTGCTCCCCCTGCACACCAAATCTGCTCAGGAGGATAGGGGAAAACCCTTGGAACAAATTTAGGGTACTTGTGGGGGGGGAGTCCTAATGTGCTATCAGTAATCTTTGCACTGGTGGGCCCCTGAATTAGTATGCTTGTTGGATACAGCCCACTGTGTCATTAGGAGTGTAGACTTGGAGTCAAAGAATCACATAAGGGTACAGACCAAGGATGGGCAAATATGTTATTTTTTTGTTTCTCCTTTTTTCAATCTTCCATTATGTTCTTCAAATTTCCACTTTAGTTTGTGACGTATATTCTCCTAATATACACATTTTTGCAAGCAATTTCCCCTAACACAATAGTCTTCATATTGTTTTCAGTAATAGATGCAGGCTAGAGTGCCAGGGTAATTCATGCATCCCCCTTGCTCTGGCAATTGAATTTTGATGGCAATGAAGATTTCCAAGATTCACTATTGATTGCAATGGATTAGCTTACAGAGGCATAGGCAAACTCGGCCCTCCAGATTTTTTGGGACTACAACTCCCACCATCCCTAGCTAACAGGATGATGGGAGTTGTAGTCCCAAAACATCTGGAGAGCCGAGTTTGCCTATGCCTGGCTTAGAGGATGTCAGAGAATGGGGGAAGCAAGCAAGCGGAGACTAGGTACTTCTTTCTTTTAATTTGATGTGGTTCCTACTGCTACCACTGTAAAGAATAACACTTTTCTGCAAGATCTAATTTCTAATTAAAAGTCCAGTTTTACATTTCAGTTCACTGAGGATCTTCTATTAAAGCTCAATGTGTTTTACAACTTGAAGCTATGAAGTCAGGAGTAATCATCCCTGAGTAAACTGGGGCTTACTCCCAGCACTCTCTGCTCCTGCACTTTCCAGAAACTGGTATGCATAGGATTGCAGTCATGCCACATGGTTGATCAGGAATGTGACCCCATGTCTCCCCAGCCAAATTCCATCATGCTACTACAACACCACCCATTCCCAACAATTGACTGTTCCCCACTGAAGATACATAATACAGTACATTGGATATTATGCTATGTACTGCTGGCTGCTCTTTTGGAGGTTGATTTTATATATATATATAATATATTATTGTGTGTGTGTGTGTGTGTGTGTGAAAATTGCCAGTACACCACTATAGTGTATATGTTTATTTCCTGGGGAAATCATGCCAGAGCACTTCCAGGAAGGAAGACAGAACGCCTAAACCAGTCTCCAGCTTCTCATTTTCCCTTCCTTGTTCCAATGGCAATTACATGTACATTAATTAGCAATTATGTTAACTTCCAATTAGCTATGTGAAGACTCTCTAATTGCATCCCCCTCACAGTTTCAGTCATTATGGTAATCCATTCACCACATCACAATCAGCTGATACGCAAGCAAATTTGCTTTTAGGATTTTCCTTCTCCTATAGACATTGAATAGAAAAGGAAAACTAGCAATATAACTGTAAGCTCTTTGCCACTTATACTACAGCATAGATGCTAGAGTATTCATATCCTTTTATCTTCATTATACCCTATGCTAAATTGGCTAAATACTACTAAGAAAGTTGCCAGGGAGCAAAGTCTGCAAGTGAATTCATTCCAAATACATCTAGGTGGCACCCTAATGCATTTTACCAACGGCTGGAAAGTTTTGACAATAAAAAAGAAAAGACATCTGATTAGCTTACACTGCTCTGAAATAGTCTCCTCAGTGTTGATCCTGTGCTTCTATTGTCTATTTGGTCAAAAGGAATTGTGAGGAATTCCACATGGGACATTTACACCACATCACCTAACTCTCCTAGTCAGAGATGCCAAGTGACACTAGAAGACCCATCTGGTGCCTCTAACTGATATATCTTTAGCCGGGGTGGCTACCTTTTGAGGGGATCACGAGTTGCATTGATGCAAGGTTAACCCTTTGGTAGCCAAAGGCAGGGGACACTATTTCTATCAGTGGCATAGCATGGGTTGCCAGAGCCCGGGGCTGTGCAGAGTGCAGAGTGGGAGGGGGGGGAAACAGATGAAGTACACATTTTATCCCTACGTATAAAACATCTTGGTTGCCTGCTTTGATTATATACTTACTGTGTAAGGTGGTATATAAATATTGAAGGGGGGGGCGTGTCTTTCAGCTCTACTGTCTCTCTTCCATCTGGGCATCCTTGTTATTGAATGAGGGATGGAAGCCCGCCTGCACGCAGGGTTGAAACTCCTGTTGTTACTTTGAACAAGCTCTTCTTGTCAGGGATGGTGTATCCCATTTCACCACTGGGGCAAAACAAGAAAGTGCTGCTATGTTGCCAAAGCCTCCCTTACCTGGCTTGTGTGGCGGCACCCACAAAACAGTGGCTTCCAGCAAGTTCTCATGAGATTTCAGTGAGACCTCGCTATAACTCAGCACCGCTTCTTGGGGGGTGGCAGAGGCCGTGGAGTGGGCGGAGCTTCTCACCCTACCTCATGGGTGGGCCGGCCCTAATCTAACTAAAACAAGCAGACATTCCACCCCAAATCCCATGGAATGTTTGACTGTCACAACTTTCACCACTAGAATAATGTTGTTGTTGTTGTTGTTGTTGCTGCTGCTGCTGCTGCTGTTGTTGTTGTTGTTGTTGCTGCTGCTGCTGCTACTGCTGTTGCTGTTGCTGTTTTGTTAACTGAAGGTGATTGGTAAAGGCTTCAAAACAGGTTGCCCTTATTCTTTTATGCATTTGCATCTCTGGAACGGTACTTTGTTTCGCCCACCACATTGGTATTAATTTTCTGTGCTGTGAGTTGGAATGTCAGTGTACATTAGCACCTGATCTATAAAGGGAATGCTGAGACCTCACTGGAAGCATTAGTCACCGCACCTTGGGGATGCAGTTGTGTGCTTCTGTTGTTGGCTCAAAAGTCTAAGACGCACATGCTTTGATTCCTAATGCAACATGCACCATGTCATATTCATTACCAATAACAGAAAGATCATAAACTTTTCCCAATTCATTTAGCAATTTCCAGGCCTCTGTACATTGTTTGTCTGTTTTCTATTACAGCACACTAAGAAGCAAAGAGCATTCCATTCTATCAAACAAATACACAAATCCCCAGGGCATACAACCCTCGCCTACAAGAGTGTAGGTGGTTTTTACCCAGGATATATTCATTATTTAGCAATTGACAGAGAATAAAGTGAAGTCTTACACAAGGTTAATGTATTGAAATCACAATTTCCTGGAGGTTGTTTGGGATGTTTCCTTGGGGCTTTTCACTCCTGCCTAAACAGATGTATTCAGTTTTCCTTCCCTATCCCTCTTTGCCTGTTTCAGACAGCCTGTCTAATCACATTCCAAATGTGTCCTGTGCACTAATTCTGATTTACTTAGAGGATTCAGAGCAGCAATAAAACTACTAGCACATTTGCAAAGATAAGCAGGGTCTGGTATGGTTTCAAATTGGATGGGAGACAGCTGATGAGATTACTGCATTGCAGGGAGTTAGACTAGATGCCTTTGTGGGTCCCTACAATTCTTTGATTCTATACTGAATGTTCTCAGGGGACAAGTGGCTGTTTTCGAGGAAGAGGGTAGAAATGTTTCCTTTAAAAAAATAAAAACACCTTAAATGTGAGACAATTCACCTTTTTTAATCTAGCTATGGGACAAATGAGTTATGGACTGGACGTGATATTGTAGCCACCAACTGCAAATTTCTGCATGTGGATAGATACCACAGGGACATATTTAGACCAACTTCAATCAACAGAAGAAAAGCATCGCCTCCACTACCATCCAATGGTGGACAAAGGGCATTTCATGCAAGTCCATTGTGATCATCCCTGCTTAGTTTCAGCAAGGTAGTGGCCTCAAATGCCTTCAAACTGATGGTAGACAAGAAAATATGCAAGTCCAGTAACTTTTACTCAGGGCACCGCAGTGCTTACTATAACATGGCAGATGTTAGGAGAAGAAAATAAAGTTATCCATATTGGGAAATGTGTGCGCAGAAGTCAAGGTAGATTAAGTGTGTGTTTTTTCCCCTATGATGTTTAATTTATTAACTATATTGGCTAAACATCCTCTGAACAGAAAATCAATTTTTGTGCATGACAGAATTATTTGAAGGTGGTGATTGTGAGGGAGCTGAACAGATTAACAGCACATCAAAAGTGAGCAGGATACACTGAGAAGAAAACAACAACACTATATTTATGTGCATATGGTAAAGACCTCATTACCTCATTGGTTTCTCTCTACTACTCAGTTTTTCAAATCTTAAGTTCGCCACATTTCCATGGGAGTTTGCAAATCAAAAGATGACTCAGGAAAATGCATCAGCATTTCAATGTGATTTTTTTCCTAATATACACATTTTACACAGTTTTGCCTAATATACATCTTTTTGCCAAGCCATTTCCCCTAAAATAATGTATTTTTGTATGCTGCTTTCACTGATACATGCATTTTTGTGGGCACTGTACGCAAGTACACATTGCTTGCCTAGAGAACTGCATTGCAAAATTGAAAAAGTGCACATTTCGAAGGATGCCTGTGTTTCAATAACCCTATTGTTTCAGAGAGTGCCAGTTTGGTAGGGTGCGCCTTTAAATGTGAACTAAATTTAATTTCTCCTTCATCCCAAGCAAAGACCAGGTGTGGCGGTGGAAGGGAATGTCATGGAGGAAAGTCTGATGGTAGGGAAGATGAAGATGAAGGTTATCAGGAGAAAAGACCTTGAACTGCAGAAAGAATACACCATAATTGAATTTGTTGTATAGAAGAACAAACACTGCTGCCTTATACAGTGGTACCTCGGGGTTACAGATGCTTCAGGTTACAGACGCTTCAGGTTACAGACTCTGTGAACCCAGAAATAGTACCTCGGGTTAAGAACTTTGCTTCAGGATGAGAACAGAAATTGTGCTCTGGCGGTGCGGCAGCAGCAAGAGGCCCCATTAGCTAAGTGGTGATTCAGGTTAAGAACAGTTTCAGGTTAAAAATGGACCTCCAGAACGAATTAAGTTCTTAACCCCGAGGTACCACTGTACTGCATCAGATTGTTGGCTCACCTCACCTAGTATTGTCTCCTCTGCTTGGCCATGACTCCCCAATGTCTCAGGAAGGGATATTTTCAATCCCCATTACCTTAGTTCCTTTTGGACTTGTGGTGCTGAGGAGTAGACTTGGCAGCACCTTTACACATGCAAATTAAACTCTGTACTTTATCAGGAAGCTACCAAGCGATCTTGACAACAATGGTTTCCCAAAGCTTAATCTATGGGGTCCACGCAGGGCTTACCACCAACGGAAGATGCTGGGTGACGTCAACCTGAACTCAATCATATTTAACTTCTGGTAATTCAGCCAATGGGTTTGGTTAACTCATGTTCTGACTGACTGCCATAAGTGACGTCAGGGAGGATTTCTTCTTCCATCTATGTCAGATTGACTAATGATGAAGAGAGGCTGCTTGTTTTGTGGCTCTTCCTCTGCTGCCACTGTTACGTGTGGACCTGTTTGAATGAACCTTGTGTATGTTAAATATTAAGACATAATGAAAAATCGGTGTCACATGTTGTAAGAAAGTACTAGAAAGTATATTAAGAGTAATAGTTATAAGTACATTCAAAATCATAAATGACAACTATATCAGGAAATGATGGGAAGTCTACATTTACTTTACTTTGCTATATGTTATTTGATTTTATGTATTATTATTTGATCTTAGTTTAATTGAAATCTAAGTGGAATTAGAAGTTTAAATTAATATCTTATGGTAAAATAATTTAAGAATATTCTTTTCTTTGTATGTATGTGAATGTGTGAAGCTGAATCTGTAATGATATTAATGAATTTCAATAAAGAATTTTTTTATGCAAAAAAAGGGGGATCTGTTCTTTCCTTGTGCTGACAGGTCAGAAATCTGGATTGTGTGTGCTGGTGTGGAGGGCAACCCAGTGGGCAGCACTGCCAGTGGCGTAGCTTCATGCTCCGCCACCGGGGATGGAGAGCATGTGGAGGCAGGGCTGGTGCGCATTCTTGGGGTGAGGTGCGCATTTTGGGGGCGGGGCAGTCACCCATGGGGGTGGGGCATGCATTTTGGGGGCGTCACCAACCTGGCCGTAGCGTGCATTCTGGGGCGGGGCGCCCAGCATGGGCAGGGGCAGCCGCCATGGTGCCCTCGGGATCATGCGCTGCCCGGGGCGGAGCGCCCCCAACTCCCCTCCCTTGCTACGCCCCTGCTGTAGCACATCAGGATGTTAGGCTGTTGTTTCTCAGGAATATATACTACAGGTGCACAGTAGAGAGGTTGGGTTTTTCCTCCCCTCCTAAGGAAGGTTCCTCCCTGCCACCCTCTTTACTGAGAGCAACAACTGCAGAAGAAAACATTCAGTCAGTGTCATTAAAGTTTAGGTAGCTTTCCTCCACCCCAGCACATATAGAAAACAGAGATGAATGGACAGTGAACCTGGTCGTATTAAAAACCAATTTCATGTTCAGAAATAAATGTGCGGGGAAATATTTTTCACTATTTGCTCAGAGCTGACATTTAAAGTCCACATAAAGCTGTTTGCATTGTGGAGCAATTATGAAAGGTTGCAACACAACCCCCTGCAATGCAGCAAAATTCAAATAAAGACATAACTTTCATCAAAGTCCAAAATTAGAATTAAGAACACACAAGTTCTTGGCTGAACATAGGCTACTGGAGAGAGAGAGAGAGAGAGAGAGAGAGAGAGAGAGAGAGAGAGAGAGAGAGATGTTGTTCGTTTCTTAACATTTTTTTTAATGTGGTGTCTGGTTCATAGATGACTTTAATAGAACATCTGTCTCTGAGCACATCTACTGTAGAAGATCTATGTAGGAAATCAGCAGTGAGTGAAATATAGCAGTGACCTGGAGAACAGAAGACCTGGCTTTTGTAAAGCATGTGTCCCATGCTTTTGATTCAGTGCCATATTGCTGGAAAAACTAGAAAAGGGAAGTGCTGTCGGATCCTACTCACAACAAACATGTTAGTGATAATAGAATCATGGAAGGTACCCCCAATGCAGGAATCTCAGCTAAAGCATCCATGACAGGTGCCATCCAACCTCTGCTTAAACACCTCAGATGAAGGAGAGTCCACAACCTCAGCTGCTATTCCCTAGATCATAACTGGGTGTTTGCTAAACTCGGTGCCTTCACGGTTGAGATGTGCCACTGAAAACAGATGCTAATTCCAAGCCAGTAACTTCAGAGTGCAAGGTTCCACAACTGGAGAGGGACGCTTCAGAAGATATGAAAATATTCCATAGGCTCTGGGTCTCTAACTAATTTTATTTCATTAAAAAGAAAAAAGCTTACAGGTCACTTCTTCTATGAACCATGTCTGCCAATGTATACTTAGGCCAAAAATAAAATAAAATGTTTTTACACTACTACTAAAATTTGTGTAGACCATGTCCTTTGCTAACCAGTGGGCAAGGCGAAGAGAGTTCAATAGAATCAGAGGATCAAGGCTATTCCCCACTTGCTATTCCCCAGCAACTGGTGTGGTACAGACTAGTGTACTGACTCCGACAGGGGAGATAGTACATAGCCACAATGGCTAATGCCCAGTCTATATTAAGGGAATTGAAATCACCCATTGCTGCAGCTGTTTCTCCTTTGGATGGCTTTAGATACTAATTCATTTTCCTCCAGCTCTTATGATTCAGTGTATAATAGCAAAGCTATGATAACTGGGGACAATTCTTTGGAACATCTCATATTAAAATGCAGTATTTCCTTTGGGCCTAGTAAAGGTGCTTTTTTGCATAACTGTTCAATGTATCAGTTACAGTATTTCATATTGATTTGCAGCCAGAGTTTCTTCCCGGTTGCACCCATGTTTCATTCACAACACACTCCGAAAATAATGGCACAGCTAGTCAAAATAATTACATTTTTGCTCATGAAATATTTCCAGCTTACTTCACACACGCAACTAAACTATGGCGAGTATGCTTCCTTATCTTAAGAAAAATACTTTGAGGCAATTTCCTGGCATACATCCCCTTCCAAGGAGACCAGTCTGGTATGAAATTATTTCCAGGGAGGTCTAAATATGGGGCCAGAACTTCTGTGAGAGTAAACAGGCACACCTCCATGGGCAGCACCAAAACATTTTTAAACTTAGGAAGGATGGAGGTCACATCACTATTTGGTTACATGCTTGCTGTTAACCATCTTTTAACTATGTGATGATTCTGTCAATTCCTGAACTTTACGATTCTCCTTAAACACTGAAAAATTCAGGGAAGAAGAATGGTGGTGCTCTATCAATTCCACACATGTCATTCATGCCCCAAAACTGGCGGACCAAAGGATACCCATTCTGTTGTATGCAGACGATGCAATCATCCTCTCCCAGAAGTGGATAGGCCTTCAAAGAGCACTTAGCAAACTCACTCAATAATACAGAGAGGAACAATTAATTGTGAATTATGAAAAAACTAAAATTATGGTTTTTCCAATAAAAGGAAAATATATAATTGCCACATTGACAAGCAAACCATCGAACAGGTACCTTGCTTTCAATACCTGGGAGTCGTTTTTCAAGCCTCTAGGAGGAAAACGGCCCACCTCAAATACATTTCATCTATTACGCAAAGAAGCTTGGCAGCAATTGTAAGCTTCTACCAATCAAAGGGAGGGAATTATATTCCAGCTTCTCTTAAACTATTTGTGGCTAAACCATTAGCCCAATTACTATATGGTGCACCACTTATGCCTACTGCCAATCTGGACGCATATAAAAAAATCCAATCAGGGTTCCTAAGAACAATTTTCCAGACGCCAAAACGTGTGCCGAATGCAGTTCTTCGATTGGAAACAGGCCTGCAACAGTTGAAGCAAAGGTATGGCAATCTGCCTTTTACCTGTGGCTAAGACTTAACAAGACACCCACTGGCCTTCTCCCTCTGGTACCCTGTGAAAAATTCCAATCAAGTTGGGAGAAGAGCATCCTTAGGAAGCTGGCCCGATACGGACTCTCAGCAGGGCATCTCCTAAGTCTGGAAATGGGGAGGGCAAAAAATCTAATCAAGGAAAGAATCACCGACAACGAACTACAAAATGATTTTACCAGGCTCTCTACAAATTATCAACACCTATACGACCATCAAAAGATTTATTTGGCAAATTACCTTAACTCGGTAGATAATCCTAAACATCACTGGGCATTTTCTAGGGCCCGCTTCAACGTTCTCCCCTCAGCGCTATTAGCTGGTAGGTATAACAAGACTCCCTTTGATCAAAGATTATGCCCATGTAACAACAAAGAGATTGAAACAATCGGGCACGTTCTGCTACACTGTTCGTTATACCAAGAGACGAGAAAAGAGCTAATTGAACCGTTCCTAGCCAAACAACCCGGTCGATCAGGAGAAGCTTACACCAATTATCTGCTAGCTGACACAGATATAGAGACCACTAGGGCTGTAGCTAAATATTGCTACTTGGTGACAAGAATAAGACATGTCATGACGAAAGCAACCACCAAAGATTAAGTTCCTAGTTAACCCAAGGCAGATGGAGAGGCGACAGAGGCTCAGTTTTATAACAGCCATGTAATACGTTATAAAATTTTAAAACTGTGTAGTGCTCAATATTATTATAATTTATGAACTGAATTGTATTACTCTTTTGCTGGTCTTTGACCGTATTAAAGTTTACTTACTAACTAACCATCTTTTAACTATGTGACGATTCTGTCAATTCCTGAACTTTACGATTCTCCTTAAACACTGAAAAAATTCAGGGAAGAGGAATGGTGGTGCTCTACACATGTCTACACTAGTTTTATATCTGCAACATGGTACATTTTTAAGTAGCCAGGATACAGCAAATTTTCATGAGATCCGACCCCTATGTCTAAGTCGATGTTGCTTCTTTATTGATTACAGATCTTCTTCGGATAACATGTAAGATCAAGTTTAAGTTCTGCAATGTTATGAAAAATAGCAGTTGTTTAATATTATTAATAATTTGTACATATGAGGGGAAATAGTTTGGCCTGCTTTCGACCAGCCTTCAGCTAATGGTGATAAAGTGTCTCGGATAATTCTGGTTCTGTGTGTGAAAACGTCTTCTTAGGCCTTACTGATTCATTTTATCTGACGCTTCAGGCGTTTTAGCCACCAGTCCTATAATATCTATATAGAGGACCTCCTTGAGCTCAATGGAACACACTTCGAGATAAGTATGTATATGACTGATGCCTGAAATTGTCCTCCACTGCTCTTGATATGAAGTAGTTTACATAGTTTTCATGCTCTTCAGCTGAAAAATCACTTGTTTAATATCAATGGCAAACATATTGTGACTGCCTCATAATCACCACTGCAATTTCTGAGTATTCTCATCTAAGAGCAGGGTTGTTGTTGTTTTTCACCTCTCCTGAGCATTCCGGCAGATCCTCTCTGTGTCCATAATCATCCTTGTGTTGCGGGCAGACAGTGCATTTTCTGGGTGGAGGATTTTGGATGGATCAGGAGTTGGCACATTGCACGTTTTTGGCACTTTGCTTCTGTAAGGGGGAGAAAGTACAGAGAACCTCCCCTTGCATCAGAAGTAGCTCCTCCCCAAGCAGTGATGGAAGTGAGGGCTCTGAGGAGGCTAGTCAGGAAGTGGAGATAGAGGGCCAGGGCTCCAGCAGCATGGGAGAGCCCCGGCTACACAGGAGGGAGGAAAGAGAGGGGGAGAAGGGAGAAAAGGAAAGCATGGAGCGTAGACCCTTTCCTCCGGTTCCGGAATTACGCAGGAGAAAGAAAGGGAGGAGATTCACTGTCCCCATGCTCCATGCTGCATGCTCCATCTGAATTCATCTTTATTGAAGGATAAGATCCTACAAAGGAAGAAGAAAGAGGAGCTTGTAATTGACGGGAGAGTGATAGCCATCTACAAAGAAATACCGAAAAGGTTTAGACTAAAAAGACAAAAATATAAAAGTTTGACAGATGTCCTGAGGAGAAGAGGAATTTGGTACACCTGGGAGTACCCAGAAGGTGTGACTTTTTTCTATAAGGAAAGAAGGAAGACGATAAAATCAGCTGACGAGGCGGAGAAAATCAGTAGGAGAATTAAGAACGAAATAGGAGGGGAGGAGGGCGACATTGAAGAAGGTCAAGTAGAAGAATAAAGGGGGGAGGGGGAAAGAATTGGCTGCATGTATTTTCCTTTGTTTAGATTGTATTAATTGCTTTTCTTATTTTTTTTCTTCATAAACGATTAAGGGGGTGTTTCGAGTTTAGAAGCTGTTAGAATAATATATAAGATCTGATATAAGTTTTCATATAATCCATCTACTTTCCATTGTAGATGCAGGGTAAAGTGTGAGTTTTATTGGTTGGTTTGAGTTATTAAAGTGAATTATAAAGTGATGAATCTTAAGGTGGTCTCGTGGAACGTGAATGGCCTGAATAATAAACTGAAGAGGAATAAGGTAGAGCACATCCTGAAAAAAGGTGCCTGGGATGTGATCTGCCTTCAAGAAACGCATGTAGCAAATAGACATAAGAGAGTTTTAGAGAACAAAAGGTTGGGTGAGGTATATACATCGTTGGATGAGAGAAAGAAGAGGGGTGTAGCCACCTATGTAAAGAAAAACATTTAAGACAGAAAAGATCCTCCAGGACGGAGAAGGAAGAATGGTGGGTACAAGGCTACACTTACCGGGAGGTAATGTGATAGTAATTAACATCTATGCACCCAATGGAGGTAAATCTGGCTTTTTTAGGAAATTGAGAGATCAGATGAGTAAGGTAATAGAAGGGGAGGAAATTATCTTAACGGGAGATTTTAATGGGGTCTGGAATGCGGAAATGGATAGAACTAACAAAGAGAGAAAGAGTAGTGGAGAACTACCAAAAGAGTTTAGAGATTTAACAGAGGAATACGAACTAAAAGATGGTTGGAGAATAAGGAATCCTAAGGAAAAGAAGTTCTCTCACTATTCAGATCTCCATAAGTCGGCAGCCAGATTAGATATGGTGTGGCTATCCGCAAATTTGATGTTAAAAGTGACAAATAGCGAAATTTTACCAAAATCAATAAGTGACCATAACCCGGTAATGGTAAATTTGAAAGAGAAAGAAGGTAAGAGAGGCAGGTGGCGAATGGATGAAGGGATATTAAACGATGAGGGGTTCATCGCAAAGGTGAAAAAGTTACTGATGGAATTCTTCCAAGTGAATATGAGGGAGAGCTCGAATATAACAACAGTCTGGGAGGCGAGTAAAGCCTTCGTGAGAGGCATTTATATTCAACAAAAAAGTAGAATCAATAGAGAGAGGAGGGAAAGAATTAAAAAAATAGAAAAGGAAATAGAAGAGAAGGAGAAGGAATTGGGAAAAAATCCAAAAGATTTAAAAATAGCAAATCAGATCAAAATTTTACAAAATAGTCTGTCAATGGTGATAGGGAATGAAATTGAAAAAAAGATAAAATGGGCAAAACAAAGACAGTTTGAATTGGGAGGGAAAGCTGGACGTTTGCTAGCATGGCAATTGAGGAAAAAACAGGAAAGTAGCTTAATCACAAATATTAAGGAGAAGGAGAAAATTTGGACAAAAAGGGAGGATATTCAGAAGTGCTTTCTAAATTATTATAAAAATTTATATAGAGAGGAGGATATAAGTGAGGAGAAATTGAATAAGTATTTTAGGAAATTGAATTTGACCAAAATAAAAGATGAAGAGAGAAGAGAATTAAGTACCCCAATATTAAAAGAAGAAATATTAGATGCAATAAATAGATTAAAACAAGGAAAGTCGCCCGGGACAGATGGCTTAGCAAATCAACATTACAAAAATTTTAAAGATGAATTATTAGAAATATATCAAAAATTGGTTAATGAGATTTTGGAAAGGGGAGTTTTTCCCAACACCTGGCAAGAAGCTTTTATTGTTTTGATTCCAAAGGAAAATAATAAAAAGGAGGAGGTTGGAAATTTTAGACCTATATCCCTGTTAAACTCGGACTACAAAATCTTTGCGCTGATTCTTGCAAATAGATTGAAGAAAGTATTAAATAGGATATTGGGCAAAGATCAGCAGGGATTTTTGCCCAAACGTAAGATGCATAATAATATGAGAATTCTCCTAGACGCGATTGAGTTCCTCGATTGGAACCCGAGTCAAAAAGCAGCCTTTGTTTTCCTCGACGCTGAGAAAGCGTTTGATAATCTGATCTGGAAATTTATGAAGAAAACAATAGAAGAGATTGGGATTGAGGGAAATTTTCTAAGGGGAATTAATGCGATATATAAAAAGCAATCAGCTAAATTATTAATAAACGGCGAAGCTACAGAGGAATTTGAGATTTAAAAAGGTACGAGGCAGGGATGTCCACTGTCCCCTCTCCTATTTATCTTATCAATTGAATGTCTAATCACAGAGATAAAAGAGGACAGGAATATTAAAGGATTGAGAGTCAGGAAGAGTGAGATCAAACTTAAGGCTTTTGCGGACGATAGCTTAATAATAATGGAGGACCCAGCAGATTCGGTAGGTAAATTGAAATCTAAATTAAAAAATTATGGGGAAATAGCAGGATTTAAAGTCAATATGGGGAAAACCAAAATGATTGTTAAAAATTTGAGGGAAAAGGAAGCGAAGGAATTGGAATTGGTTACGGGCTGGGAGGTGGTGAAAAAGGTAAAATATTTGGGAATAATAGTGACAAAGAATAATGTTAATTTATATGAGAACAATTATAGAAGGCTGTGGAAGGAAATTGAAAAAGATTTAGAAAAATGGGACAATTTACACCTATCCATAATGGGAAGAATTTCAACGATAAAAATGATGATATTGCCAAAAAAAATATTTTTGTTTCAGATGTTGCCAATTATCGGGAAATTTGAGATCTTTAATAATTGGAAGAGAATTTTAAGTAGATTTATTTGGGGCAAAAAGAAACCTAGAATACAGTTCAAATTATTAACGGATAGCAAAGAGAGGGGAGGCTGGGGTGTGCCGGATTTAAAATTATATTATGCAGCGGCAAATTTGTGCTGGTTAAAAGAGTGGATAGTGTTAGACAATAGGGAAATTTTAGATCTGGAGGGATTTAGAAACTCTCTTGGGTGGCATACATACCTTCTGCAAGAAAATGAAAAGACACATAAGGAATTCACTGACCACGTAATCAAAAACTCAATATTCAGGGTATGGTTGGAATTTAGGAAACTATTAGAACCAAAGACACCGTGGTGGGCATCACCCTTTGAAATAACGGCCCTGGGGGGGGGAGAAATAAGGAAAAGTGGCTAACGTACCAGGACCTGATAAAGGAGGTAGACAAGCAGTATACATTGACACCATATGAGGAGGTGAAAAATCACTGTACAAGCTGGTTACAATATACTCAAATACAGAGTTTATTTAGGAAACATAGGGAAGTCGGTTTTCAGAAAAATAAATCAAAAATACAAGAATTGTTAATTGAAAATGAGGGAAAACAATTGGCAGTAATATATAAATTTTTAAGATGAATTAGTTAAAGATGTCATGGTAAAATGGGCACAAGATTTCGGTAGGACTATTGAGTGTACAAAATCGGAGAATTTGTGGATTGAAAGTATAAGATTTACAGCTTGCACAGCAATTAAGGAGAACACAATGAAGATGGTATATAGGTGGCATCTGACACCAGAGAAATTAAGGAAGATATATAAAAAAGGTTCAAATAAGTGTTGGAAATGCCACGAACAAATCGGAACGTACATGCACTGTTGGTGGCAGTGTAAAAAAATACAAAGGTTCTGGAACATAATTTATGAGAAGTTAAAGAGGATGTTAAAGTGTACATTTGAAAAATCCCCAGAGCTGTTTTTACTAAGTATGGTCCCCAAAGATATACCTAAGGATAGGAAGAATATTTTACTATATGCGGTGGTAGCAGCAAGGACCCTCATAGCACAGAGATGGAAAAGGGAGGAGATACCGACAGTATGTGAGTGGCAAAACAAAGTAATAGAGTATATGAATTTAGCAAAGATGACAGCGTATATAAGAAACACCCCGAAACAAAAAATCCAAAGTGAGTGGAAACTATTAGAGGACTATTTAATAAAAGAGGGCTTAAATTCGGAGCTGGTGATATGTTTAAATTAAGATCCGTACAAAGAGATAATATATGTTAGGTTAAAGTAAGGAAAAATTATCCGGAAATAGCTGGAAAGGAAAGTGGGAATGTAACAAGTAAGAGGAAGAGCATACTGTAAGATAACAGTGGACAGACAATCGGAAGTACTCTTGTATTTTTCTTTTTTTCTTTTTTCACCTTTGTTCTCATTTGGATTTCTATCTTTTGTATCTTTAATTTTGTTGGCATTTTCTATTATTATTATTATTATTATTATTATTATTATTATTATTATTATTATTGTTTTGTGTTTATGTCTTATAAATGGTGTTTAATAATTGTGGCATGAATCAGGTGGTGAATGTTTGGAATTTTGATTTAATATATATATATCTTCTGTTATTATGATTTGATTAGTATATTTTTGTATGTGTGGAAGTATCAGCTTTGTATGCATGATTAGAATAAGATATGATTTATGTAAATTTGAGAAGGAGGGATTGTTGAACCCCCCCTTTTTTTCTTTTTTTTTCTTTTTTTCATTTTGTAATTTTCTGTTGGTTTTTCCTTTGTATTTATTTCTTTCTTGTTCTCTTTTAATATGTAATTTTAAAAGATCTTCTGAAATAAAAGTTTATTAAAAAAAAGAGAGATTCACTGTCCCGAGACTCCTATGTTGGAGAAGATCACGGGGGGGGGGGGGGGCAGTGCCGGATTCTGCATCGGAATGAGCAGACATGTTTTACACACCTGTCTCACTGTAAATAGACTGCACTAATAAAAACTGCTTAAAGACAAGCATGCGGAGCGTTGTTACTCTAGAGTAGTCACAAGAACCTCTGACAGCTTCTATTCCAAAAGAAGCTCTTTAAGGGCTTGGCATGTTTTCGGCGGCTCCATGAAAGGGGAAAAAAAGGTCAACAGCTTTAGCGGCCTCCTGAAAGAAGCTCAACAACTTAGGGTTGTCTGTCAAAAGGGATGGGTGTTCCTGCACCACTTCTTCTAGAAAAAAAGCACTATATAGGAGCAAGGTCACATGGATATTTATCATCGTATCTGATATTCCTGTTCAAAAATTATGGTATCTGAGGAATTGGGATACACAATTCAGTGGTGACAGCTCACCCAGACTTCCTTTTGTGTCATGCTATGTTTCTAGGCACAGGTTTGCACTTTAAATCTCTTTGACTGAGTGCTCCCCCCTTCCTCCTCCAACACTTTCCCTGTGAAAACCTGTTCTTTAGTGCTGAAAACAATTCCATGGAAAACCCAAATTGCCATTTGTTCCAATCCAGCATTAAAGAGCTGATTTTCCTGGAGAAAGCAAAGGGGGTGGGGTGGGGAAAGTGCTCAGACCCAGACCAGAAAAACACAGAGCTGTGGCTAGAAAAGACAGGACAAAAGGCAACTTCATATCTCCTTGCTTATATAGCATTCTCAGGCAAGCTACTTTTTGCAAAACTTAGATTATTGTTGTTGGTTTTGGTGGTGGTTTGTTCAATTTATTAAATGTGTAACCTGCCCTTCAATCCATCATGATATCCTATTTCTTTAGAAAGTTTCTGATGTATCATTTTTGTGGTGGCATAAAGCTGTTCCACTGCCGAGTGGGGTGGTGTTGTGGTCAGATCATGTGGTCTCCACACACACCGGGGGCTGGCGAAGCCCCGTGTCATGACTCCTGGCCGGCCAATCCAGTCGGCCGAGGGGCATGGCTTACTCCTTTTAAACCACAGTGCGGCAAGGGGATCTCCCTCTTGCTGCGGCTTCCAAGGATCTCCTGCCCTCCCGCCCTCTTTTCATGCATTCATCATATTGGCCTTGCTATGGACCTCGGCTGGTTGCCTGGTAGGAATTTTTCCACTTGGCAAATTGGCACTGTCCATTTGGTTTTCTCCTACCTGATAGCAATCGTCACAACTTTGTAAAGTTTGGTGGTTAGGCAAACCTTAGGTAAAACCTTGTTTGGGGAGGGGAAAGGTGGCCATCACCTGCCCCTCCATACTAAATGGTACTTTGTTAAAGGAATCCGGGGGTTGTGGCCCCTGTCCGAAGCCCGAGTGGAGGCTAGGGCAATGGCACCACCTTCCAGTGACCCTGGGGAAGTTCTGAGTTGATGTGCATCAACAGGGCTCACTCTACTGGTGGTTAACCCTTGTGAGACGTCCTGCAGGCGGGCTGTTGTTGTTTAGTCGTTTAGTCGTGTCCGACTCTTCGTGACCCCATGGACCAGAGCACGCCAGGCACTCCTGTCTTGCACTGCCTCCCGCAGTTTGGTCAAACTCATGTTCGTAGCTTCGAGAACACTGTCCAACCATCTTGTCCTCTGTCGTCCCCTTCTCCTAGTGCCCTCAATCTTTCCCAACATCAGGGTCTTTTCCAAGGATTCTTCTCTTCTCATGAGGTGGCCAAAGTATTGGAGCCTCAGCTTCACGATCTGTCCTTCCAGGGAGCACTCAGGGCTGATTTCCTTAAGAATGGATAGGTTTGATCTTCTTGCAGTCCATGGGACTCTCAAGAGTCTCCTCCAGGAGTCTGATATAGTCAGTTCAATTCCAATGCCTAAGCTAATACTACTCACATACTGTAACCAATAAAGTTGTGGCCTAAATTTTGCCCATTAACCTAAAATATGATGTCCACATGTTATTATTCAACATAAAGCGGAGGCCTCGGGGTCTTGACATGCAATAGGCAACTCTGCTTGCAGGTACGAAAGGGATGCCTGTTAATTATAAGATTATCTTAAACAGGCAACAGTTATCTTTGATGACCATGGTTAAACCTGTCATGCAGAAAAATACTATCTACCTGTGACTTTGTCTCACAACCAAGTCTTTCACTATTTGTAGCTATTTAATACACTGTTCGTCAGGTCAGAGGGCTGCTGATCTTATTTGGTTCCTCCTTTAATAGAGAAGCATATCTAGCTCTAGATCTCTAAGAACCCAAAAAAGCACGAAGGACCCAAATTAAATTTCCACTTGCCACATGCTGCCATGCCAATGGCAATATTGCCCTCCTGGTATTTAACTTAAACACCCACTTTACATTGTGAAAGTGTAAATGCTTGTGCTGATGGGATGCGTTAATTGGATTCTGCCCAAAATATATGGAAACACCAGCATTTGTGAATGGGTGAGTGTATTAGCTATGGTTTTGTTGGAAAAAATGCACTTGAGCAATATTTCAGTACGAGTGGATTTTGCCAGAAAAAATTATATGTCTTTCAGAGCAGGTTTTTGGGGGGCTCTGAGCAGGGGGGTTTTCAGGAGTTTTTTCCCCCCAGCCTTTCACTCCCCCAACATAGGCTTGTGGCATTTGAGCACACAGTCATTTTAACAATCTTTTAACATGATGTTAGTAAAACTGCAGGACTGAAGGGCTTTATCCTGAGCAGAACTGAGCAGGTGGTGCTTGTGTGGCAATATGCCCTCCTTCCCCTGAATAAAGACTCATGACACAGGGATTAAGATTTAATTGGGTGGTTAAGGCCACAACTTTATTAATTATGCATGTTGAGCGGAATTGGCTTAGGCGTTGGAACCTAACAGACTATATCCGACTCCAACCCGTGTGTTGAAGTCTGTGAGAAGTTAACCACCAGAAAGGAGCCCCGCGACGTAGATCTACTAGAGCTCCTCCTGTGGCCACCGAAGGGGCGTCCCTTACGGCCCAGGCAACTCCAGGCTCAGGACCAAGCCTCACCCCCGGAATCCTTTAATGGAATTACTTCTCCAAATTTGGGCAGCTGATGACGTAACCTGCCCCTCCTCCATCTTATTGTTATGCAAATTTCTTTATCCTGAGCAGAACTGAGCAGGTGGTGCTTACGGCTCTGGGACAGTTTGTCCTGAAAGCGAAGGCTTCCTTACAGCCTCTCAGCAGAGCATGTTGGGAATAGCTGGCTTCACATGGTCCATTTGTGCCGATTCTTCCCTGCTCTCAGCTTCCCCGCTAAGTGCTTTCCCCACTTTGCTTTGCAGTGAAGCATGAATAGTTCACATTGCAGGCTATAATGTGCTTTTAAATCAAGCTAATTTAAACGGCCACCTTCAGGACCAGAGCTCCACAAGAGATCCAAGACTCTTAAATAAAGATGCAATTAACACAGGCATGCTTTGCAGCTGTGCAAAACGTGGCAAGTGAGCAATTTTCTGCTACCTAGCTCTGTAACAAAATCTATTTAACAGGGTAACAAAACTATATAAGCCACAACAAACTAGCAGTGACTGTGTCAACAATCGCTACATTTACATTCCCCGACTTGAGCTTCCGTTGTGGTACCCATTACATGGTGTTCTTCAAAATCACCTGTTAAACCCAATAAAAACAGGAGATAGGAGGAAAGAGAGAAGCCCATTACTAAAGCTACTCATTGCATCCTGAATAAAAACACGATTCTATGGTGGAGGTTATTAACATCATCAAACCTTAGATTTCTTTTCATAGAAGAATTATAGATTCTAATTATTGTCCTCTGCTATGTGGGTCTGTATCGACAAACCTCAGCTGAATTGAATGGCACCAATTTAGTATTCAGATTAATATAAAAGCCTGATCCCAGTATTTCATTTCCAGTTTCGTGTAGTAGTTGGAGCAGTAGACTCGTAATCTGGTGAACCGGGTTCGATTCCCTGCTCCTCCACATGCAGCTGCTGGATGACCTTGGGCTAGTCACACTTCTCTGAAGTCTCTCAGCCTCACTCACCTCACAGAGTGTTTGTTATGGGGGAGGAAGGGAAAGGAGATTGTTAGCCGCTTTGAGACTCCTTAGGGTAGTGATAAAGCGGGATATCAAATCCAAACTCCTCCTCCTCCTCCTCCTCCTCCTCCTCCTCCTCCTCCTCCTCTTCTTCTTCTTCTTCTGCTTCTTCTTCATCATCATCATCATCATAGCATCCAAGCAAAGCAATCTTTCACCAGAGCCAATTCATTAACATGCAGTAGTGCTAGGGCCAAAAATCATTAACATGTAGCAGTGGTAGGGTCTGGCATATGCATTGTTATATTGTCCTGATCTCCTGAACAGCACAATTGTTCACATTAACAGATGTTCAAAGAAATGCTCATCCGTCCTGCTTCATGGTGCACTCTCTGCACCTGATAAGACTTGCACACCAGGCAACATGATCAGGGAACTGTTGATGGCTGGGAATGGAAGCGAATGTACTTGTGTTCATACTTTCATACACCATCCCGGAATTATTTGATGAAAGGGTTTAAAAAAAAAAAGTATTTAAAAGAATGCCTCCAGTAAAACCCTGTACATGTCTACTCAGAAGCAAGTGCCAGTGAGTTGAATGGGACTTACTCCCGGACAAGTGGATGTAGGATTGCCTCTTTGAACATTATTGAGAGGATATCAGTCAGATTGAATAAGCTGTCATGGAGAGGACTTTTCTTGAATAGGCTTGAAAGAGTGATTCAGGGAGGGGATGAGGGGGGAGGGGGAGGTCAAACCCAGCCTTACAATGGACCCCTTTGATTCTCAATGCCCACGGGTACTACTGGTGGCAGAAGTGGACTTGTGGGGGGAGGGAAATTGGAGGGACAGAGCATGTATTGTGTGTTTTGTTTGTTTTGTTTCTATAAAAAAAATCAATAAAAATTATTATAAAAAGAAAAAAGAAAGAGTGATTCAGGCATTTAATCTCCATTGACTCATAAATGTTATTCTGACCCTCCTAGAGTGATTGGTAACCATTCACGTACATGAGAGGAAGAAAAAAAAGGAGCACCACTGAGCTAGTGGTTACATGTCCTTCCCTGCCTCCTTATGACCCATATTACATTAAGGATCAAGCAGGCTCCTATCAGTCAAGCTGCCTCCCACATTTCGACTCCTGGTGCACATGTTAACTCCTTCTATTTGTAAAATGTGGTGAATGGTACAGAAAGCAGAGAACCCTCATTTCAGTTACATTCCAGTTAATCCTTTGGGGAAATTTCTAATGCGTTCCCAACCACAGAATGACCACTCCCCGCATTAACTGGGGGCGGCAGCTTTTGTGTGGTCGCGTGCAGCCCCCCAGGGACTACCAGACCCCCGGCAAGGTAGTTGGCTTCACCGCCCCCCCCCCCTGAGCTGGATACCTGGAGGTTCCCGCCTAGCCTTGTCAATCAGCCAATCCTGGCTGGGGTGGAACGTTGCGAAGGGAATTGGCCAGGTATAGTTAGGACCGCCCACACTCACAATAGAGGGTGTAACTTACCTGTTGGTCCTCAGTCGGCTCCTGAACTTCCCCCACCCTGCCCTCCCTCAATTTATCCCTTCTTTCGCAGTTTAACCGTCTTCCTTACAGCTATGCAGGCACTGTTGCAGTCCTAGAAGGTCGCCATTGAAGGACTGGGAAGGAATTTCCCTGCATTGTCAGGTTTCGCCTCCCCCGTAGCAAAACGTCACAACTTTGGCAGTTTGTAGACCTTGGGCGGAATCCCTCAATGGGGGGGGGGCATGACGCACTGACCCATGCCCCCCTGCACCAACAATCCCAGGGTTCCCCATTAAATTTTATGGGGAGGCACTGGCCATACGCCAATGGGTTGCCAGTGCTATCCTCTACGACATGGCAAAATGCGGGGCAGGCTCTCTGCTTGAACCGATGTTCTCCAAAGTCTGCCCAATCCCCACACACTTTGGATAATCCTGATGTTCCCCAGATCCCTGGCTGGGGACTTGGAGGGATAAACGTCCAATGCCTAAGCCAAGGTCTTCCTACATCTGAGAATTTAATAAGGTTGCGGCCAATTTTAATCCCATAACACGTTGTCAGGTGTCATTATTCTGGGGGTCGCCTGGGGCTTGGGGGGGGTCTCTGCCTGCCCACGCAATTCTGACCCCAACATGATGAAAAACCTGGGGAAACCCTCTGAAACCACACAAAAGGCAAAAAAAAAGGAAAGGAAAATGCTCTCTTATTCACCCCATCTCTCTTCCTTCCTCCCTGCTCCCTCTCACAATGGGTTCTGGCAAAAGGGCTGCTGCAGACCAGCAAAGCACAAGAAAATAGGATTGTTTAAGGCTGTTTATTTGTTTACGGGGCCACACGCAGGTCTGACTGTTTGGATATCTGATTCTGCAGTGTGTGTATAGCAAGGTTTGGGTACTAATTCTTCATGTTTGGATAAGTGCTTGGCTCCAGTAGCAAGGGCTGAGCTGGTGTGGTGGGCTCAGTTCACTCTCTGCACCATGCCTGGCCTGCACATGCATGTCCCCTGGGCTCCAGCAAATGCTGCTACATCACTGAGCTGAAATCAGGTATAAGGTTTTTGCATGCACACCTTTTGTTTCATCTGGTTTTCCATTAGGTCTGTCAAAAATACTTTTTTATTATTTACTGAAAATAAATAGACCACATGGCTTTACATCAATGTGTAACTTATAATGCCAAAATATAAACCGTATCTCTATAAAACATTTATTGCTTCCTAAACTTGAACATAACCAGTGAGTTTACAGAACTTCATTGTGTTTTTTTTTACAATGTCCCAAATCTTATACAGTGGTACCTCGGGTTACAAATGCTTCAGGTTACAAATGCTTCAGGTTACAGACTCCACTAACCCAGGAATAGTACCTCGGGTTAAGAACTTTGCTTCAGGATGAGAACAGAAATCGTGCTCTGGCGGCGCGGCGGCAGCAGGAGGCCCCATTAGCTAAAGTGGTGTGTCAGGTTAAGAACAGTTTCAGGTTAAGAACGGACCTCCGGAACAAATTAGGTTCTTAACCAGAGGTACCACTGTAGTACTATTTCATCAATGGGCGAGGGATGTTTTCCCTACCAGTTGCTTGTTCCTTTCATTTTCAAAGTTACTCTTTTAAATACAATTTCTGCAACCTCTTCAAATACTTTGGACATAGCCTCAAAATTCATTCAAAAGGTTAGCATAGACATCAAGCTGGCACCTGTTCAATATTAAATAAGATTCCTCTCCAAAATGAGGCCTACTCTCTCAGTTGCCTTCCATGTTCAAAATGCATAGATGCGCACTCATCCAGAGTTGAGGAGGCATAATCAAATGCATGTGGAATCATTCACAGGCCCAGTTGAACACAACAGAACAAAACCCACTTGACAATTCTCAACTTCTATTGAACTCCAGAGGTTAAAAAGTTGTCATCTGACTTTGCCTGGACTCTGTCTAAAATAATGAAAGATAGCTGTTCTTTTCAGACAGGGAAAACACGTGGAATAAGGAGCCTATGGAAGATGGAACATAAGGAGGATGACCATACTTCCTGGTCTTTCCCCTGACACCAGGCACCATGCTTGTTAAACTCAGGTGTCTGAGGGGGAAAAAAAGAGTAACGTTCAGCATCTGATCACATGTAGCCACTCCACATTCTCATTCCACTGAGGAATATGGAAGGATGCATTTGGGCGGGTCGAGGATCCATTCTTAGTATGATGCGTCACACTGACATAATATCTTTCTATGTTCAGTTTATGTATTATGGATTGATTGTGGGCATGGTGTAAAAATCAAACACTGGCTATGGCAACACACCAGAACAACCAGCTAACTTATTTAGCTTCCAGGCATCCAGGGGGAAGGAAAGGTATCAAATCCCAGCTTTCACTGCTGTTGGCAGAAGGTATATATACTATGGGCAGTATGTACCTGTTGCATTTCTTGGCCTTTTGGCTAGAATTCATCTCTCTTTCTCACTTCATCTAACACTTCATGCATCCAGTGAAGTGGACTCTTGTCCACAAAAGCTTATGCCATAGTAAATATGTTAAAATGCCACAAGGCTCCTGCTTTTGTTGGAACTTCACCTGCAGTCTCCATAATGCTAGTCCTTCTGAAAAATGCACTGCATTTGGGGAGGGGTGGTTTTTCTACAACAAAAAGCTGCTATTTTGCGGAGTGCAAAGTTCTCTCTTAAAGAGCATTGCATGCCATTTCCTGCAAAATTGCAACCTCTAGATTAAAAACTATTTACCACCAACCTGGTAAACAAAACAACCTGTTTATTGAGCAACCATCCCAATTTACTTGCACAAAGCTTATGTGGATGCAGATTATGTCCAGTCTTTGTTGAACAGTTGTTGTTGTTTAAATTTATATCGCTCCCTTAGTCTCAAAGGAGCCCCGGGTAGCGAACACACAAACGATAAAACAATTAAACACCCATAAACAACTAAAACAACTCCAATGCAGCAACAGAATGAAAACATTCTCTACTTAAAAGGCTTGTTAGAAGTAGAAGATTAGGCACGGAAAGCGCAGCAGAGATGGAACCTAATGTTCAAGGGGAGGGAATTCCAAAGGATAGATGTCACAACACGAAAGCCCTGATTCCTATATTGTGAAGAATCTCCTGACCTCCTGATAAGAGAGTGTCTTCAGGAGGCTCTCACCTGCAGAGCACAATGATTGATTGGGTATATGAAGGATGAGATGATCTCTCTGGTGTCCTGGTTTCATGCTGTGCATGGGGTTTATAAAAAACAACAACCAGCATCTTGAACTTAGCCTGGCAGTAATTGATTTGTTTACGGGGTGGTTATACAACAGTAAGCATTCATCCTGATTTACTTGTGAGGGCTAACCATTAATCAATCTTTCACCCCACACTTTTCAGTGGATTTTCACATCACTTTTCTAACTTCAAAAAGTCTGTGTTGTTGTTTTAAAGAAATGTTTGTTGCACTAGGGTGATGAGCACTTTAATCTACTTTAAGTGCACATATCAGTTGGTTAGAGCATGGTGCTGCTAACACCAAGGTTGCAGGTTCGATCCCCGTATGGGACAGCTGCAAGGGCAGGGAGTTGGAATAGATGATCTGCAGGGTTCCTTCCAACTCTGCAAATCTACGATTCGATGATCTAAATTTTCAGTATGCATTTGAATACATCCTGCAAAATAGTGACCACCTGGAGGCATCCCAAGAGATCTCATGGGAAATTATACTGATACAGTAATGGCCTTTGCTAAAGTCACTGTGGTTCTTTTAGATCTTCAGCTTCATGGGCAATTCAGTTCTCCCCTGGCAAACTGTCCTATGCATTGCACTGGAACTCACCTCCTTTAAATTGGTTGTTTCAGGGGGGAAATAGTTTCATGGAAAGGAATCACCCATTTTGGCTAAGCTCCAAAAAATGAATGAGGCTGTGAAATAAATAACACAAAGTTCTCTTACAACGAGTACAGGGTGCTTTCACTCACAATTTCAGTCCTAGCGTAGCATTCCCAAAAGGACTGATTTGGTAAAACGCTGAAAAATGTGAGGCCCTGAATTAAGCCCAGAAATGTCCATAGTGATTCTTGCTATATGTGAAAGTTTGCTGAGAAATATATATATAATCTACAGATAGCACTTTCTTAGGTTTCTTTTTCTGGAGAGGCTTCAGGGGGGGAAACTGTTGAAAACACATAGAAAATAATTGATATTCTTGTAAACCATAGAACCACTTTTGTGATTAAGGAAGTTCCAGCAGATTCAAATCTTATCCCTTGTGCTATTTTCAGTAAAGGCCAGGGAAATCCATTCATTAGAATTACGGGAGATCATTACTGGTTTTGTTTTAAAATGTTCCTGTAATATTAATAAGGGGTTGGGGGGGGGACATCAGTATCAAATGGGCTTAAATCATGCCTATTAATTATTAAATGTTTTGCTACATTTCTTAAGTGAAGTTTTTAATGGAGTGAGGTCGCCTGCACTGAAGTGACGTCACAACGGTTCTATTTATAGCAAAGTTGTCTTTGGGAAGTGCCTTTTCATGTCGGTATCCAAACAGCTTTTCCTTTGTAGGAAGACTTCTAACCTTCAGTGAAAAGTGATCCATTGATTGGTAAACTAAACAGCTGTGGGATTAAAGAACATCATGGGCATGCATTAACTATATGAAAACTAAAGCAAGGTTTTGTAAGGGGAAACTTGTTACTAAAGGTATAAATAGAAACCTAAATAGAGACTAGTGTGTGATTTAGCAAATGATCAGGTGCACTAGCATGCCTCTGGAGTCTCATATTTCTCAATCACATATGTGTGCAAGTAATACCTGCTCTATCAAGGCAGCCAGGTATGCTTCTTCTGTGCACGAATAGCGAGTCCGTGCTCATTGCACACTCCCCTGTTTACAAAGTTAATGAAATAACATAGTTATGGGGTATACGTAGAGTGTCAGATGAACAAAGCTCACCAGTAACACTGTGCATACCAGACATGAATTTCAAATAGTCTAACTTCTGAAATGATTTAACGGGGATCCAGAATGCAACAAATTATCTAGGTTATTCCAGAGTTAATTGGTAACTATTATTTACAGCACCATAAAATTATTGATGGAAAGGGAAGAAATGGAGGCAGTGAGAGATTTTACTTTCTTGGGTTCCATGATCACTGCAGATGGTGACAGCAGTCACGAAATTAGAAGACGCCTGCTTCTTGGGAGAAAAGCAATGACAAACCTAGACAGCATCTTAAAAAGCAGAGACATCACCTTGCCGACAAAGGTCAGTATAGTTAAAGCTATGGTTTTCACAGTAGTGATGTATGGAAGTGAGAGCTGGACCATAACAAAGGCTGACCACCAAAGAATTGATGCTTTTGAATTATGGTGCTGGAGGAGACTCTTGAGAGTCCCATGGACTGCAAGAGATCAAACCTATCCATTCTTAAGGAAATCAGCCCTGAGTGCTCACTGGAAGGACAGATCGTGAAGCTGAGGCTCCAATACTTTGGCCACCTCATGAGAGGAGAAGAATCCTTGGGAAAGACCCTGATGTTGGGAAAGATTGAGGGCACAAGGAGAAGGGGACGGCAGAGGATGAGATGGTTGGACAGTGTTCTCGAAGCCACCAACATGAGTCTGACCAACTGCGGGAGGCAGTGGAAGACAGGAGTGCCTGGCGTGCTCTGGTCCATGGCGCCGCGAAGTGTCGGACACGACTAAACAACTAAACAACAACAAAATTATTGATATATGGTTAGCTGATATGCAGATAGAAACACAGTATTATACCACCCATTCTTTTATATCCTCTATAATGAAGAACAGTTATTAAAATAGAACAAGAATGTGACCTGTCATTCAGGTGGGGATTTCTCTTCACTTTAAAGTTCTTAACAGTATCTACATTGCTATCTAGGAATCTGTTATGTGATATTTAAGGGGAACATCCAAGTAGCAGCAGATCTTGTTATAATTATGCCCGCTGATGCTACATCATTCCATTTCTATAATTTAAAATGTTTGTTGCTTTTTTAAGTTCATGTAGAAAAGATGTTTGTGTGTTGTGCAGGAAGGTAGTCACAGAAGTGGAAATGTTTGAGAGGAGAGCATAAAAACACCAGCAGATAGAGTAAAACTATTTGGCTCACATGGTTTTATTATATTGCAAGACCTATTAACAAACATTGCTACCTCCCAATGTAATCCATTGTGGAATTCATACTGCATAATGGGTTCTTACGAAGAGGAAATACAGTTTGAGCATAAGCCCATACAGATTTCCCTTTATCTTCAAGGACTAGCAAAGAAGTCAGGCAAAATGAATACACAGAAGGAGGTGAAATTTTACATCTTCAGAGCAAACAGAGAGCTGTTATATAAGAAAATGCGTTACTAGAACTCCTCTAGATTGCGTACGTATCAGGAGGATGAAGAGACTGTCAGCTTGAAAATGAAAATAGAAAGTTGAAGCCATTGCAACATTACAAGACAAACTTCAGCTTCAATTGAAGTGCCAGAGGGAAAGTCTCTGTTACCTCAGCTGGCATTGTCTTCAAGAAATCCAGTTTTTCACTCTGATCTCAGCACTTGTGTGCGTCAGCTCTTTCACTTCCTATTTATGCTCTCCATCTGCCTTTGCATATTGAGTTTGTTGAGAATTTTGGAGCTCTAATGAAATGAAAAAGCTTTCTCTTTGAGCTTTGCTTCTTCATGTTCAAGTTCCAAGCAAACCTCTGCCTTGCACATGAATGAGAAGCTCAGATATGGTCTCCTGCAATCACTGCAGCAAAAACAAAAAAATCTCAGATAAGAGATGGAGCCAATAAAGTGTGTCTGAGTAGGGGAGGGGGAATCTTCCAACATTTGTAAGAGAAGGTAATGGATTGGCTGTGTCACCCATGCTGTTTTAAGAAATGCTAGCCAAAATAAGCAAGCTGGCATCTTAACAGTGTTCCCTCTTCTCCTGCCTCCTACACAGTAAACCCAAGTGTAAGTGAAAACCCATCTTAACATATTACTAATTTGCAGCTCTGTCTTCTATGAGTCATTAGATGACAGATGACTTTGAATGCTTGTAAGCGAAATTGTGATTAACATTATCTTTCACACCAATATAAATAAAATATAGTAGGGCTTCACACGCCTTGCGAGCATCTCCAGAATACAGCAATCAAATGCTTGTTACTCTTGAAGTTGTGCCGTTAGACTAAAATTTCCATTTACCTCCACTCTGGGTTAAACCACAGAGCCTAGGGCTTGCCGATCAGAAGATCAGTGGTTCGAATCCCTGTGATGGGGTGAGCTCCCATTGCTCGGTCCCAGCTCCTGCCAACCTAGCAGTTCGAAAGCACGTCAAAGTGCAAGTAGATAAATAGGTACCGCTCCGACAGGAAGGTAAATGGCGTTTCCGTGCACTGCTCTGGTTCGCCAGAAGCGGCTTAGTCATGCTGGCCACATGCCCCGGAAGCTGTCTGCAGACAAACGTTGGCTCCCTTGGCCTAGAGCAAGATGAGCGCCACAACCCTGAAATCGTCTGCGACTGGACCTCATGGTCAGGGATACCTTTAGGGTGGAAGAACACCAAAACCAACTGCTTGTCTCCTGTGGGCAAACACCATTTAGTTTGCAGTACTCCCTTTAATGCTTTTAATATTAGGAATCCCTAATTTCAAGCACTTACCATGCATGGATGGATGTATTAGAATGTAGGTCTGGCCTTTCACATTCATTTTGTTATTGTCATGTCAAGTTCTTAATCCCATTCTAGTACCTCTCCTCGCTGTAGAGATAACAGCTTCAGGGGTCTTCCGTGTACTCTTAATACCTCCAGAAAATGACACCATTGACTCCTGCACATGGGTGTTCATATTAGAGCTGAATTTTCACCAGCAGGGGGAGGAAACACTTCACCAAACTACCATGGTTTTAGCTCTTTGCTTCCTAATGCGGGGAATTATCGGCTCTCTCAAAACAATTTGCTCAAATCTTTGACTGGAACATAATGACTGCAAGATTTGCCCAACAGATAGTTGGTAGAATGCCATCAGCAGTGTCTCAAAGGACACGTGAAGTTGTATTGTTACCAAACAGCCATGACTAACCACTTGAAAGACAGACCCAAAACAGAATTTAAACTGACACAAACATGGCACAACAAAAAAGCCCTTTTAAACAAACCCCCTTAAAGAAAGGGGATTGAGTGTGATGATGTTTATGCAAGCTGCCGAGTTGTAAGAAAACTGGGGCTGCTGAGTGCAGATGAAAAGCTTGGGAATTGAAAGATGTCTAGTAATAGGCAAATGTATTATTATAGCAATTTGGGTCTGATTTCTCTGGAGAGAGAAATATGAGAACAAACTCTGAGAAAATGGAACACTACCAAAATCTTTTGAGTTTTTGCATTGCAAAGGAACTTGTTTATACAGTAGTTGAGTAGAGGAAGTCCTTATTCAATCAAAATGGAAAGAGATTGCCATTGCTTCCCTTCCATTACACATGGCAGAACCAATCCAGTGTTCCTGGTAGAGTGTTTGCATCACATAGACCTTCCCAAGGCCTTACCCTCACTTTTCCAATATGCAATAGCAACCCACTTCTCAGGAAAATAGCACAGGGGTTGCTCCCCACATATAATGGAAAGGAAGGAGCATCTTCTTTTACTTGTCCCTTTTCCTCCCTATATTTTTCTTCAGGGGAGAGCAGAAGGAAGTGATTGACACTGAAACCGATAGAGGTCAGAAATAGGTTACAAGTTTTTTGTTTTGTTTTTTTGTTTTACAAAATAGTAAACTACCCATGATCTTAATGCAGGTTTTTGCCAAAGTTCAACCAAAACCCAAAAAACCCCACACAAGTGGACTTGCAAAGCATCTATGAATAAAAACAAACACACCAAGATTAGCGTGATTAATGTAAATTCATTAATGTGGTTGGCAAGACCACATTAGAGATTGCTGCTCCTCTTGAAGAATTTGTCATCTAAAGGGAAATGAGTTCTATTGTGGGAGACATGAAATATTGGCCTACCCTGGGCTGGGCTGAAGGAAGTGGAAGCCCCGTTGTCAATTATGCCACGACTCTGATCTGGAAGTTATGTATTCTCCATCATTTTGACAAGCAAGGAGGGGCACAGACAAACATATGACACACAAACAGCCATCACATTCTCATATATTTATTATTTATTTTATTTAAAAGCATTTGTGAACTGCTCAAGATTTTAAAAATCTCTAAGTGGTTTACAACCTAAAAGCAATTTCATTTAAAACCAAAATGCAATATAAAACCAGTAAGATACCAGTATTTGTTGTTTAGTCGTTTAGCCATGTCCGACTCTTCGTGACCCCATGGACCATAGCACGCCAGGCACTCCTGTCTTCCACTGCCTCCCGCAGTTTGGTCAGACTCATGTTGGTAGCTTCAAGAACACTGTCCAACCATCTTGTCCTCGGTCGTCCCCTTCTCCTTGTTCCCTCCATCTTTCCCAACATCAGGGTCTTTTCCAGGGAGTCTTCTCTTCTCATGAGGTGGCCAAAGTATTGGAGCCTCAGCTTCACGATCTGTCCTTCCAGTGAGCACTCAGGGCTGATTTCCTTCAGAATGGATAGGTTTGATTTTCCTGCAGTCCGTGGGACTCTCAAGAGTCTCCTCCAGCACCATAATTCAAAAGCATCAATTCTTTGGCGATCAGCCTTCTATATGGTCCAGCTCTCACTTCCATACATCACTACTGGGAAACCCATAGCTTTAACTATACGGACCTTTGTCGGCAAGGTGATGTCTCTGCTTTTTAAGATGCTGTCTGGGTTTGTGATCGCTTTTCTCCCAAGAAGCAGGCATCTTTTAATTTTGTGACTGCTGTCACCATCTGCAGTGATCATGGAACCCAAGTAAGTAAAATCTCTCACTGTCTCCATTTCTTCCCCTTTTATTTGCCAGGGGGTGATGGGACCAGTGGCCATGATCTTAGTTTTTTTGATGTTGAGCTTCAGACCATATTTTGTGCTCTCCTCTTTCACCCTCATTAAAAGGTTCTTTAATTCCTCCTCACTTTCTGCCATCAAGGTTCTGTCATCAGCATATCTGAGGTTGTTGATATTTCTACCAGCAATCTTAATTCTGGCTTGGAATTCATCTAGTCCAGCCTTTCACATGATGAATTCTGCATATAAGTTAAATAAGCAGGGAGACAATATACAGCCTTGTCATACTCCTTTCCCAATTTTGTTTTGTTTTTTTGTTTTTGTTTTTGGCAAATTAATTAATCTTTATTGAATAATTATTGTACAATCTTATACATATGAATATTGGTTCTATCACATTTACAAAATGAAGCCTTTATGAATTACTTTTTCCTCGAGTTCTTGCTTCTTATTTCCTTCTTCACAAATTATTTAAATTAACGCTAATAAGAGTATCTGTAAGCACTTCATAATACACAACATAAGCAACATAATTCCATAACGTATACAACTGATTAAATCTTTACTGTTGACTTCCCGTCACCTTCCGCCATGCATCTCATCTATATTACACATGTACCTTCATTCCTCATCGTATTCTTATTATTTCTTTTGTACATCATAAAGCCAATCATTCCAAGGTTGCCATGAAGATTATGTCATTATTATCGTTTTCTTGCATATATTTTCTAATTTTTTCCCACTTTCCCACAAACGACTGTTTAGATTTTCCCCTTAGGTTATCTGTTAACTGAGCCATTTCCACAAATTCTAGCAACTTAATTTGCCACTCTCCAACTGTGGGGTTTTTATCCCCTTTCCATTTAGCAGCAATTAGCAAACGGGCTGCAGCTGTAGCGTACAGAAAGATCTCTCTATGATTTAATGGTAGGTCTTTACCCAGAATTCCGAGGAGGAATGCTTCAGGTTTTTTTACAAAGGTTACTTTGAGGATCTTTTTCATTTCCTCGTATATTTCGTTCCAAAATTCTTTTATTTTATGGCAGCCCCACCACATATGTAACATGTCTCTTCTTGACTCCCCACACCTCCAACATAGGTCTGCTATATGTTGGTACATTTTAGATAATTTGGAGGGCTCCTTTCCCAATTTTGATCTAATCAGTTACTCCATATCCAGTTATTATTGTAGTTTCCTGTCCCACATAGAGATTTCTCAGGAGACAGATGAGATTATCAGGCACTCCCATTTCTTTAAGAACTTGCCATAGTTTGTTGTGGTCCACACAGTCAAATGCTTTTGTGTAGTCAATGAAGCAGAAGTAGATGTTTTTCTGGAACTCTCTAGCTTTCTCCATAATCCAGCGCATGTTTGCAATTTGGTCTCTGGTTCCTCAGATAGCAGTATAAAAACATGTAAAAACAAATTAAAACAGGGCATCATGGAATTCAAACAAATAAAAACAGAGTCTAATCTTCAGAGTCAGAAAAAACCTAGGCAAAAAGATATGGCTTTACGAGAAGCCTGCAGCAACTGGGTGTATACTTTTCACATTAGGAAACAATTCAACTGGAAGATTTTGATTTTATAAAATTTAACAAGGAGAAATATAAAGTACTACACTTGGGCAAAAAAATGAAAGGCACAAATACAGGATGGGAGACACCTGGCTTGAGAGCAGTACATGTGAAAAGGATCTAGGAGTCTTGGTAGACCACAAACTTGACATGAGTCAACAGTGTGATGCAGCAGCTAAAAAAGCCAATGCAATTCTGGGCTGCATCAATAGGAGTATAGCGTCTAGATTGACGGAAGTAATAGTACCACTGTATTCACCTCTGGTCAGACCTCACCTGGAGTACTGTGTCCAGTTCTGGGCACCACAGTTCAAGAAGGATACTGACAAGCTGGAACGTGTCCAGAAGAGGGCAACCAAAATGGTCAAAGTCCTGGAAACGATGCCTTATGAGGAACGGCTTAGGGAGCTGGGTATGTTTAGCCTGGAGAAGAGAAGGTTAAGGGGTGATATGATAGCCATGTTCAAATATATAAAAGGATGTCATATAGAGGAGGGTGAAAGGTTGTTTTCTGCTGCTCCAGAGAAGCGGACACGGAGCAATGGATTCAAACTACAAGAAAGAAATTCCACCTAAACATTAGGAAGAACTTCCTGACAGTAAGAGCTGTTTGGCAGTGGAATTTGCTGCCAAGGAGTGTGGTGGAGTCTCCTTCTTTGGAGGTCTTTAAGCAGAGGCTTGACAGGCATATGTCAAGAATGTTTTGGTGGTGTTTCCTGCTTGGCAGGGGGTTGGACTGGATGGCCCTTGTGGTCTCTTCCAACTCTATGATTCTATGATTCTATATTTTTGTTTGTTTATTAATGTATTTATAATCCACACTTGTATTTTTAAAAATTCAACATATAGGGATAAAATCAGCATGAAAGTATCATTTAAAACATCAGTAAATACCGAGTTATAAAAGAGAGAATTCATGTTATAAAGACTGGTCTAGTGTAGTTTACAGAAGATGTCTGAATGAAGGGAGAAACGGTTTCTGCCAAACTACTTTTGCATAGAGTTCCACAGGGCAGGGTCTGCCTCACTAAATGCTGAGTCCCTATTGACAGACAGCTGAATTTAGTCATGTTCCTGTTCTTCTAAGACCATAGCATACTGCCTTCCCAAGCAACTTGGCTAGGAAATATCTAGCCTAGTTCTGTTCTGAAACCTGTTGTCTGGTTTCTTGAAGCTTCCATTTTTCTGCCTGTTCCTCGAAGACCCTTCAGAAGTTCTCCATAATTTTAGTGTGGGTGCAAGATTGAGCTTATTTTATTGTTGCAAGGTGTCTGTGAGTGGTGTGTGTGTTTATTTCCATTAAACATTTCCCATGTGCTCTGAAGCCTCCCCAGCTGCCTATGCTTCGTGATCTGAAGAAGTCCCTATTGGACAAGTTACGATATAATGGATTTTAATTAAAGGGAACCCAAGGGGGCTGATTACTGAGCATTTCAGATCAGTAGGATCATATTGTTTTTAAGAAAAACTCTTCCAGGGAGAGGGGGGGGGGGAGAAAGAAAGAAAGCTAATTTTACACAGTGTTGTGTGATTTTATTAAATATACAAATGAAACAAAACAAAGATGAGAAATATCTGCAACATATATTTCAATACGGTGTAGATAAGCAGGCACTAATCATTACCAAACTCCTATTACTCAGTGTTTTCCAAGCTGATTTGTTGAAGAACTCATTTACTGGTTTAATGTAATAAATTCATTATTATAAAACAATATGTTAAGTATTTTACACACACCCCAGTGACCCATTTTTTGTTAGTCGTGTCATGTTTTATGACTTACGTGTGTACAATTTTGTAACAAGAAAATTAAGAAGAAATTAAGAAGCCAAGCCCTTCCTTTTATCCTTTTTTGGGGATGGGGATCTGCCCTTTTAAAGAAAAAGATGAACAGCTAAGAGACACACTGCAGCCAGCTTGCCCAGCTTCCTCTGCTGAAAGGAGAACACAGCTGAGAATACCTCATAGGGTTCTCAGGGAAGCAGATACCCAAGAAGGCTGCTGCAGAGTGCAACCATGGGAGAAGTGATTTGTAGAATGAAGAAAAAGGACATTCACCCCGTGGTCTTCTTGAGAGTAAGGTAACTTCAACAAAAATACTGGATCAACCCATGGCAATTTCACCGCAGTTTTCTCTCTCTTCTGGTGATTTTCAAATGCAATTTTCCTTTACATTAATGGTTGAAGAATGGTTGCGGGGGAACACAAGAGAATTTTTTAGCAGAGTACTAATCTCACCTCCACAAGCTGAGGCAAAGTGAAGTAATCACCTCAAGTGGCAGATGCTGTGGGGCAGCAGCGACAGCTGCCACAGGCATTCCTCCTGAACCCCTGGCCACTGTCCCCTGTCAGCTGTGTGTATGACAGATCTGCCATGCACCCCTTAAAATAGCTTCCTTCCTTCAGGTACATTGGAGGATGCTACCCCATTGCCAGTGCTTATCTACCATTCCAGTACATGGAATTGGGAGGGAAGACATCTTTGTCCTTTACTTGCCCTGTATAGGGAAGTTGTTAATGTTTGCTGTTTTATCATATTTTTATATTTGTTGGAAGCTGCCAAGAGTGGCTGGGGTAACCCAGTCAGATGGGTGGGGTACAAAAAATAAAATTATAATTATTACTTATTATTACTTCAGGTAGCAAAATGCCTTATGCCAATGGCAGAGCAAGCTGATTGGGTGCCTGGGGCGGCGTGCATGCCCTGCGCCCAGGGGTGGGGCCAGCCGCCCGTGGGGCGGGGCGAGCTGGGTCAGGACAAGGAGTCTTCCTGCTTCCTTCCACTTAGCTGCCCTACAGCTGGGGGGGGGGAGGCAGCAGACGGACCGTTTGGGGCAGCGCAGAGCCTGTGGGTGCCCAAGCCACTGCGTCACTCCCAGGAGAGACACGTGGCTCAGGCACGCTGCAGTTAGTGCCGGCCAACATTTTGTCACACACACCCCTCAGTGGTGACACCCGGGGCAGCCCGCCTCCCCTTCCTCCACCCCTGCCTCAAGCTGACCCTGAAGTTGGCCATTGCTGATGTAACTTCAAGACAAAATATGAGAAACCTTGCAGATGTGACTATTCACTTCTTTCCTGCACAAATATCTGTTGGTGACACTTGTTGGGGAAGCTGCTCCCAGCAACTTCTTCTATGCATCACTTATTTCCACAAAAATCTACTTCTTGAACTCAGTGCCCTTCCAGGTGTCCTTTTATTGCACATTCATAATTATTTGCATTCGTGATGATATCAGGGCTGTAACATACACAACTCCGCTTTCAATACTGGACGTGCCTGCAAAAGTCTTGGGGTGGTCGCACTGATTCATTTCCAAGCTATTCAGATGCTGTAACTTCCTCCTGAAATTTTGTAACTTTTATACTGCAAAAGTTAGGTTTTTTGGCCCGTTTTTATTGCAATGAATGTGGCAGATCTGGGGAAGCATTGCAGAAGAAACTAAAGCAGAATAAATCCACCACTAACTGCCTCAAGAGCATGTTGCAGAATGCATCTCCAATAAACCACCCATCTGGAAGATCCCTCCCCTTGGCCATGGAGGGAGCTGTTATGAACTTCCACAAGCAATTCCTCTGTCATTCTGGTGTCCACCTGAGTAGATCACTCGTGTGAGCAGTCTCATGTGCAGGTAATCAGTCCCAAAATAATGTGGGTCCCAGCTGTCAGTGGGAAGAGAAAGAAATGTGGAAGCAAAAGAAGAACATACAGAATGAGCAGGAGAAAGAATCCAGACAACTCATATGGAATCGATGAAATCAGACAGAGACACACTATGCATCCCCACTAGTTGTTTTTAGGCTGCAATAACTCCACCACAATGAACCCACAGTTCTGGACAGGGAGAACTACTTTATTCATATTAAATGCAAGGCACATTATTCACTTTAACCGTCATGCAACAAAACATTTATTTCTTACTTATGGCCTGTTTGTTTTGCATAACAGTTGCCTGTGATCCCTTTAAGGGAACAAATGCTCTTGTTGCTTTTTTAAAATTATTATTAACAAAGGCAGACTAAGTATGCAGTCGGCTATTCCAAACCTCATTTCTGCTAAGTGCCCAGCATGTCTCACAATGCGTATTTTCTGTGGTTTAGCATGAAAGCTTTTTTATCCCCCTTACCAAGGACATGTCTATAATGATCTTTCTTCTTAATGTTAATTAAAAACATATAAATATTATTTAGTGGCTGTTTACACAGATGTTTTGTGTGCTACTTTCCCCCCAGCCCAGCCCAGCTTTTTAAAAATTATACAATTTTCCAGTCAATGCTCAATACAACATTTTTTCTCCCTTGAACTCTTTATTCTGTTTCAAAAGCTTCATATTATGAGCCAGTAACATTTGGCCAGAGTTCCAGCTAAGACAAGAGCCTAGTTGTCCAACAAAAGGTACATAGTTTTCATTCATTTAGAAAAAAAATATTATTATTTTTTATTTATACCCCACCCATCTGGCTCAGTTGTCACAGTTTCAAAAGGGGTATTTGACTAATTGGGTATTTGGGTCAGACACAACTCAATTAAGGTGGGTTTTTTATATAAAAAAGGAAAAAGAAAAACAAGAGGTATTGGTTCCAATTTAGAGTAAAACTACCGTATGAATTGAGAATTATCATTTCAGCACAGGTATACAGATATCAAGTCCTATAATGACATAAGCGCCCCATCCACACCATTTAAGACACAGTCATGGCTTTTCTCATAGAATCCTGGGAAGTGTAGTCTGTTAAGGTTGCTGAGAGTTGCTGCAACTTAAACTGTGGTTTACCCTCTTCCTAGGGAATTCTTGGATTTGTAGTTCCGTGAAAGGAATAGGGGTCTTCTAGAACTTTCAGCATCCATAAGTACCATATTTTTCCATGTCAAATATGAGGTTTTTTATTATAAAGAATTATAAAGTATTGGGGATCATGGATAGTGACTGCATAGGGGGGACGTGCGATTGATGGCAGCCATGATCAGGAGATTGTAATACGGTGATTGGGCTGGTGATTGGTGGCTGCAGCAAGGCCTGCTGCTGATTGGCTGCTGCGGCGGCAAGTGTGCGGGTGATTGGCGACGGCGGCTGGTGAGCGGGCAGACAATTGGTGGCTTTTGCGAGGCGTGCGATTGGTCAGGCGGGTGAGCGATTGGCGGCAATCCCCCCCCAAAAAAGCTCAACAATTCTGGGCAATCTCCCCCCATTTCCTTAATTTAGAGTCCCCCAAAATAGGGTTCGTCTTATACACGGGGGCATGTTATACATGGAAAAATATGGTAACTACAGTTCTCAGGATTCTTTGAGGGAAGCCATGACTGTCAATGTGGTATGTGAGTGCTTTAAGTGTATGGTGCAGATGTGGTAAAAGTTTAAAAACCAGTTTTAAATCCATTGAACACTGATGTCACACACGAGAGAGAGAGAGAGAAAGAGAGAGAGAGAGAGAGACTCAAAGAGCAAGGTTTAAACATCACAAATCAAATGACTAGCCTGCTGAAATGACAGAGGTCTCAATGAAAGTTTAAAATACTTTTAATGACACCAAATGTGTAGGCAGGCTAAGGATTCAGAGGCAACATTTATGCTGAAGACTTTAATTGAACAATAAACAGCCCAATATATACAGTTAGAACTGGGAATCCTGGAATTATTTGGAAAAATAAAGCTTTACTACCCTTTCCACAATTGAGGCATTTGGAAATTGCTGAGGTGTAACTTGAAGGCAAGAGATGACTTTTTCGATTCGGGTTCATTACTTCACAAGGTCAGAATTTGTTTGCCTGGGTATTATTAGCAGTTCTAATGGGGCGTGGCCCTACTCTTTCAGAGTGGTAACTCTGGAAAGTTGCCAGTGCAACATCAAACTAATAGAATGAAGATAACACCGACTCAAGATGTGCAGATTTTCCCTGAGAAATGTCTCTAGATTTATCATTTTGCTTTCCAAAAAGTTCATTTGCCAAGTAGAATCCTCTCAATTAATATTTAAATTTCACTTCTGTCAAAAGTTTGAGGCAACTAAGGCATGCATTGACTGCCCCGCTCCCCCCCAAAAATTCTTAGTCTAGTCCAAACTCTTTTTAATTTGCTCAGATACACTTTACTTGAACAAGAGCCTACAAATTCACCTCAAATATTTCACCTTAGCCAAAAGGTTGTGGTGCTGGAGTCCCAGGGCACATGAAGAGCACATTTGAAGAGGTGAATTCAGAAACTAATGCTGGACAGAAAATTGCTATATCCCACTTCCATTTTCACAAAAATATTCTCTCCTTGTGAAAATGGGCTGATTATTTGTTGCTTCCTTGCATGCATATGTGTGCAAGTGCATGTCTGTGTGTGGAGGTAATGTATACATTATCTGGCACATGGCCCCCATGGTGTTTACCTATGACCCAGGAGAGCTGACTTATAGGTGTGGCTCGACTGAAAGAGTTTGTGCAGCCCCAAAGTTTCAAAAATTTGGCAATAATAATAATAATAATAAACCTTCCTATACCTGGAGGTCTCAGGGCGGTTCACAGAAAAGCATGGGTATGGACCTAGTCCTGTTTCCTGCATGACACATCTCTGCCTCCCACTAGGATCTAGTTGATCCTAATATGGATCCCTTAAACAGCACCTGCACTATAAAACTGCTACACACTGTATGTCTGCATGGCCTTTGCATTTCATTCAAATGGGATTCATATTTCCATGAAATTGCAAAAAAGAAAAAGTCAGTGTCTGCCTTTGGTGAATTTTAGAGGAAAATTATTAAGTGTTATAGCAAAACCATGCACAGTTTTCCAGGCTTTGCTAGCATCTGCTCATTTTTTAAAGTCCCTTTCTCATTGCAACATGTTGTTCTGAAGTCCATTGCACGTTGTAAATTTCAAGAAGGGTGCAATGTCATCACCCTGTTATGGTTACAGTTTGTAAGAAGAGAAGAATATGTTAAGAATCTAGTGGGAATGCCATGCACAGGCCCCACAGAAATCAAGCCATTTGCGCATGAGGATCTGTTTGGAGCCTTGACTAATTAATTAAGGCTGCAATCCTAACCTGCACCTCTTTCATGCAGAAGCACCAACCACATCTGCAGTCCAGTCACTCTTGGCAGCTGCAGTGGAAGATGGTGGGGGCAAGGAAATCAGCATAATCTCCAGGCTGGTGCAGGGATCAAGTTCATATTGGGCCCCAATGCCACTGCTGATGTCAGTGAGAGCAACTCAGGATCCATTCTACAGATGAACTTTAATACTCTTAGTATTAAATATTCTTAGTCTTCTTAAGAAACTTGAACTGGAAATGAATGTGAGCTAAACTGGTTCATTTTGTAAAGGTCAAATGTGAGCTGGAATTGGGTTCTTTTTCAGCATGTTGAACTTGAACCAGAGTTGTAGTTAAAAAGAAGTTTCCCATCTTTGAGATTGATTGATTGATTGATTACGGTTCTTGACCAGCACACATAAATATGCAATAAAAGAAAAACAGTAATAATCTAAAAATAGGCAATAAATATAGGTTTTAACAATTGTTTAAAAGAAAACTGATTAAAAGGAGTGTTACTACTTAGGGAGGTACACTACAGCAATTAATATCACTGGATCCTCTTTAGCTAGTTCTGAAGATGTTCTGAAGATATTTGGACACTGCTAATTAGATTAGACCGAATTTTTATGACTCTAGCACAGAATTTGGCTACCTTCGCTGACACATTAGAGTTAGCGGCGGAAATAAGCCACTCTCTATAGAAATTATCCGAGCGTCCAGGTAGCTCTGCCAGTATAGTGTGGATAAGCTCGCCTCGCACCTCCTCGTAGAAGCAGCATTGCAAAAGTATATGGCCGATAGATTCCAATTCTCCTGATCCGCACAGGCAGCATCTCTCACATAAAGGGATCCATTTGTACTTCCCTTGGAGAACATCTGTGTTTAAACCCAAGTGTTACACTTTAGAGCTGGACACAGATCAAAATTGTGCATGCAGTTGAGCAAGAATTTGAAGGGAACAAGTTGCGTACTCTCAATTGTTATCACTCAGGACTGTGCATTTTCCACATACCACCAATCCCACAACACAAATACCCAGAATTTGGAACCTATTGCACATGTCAAGAACCCTTCCATTTTTCAATGAAAACTAGTGTCTATCCCTTCTGACTGAAGAAACAAAGCATGTGGGCAGAAGCAAGAGGAAAACAAGCAGGACTCGTGCTGGTTGGAAAATGGGCCTCCAGCAATCTATATAGATTTTTATCCCTCTTCCCCATGGCGAGCAAAAGGAGATTTATACAAAGAAGCAATATGGGAAAGTTATTGATTTGCATGACTCAGGTTGCAGATTTTCACCTTTCTAGGCATTGTACTACTGTCCTGATTATAATTCATGATTTATAGTTATTCCATCATGAAGCCCACAACACAACACCTACAACAGGCAAATGAGTCAAAATGACCATACAGGGAAATGGACATCATCGTCCAGATTAGTGCACAACTAATGAAGATATCCCCTGCAAACAACAGTGCCTTCAATCTGGATTTCTAAGAACTGAAGCAAGTGAAGAGGTTGGGGGTGAAATCTTACTGTGGTAATCATCCCACAATAATGCACTCATTATACTGAGCCCACAAAACATTATGGGAAATTAATAAATAATAATAATTTTGTTATTTAAACCCCGCCCATCTGGCTGGGTTTCCCCTGCCACTTTGGGCGGCTTACAGCACATAAAAACTGTAAAACATTAGACATTAAAAATTTTCCCATACAAGGCTGCCTTCAGATGTCTTCTAAAAGTCAGACAGTTGTTTATTTCCTTGACATCTGATGGGAGGGTGTTCCACAGAACGGGTGCCACTACCGAGAAGGCCCTTTGCCTTGTTGCCTGTAGCCTCATTTCTCGCAGTGAGGAAACTGCCAAAAGGCCCTCAGATCTGAACGATGGGGGTGGAGACTTGGTATACTGGGCCAAGGCTGTTTAGGGCTTTAAAGGTCAGCACCAATACTTTGATTGTGCTTAGAAACTTACTGGGAGTCAATATAGGTCTTTCAAGACCGGTGTTATATGGACCGGTGTTATATGGTCTTGGTGGCCACTCCAAGTCACCAGTCTAGCTGCCGCATTCTGGATTAATTGTACTTCCCGAGTCACCTTCAAAGGTAGCCCCACATAGAACGCGTTGCAGTAGTCCAAGCGGGAGATAACTAGAACATACGCCTCTCTGGTGAGACAATCTGTGGGCAGGTAGGGTTTCAGCCTGCGTACCAGATGGAGCTGGTAGACAGCTGTGCTGGACACAGAATTGATCTGTGCCTCCATGGACAGCTGTGAATCCAGAATGAATCCCAGGCTGCGCTCTAACTAACTAACTAACTAGCTAACATTTTTATTGATTTTGAAAACAAAATATAAAAGTGGCATGACATTATAAAACATTTAAACAGTCTTTCAGTATTATCCATAGTTCAATCCAAATGAAGAAAAATAAGGAGGGAGGATTATGGGCTTCATATTTTTTTTAACGGTTTAGCAAATACAGTTGGTGATCCTTAAGACAGGGAAGATATATTACAGCTATAAATTCAATGTATCTATATACCTAGCTGGGGTTAATAGAGCCTCAATTACTTCATGGATAGAGTTAATAAAATCACACTACCACACTATATCAAATAAAATGTATCTTTTTTATTAAACCTTTATATAAATGTATCTTTTCAGATAGAGTCAGAAACCAAATCCTATCATATCTTAAGTGTCATTTTACAAATATTTCCAGAATCTTGTCATTGTTAATCCAGTAGTCACTAATAAGAAGAAGCTGATTAGGTCTTTATTGTTGCTGTCAAGATTTTGTCTTTCTCAAATATTTAAAAGTGCTAGGGATGAAATCAGAGCAACATTTTGATGAGTAATCAATCTCCTGTTGGTTCCTCAAAAACCTGGCGCCAGAACACATCCACATGTGGATGCAAGTAGCTTTTGAGACCCCGAATCTCCAACAGCTTGGATAAGACATTTGTGTTATATGTGGCAATCTAGTAGGTGTCAGGTGCCATATAAAAATAATTTTAAGACTTGTTTTCTTAACTAATGCCGAAATCAAATGCATAGGTTGATTCCCCCAGATTTTTTTTGGCAAATACATTCTTCAAGTTGCTAGCTAAAGTCTTGTTCCAAATATTCTTTTAGAACCCATTTCAACTGCAATCAGTTGATGTTAAATCTATGCAATCAAGCCCTTGGTATCATTGCTTTCAGGTAGTGCCATATTTTCCAATGCAATCAAGTATCTGGTGGCTTCTAGTTTTAGATTTTGCCTGCTAGTAAATGAAGTGCTTTGCTTTAAGGAAGTCCATTTTTGTTCCACAAGTGCTCTTTCTCCTTTTACTTCACCATTTGCATAGACATCCCAAAGCCTGAGCAGACCTCTCCCCGCAGCCCTTGGAATATTTCAATCTATTTTGGTTATTAAACTGAGGATTAAACAATTTGGGAGTGAGGAAGGACTGAGCAGTAGCCAAAGCGCCCTTTAGGATCTTCCAGATTATGAACGTTGTTTTAAAATATGGACTGGCAGCCCAACCTGAAGATTTAAGGCATTTATCCAGAAATGGTGATGCATCTATGGGGACATTACGAGAGAAAGTATTCTCAAGCTGAAATCAGGACTTTGATGTATCTTTTTTTTAAAAAAATGAATAATTTGTCTTAATTGGTTCACTTCAAAGTAAAATTTGAGGTTGGGAATTCCCCATTCACCAAGTCATGCTGGCGTGTTCATATATATATATATATATATATATATATATATATATATATATATATATCCTGATTTTTGGACCATTTGCCAGCAAATATTAAGGTGGATCTTTTATTAACCAACCCTGGAACTGTAAATTCTGCAGTTGCTGAAAAACTGCTGAAACAATCATCTGAATCTTTGCTGACACCTTGGATTTGAAGCCACAACTCCATGGTTGCAAAGACATACACAGAAATTTAAGCCACAGAGCCTTGGCATTATCCAATAAAGTACGAGCTTAAGAGCCTGCTAGGGGACAACAGAAGGGGACGACAGAGGATGAGATGGTTGGACAGTGTTCTCGAAGCTACCAACATGAGTCTGACCAAACTACGGGAGGCAGTGGAAGACAGGGGTGCCAGGCGTGCTCTGGTCCATGGGGTCATGAAGAGTCGGAAATGACTAAATGACTAAACAACAACAACAAGAAGAAGAAGATCAGGCCAATGGCCCATCTTGTCCTGCGTCCTGTTCTTACAGTGGCCAGCCTGATGCCTGTGGGAAATCTGCAAGCAGGATTCTCTCTTTCTAGCAACCGGTATTCATGGCTAGTAGCCATGGATAGACCTCTTTTCCATGAATTTATCTAATCCTCTTTTAAAGCTGTCTAGGTTGGTGGCCATCCCTACATGTACTTCCTATGGGAGAGAATTCCATAGTGCTGAAACTAGTGTGAGGACTTCTGGCTGCAGGAATGAACTTCTCCTTCTCGTCGCTCCGCATTCTTTCTCCATGTCCCCAAAATCTGTCCTGGTGATTCCTTCAACTCTCTGGAGTAGAAGTGAGGAGGGCTCGGGGCACCGGAGGAGAGGGAGAGTGTGTTGCATCATGAAATGGAAAACCTTCCACTAGCAGAACTTGGCTGGGTCCTGTCCATGGTTTCCTATAATAGAATGTAGGGGAGCATCTTTTAAATCAAGTATACATTCTAGCCACCAAAGGTTTTGCACTTGGATTACCAGTCCTGAGCTTGGATCCAGAGTTCCTGTGAGCAGCAGCAGTAGTTGGTGTGATAGGGCAGAGCAGTAATACCACCCTCCTGACACTGGTATAGCTACAGTTTACCGGGATGGTGCTGAGGCACAGCCAGGCAGTGACAAGGTACATGCTCTGTAGTGGCATTCTGCCAATATGCCTGACATCAGCTCTGTCACACTGCCCCACCACAGCAGCCACTACTGCTGAATGGACCTCTGCTCATAGGACACTTCCACTGGATGAAGGAGGCCATTTTTTGCCAGGCATGGGGCAGCAGCAAAATTTCTGGCTTTCTCTGCACCATCTGCAGGCTGGTGCAATAGAAAGACCGCAACTGAGCCCATAGCTGGCAGCTAGACCAGCTGAAGAGCCAATTCCACCCATGAAATGCCCTATTTACGATGGCTTCCATTGGTGGTAGCCACTGCAAATAGGGCATTTGATGGGTGGAATTGGCTCTTCAGCTGGTGATGGTAGAAAGAAAGCTCTGCCTTACCATATCTCTGCACAGCATAGCAGACCAGAGGCCATGGTTTCCCTGTTAATGCATTTTTTAAAAAATGTATTGCTTATTAGACACTTCATACACACACACACACAATCTACACATATACACACATATATTACTGGAATGTTTTGATATAAATTATTATAAATAAGTAAGTGCTGGCTAAGTGCTGGCTAATAAACACTGAGAAGAAATGTTTTTAGAAAGTCTGCTTCACCCTATAGATAGCCTTCAAGGGAGTTTCCTAGAAAGAAAAGGGGGTGTGTAGGAGAGAGAGAGAGAGACTGCAACAGGATTGCAAACTAATCTTTAGAGACAGACAGCCCAGACACAGATTTAACAGGCATCATGAACACAGAATAAATTTTCAAGGCCTTGTGTGATGCAGAAAGATGTTAATTGTGCCTAGCCCACATGTTGGCTCATTGTTTGCCAATATGCAGATAAGAGAGATGCACATACCTAAGTGATTTTTAATTGTCTGCCCCCTTTCCCCTGTTACATTTAATTGGAAAATGGTCAGTTGAACCAAAAATGTTGGCAGGTAAGGAAAGAGGCTGGATTCTTCAGGCAACCTCTTTTTATCATAGCGGTCAAGTTTTCCCTTTTCTCGCGAGGAAGCCTATTCAGCATAAGGGAATTTCCCTTCATATAGGCCTACCTTGGCATAATATTCAGAAAGGGAGAGGAGTTTATAAGGTCACATGTCTGAGACAGCTGAGCTTGGTGTTATTTTGCAAGCACTGGTCCTCTGTGAGTGGTTACTTCAGGTGTGCCAGCAGAGACTGGAGGTAGCATGATGTCTGCCTAGACATTTTCCATATTTCTAGAGTGTAGGTAGCTTCTGTGAGGACACACCTGTAGCCTTGCAATATCATATGACTAACGTCCTTTCTTCTTGGAAGGTATCTCTGTGCTTAAAGGAATAGAAATCCAGCACAAGCCCTGTCAAATAAATATCACTCAAAGATGGAATCATAGCTGCCAAGTTTTCCCTTTTCTCACGAGGAAGCCTATTCAGCATAAGGGAAAATCCCTTAAAATAAGGGATAACTTGGCAGCTATGCATGATGGAATGCTGTTGACATCTTTTACGTGATGCCAGTAACAAAAAAAGAAAGAAAAAAAGAAAATAGCAGACCCAGACAAGTTTGTTCCTGCCAAACGTTCCAGTGGAACATAAATGTGATATTGACACCAGCTTCACACAGAGAAGACAGAGGACAAAAACATAGGATTCTTTGAAATAGTTTTGTGCACCTGCATATCACACAGCAGATTTAACAGAAGCGTCTTGCAAAAGGTGACGAATATCAAGTCTGTCACCAGGCAAACTCTGTGACATATGGCCAATAGCTTGTTGGTAAATATTTAAACACCAGAAACTTTACTCTCTGATGCAAAACATCTCATATTACGCAGATGTAAAGGTATTGCAACAAAGCGTGCGTGCCTTTCAGACAACGGTGCTGTGTTACAGGCTGCCCATAACTCCAGACTACAATTAAAACTCAGTCTGTTAACATAGTGCAGATCAACTCAGCCAAATAGGCTCTTCAGGGTTGTTTAAAAAAAGTTATGCTTGTCTTCTATGGTTCAGGAGCTGGTGAATTATGCTGATTTAAAAGAAACCTACTGGTGTTCAAAGAAGATGTGTTGTTTGATGATTTCCAGACCAAACTATTGGCTTGTCCTTTGTAAAAAAATCAAAAAGGAACAATAGTGTGTGTGTGTGTGCGCGCGCACGCACGCACACACACACACACACACACACACACAAAATACACACACAAATACAGATGTTCTGCTAAAGAAAAACCTTTCTTCCAGAGAATGTGCACAATAGTTCTCCCCAGCCCAGGTAAAAGCTAATAAAATGGTTTGGAAATCATCAAACAACACATCTTCTTTGAACACCAGAGTTTGTAGAACATATGAAACTACTATTGGGGTGTAATTTGAGCCATGCTTAATACTTCTTAGCCCCTAATCTGTTTGCAAAATTAAGATAAAGAGCCTCCCTTGTGGGGGGAAAAACAAAGGAATGAGACTGAGCTTTGGTTGCCCTGGTTGATGGCCTCTCTCAGGAGAGGGACCGGGGGTGAGCAACCCTGTTGAGTCTCATCAATCTTCCCATGGCTTTTGGATCATGGTATCCCTCCTGGAGCAGCTCTGTGAGTTAAGATCTAGAGATGCAGTGTTATGGCAGTCCCGTTTCTACCTGTAGGGTTGCTGCCAGAGAATGGCATTAGGGGCTTGTTCTCAGCAACTTGGATCCTGGGCCATAGGTTCCCATAGAGTTCCGTCCTGTCCCCCATGATACTTAACATTTGTTTGAAGTCACTGGGAGCAGTCATCCAGAGGTTTGCAGCTCAGTGTCATCAGATGCTGATGATGCACACCTCTGTTATTTTACATTAATCAGGTGATGTTGGACAGGTACGGATTGATGGCTGGAGGCGGCAATGAGCTGGATGAGAGCGAATCCCAATTAGATGGGGACACTGTTGGTAGGTGGTGTTTGTGCCCAGGAGTTGAGAAAATGAACTGCTTACAATTCTACTAAAACTGTCTCCATCACCGATGATGCTTAGATGGAGAAGCATCCCTCCACGCAGGCCTTTTGGAGAGATTCAGAAAATCCACCTTTGTATTGAAGCTGTTGCTGCTGGATTGTTTTGTTGCATTCTTCTTCTGTATACTGGATATTTAGCAGAGTTATGTTGAGTGGATGCTTTTGAATTTTAAAGTTTTATTTTGTAAACCACTCTGGGATTTTTGTATGAAGTGTTGAATGTGCAAATTGAATGAATGGATGAATAATTATTGAATACTCAGCGAACTGGAGGTCTCACAGCAAATGAGAGGAGAGCTAGTAGGCTCTGAGAGATTTTACTATTTAACTTCTATACTGCTTAATATTTAAAATATCTCTGAGTGGTGTACAAAAAAGAAGCAACAACAGACAATTTAAACAAAATATTACAAAAATACACAGTTACATATAAAAATGTGACATTAATACAAAGCTACTAATGTATCAATTCCTTTTCCTTTTCACACACCTACCATCTCAGCCTCCAGGTCTTCACCCAGGGTCCAAACAAACTCTCAGCTCACCCACAACCCTGAGATTAAGAGTCTCCTGCTCCACCAACTGAACTAAGCCAGGTCATCAGAAGACAGTGAAGGAATCCTCTGTTTGAAGGACTGTCTACTCCAAGTGAGTTTTAAAGATTAAGAAACTTAAGAGGGAAGACTTGAAGCTGCCCCTCAACAATAGACACCTGGAGAACAGAATGAGTAAGCATGTGGTCACAGTTTTCCCCACCTGGGTGAGATGTATTGTATGTCTATTTAAATTATAACAATTATTTCCAAATTTGCATATATAAATTTGCATATGGACATTTATCTATCTGTGTTATCCTTTGTCTTCTTTTTTAGTGTTGCATTTCAATTTGGGGAACAAGATATAGGTTCAACCAATGCTGACTTACGGGTAAAATTAACAGCCATGCTGTGCTCAGGTAGTTGGAGCAATTTGATTGGAGGTGAATTTAGATGTACCTAAAGTTCAAACCATGTAGTAGCAACTTCTATGATTCATTACCAAAACTTATGGTGATGATTCCTAGCTTAATTTATTATAAGGAGATTAGGTGAATTCAAGGACTATAAAGGTAAAGGGGCCCCTGACAATCAGGTCCAGTCGTGTCCGACTCTGGGGTTGCAGCGCTCATCTCGCTCTATAGGCCGAGGGAGCCGGCGTTTGTCTGCAGACAGCTTCCGGGTCATGTGGCCAGCATGACAAAGCTGCTTCTGGCGAACCAGAGCAGCGCACGGAAACACCGTTTACCTTCCCACCAGACCGGTCCCTATTTATCTACTTGCACTTTGATGTGCTTTCGAACTGCTAGGTGAGCAGGAGCTCGGACCGAGCAACGGGAGCTCACCCCATTGCAGGGATTCGAACCGCCGACCTTCTGATCAGCAAGCCCTAGACTCTGTGGTTTAACCCACAGCGCCACCTGGGAATTCAAGGACTATAGGCTTGTCAAATGAAGCCTCATTGATTGGATGAGGCTGGCTCACCTCCAGTCGCGAGATGTTGGATACTCCAGGGGTTCGTTACAACATCATGTTCTACCTGTCAGCTTCTCTTGGTATCTGACAGGCTATTGTTGAACTAGCTCGGTGGCAGCCTATTTTGTGCCTTCCAAATATTGCTGGACTCCAACTTTCATCACTCTTGGCCATTAGCCATGCTGACTGGGGCTGATGGGAATTGGAGTCCAAGAGCATATAGAGGGCTCTATATTGGTCACCCTTGGGCTAGGTGGATATATGGATTGATCCAGTAACAGAAAACATTATGTTCTAAAATCTGGAGGATGCAGCAATTAGGGTAGCCATTCTACCAGAATGATATCCATTGCAACCCTGCAGTTTTCCACTTTTATTTGAAAACTGAAAAAGATTGAGGCTGTAATCCTGTACACATTTACCTGGCAATGCTCCCATTGAATTCAATGGGACTTAGCTCTGAGTAGACATATAGAGGATTCTGCTAGGAATCTCTTCCATTTAAAACTAGGAATTCAGCACTGAATGCAAAAGAAAATAAATTACCAGTCATATATTTCCTACAAATCAAAAGGGAGTATAAAACTCTAAAGATTGTAAATATGACCATGTGCACAATACCAGCACCTCTCTAAAAGCTTTCTCAGAAGAATATAAGGTTGCATCAAATGAAGATATTATTATTATTATTATTATTATTATTATTATTATTATTATTATTTCATCTGAAGTGTTTTAGTGCCTCATTACTCGTAGTCAAAATCTCAGCCAAATGATGAATGAAAATATATGCAATTTGTAGAAGAATTTGGGTTTTAATCTCAATTTTGAACATGTGCTATTTCAATTTGTTCAATCCTTCTCAGCATACAATGTGCTGTACGCAACCTGTCTTCAACCTCATCAGGAATTCTTGTCATTAAAAATCTGTCCATTAAAAAATGGAAAGAAAGAAAAAGGCATCTCAGCATCTCTCCCCGCAGAGAAATATGTGCAGAAATAATTCAAGGTGCTGTTTGTTGAAATTACAGAGAAACTCCACAGGGTGGCACAACACAATAAATCATCCATAGAACATTCCAAACCTAAATATATTTACAAGGGAGCAAGTTCTTTGATATCTGTGGCATGTACCTCAGAACAGGTGCGCTCGAAATTTCATTCTAAGGTCACAAATACGAATGCCAAATCTGAATTCATGAATTCAATCTTAACACTGTTCTTTGAATATATTATATATCCTTGCCTTTGACCTTTTCAAAAAGTCTCCAACGTGGTTTTATTCATAAAACCACTTACAGGTGAAACTCGGAAAATTAGAATATCGTTGAAAAGTGCATTTATTTCAGTAACGCAACTTAAAAGGTGAAACCAATATATGAGATAGATGCATGACATGCAAAGCAAGATATGTCAAGCCTTTATTTGTTGTAATTGTAATTATTTGTTGTTAGGCGGGTCAATTATAAATGGAATGTAATTAATGAAATGTAATAGCGTTGTTTATTTTTCTATTATTGTAACTATTTGTTTTATTACTGTGGAATTTCCAAAAGAAAGCATTTGTAAAAATTAAAAGAAAATAATATAATAATAAGTTACATTGCTGAAATAAATGCACTTTTCGACGATATTCTAATTTCCCGAGTTTCACCTGTATGTGTTCATAAAATCCATAGTGTTCACAATGCCTATAAATACATACATAAATACTAATTATTTCAATGTAGCACAGTAGACTACATTTTCTATAGCTTCCTGGATTAAAAGTATATTTGATATTCCTTGCTTGTGAGAAAAAGACAAGCGGAATAAATTATGTATTGGAATGGCTTCAATTCTGTTGGACAAAATCAGTAGGGGGGAAAGACAACAGAGAAGGAAATATGGACAAGATTGTGAAGCACTGCAGGATCCTGATGAAAAGGCTCTTCTCTGTGTCCTAATATGAGTGGATGTGAGGTTAGTCAAAATGTGGGAATGGGTCATTTCTGTAGCTTCTGCCCCATTGTGAAACTTTCTCCTGAAGAAGTTTAGAAGGCAATTTTGTTTAGGTGGGTTTCCCATTAATTGTGAAGTTAACTCTGTTTTAATTACCTGCTCTGCTGCTTCACTTTAACATTTCATTGTTGGTTGTTTTGTTGCAGATTGAATGCCGTTAGCCACTTTGAGTGCTACTTTGGTAACTGGAAAAGGGGGAGATAAATGAAAAAGTTCTTTTTTAAAAAGTTACATGGAGGGGAGAGACTGATGCATGTGTGCTATCCTAAACCCTTGGAGGAGAGGTGGAATTGAATAATGGATAAAGTTTATAAGTCAGTGGCAGGGCACAAACTTTGCTTCCAGTCATCCCAGGTTCTGTCCCCATCATCTCCATCATTTTTGGACAATCCCTCTCTGAAACCTTGGAGAAGCTATTTTCAGTCTGCTGACCTAGATGGACCAAGGATCTGATTCAGCATAAGCCAGCTTCATATGATTTAGATAAACTTTAGGGAGAACACAGATTGCATTAGGGCATTTAAAAAAAATAAAAATAAAGGTGTGTTATTATTTATTTGTATTTGTATTTTTATTGATACCTATCCTACAATACCCATCTCAAAGTACCTTTTTATAATACACTGAAATACTTCACCTGAAAGGAAAAGAGACAGAAAGAATATTTTAAAAATAGGAAGAAAGGAAGAAAGGTGTTTTAAAGTTGTCCCCCCCCCCACCTGACCAAGCCCATCCAAAGCAGCTTGCAACCTTTAAAACCTTTAAAACCCCCACACTGGGTGAACAATAAGCAGACTATCAATAAATAAGCAGTTAAAAACCAAACTAAGCATAGCCGATAAAACAGTCGCGATGCACAAGCTCCCAACATCAGAGAGGATGAGACTATGAATGACAACTAGTCATGATGGCTGTGCACTTCTGCCAGTTATGAGAGGCAGTGTGCTTCTGAAGGGGATCATGAGGGGGGGGGCAGAGGGCTTCTGCACTCATATCCTGCCTGTGAGCTTTCCATATGCATCTGGTTGGCCACTCTGAGAATGGGATGCTGGAGTAGATTTGCCTTAGTGAGCCGCTTCTGCTGGGTCTTACAGCAACTTATTTTAGCAACTGTTTTCGTTTCTGTTAATTATTGTGTTTCTTTCTTTCCTTCACTTATTGTTCGATTACATATTTGCATTTTAAATGTGCGAGTCACTTTGTAGACCTTCTTAGTTCAAAAGGTTGCTTATAAATGCTTTAATGCAATGAGTTGAATCCTTAACAGATTAGACAACTGGGCCAAAGCAAACAAGATGAAGTTTAACAAGGAGAAATGTAAAGTACTACACTTGGGCAAAAAAAATGAAAGGCACAAATACAGGATGGGAGACACCTGGCTTGAGAGCAGTACATGTGAAAAGGATCTAGGAGTCTTGGTACACCACAAACTTGACATGAGTCAACAGTGTGATGCAGCAGCTAAAAAGCCAATGCAATTCTGGGCTGCATCAATAGGAGTATAGCATCTAGATCAAGGGAAGTAATAGTACCACTGTATTCTGCTCTGGTCAGACCTCACCTGGAGTACTGTGTCCAGTTCTGGGCACCACAGTTCAAGAAGGATACTGACAAGCTGGAACGTGTCCAGAAGAGGGCAACCAAAATGGTCAAAGGCCTGGAAACGATGCCTTATGAGGAACGGCTTAGGGAGCTGGGTATTTTTAGCCTGGAGAAGAGAAGCTTAAGGGGTGTTATGATAGCCATGTTCAAATACAGTGGAACCTCGGTTTATGAACACCTTGGTTTACGAATTTTCGGTTTACGAACGCTGCGGACCCATTTGGAACGGATTAATTCACTTTCCATTACTTTCAATGGGAAAGTTCGTTTCAGTTTATGAATGCTTCAGTTTATGAACAGACTTCCGGAACCAATTACACCCATGCTTCGGGTTAAGTACGCTTCAGGTTGAGTACTCCGCGGACCCATCTGGAACGGATTAATCCACTTTCCATTACTTTCAATGGGAAAGTTCGCTTCAGTTTATGAACGCTTCAGTTTATGAACAGACTTCCAGAACCAATTGTGTTCATAAACCGAGGTAAAGGTAAAGGGACCCCTGACCATTAGGTCCAGTCGTGACCGACTCTGGGGTTGCGCGCTCATCTCGCATTATTAGCCGAGGGAGCCGGCGTATAGCTTCCAGGTCATGTGGCCAACATGACAAAGCCGCTTCTGGCAAACCAGAGCAGCACATGGAAACACCGTTTACCTTCCCGCTGTAGCGGTTCCTATTTATCTACTTGCACTTTGATGTGCTTTCGAACTGCGAGGTACCACTGTATATAAAAGGATGTCATATAGAGGATTGAGAAAGGTTGTTTTCTGCTGCTCCAGAGAAGCGGACACGGAGCAATGGATTCAAACTACAAGAAAGAAGATTCCACCTAAACATTAGGAAGAACTTCCTGACAGTAAGAGCTGTTTGGCAGTGGAATTTGCTACCAAGGAGTGTGGTGGAGTCTCCTTCTTTGGAGGCCTTTAAGAAGAGGCTTGACAGGCATATGTCAAGAATGCTTTGATGGTGTTTCCTGTTTGGCAGGGGGTTGGACTGGATGGCCCTTGTGGTCTCTTCCAATTCTATGATTCTATGATTCAATTCAATAGGACATACTTCCGAGTAGTTATGGTTACAATTGTACTGTTTGTTGTGGTTTGGCCCCATTGAAATAAATCAAGGGACTTCAGTTAGCCATGGCCATCTTGTTCTGTTGGTTTCAGTGGAACTAAAGTGTAGCAGCTATGAAAAACAGAAAGGCTGTTTTTCATTGCACAGTCTAATTTATTGCCAGAAGGACTCTCAAATATATAGTGAATCAGAAGTGTGGGTAATTGGGAATGATGTTTTTCGTCTTGCGAGAGTATGAATCTGCATCAGAGAAACACACCGTATTATCACAAGATTTATGGATAGTGGTTCCTTTTCTGACCAATAACTTCCATAAGTGAAATGGAAACTTCCATATTTCTATTCTACAAATCAGAAGCAGGTGTTTCCCATGTATTATGGGGAGGGAAATGAAAAAAAAAATTCCATTCAGAACAACTATTATTGAGTTGTCTCGGAGAGTAATAGCATTTATTGATAGTTTCAAATGCAGTAATCAGTCTCTGTGTCACATTTTAACAACCGAGAAGCATTATTTCAACTTGTTTCGTGCGATCATACGGCTTTGCAAAATAAATCAAGATGGTTTAAACACTTGGGTATGTGAGCAGGCTGGAATACATTTTTCCACAACTTATTTGGTTTTGGCAGCCTGGATTTACAGAGTAGGATTTTGGCTTTTTTCTGCTGTATGTAGTGTCTTGCGTGCCACTGCAATTAAACCACAATGTGCAACTCACAGAACATCCATTGTCTCAGGCCACGTGGCCTGTACAATGTTGCACAAGAGGCTCAGATGAAGTCTGCCTTCCTCCTACTTGCTACAGAAACCATTGGACCTACTCTGGGTTGGATGCATATTTCCCATGGGTTCTGCTGATGAGATGTTCCATCTAGAAATGAAGATGGATTCTCCCAACACCTCCTTCCCTCTCGGTCCCTAGAAAAGGTTCTTAGTAGGGCTAGCGCTCCATAACAGCATGGGAGGTGGCCCTGGGCTTTGCAAGAGGAAAAGGAATTGTAAAATAAATAAATAAAATAAACCTTTCCTCATCTGCCAGTGGAGGGATGGCAAACCTATGGCACATCATCTCTGATTATTGGCCATACTAGCTGGGTGTGAAGGAAGATACAACAACATCAAGAGGGTCACAGATTCTCCTCTAAGAGAAGTGTCCGCTGAATCTTAGTCACTTCCACAAATAGAAAGGCCAGTGTAGACCCATTCCCATGTACCACCCTGTGTCCCAAACACATCATTGCGCCTAGAGGCTAATCTTCCCTCGGTAGAATTATGGATCTGGCGTAGGACACTTAACCTGTTGGCTTCACCTAAACTCAAATCCTCCGGATTTAATAATCCCTCGTGCTGCAAGATTGTCAACGAGCGCCTGGACTAAAATTGTCTATCAAAAACTTCACTCTTGTGGTTTATCACCACAACAGCTACTCACTTTGGGTTTTAGTAAAGCAAAAAGTCTAATTTGTCAGCACCTAAATGATATCGAGTGTCACAACAACTTGGCCACTATAAGGAAATTTTGCCCATAGTATTACTATTTTCCACCTTCTCATTTTGACTCTCTGGCACCCTATCTGCATAACCAAGCAATTCTAAAATATAGACATGCTTTTACTCTTGCAAGATTGAATGTATTGAATGTATTGCCCTCGGCTGTACTTGAGGGACGATTCCAACAGATTCCACACGAAAAATGCTTAAGTCCCTGTGGAGATGGCAGTACCAAATCAGTGGTGCATGCCCTTCTGGCTTGCACTCTTTTTAAAGACTTGAGGAATGAGATTATCACCCCTCTTTTATTGTCCATTCCGGGTCACCCAATCACTGCCACAGTGTCCTTTCTCTTGGCAGATCAAGATGAGCAGTTGACAGCAAAGGTTGCAAGGTTTTTAGCTGGGGCAATCAGAATAAGATCCACTATTTGACTATTGATTCAAAACCCTAAAAAGTATTTTATATAACTGACTTTTATTTCTATTCTTTGCATATTGTAGTTTTTTTATTGCTATGGCCGATGGCTGACGCAAATAAAGATTCATTCATTCATTACAATCCCATGTATGTGGCACAGCTGGGTGATAACATGGCAGTCAGAATGTCTCCAGTGGTGAAACATTTATGACTTATTCTGCATGCTGCCTCTGATACTGGAGGCAATATATGGCCATCTTGACTAGTAGCTCTCGGTATACTCTGTAAATTTGTCCAATCATCTTTTAAAGTTACTCAAGTCGGTTGCCATCACTACAACCTGTCTTCAGCTTAGGTACCTGTTTTTGTCTGTCTGGAAATTCCCACCATTCAGCTATATTGGATGACCCCAGGTTCTGGTATTAAGCTGAATAGAGAATAACACTACCCTTTCCACTTTCTCGACAATTATTTATGCCACTAGCATGTGTCCCGTACTTACTTTTCATTTTCAAGGCTAGCTGAAGGTTGGCAAGACTACTCTTAGAATAATCACTTCGTTGCCCTTTACACATCATGCTTTACAATGTGGTTTAAAATAAAACAAGAAGAGCAGCAGCAACAGGCTGGCATCATGAGGAACTGTGCTTAGTGTTTTTCCTTCATGGCGTAGATTTCTCAGGATGGGGGCCAAAAATATTACCATGTTAACTTCTCTGTTTCTCGGCTTTCAGAAAACTTAATGGACTAAATTGAATGCCACTCATCTCAGCAAGTCTACTGTTGTTGTAGTTGTTTAGTCATGTCTGACTCTTCATGACCCCATGGATCAGAGCACGCCAGACACTCCTGTCTTCCACTGCCTCCCACAGTTTGGTCAGACTCATGTTCGTAGCTTCAAGAACACTGTCCAGCCATCTCATCCTCTGTCGTCCCCTTCTCCTTGTGCCCTCCATCTTTCCCAACATCAGGGTCTTTTCCAGGGAGTCTTCTCTTCTCATGAGGTAGCCAAAGTATTGGAGCCTCAGCTTCACGATCTGTCCTTCCAGTGAGCACTGAGGGCTGATTTCCTTCAGAATGGATAGGTTTGATCTTCTTGCAGTACATGGGACTCTCAAGAGTCTCCTCAGGTTCCACAGATCCAGGTTTTTTTTTAAAGCTGCCATTTGCTGAACAAATAAGACCACTCCACCAACCTACCTGCCACCTTTCCCCTCCCCGAAAGGTAGTGTGGTGATTCTGCCACAACTGACAAGTTGCTTCTGACTGACATAGTGAATGGAAGTCGTGTCAGACCTTCAGCCTTTGAAAAACGTTTGCAAACCACAACACTTACTTCCAGGTTTGCGGCATTCAGGAGCCAATTTGTTTGACAACTAAGCCGTTCAGGAACCAAGGTACCACTGTACTCGAAAGAAGAATTGCATGTAGTATATAACTGGTACTCTGACTTAGGCACATGATTTATTTATTTATTTTTAAAAAGTCACCCAGCTGTCAGTCACTTGACTTCAGGTAACCTATATCACATAGTGCTCTGCAAGTCCTGAAAAACCGCAGACTCAGCCATACCATAGGTGAAAAAGGTTGCCCTGTTCCTAATCCCTCTTTAAATCGCCAAATGAAGGGCCCTTTTAATTGAAGAGGGTTCTTGCGAAGGGCTCTCTATAGTCACAATATTTCATTGTTTGAGTCTTCAGTGTATTCAGGTAATAAATGATCAGACTTAATTTTACTCCACACAGAACACCAGCAACTTTTGCTGCCAAGCAGTTTTCTTGATCTTCAATACCTTCCAAATATATTTCCCTTCACTTTGGAGAAATTTCAATCCTTTTGATTCCTGAAATTTCAGGCTATTTAAAAGTGATATATTTTGGGATCGAGGGTGAATATGTAATAATCACTTTGAGGTGAGCGCTTGGCGGAAAATGAATAGTCTCTGATGTGCTGGCCTCAAAGTAAGTGCATGGGTTGCAGAGAGAAGAGTGGCTTCAATACAGCCTTTTATAACTGCATATTGAAGAGATCAGGTACAGAAATAACAACAGAGAGGAGTCCGGCAGCCATTACATCAAAATGCTAAGTCCTAATAAGAATTAGGGTTGGTTAAAAAAACAAAACAAAAAAAATGGGCAGAAATGAAAAGCAAGTGATGGAAGATCCCATTACTTAATGATATCTTCCTTACTAAGAAATAGGAAAAGCATACATAAAGCAATATCTTTCTTAACTTAACATCTCCTTGATAAATGCATGCAAGTGTTTTGAGTTGTTGATCCAAAAGAAATCAGATGTTGAGCCCCCCAAATAATTTCCTATGTATTTTCAACCCAGTCTACATAACTGGGCTATAGGAATGTAAATGTAAGGCCATAACCCCCACAGACTTGCAGGTACTAATCCCTGGAGATGCTGAAATGACTTTACTTCTTTCATGTTAGATTTTGTGTGTTGAAAGGCGCCTCTTGATTTCTTTTTTTGCCTCAGTCTCATTTGCCCTCACATGTGATTTTATTTTTTTTTAGTGCCATAATGGGTGGTCTGGCATGATGAGGCAATAGACACTTGCAGACAGATTACAGCAGGCTTCCTCAACCTCAGCCCTCCAGATGTTTTTGGCCTACAACTCCCATGATCCCTAGCTAGCAGGACCAGTGGTCAGGGATGTTGGGAATTGGTCTCAAAACATCTGGAGGACTGAAGTTGAGGAAGCCTGGATTACAGGGATGCCTGAGCCAATTATGGGCAAAGGAGGCCATGGGTAGAGATGGCAAAGAAGAAGGGGAAAGGTTAAGGTAACAGGAGTTGAACAGCAGTAAAGCAAATTAATACTTGGCCATATGTTTCAGTACTTTGGCTGCACTGAATGTGCTATCAAAGTGGATGATCAAGATTAGAGAATATTTGGGACAGCACTGCAAACCCACCTGAATATTACATCATATGGAGAAATTTGAATTCCAATGTGCTCTCATGATTTGGGCAGCAAAATAAGAGAGAGAACTTGGACTTGACATTTTGAGGCAAATTGTGAGAAATTGCAATGTTTATAATTCTTTATTTTAATACTTAACATTACTGACTTTACAGTATGTCTAATTCCCCATAATACAATAACCAACCAAAGTTGGATTAGTAAATAATGGCGTGTGTGTGCATGTGGTGCGGTGGGGAATATAAGCGGTGAGGTCAGAAGTTAATGAAATTATTTTCCCCCTCCCACCCCCATTTCTGCCGGCACAAACACCAGGGCAGTGGATGTGGCCAGAGGAGGGCTGGTCCATTAGGGCAAACAGGGCACTGCTCCACCAATCTCAGTCACTGTGCCCCCACCAGCCCCCACCAGCCTGCTATCTTTCTTCCACCCAGGCTGTCAGCTTCACCCTCGTTACACTCAGTGTTGCTATCATATACCGGTAACTCAGCAGGGAGGAGGATGGAGGCAAACCTAGAACTAGTTGGCTCAGCCTGTCCTTGGCTCTGGCTCCACCTACTGCTGGGATCCCTACTTTCTGCCCCACTAGTCTCAATGGGCACCAGCCACCACTGGATATGATGCTGGCTGTGTTGCTCCATCAAGCCCCACCGTTGTCAGCCAGGACTTCAGGACTGCACCTTTAATTGTTTAACATTGCCGTTAAATTGGCCAGTGTTGATCTTCAAACGGTTTGCAATCACACCATGTGAGATGTTCTTTCATTAGATTTCTATTGTTGTTGTTTAGTCGTCTTAGTCATGTTCGACTCTCCAAGACCCCATGAACCAGAGCATGCCTTGGAAACTCACTTTCTTCTCAAAGCTTCTCCTTTTTTATGTCCATGGAGTTTTCTTGGCAAAATACTGGAGTGGTTCCTTCTCCAAGTGGATCACATTTAGTTTAAACTTGTGGCTATGGCCTGTCCATCTTGGGTGGCTCTGCATGGCATAGCTCATAGCTTCTGGGAGTTATTCAAGCCTCTTCGCCACGGCAAGGGGTACTTATACAGCAGTACCAGATTTCTATTAGGCAAGAGCAAATTCAACCGGGAGCCTTGCTAAACACTTGATTTTCCTGTCAAATGCTTGGAAGTTGCCTTGCCTTCTTCAGAAGAAAGAAAGCAGTCTAGGTGAAGAGTGCGTTGAATGGTTTATTGAAGAGGAAATTGGTTATTCCATTTGTAGGGTGACCCTACCGAGTGACCATGCCATAAAGTAGGAACTTCAAAATTGCTTTGAAGGAAAGGTCTCCAGTGGCAGATAAGACATTCAACTTGACTGCCAACAAGTGGAAAGGAAAGACGGGGGGGGGCAGATTGTTGTCTACGGCATGCTCCATTAGTAGGAGTGATGAAGCAAGATGGGAAACTTAACAATAAATGTCACCATTCTTTTCATTTGAAAAAAAAATTCTCTGAAGAGCCTGGGAAACATAGTTCAATTTCCTCCGTCACCAGCACAGCTATCTTTGAAGACTCTTCCTCCTGAAAGATTTAATTACCGAGTAACACCTGAAATTTTGGAGCAGGAGGGAATCCTCGGGGTAGGGTGATGGGTGGATATGTCCTTCTTGATGCAATTTCTCACATGGCACAAAAAGTTATTTCTCTTGTGGAAGATGCATTTTGCTGATCCTTTTGCCCTTGCCATATGTTACTAAAGAAAATAAAAAGTCTTTTTCCTTTAAGAAAAACCTTGCTGAACTTACAGCAGGGACATGAGTAAGCAGGCAACAAAGGTACTTTTAAAGTTCCTATAGACACCACAACTAACTCCATGTCTTTAAGTGGAAGTTTTTCCTTTTAGTTTTTCCTTCCTTGCCTGACTATTGGCAAAGTTGTATTATTATCCTCTGAGTCATTCTTCCTACAAAATGTCTCTCTGGGAAGAGTTGCTAATTAAACTTTTGCTCACACACAATTGTTGGCAACAGCCTTGCATCCCCTTCTTTGAAGCAACATCTATATGTAAGCTCCCTTTATTAGCATGGTGGGAAGGGAAGGAACTTTGTATCCTTGAATATGGGTGCCCGTTGAGTGTACAGTCACTAATTATTTCAAGCAAGCTAGAGAGTACTACTGGTGGTTTTAAATAGTACTTTTCATCTGCGAGGACACTATCTTCTATTGTGCAGCGCCTCAAGCTGATTCTTCAGTGGCATTTTAGCCAGTGAACTTAAAAATGCCTTTTAGCTTCAGGGTGGAAATGGAAACATTTCTCTAGTGGTGAAAAAAAACAGAAAGGCTTTTTAAAAAAATGCAGAGTGAGGAGCAAAAATCCCATTTATTATATCTAGTGATTTTTTATTTTATTTTTAGTGACTCTCATGTATGCACAATTTTGCCTTGGTAGGTAAGTGTCATATGGGTGGAAGGAGTAGAGAAATATAGGTCACTCATGGATAGGTCAAAGTGTAGCTACTAGGGAGGGAGGAATGGAATAGAATGACCATTTTCTTTCAAATGATTCCAAATGACACAATCCTTGCTCAAATAAAAGAATCACAAAACATGAGGGATGGGTTTAATTGGAAGGGAAGAAACTGAAAGGAACAAATAATGGAATGTACAGACGGGACAGTTGGGAAATCCTGAGTTCAAATCTACATGTCCACCTTTGGTTATGTCAGATAACTAAAGAATGGCAATCCTAACCATTTACTGTACTCAGAAGTAAATCCTATTTAATTAAATGGACTTATTCCCAGGCAAAAATTGTAACAACCTTAGTTCTTAAGACAAGCTCACTCAAGGAAGTTCATGGGAGGAAAGTTTCCTGTCCCCTGCTCTCTGCAGCAGCCTCCATCCAAGTTATTCAGGAGCCCTCCTAGCCAATAAATGGAGGAAGGGTGATTCAACTTGCATTTACATATGAGATATCTGTTCGGGGAGCATTCTTATAACACAACTGCTTTAGTCTTCTGGTTTCGCTTCCCCCAAGACTGCATTCCTAACAGGAGGTGCAAATAATTAATTAGAAGTATTGTTGTTGAACTATTTAATTAGAAAATAATTGCATTGTAAATAAGTTTCCTTGTGAAATGGTTCATTTGGGATTTTTTTTAAAAAGCAAAAATAAAGCCTGAACAAAAAATGAGAAGCAGAAGGCAATTATTCTCTATTATTGTTTGTTTAAAGGTTTTTGAGGTTTTTTTACAGTAAAAAAACACCAAACAAAAGCCTCCCCCTTCCCAATTATACAAATGGTGATAGAGAACATACAGCAATAAGCCTCACTTCAGATGGTTCTCTCTTCTAACCCCCTCATTTCAGGTCAATGATATGTATTAAGTTTTATGTCTTACATGGTAAATGATTTACAGATCTTAACTATGCATATACTGTGCATACAGCATGATCCTCCTCTATAGGGGTGGGGAAGAAATCTGCTTGGATCCAACCTTTCTGGAAAAAAATGGGTGAACTGAAACACAGCCATCATGCCTCTCTGAATTTTGCAATGTGTTCTCTCGCCAAGTAATTTGTTTGTTGCTTGGTCATTTAGTTGTGTCCAACTCTTTGTGACCCCATGGACCATAGCACGCCAGGCACTCCTGTCTTCCACTGCCTCCCACAGTTTGGTCAAACTCATGTTTGTAGCTTCGAGAACACTGTCCAACCACCTCATCCTCTGTCATCCCCTTCTCCTTGTGCCCTCCATCTTTCCCAACATCAGTGTCTTTTCCAGGGAGTCTTCTCTTCTCATGAGGTGGCCAAAGTATTGGAACCTCAGCTTCAGGATCTGTCCTCCCAGTGAGCACTCAGGGCTGATTTCCTTCAGAATGGATTTGTTACAAAATGGCAGTTACAAAAGTGCATTATTTCTTTGCGAAAATGTTATTAAGGCAAAATTGCAGACAAGAATGTGTATGTTAGGAGAACTTCACACAAAATGCTGATGAATTTACATGGGAAAATGGAGGACTGAACCTAAGACAGGACAAAATGAAAAACAGATAGGAACTGAAATGTTCAGATACCCCTATGCCTACCCTTGTACCTAAAATGCTAATGCTTTTGTCAAGAGGTGGATGCTTTAACAAAGTCGTGTGTGATCAGAATTATTGATATGAGTGTTGTCATGCATGAGAAGTCTGCCTCCCGTACTAACGTATCAAGGGTCTGTGTATTGGACCTTAATAAAGAGCCACACTGGTCCAGCATCCATTTGGCTGCTGTCTGCTTTGGTGAGGGCATCATGGTAACAGTTCCAAGTGCCATCGGTGAAATTGTGTACCTGAGATAGTAGCAGGATGGGTAAAGATGGGGCTGGTTTTGTCAACCATAGTACAATTGCTGCCCCGACCTGTGGGGGTTCTCTGCCCATCCCTGCCTGCTTCATGGCAATACTTTGTGTGGCAGCTATAATCTTTCTTCAGCAGGATGTCAGGGCAGGAAGTGTCCCCGAGAAAGGAGGCTACTTCCAACCCCCACCCCAAGCATCTTTCATGCTAACCCAAGGAAGCTAGCCTAGTGACTCTGGGGCTACAGTGATTCCACTCTGTAATTTCTGAAGATCTACAAAGAAGGAGTGTATTAATTTTCACATGGCAAGTACAAAGCTCAGAATTAATTAAGGCCCCTTCTCTCTCACTGTAGCCTGCTTGTTTCTAGGCTGTGGTCCACAAGGTACCGGTAATTGAAAGAGAATTGCATGTATCTGGCAGAGACACAAGGCATAGTTTGACTTTTACTGTTCATCATTCATTAGCAAGGAAAGCAGAAGGACGCTGTCACTCAAGCTTCCCTGCTACAATTGTTGCTACAAAAGTTGTTCCTCTGTGTCTCGCTGCTCAAAGACCTACAACAGTCAGAGCAATGCATGTGCCAATTACTTTTCCTGTGAAAAACATGACTGATCACCCTCACGCCACGTGCAGATGTGCGTGCGCACACGTTCACACCCAGGGAAGCAAAATGTTGCTTTTACTTAGATCTACTGGCTTGCTATACTCATGGAGGCTGCATTCAGACAGTACGTTTTCCCAGTGTTTCCTTACCTAATAATATCCACTTCACACAAGGCAAAAGCAACTTGTAAAAATCTAGTCACAGTTTAATTGCTTTTGGGCGGTGGGGCAGGGATTAATCCGACACCCCACTAACCCAGAAAATCATGGGCGTTTTTAAATGTATTTCCCCTGCAGTTTTCATGGATCACAAGGATAAAATTTGGGTCAGTATTTCAGCAGTCAGCTCTTTCCCATCACTTTCATGGATGAATTGTAGGGGAAAGAGAAGCACTTGTGTGCATTAAGAGTAGCAGCATGTCCCATGATGCCCGCAGTTGTGTCACACCACCCCCAGTGGTGTGAATGAAATTTAGCCTGACGTTGTTTGTATATCATTCAAAAAGCCCCAGTTCTATAACACAAAAGCTGGTGCCAATATAAAAAGAAGGCTGGGGATCAGGAAAACTAACACAACAATCCCCTTGTTTGAATGCTCCCTGATATGCACAAACATTATACACTTCAGGTGCCCCCTTCACAGGAGTTCGAGATGGTGGCAACATGGGAATGGACCTTTTCTGCAGCATTTCCCCATTTGTGAAGTGCTCTCCACAAGGAGGCTTGCCTGGTGCCATCATGATGTATCTTTAGGCACCAGGCAAATCCTTTCCTCTATAAACAGGCCTTTGTCCTTTAGCTAGCTGTGGCCTTTTAGAAATGGGTGGGATGTTTAAAATGTTGTTTCTCTTTCCTCTTTGTTTTAATGTATCTATGTGGAATTTATTGGTTGGTTGGTTGGTTGGTTGGTTGGTTGTAAGTCACTTTGGGTTGGCATTGGCAAGATAAAGCAACTAACAAACTAATAATAATAATAATAATAATAATAATAATAATAATAATACACCACCAGTTTGTTGGAACTACTGGTGATGACATATTCTTAACCTAGTACAGAAAAACACACATCTATAAACATTGTCTTAAATTAGTCAGAGAAATAAAAATATGCCCTGTAAAAAAAGAGAACATAAGTTGCTCCCTACTGTAATTTTCCTTCATTGCTTGCACAAAATATGTCTATAATAGTTAGAGAAGATATCAAATTTCTCAAATGTTCATACTAATCATATATTCAAGGGTATAATTAAGAATGCAAAAAATAAAATAAAGGTTGATTTGAAACAGTGGTGATTCACAAAGCACTGGAACAGTTTTTTAGTCTGAGTCATGGGGAGTTCAGTGTACTATACAGTTTAGCTGGGGGCAACTGTGATAATGTTCAAAAAGATAAAAAAATTAAATATGATTAAACTAATTTGGAAGCACTTTTGAAGCCCTACACAGATGTGGCACTGCAGGAAAATATTGGTGCTAAATTTACATCAGGCCAATTAGACCTTTAAATATTGCCTCCTTAAGCCACTCAGGCGGCTGAGAATTGTATCAAGCTTTTTTATTTTTTAAATGTGATAAAAGGTGGCCTGTAAATTGCTACTGAAGTGCAAGGAGCTCTTAAAACAAATGTATATTAAGTATGCATGCAGTGGTCATATACATATTAAGAGCCATACTTACACTCATTTTGAGGCACCAGAAGTTGTCGTAGTTAAGGAACCGATATGTTTAGCTGTATCTAACTTGAATCCCCAGAATGTCATGGAAGATGGGATGTGGGCCTTTCCTTCCCAATCAGTTCCAATAGACAATCACTGCTAGATTGTGTTTACTTTTAGCCAGAACTTTCCACAGCCTTTATTGAAACGTGTTACTTAATTACGGCACTATACTTTCAAGAGAGCAAACACAGTTTTGACAGAGACAATAGGTTGCTAAAGATGCAACTTGCCAGATTGTCCAAACCATGAGGGAAAGGCAGCTTACATTGCTATCACATAGCTGGGGTAGGCAAAGAGGTTTTTAAACAATAGCCACCCTCAGCTGATCTGCATGGAGGTAAAAAGGCAGAGCTATATGTGAGTATCCCCCATGTGTTTGTCTGAGTATCCTGAATGTGCGTGTACATATGCATATCCTCCAAGCATCTCGATTTGGCTGGGACGGCCCTGGAATATCTAAAGCCATCACGGCTTCTGCCTTGATCCCAGGGTACCACAATTTCTCCCAACTAGCAGACAGGGGCCATGGAAGTCGTTCCTGGGTTGGCAGCAGCATTGGGGAGCACTTACTAGGCTTTGGGAAGAAGAAGGGTGGACTCTAGGACCCTGTCAGAGCCCCACTTCTTCCTACCCTACAAGTCACACAAGCCCCTCATCTTGCTGCTTTCTTCAGGCAAGGAAGAAAGTAGAAGCCTCCCCTCAGCCTAGTTCTCCTACAACTATTTTCTCTTTCTCTTTGGCAATCACTCATAGCCAGTAAGATTGTCTTCCATAAACACAGTTTTAACAACGAGTCTGTAAGTGACTGTGGAGGCCAGTTCTGGATCCACACGTCCTTCCACAGTGGGGACACTGGTTTCCGGGCGGGAGTTAATCACGGTGTGGATTTGCCAAGTGTGCCTTCCTCTTAGCACATTTCTCCCTTGAGTCCTGAGATCGAGTGTCTTCAAAGCCCATGACACCTTTGGTAAAAGTTGTTCTCTAATTGGAGCACTCGCAGGCCAGTGTTTATCCAATTGTTGGTGTTTATACTACTTTTTAAAGATTTGCCTTGAGACAGTCTTTAAACCTCTTTTGTTGACCACCAGCATTACACTTTCCATTTTTAAGTTCGGAATAGAGTAGTTGCTTTGGAAGACGATCATCAGGCATCCGCACAATATGACCAGTCCAACGAAGTTGATGTTGAAGAATCATTGCTTCAACACTGGTGATCTTTGCTTCTTCCAGTACACTGATATTAGTTTGCCTGTCTTCCCAAGTGATGTGTAAATTTTTTCGGAGACACCGATGAAGGAATCTTTTGAGGAGTTGGAGATGGCATTTATAAGTGGTCCATGTTTCACAAGCATACAGTAAGGTTGGTAGTACAATAACTTTGTAAACAAGCATTTTGGTCCTCCTGTGAATGTCCCAGTCCTCAAACACTCTGCATTTCAATCGGGAGTTCAGGGGATTTTTTTTTGGGGGGGGGAGCCCAGAGCAATGCCTTCCACAGCACACACCAAGGGGGTGGAAGCTGCTGCAAAGGAGAGGGCTTCTCCCACTCCTTCCTGCTGAGCTAGCAAGGAAATAGTCCAGGCAAACTTTCAGCCCTCTCCTGCCGAAACCAGCATCTCCCTTCTCCAGACACACACCTGCTTCTTCTGCTTCTCGTCCCTCAGACCCAGCAAAGTGAAAAGAAAGGGTTGAAAACTTTGCTCCTGGTGTCCCTCATTCTCACTGCTGGGACCTGAGATTTAAAATATTCAGCGGCCAAAGGGCTATAAATACTTTAAATGAAAAGAAAGTAAGAAACATTTTGTTACAGGGTCTACTGGTGACATAAGGCGGACACTAGCAATTCAGAGAAGGAATTTTCAGTAGGAATAAATAAAAATGTTTAATATCAGACAGAACAAATTATATTGCTTCCCAGAAGTGTCAACAGCAGGATTGTGCAGGGTTTTGGGTTGTAGCTGTTTTATTTTTATTTTTGATCCACTGTTCCTAGAACCAATGTTTGTGCAGAATTGCCACATTTCCCCAGAATTGCTATAAAAGAAAGTATAGGGCCTTCTTACACTGCATTGCCGTTGTTGGCAAAGTGATGTCTCAGCATCTTAAAAAGCAGAGACATCACCTTGCCAACAAAGGTCCGTATAGTTAAAGCTATGGTTTTCCCAGTAGTGATGTATGGAAGTGAGAGCTGGACCATAAAGAAGGCTGATCGCCGAAGAATTGATGCTTTTGAATTATGGTGCTGGAGGAGACTCTTGAGAGTCCCATGGACTGCAAGAAGATCAAACTTATCCATTCTGAAGGAAATCAGCCCTGTGTGCTCACTGGAAGGACAGATTGTGAAGCTGAGGCTCCAATACTTTGGCCACCTCGTGAGAAGAGAAGACTCCCTGGAAAAGACCCTGATGTTGGGAAAGATGGAGGGCACTAGGAGAAGGGGACGACAGAGGACGAGATGGTTGGACAGTGTTCTCCAAGCTACGAACATGAGTTTGACCAAACTGTGGGAGGCAGTGGAAGACAGGAGTGCCTGGCGTGCTATGGTCCATGGGGTCACGAAGAGTCGTACACGACTAAACAACTAAACAACAACAACACTGCTAGCTTCACTGATCCCTCTCAATAAAATAAGAAAATGTAAAAGCAAATGAGGCGGGATAATGTCCGATGTTGAGCAAATATTTTCCTCATCTTTCTGAGAGATATGTAGTTTGAGGTTCTGAGCAGAGTTAAATTATTCTCCTTCTGCAACTGTATTTTCATATTTTTGCCAAAGACACTTATGTCTCTTAAGGAGAGTAACTAGCTATCTGATCTCATTTTGAAAGAGATCGTTCAGCATGATTAGATGGTTTGCAATGATTCTGAAGCGGGACAAGAACCTGATTTCATGCAATCTCTTAACAAACAAACAAGGAAACAAACAAACAAAATCAACCAGTCAATCAATTACATTTAATGAATTTATAGCTCTTCCTTCCTCTCAAATGAAGGTATGAAATACCCTAACACAAGAAGGGGGAATCAGGCTTTTTTCTTGACTTTTGCAGTTGCTAGATAGTGGGAATTGTCTGAAAAAGGGCTACAGGTTATTACTTAATTATTCATACCCATTTAACAAATTAAGCTGCAATTCTGACCCACTTACCTGGGATAAACCCCACTGCAGCAGAGACCAGGGGGTGGTACAGGCCGGGCGGCATTGCTCACATGCCTTCAAAGTACCAATCATGGGAGGGACTAAGTAGGGAGTGACACACAGCATACTCTGTGTGTACTACTCCTCAGTTCAAGCAGTAAGACACCTTGATAGCATGTGCCTGAAATATTTATGAAGGAAGTTTCAGAAAGCCAGAAAGAGTGAGAGGAAAAGAGAGACGGGAGCGGGGAAAGAGAGAGAAGGATGAAGTTAAAAATAGATAACAGGAAGTACTCTGCTCAAGCAGATAAACTTGCATGTTGGGTGCACAGAGCCCATGGGACCACGATGATGGAACTGGCATGATCTTTTCTTTAAGCACAAGCAACTAATGGGTTTATGAAAAAGGCAAGGCAGCACACAAACCCTTTTATCTGAGTCACAATTGCTAATTTAGAGTAAACAACATAGATCCTGAACGACCTGGTCCTAACTCTAAAAACCCTTCAGATATGACTTTGGTTCAACCTCCGGCTTAGTAGGGCTTTAACTCTGTGTTTGCCTGTGTCTTGGAATCAGTCCCAGTTCATGGCCTGAAGTAGCGGCAGAAAATGTGCATTCTCAAGTTGTCACTGAACTCCGACTCCCATCAGTGATGGTCAATGGTCAATCCCAACCGGCATGGTCAATGGTCAGATATTAATGGAAGTTGTATTCCAGCAACCAAGGCTGGCCTGTGACATTCTGGCTCTTGAGGCAAAATGACTTCCCACTCCCTGCCAGGGAATAAGGGGTGAGTGAAGATCTACATCAAGAACAATGGGGGAATACTGTATTTTTCCATCTATAAGTTGCCCCCATGTATAAGACACCCCCCAATTTTTGCGGCAACAACCAATCACCAGTCCACCCTCAGACGCCCCCTAATTTTTGACATTATTTTTTAGGGGAAAAAACCTAGTCTTATACACAGAAAAATATGGTAAATATCTACATTGGTATCTGCTGCTCTGTGGATTCTGCTGCCTGAGGTGGTTGCCTCATCTTGCCTCATGGGTGGGCCGGCCCTGCCAGCAACACCTAGAAAACCACAGGTTCCCCACCCTGAATCTAAAGCCAAGCTGTGCCAGTGTTCTCAAGTATAACACATCACAACTGGTAAATAGTTAGACTAGCCAGAATAAGAATGAGAACCCAAGATGTGAAAAAAGAGAGAACCTGATGGGAAGCATGAATGTCAAACAGCAATTTTTAGTGTTTATTTGCCAAGGCACATTGTTGAACTTTTGCAAACAAACTTTTCTTTCTGAAGATAATAAGATTATTTATATAGCATTTTCTCAAAATGTCCACCTATATTATCTTCACATATATTATATCAGTAATCCTTAAAGCAATTCTATTTTCTTCACATCATGGACACCGGAGTGGGTTGAGGTTTAAAGATAATGACTTGCCTAAGATTCCCCCACAGAATTTATTTCCAATGTGTGATTTTAACCAGAGACTTCCTAGTTCACAGTTCATCCTCAACCATTACACTCCATCAGTGCTTTCTCTCTCTTTCTCCCCTGGAAAGGAGTCTGGAGGAATATAAATGGGGTGGGGGACGGGGAACCAGAGAGAATGGCAATTTCTGAGATGGTATTATGTACTAGCCAAAATTGTTTAGCATCTACCACTTGCCCGCATAAATACAATAATCTCTTTTGTTGTGCTTGCCCTATACTATACAATTACATTTCAGGAACTGTATTGCTGCCTGTTATTAGGAAAAGAGCATTAAGGCCATCCAATATCCATCCCAAGTACTGAATGAATGATCAGTGACAGAGGAAGTCACCTACTTTTTTGCAGGGTGGGGGCTAAACTCAGAAACTCACCTCAACAGCTAATCAAGACTAACAGAAGTATTATTTTATTTTATTTTATTTTACACTATACACATGCATTCCTGAGTGCCAGGTGTGTGTGTTTCAGTTACCGTATCTGGGAAATCCATGTACAAAAATGCAATGTGTGTGTCACCATTCTGAATGGGGTGTAAATTGTCAAGCCTGGGTTTTGTTTTTGCAGCAACAGCTAACGGAGATGGATTCAATTTCAAATACCCAGTGCAAATTCTATATGAAGTCACATCAGGTAGATCCAGAACATCCACTTAGAGCTCCCGGTGAGGTACACATGCGAGGTACATCGCCCGGCTTCAAATCCCCAGCCATCTATGAAGCCCACTGTATGAAAAAAGATCATCCGACTGAAACTTCCTAGGCACTACCCATGTGAACTGCTATGCGCCCTACCAAGTCTAGCTTCCACCTGCCTCTACTGCACAGCTACAGCAGCAAAATAGCAGACCAGATGATGCTGAAGCAGGAAAGTGGAGAGCAAACGCCTAACCCCAAACTCTGCCCCACTCTTTTTATTTCCCAAAAAGTTGAAATTCTCATTCCAACCCAGGTCTCTGTTCTAAAGCTGGAGGTTGCACACTCATCTATATTTCTGGAACTTGCTCCTTTTTTATATATCTATTTTCAGGGAAGAGCTGCCATTTGGATTTCCCTTTTTAAATTAATGTAAAGCACGATCTTTATAAGTGGGTAAGAATAAATAAATCATATTTTTTTCTAAATATATTTTCTCTCCCGCTGCATCACGTCAGCTATACTCCCTATGTCTCACTAGGCTGGTGTTTCCATTTTCCATATTCTCATCTAAAAATATCTATAAACATATGTAGCCCACCTGCCCCTCAGTCCAACTCACCTCCCACCTCCTGCTCACTAATAGCGTGATCCTGCATCACCTCCCACTCAGCCAGGCAATAGCTACACTTCAGCATCCTCATATGTCTAGGAAGGCACTAAAAAAACCAACAAAATAAAATTGATGGCGGTGGTGGTGAAATAGCAATCCTTTTGATGAGTTAGCCATCAGTTTCTGGAATGCTTACCCACTGGCTACTCTTTCTAGGGTTGTGTACTAGATCAGACCAAAGCCCACATTATAAAACAAATTTAGGAGGGGGAGTCGGGAGGCGACAGCCTTGGGTTGGTCCACCCAGAACAATCTGGGGTTGTTAGAGGATGGGGCTTTGGGCAGGAAACCGGCAGTGTGACTTGGGAGGTGGATTTCAGCAGGACTGAATTCTCCATTCACCAACTAGTCAGGGTACAGTGTCTCCCCTGCCACAAAATCCGAACTTCCTACCACCTGTGGGCCTCACAACCTTCACTGCCATGGAAACCACTGAGACCTACCACCAGCTGAAATAAGTCCAGTGCTTCTGGAGGAGCCTGCACCTGTAGGGAAGGCACTTGCCAAGGACTGCCCTGAACCCTGCAGGACCGACCCGTTCTGCTCACCTTCTGGAGGTAGGGAAGGACACACACCTTCCCACAGTGTGATTAGTTAAGGTTTTAAAAAACCCAGTTTAACATTAGCCGCCACTCCCACCCCGGTGATCTGAGGCCAGATTCAGGGTGCAGAGGGTGGTCCATTCTTAAGTGACTGGTGATGATTATTTCTGCACTGGGCATTGACAAGTGTGTTTGGCATTCTGGTTGTGCTGAGCTATTGGCCTCACTGCTAAAGACTCCAGCAGCCCTGGGATTATCAACTGCCTGCATAAAACTGTATGCAAACTGAGATTTCGTAGTTAACCGAGGATTTATTAGTAACAGAGGTCCAGAGTTCAGACACAAATCACAAAAGTTCATTGCCCATTGGTGCAGGTATAAGCAGCACTGATGAACGTTGTCCAACACTATATCCTCCATCTTGACACACCATTGGCTTCACGTGGTTACTGACCACCATTCTAGTGCACTGAAAAAGGCTCAAACAGGAGCAGAATGTGTGGTGGAAAGAAAAAGATACCAAATTTTAATATCCCTTTCATATCCCCCCTCCTCCATGTGCCACCAGAGAAGTGATAAAAATGTTAATTTGAATAAGTAAATCAATAAATCAATGGAGGGGGGCTGAATTGGACCTGGAGAGCAGAGGAGGGGGTCAACTGTTCCCTCACCCATGCCATTTTTCCAGTTATCATCACCCTTGAACCCGTCGCCTGCCCTGTGGAGTGGAGGGGATATATAGGCAGAAAAATAATCCAAGATTAACGGTTAACCCATTCTTCCCTGTGCCATAATCTTTATCTGATTTTGGCCTCTTCCAGTTTGTGACTTTTAAAAACAACTACACTGCCATGTGACTTCGTTACCATGGATCCTCGGGGTTGCATTTATTTTGGCATGCAAACATGGATGGAGGGCACATGCACACACCTGCTACGTACCTTTTCTCACTCCTCTTGCAAATACACTTGCCTCCTGTCAAATGACTCACTGCATAAAATAATTGTTCAGAGGATTGGATGGAAAGAGTTATTTCTCTCTCTTTTTAATACTATGGCATGTAACATCTTAAACTTCAGCAGACTAATTTTACAAGGGTCTTGTCTATAACTGGTTCGAATAGCTTGTCCCCACCTGCAAAAGATTAGGATCATGCCCCTATTAATCTAACTCTCATTTCTGTCCCCATTGCTACTGAATATCTATTGCACTTAATTAATTAGCTTAACTTCACAGCTGTTTACAAATGATACCCAAGTGTTTTGTTTCTGCCTGTTTGCCTTGTCGGTCTTTATGATAATGCTTAGTACAAAAAGAGTTACAAGGCCTTCTTAGATTATTTGTCCAAAGGCTTTGTCTGGATTTCTATACTCCTCTGTGGAGCAATTTTTATCTCAGCTCCTATCCAAATGTGGGCCACACCTCACCTTTTTTATGTGCTTTTTATATCTTGGAAACCCCTGCACCAATTTTTTATTTCTGTGGCGAGATCCCATCAACTGTCAGGTTCTGAAGTCCTGGAGGAAGAAGCTATTCCCCCTACAAACATATCCATCCAGACTCTGCATCATATGGCCACTAGTATGCAATTCCTGTGACATATTAGCATAGGAATCCTGCCACAGGAACATATGGTAAAATGACCCTTTCACAAAGATAACAAAGTTGCATTTTACCAATGTGCCCATGTTGTTTTGAACCTTCCGACTGGAATCCTGCACTTGTTTTTGTTTTAAAAATAAAAAATAAAAGCGTTAACACTCAACCATACAAAGTAAGGGACCTGTGTTGGTTCTTTCACGGCCTCCGTCCAGTATACCTGAAGGAGCGTCTCCTCCCCCATCATTCTGCCCGGACACTGAGGTCCAGCGCCGAGGGCCTTCTGGCAGTTCCCTCGCTACGAGAAGCCAAGTTACAGGGAACCAGGCAGAGGGCCTTCTCGGTAGTGGCACCCACCCTGTGGAATGCCCTCCCACCAGAGGTCAAAGAGAACAACAACTACCAGACCTTTAGAAGGCATCTCAAGGCAGCCCTGTTTAGGGAAGCTTTTAATGTTTGATGGATTTCTGTATTTTAATATTTTTTTGGAAGCCGCCCAGAGTGGCTGGGGGAACCCGGCCAGATGGGCGGGGTATAAATAAATTATTATTATTATTATTATTATTATTATTATTATTATTATTATTATATTATTTCAGCAGCTATAAAAGTGTCTGAGTGTAAAAGTAAAGTGGAATTCTTGCACTGAGTCCACAATTCGCAGAAGAAGAAAAGCAACGGTAGCAGGCAGGCAGTAGTAGACATTTACTGCTTGCCTTTGTACCTTCTTAAAAAGGTATGCCATGCAGGAGCAGGGAGCTGAAACTGTAAGCACGAACCTAAAACCATTCTTTGCCATTTCCAAATCTATCTGTTACATGACCAAAGGCTTAACTCTAAAGTTTTAAGCAATTCTTTTTCTGACTACTAAGAAATAGTTGTAGTAGTAGATGTACAGAAGAAGAAGAAGAAGAAGAAGAAGAAGAAGAAGAAGAAGAAGAAGAAGAAGAAGAAGAAGAAGAAGAAGAAGAAGAAGAAGAAGAAGAAGAAAGAAAGAAAGAAACCACAGTCATGGAGGTCATTTCTGTGACTGGCCACACTCTACAACAGTCATTTGGTGGTGATACCCACAGGACTTCCCAAAAATTAAACGTGTCCCCAAAGAGGCTGGGGGCCCCGCTCTACCTGTAAACTTGTAAGTCAATGAGAAGACTGGAAGTCTGAGTCAAGGAGATTCCATGCTCTGGGAATGCTGAAAGAGGTTTAAAAGGTAAAGGACCCCTGGATGGTTAAGTCCAGTCAAATTTGACTATGGGGTGCGGCAAGCTGAGTCTGTAGTGAAAAAGGAAACATGCACCTGGGGGAGTGAATAGGTGGCGGAGAGGAAGGCTTGAGGAACAGAACAGTGAACCAAGAGGGAAGCAAATGAAGGACACATATGAATGTGAAAGAACTGTCACAGCATATGTTAGGGAATGGAGTATTTTCCTGTCTCTTCTCCCTGTCCACTCATGGTGACTTTCAAGGCACTTATTTCTAGTGAGTTAAATATACTTGGTGGTCTGGTACATTGTTTAATGCTTATGATGTTCAAGGCCATATGACAACACAGGCGTCAATATGCTACCTTGTTATGTATACCTTCTGACTGCCGTGTTTTCCGCTTCTGCCAAGGGTTCCCCCAGTTCGCATTTCAGTACCTTCAGGCTGCCAATCTAAAGCCCTTTTAGGACTTACCTTCTGAAAGCCAGCAAAGACTGCAAAATGCACTGAATCAGCAATTATATGTATATTTATACACACTGATGTGAGATGAAATGAAGCTAGACCATGAGATGATGTAAACAGAATCCATCTTTGGGGATTTTTTGTTTGCTTGCATGTCAGCTACTTTAGGTATCAAATTAGGTGCTGTGTAAATAATGTTTCACTATCCAATAATAGCAGGGATTTCATACCATTCCTCCCCCTCCTAGCACACCCAATGACAGCCACCATAACAAGCAAGCAGTCAGACTTCAGTAGCAGAGAGAGAGAGAGAGAGAGAGAGAGAGAGAGAGAGAGAGAGAGAGAGAGAGAGAGAGAGAGAGAGAGAGAGAGAGAGAGAGAGAGAGAGAGAGAAGGCTTCCAATAAGCATAGTATCAGTCTTCAGGAGAATGCACTGAGACAAAATGCCACGGATGTGAAAGGTGTCCCTGGGATTACCAATGACGTGCTAATGGTTGTTCAAGCAATCTCTGTGCCTCCTTAGGTCTGACTCACAGCCTCCCTTTGGAGGCTTCTCTCACGTCATTGAGGGATTGAGGGTTATTCACAGATCACTGACTAAAGGCAAGCTTTGGCTTCCTGCCTGCCTCCCCTCGGTCATATGAAAAAAAGGACTGAGGTCACTCGCAAGAAGCCTTTGAGCTGTTTATCAATCAAGCCAATGAAGAGAATGAAAGAAAGCAAGAAATTGAACTGTCATCTCCTCTTACCTCTTGAGTTTTGGGCTGCATTCTGCCCAGTTGTTTTTACAAATTAGATCTGTCCTCTTGTGGCAGCTGTTTGAAACCTCTCCACACCCTCCCCAGATGTTTGACAGTGCTTAAAATAATAAAACAATTTCCAGGAGGCTTTGAGTGCTCTTTGAAAATGTTAAAAATCTCAAGCCAGAGAGAAAAGGAATGTTTTGTTTTAGCTGTTGCAAGAGATTCAAGAACAGATTAAATGAAATGTATCTCTTTTGTCTGCTCTTCCTGTTGTATTCTCCCTGCCTCTTTTTCATCCTTCGCTCACAAGTAATCAAAAGGCACTGGAAGATCACAAGTACAACGTTTGGCTGCTGCAAATACTTTGGGTTCCAGCCCTAAGTGAATTTTCATGAATGGAACGGAATGGTCTGTTCTATTTTAAGAAGGAAAATTCTATGCCGAATCCCACCACTGAAGGAAGGACAAGGAGTATTGAAACATGGAATTGCATCCAGGGAACTTCACCTTCACCTCCTCTTCTCTCCGGCATGCCCCCCAAATCTGCCCCAGGGTCTTGACAGAACTTGGGTCCTTTGAACTCAGTGGGAAGGAAAATTATTACGGTATGCCTGCTGCAAAGATGGGGTGCTTTCCTCCCCTTCTGGATCATAATGGGGAGCAGAAGGTCTGTGGATTTGCTTCCAACATGCCTCTGAAATGCCTCTTTTCTGTTTTCTTCTTCAGATCACTGACCGTGGAGGAGGGAATGCTGAGGAGTTATCCACAGGCAATCTTTCTACTTACTGGTTATTGGTCTTGTAGTTTTTTTTTTTACTAAATGCAGGAATCTCCAGTAAATCATCCAACAGGTGGCCACCCAACCTCTGTTTAAAAACCTGCAATGGAGGAGATTCCAAGGCAGTCCTTTCCAGTGTCAAACAGCTCTTACTGTAAGGAAGTTATTCCTAATGTTTGGTTGAAATCTCCTTTCTTGTAATTTGAATGCTTTTGTCTGTGCCATACCCTCTGGAGCAGCAGAAAACAAGCTTCCACGTGACAGCCTTTTAGTTGTTTGAAGATGGCAATTATATTGCCTCCCAGTCATCTCTTATCCAAGCTAAACACACTCAAGTCCCTCAACCGTTCCTCATAAGGTTTGCTTTCCAGGTCCTTTATCATCTTGGTCGCCCACCTCAGCATATATTGCAGCTAGTTAGTGTCCTTCTTAAAAAACCTTTATCACAAGCCAATCTTTTTCCAAAACATAAAACCATTTCACGCTAAAACCCATGTTTCTTATGAAAAACTACCATAATCCAGCCACTTTATAAGTGGACAGTTCACTGGGAAGACTTCAAACACTGGAAGAGAGAAGTCACAATATGTGAAACTGAATGAAAACCTTCTGAAAGCCATTCTCTCTCTCTCTCTCTCTCTCTCTCTCTCTCTCTCTCTCTCTCTCTCACACACACACACACACACACACACACACACACACACACACACAGAGAGAGAGAGAGAGAGAGAGAGAGAGAGAGAGAGAGAGAGAACCCTAAAAATTATTTCAGTAAATGGGAGAGAAGGGTAGAAAAACCTTACAACAAAATTCAAGGAGTCTAACCAAGTATCACAAAATCATAGGAAAAAAGACAAGCGTAAGATGAATGAAGACAACTCCAAAATATGCAGATGTAATGCAGGGATAATTGGCTTTGAGAGAACATTATTAAGAAGTATAGATGAATTTAATATAGTTGATTTGATGTAAGGATATGGGATAGCTTTGGAAAATGTTTAAAAGAATGATTAGGAAACTGCTAAAGAAGATTCGAAAAGGAAATCAGTTAGGGGGACTTGGGGAAGTCCCAGAAACAATGGTTTGAAAGTTAGAAGAAAGTTAATATGATTATAGGTATTGTTATTGTGTGTATTTTGTGTGTGAGAGAGGTATGTTTTTTCTTTTTCTTTTTATGTATATTTTTATAATGTTTATATTTTTCTTTTTGTTCTTTTTTTCTTTATGAATGTATAAAACCAATTAAATTATTATTAAAAAAGAAGAAGAAGAGAGAACATTATTAAGAAGGGTTAGGATTCTATCAGAAATAAATTAAACATTGTGATGTCGTATAAGAAACCAATTTATTTGAAAATCTATTTACTTTTTATTATTAAAATATATTAGCTCTACCTTTTGACTCCAAAATCCATTTTGGTTCATGAACCTCTGGACTTTGGTTGGAAGTCCTTACGAAGTGCTTCAGAGCTCCCATAACATAAAAATTGACATGTCATGCATACCGATAAATTGTAGGAGGGACAATACAAAAAGAGACTGAGTCATACAGGTGTACGTAACAGTCACACTAGGTAAATCTACAGACATAATTCTTCTCATTAAGACCTGAGTTTACATGTCTCTCCATTCTTAGAGAGGAAAATGTGACCTATGCATGTCCACATGCCTATCCGTATCACACATTACAGCATATGAATGGAAGAAGGAAGGAATTAGCATGCGCTGTTGCTCTCTTGTTCAATAAGCACGGGAACTGGTCCATTGCATGTGGAGCAAACAGGAATATTGTAGTCTTTGGGCAGATGCTGAGGCAAACACATTGGTCCAGAGAGACTTCCAGTAAAATCCTATCCATGTCTTATATCCCATTGAGTTCAAGGAGGCTTCCTCCCCGGTAACTGTGTACCAAATTTCAGCATCAATGCTAAGTTTGTACACATGGATATTTAGGGATCCATGGAAGGTGTGCACAGACAGAAAAAGTGAACTGGTTCCCTCAAAGAGGTGGATGGGATCTGCTGCAGTGAAAACAACAAATGAAAACTGCAACTTTTCCCTGGGTACATGTGTTACTTCTTTGGATCCTGACACTAGTGCTTGGTGACAGCAGTGGCCTTAAAATAGTGTGCATCACACAGAAAGCACATTTTCAGGTGTCATGACAAAAGCCTTTGGAATGACAGGTTGGTATGTTTTCACACTCCATGTTTCACATGATCTCTCTGATATATTTTTGTTTCCCTCCTTCCCATTTTCAACATTTGTGACACTTCTCCTTTATAAAATAAACATTAAAGGAGGGGGGGTCGATTCTGACACTACACAAGTATATTTTTATCACAGGTTTCGGAGAGAGGTGCAATTCTTCAGTGGGCGGGGAGGGGAAACACATCTAAAAATATTTGTCCTATGCTGTACATTCTCTTTCACTTTTCGTCAGATAACAGTCAAATGATTCATCCAGCCTCTGACATTCTCCGCTAATCAGAAATCTGACACCATTGTCTGAGCACAGCTTCACACATGATTCCTCCAGACACAGCACATACACACAGATTAACACTGAGGGGTGTGTGGAACGCTTTCTGTATATTTGTGGCAAAATAAAGACTGCTGTTGCACTTCACAAGGAATGGTTCACTTAGATGATATAGATATAAATATTCCATTTACAGATATTATTTTATACAACTAATTTGTTTATGAGTGCAATTACAAAACTCATTTGACTTAAGTCATTTGAAACCAGGATATCTGAAAGGTCACTTCCTCCCATGCAGTCCTGCCCACCTGCTTTGTTCAGCATTAGAGGCCTTGCTCTGCGCCCACCATCTATGGGACTTGGACGTAAGACAGAATCTTTTTCTATTGCTGCTGTGGAACTTTCTCCCTAGAGAAGTTCCATTGGATCCCTCCAGCTTTAGGCAAACAGATTAAGATGGTGGTGGTAGCAGTGATGATAATAAGAATGTAAGAAGAGCCTGCTGGATCAAGCCAATGGCCCATCTAGACCAACATCCTGTTCTCACAGTGGCCAACCGGACACCTGTGTGAAATCTGCCCAAGTGCATGAGCACTCTCCCTTCCCATGGTTTCCAGCAACTGGTGTTCAGAAGTTTACATGTCTCTGACCATGGAAGCAGAGCAGAGCCATCATAGCTAGTACAGTACTTTTTTTTTAGTCTGTCCTGAATCTTCCAACATTCAGCTTCATTGGGTGTCCACAATTTCCAGTGCTATTAGAGAGGGGGGGGGACTTTTCTCTACCCATGTTCTCCATGCCATGTACAATTTTATAAACTCCTATCATGTCACCTTTTCTCTGAGGTAAAAATCCCCCAATTCTGCATCTTTCCTTCACGGGGGAGTTGCTCCATCCTTTTGACCATTTCGGTTTTCCTTTTCTGAACCTTTTTCCAGTTCTACAATACCCTTCTAGGGGTGAGGCAACCAAAACTTTACTAAGTATTTGAAATGTGGTCAGAATGCGGGTGGCGCTGTGGTCTAAACCACCGAGCCTCTTGGGCTTGGCAATCAAAAGATTGGTGGTTTGAATCCCTGCGATGGGGTGAGTTCCCGTTGCTCTGTCCCAGCTCCTACCAACCTAGCAGTTTAAAAGCATGCCAGTGCAAGTAGATAAATAGGTACCACCGCGGTGGGAACCGGGAAGGTAAATGGTGTTTCTGTGCACTCTGGTTTCTGTTATGGTGTTCCATTGTGCCAGAAGTGGTCTACATGACCTGGAAAGCTGTCTGTTGACAAACATTGGCTCCCTCAGCCTGAAAGCGAGATGAGTGCTGCAACCCCATAGTCACCTTTGATTGGACTTAACCATCCAGGGGTCCTTTATCTTTACCTTCACCACACCATAGATTTGTATAATGGCATGATATTGGCAGTTTTATGTTGAATGTCTTTCCTCATGATCCCTAGCATGAAATTTGTCTTTTTTGCAGCTGCCACACACTGGGCTGACATCTTCATCAAATGATCCACTATGACTCCAGGGTCTTATTCCTGATCAGTTCTTGCCAGTTCAGACCGCATGAACATATATGCATCACTTGACGCTTGTTTACATTGAATTGCATATGCAGTTTTACCACCAGCTAAGTTTGGATAGGTCCTTTCAAAGTTCTTTGCGGTCTCTTCACAATGGTGATAATTTTGCCTAGCTTTTATATGTGTAAGAAATGCCTGTCTCTTCTTGCTGGTTATGCTATTGTGCTTTGTTCTCTTCTTGGTTTTTTATTTTAAATAGTTTTGTTGTTTAATTTTTATGAGATCCATTGTCAGGTCTCTCTTTTTAAAAGCAGCATCTAAATCATATTATCAGTAAATAAATTTATCTGTAGGAATAACAGCTTATGCATGAAGCAACATCTGACTGGGAACCTTTTAGCTATAGTTCCTTTCATTGTTCAAAGAGACCCCAAACCCCATTTAACTAGTCATTTCTCCATGATCCAGAATATGCTTATTTGGAAATAAATCACACTTAATAGAACATTCTTCCAAGTAAAAATGTTTACTTGGACTGTAGCTATAGTGTGTACTGAAAATCCTAGGCTAACTGCATGATTTCTAACTCTATTCACTCCTTAAAAACTACAGAAGTATTTCTTGTTTTGAACCAGATGTCCAATCCCCATATTCCCTCCCCTTCCCAAGAATAGCAGCCCTATCCTCTTGGACATCACAATACTGAGCTAAAACAGTCACTTCTGTGCCATTCAGAAAGTTCATGAAAAAAAAATATGTCAGGCTATCCAAAAGTAGCTAAAGAACAGGACCTACCTTCTGAAACTTAAAGTTGAAGTGCATTCCACATATTTTTCTTCTTTTGTTTAAACATCTGTCTATTTCTGGCTTGCAAATTATTTTATTATGCTCGATTCCCCCACTGCTCAAAAAAGCGATTGTCTTGCTTCAAAAAAAGGATTTACTTATTTATTCCTAATCATTGTCAACAGAAAATACCTAAAACAGTTTGTGATACAAAGTACCAAGGCATACATTAAAAAAATAAACAGATCTAAAGGTTAAAATAGCAATATTAAAAAAAATTCAGATACCACCATTCCAAAATAGGTATGAACTCCTTTAATTAGAGCTAAGTTAGTGCTATTTCTCTAGAAAAGGAGGTGCTGGAACTCACCATGAATGCCTCCCTTATTCTCTTAGAATGGCAATGGCACCCACCTGAAAGGTGCTGGAACCCACCTGAGAGGTGCTGGGGCTGAGTTCCAGCTAAAAAAACAAAAAAGCCCTGGAACTAACCAAAATCTTAATGGAATGAAAGGTTGCTAAACCAGGTATCTAGTGCCATGAAGATCCTGATGACACAAAATCTAAAGACACCTTTAGGACACCAGACACATCCAGCGTTTCCAGAGAATCAACGTTCATCTGGAGCAAAAGACCCAGAGGAACCTGTGGATAAAGTTCCTGACTCACCTGTGGCAGCTCCTTCTCCTGTGAAGAGCAGAGGTGACGATCAAACTATGTACCTCCCAGCCCCAGGGAATGCTGGTGTCAGATAGTGCAGACAGCCACCAGTCAACAGAGTGCATGTGTCAGGGACTGGCACTTTGTATGAGTCCAAGAGCATTCTACCTCCTTCCCAATAAGCTTTTTGGAGGTATGGGGGCTGCAGACAGAAAGGAGGGCACAGTCAAACTCCATTACTTGAGCAGCCTTCCATTTGCACAATTCGAAATCAACCCACCATTGCTGTTTTTCCTCTTTTTTTTGTAAGCTTTCTTGAGGCTAGATGAGATGAATCAGAGATAAAATCATATCCATAATTGAGTTGTGTTGCCATTGTTGTTCTTTTTTTACTAGATGCCTTCCATACTTAATGAAAAGTGTTTAGGTTTACTTTCACTGCTATTGATAACCAGGACAGCTAAGGATTCTGCCGTACTTGGGAGGAGCAAAAGGGGAATAAAAGCCACCAACAGGAGATTGCTAGTTAGCACTGGTTAGCTAACAATTAAGGACTCTGTACTGTTCCTCCAGGGCTCCAAAATGTACATCAGAGTCTGGGTGGTCCGTAGTTCCTTACAATCACTTGAACATTAAAATAAGCAACCTTTGCAACAGTAGGGGAAAAAGAGGGTAACAAATGCGAGCAATTTAAATCAGAAAATCCAATTGTTTCCTTACTGAGCTTGCACAGTTGGAACAACAGTTGCGCTATGTTAGGTTACTGATTCATTGTTGGCTGGAGGGCAAGGACTCTATGATGAGGCTGACTGCACAATACGGAAGGACAAAAGCCTGCGTCTGAGATGGGTAAGTGTGCCTGACAGTGCTAATTAACCCAAAGCAGTTTGACACAGGCAAATTAACACCCAGTGTGGTTGTAACAATATTTTTTGGAGGGGGGGGGAGTGCTGAGTGTAACAAGAAAGCGCTGAAGCAAATCAGTTAAAAGGCCTTGAGCAAGTATTTCAGGGGAAGGAAATACAAACGCTGAGAAGATTATCAGCAGCAACAAAACCCAGCCAGTGAGAATTGGAGAGTTCCTTTTCAAGAGTCGCTCTATGTCATCTTCACAAATAGCATTGAGAGTGTATGATCTAATATTTATTGGCATGTCTCATAAAACAGATGTCTTCGTATAAAAGATATTGGCTTATTCTCTCTCTCTCTCTCTCTCTCTCTCTCTCTCTCTCTGTGTGTGTGTGTGTGTGTGTGTGTGTGTGTGTGTGTGTGTGTGTCTTTCTGTCCACCCAAGTTGTGGGTTGGATTCATAGCAACTTCACTACTACTGGTAACAATTAGAATTCATTTGTTTTCTCCTGCTATTGCAGTAGGAGATCAGAAAATGATTGTGTTGGTTGGGCAAGTGAAGGCCAGATGTATTATCCCATGAAGATGGAGCTCTCTTCACTGTAATATAAAGGGGAGCCCTTGAATTAGGATGGTTCCCCCAAGCACTGTGCAGTGATCATTTCACAGTCCGTGGCATAAATCTGAAAAGAGAAGCTGCTGGGAGTAATTAACACCAGACAAGCAAGATAGAAAGGGGGGGAGGTAAGAAGAGAGAATATAGCATATGGTCTTGGGCTCATTTAACGGGCAGGATAGCGATGCAAGTTTTGTTGTTCTATTTATATTTCTCTTCCTTCATTGTTGAGTGGAGAGATTTACACCTTGAAGGCTGAAGTCGACCTCAGACAAGAGATCAGAATGTTGTCATTCTAACGAGGTATAATGCTGATGAGTGGGATCCAAAATAGCTATTTTAGGCATGCCTAGGGGGTTAAGAGCGATGGTTCATTTAGTCCCACATACTCTCTCCAACTGCAGCCAGTCACATGCTATGGGGACTTTTACTAGCAGAGTACAGACACACCCAGATAATTCCTACCCTCCAAAACACTTTAAACAGAAGATCCCCAACATGGACAGCCAACATGACCCCTCACGCCCCGCTGGTGTTGTTGAATTCCAACTCCCATCAGCCCCAGACAACATAGCCAATGATGGGGAAAATGGGTGTTGTAGTCTAGCAATTATCCAAAGGGTACCATGTTTTAGAAAGATGTAAATCTACTGAAAATTGCAGTGCATAAAGGGCTAGAAGGGGAAGCCTTGGAAGAGCTGTTCACATTGCCAAATGATCAGCATCAGTGGGTAGGGACAACGGAGAATGAACTTCTGCAATCTTTCCAGGCAGGCTTACTGTGTATCATCAAATAGCCTGATAATAATACGAACTGATTAGCAACCCATAACTGGTATTTTTACAGACTTTGTATTACTGCTTCAACTGAGTGAGAGTGGCAGGGGCCGCCCCAAATTTTAGCAATGCACAGGGCACCAATGAAATTTGAGAGCACCAAGTCCAACACTGGCTGTATGGACCTTCTTATGGCAGGTTCTTATCCTCTCTCGGCCACTGAGCTACGACTCTTCCCCTACATGAAAATACTGTGTAGTCTAACAAACTTGAGTTCTTGCGAAGATCACTGTCCTTGCTCTCAAACACCAAAGCAAGCACAAAGGAATGATTCATGAAATTAAAATGTCTCACTGTCAAAAGTTGAATGAGATAACAGCAGGAGAGGTTTTCTTTCCAAATTCCTATCAGGAGTCTCCATGCTGCATTTGAAGCCCGAAGTAAAGAGCTTATCTGGGAAAGCAAGAGATAAAATAAAAGCTGTTGAACTTTCAGAGGCAAGGTCTTGGTGGGCTCTGGTACAGACATAAAGATTTAATCAAATTGCATCATTCAGTCATATTCTTAGTGCACTCTCCAGCCTTATCATTCCTTATCATGAGCATGTAGCAAAAAGGGGTGATCTTAGCAATGCAAACCGGGTTACCATAGCTCTAACGGTGACAAAAAGGGATGCATGACATTGCTAAGCAACACTGCATCTCTAAAGGGGTTTCTTGCCGCCTCTAAAGGGTATGATAGTTAGAACAAAAGAGCAAAGGGAAGATGGGCCAATAAATAAATAAATCAGAAACAAAAGTAATATCGGAACAGATGAGCAAACATAAAGGCAAAAGGGACAACTTAAAAATCAAACACCTACCCAACTGAAATTGCTAGGATATAGAAAAAAGCCAGATAATCAGAACACACAAGAAGTGCCTTATACTGAATCAAGACAGGTCCACCTAGCTCAATATTGTCTAACCGACTGGCAGAAACACTCCAGGGTTTCACACAGAGGACAGTCCCTGGTCCTTTCTGAAGATGCCAGGGATTGAACTTGGTGACTTTTGCTTGTAAGGCAGATGCTCTGTCACTGAGCTACAGCTCTTCCCAGGATGATAGTCACTGACATATATAGTAATATATTTTTTATTAGTAATATTTAAAAGTCCAGATGGAGACTCACTAGCATGTGCCTATACCTTGCACAGACACCTTTAAATCTGTTCCTAATGAGTTCACTGAAACTTAGCACTCCTCGGATTTGTCCAGCTTAACATTTCACATTCATCACAGGCAGAATTTTTTTGGCTGCAGTGCAGAAATTAGTTAAATCGCTGTCATGACCTTTTCAGTTTCTCAGCACAGATCCAATTTCTTTTGAGAATCAATTTGGGCAAGTTTTCTTAAGCTGAATCCCTTAAACTGAAGCAAAGAACTCTCTTGTCTCCTCTAATTCTGAAATCCAACCTATTGTGGAATACAAATCCTTGGTACTCGCTGTGGAACAAACAGCAGCAACAACAAAACCCTGCATAGGAAGTGTGTTTTTATCAGTTTTAGTAATGGTAACTTAGGATCAGACTAAAGGATCAGTAACCTGTACTCACAATGAAGAACTAGATGTCCACTAGAAGGATATGAGCATTATTATTATTATTATTATTATTATTATTATTATTATCATTATCCTTATTATTATCATTATTATTATCATTATTATATAATTAAAATGTTACAGATCTGGGGTAACAGAGTTTGGGGTGCAAGGGCACCCATAACTGCAACAGTTAGGGAATGTTAGAAATCAATAAATTGTATAATTTAGATAATATCTGGAGTATTGAAGATGCTAAATCATGGGTAGAAAACTAAGGCCCATGGGCCGTGTCCGGCCCAATCGTCTTCTAAATCCGGCCCACAGACGGTCCAGCAAACAGCGTGTTTTTACAAGAGTAGAATGTGTCCTTTTGTTTAAAATGTATCTCTGGGTTATTTGTGGGGCATAGGAATTCATTCATCCCCCCCCCCAAAAAAAATATAGCCCAGCCCCCCCCCCCCAGGTCTGAGGGACAGTGGACCGGCCCCTTGCTGAAAAAGTTTGCGGAACCCTGTGCTAAATGTTAGATTTAAAATGCAAGCTAAACCAGGAAATCACCTGAGGAGTAGGTTCATGAAGGTGTAATTACAGTCATTGACCCTCTGTCTGAGTTCTGGACAAATAGCAGAGTTGGGAGTAGGAAGTTAGGGGAGCTGTAATGTCACACAGGAAAATGTGTCCTTTTGAAATTTTGAAGTTGGGGAAGAAGCGGGAGAACTCAATGAAGGCCAGAGCCATCTTGGCAGATGGCTGAAGGCAGGCTGAGAGAGAGGCCTGGAGATGTCTGCAAATCCAGTGCTGGGCTGTTATGAACCATGGGTTCCTTCTGAGATGGGAATGCTGTGAAATCTCTCTCCACTGAAAGCTTCCAATGTAAATAAGTGCAAATGCATCATACAGTGGTACCTCTACTTACGAATTTAAAGCGTTCCGAACGCACATTTGTAAGTCGAAAAAAAATGTAAGTCGAATCCCATAGGAATGCATTGGGAGAAAAAATTCGTATGTCAAAGCAACCCTATCTAAAAATCCGTAAGTAGAAAAAAATCCTATCTGAACCGCATCCAAGATGGCGGACGGAGCTCTATTCGTAAGCAGAAACATTCGTAAGTAGAGTTATTCGTAAGTAGAGGTACCACTGTATTTCAAGGACCTGCAGACTCTGTTATGCCTATTATCCCAAAAGGATTACAGGCCCTGGTTGAGTGCCGAGACACCTTGGAATCTCATGCACTGCTTGGTCGAGATCATGGTGGCCAGGAGCAAAAATAGTATAATCACTGCTTTGGGGGGGGCACAAGCAGGGGTACGCATACCCCTAAACATTTTGTGAGTCTAAGTTTGGCCTCATTAAGGGGCAGTATTTCAATATGAGCAGGAATATATAAAATGATAGTACCCCTAAGCATTTTTTTTAAGAAGAAAAACACTGAGTATAATACTTGCAGTTCTGTCTTGTAGAGAATAACAGTCACCAGATTATTCTCCTTAGTATCCAGTACTATACTGAAAATATAGTGGCTGGGGGCTATAGGATTTGGTGAAACCCCTAAGATACATCAGCTGCAGAGCTGTGAGTGGGCAGGACGTGGACAACACAGGGGAGAAGCACCCTTATGATGTATTCTAGTCCCCTTCTACCCACAGCTGCTGCCACCCCATGCCCCATCCCTTGACAGCAGCAACAGCCCCAGACCAGGCACAAAACATTTTCCTCCAGCTGACTTCAGTTTAAAAATGGAAGATTCCTTTGCGTGTCAACAACTGCCCCACTGTGTCACCATGACAGAGCACAGGGTGTGGTGTAACTCAACACCCAATCACAGTACACAACCACACAACTCAGATGAGAGGGTGTGTGGCTTCATGTTGTGACTCACAAAGGGGAACTCTGGGGTGGGAAACTATGCAATGAAGCAGTCTTGTGTGTTGTCCACGTGGTGATGCAGTCAGAAGTGTGTGCTGGGGGAGTGTCCTCATCATTGTGAGTTCATTGGCTTCCTATGTGCTGGTGTGTGGTATGTGATCGTTGTTTCCAGCACAGTCCCTGACTGATGAACTGTGGCAGTGTTTCAAGGGTCGCACTGGGCATGCCTGTCATTTTAACACAATTTTTGTATTTCTGATTATATGTGCACTTCTCCTTCCGTGCACTGAATATATCTCTGCTTGTGTAGGATTGCTCTCCTTGTGTACAATTTTTATTATTGTTGTTGTTGAATTTATATACTGCTCTGAAAAAATGTTTGCATTTTTCAGACAATCCATTGTGATGTCAGGGTGCAACTCTAACAAACTCAGGCTACTGTTTGTTTGTTTTTTATTATCATTTTACCTCATTTTTCCTCCAAGGAGGTCAAGGTGGCATAGAAAGTTTTCCCTCCCTCCATTTTATCCTCACACTAATCCTCTGAGGTAGGTTAGACGAAGAATTGTGACTGCTCCAAGGTCACTCTTAGGTCCTAGTCTGACGCTCTAACCACTATGCCACATTGGCTAATGGTGTATGGCAAGCAAAGCTGGGATCGGCTCTTGACAGGGTAGGCAATGCAACAGGTTGATGATTAGTTTGGAGAACATGGGGGCAGGAGTAAATTTGTGATTTATGTGCAATTGTTGGAAAGGCTAAAAGAGTAGATTCTCTCTCTCTTGTTTTTTTTTAAATTAGGGTTATCATCATTCTAAAGGTAATCATCTTTCTAACATACTTTTGTATCCATTTTGTAGTGACATCACTTCAAGATTACTTCAGGCAACTGCACAGCATCCAAAAATGGTCCTCGAAAACCATGCCAACAACCCTAGTTAATGTGGTGGGAATCTTTGGAACATTAATTAGGCTGAAGTGAACAGTTCTGTCAGCTGACAGAAGGAACATGACTCCAGCAAATTACTCATTTACTATAGTCATCATTGTGGGAATACATTTCATCTCTTTGTTATGGACAATAATTCCATGCATGAAATGTGCTAATTTAATTGAGGTAAGCATAAGCGCCATAAGAACTAGGAGGCATATGGTGCCGTATGGCAATATGGCAATACGGCTAGTTAGCAGTTATTTTATGTCAGCACGAGTAATAGTATGCCAAGTCAAGGAGTAACACTTGCATAGCTGCCTTTTTTTGTGACAGCTTGCGATGTGATTGATTTCTGGACAGCTCGCAGGAGAGACAGCTCGCAGAAGAACCTTGCAGAGCACCTAGCAAAGGCGGGGGGAAAGAAGCAAGCGGTTCACTGTTGAATACTTTTTGAAGAATCAAGAATAAAAGTCTCATAGAGTAATGCTGATCGTTTCCAGAGTGACGATGAGTAAATAAGTAGAGGCCCCCCCCCCCGGCATATTGAATAACACAATCCCAAAGCATGATTACTCAGAAACTAAGTTCAGGGGGACTTACCCCCTAGAACAGGCATCCCCAAACTCAGCCCTCCAGATGTTTTTGGCCTACAACTCCCATCATCCCTAGCTAACGGGTCCAGTGGTCAGTTCATAGGGGGTAAGCTGTACTGATAAGAAGAAGAAGAAGAAGAAGAAGAAGAAGAAGAAGAAGAAGAAGAAGAAGAAGAAGAAGAAGAAGAAGAAGAAGAAGAAGAAGAAGGAATATCAGTAAAAATGCATAGGATTTTAGTCAAGGGAGCAGCTTAGCATAACAATGGCTCATCACACAGAGGGCGATGAAATTGTTTGCAACAGGACTTCCCCTTCCTCTCCTCTCCCCTGCAGTCCTCTGCACAAAATCAGTTCCAGAGGGTTGGGGGACTCTCTGGAACAGATTTAAGGGGTCCATAGAGGGGAAAGGCTGTACAGGGAGAGAAGACGAAGGCAAAGTCCCATTGGCAAGAGGAATTCCATTTGCATAGCAATGGATGCTCCTCTGAGAACCCACTCAACCCCTCCCCAGGTGTTATGTACTGAGCTGAATCATAGAACAATAGGATCCAGAATCAGCAGTCTGATTGGTCCGCAGGAGCCACCCAATCCAACTCCAGGTGGAAGTGAATCCGCAACCTGATTGGCCTGCAGGAGCAGCCAATCAGGCTGCTAGCAGAAGTCAATCCACAAACTGATTGGCCCACAGGTGTAGCCCTGAAGTAGCCAATCACGCAAAGCCCATTGTGTAAATAATGTATATAAGCAGATGGTTTTGGGAAAAGGGCATTCTTCTTCTCTTCTTCTCCTTGATGACTACGAGCTGAATAAAGAGCATGAAATTCACTCTCGACTCCGAGTATATTTCACCAGGCTCCTAATTTCCATCTCCCAGGCTTCTGAACAGACTCCTTGGGGTCCCAATTCCACCTCCCCAATTCTATTAAGGCCCTCCCCTTGGGCCCCACAGCTCCAACTCTCTGAGATCCTCCTGTTCCTCCTCATGATCCAACTATCCCGTCCATGTCACCTTCGTGGGACTCATGACAGGCTGCTCATTAATGACAGTGCTTCTTGCCATAAATATCTGGGACAGGAAGTTATGATTGAAAGAATGCCAGAATCAGACTAGAACGTTTACAACAACAACAACTACAACTACAACTACAACAACAACAACATTGATTTATCACTTGGTGCATGGTGCAGTATGATTAACTTCATGGCACACATAGAAACGAAAATTTAACCACAAGAGGGAGCTCATAATGTTCTCTTATATATGACAAATATGTAGAGACTTACAAAAGCGTATGTGTGTGCACGCACACACACACATCTATCTGTAACACAAGAATAAATGTGATATACATGAGGGAGAGTACCTTTTAGTATGCAAGGAAAATGTAATTGACGTTCATATTTAAGTTATTATAGATTGTGGGGCACAGTGGAATGAGAATCAACTCTCTGATTATTTCATTGGGTCTTAACTATCTCTTAAAGATCTCCCATTTAATTCCGTAGGACTCAATTCTGAAAATATCACATATTTTACTCAGAGTAGGCATTATTCTGACATTGTTGCCCCTTTTGCTTCCTAAACCCAGATTGTAGAACATTCGGTGAACACTAGAACATATGAAATTGTTCAGAGTGGTGGGAGGGGGGGAGTGGCTCTGCTCCCTCTGCCATGCCCTCTTTGCCCATTCCCATCACGATTTGTGATGCTGGTTTTACAGTTTACAGATCTCAATTTACAGATCTCAAAGATTTTTTCCTGATCACGTTATGGATTTAATTTCATCTCAGAACTCTTTAGCTATAGCCTCACATAGTCTAATAAATAGCATCTACACTGTTGAAATATTTATAAGCTATTACCATGTCTTCTCTCCCCCACCACTGACACCCTTGATCTTGAAAAGCTAAGGAGCCAAGGGCTACAGAAAATAAAGCTTTGAAGATACAAATCAGCTACAACAAGAAGTTTAGCACAAGGGTAAGGAGGAAATAAACAGGGTTGGAGAAGTGCAAAATATTGGGAGTGGGGCGTATTGACTAATCGTTTATTTTGACACCACCAAGAACGTAATCATAAATACTAACAGCAAACCCCTTCACTGGGAATCTTTATCTAGTCAAAATGGGACCTGCACAACAAGATGTTGGCAGACTTGGGGGAAACCCAAGTTTTGCAGAAGAAGAAAATCAAGGCGCCTCATCCTTTTACCAAGGACCCCACAGGTCTTTTGATATATGTGTAGAGGTGGTTGCTTCTTGGAAGTAGAGCTGGCCACAACATTCAGGAGCCTTTTGGTTAAATTTATGCAGGGTCATACTTACTAATAAGAAATATTATAAGGCTACCAAGGAGTTTTCTTCCTTTTAACTTTCTTTAAAAAACACACAAATTTTGTGTACTATTCTTTGCCATTTCCCCAGGCTGAATACAGTTTCTGGAAGGCCCATGGGAGGGTGCCTCACAGGAATTCCAGGTGTGGTGTGTTTGAGGTGATGTCCAGAGACATGAACTTTCTGCATGCAGCCTCACCAGGACCTCCTTCCTCCCCATTTCACCTCCTCCTCTTATTTGTAGGCCACATGGTCTGTCCAAACTCACACCCCAGCCTGCTCCCCCAGGTGGGGTGGAGGATGCTATCCTGTTGCCAGTCTCGAAGTAAGATTCAGCTGCCAGTTCAGTCATCATCTGTATGTGTGTCTGGGGGGGGTCAACATTTGTCTTTCTCCTTAGGCAGCAAAATGCCTTGGGGCACCCCTGCCTCACTGAGTAATGAACATGCATGTAGTTATCGCAAAGGACGTTTCTTCATCTGCGAAGCACAAAAAAATGGCCCACTCCTTCTCTCCTTCCCCCCACCCTCCAAGAGCTTGTCAGCTTAAATTTGTAAATATAATAAGCATGAAAACCAGCAACCAATCCAAAAGCGGTGAATCTGCTGACAGACTTCAAGCCACAAGTTTTTCCAGCCTCTGACCAAACCACCGCCAACATGTAATTTCTAAAACATGGATGTAGATCGTTACTGGTTTAAGGGAAAGTGCTGTATATTGATTTTGAAGGCAGGGCCTCTTGCAGTGTATAATGTTGCTCACAATCAGCCCACCGTCTACCCTTTCCCCTAATAAGTCCTCGGAAGAAAAGAAAATGCCACCTCCAAGTGCCAATTGCTGCCCTTTGCAAATTCAAGGAATTATTCAAAGGGATGACGACTTATTATAGTCGGCAGTCACGACTGTGCATATCTAATTTCTATGGAACATTTTACTGCATTGCACATCTGCGATAGTCATCTAATTCCATTGTGGCTCAAATTCTGCTGTCCCTTTGGACTTCCTTTTCTGCTTTGTCTATTTCGCATCTACATTAATCTTGCCCTGATTCCTGTCGTTTACTTCCTGCAGAGGTTTTCATTTGTGTTGTATCACCAACAACACCAATGACAACAAAATCCAATATGCCTGCCTAATGTTTCACCTTCTTAATTTCACATACCCAAGAACTGTTACTTAAGGACACATTTTATGGAAAGAAAAGGGAAAGAAGGAGAAGCACATGAGTGTTCTTCTTGTTAAAAATGATTCTTGGAAGGATGTACAACCCTATTAGAGGGTATCATTATACACGTTTCTGCAATAAAAGTGGAGCTGACCTTTTAAGCAGCCCCCAAATTTGCCAGCTACTGTATGACTTTCCACAAACCGCCTGCCAAAACTGAGGGGAAAACTGGCCAGCTTCCTGCCATTCACATCTGTGTCCAGTTTGTACACAGTAAGGACCCTTGCCCCGTGGATAATATTGTTTGTGTCAATCTGCTGCATTTAATTCAGACGTAATCATGACCTTCATGCTGCAGATTGGTGGAAACAGGTGAACACTATTCTTGCAAGGAGAATCTACTTCACTGAGGCAAAAATTATGAAACCGGACCATCCTCCCCTAACTTAATTATATTCATCAGAGCTGTGGTCTCACGATTTTCCAAAGCTTGGGGAAGGAGCGGGTGTTTGTGGTTCACAGATGTTCTCATGTGTCCTCTAGAAGATCAGTGCACTAAACCACAATCAAAACTGATTGGAAACTTCTGTAGACCCACTGAGGAGCTTCCATCTATTAAACAGGACCAGGACACAAGTTTGGATAGCATGGGTGTTGTTTTTTTTAGTAGTAGCTCCAGAATGGCGGTAACTTTTGGCTGCTACATTTGAAAATAGTTGACAAAGATAAATCACTATCCAAATCTTTTAATTTACATTAACTTTTGTATTATATTGTTTGGCCACCTTTTCAATCATAGGGGACCTCAAAGTGGCTGACAACAAAAGAATAAAATATTACAGTATTGTGATAAAGTAAAATTTATCAAATTAATTTGGGAATGTACTGAACCTATAGATCTAGGTGGTTGGATTATGTGGATGAGGCCAACATCCAAGAAACGACTGGGAACTTCTTGACTTCTGTGAAAATATTAGCTGCAAGCAAACAGTGATGCCAAAAACATCAGCACTTTTTGAAAAAGTCATCACAAAAATCACCAGCATTTTAGTATGAATTTCTCTGAATATACACAGTTTGTCTGTCATTTTGCCTCATATAGGAGTGCATTTATATTTTCACCAATATGTGCATTGCAGGTACCTTGAAGTTGTGTTGTTTGCAAAATGGTAAGACTTTGAAGGCTTTCTAAAATGTATGACTAAACCATTGTCAGATACAAGGAAGCTTTAGTGCTTCCAGGACAATTCAATTTGTCTGTTTTACAGGAACACTTCTTCATGAATGGAAAGTCATGAGCTAGATGGATCACAAATAACCTTTGAAATTATTAAGAGCATTGACAAATAGCATTTGCTATTGAAATGGGGTATTCACAAGTGTGCTAAGACAGGAATTGGAGAGGTTTAAAATGAAGGTTTTTACAGGTTCACTTCAGCTCAGAAGGGACCACTTGAGAATCAAGAAGAAATGAATGTAACACTGTTATTCAAGAATGGGCCCCAGGAAATGCTCAGGAATCACAAAACAGTTGAGTTGACGTCAGTTGTGTGTAATATCTTAGAAACTATTTTAAGGGATGAACTGGAGGACATCTGGAACATGCTGTTTGAATGAAGTGAGCTGGTTTAACTTGAGGAAACAAAGAGAAGAATACATCCAGAATATATTGTATGGTTTAAAAAAGAAAAGACATGTTCTCTGGTTTTTAAGCACCACATCAGAGCTGTTTGATTAAGACTACAGTACTGTGCATACATACCAGGCAGTAAGTTCCACTGAACACATTGGGACATTCTTTCGCGTTAATATGCATATGACTGGGTTGCTAGCCTTTGAATTTCATCGAGAAATGTGTGCTTTTTCACAGATTGCCTCATCCTATAGAACCATAGAATTGTAGAGTTGGAAGGGAATCTCAGGATCAGATTCAGAAATCTCAACTTGATCATACATGACAGGAGGCCATCCAACCTCTGCATAAAAACTTCCAAGGAAGGAGAATCCACCACCTTCCATGGGTGTCTGTTCCACTGTCAAACAGCTCTTACCGTCAGAAGTTAGAATATAGTCCTGATATTTAGTTAGAATCTCCTTTCTCGTAACTTGAAGCCATTGGTTCAGGTCCTAGCCACCAGAGCATGGGGAAAAAAGCTTACCCCATCTTCCATGTGACAGTCCTTTGGATTAGGGCAACCAAACTTTTCCTACCAAGTGGGTTGTAAGAATACTTCAAACAGCCTCAGCCCAGTATACCTGAAGGAGCGTCTCCACCCCCATCGTTCAGCCCAGACACTGAAGTCGAGCGCCAAGGGCCTTCTAGCAGTTCCCTCACTGCGAGAAGTGAGGTTACAGGGAACCAGGCAGAGGGCCTTCTCAGTAGTGGCGCCCGCTCTGTGGAACGCCCTCCCATTAGATGTCAAGGAAATAGACAACTATCTGACTTTTAAAAGACATCTGAAAGCAACCCTGTTTAGGGACGTTTTTAATGTTTTATCATGTTTTTAATATTCTGTTGGGAACCGCCCAGAGTGGCTGGGGAAACCCAGCCAAATGGGTGGGGTATAAATTATTATTATTATTATTATTATTATTATTATTATTATTATTTACTGAACTCACAGGCCACATGCTACCTTGTCACGTGGGGGGTGAGTGACAAATTTTGTCTATTCCTATCTGTCTGTGCATATCCTAAGTCAGCACTATTTTTAAAAAAATCTGAAACTGACAGTCAGATCATGTATCCACAGCAGTGACCAGAAGAGAAATTACTGTTGGGAGGAATTCAAAGGAAAGAAATGCCATGGTGCATCTGTAACAGTGAAACCGAATGCCTTCATCTGCCCCAGGTGCAATGAAACCTGTATCTTCCATATATTGGTTTCATCCACAGCAGGTGCTATAACTTTCCAATGGTTTACCTTTACCCCTGATGGAGCACTCTTCCATTGTCTCTCAAGACAGATGGAATGCCAACTTTATATATATATATATATATATATATATATATATATATATATATATATATATACATACCATATATATACCATATATATATATACCATATATATATATATATATATATATATATATATATATATATATATAAAGCTTCCTGAAACTAAAATTCCTCCACCAAGATTTTCCCACAAAGAAAAAGATTTAGCACTTAACCGCAAGATGCTGAACTTTCCTACGGGTTCAGAGGAAGTGTATTGCCATTAAGTAGTCCCCTGCAGAAAACTAGACAATATTGGCCTATAACTAATAGCACTTTTCATCTTGTTACATCCAACTCTCCAAACGTGAAGAAAATATCCAGATGTAGAAAACATCCGTTTCCCTCATTCCAGCTACTTTCTACAGTTTATCTAAAACTGCATCATCACACTCAGCAAAACTTACCTAGAGGTTTTATGACTAAGAGGGATACAATCAAAGGTGCAACCAACTAATTTGGAGCAGTAAGCCTTAAGGCGCCATTATCACACACATCATGGTACAAAACAAAAGACTGGGTCTCTTCTCCCTCCTGTTTCTGACCCTTCCCTGACTGGGGAAACATTTTGCACCTAGTTATTATAACTGATTATTGACAACACTGGTTTGTCAAAAAGCAAGTTCCATCCTTGCAATGCTAGCGCTAGTTAAGAATTAAATGCCATCTTAAAATTGCCTGAGGGTGAGCCATGATGTTAGTCCTGTTTATCTTGGTTTTTCATTTGACTGAACATTGACCCTCCATAATTACTTGCTCAAAACATCAGCAAAGGTGAAGAAGTTATTGGGCAAATTAGTTGTCTCTTCATGGGGAGCAAGCATGCAAACATCGCAGAGAGTCATCTAATTTAGCTACTGTAGGGTGACTGAAAATTGTGTTCCAGCCTGTATCCACACCTTTCAAATTATGTTAGAGTGACCTCACAGGTGACATTGAGGTAAGACGATATAAAAATATGTAGACACCATAATACATGCACACATTCATTGTGCCCAATTTTCCACTAGATTCTGCATATTAATTTTTTTTTTTTGTCCTTCATGACCCAAGGCGCAACCATGCTTCCTACACCCAAAGCCAGCTTTCAGCATACTAGGTTCAATTGTCATTTTTGTTTGCTCAGAAGTGATTTAGATAGATTTCACATTCACTGTCTTGGCTGATTGGTGTAATGGACTCCCTTTGTCTTGAATTGTAATTGGATTGCAAATGGTGTCATTATTAAACACGGGAAGAAATATTACTCCTTTTCCCTTTTGGCTTGCAGTGTTTTGCACATGCTTGCTCTCACAATCCAGCTGGGGGAATTGTATTTCAGGGGTAAAAATAACCAGCCTCAAGCCACCAGTGACCTAGAAGGCTCTCACACACATGCTCTTCCCATCGAGCAAGCAGTGATGAAGCACATGGGAATCTTCCTTGCTAGGTACCTCCAGGGAAAGTTTCCAGTAGCACAGCTCAAGCCAGACTGAGATCCAGGTTGAATCCACCCCAGTGAAGCACAAACTGCACAAGAGCCAAATGAATGCCAAGTGACTAAACTTTTGTTCTGCAAACACACTCCCATTTTAACTTTTCAAGTAATTCCTGTAACCAAGGGCAGTTTCATGGGAGAGTGAGGGATGGAAATAATCCATCTCTGAGCATGCTCAGCAGTGACAGACTTTGGATGTCTGTTCTGATGAACGTCGACCACACAGGTACATAACTGGCATCTGAAATACAGCTCAAATTTAATTCATGAACTGAGCCAGAGATTTGGGAGAATTTCAAGACTTCCAGAATTCAGCACCAACCTTAGTATTTTCCACAAGCTTTTCCTAACAGATGCATAAAGGATTCCACACACACTGGCTAGATAGCCATCCCTTTTGTTTATCTCATAATTCACTCTGAGTCCTTTGTCTATCATAAAAATATAACTGAATCACTTTTTGATTGGGTCTAGCTACATGAAACCCTCTATTGCAGAGAGTGCATTTGCCATAAAAAGAGTGTGTCCCTGGTTACCTTGGTATTCTCTCTTCTCTTTCCATCCTTGATAATTGTCGGTATCCAGTGTGCCCATGTTAAGACACAGACAAACTTGTTTTGCTTCCTGAGAAACACATGCCTGAAATGTATCAATGACCTTAGCTAGAGAACTGGTAGCTAAGAATCATGCTTTAGTCATTTAAGCTGGGGCATTATCTAAAGCTATTGTGCTATTTCTGGTTTTATGCTCCTTTTACCTCTTTAGTTTAATAACTTTAGCCAAAGCTGATATATAAACTTCTAACCTCTTGTTTCCTTGTTTCAGGGCAGTGGGAATGCCCTCTGTTGAAAAAGAAAAAGATGGACATAGATTCCATACCCCAGACACACATGTTACCTAAATGTCCTTCTTAATGTAAAGTGGAGATACCTCCATCTGATCAAGTCAAGAGCCGACTGAGGTTGAACTGTGAAAAGCAGGTTGCAGTCATGGCTAGTACATTTTTTTATTTGCATCAGGGTGAAGAACCTTTGGTTCCCCAAATGCTGTTGGACTCGAGCTCCCATCAGCCCCAGCCAACATGGCCAATGGTCAGGGATATGGAGCTGAATTCCAGCAATACCTGGAGGGCTGCAGGTTACCGATCCCTGATTTACATCTACTACCTAGGCTCTGGCCTGTTTAGAAGGGAAAAAATAGTACTACCGGTATGCTAATCCATGCTTTGGCAATTCTAGGCTTGGCTACTACAATGCACTTATGTGTGGCTCCTCTTAAAAAGGACTCCGAAGCTGCTGCACAATCCTGCTGTCAGTCATTTAACAAGCAGGGAAAGTTGCCAACATATCCAACCAATATTGCGTAACTACACTTGCAACATATATGGTGCAATATGTGGTGCTGATTACTGAGAAACCACGTCTCCCTATATCACCCTGTGTACCAGTTGAGAATTACTGAGAAAAAGCTGTGGCATAGGGATGATTAATAACATTTTGCTGTATTAATTATATAACAAGGATGAAGCAACTGAAAACTAAAGATACCGGGGGGGGGGATGACTCCCACTGCATGATTAAAGAGTTTAAACGCTTCAGTTATAGTGGTGTCACAAGGAGCTTGTAAAAACTTGAGTTAATTGTGGTCTTTGCAACACACAGCTCTAGACTCCCTAGGCAGGTGTCTTGTGAGTCTATGTAATACCAAATCCACACCTAGGAAAAAGGTAGAGGGCCTTCTTAGTAGTGGCACCCTTCCTGTGGAATGCCCTCTCTTCAGATGTCAAGGAGATAAAGTACTGCACAACTTTTAGAAGACATCTGAAGGCACCCCTGAATCGGGATGTTTTTAATGTTTGATGCTTTATTATGTTTTTATATGCACTGTAAGTCGCCCAAAGCGGCTGGGGAAACCCAGCCAGATGGGCAAGGAATAAATAACAAAACTGTTGTTGTTGTTGTTGTTGTTGTTGTTGTTGTTGTTGTACCTCTATAAAAGGAGAAAGGGGGAGGGAAGGAGGGAGATGCAATACATGGATACCTAAATCAGACTATCCCTCCCCATCTAATCCAGTATATTTTGACTGACAGCAACTTTCCTGGATCATTGGCAGAAGTTGTTCACACTACTTGCTATCTGTTCCTTTTAACTGGAGATGGCAGAAGCTGAACCTGGGCTCTTCTTCTCCTGAGCTATTATTGTTCCCCCTCTTGAAAAGGCAAATGATAGACAACTGTGCCTGCCTGTCAGGACTTAACAGGGGATAGCTTGAGCACACAAGGTGGGAGTATTGCTGTCAATAGGCAGATCTGTGTCTGGTTAGTGTCTGGATGGGAGATGGCTCGGGAATCCCACATGCACCACCTTGGATTTTGTCACGGTAAAAAGGTAGGATATAGAGCACTTTACCTCAGCCTTAGCTGAGAGTGTACTGCAATCCATTCTGCACCAGTCTAGTAGGACTGAGGGAACTGGTTGAGCTGGAAAAACAATGAAAGGCAAGAATGGGGAACCTTTTGCCCTCCAAATGTGACTGAACTACAACTCCCATCACCCTTGGTAATGACTATTGGCTATGCTGGCTGGGGTTGATAGAAGCTGGAGTCCAACAACATCTGGGCGCAGGGCACAGGTTTCCCATGCCTAGACTGAGGGATTTAGAGGAGGCAGAGGTCAGGCCCTACAAACAGCAACACAGAGGAGAACAGGGGTCACCTGTTTCCTGCTTCCTCCTCAGCAGCCCGTTTGCCAGGCCATGACTACTTGGCACCTAGATTTCCCCCCCCCTCCTCAAAAAAATACCTTGTCTAAAACAAAGTCACTTATGTGTACCTTTGTAAACAACATTTCCATTTTACCATTTCAGCAAGTAATATACTATACAAATTAGAACCTGGAAAGTCCATGTAGCATCACTGGCCAGGAAAAAATCTACCCAGATTTTTCATAAATAGTAATAATTGGGGCAGATACTGGAGGCAGACAGAGGAAGGGAGCTTCCCCCCCAGCACTGTATGAGAACAGATGTCTGAGCTGCAGTCTGCTAACATTTTGCACCTTTCAAATGCTGCTCTGACATTTGGTCTGTGTGCTATGCCCAAACCTCATTTGCTGTTTCTTTTCTTCCTGTTTCCGGGCATTGCAGATCAGGCACCTTTTCACAACCTTGCCCTGTTGTGATTCATGCAACCTTAGAAGTTCAAGCTATAACCAATTTAGAGTCTGTGGAAGACTCTGGCTTGTGCGACATTGCTGTTGCTTGAAGTGGGGCAAGGTCGGAGGGTTTACTAGAGGACGTTGTCAGAACCCACAGAGAACACCTACTGAGCTAACCTATCGTTGCCCTGCCCTTTTGGTTAGCTCTCTTTTTTAGAAACAGCTTTTGAGTCTGAGAAGTTTTCATTGTGGCTCTCGGTATATTCTCTCACACAGAATCCTTTTTCTTTTCATTTGCCGCCCTCAACTAAATGCAAGACCAATTATAATAGCTTTCCTTCCTCTACCACTACCCCAACTAAAAGCAAACTTTTACATTAAAGATCAAGTGACTCAGCATACAGGTTTCCAAGACAGGGGTTGAACATCAGGGTGAGCCGAGAGAACAAAGAGAATCTGGGACTATGTATTTAACAGGTCCTTTCTCAGTTTCTCTGAGTTGTGTTTAAGCAGTAGACAAATACATGGGCGTCTCGGGATACAGACTGTGGGCCCCAACAATACAACAGGCGCAATCACTCCTAAGTGCAGAATCCCTTGGCCTCGCCCCTGACATTTTCAAACCACACAACCTCTGCTTCAAAAGGCCTTTCTACCATTCATACAATAGTCACGCTCTTACTTAAGCTGCTCTCTTGATTGCTGCATCCTATTCTTGTAGATTTTTATGGAGACTAAATTCCAAAGTGATGTCTCTCCTACACACATATTTCACTGTATGGACAATTGCTGAAAGCCCATATGTGCAGGATCCTTCATACGACAGGCTGGTTGTATGCCTTTTCAAACTATGGAAGTGCACTCTTGTTTGAAGTGAACCCCAGAAGCCATCTTTTAAATTACAGCTGTCAATGGACATTTTCTCTTCCACTGACCAGTGTGTGCCCTCCTAGTCCTAAATTCTAATCTTCCAAAGTGAGAATGTGAGAACTGAGAGAGCAGAAAACAAGAGCGGACAGGCAAGAGAAGCGCAAGAAAGCATGACTCCTCCTTTGCATTACAAGGCAATCCAAACCATGGCTCACCGGGATCTCAAAGCTCCCTAGTCTTTCTTCTTTTCTTTTCTTATCTTTTCTGCCACAATATACTGTGCTAAGCCATGGTTTAGCTTAGCGTGATGACTTGTTTTTAAGCTCTCTCTTCACCAAGTTCATAAATTGATTGTTCTAGCCAAAGGCCAAGGCCATGGCCAACTTGTACTAGGCAATAGTATTAATAGAATAATATAGCACATGCATCCATAATACAAAAATCTGATAGGGATTTAGCAAACTCAGATCAACCCCCAACTTGAGCTAGCTTCAAACTATCACTAACTTCTTTGCTGGTAGGTCTTATATGCAGGGCTACAATCAGAATTCCTGTTTCCCCAACCCAACCAGTGAACCAGTTGTGGCATTCAGACCCAAAACTTCCTTTTCCGGTGTGTCAGTTCTGCTAAAGATTCCCTCTGCTGTTTGTTTAGACAGAAGGCACTGGTTGTGTAAAAGTTCCCACAGTGAGTGAGTTTCAATCTCTGTTGCATCCCAGTCTACTACGGTATGCCAAGATTTTTGTTATGTCTGGTTGAGGTTTTGTTAAATGGAGGAAGCTGAGGTTGTCTGGAGCATATATATTCACTCCTAACAAGTCTGGGTCAATTGACCAGTTAGCTAAGCTTTCATTAGGGGAAATATATGTAGCAAAATCTCTTACTTGGGATAAGGCTTCTCCAGACCCATTACTTGCACACTCACAATGTAAAGGGCTAGGGCTGTCCAGGTATGACATATGTAATTTCATCTTGCTGCAATTGTTTTGCAGTTACCTCTGCCTCCCTTGCTGAGCCACGGTAATCTAGCATAAATTTCTGGACTAAATTTGGCAATGGAGTTCTGGGTGCTTTAACTGAAGCACGATGGGTCTGCGCTCATGTAATAATCATGTTAAAACTGTTTAAACATCAGAGTATCCTTTGGTCGAGATGGTCTTCCAAGCATTTTCTTTTCACCCGTTAAAAACACCGAGCCAAAACAGTTGCTCTCCCAGTTTCTGTCCTCCAATTAAAATATACAGCTTTTAAGGCCACACAGAAGTAAAACAGACATGTTCCTTGCCTGTGTGAAGCAATTAACATTAACTGCTGAGCCAATTGACTTTAAAACTTTAAAACTATTCAAGATAAAAACAAATTAAAACTTGAACAGACTGTGTGGAGCTCAAGGACAAGCAGCCATACACTGATGTCTTCACCCAGAAGCTTCTCTCTTCACTAATGGCCAGCAAGAACCAGTTTGGGAGCAGCTGAACGCGGACTGCTAGAATGGAAAACAACAGGGCTCTGCACCTACAGCAAAAAGCTTGGGTTGAATAAGTGAGGTTGAGGACTATATGGTTGGATGAAGAGATGGTGAGGTGCTGGGGTGGCAGAAAGCATCTGGCTATAGAATAAACAGCCAAGGTCACATATTGTGCCTACATAGGGGGTGTATTAATGGCTATGTTCTCACAGACTCTTTGGGACTCTGTCCTGAATAAAGTCTGACTCATTAGGAAGCTCGTTTGAGCCTCCAAATTGAACCCCCAGAAGGAAATAGCTTGTTTTTTTAGTTGTTGCTGTGATGGCCATGTTTTACAGATTGCAATTGTTTCACGGATGATCTGTAAATTATTCTACAAGATTTATGCTGTATTTGTGATGCTCTATTATGTTCTATCATGTTATTGCTATTTGCTGTTTGTAAACCGCTTTGGGATTCGCTTGAATGAAAAGTGGCACAGAAATATAATCCAAATTAAAAATTAAAAAATTCTCCCACAGTCATCATACTGTATTTTCATGCATTTTGCTCCAGCGTAAGGTGATCTTATGAAAGGCTCCCCACATAGTAAAATCTCAAAAGACCACGTTCCTTAAAAACCTAGCAAAAGAGCATTTTATACAATATTTTCATTAAGGACCTTCAGTTGCCCAAGGGATTTCAGTGAGTCAACTTCCTGCGCCATACCATTCTCCCCATGTAGATTTGCACTTACGCATTCAATAATATGGTTTGGGGTTGATTTTTATTTATTTTTATACCAAGTTTTCAGATTGTTTTTCTCTGTCTGTGCTGCAACAATGAACCATATCTCAATGGGTGGCCCAACTCTGTTGGAGATGCCCAACATGTTCCTGTGATACAAACAAATAACAAAACCAACTACCGGTATATATAGCCACGAAATTGAGATGAAAAAATAATTAATGTTCCTACCTTCTATGCAAGAACATCTGTGGGGAACTTTATGAAGGCGACTGTGGATAATGAAGAAAATACTGTTTTCCTGGCCATCCACACCACTGCAATCTGAGAGAAATATCGTACTTCGTGTCACTGTTTAACTTAAGAGCTAGTGTGCTGAGCTTGAGAAAGTGCCAAAAAGAAAGAAAGAAAAGAAAACCTCCCCCATATTGATGTCATTGGCTTTGTGATTCATCAAATGTCAGTAAGGAAGAGGGAGTGGGGGAAGAACTACCTGAAGATTCAGCTGCGGTTGTACATTTAATTATTGATGGATATTTCCTAGTCTTCAAAATCTCACGGCCAAAATAAAATGTGTCAGGAAACAGAAGGGATGCATTCCAGCAAGAAGGTTTTGAAAAAGAGAGAGAAAAGATGAATATTAAGCAACACGTGTGTTTCCTGGTATGCCTCTTCAAAGCTATAAACGTTGGAAAAGGCACGATTTCTCATTTCTGCCATCAAAGAACTTTGCTGGGACCGCTGGCTGTGAATGTGTGTAGGAGAAAAAGTGTGATTGGAGAAGGACAAGGGATCTTGTCATTTGAACAGATGTAGCAGCGTGTGGAAAGATGATAATTCAAGGGCCAAATGGGTACCAGCCTGCAGCTACATTTCCAGGTTTGGTATTCCCATTCATATTTCATAATGTATGTATGAGGCAATTACTATGTGCAGAGAGAGGTTTTCCCAAGCTGCAGTTAGGATGGGAATCTCCTCCACCATCACAGATGCAGCTAAGGAGGCTTAGGGAAAAAAGGGCTGGTGGTTCAGTACTTCTTTATAGTATCTGTAGGGAGGGAAATTGTATAGATGGAAATACAGTGGTACCTCAGGTTCCGAACTTAATTTGTTCCGGAGGTACGTCCTTAACCCAAAACCGTTCTTAACCTGAGGCGTGCTTTTGCTAATGAGGCCTCCCGCTGCCGCCGCTCCACCAGCACGCAATTTCCATTCTCATCCTGGGGCAAAGTTTGCAACCCAGAGCAACTACTTCCGGGTTAGCGGAGTTTGTAACCCGAAGCATTCGTAACCCGAGTACCACTGTATAGCTTGTGCAACTTGGACATTACAGTGGTGCCTCGCTAGACAAATTTAATTCGTTCCGCGAGTCGCTTCATATAGCGAAAAATTCGTTTTGCGAAGCAGCTCCCATAGGAACGCATTGAAGTGCAGTTTCCCATGGGGTGCCTCACAAGACAGGGGGGGGAATCATCTTGTGAGGCACCTATGGGACGAAAAAAAATCGTCTTGCGAAGCACACCATAGGAAACTTCGTCTTGCGACTCTTGCAGACTACACTGCTTCAAATTTTATTCAAAGCCACGCCCACAGCCCTACTGTCAACATCCAGTATTAGCAAAGAATGCATAAAGCAGTGAGGAAATGGAATAGCCATGACAGCTGACTAGTCACATTGTTTTAAATGAGATGAGCGGGTGGGCCAGAGTCTCATTGTGTCGGTATGAGAGAGAAACGCTTTCAAACCTACATTTGGCCTGTCTTCCTCATGCCTGCAGTTTTCACTCATGGTAGCACGCTCATCCTTAAAGCATCACAATTCTTTCCATGGCAACAGATCTTCACACTGGATACATGTGAGAGCAATGACAAGGGGGCAGTGGAGTCGAAAATGTATAGTGATGGTGGTGGGGGGGTTTAAGAAAAACAAACAAATCAAAAGCAATCTATTTTGTTAGGAATAAGGAAGAGATACACAAATGTCATGCAGCAAAAATATATATTTTTTTGCTGCAGAATGATAAAGCTGTCTCTTTTTATGCCTAACTTGTTAATAGATGACTCAAAGAGATACAGAACTGTCAGGTACTTCCTGACATTGCAAAATTTGTTCCTGCATTGTGGGGTATAAGGAGAATTTTCCCCACATCCCTGTCCATAAGTTCTAGTACAACTTAACCCAAGTGCTGACATGGCTGTGTTGTATCCTCAGCCCTACTTCCCAGTATTGGCTGCTGTGAACAGGGGTGAGAAAATGCTTGTCAAACTTAACCCAGACCCTGGTGGAATTCAATGTTGTACTAATACTGTGGCTGTGTCATAATCAGAGCAGATTTGGAGGAGTTTGGGGAAAGCTCCATTGCGCTAGCGAGAGAGTCCTTTGTTGTCTTCTTCTAGTACACTGGGGAGGTGCATAATATTTTGATTATTGATTTATTAATTTTGTAAAGGTAAAGGGACCCCTGACCATTAGGTCCCGTTGTGACCGACTCTGGGGTTGCGGCGCTCATCTTGCGTTATTGGCCGAGGGAGCCAACGTACAGCTTCCAGGTCATGTGGCCAGCATGACTAAGCCGCTTCTGGCAAACCAGAGCAGCACACGGAAACGCCGTTCACTTTCCCACTGTAGCGGTACCTATTTATCTACTTGCACTTCAACGTGCTTTCAAACTGCTAGGTTGGCAGAGCTGGGACCAAGCAACGGGAGCTCACCCCGTCATGGGGATTCGAACCGTCAACCTTCTGATCGGCAAGCCCTAGGCTCTGTGGTTTAACCCACTGCACCACCTGAGTCCCTACAGCGCCTCCTGCCCTATATCAGTAGATCTCAGGGCGGTTCACAACATAAAATCACAATATAAATTACAATAGATAAAAAAATAGATAATAAAAGTAAAAACAAAGATAAGACAATAATTCCTCCTTCCACAACACATTTAAAAGCGCATTAGATGTCAATCAGTCAATGGCCTGGTGTGACGACCCAGGTCCCACTCTCTCTTACTATCACTGCGACACAGGAATCCAGAGGGGAAAACACCCACCCTCTGGTCCTGCCGCCTCAAAAATAAACCCCTTTTACTAATGGGTTTCTAAGTAAGGAGAGCCTTCCAGCCTGCGTGACCTGGTACCTTAAGGAACTCTAGGCTGTCCCACGGAATAACCTCTTGCCTCCAGTAAAGGGTCTCCCTCAGTTGGATTCCCCACTGTAGAAGTTTGTCCTATGCACTCTGGCAACTCCTTGGCACCTCAGGTTACCCTTCTAAGCCTCCTCCGTGTAACTTAAGGACACAAACTGCCACCTCCCTGCCTGAGGTGAGTTTTGCCCTCTCTTGAGTCACCACGGCTGTGAGTCCTGGTACCTCGCTGGAAAAAATACAGACGGACCTTTTTGGCAAAAACAGAGATGAAGTTTTATTGTGTTAAAAACATAAGTGTTTCTTTAACGTGTCATTTATTAATTAGCTTTGTTCCAGTTGTACAAAATAAACTCAGTCAAACATTTAACTTTAAGTTTTCCTAGCCTCTTCACTGTCTTCATACAAGCCACCACATAACACCACACCACACCTTCCTCCCTCTCCCTCCTCACTGACCAAACCGACACTCCCTCCTTTCAAACCGGGCACAGTCCCGCCCCCATCAGAGTTCTATGCCAGTCAGGCTGGAGGTGGGTTAACTCTTTGCCAGCCGGGCAGAAATAAACATTTTAAAAGTGCTTCAATTTGTCACACCTGGTTAAACAAGAATGTCTTTGAACATGGAGAAGGGCCTCAGGTGATGATTGCAAAGTTTGGGTGAGTTCCTATGGAGAGAGGCTGTCCTGAGATATTGTAGTCCTGAGCCCTTTACGGCTTTATAGGTCAAAATCAGCACTTTCAATTGGGCCCGGAAACTAATTAGTAGCCAGTGCCATCAGACCAGTTTCAGCGTAATGTGTTCAAACTGTCTTGCCCCAGTGAGCAACCTAGCCACTGAATTCTGCACTAACTGAATTTTCTGAACCATCTTCATAGGCAGCCCTACATATAATGTGTTGCAGTAATCTAACCTAGGTAAAGGTAAAGGGACCCCTGACCATTAGGTCCAGTCGTGACTGACTCTGGGGTTGCGCGCTCATCTCGCATTATTGGCTGAAGGAGCCGGCGTATAGCTTCCAGGTCATGTGGCCAGCATGACAAAGCCGCTTCTGGCAAACCAGAGCAGCACATGGAAACGCCATTTACCTTCCCGCTGTAGCGGTTCCTATTTATCTACTTGCATTTTTGATGTGCTTTCGAACTGCTAGGTTGGCAGGAGCTGGGACCAAGCAACGGGAGCTCACCCCGTCACAGGGATTCGAACCGCCGACCTTCTGATCAGCAAGCCCTAGGCTCAGTGGTTTAACCACAGCGCCACCTGGGTCACCTAATCTAACCTAGGGGTTACCAGAAAATAGACAAGTGTAGCTAGGGTGTCCCCGTCCAGATAAGGGCATTGCTGGGCCACCAAAATGCTGCTAGATCCAAAATATTGATAGATCTCCCACTTCTCTAGCAGGGCTTCCAACTATGCTAGGCAAACACTTGCAGCAATCTGGGTGCATTCAGTTATTCAAATCACAAAGATGCCACAGAGCCTGAACTCTCAGCCAGAGAGGAGTTTTGATTTACATAAGCTAGAGACATCTCCTGAATAGAAAACCAAATCTCCAAGTTACTAATAATCCTACTGTCAGAAAGAGAAAAATCAGATTAATACTATTGGCATGGAATAAAAGAGACAACTTAATTAATTCCTGTACGGATCAAAGATGGTGTCTGTGATAAACTCAAGTGTTCACGTTATCAGGACTGCAACATTTCAGAGTCTTCTCTAATTAATATTTCATTTAGTAAGTCTGTGTAGGTGCTTATAGTAAAACCTAGATTATGCCTGCCTCCCATCTGCTTGCCATGTGTGATCTGCAAAGGGGTATGAAGGAATGGTAAGAAACGTACTGGAAGTGGGAAGAGTTGTTCTGCCAAAATTAGGAACTTGCAAAGTGTGCAAGGTTCAAATTTCAAGCCAGGGCAAGTCCACAATCTTCAGGCCCTTCTCAGGGTGACCAAAGGCAAGGAAAGCTCACCCATGCCTTTCATGGCTATGTTGAACCAGGACCCGGGAGACCAGGGTTCAAATCCCTACTGAGCCATGAAGTTCATTGGGTGACCCTGGGCCAGTCATCAACTCTTTGCCTAACCTACCTTAGAGGGTTGTAGTTAGGATAAAAAGAAAAGGGGAAGAATCATGTACTTATTTATCTTTACATGCAAATGTTATATTTAAATCTTTCACTCTTTTAAAATTTCACATCCAATCCAAAGCCTTTGTGGGCAGTGTAGATGACTATGAAATGGGATGGGGGGGGGAATCAATCTTTATGTGGAACTAAAACCTACATCCATCTATGTACATCAGGGTGGCCCATTTATGTGAATCAATGTCTCACTACTGTGTGTATATAAAAAATGCTACTTCATCAAATAATAACACAAACATGGTTACTACCAATTGTCTACATATAGTATATCAACTCCAACAAGCCGATACCTTTCTGCACTTTAAAAATATCATCTCGTACCCTGTCTTTAACAGTTTGATTTCATTCCCTCTTTATTTACATCGGTTCTCACAGTTGTCATTAAAGCTTCAACACCATCAACTCTTGGAAATTCACAGCATCAGCTGGGAGACATGCAGGTCTGACTGCTTTGCTGCTGAAGTTCATTAAAACATGTCATTAGTAGGCAGAATGGAAGATCAGTTGCAGCAGCAACAAAGCGAAGCAATTCTCTCTCTCTCTCTCTCCCCCCCCCCATGGGTAAAAGTATGGGCTATTTTTCATGATTAAACACTTGACCAATGTTCACAAAACAAGTGACACGTTCTTTGGAACTAACACAGCAGTCCTGCCTTGGGAAGAGCAGAGGAACCAGCACTGCTCTGCTGGCTTACAAGGTGGGTGTGGTGGGTATTCCTTCCATTTTGCAACACCAGCTCCAGGCTGACATATTTGAAGGCCTTGTGGGTTAAGCCTCTTGGAAATCCACTCACCCAAACGTCCCCTTCCAAAGCAAGATAACTCCCACTGTTAGCTTTCTGCCCACTAGAGCATAAGTCAAATCTCTGCCATGGCAGGTCCCCTTCCTAAACTGGTGGTGCTCCTCTCTGCCGGTGATATGCCATCCACCCCAGACAGACACACAGCCATTGGGTGGGAGTTTGGATTGTGCTGTTGGATAATGTCCAAAATGCCAGAATATAACCGTTGAAATGCTACAGGATTCTTTTTCAGGCTTATGTTCAAGAGAAGGAAAAAGGGGAATGGATGTTGAACTTACCTGCGAGATGAAGGAAATGGGCTAGAGCAGATCAGGTGTGCAACATGACCGCTGCTCAAATTTCATGTCATCAAAGGGTCTTTGAGGGACAAAGCAGTAAATTAAAATAAAAACCCTTAAAAATAAAAATATCATTAGTAATTTATGCCCAGTCTCCCTGTTGAAAGCTTCTTCTTCTTCTTCTTCTTCTTCTTCTTCTTCTTCTTCTTCTTCTTCTTCTTCTTCTTCTTCTTCTTCTTCTTCTTCTTCTTCTTGGTTTTTTCAGAAAAGAGAGCTCAAAGAGACTTTTAAAATGACTTAAGAGGCTCCTTTGACCTCAGGGAATGGTAGAGAGAGGGGACAGTCTTTATGACAGCAAAACCAGAGACTATTTCTTTATATTAAAAAAATGCTTTCTATGCGGCTAAATAAAGACCATTTGCTTATTTGTCTAAGCTAAAGAGCTTCTTGTTGTGTCCCTGAGAATAAAGTCCTGTAAAGACTGGATACCCTTGGTGAATTTTATTCCAAATACCGTACATTACTTCTCTTTTTGGATGGCAACATTTAAGAGCACACCTCTCCAATATTCTGTGGCTGTGAAATTGTTTTTTTTAAAGGAAAACAAATTGCTCTTGATAACATATTTCCAATTCAGTTGCTGTTCTACTAAAAACCCTGAACCAGCAATAAACAGAGAATTTATTTTGCAATTAAACTGAATTCTTATGAATCCCCTTTCCAGCCTTTGATAAGTGGTAACAATTCAATTCAGCACAGCTCAGCACAAATAGCATCCCCTAGTTCAAATTCCATGCAGTAGAGGGCAGTAGCACACATAGAGTAACTGGCAGCTCCTGCACTAGAGCTAAAAAAAAAAATGAAACACACATGCCCCAGTTGATAACTTATTTAATGCATAAATGAACGGAAACATTAACAGTTATCTTCTAAACATGAAAGTACCGATAACGTTAAGACCAAAGTATATGAAAGAGAACTCTAGGCATCAGAAGATAACACTAAGAGACAATTCAAGTGGTACATTATCAATGCTTTGATTCCTGATGCCTGGAAATTTTGGGGAGAATTGGACCAATTTCATATTCACATAGATAAGCATCAGATCAATAAAAAATAGGACACAAGGTTTTTTTTGTCATTTTCAGGTAATGCAGTTATGGAGGCTTGTGTGTGTCTGGGCAAGGGCCTACTGAAGCCCGAGGAAATCCATGATGATGGTTTCACTTCACACACATCTAGCACATCCTGTGAGTCTGCAGTATCACCGACCCAATCCAGCATCATTGTCACTGTGTGACGTATGGAAGGCATAAGATATATCATGTGGTGATGCAAATTGATTTCATCATTGTCCAGTGCAGTGCATTGTCTATGCAGCTGTATGCTTTGAATGAATCCTAGCATGCCCCTAAGACGTTCCAGAATCCAGTGGGTGGGATGGGGTGGGGTGTTGTGGAATGCAGCTCTACATGGTACTTTTGCCATCATCAGCAAAACCCCCAAATTAGTGGCTTGGTTTAATTAGTTCCCACATCTGCAATAGAACGTCAGAATCTCTCCAGCATATAATGTTCAACTGCCCCTTATACAGTGCTGCCCGAGCAAATATATTGAATCCAGTAATCCAGGAAACTGCGGATAAACTATCAGAGTCCCATCTTGCACTTGTTTTGCAAGACAATGACTCGAACAGAACTCTGCAGGTGGCAAGGTTCTTAACTTCAGTTCTCTCCCACAAGAGACAAAAACGGAATGCTGTATGATCATTGAAACCTTTTAATATATTATTTTATTCTATTATTTTTTGGCAATTTTTTACACACATGTATAGATATTCGACTGCGTTCACCCCAAATGGCTGTGGTGTAACTTTTACAGAGATGCTGCCTCTGTTTGTCTTTGTTTTGTTTCTGAAATGCAGTTTTGTTTTGTTTTAACTTTTTTCAATTTGCTGTACTGTACCTTGCTTGTGTGGGCTTTGAGCTGCAATAAAGGATCTCTCTATCTATCCCACATCTGCAACAACATCCCCTCTACATTGATTACCAGTGCTCTGAACTATAAATAAGTTTGGATACAAACCCAGGGCCAGCAGAAGGTTTTCTAACTCAGTAGGCCAGATGCCTCTCTGGTAAATAACGTGACAAAAAGTGAACAATCACGGAGATCTCAATGAACACAGATATATTAATGATGACAGGTATGAGAAATTTGTATATAGCTTCCTGTCTGACCTCTCTGCTATAAAAGAAAACATCTCAAAGATGAAGTGAAATCAAGTTTATTTATTATTTTATGGGGATAGGAAGAATGCAGCAGAAGTCTTGTGCTTTTGAGTTATTACAACAGGTCTCCACCCCATTCCTGGACACTGTAATGTGTGCTTGAAGCTCTCTCTCTCTTACACACACACACACACACACACACACACACACATGTTTTCTTCATAGGCCACCATCTATCTGAAGCTGCTGAGATGATTCAAAGCTTCTTAAGGAACCATGGGATTATTTCCATAAAACAGTTATTCTGAAGTTGGGGGCGAATTGTTCCTGATTTACAATTTATGCACCCATCTCCGCACTTTCCACTATCCAACCTGGTAATGAGAGATGAAAGTTTGGTTAGTTTTGCTCTCTGAGAATTTGGAACACTGGATTCCGTGCTGCTCTACAAACTACAAACTGAATCTTCATTCGGATCTGAGAGTCAAATACCACAGCCATGGAACAACAACAGGCAATTCTTGATGGGTGACACATCAGCTGGACAGATTATCAAAACAGCCCAAGGTGTCTAATTAAGAATACAGTGGTACCTTGGTTCTCAAATGCCTTGGTACTCAAACGCCTTGGTTCCAAAAACCCGGAAGTAAGTGTTCTGGTTTTCAAACATTTTTCAGAAGCCGAACATCCGATACGGCTGTCGGCTATTGTTTCCGGGGTGCCTGCACCAATCAGAAGCTGCAACTTGGTTCAGCTACTGATTGATTGGTTGTGTGACTGCTGAAAAGGATAAAAGCCCCCCATCCAAACTGACCATCATCGGTGCAGGTAAGAAAAAAAATTAATTTTAATTTTTATCACCTACAATACTGTCTTATTTATTTTATAGTACAGTACATATTCATTTTATGGATCAATAGTCTCATTAGATAGTACAATTCATGTTAAATTGCTGTTTTATGGGTTGTTTTTCAAAGTCTGGAATGGATGAATCCATTTTGCATTACTTTCTATGGGAAAGCGTGCCTTGGTTTTGGAACGGACTTCCGGAATGAATTAAGTTTGAGAACCAAGGTACCACTGTAGAGTACTAAAGAAAGAATATCAACAAACCAGAGGAAATTCAAGGCAAGACCAGTGTAGATGTCCAAAATCAAAAGATATATGTGGAAAGTTTGTGAGAAATTGACATGTACAGCCTTTTCATCCTATTGGGGTGGACTGATTCTTTTTCAATATCTTAATATTTATTCAACACATATTTTACTAGGTATTCTACAATAAAAGTGGGGGAGGAGGACACACAACACGTTCCTGCTTGTAGGGGCAGGGAAAGAGAATTGAGAGGAAGAAATAGGAATTCTCTACTCCTCACAGGCAAGGGAGAGGGAGTGTTCATGCCCCAGGTATGTGACTTCTGAATTGTCCTATGTCAACCTCTTACGCACATTTCAATACCAGCGGAAATCCTTATGCATCTTATATATGTTTACGATTTAAAATAGCGTGTGTGAAATTTGTACAGCAATTTCTACATCAACTGGCTCTCCATAGAGATATCATTAAACAGCTGATTAAAAACCAACAACAAACCAACGCTTCTCCAAAAACCCAGTTTCCTTAACTACGCAGAGCATCAATGTTTCACCTGCCTTGAGGAAAGCACTGCAAGGAACCATAAGCAGAAAAGACCCGACCGCCTTGTCTTTCTCCTCGGCAATAAGGGAAAATTACATGTTATTCCTGAAAGTGGTACTTTAGCACAGTAGGCAGCTCTTATGTTGTGACAAGATAATGTGTGTGTAAAGCACTCCTGTAATTTAGCTGTCACATAGACACAGCTCTTTGACTACGTCTGGGCTGAGAGAATTTGCTTTGATTTGCTAAAATACACCAGCCAATTTTCATCTCTTAGCAATGAAATTGACTCCGCTTGAACACAATTGTCCCCCAGACCCCGTGCCACTTCCCTTGGTGGGGTTTGGTGGCAAGAAATGGTGCCGGCATTTCACACGCTGACAAAGGCAAGAAATATTTACAGCCTTGTGGCATAGAGTACCTCTGTCATTATTGAAATATTTGGAAGGGTGAGAGGGTCATTATCAGCCCCAAGGAAAAAATGAGCTGCTGATTGGAAGACACTTACACCCAGCAGGAAATTCAGTGATTACTTCCCTTTCTTGCAGGGAAATATGGGAGAACATGATACTCCTAGTACAAACAATTCCTGCCCATGCTGGGACAAATCAAGTAGGGCCATGACCTTCTACACTCATTCTTCTATTTGGGCCAAGGATGGGTAGAGGAGAGGTGGTATTATAGCTCATTATACAGCCTTGGCCATATTGGTATCCAAGGTTATCCAAAAGTTCTTCTCTTGTGACCATCTGTTCTCAGCTAATATTCTGGGTTCTATTTGGTGCTGCACTTCTGTTCGTGCAACAAATTTGCCCATGTGCAACAAAAATTCCCCTTCCACTGCTGCCACCTGCTATCCCCTGTCACTCAAAATTTGCTCCAGAATTAGGAGACTCACCAGAGCATATTTTGGGGGCACATGTGGGGGATGAGAAGAAGGGGAAGTCCTGATACAATATGATGGGAGAGAGAAAAGGGAGCAAGAGGAGATTAAAAACAATTCCAAAAACAATATCCCTCATCCTTATAGAGCAGGGGTCCCCAAACTAAGGGTCGGGTGCGGTCCAATCGTCTTCTAAATCTGGCCCCCGGACGGTCCAGGAATCAGCATGTTTTTACATGAATAGAATGTGTCCTTTTATTTAAAATGCATCTCTGGGTTATTTGTGGGGCATAGGAATTCGTTCATATTTTTCCCCCAAAATATAGTCCGGCCCCCCACAAGGTCTGAGGGACAGTGGACCGGCCCCCTTCTGAAAAAGTTTGCTGACCCCTGTTATAGAGACTTCATCTACCCCAGCTGCAACAAAACATGTCTCTCCCATATTGGTCTCTACAGCTGTAGCAGGCACTGTAACTATCCAACAATTTAACTACACCCCCAAAGGTGCACGCTCTTCCATTGTCTCCTGAGACAGATGGATGCCAACATATAGACTTACATCATTGCTATCATACCAGTCAGGATCTTTCCTGGAGAGTTCATTGAGAGATTATTAAAACAGCATTATCCTCATCTTTTCAAATAGACAGGCTTAACAAGGGGAAATGAGGGTCAACCAATCAGACGTAGCCATTGTACCACTGGGAGGAGCTTGTCATGTACATAAAGGAAGGTTAGCCATTAACCCTTGGCAACAGCAAAAGAGGCAATGAATCAGAGCATTCTCCTCTTGGATTGCCCTGAGTGGAATCAGCCAAGATGAAAACACCACCCTGCATATTTGTGAGAAGATACTTGATACATGCCACTAGAGCAAGCATGGAATTGAGACCTTAGGAGAAGCAACCAGGGAAGTGGGATGCAAAAGGAGGAGTTCATGGTCCAAGAAAGCAGCAGACTGAGGTGGAAAGAGGCTGGTTTGAGAGAGGAAGGGAAAGAAGGAACCTGAAATTCACATATTGCTTTTGATTTGAAATTAGCAGCCAAATCTTTGACTTCAGGTCACTAGAGATTTATTATCAGTAGATGTATAAAATGTCTGCAAACCTTTCATAGGTTTCTTTCAGCATTTTGCTTTCCCCGGCCTTCATCTTGTAGCCTTCTACCACACTTTGTATGTGCCTAGTATTTCACAAGTGCATCGCTGCAAAATAACCTCCCACCTCTTTGCATTTAGAGTGCTAATGCAAAGCAGATGTAAGCAATTGTTCTAATATTCCCATGAAATGGATTATAAAGCACCACACTGAAAATATTTTCTTCTGCCCAATTGGGAGCAAAGTTCAGCACACCCTTGTTACCGATACTCAGATTTCAGGCTCATGCGGTAACAGAAAAGAGCAGGTTGCAGTGAGATTGCATATGGAGATTTTTGGCTCAGGAATAATATCGTATATTTGTATACAATAGACATTTGCTGCTTCTAGTTGTAGGCTAGATTCTGGCATGGAGAAGGGGAGCTTGAAAAGCCAGAATGTGAGTAGGCAGTAACTTCAAACAGATTTGCCTTCAAATTGCAAGGAGAATGAAGCTCAAGCACTGTGTCTAATAAGTATAATGGTTTTCAAAACTCTGGTGCTGTGCAATCAAGAGCCCAAGTGGTAGTAAATAAAGGCTTTAAAACCTCACTTATGCATAATGTCTGGTGGAAAATATTTTCTTTTCATGGTGGTGCAGGGGAAACATAATATTGTCTAGGTGGCTGTGGGGAAAATGGCTGAGCAGAAAAGGGAAAAAATGTTTTGGGGATGTTGTCATTTGTGGTTGCCATGATCTTTGCACAGCTATTACAAGCAGGGAAATTCCATTTGTAGCATAACAAGACAATCGGCACAAGATGTGGGCTTAAGGCACACTTCGAGTGTTACAAGTGGAGCATTTGGGGGTAAATAAATCAAATTCAAAGCAACAAAAGAGTAGACCTTCCCATGAAACTCACAAATGAGAAGCTGTTCTCCATCAAGAGTAGCCAGCAGCAATTAATTAAAAGGGATCTGGAGGGATACAAAATTGTAGAATATTATGATTATAGAGTTGGAAGGGACCCCAATGTCAGGAGTATGGGCAGGAGTCAGGCTCTGGGGCCTGTAGTGCTTTGCAGGACTGGGGCATGCCTCAACTTGTGCTGGAGAAGCAAGGCATGGCCACACAGGTGAAGTCCTCAGCTTGTGCTGGAGAGGCAAGGAGTAATCACCCAGGTGTGGCCACTTGAGATCTCACTGCACCTGGTGGCAGGAGCTGGGAGGGATAAAAGCCCAGCATTTCCCTTCAGCTCTTTGCCACAGCAACGCTATCCCTGCCTGGTTGCATCTGGCCTCCTGTTCCTTGGACCCTTGCCTTGTTGCTGCCGTGCTTCTTGGACCCCTGCCTCGCCTTCGCCTTGCTCCTGCCCCGTGGACCTCCGCCTTGCTTCTTGTTCCTGGATCCTTCGCCTTGCTCCTTGGACCCTTGCTTCGCCTTCGCCTTGCTCTTGCCCTGTGGACCTTCGCCTTGCTTCTTGTTCCTGGACCCTCGCTTTGCCTTCGCCTTGCTTCATGCCCCGTGGACCTTCGCCTCTGCCTTCGACCCTGCTTCTTCACCACCATCTTGCCTCTGGTCCTGACGCCCGCCGACCGGACCGTGACACCCAAGGGCCATCTAGTCAGTGGCAGAGCTTCATGCTCCGGCACCGGGGGCAGAGAGCAGGTGGGGGAGGGGCTGGCGCGTGTTCTGGGGGTGTGGCACGCTGCCCATAGGGGTGTGGTGCACGTTCTGGGGACGTGGTGTGCCGCCTGTAGGGGCATGGTGCGCGTTCTGGGGGCAGGGATCGCCTCCTGTGGGGGCAGGACGTCCAGCACGGGGGGGGGGGCAGCCGCCATGGTGCCCTCAGGATTGCGCTGCCCAGGGCGGAGCAACCCATCGCCCCTCCCTTCCTACGCCCCTGCATCTAGTCCAACTCTCTGCAATGCAGGAATCTCAGCTAAAGCATCCTTGACAGATGGCCATCCAACCTCATTATAACTTGAAGCCATTGGTTTGGGTTCTACCCTCCAGAGCAGGAGAAAACAAGTTGGTGCCATCTTCCATGTGTTAGCTTTTTAGATATTTGAATGTGGCTATCATATCTCCTCTCTGTCTGCCACTTTCCCAGGCGAAACATACCCAACTCCCTCAAGTGTTCCTTAAAAGTATTGGTTTCCAGACCCTTGCTCATCTTAGAGAAGGAGGTCACTCATTCTGAAGTCTGAAAAGACCACAGGTCAAGAAGCATGACTTACTCCTTAAGTCACACTATCAGAAGATGTGGTGAGGATTTTGTCTGGAGTTTGCCTGGCCTTGAGTGTTGTACAGCACAGGTTTGTTTCAGAGTATACTTATAATGGACCCTTTTCCCTGCCTTGCAATGCAGGACCTAACTAGACCAGATTTCATGTCATTTATGAGTAGGCTGCCTATTTCTTTGAGGTAGAAACCTGAAATTATTATGGGGAGGGACTAGTTCTCTGAGACGACTGAGCAGATTCTCACCTGACTACATGTGCCCACAGTACAATACTTCTGGTAACTCCCTTGTAACATGGAGCCAATATTACTAGTCAAAAAAACAACTCTGAGTATGACTAATATTGGATATCACAGTTAGTTAGTTCCAGGTTTGTTTGTTTTTTCTAAGGGAGGAAGTTGCTGAACCAGGGTGAGTTTACAAATCTAGGAGTTTGACAAAGTCAAGATCTAGGCAATTACATGGTGCCCAGTCATAGCAGGCCATACCAGCCAAGAGAATCAATTCCCCAAGGTGTACTTGCAGGATTGCTTGACAGACAACCTGCTTTGTCCCAGTGGGTCCAGATGTTAATGGAACAAATTATGTACCGTATTTATTCTACTTTTTCCTCCCCAATTCTAACCAAAGACTGTACACCATAAAACTCACAAAATGTATTTTAAAATCAAAACAAGAAAGCCAAACAAATGTTGATACTGAATGTCCCTTTCTACTTAATTCTTTTCTTATGAATTCTTTTTCTTATATCTGGATATGATGTCAACTGAGTAACAGATTCTATTCAACCAACATCATTTTGTATTATTATTATTATTAGGCTTTTAGAAGACACATAAAACCATATCACCCACCAACTTTTTATTATTCTTTTTGCCTAGACTTAGCTATCAGTCACACCACTCTGTAAGGTAGGATAGGCTGAGAGAAAGTCACCAATGCAATGTCACCAAATGAGTTTCATGGAAGAGTAAGGATTTGAACACAGGACTCCCTGGTCCAAGTTCAATATCTCAACACTTGTACTTGTCATGACCTTCGAACCTGATACTACATAGCAGAAGATTCTAATGAGGACAAAGCTCAGGGTGATCCCTTGAGAGATGAACCTTCAGTGTTCAAGGCCCTACCATCCTCAGACTCAGCAGATCTACCCCCTCCAATACCTTTCTTTCTCCAGTCTCTCAGAAGTTGAATACTACCGAAAAAAGCAAGGTCAGCTTACAAAAGGCTTCAGCTGGCTCTAGCTCCCTGCAGAGACAGCATCTTCTGTAGCTGTCTCAGGAGGAGAACCCTTCAACCTGCAGGCCCCTTGGAGCTGTCCAAGGTCCTGTTCTTCCCTGCTATCTGCTTGCATGTCACTTGGAACAGAGATTGCCCACTTCGCCTCAAGCTTCCCCAGAATAAACTGTATTGGTATTCTTGTGACCAAAGGTATTCTACCATCATTAAAAGAAAAATCCACAAAGTTCGGCTTAGTATTGTTCTCATTTTCCTTTGTGTTGGTAATAAATGGTTGATGATGATACTTGGCAAATAAACAAAATTTACTGAAGTACTTCCAAAAATCTGACGGCCAAGACATGAGAAGAAAGACTGATGAAATCCATTCCACTACTAAGATTTATGTGCTATTTTTCATAAGTTTGCTGTTAACAGCGTACCCGAGTGCAACGGGAAGGTATTCTGTAATAAGATTAATAAACAATCATACCACAATCTTATGTATCACAGCAATGCTGAACTGTAAAAACCAATCAGTGACATTGTATGAATTTATTATGTAAATAATCAACTCTGAAATCATAAAACTATTACAAGACTGGTTATAACCAGCAATCTTTAATAGAGGGAAATGTTTCACTTATTCATTGTCTCAGTTTAAATTGCTTTACCTCCCCTAGAGAGCCTGGACTTCAGAAGGATCATGTTTTATCAAAGTTTTTATTGTGAGTCTGTGAATAGCAGGAATCCCAGCTGGACTCTCATTCCCTCTCAACATCTTCTTCTCTTCAACTGGTTTTGATCTGCCTCTCTTGAGCTCAGCCTTGCGTCATTCAGAAAAATAATTCAAATAACTTCCATCTCAAAGTGGTTCATTGAGAAATCTTTCTTCTTCTGCACACAGAATGAACTCTGTTGTTCAATTAGCATAGTATCCAGACAGCTCTTCATTAAAAAAAAATCAAGGACATGTTTTACCTGTAACAGCAAGCTTTCAAACATTGCAGCTGTAAACCTTTTTTTCTAAAAGGCAACAGCAAGAAGGTATTTGGCACCAAAAATAAATAGGAACATTTTTTTAAAGAAGAAAATAAACCTTGATCCAAAATACAGAGGCTGCATAAAAATCCAGAGATCCAATTCAAAAGGATAAGGTTGCATAACTTCAGCTTCAATGACATGGTAATATAAAAGGAAACATTATTGTCAAGTCATTGAATTTCATATTCTAAGGCATATTGTTTCAGTAAAGAAGGGCATATAGAGTGCAATGTACTTTGAAGCAAGTTCCATTGAGTTCAATGAAAACTACTCCCAGCTAAATTTGTATAAGATTGCAGCATTACGAAAAGACACAGAGAAATAACCCTTGACCATCAACTAAACTAGGGCTGGGCAACCTCTTTTCTTTGAGGTCTAAAGATAATAAAGAAGGATCATGATTAAATATGCTCACCTGAGCATGTAGAGGTGTGCCTTTCACTCAAGGCTGGTGAAGCACAATTCTCCATATGCATCTGATAATAGATGAAGGAGTTTCATGGCAGAGGGTAGACTAAGCTCGAAGTTAGCTTGACCTTCAATGCTTCCTCTTTGAGGAACTGAAACTGTTGATTGTTAATACTTCAGTCTTTCTCTGAGAAAAGTCTGAGGACTTGGGTCTCCGGTCCTCTGCCTAACCCTTTATCTTCCGTTTGAGAGTCTCCCTTCCCTCGAATATCCTTCCCTACATTTTAGAACCGAAGGTACCACCCAAGTGGAACAGAACAGGAAATAAGGTGAAGAGTGATTGATTGACGAGGCACGTTTTAATGAGTAAGCCTAGCAAAAACGGATCAGAATGCTGGTGCTATGCTTCTAGAGGACCCTGAAGGCAGGTTCCAAAGAGTTGCTTGTTTTCTCTGATTTGGTTCATGCTTCGGCCCCACTTACATGCCATAACCTGTTTCTTATTCTTGTTGATGTATGAGCTATTCTGCCAGAAATGTTCACTGCTATAATGATGGGAGAAACTAAATGTAAAAATGAAATGGACAGGTGCCCTCTCTCCATGGAGATCTAAAGGACCCCCCTCCTCAAAGAAGCCATGGGTCTAGGAACCGGAGAGTTCAGCCAGAAAAGAGGTGGAGCTTTATCCACACAAGACTGTTCTACAACTAATCTGCACAACCAAAATGTTCCAGAATTGCCTAATTGAGACTTGAGGGGTTTGCTGCATCAGTACTCTTCACCTCCAGAACCGTTTTTTTTCCATTTATTTAATTTCATTATTTCATTTCATTTCATTTCTATACTGCTTTACATTTTTAGGAAAAATCTCAAAGTGGTTTACAGCATATTAAAACATCAATAAAACAATCCAGAATCAAACATTTCTGAAGAAAGTCAAATATAGAGTATACAGTCAAAGCAACATAACTGACAGAAAACTAAAATATTATCTTAAAGATTTCAAAATAAAACATTACCACGGAGGTCAACTACAGAATACTACAGGTTAAAACAACAGGGTAAAAGCAAAGTTAACCAAAAAAAAAATCTTAAACATTTCAAAAAGAAAGAAAAAAACCATTGTACACATTTAAAACAGCATAATTAACAAAGGAATAAAATATTATCATAAGCATGATATGTCTGTTTGACAGGCACAAAAAGATGGGGCAAAAGAATCCAATAGTTAGGGTTTGATGTCCCTCCGGTCTCACCAGGAGCCTCTTTAGTAGAGCTGGGTGAGTGTGGGCCCCGCCCCCTAGACCAGGTGGAGAGGGCCTTGCAGGGAGCGGCCTTCACAACTCACAGCTGGACGATGTTGAGATGAGCATTGCCACTATTGCCTCAGCTTCTTCCAAGACCAGCAGAAGCCTCCCTTATGATAACTGTAGGGTCTGCTTGATAATGTTGGTGTGGCAGTAGAGTGACCCACCAACTACAATATGTTCTGGCTATCCTTTCTGCCCTCTCTGGCTTGGTATACATAAATAGAAATCAGAAGACAGTAAAACCCAATAAAGAGCTCTCAAAATTAGCATGCACCATCTTATATTAGGGGGAGTAAGTTGCTTGCACAGGGACATATACAAACCTTGAGCTGGCCCTACAGAGGGTGCTCTGGTTCTCTGGTGCTGTGAATAGCCCTAGGAAAACAGCCCTTCAAAAAAGAAAAGCATTGCAATGCATTGCATTCAGCAGAAAGTATCACTAAACTAATATGTTTCCATGGTCAAAGATTTGTCTTTTGCATTCACTCTGGAATTGCTTGGAAATGTATCCAGGATGGAGGGATTGTATCTATTTCTGAGAGTTTATTGTATACTATGTTCTTGGGACTTTTATCAAGGTGACAATTATGCTAATGAGCCTCTCTAATCTCCCAATAATTCAGGCCAACTAAAAATAGGCCCTTTAGAAACAATGAATCATCATAACTTCACTGTGGAAAGCTGAATCCACTTTAAAATTGGAGTCACAGCTTCACAGCTTCTGCCAAGCAGGCAGCTGATAAAATTGATCAAACTATTTTCTTCTATTTGTGGCTTCTTGTTTTCCAGGATTGCATTCGGGCTCCAAATATAAAAAAATAAAATAAACAAGGTTGAAGTGGAGGAAGGGTGGGGAGAGAATCACAGGAAGGGTAATGCTGCGACCAAAAGATGGGCGTTATAACTGGCATAAAGGTATTATAATGCAAAATGTATCGTCGGCGTGAAAGGTAATAATGTGAAATGCAGACATTTCAAACAGGCCTGCTTGAACACGCTACAAGCTCCTTGTGGTTCATGAAGACATCGAAAGGGAGGCAGAAAATGTTGGAATGTCCTTGGTCATCAGCCACACTTCCCAGTGTTTCCAGATTTGCTAAGCACGCCTAAAGGGATCCGTATCATCTGGGAAAATCAACACCACCTCCAAGCTTGGGACTTGGGCTCTATTTGAGATTTCTGCACTTTTTGTGCATAAAATGTGAAACCATTTGCGAAATCCAAAGGCCTGCTTGGTGCCATTCAAAGTTAACTCAAAGAGAGACTCATTGTTGTTGCTTTTAAAAAGTACTCATAACAACCATAGCAATGTTGCCATACCAGCACCCCTTTTTTGAAAGAGGCCCAGTGGATGTTTTATGCACTTGATGTCACAGCCATCAGGTGAAGACCACATGCACTTGTGAATTCCAAACATCTTTCTTGGAAATATTTCAGAAGCAAAGGGCACCTAAGGAATGAAATAAAGGAGGACAGGTACATAAGATACGGTGAAGCTAGGGTCAATTCAGCTAATAGCAGCAGCAACTTTTCTGACAGTGAGGTCAGTTTCAAAGACTTCTGAAGAATTGTCACCACCTGGGACACTTGAAGCTAGGCTAAACAAAATGCTGGGAAGCAAAATAATAATAATTCTATCTTTGCCAGGGGATAGTGTGACTGCTCTAAAAGAACATTGCAGCTCTGACTCACACAGCTGAATTAGCAAGTCTTACCTCTATGGGACTGCATTTCCTCCACATCTCTTTTAGACAGTCTGTGACCAATCAGCACTCTCATTTCCTTTTCATATACTAATTTACTCATCTTTTTAATATTTCTTTTTTTAAAGGAGGCCCAATCTTTTCGCCTTTTTTAAAACTACCCAGGAAGGTAAAATAAGATTTGGATCCCCAAGTCACAGCTTTGGTTTATAGCTCCAAGTAGTGCTCCTTTGTGTATGATATTTGATTATTATTATTATATTACATATTTATTTATTTATTGCAATCATATCCCACTTTTCCTCCAAGGGGTTCTATGTGCAACTATGGTATACATAGTTCTCTCCTCCATTTTATCCTCACAACCACCCTGTGAAGTAGGTTAGTCTGAGAGTTGATGACTTGCCCAAGGTCACCCAATGAGCTTCATGGGTGAATGGGGATTCCAACTTTCTAACCTTTACACTACACTGGCCTTTAGTGGACCTTGGGTTGGAAAAAAGGACCCCATTTCCGCTTAATGCCCTGTTAACCTGCAGGGATCCTTCATGTGATCCAGCATGAAGCTTATGGAGCAGCTCATTTGCATTTGGTGTGAATTGGTTCATAGAATAGTATTATTCTCCCATATCACCAAATGGCACAACAAACCATTGGGTTGTCCTGTACAATTACATGCCTATCAACAGTAGGGAGAGCCTTAGATTTTGACATGTTGAGATTTAGATTCTGCAGTTGAAAAGTATTCTTCCTTGCACTGTCCTCTAAGCAAATTGTTCTCATCCCAAGGAGAATAAGGCTCGGTGTGGTGATTTTGATAAAACCTTGCATGTATGTATTATATTGGGTGTCTATATTTTGCATATAAATAGAATTCTTCACAGGTTTATTAATGTTCCAGTTTGGTGTACTCACTAAGCCTGACTCAATAAAGCTTCCATTATGACAAACAATAATGGGAAAGTTGCTAAATTAGTCAGATTGACAAGTTTTAAATAGCCCAAATGCTGACTGATTGAATTTTTGTATTTCTTGAGAACATCTCGCTTCTGTAACTGGCATAATGTTACCACAGATGCTCTTACTGGAAAAGATCCTTACAGATTTCCCCCATCGCGCCCGGTTTGTTCCTCTGGGAATGGCCATTGTTGCAGAATCCAGATCTCTTGAACAACAGCATACATAAACAACAAATGAGGGAAAAGAAGCCGGAATCATCCTATCTGAAAATCAATAATCCCAAACTGTAGGTTCTTATAATTAAGACTGTAATAGCCATAAATTATACTCTTTATAAATCTTGTATAACATTTAATATAATCTTATGTAAACAGCCACAGTGTGTTTCATTACATTCCTCTTGGCAGTGATAAGTATTGGTCAAGAAGCAAACATCTGACTCTTCATCTATTATTAATTCTTCTAAAGGTGCTATGTTAAAGTCACTATGCGCCATGGAAGAAACCAAGAGATACTCCAATCACAAGAGAACTTTTCCAATAGTGGAACAGAGAATTAAATTTGCCTGTGATGAAATATCAACTACCCACTATCTCAACCCACTAAGGAAGATAATAATACAATAAAATTCAAAACAGTAATAATTAATGGCATACTTATTCAAAATCCAAATAAAACTATTTAGTTAAATTATAAAATTGATGAACTTGATCCATTGATGACAGCTTTTCACATCTCCAGTGCCCCCTAATACCCCCTTACATTTTAGAGCCTGCTAGGTTAGAAGTTTTCAACTTTTTTGGGTCCACGGCTCCCTTGACCAGCTACCTTCTTTCTGCAGCTCCCCTGTGGGGCTCAGGAGCCCAGTTATGTTACCCCTTGCCTGCAGAGCCGGCAGCCTCTCACCCTTTGTCGAACACCCTCAGCCTCCTCTCTTCTCCCCTTTCCTTGGGAGTCCTCTGGGCAGCTGAGCTGCTCCCCCCCCTTGCCCCAAAGAGAGGTGCCTCCTCACACTGCCCCCACAGGGACCTGGGAAGCACCACCTGGCCAGCCACAGAGGCACCATTCACCTGGGGAGCTTGTAGCCTTGGCTGCTGCAACGAACAACTGCACAATCCTTTGGGTGGAAGAGACGTGAGAGGGCATCAGAGGAAGGGAGGGAAGGAAAGAGGGACAGAGGCCAGTGTTGCCTGCGCCACCCCTGACCATCATTCAAGGCACCCCAGGGTGCCATGGCACCCTGGCTGAAAACCACTGCCCTAGGTAATTCCACTACCTCCAGGCATAGCTGCCAAGTCTCCCGTATTCCCCGGGAAACCCCTGTTTTTCCAGCCGTTCCCAGCTGGAAAAACGGATTTTTTTTGTTTTTCCCCGGTTTACTTACCGGCCGGGGGAGGCTCCTTCTGCACATGTCTGGAGTCTCTGGACATGCGCAGAAGCGATTTCTGGCGCTGGCCATTTTGGAACTGGGCGGAGCATGCTCAGAAGCGACTTTCGATGCTGCTCTGCCCAGTTCCAAAATGGCCGTAGCACGACTTCTAGCGTGGTGGCCATTTTGGAACTGGGCAGAGCAGCATCGAAAGTCGCTTCTGAGCATGCTCCGCCCAGTTCCAAAATGGCAGCAGCGCTACTTCCGGTCTGCCGATCCCTTATTTTTCCAGCAGGAACTTGGCAGGTATGCCTCCAGGGGGTGGTCCCCCCCACTTTGAGAACCACTGCCCTAAACCCCTCCTTTATTCCCTTCCTCCTTTCAATTCTTCTGCACATCTCATTTTCCTTTATTGTCATCTATAGTTGAAGCATGTGGCATTTGAGAAGGGAAGGAGAAATAGAAAGTATTTTGGTTGTTTGGCAGGCTAGCCAGTTAGTCATTTGAGATTGTTTGGTTTGCAGCATTAGCTGTTTTGCCCGCACAAAACGAGGGAAATATTTTGATCACACAACATTCCCTGCTCAATCCCCAATCCACAATCTCCAGGCAGGGTTGGGAAAAGCCCCTGTCTGAAAACACAGAGAGTCCCTGCTAGTGTGTACAGCTAATACTTATTTGCCTTTGTATATGTATCAAATATATTAGGAAGTTATTTGCCTTTGTATATGTATCAAATATATTAGGAAGACAAACTCTATAATCTGGATTCTAAATAATACGTTGGCAGTATTGCTTCACAGTGCAACCATGATACAGTGGTCATCAGGGTAACCACCCCAAAGCAGAGCTTTTTATATTTTATTGGAATGCTTCATTGCAAATCTCAATTATTATTATTTTCTGGAAGGAAACATGTTGGCAGCTGCCTTATTGTTGCTTAGCATCTGTAAACCAAGATGTCCTTCCAGGAAGTAGAGCAGAGCACTTGTGGTTCTGCCGCAGCAGCATTCCCAGTAACTGTTCTTACACACTGCCAGGAAGGGTGTCCTAAAATATGGCTATTGATGCCTGCTCGGTACTTTGCTACTTACAACAAACCACAACGAAGGGCCTCGTAGGATGCGGCTTGGGGGAATTAAGTACGATGGGCCCTGAAACTCAGGCCTGAGCTTTCCTGATTAGTAAATTCCTATGAAAGAAATGGTAACAGGCATGGGTGAGGCCAATAAAAAAACTACTGCCCATCAATGGTTCAAGGGAAAAAAAGCTTAGATGGGCAGAGAAAAATAGCTTTCCCCCTTTCTCCTCCTTCATTTCATTTACTACCTGGCTGAATGTAATCACAACTACTTTATAAAAAGTTGCTCAGCCTACATTGTACTTCAAGTGCTTCTGTTGGTAGTTATCTACTGGGATGTAACAATTGGAATATATATTCTTATTACCATTTTCCTTTTTGCAGAGTCTTTCAAGCACAAGGAGTGTAATTGGGAGGGGGGGGTCCGAGGGAGCACTGGGATACAATAAAGAAACCACAACAAAAAGACAGAACAAAGGAACCTTTAGGTGTGTGCATCGCATGCAGAGGAGTTATACGTAGATAGCACATCACCTAATTTCACTCTGTAGCAAAGACAACAAAAACAGTAAAGTGGTAATAAAGATATATACAAGACTAAGAAGTTATTTATATATGCTGCCCTATTTCCCAAGCCTGAATGGATGGTTTCTATCCAGGTTTCAAGGTGAAATCAAGTGGAAAAGTCTGGTTTTCCTTCTCTGAGTTTCAGCTGATCAGTCACCTTTTTCATAATGACTATATTCCAAAGTGAAGAGTACCAGTGTTCCAAAGACAGATCTGGAGCCACTTTCCATTGTGAAACTATTACCAATTTTGCTACCAGAGTCACATAAATGTTAAGTTATTTTGAGAATATAGCCTTATTATCACAATCAAAAATATTCAATAACAACAATTTTTGGCAGAAACTATATTTTCTTGTTAGTAACAAGAAGCCTTTCCTCATGAAACTAAAGTTCAGATTTTTTTTATATTAATGCATTTCAAGTATAAATGACAACAAATACTGAAAATCCCATATTTGATTGTTCATTTTTTAAAAATGGTGACCAAGAGGAAAATATACCATTGATACCAGTGATGAGTTCATTTTAATGAATTTTCGCTCATATATGTAGAGGCAGGCCTGAAAGACTATTCATTCCTCAAATTATCCCAATCTTTAAATTGCATCTCAGAACCAATTAAAATTAATATTTACTTTCATTTATCAGGGGAAACCCTATTATCATCATATTGAAAATTACGGTATGTATAAATACCAATAGCAGTATCAAATAAGATTTACTTTGTATTGATTTTCTACATGAACAAATAATTCATTATGTGGTCTTCACGGGGATCACTCTTTGATGAAGAGTGGGGTGGAAATTCAATAACTTACTGTGAGCTTGCAGCCATAGAGTTGAAAGTGGGGTATACATTCCTTAAAAAAAGATAATAAATTTCCATTTCCCCACTCTTCTTCCTTTTCCTCCATCACCCAATTACCTCCCCCATCCTCTCTCACACAAACAATATATTACATACAAACATGACGCCCCGAGAAAGTGCCTTATACAGAGTCCAGCCATTGGTCTATCTAGCTCAGTATTTTCTACACTGACTGACAACAGCTGTCCAGGATTTTTTAGGCAGGGAGTAATTCCTCAGGTCTTCCTGGAGAGGCTGGCCCTTGGGCATACATAGCAGATCACCACTGAACTAAACTCCCCAAAGCCCCACAAACATGTAAGTATATAAATCATAAACATATGTCACACAAGATGTTTAAATGAGTCAGGGTGCACTCAGAATATTCTAGCAGGCAGTCCAGACTAGGCAGAAAGCAGTTATACCAGAGGGTCAGGAAGCGTGCATGGAATCTGCTGTTTACTGGCCTACTTTGGATACTTACAAGTATATGCAGGAACCACATGATATTTCAGTTTTCCAAACTGACTCAACCAACACAAAGCTGAAGTCTACTCCTCTGGTCTCAGCAGCAGTCAGAGCAAGTCTGGACCCAAAGGAGCCAACTCCATTCCATCTAGAGTGCTTCCAGATGATCTGACACATTTTTCATATTGATTAAGCAACACATCACAGATTCTGAGTGCATCTTTGTAGAATATGCCACACAATACATTAAAGCAAGACTTCTTCCATCTCAGGAAGAGGTAGAGGAATAAAAATAAAAAACGATCCCGATGTGTACTCTATCTTTCAGTCCCCCAACCAAGTTATTTATATTGGTCAGGTCTATAAATATGCTCCCTAAGGGACTGGATTAAATTTAATTCTGAGTGATTACTAATGCATTCAAAAATTAAATTATAAAACATTTCTGATGGTGTCGTCTGTCTGAATGGGAAAGCTTTGCTGTCATCTCCATTTTGTAATTGCTTGCTTTGCCTCTCAGTCCTGAATTGAAGAATCATTCTCTCTCCCTCACAAAGAGGAAAGTTGCAGCTCTGCATTCCTCTTTTGGCAATTGCCATCTTTTCTAGCTTAACCAATCAATGTATCATAGCATCAACATGAATGGAGGATAAGACAGCCTGACACACATTTTTATCTTTGCAATTGTTCATAAGCATTTAAGGCATTACAAACAAGTAAATCTATGGACACTATTTTCACAGATTTTGTAAAATTACCAGTAAAAGCCACATACAGATTATCAAACTAAAGATTTATTGGTGAAGGGACACTTTCAGTTAAACAATAGTTGCTTTTCCACCTTATTGGAGAAGACTTATTGGTAGGAATACAGAATAGTTTCCATAAACCTCATACTCATTTTTCAGCAGGTGATGAGGCCTAAGAATATCTCTGCTGGGTTGGGTCAATGACCCATCTGATCCAACCTCCTGTCATGTGAATGTGCATGTGATACAGTATTGATACACGAGGGCTTTTTTGTATTGGTTATGAGATTTTCTTACTGTTTAGGGTAATTATATTGCATTGGATGTTTGGTATATGATTTGCTTCTGTGATCATTATTTATTCTGAGATATTTATTGTTGTTCAATTACGTTACTTAAAATGTGGGTGATGATTACTTAAATGTACCAGTTGTGCTTACCTAAAAGGTTGCAAGGTGACTTACACTTAAAAACAAGAAGAGAAATGCATAAATAAACATGAAGATATTACCAGGGGGGGGGAGAAATTCATATAAAACATTAACATAAAATATTAATATTTCCACCTAACAACAACCCACCCCCAAAACAGCCATAGAAAGCTTGGGCAGCGCACAAACAGTAGATCGGAATCAGCTCAGTCCATCAAAGGCTTGGGGAAAAGAGTAAGGGTTTGTCTACACTTCTTGTCCCATGCATAGAAAGAACAGGTCGAAGTGGTTTTCCCCTTGACCCGCTGCTTTCCCAAGGAAACCCCACTCTTTAGCTCAAAATCAGAACAAACATAAATCTGGAGAAAACTCAAATTGCTGTTTGCAGCACAACAAGAGGAAGTGTGGATAAGCCCTCAGTCTTTACTTGGAGCCAGAAAGATGACAATGAAGGCAAGACAGAACTCACTGGGGAGAGTACTCCACAAATGGGGGTCCACTGCTGTAGCAGCAGCAGCAGCAGCAATAATATTGTTTAGTATTGAACATGGTATTGATATAGGGGGTATATGAACTGTTTGGGGCTTTCTTATGGACTCTCAAGTGGTATAAAGGTTAATTAATAAATAACAAAAATTACAAACAAGCACAGTAGGGGCTATCACATGAAGTAGCCCTAAACAATAAATATAAACCAAATAATGTGCTGTATTTTATACTAAAGCAAACAAAAAGCTCACATATCAAGTACAGGAGTACAGGTGTTAGTATCAAAACCAAGGAGTTTTGTGTAACTACAAATCAACATTTTCCTTATTTCATTTTGCATGATTTATGCAGCTCTTTCCAAATTATTTTCCCAACCTTTAAAAAATGGGTGAGCGGTGGAAAGCGAGTGGGGGGCATAAGGGAGGAAGAGTTCACCCAAAAGGCAACAAAAGCACCCTCCCCTACCCCACCAACACTCCTGCTTTTGCAGACACTTTGTTTTTGTGCTGTCCACTACAATATTCACCACCATAGGAGTGACATGTGTGTCTTTTTTTCAAAGCAAATACTGGGATTCACGGGACACTATGCCAATTGCCATATTCTGCACACAAATGAAGGATGCAACAAACTATCAAGACCGGAATTTATCTATGATATAAACAAAGCAGAGGCCATGCCAAACCAAGTTAGGGGTTAATTGGTTTGTCGTAAATGATCATCAGAGTGTACAGGATGTTCTTTTAGGGGAATGTTGTAGCAGAGGCTTCCAAGGAAATGTAGTCCATCATCTGCTTCCCAGGGTCTCCGGCCTGAGCTACCTACAGAACCAGCCTGGTGGGTGGCCTTTAGGAACAGAACTGCGTCAAAGCTGCTCCATGCGGCTTGCCACTGTGTGAACTGACTCTACTCAGCTCTCACAGACCTTCTTTTTTCTAAATGCTCTTACACAGAGTCTTCCCAGCTCTTGATACGGGAGCACATGCACGTTTACACACTTGGTGCAAATTATAAGCATCCTTTGAAAGCTTTATCACCTTCCCTCTGGATTGCTGCTTGTTAGGTAACTACAGTGGTACCTCGGGTTAAGAGCTTAATTCATTCTGGAGGTCCGTTCTTAACCTGAAACTGTTCTTAACCTAAGGTACCACTTTAGCTAATGGGGGCCCCTGCCCTCGCTGCGCCGCCGCTGTGCAATTTCTGTTCTCAACCTGAAGCAAAGTTCTTAACCCAAGGTACTATGTCTGGGTTAGCGGAGTCTGTAACCTGAAGCGTCTGTAACCCGAAGCGTCTGTAACCCAAGGTACCACTGTACCTGAAAAACAACAACACAGCAATGATCTGCTGTGATTCTAGAACCCTGCAGATGATCAGACCCAGGTATAAACAACACGGTTATAGTGTTACCCTCAATTTGTACTCCACATTTCTGTAGGGTGCAGACCCCAGAACACACAACTTCTCCTCTTTGGAGGCAGAAGCAGAAAGGCAATTGCATGACATTCTATGTACTTTAAAGTTGATTGTAGGCCCTAGAATCAAAGTTCAGAGAGGACGAAGTAACACACACAGAGAGAGAGAGAGAAGGAGACTAATTTAATAGGCCACTATGCGAACAGTGGCCTTGGCTGCTATTGCTACTTTGCTCCTACTACCGTAGTACCCATGCTGCATGAATTTATAGTGGTATCTCAAGATCAATAAATTGACTGTGGTTTCGCTGATATACTTGCACAGAGTGCAAGAATTAAGTGCGTTCCTCTAACAATCATTTTGGGAGATAGGATTATTTTAGGGGGATGGGATTAATATATCTTCCCAGTTACAGATGGATAAACAGATGGATGGAAAACTCCACTGAACAGAGTGTTGGCTGAGTGTCATTCTCTGACTGACAGCCAATAAATATCATATGGAGTAAACCTGTAAACTAATGTGATACTATTTACTAAATTCCATCAAAATGGGATGGGCTGCTTGCCAAAGTGTCATTAGAGTAAACATCATGCAGGGTTGAATAGCCTCTTGCAAAGGCAATCACACACCTCAGGTCAGCAATTACTGTTGAAAAGGAAGTTTTTAAAAAAACAAACAAACCTGCCTTGGGATTTGGATGTGATGAATTTATTTTCAAGGAAGTCCCACATGTTCCATTACATGGGAAATGTTTGCAAGTTGCAATCTTTGTTCTTGGCAAATGTGCTATTGAATGTGTGTGCGTTACGTAGTACATAATTAGTTTAGTAGCGAACCATAGGGCAGCTTCTCAAGTAAGGTTTTCTTTTCCATGCACATAAAAGTTTGCTTCCACATGCAGATCTCCCTTGCTGGACAGGGTTTCATCATGCTTTCTAATTGGATGCCTGATCATTTGTAAATTTTGCATGACATAAAATGCTACACCACTTTCAGCATGCAGTGATATGCGCTGGCAATGTGTCCATCATCTGTAAACACAGATTTCCCATCCCACCCCCAGTTTTTGGATCACCCCTTAGTATTTTTGTAGTCACAAACATGTTCTATTCAAAACATACTTATAAATCAGACTATATTTGCACATCAGGTAGTAGAAATAAAACTTCACTGAATATTTATTTATTTATCTATAGTTTAAATTCCACCCTTTGTCATAGAAACAAATTCAGGGTGGATCACAATATTCCTTTTCCAGCAGGGGGTGAATATCCCAAATTCTACATTACAGTCCAGAAACGAAAACAGATTAGACTTCATATATGTAATTCCTTAATTGCTCTTGTATTGAGTAGGTTTCCAGAGTATCTCAGGGTAACCTAAGGCACCCCAAATCCAAAGGGAGCCAGCAACTTAATAGTCTTATTAAGTATACATATTGTCTGCAGAAAATGAGCAATTACAAATCAAGCTGGCACCATCAACTTCTGTGGCATGCAGAGAGAAAACAACACTACCTTGTGGATATTTTAACATCCCAGTAGGAAACATTGTGGAATCAGAGCCAACAATAGCTCCATGAGCCAAATATCTACATAGAAAGTAAGTATAAGTAACACAGAATTATTGCAATACTTTCTCAGGCTGTTGCAGTGAAGGTTGTAATTATATACAGTGGTACCCCAGGTTAAGAACTTAATTCATTCTGGAAGCTGAAACTGTTCTTAACCTGAGGTACCACTTTAGCTAATGGGGCCTCCCACTGCCACCCCGCCGCCACTGCGCAATTTCTGTTCTCATCCTGAAGCAAAGTTCTTAACCTGAGGTACTATTTCTGGGTTAGTGGAGTCTGTAACCTGAAGCGTCTGTAACCCGAGGTACCACTATATGTATATTGTATTGTTGGATTTTGGCTCACCAATTTTATCTTCAGCATTATTCTCACACAACATATAGAGTGCCATCAAGTTATGAAGTAGCTGTGCTATTTTAACCACTTGCCAGAATCAAAAGATATACTTAAGAAGTTAGGTCCAAAGGTTTGGGTATGCCCAGTTTGATTTCCCCCTTCCCTGTTTCGGGCAGGAGACCTCTGAGTGTACAGTTCTTTGGAACTTGTCATAGCATTACTGAAAGTGGTCTCTGTTAACAGTGGACTTCCTTGGAGAGGATGATATATCGTATACAACTAATATCAATCAACGACTGTCATAATATTAGGGAGAATCACATTTTCTGTTTTAGACGCTATTGTGGCAGTATTTATTACTAGAGAGGAGCAGTTGGAACAGGAGGACAGATCAGATTGTATATAGAAAAAACCATCTCCTTGCCAGGATTGGATGCTTTCTGGTTCACTCTGAGAAGCCATTTTTAACTGCGCCGAGGGACAGAAGAGAGAGCTGCTCACAGACACCAGTGGAGAAATTAAAGGGTTTTTTAAAATACCAAAATTGGGGTGAACTAAAATGGAGGGTACCCCCCTCCCCCAAGAAAGCCCTAATCATGCTCAGTGGACATGGAATGCTGAATTGGGGCGGGGGGTAAAAACAGGGGCGGGGGGCAGTGAATGGAATGGGGCGGCTGAACCCTGAGCTGAAGCATCCTACACTGTACCATTCATTGTATGTTTCTCGTAGTTATTTATATTACCATTCTCTTGGTTTCTATATTCCTATTACCTATAGTCTCTTGACTAGGATCCAAAGCACAAGGGCTTTTGCTTATTAGTTTGGTGGGTGGGGTTATGCACACAAATTTGTACAGATCTCATGGCAAAATGTTTTTGTTTTTGCTTACTCCATCTACAAAGTTGGAAAGGAGCTCGCACTCTAGTTTAGGCTGCGGAACTACTGCTTTGAGAAACACACACTAAAGGCTTTGTTGTGTGCATGAGGAGCTGAGGCTGAAGGAGGGTCACTTGCCCAGGCAGGAAGCTCATATACCACACACCTTAATATAAAAATTGGCAGAAGACCCTCAAAGCTGAGCAGGCCTTATGGAAACCCCTATAAACACTTCTAGGTTCATGGCTGGGATGGGGGAAGATACTGAATTCAGTTCACACTTCCCAAAACAATGCATGAGCTAAAAACCACAGTCATCCTTTGAAATTTGCATTTGGCTGAATTTAGCAAGGCAGTTCTGTACACACGACACAAGTAATGTGTACAGAAACACATATGCTAGACTAAAGTGTGCATGAAAATGCATATATTTGTGAAAATAACATAACAGTGTGTTATATTAGGGGGAAAATGCTTTCAAAAACTTGTATATTAGGCAAGATTCCATACCCAAAATGTATGTATTAAGAGCATTTTGCACTGAAATGCTAATGAATTTTCATGAGCACTTTTTTAAAAAAATTCACAACCTGATGTAGAAATGTGGAGAAATGAATCTGACAGATCCATCTACCTCTAGTTCATAGCAAATCTCAACCAATGGATTTACAGCAGCCCTGGCTTCAATTCAGTTACAACCCCAAATCTTTGGAGCACTTTGGGCTGCCTTTCTATGCTAAAACCTGCTTGTTTTGGAGATTTTCATTTCATGAATGATTTTAAAACTCACAGTCTAAAGATGTCTCTGCCCCTTTCCCCCACACTCTTAATTAAATAGCAAGACTAAAGATGGAAGCTAATATGAAAGTACCTTGTAGTATAATATCTTCAAATAAGACTCTTCATCAACTTCTCCAAGTCTCCTGTGTGACACTCAGAAAGTCAAGAATTGCTGGCGAGCGTAATCTTATTCATCTATTCTAGCCTCAGTGTTGCAAATTGTGACTTTATGGCACCACAGCTCGTCAGGCATGGTGTGACCGGCAAGCAAGTCAGAGGCAGTTAACACCCACTCCTTGACTTAGACTTCCTGCCTATCCCTTGTTGGAAAACACCCTGGGGTTGCCTGCAAATCCCCGGAACTCCAAGCGTCCTCCGATGTGCGCAGCACTGGAAAAGGCATCTCCCTTCTTCTCCAGGGCGCTCAGCAACATATATCAGCTTGATATAGGCACACTAATCTTCTGGCATAATACAGCAAGAAGAGTGAGACATCGTAGATCTAAGCTACTATTTATTTACGGTACACACTATATGCAGGCTGCAGTGTAATGGCGACCATTCTCTTCAGCTCCAAGACAACAACCAAGGTGAAAGTACATTATAAAGTACATACAGCGGAAGAGAGATAAGACCAGGCATCCCCAAACTTCGGCCCTCCAGATGTTTTGGACTACAATTCCCATCATCCCTGACCACTGGTCCTGTTAGATAGGGATCATGGGAGTTATCGGCCAAAACATCTGGAGGGCCGCAGTTTGGGGGTGCCTGGATAAGGCTGTCTTCCATCCCACGTTCTTCTCAGACAGGCATGTGATTTATAACAATCTCATTTGCAGCATCGGACTTCATGAAATACTAACATCCTTGCCTATCCCCTGCAAGCCCCACAAAATGCAAGTCACCAGTCCTACACTGCCCTTTCCTCATTTGGAAGCTGCCAACCTGCAAAACCAGTCCCTTCTACAGCTTCCGCCTGCTCCATGCCACCACACAACATACTCAAGCTGCTGCAAGGGCTCACCACTAATGCTAGTCCTGGATTCTATTAAATATTTTCCTAGTTCCAAGGTGGCTTCTTAGATATGCCATCTTAGATTTGCCTCAAATGCCCCGGAGGTTAAGTAATTCTTGAGCACTGTGACATAGGGGAAGGAGATGGCTGCCACTGGGTTTTTTGGGGTGTGTGTGTGTGTCTTCTTCTTAGAATCACATGAATAACAGAGAGTAGCTTTTTATAGATTATCATGAAATAACACTGAACACCATTGAAATTGTCCAAAACATATAAAATTGATAATGGTAAATGCTGATTTTTGTACCTGCACTACAGGTGATTTAACTCATATTATGCCCCAGCACCCCTCATCCTTTTCTGGAAAAAGGGAAAGGAAACAATGATTGAAATGATAAAAATGTATCTATCTTTAGATCCTTTTATTTCCTCGCTGAATTAGGTGAAGGGCAAGAAAACTTTCAAGAAGCAGTATTATATACCCTACTGCTACAAGAACATTTTACCAATATAGACTCTGTAGGACTCCTCCCTGGTCACTTTCAGACATCTTTTATAAACTGCATTTTTCAGACAGGCCTTTTGAATCTGATATTCTTTGCTAACCAGCTTTTACTAATGTGTTTGACATTTTTATCGCTGTAAGGTGACATTCTGTCATGTGATATGTTATATGAAAGTGCTGTCTTTTTTAAAAGGTAAATAAATTAAGATTAACTTTTGCCAAATGCTGGAAGGCAAATTCTACACAAGGGGAAACTGAATGGTAAAAAACTACCCATGGCATATTTATTCTGGTTGAGCTTAAAGTTAATCGGATATTACCGGTGCAGTGCATAAGAAATGTTTGGAGATCAACTCCACAGCATATAGTGATGGAATTATGCACTATCAAGTTGAAAAACTTGAACTGAATATTGACATGCTTCCATCCTTCATTCTCGGGGGCACTATTTTTACACATATTGTATTCAATAAATAAATCCTGTGAGGGCAGGGAACCTAGATTCTTCATCCATGTCCCTTAAACTTCAGGTAATTTTTTTAACTCTGTCCACAAATCAGTTAAGTCAGAATATTTGGACATAAGCCAACATCTCCCCACTGACTTCAACAAAACTGAATTTACCCAACCAATTTGCATCGTTGTCTTTTTCTGGTTGATTACCAAGGTCAGGGTGAGTGAAGCTTCATTTCTAAGCGCACCTTTTCACCACTTTCCTTCAGGAATGGTTTTGCTTTTGTGGGGAGTGGTAATGTCTATGATACTTCTAAATTGCTGCTCAGTTATATTGTAATGGTGTTTGCACAGCTACGGTATTAGCTCTCGCAGAATATTCAGGGATATTCAACTTGGAAAAGAGCCAGTTCTTAATTTATTCTCTGTGCTAGGGAGGTAGAAATCTATCCAGTTGGATTGCTCAGTTTGCACAGATCAGCAACCACGGGAGTCAAGAAGAAGCAACCACACGAGGGGATCTTGAAAGGTGGAAAGTGGAGCGAGGGGCCATTCTCAACCACATGGACTGCAAATCAGATGAGGGAGGCGCAACTCTGCTGAAAACATTCCTTGTTTTGTCAAGTGTTTTTAAGAATTTCATCTGATTCAGTGTTAGCCTTTTTCTGTATTTCATGATTCTGTAACGTTGTGAAGTTTTAATGATTTCATCGTAGTTTGAGGTTTCTTTTTGTTTATGAGTTGTTGGCTTAGAAAGACTCTTATAAAATACTCTTATAGTTCTCGACTCTGCGGCTTAATTAAAGGGAAAACACACCTAAAATAAAGCTGCTATCCTAACCTCACATACCTAGGAGGGAGTCCCACTGAATCATATAGGACTTTCTTCTAAGTAGGTACAGTCAGGATGATTGTGCTATAAACCGCTACAAGATACAAGGGCAATAAATAGTCCTTGTATACACCTGGAAAATATTCTGGAGTGTAGCCAAGAGCCAAAAAGAAGCTGTGCATAGACAAGGCTTTCCTGTCCACTTCACAGGGAAGCCTACTTGTCCCACCCCAGCTGCCTCTCCAGGGAAGCTGCAAAGCAGAATTTGCAGCAGCCTAAGCAGATGCAGATGCATCGGTCAAAAGCATAAAATACCCACTTTCTTTCACACATATTAAGCCGTCTGCAAAGTGGAGGAAGGCTTACCTGGTAAAACACTAGGAGGCAGAGGGTTGTAATTAGACTTCCTTAATTGCGATTTTTCTTTTCATTAGAGGCCCCTCTGCTGCTTGAAAAGCCACACAAAGCTTTTTTAAAAAAACAACAACAACAACTAGGGATGGGGAACTTGTGGGCCTCCAGGTGTTGTCGGCCTCCATCCTCCCTCAGTCTCAGCTTACATGGCCAACGTTCAGGGGTGATGGGTATTGTAGTCCAGCAACATTTGTGGGTTGGTGGGTTATTATTACATGTTTTGTTACTACGGTATGTACTTTTGTATTTTTAAATTGTAAACTGTCCTGTGATCTTCGGATGAAGGGCGGTATAGAAATTTAATAAAGAAATAAAAATAAATAATAACATCTAGGATATCCACAGATTCCAATACTATCAGGCAACCCTCCATTCTTGTTATTCTTTATTTTTTAGAAATTTTGCCAACCAACTGAAGTGCTCTCTCTCTCTCTCTCTCTCTCTCTCTCTCTCGCACACACACACACACATGCGCGCGCGCACACACACACACACACCCCTTTGGAGGTCCTCCCACAAACAAGGAGTACAAAACAAGACACATTTCCTGCTGGCATGTTCCTGATGCTAACCTTAGTCCATTAATCTTGAACAGCTTTTCCCTCCTTCCCTCTTCACTAAGCCCCTGGCGCACACAAAAGTTCCTACAGCAGAGGTGCATGACACAGCAGTGAAAGAAAAAAAAGACGTTAAACGATTTATTACTATCACTTCACTATTATTATTTAAGCAAAACAGCAGAGCTAGGGAGAAAACCGTGTTAGGTTTTATGTAAGTGGTGGTCCTAGTTGCAGTAACGGATAAGAGCTTTCTCTGTTTCCCAGACTGAGTGGAAAAACTGAATGGATGGAAGGTGAATGGGGCAGCCATTATGTTGTTTGTAGCAACTTGTTTCCTGTTCACTGAGAAAATGATGTGCCAAGAGGAAAGCAAGCAAACATTTCCAAGTATTTTTCTTATGTCCTATCACAACACAATGCACACTGTTTGTATGACAGGGACATAGTGTGGTGGTTGAGAAAGGGGTAACTTCAGCATTACTCACATGTCCCAGAGGCAGCATGGAGTGTTGCATGATAGAAGGGACAGGACTGAACCATATTACTCAGCTGAGTTAGGGATTGGAAGGGTAGACAACTCAGCTTGACCAGTTTGAGGGCACCCTTCACTGTAGAGTGCTTGTTTTGGGGGACAGGGGACGGGCAGGTGTGGAGGACTCCCTGGTCCTGAATAGGGTAGCTGTGCCCCTGAAGGACCAGGTGTGCAGCCTGGGAGTCATTTTGGACTCACTGCTGTCCATGGAGGCACAGTTCAGTTGTGTGTCCAGGGCAGCAGTCTACCAGCTCCATCTGGTACGCAGGCTGAGAGCTTATCTGCCCGCAGACTGTCTCTCCAGAGTGGTGCATGCTCTGGTTATCTCCCGCTTGGACTACTGCAATGCGCTCTGCATGGGGCTGAAGGTGACCAGGAAACTACAATTAATCCAGAATGTGGCAGCTAGATTGGTGACTCCGAGCACAATTCAGTGTTGGTGCTGACCTTTAAAGCCCTAAATGGCCTTGGCCCAGTATACCTGAAGGAGCGTCTCCACCCCCATCATTCAGCTGAGGTCCAGCTCTGAGGGCCTTCTAGTGGTTCCTTCACTGCAAGAAATGAATCTATGGGAAACCAGGCAGATGGCCTTCTTGATAGTGGCACCCACCCTGTGAAATCCTTTCCCATCAGATGTCAAAGAAATAAACAACTATCTGACTTTTAGAAGACATCTGAAAGCCACCCTGTTTAGGTTTTTTAAAAAAATGTTTGATGTTTTATCGTGTTTTTAATATTCTGTTGGGAGCCGCCCAGAGTGGCTGGGGAGAGATGGGCGGGGTATAGTTGTTGTTGTTGTTGTTGTTGTTGTTGTTGTTGTTGGTTCAAACTCCCAATATATCCAGATAGTAAGGTTAAACGAGACCTCTGCCACAGAACCTATACGATATCGGGCTTGAAGAACACTTTGAATGATTTAAGACAATTTCATATGTTCTCAAATGGGGAAACTTGCAATGCTCACGTTTTCTTTTCTTGATTGGTCAGGTGTATTTTGTATGCCATGCCAGTGTAAAGTGTTTTGGATCCTTAATACAGGGTTATTAGGTAAGGGGATTGCAAACAGCATTGGGCTGTCCACCTGGGAGATTAGAGTTGGAATCACCTACCTCACCTTGGACCAGTCACTGTCCCTCAGCCTTATCTGATAAAATTGGGAAGGGGAAATGCATGTATACCACCTTGAGGTGAAAGGTGGAGCATAAAATGTAATAAATAAACAAAATTCTGTGGATGCTCTAAGGACAACTTGAGATGTGGGGTGTATGTTAAAGGCCCAGAATGAATCTATATTATCTCAGACACTATAGATTAAAGAGATGAGGTGAGTGAGAGATATGTTTCACAAGACTGCTAAATAAAGTTTTAATATTGGTTTAGGTCACAAAGCTTTCAAAATAATAGCCTGTGGTCATCCTTGTAGATACTAAAGTAAAACACAGTACAAACAGAATCCAGCACTCAAACCTTAAGAGTCTGATTTGAAGAATGTAATGTTCCTCTAGTTTGTTTATCTCATTAACCTGTGTTTATTTTAAAAGTGGTTGGCATTGTGTTTTACAGTTCAGTGCTCTAACTGGCTCTCTTTAACTGGCTGAGTCTCTGCCTCCCCCCAACCCCCCCAAAAACCCTAACAGAATAATCCACAGTAGATAATGTCCCTGATAATGCTAACTTTCGAAATAAGAGACAGCTTGGGCGGGGGGTGGGTTATGTTCCTTTTTCGTACATTATTGCAGCAGAATTAGACTTGGTTGGTGGGGATCACTCGCGTGCTTTTTGTTAACACACAGCAAACAGATCCTGAAATGAATGAGGTTCTTAGAAGTATACAGGAGACAGATTAGCTCGGGATTATTTGTGCATCTAGAGGGATGACAAAAGTGCATTTCTGAATGAAGACTTTAAGCATTATTCTGCTGATCCAGGTGGTAGCAGATCATCCTTGGGGCCCCGAGGCAAAGTGTTGGAATGTTATAATGAGTAAAAACACGGCTGGATTTTGTTCTCTGTCAAGATGACAAAAGGGAACAATGGTTGTGTATGGAAGCATGGTAAAACCAGCCAAATGTCAAACAAGGAATCTCTGCTCCTAACAGGGATGAAAGGGAATTATGCTGCTGCCTCATTGTTTAAAGAATAAACCACAAGGCTGCTGTTAATACTAAAATGGAGAAAGAACACACAGACACTTGCATATCAGGGAGATGGAATCTTCTGCGTAAAAGGGAAATCATTAATATACGAACAAAAAATTGAGTTCGGCCACAATGAAAATATTTTAGTTTTTGAAAAAAAAGTTCATAGTGTCTCCTTGACAGCTGTTCAATGGGTTCATTTTTTATTCAGTGCATAGACTTAAATCTACCGTGCTCCAGTGAAAGTACACAATTTGAAAACCCTTCACATAAATTACACCACTGAAGTATTTTTAGTTGTTGGGTGAGTGAGGCTTGTTTAGGGAGGCAGGGATCCCATGCCTTTTCAGATTTTTGTGGTTAGCAAGCAGCTAAATACACCCAAGTGAAGGTCACAAAGTCTAGCTAGTTGATGGAGAACACCTTTGTGTGACCTGTTTGCAGTACTCTATGTAGCATAACCCGCTTTCTTCCGCACAAGCTTTGATGTTAATAAAAGCTTGGCAGGCAGGCAACTGTGGCTTCAACTCCACATGTTTCAGTGAAGCAAGCAAGCAAACAAACAAATATAAATGACCACACTTGTCATTCACAAAAGGAAAGGGGTGAGCATTTTAGGGACAACCTCCCACTTCTGTGGCTGTGCCTAATAGTGGAAAATACAAGGACAAAATATGCACTGGAATGTGTCACCAGAATTAAATTTGCAGCTGCCACTGATGACCTGGTGAGGGGGCATGGGGACTCCAGGTGCAGTATAACAAAATGCCAGACAAATATGTTGAGGTTTAATCTGAATGGCTGGCACTTTATGGCTTTCCCAGGCAAGGGTATTTCATAGCCAAGCTGTTACCTAAAAAAGAAAATAATTGTGCCACAACATGCCAGTTAAGAACATAAGATGTATGAACAGCCTGCTGGATCAGGCAAATGGCTTGTCTAGTCCAGCATCCTTTGCTCACAGCGGCCAAGCAGATGCCTGTGGGAAGCCTAGAGGCTGGACATGAGCACAATAGCACTTTTCCCATCTGGCGTTCAGAGACATAATGCTCCTACGAGTAGAGGCAGAAGACAGCTATCGTGGCTAGTAGCCATTGAGAGCCTTCTCCTCCATGAATTGGCCTAATCCTCTTTTAAAGTAATCCAAGCTGGTGACTATCATTGCCTCCTATGGGAGCAAATTCCATAGTTTAGCAATGTGCTATGTCAAGAAGTTGAGGGGCGCAGGTAGCGCTGTGGGCTAAACCACAGAGCCTAGGGCTTGCCAATCAGAAGGTCGGCGGTTCAAATCCCCATGATGGGGTGAGCTCCCGTTGCTCAGTCCCTGCTCCTGCCAACCTAGCAGTTCAAAAGCACGTCAAAGTGCAAGTAGATAAATAGGTACCACTACAGCGGGAAGGTAAACGGCGTTTCCGTGCGCTGCTCTGCTTCGTCAGAAGCGGCTTAGTCATGCTGGCCACATGACCCGGAAAAACTGTCTGCGGACAAACGTCAGCTCCCTTGGCCAGTAAAGCGAGATGAGCGCCACAACCCCAGAGTCGTTCGCGACTGGACTTAACTGTCAGGTGTCCTTTACCTTTTTTTTTTGTAAGTCTCAACCCTATGCATGTTACTTGGAAATCCTACTGAATTCCTTTGCAAGTTACATATACAAGCAATCTGCACTGTCTGGAATAGGAAACAGCAACTAGAATGACTAAAATTCCACCACAAAGAATACCTTCAGAGAGTCTACTGAATAAGTGGTAAGAAAAACAAGAAAAAAGAGTTCCTCAGCAGTAGTTCTATGTACAGCAAAGTAGGCAAACACTTCTGCAAGCATTACAATTTTTATCAGTCTTTTTGCATCTATGCAAAGCAATTTATTGGCCAAATTAAAAAAAAAGCAAATAAGGGTGATGGCCTGCAGCCAGTAACCTTGGTTAAGTGTAAAACTATCACAGGTAAATCACATGCAGATTTAGTCCAGAAATTTCCCTAATTGTGATGAGCAGTCATTAGCAATTCCACTTAAAAGTAATTAATCAGCATGTGTCCTTTAGTAAGTGAAACAGCACAAGTAAAATTATTAAATGTGAAAACACTTTTTTTTAAAACCGCCTGTGAGTCTATTTGATATGCAGGGATGCAATGAAACAGCACTCTGAAAACTATTCTTGTATGTTGTATGTGGTCTAATAAGATGGAATAGTATGTTACTATTTTTTAGTATGTTACTAGTATGTTTGGGAAAGATTGAGGGCACTAGGAGAAGGGGACAACAGACAGAGGATGAGATGGTTGGACAGTGTTCTCGAAGCTACCAACATGAGTTTGACCAAACTGCGGGAGGCAGTGGAAGACAGGAGTGCCTGGCGTGCTCTGGTCCATGGGGTCACGAAGAGTCAGACATGACTAAACGACTAAACAACAACAACAATGTTGTATGTGGTCTAATAAGATGGAATAGTATGTTACATTTAGATAGCAAAAACAGAAATGGGTGAACATGGGAATACTCATGATTTTCTGCACTTTGGGAAATTCAAGTCTCTTTGCAGAGGCATCACCCCTTTCTCCTCTTCTCCTGCCTGTTTCCCTCACAGGTGAAGTTTAGATTCATCAGGAAAGAGGCATCTATTTTGTATATGTGACTCTGTGAAGAGCCATGTACACAAATATAGAAACAAGTAGGTACGGAGGTGTGCCCACAAAGAGCAGAGACGATCACCTACCCCCTTGTTGGGTGATTGCTGCAACCCCGCAGGACGTGGGGAGGGCGATCCCTTCCTCCTTAGAGGCTGGCCGTGAAGAAAGCTGGGATTGCCTGCCAAAATCTCCAGTTTGAATTGGTCAGTCACAACCTTTTGGGCGGAAGGGATTCACCGGTGAACCGGAGGGAGCAAGTCCTCACTCTGGTCCACTGCTGCAGCTTGATAAGCAAGCTGTGTGCCTGGGCAGCGGCATCGTCCTTTTTGACGAAAAGGACTCATATCGCCCAGATGGTGCGCACTTATCACCTGCCTGCAATGAAAAAGGGTTGCTAGACATATATTGGGGCCTGCAGAGTTGGTTGCAGCCGTAGGCGGATTTGATGGTGAGCCGGGGAAGTGACGGCTGGCTTGTGTGGCAGATAAGGCATTGGGCTGAATCTTGTAGTCCATTTTCTGGAAGTGGTGCATCACCCCATTTCCCCCCAGTAGGTGCAATATTTCTGGGTACCCTAGTAAAGGTACCTGGAGAGTTCTTTCCTGAAGCCTAGAAGGGAACAGTTGAGCCACAGAACTTACAGATGGTGGCCCAGGTGGCTTAACTGACCCATATCTTGAGGTGACCCTTTCCCAGGCACAATCCAACCAACAGTAGTATTAATCAGGAAGCAAACCCAATGCTAAACCAAAGCCGACCTACATCTGTAATCAATAAAGTTGTGGCAAATTTCAATCCCAAGTGTCAGTTTGTTCAATGATTGCCGCCTCACCTTCTCACGTCCCCTAGGGCATACTGTGCCTAGGACCATACCTGGTTATTTTGGAACGCAGGGACCTTCAGTTGTGTTTCCTAGCTCTTGGCCATCATGACTGGAATAAGAGCTTTCACATCTCATCCCTTCAATGAGTAGGGTGGCCATGAGGACAATCCTGTATTAGAAAGTGTCCTGTATGTGAAAGACTATCTGGCCCAAGATAAAGAAGCAAAAAAAGGGAGAGCAGGGACCTTCAATTTGCCCATCGACACTTTTAACACCTGGACAGCAAGTCATGGTGAGATGTGTATCTATTTAAATTACAATAATTACTTCTAAATTTGCATCAGTTCATATAAAAATAACATATGAAAGCTGCATGGAAATCTCTTTTTGGTGATGCTAACTTACCTGTGAGATGTAAAAGTTGTTTCCAGGTTTCAGCGCACCTTACTTGGGTGGGAAGATGTGCAAATTTTATTTCAAGATATTTGGAGAAGCATCGAGAACAGGAACCCCAGGGACTCGTTGACACATCCAGTGCAGAAAAAGCACACAGTAGAGGTTGCGAGTGAAACAGGATGTGAGAGTGTGGGTAGGGCAAGAACAGTGAGTGACCCACTGGGAAACATTCTTCTCTAGATATAGCTCTCAATGTTTCGCAAAATATTTTACTCGGGAAGACAATGGGGCAGTTTGCAAGATCTTGACTTTATAAAAGAAGATATGAATGATTTCCTCACCCTGCACATTATTATTTTTATATAATTTTTTATTAGTTTTTACACGTATTTTCCAGCATAACATCCTTTTAAATATAATTTCAAATTTTTTGGCTGTCACAGCCTGAGACTTCCTTCAACCTCGACTGATGGTTTTCTAAAGTCTTTCTAATTATGCATTTTGTTACTATAATTATTGCTATAATTATACCTGAAGGAGCGTCTCCACCCCCATTGTTCTGCCTGGACACTGAGGTCCAGTGCTGAGGGCCTTCTGGCGGTTCCCTCGCTGCGAGAAGCCAAGTTACAGGGAACCAGGTAGAGGGCCTTCTCAGTAGTGGAGCCCGCCCTGTGGAACGTCCTCCCATCAGATGTCAAAGAGAAAAACGACTACCAGACTTTTAGAGGACATCTGAAGGCAGCCCTGTTTAGGGAAGCTTTTAATGTTTAATAAATTATTGTATTTTAATATTCTGTTGGAAGCCGCCCAGAGTGGCTGGGGAAACCCAGCCAGATGGGTGGGGCATAAATAAATAAATAAAAATAAAAAATATTATTTTTATTATTATCCAATACATCTATTCTTAATTCTCTTCACAATAATTTATAAATTACTCCTTACAAAACTTCTTTTAACCCTACAAGTGATGTCAATTGATTACAATTACTTTCCAGATATGTCGAAAACTTCTTCCATTCCTTTAGAAAAGTCTGGTCCTGCTGATTCCGAATTTCGTGTTAGTCTTGCCATCTCGGCATCGCAGGGGCCATGCTAATCTTCTCTGTATCATTCCAATTTTAGTATATGTGCTGCCAAAGTGAGCACAGTTCCTCACCCTGCACATTAAGGCCCTTTGCACGAAGAAGGAAGCCTATAACAAATCAGTTTCCCATTTGGTCCAAATGGCTACAATGTTCAGAACAAGCCAGAATCTTAAATTGGCTTCAAACTATGGTTTAATAGCCTGCCTTGTTCTGAAATTGTTAACCAGTTTCCCAGCTCATACAAAATAGTAAACTTTGGCTAATGGAAGACTTTCTGTTTTGCTTGCTTGCACTGTGAAGCAGCTTCTATCTTGGCTTATTAAGCCAAAATATTATTACTGGAATGAAGTCACTCTGATATCTGAAGTGGTATAGTCTAGAGCTCTACTGTATGTTCTGCATGTTTGAGTCAGCTCTGAGTCACAGCACAGATCTAGAATTGAGACATGCAGCCCCCAGAATATTTCAAAATTACTGTCATAGGCAGAATTAATTGACATTCATTGAGCAGGTTCAAGCAAAGATACCGTGAGTCATATTAGTTCTTGCACTTTGAAGAAATGGATTTACGACAGCCAAATTAATAAATTTTAAAGGGTTGTGATATTTTAATAACCTATTTGACAGAAATTTTTATTATGTATTAATAGTGCAAATGTTAACTTGCTTAAATGAGCGAGTGATAGCCATAACCAAAAGGTCTGTCAAGATAAAGCAGATTATTACCAATTTTCTTCAAGAGTAGATGATTTAGTGTGCCGTGACAGTCAATTACTGCCTTCTCTCATAATTCAATGAAACAACATTGTTTGCTTTGTCTTCCAGGTTCTCCTAAAGTCATTTAAATAATAATAGTAACAACAATGTCACTGTGATCTTATAGATCAGGCACGTCCAACAGGATGTCTGTGGTAGATCACTGGCTCTCCCCAAAGAAGCTCAACAAGTTTGGCTCCCCTAAAAAAAAGCTCAACAACTTTGATCTGAACCCAAAAAAGGGGGTAGATCACTGCCAGTCTTTGTGAGTAGATCGCAGTCTCTTGGAAGTTGGCCACCCCTGTTATAGATAATCCACAGGAAAAGTTTGAGTTTTACAAAGTCACAATGTAGCTGAATTTGTTTGTTTTTTTAAATGAAGCAGTATGAATTTAAATAAATAAATAAATAAATAAATAAATAAATAAATATTATGAACACAAATAACTCTGCTAATGTAATAGTAACTGCCTATGATAACAATACTCCTAGTAGAGGGGGATAACCAACAGTCATTACAATGATTGGTACTCATATCTTGTTCCCTTGTGATAAGCCATGTTCCATTTTACTGAGGATGGGAAGACCAGACCTTTGCCAGGAATAGCACAGTAAGTCACCCCACCTTCCTAGTTCTTCCCCATCATTCAGTGCATCTATGGCTACCTGGGAATAGGACATACACAATGGAGCAGAAATTATTCCTCCTTTGCCACCCAAATAAAAACAACAACAACAACAACATATTTCTTGTATCCCAGCCATCTGACTGGGTTTCCCCAGCCACTCTGGGCAGCTTCCGACAAAGCATCATCATCATCATCATCATCATCATTTTTTATTTATACCCCGGCCATCAGGCTCAGTTTCCCCAGTCACTCTGGGCGGCTTACAGCATAAAAGAGCAGTATGATCAAAAATCACCCACTATGCTGATCATATTGCCTATGTATTATGTCTACGATTGACATTTTTACACCAAATATATCTGTAGAATAAAGTAAAAACTTAAAAGATTAGGGCTTTTCTGGAAGGAATGTAAAAGAATGCTAGACTCTCCTCTCGAAGACAAAGAATAGCATTTGAATGGCTTGGAGCTCTATCAAGTAGTAGCTGGGAAACAGGCCAAAAGAGTCACTTTCTGTCTCACTCTCTGAGTCATATAAGAAAAAGGGCCAAAAATCCAGGGGGATCATTTGATCAAGCTAGATATGGAAAGGAAGAAGACAACATGGAGTGAGCCATCAGGATATAAGGGCCCTCTGAGTCCAATAACAAAGCACACTGCAAGAGATTTATAGGATTGGGAGTCCATCACAAGTTCAACCCTGCCATGTCAAGTGCTGAGAGAGATATGCCTGTTCCTGATTAGTATGCATCTCACTAGCCTTACTGTGCTGGATAGTGACGTATTTGATTTTCTTCTTGTAAACGTGCTGTGCTATACTGTGCTCAAACGTCAAAAATTTAGCTTTTGGGGGGTAATTATCTAGGATATTCCATCGTCTCCCAATCACTGTATAGAATGCTATTTCCCTATATTCTTTGTTCCATAAACTACTCACCCAGCTCCTACAATCCTTGCCTGCTTTTCACTTTCCCCCCTAAGGTTCTGGCACACCTGCATTCCTACTATCATATTATCTATATGATAATATGGTCAAGGATTTGCTCTCCTTCCTCTTGGAAGCTGTAACAGGGTCACTACCCATCCTTTAGAAAACCATGAATCTTGTCTGCTTATTGGTGCAACATGATAAATTGCTTAAATCTCTCGAGTGCCCTCCATGTTCCCTTCCTTCATGAAAGATGTTTACACTCCCAGACAGAGAAAGACTGATCAATGCAATTCTTCAAATAAGCTCTGATAATGTGTATTGTCATTCTGATGAAATTATCGCTACACGAGGAATAAGTGGAGCTCCTTCCCTTGACCATTAGTAAGTTAAACACCAGTCCTACTGCAGATTCTTGGATCCTCCTGAAAACTCCATCCTAGAAATTGTCTATCTATTCATTTTCTGTGAAAAACATTATTAATTTAGACTAAGTTCACAACAGATTCTACATATTCCTTATTAGGAAAAATGGGAATAACTTGACTCTTTATTACAAAAGGGGGAAGTAATAATAATGATTTTTTTCATTTTTATTGTATTTGTCCAGGGGTAGAGGGAAGAGATCAGATCAGATCAGATTATTATCATGGTGAGTTATATAGAAACTAACATAATTTATTCTTGTCCTTTAATCTGTATATGCAAAAGATATTTTTTCTGTAGCAATGCAGAAAAAAAGGCTGTTTAGTCATGTGGTGTTCCCTTCTTTGGCATTCTGATTTAATTAAGGAAGTAGGAATAATGTGTGGCTAACTTTTTAAAAATGCTACAAATCTGCTGCTTAAAAAAATGTTTACATTTTAATAGCTGCTCTTAGCTTTGCTGAGCGTCCTCTTGGATTATCTTTAATATCCTTAGCTTGGGGAGTGACCACTTTCTTCTGTATTGAGGTCCATCTTGAGTTAGAAGTTCCACTGGACAATTCATCCTCCTCCTCGTCTGAAGAATTCTTCTCCACTTGCCTGATCTTCTGCCTTACACTGAGATTGAATTTTTCTGATATATCTATTCCATGAAGAAACCGCTTGATGATACGATCTTCTAACGAATGGAAGGAAAGTGCTACAAGTCGCCCCCCTGGCTTTAGAAACTTCTCGGCTGCCTTTAGCCCCGCAAATAGTTCGTGCAGCTCATTGTTGACAAATATGCGCAAGGCTTGGAATGTTTTGGTAGCAACATGTGCTGGTCTGTGAAGCAAGTCTTTTCGAGCATACAAAGCTGTGTCTGGGAAAGCACCTGTTATGAATAAGAGAGAATGAATTAAATGATTACTCTTCAGTAGGAATGCGCCCACAAATTATTCTTCTCTCTTTTTTTTACTGTTCAACTCTTTATTAAATTTTTGCTTTTACAAAACATAACAAAATATCCCAAAATGAAAATACAAAATAAACAAAACACTTAGAATAATATAATAACAGGATATTCCCAAGTAAAATACAATCCTTGGTAAATCAGAATCAAAAATCCTTTCATCCAATCATATCAGCCCAATCCTTTATCTCCTCCCCTTCCCTCCTCTCCTGATCAAATGATTCTTCTCTACTCCCCTTTGTTTTTACTCTTAACTATATTAGTGCTATATAAGACTAGGTCTGAATAGATATTGGATTCTTGTCTCATTACATTCAGTATTTGTATTCAGTAATAATGTTTATTACTAAACTCATTCAGTTTATTACTAAACTGAAAACTATGGAGAGACCTGGTCTGAATAGAGATATTGGATTCTTGCCTTATTACATATGCTAAAGCTATTTTTGGTCATCTGCATACTATCCCTTGCTTTTTCCTGTAGGACTAATTGTAAGGTAAAGGTAAAGGGACCCCTGACCATTAGGTCCAGTCGTGACCGACTCTGGGGTTGCGCGCTCATCTCACATTATTGGCCGAGGGAGCCGGCGTATAGCTTCCAGGTCATGTGGCCAGCATGACAAAGCCACTTCTGGCAAACCAGAGCAGCACATGGAAACGCCGTTTACCTTCCCGCTGTAGCGGTTCCTATTTATCTACTTGTATTTTGACGTGCTTTCGAACTGCTAGGTTGGCAGGAGCTGGGACCAAGCAACGGGAGCTCACCCCGTCACAGGGATTCGAACCGCCGACCTTCTGATCAGCAAGCCCTAGGCTCAGTGGTTTAACCACAGCGCCACCTGGGACTAATTGTAGTCGTTAACAATTGTCAACAGGTTTACATACCCATTGAGTCAATCACCCATCTCCTACTACCCTTCTGAGAAAAACCCTGCCCCACCCTCCCAATATATATAAGGGTCTGGTAACTTCTGTTTCAGTGTATCTGAAGAAGTGTGCATGCACACAAAAGCTTATACCCAGAACAAACTTAGTTGGTCTCTAAGGTGCTACTGGACAATTTTTTTATTTTCAAAATCTGTGAGGCACAATATTTAAGACCCATATTGCATCAGGCTGTGGCAATCCAAGTTTTTGCACTGCAAAAATAATGTATAAAAAAATAATGTATAAAAAAATTATAGTGTAATAATTTCTATAATAATGCCATGTTTGGATGTAAGAGAAAACATAGCAAGCACTCCCTGCACTCCCTGGTCTTCTCACTGCTCTTCATCTAATTCCAGTTGCTGCGGCATTTGAATCTGCTTCCTACATTGTTCTGCCACATTGCCTGTTAAGCATCCACACCGGTCCCTCACATCTTTGGAACCAGCAGGGCTGCAGCATGGCTGCTTGAAATGCAGTCTAACCAACCCATAATGGAAGCAGCTGCAAGGAGCCACAATCCCACAGAAACCATTTCCAATGGCAGCCATGAATCTGAAATAATGTTTAAATTGGTTAAAGGAGCTATAAAATGATGTCCCCTGATCCTTGGGTTAAGTATTCACCAAAGGTGGTGGCTGTAATCCAGCAGAGCAAATGAACCACATCTGCACTAACAGAGGGTTTGCTTTCTTCTTAATTTTTTTTTGGCAAAGCAGCCCGTCCTCCCACCACATCACACACCACTTTGAAATCAGGGGAGTGATGGATCTTCAGTCACCCTGCCTTCCAGGCTATCCTCTCTGCCCCTTTGGCTCCACAGAACGGATCCTAGGCATTTACATGAAAGCATGTATTGTCATCTTCCACTTGCCTACAAGTTAAAAGCAAATGGAAGAATCAGCTAGGAACTTTTTTTTTGTTAACACACATTATTTATGACCTTGGATGTATTTATGGCATCCAGTCTCTTATTTTATGTACTTGGATAGAATAAAGAAACAGACAAAAGGAAAATTCAGCACACTGTGCATAGAAGGCCGACACTTGAGCCAAGCAAAGAGATCTGGGGAAAAAAGTATATGGCAAGACATACGTCTCCTTATGTCGAATAAATCTAAAAATACACCTTCATTTATAGGTTAAATCCTTCATCTTAATGAGGACTGCACCTAGAAAAAAAGCAATTCTTCCATATACTGTAAAGCTCACTGTGGTAAGCACTTAAATGGGTAACTATAAACAGTATCAGTGTGGTCAATGCTCTTACGGTATTCTTTGATAAAGATGAAACAATGTGCTTAAAACCTGAATACGAAGGGAAATCTCTCCTTTGTGCATGCCCCTTGTTCCTTAAGAAGAAAATTGTGAAGTCATGCCCTCACAAGCAAGCTAATCGAGCCATGCATGCCCCATGGTGGTCTGCGGAACTGATGGTGATGACATCTAGATTAGCCACCCTGAGCAAGCAAGTGAAAAGTCAAGGTACAATTTATTCTTATGAATGAACAGTGACTGTGGCAGAAAGCTCATGATGGATTAGATCTTTCTCAGGTAGTCATCTGGACCATCAAGGATGAGATGATGACCACTCAGTGGCTTGCTGTTACCAATCTACCAAGCGCTTAGTGGAATGAACTGCTCATGCTTGTTTCAACTTAACACCAGAGCTTGGGAAGAGTCCATAGATGTACCTTTCACATTTTCTTGTTTAGTTTTGTTGGATATTTATCAATATTTATGTAGCTTGGGGAGGTATACAAAAGAAGATGACCATGTGCACACTCAACCCTTGTCCTTCCCAGTTTTCATGAACAGCTAGAGGCAGACTAGCTGAGTGAGTGGAAGGGTGGTTGATGATGTGGTTCCTGTAAACTTAAAACAGGCTTCTTCAAAAACTTCTGAAGCAGCTCCCTCTTGGTTCTACTATAGGATAAATTCCAGCTGGACTCAAACATTCCATCCCTGAGAAAGGTGCTCAGGTTTTAGGAGGCCTTTCTATATTTTCTATATTTAGGTCTTTCCGTTCTAGATGTGGATTTTCTATATTTAGGCCTAATATTGGAATGGAAACAGCCCCAGTCTCAATGACTGATGACTTTTGCCAAGAAGTACATACCTATCAGTTGTACTAGATCTGTCAGCAGCTTTAAATACCATGATATTCATCTGAATTGCTTGGCAAAAGTGGGACTTTGCTTTAAAATGTTATTCCAGTCCTGGAGGTTTGACGCAAACACATTACCCATTGGCCTCTGGCTTCCCTCAGGGTTCCATCTTACACGAAACCATTCAGAGATTTAGAGTAAAGTGTCACCAATATGCAGATGATGCACAGTTCTCTCTTCTTTCAATCTATAGATACTATTGCCATTATAAATAAGTGCCCGGGACAGTAATGGACTGGATGTGGGCTACAAACTGAAGCCTAGTCTAGATGAGACAGGTGGTCTCATGGGTCCATAAGACTGTTGATCCATGAATAATGATTTAATTAGTGTTGGTTGGGATTTTACTTCCCTTAAGAACACAACATGTTCTTAATGGAACGCTTTTGCTCAGCTTAGGTTGCTGCACCAAATATTGCCATTCCTGGAGATTGAAGATTGGCTATGGGAATATCTTTCTTAGTTACATCATGTCTAGACTACTGGAATGCAGTCTATCTAGGTTGCCTTTGAAAAAATATCCATAAACTTCCAACTGGTCCAGAATATGACAACTGCATTTGTTAATGGGAGCTACCTATCACAAGCATCTGCACTGGCTTCTAGTTTGTTTCGGTCCCCAATTCAAAATTCTATTAATGACCTGTAAAGCCATGTATGATTTGGGCCAGTATATCCAAAGAACTACTTTATCTTGTATGATCCTACTTGCTTTATTAAGATCATCATCATAGGTTCTCATATCCTATACATATTATCCTTCTGACTGTGACCAGGGAGACCTCATTGTAGTCATGCCAAGGTTCCGGAATTCCCTTCCTAGGAAACCTTGTATTGGCATTTTGGTGGCTGGCAAAGATCATACTTCTTAGAAAAGCCTCTGGCTAAGATGCTTTTTATGCTACAAAGATGTAGTGTCGGTTGTTATCATCATCACCTGCTGCTTTTACAAGGACGTTTTTATAGATTATGCTTTAGCTCACTGTTTAAAGCCCCTTAAGTTTTGTAATGTTTGTTTAATGTTTCATTGTTTTAATAATGATGTTGTAAGCTGTCTTGACTATTTTTAGGGAAAGTAGGTACAAAAATTTTAAATAAATGTTTATCTCTGCTGCTGTCTGCCAGGAGAAAAAACAATAGAAAGATTTTAGTAGTGTATTCCTTCTATCCTGTTTTAATTGGACTAGCCCAGCCAGGATGAGATATATGTTATTTCATTCTTAATCATTCTAACTGAGGAGCACTTGTGGATCGGGGTGGGGGGAATCCATCATGTTCTGACCTTTCCACAAAAAAGAAAATCACATTGCCAATGGAAGAAAAATCTTGCTTGGTAACAGGCTTTACTATGGATAATAATAGAACAAAATCTGTATGGGAAGCATGCAAAAAAAATTCATTCATAAAAAAAAACCCTGCTTCTGGCAAGATAAATGATTTAAAATCCCAAGGAGAGAAATTATCCTTTTTTAGTTTTGGGATACCCTGATGTTGCTTACACTATTTAAAATCTAATAGATTCACATGTTAAAATGCATTGAAACTTTAAGCTTCAGAATAAAATTAGCAACGTGCAGTGCCTGCCAATGGGCAGCATTCACGTCCCATGTGAGACAGAGTGTGTGACAGACTTCAAAAATTAATTCTGAGCGGGCACCTGTTTACAGGAATTTCCTGTTGAATCTGAATCACATTTAATAAGTTTCAATGACGCAGCTTATGTCCTTTTGTCTAGGCGTTCTTAATAAATGTGGATGTATATCATATAGCCATCTAAAACTCAAGCATTATTACATATTTCAAGATATTAGTTAAAAGTCTGTGAACTTAAGATAGATGTGGATAAACTAGATTTACCTACCAAGATTCCTTTTAATTGCCTTTTGGCCCATAAACCTATGTTCTCATCAAGAGAATCTTAAAGGCTTACATAATCTTACTTGTCTGTGAACAAGTCACAAATCTAAATGAAAGCAAGTGTAAAAAAGTCACGAAAGCTATCAGGTAACAAGGAACACCAGCCACCAAAAGGAAAGATCAGAAGGAGTTGAGGGAAGAACAGGGCCAGTCCTACCATTAGGTGGAGTGAGACAATTGCCTCAAGCAGCAGTTACTAGGGGGCAATGGTAGTTGCCCGCCACCCTCTGGTCACTCCTCCTGAGCCCCCTGGCCATTTCCCTCTGTGTCAATGTGGCACCATACACCCCTAAGCTAGCCTGCTGCCCTCAGATACACTGACAGCCGCCGAGATCACATAACACCGGTCTTGAAAGATCTACATTGGCTCCCAGTACGTTTCCGAGCACAATTCAAAGTGTTGGTGCTGACCTTTAAAGCCCTAAATGGCCTCGGTCCTGTATACCTGAAGGAGCGTCTCCACCCCTACCATTCACCCCGGACACTGAGATCCAGCACCGAGGGCCTTCTGGCGGTTTCCTCGTTGCGAGAAGCCAAGTTGCAGGGAACTAGGCAGAGGGCCTTCTCGGTGGTGGCGCCTGCCCTGTGGAATGCCCTCCTGACAGATGTCAAAAAGGAAAACAACTACCAGACTTTTAGAAGACATCTGAAGGCAGCCCTCTTCAGGGAGGCTTTTAATGTTTAATATATTATTGTGTTTTATTCTTCTGTTGGAAGCCGCCCAGAGTGGCTGGGGAGACCCAGCCAGATGGGCAGGGTATAAATAATAAATTATTATTATTATTATGACAGATGTATTTCATTGTCAGAAGTGAAATAAGATTCAGCTGCTAATCCAGTCAGCTTCTGTACATGGAATGAGGAGGCTATTTTGCCCTTTGCCTTAGGTAGCAAAATGTCTTGGTTTGGCCCTGGGGAAGAATACAATAGGTACACTGAGATGTCCAATCTTTTTGTATCATTAGACAACACCTAGATGTTAGCAGACGTATCAGGGCTCATGACTACGACTTGCGAATGAGTAAGATAAAAGACTGTAGTTGAGTAGTGACTACTACCCGTCTTATATAATCTGACTAACACTTACAAAGGGATGACCTTCCGTTCCACAGGAACAAACAAAAACAAAATGCAAAACAACTGAGCAATAGCAATAGAGATAAAGAAATCCTGGAGGGCTGCAGTGCTGAGATTTCTGCCTTTGTAAAAGGCCCATCTGCCCTTGTTTTTGATGTAGGTTTGGAGTGCTGTCACACCTCGCCCTTGCCCATAGCGGCAGCAGCACTACACGGACAGAGGGGGCCTGGCAACTCGTAACATCTGGGATTGACTACTAGCATGCACTGTATAGGGGGCTGCTCTTGAAGACCTGTCAGGGCCTTCAGTTGGTTCAAAAATAAAAATGCATCTGCTCAGCAGTGGGGTGGCATGGGTTATATGAAACAATCTCGTCCCAATTCTGAAATGATGTCAATGAATTCCTGTGCGTTTTCAGTGCAATTCAGAGTGCTGGCATTTACCTAGAGAGCTTTATATTTGGGAGAGGGATTTTTCAAGCCCTGTTTGTGCTTTGAATGTATATGGTAGGATTCTTCACTGAGTCATCCTGCTTGGGGAGTAACTGGAATGCTCCCTCCCTCCCTTCACAATGCCTGACGCCTACAGCCCTTACCTCTCAGGGACAGGTAAAAACTTTTTCTCCAACCAGGCATTTTATAATTCTGTATACAGTTGTATCTTGGTTGTCGAACGCCCTGGAACTCGGACATTTTGGCTCCCAAACACTGCAAACCCAGAAGTGATTGTTCCATTTAACATTCCTTTTGGAACACGAACATCCGACGGGGCCAATCACAAGCTGTGATTTGATTTCCAAACGTTTTGGAAGTCGAACAGACTTCTAGAATGGATTCTGTTCAACTTCCAAGGTATGAATGGCTGTATTGCTGTTTTCAGTACTGGAACTTTACTGCAACTGGGCAGTCTTTAGCTTTTGCATTTATATATGTTGGCGGGGGGGGGGGGGGATGGATTCTACTGTCATGTTTTCAAAGCCACTTCAAACAATTCTGAAAAGGTGGCGTACAAATCTATTTAATAATAATACACAGCAACAGCACAGGTCTTTCCATTAGCCCTTTGAATGTAAAGTTGAGTTGAAGTTTTACAAGATAGTTTGCTTCATGTATAAGCACAGAATCAAGTATTAAAAGTTTAAGGGATAAGTTGCCTCCTATTCTGTGATAAATGATCAACCAGCAGGTGGCAATGTCCATTTTCCAGTAGCTTTGGAATGCCCGAGTTCCTATATACTCTCTGCACCTTGACAGCCAATAAAGCTTTACTCTATCCATCACCCCTGCCATTTAATCACAACTAGCTCCACAGACCATTGTTGGGGCAAACATAACCCATCAAGGGTAATTGTAAAGTTATCTGTCTGGACAGGTACTTTGTGCTCTGAGAATGAAGGGGTGCTGTCTGGGAGAGGGAAATGTATTTTATGTATTACATTTATATTTCAATGCGAAACCTTTAGAATGCCCTCGGTGTAAAGTGGCATATATCCAAAGTATTCTGCAAATGACCTTTGCTCTGTATTGTCCTGCCCCAGGGTTGATGAAAAGGTTCAGAAAACGTTTTAGCTATCTGGCCAAAACGTTTGATCTTATGCTGGCGGAACTTTTTCCTGCTTCTCTGCAGATAATTTATTTATATGGACAATTTATATACCGCTTAACTGCAGTTGTCACTAAGTGTACTCAGTACAGACAAAAAATAAATTAAAACTATAAAATCACAATACAGTTAAAATGCCTGCTGGAATAAAAAAGTTGGCACCTGAAGTTCAACAGGGTGGGGCCCACACTACCTGAATGCACAACTCCTAATGGGTACGAGTTGCGCATATGAGCCACGGGAGACCACTAACAATGACTCCTCAAAAGACCTCAATGACCAGCCAGAATAACATATCAAAGGGGAGAGGTAAACATTACAGTTCATCAGGATGGTTTGAATACACTACAATTGAAATTTATGAAGTCTCTATGGCCATTCCTTAAATGGTGGATGAGTTATAGTAAGAGTAGCACTGCAAACATGGCCCCTTGTAAAATCTGAATCTTGTGATTCATTGTTCTTGCTGCATCAAAGTTGTCACAGCCATGTAACTGTGGACTTAGGAAAAGGCTTAAAGGCAATCTATACTGTCTGACAGATCATCTATACCAAACACCCTCAAAATTTAACAATTCTAATTACTCGCTTTGGTTTGCTCACTGCAATGTGTAACCTTCCAGAATCTGCTAAGATAAAACTGTATTGACCACCAGATAGAAACTACAGTGAAGAACTTCTATCCTGGGATACAAAGACAAAACAGCTTTTTTTTCTAGGAGCCAAAGTGCAGTGGCATACATGTGCTGTGTGCAAAAAAATCTACCGTTGGCACCTTCACTTAAAAGAACCTGAACTAGCACAGGAGAGAAAGGCCACTGCCATAAACCCTAAAAAGCTGTTGCCAGTCAGGGTAGACTGGGCTTGATGGGTCAATGGTTTGATTCAGGAAAAAGCAGCTTCACAACACTCCTAGGAACATGATGATGGTTGAATTTAGCAAACTGTCACATGTTCATTTGATGCCTTCCTTGGCCAAATGATACAAAAATAAGAGTGTTCACTCACTCAACTCATTAAAAACTTGCACAGTGAAATAGTTGAAAGATGGCATTGTTGTGCACTGCAAGTTCTCCATGCACCCAGATAGAGGCAGGCATCACTGTTTGCTCAAGAATCCATAAGAAATGGACCACAACTTATTTGGAAACTGTTTTTCAGCTGAAGTTCTCAGAAAGGCTTATAGAATGCAGCTATATGTTAAAAAACAGAAAGCCTTGTTTAAAGGTTTTTCATGTGGCACCATGAAAAACAAAGATGGTGCCAGGCAAACCTCTCCAAGGCAAGGTACCAGAACTGAAAAGGACTTGTCTTTGGTCAACAGCCACTTTACTTAAGATAGCGGAGGGACTTTGAATAAGGACTCTGAGACCCACCTTAAAAGTCCAGGAAGATTTAAGCAGAGGCAGATGGTCCTTTAGGAATCCGCAAGGTTTCTGGGAACAGCTGTCAAGATTGTATGCCTCAATAAGCCCTCTTTGTTAGCATCAGTGATTCACTTTGTTAGCATCAGTGAAATTCACTTTGTTAGCATCAGTGAAATATTTCATTACTCTGAGCAGTACCTGTCAACCTAGCAGTTTGAAAGCACACTTGTGCTAGGAGATAAATAGGCATCGCAGCAGCAGGAAGGTAAACAGTGTTTCTATGAGCTCTGGCTTCCATCACGGTGTTCCGTTGTGCCAGAAGCAGTTTAGTCTTGTTGGTCACATGACCTGTGGACAAACGCCGGCTCCCTCAGTCTGAAAAATGAGATGAGTGCCACAACCCCATAGTCACTTTTGACTGGACTTAATCGTCCAGGGGTCCTTTACTTTTAAAAATCAATAATGTCTACCAGTGTGTGTAATGGAAATCCACTTGGGCAACAGGATTTCTGTTTTCTCCCCTCTCCAGCCTCTCATACCCACCCTGCTCTGCTGGGTCATCCAATCCTTCTGGGTAGATTTTTGGGTGTGCAGATGGCTGCAGTGGGGAGCAGAGAATGGGGAAGACCCAGTGATTATGCCATGTTGGACCGCACCCTATTTCTACCGAATAGAGAAATCAGCTAGTAGACTGTTATTTTACTAGTTGGGCAATTGCTTCTTCTTCCTTCGCAACTACATCAAATTGTGTGAAATTAAGACAGAAGCTTTGTTGTTTCGGGTAACTGAAGGCTTCTCAGCAATAGCGCTAAAGCAGATCCATTGTTTTTGTCATCCAGGGTTTCACCTTGGTAGGCAAAATTAAAAACGTCTTCGTGTAAAGTCTATTATTAAACTAATCAGCATCCAACAATATAAAAAAGATAGAGCATATGGAAAAATAGCTGACATCAGAGCAGGAGAGACAGGATTAGATCTTGCATGATTTCAAGTACAAATAGATCCCTCTGGGATTTAGTGGATTAATATTTTCTCTCTCTCAGACACTGCTCGGAATTAATGAGGGTACCTGCAACAATGCTGGCAAGCTGCTGAGTCCTGGTGATGGGGTAGATGCTGCGTGCCTGAACAACTGCTGAAGCTATTTTCTTGGCGTGCCTCTCCTCCCCGTATGTTCTCAGGATGGACGCAAGTGCCTGTTGATCTAAAGCATTCACAACATCAGCAGCGGTGGGCATGTCAGGATACCTACGCACAAGAACAGCCAATTAGTTCACTGACGTCAGCTTTCATTGACAAGGGGTGAAGCTTCACAGCATTGAGACATAAAGTCAAACACACATACACTGCATGCAAGTGCTTCTGAGATTTCTCAATAAGAGGCAGAGATCATTTTAAAGCAGAAATAGCTCCTATCTTGTAAATCACCTCTTATTAATTCATATGGAAGCTTTCTCCCTCCAACTCCAACCTCCCAACATTAATTAGCTATAAGAAGTAGTTGAGATGCCTTTTATCATAAACTTTAACATTATAGCAGTAGCTCAAATAAAATTCAAAAGACAAAATACTGCTAAGGCTGCCTTTGCTTGTATAATGCCAGGAGATGAACTCATTTTACAAGCAGATATTTTTCCAAGACATCACATTGCTTGATCTATTTCCTGATAAAAAAAGAGAACCTTAATCTCTGTGACCTTTTCCCTCACATCTGGTGTTATGAAAAATGATCTTCTGTGAGGTATTTAACGATCACTTAAAGGTCTCTCAATTCAGAAATGGTCTCTCTTTTAGAAGAAAGGTAGTAGAAATGATCAGCCTGGAAAACACTCCCAGAACATAAGGGAGAAACCAGCATTTCTTTCAGTTGCCTTTTTGGAATGATCTGAGGGATTTTATGTATCAGCAGGAGCAGAGACTGATTCAGAGTCCTGTGTGCTCATCACAGGCAAGGGACTTTGTTATAAACATTAGACCACCCAAATCCACAAGAAACAGTACAATCAGGTTGTACAATAGTACAAACTTAAGCAAGATTTATTGACCTGAACCAATGTGACAATTTAGTCACCAGAAAAACGTTGTGAGGCAAATAAGTTTGTGTGCTTTAAGACACCCCCCCCCCAGCACTGTTCCAAAGTGCAGTTGGTGGGGAGGGTCTTCAGAATTATAGATCTCCCAGAAACTGCAAAGTAGGATACCAATGAATCAAAAAGTTTCATTTGTATTGGTTCTTTATTTGGATTATTTCATTTTGTTGTTGTTGTTGTTTAGTCGTTTAGTCGTGTCCGACTCTTCGTGACCCCATGGACCACAGCACGCCAGGCACTCCTGTCTTGCACTGCCTCCCGCAGTTTGGTCAAACTCATGTTCGTAGCCTCGAGAACACTGTCCAACCATCTTGTCCTCTGACGTCCCCTTCTCCTAGTGCCCTCAATCTTTCCCAACATCAGGGTCTTTTCCAAGGATTCTTCTCTTCTCATGAGGTGGCCAAAGTATTGGAGCCTCAGCTTCACGATCTGTCCTTCCAGGGAGCACTCAGGGCTGATTTCCTTAAGAATGGATAGGTTTGATCTTCTTGCAGTCCATGGGACTCTCAAGAGTCTCCTCCAGCACCACAATTCAAAAGCATCAATTCTTCGGCGATCAGCCTTCTTTATGGTCCAGCTCTCACTTCCATACATCACTACTGGGATGTATGGAAGTAAGAGCTGGACCATAAAGAAGGCTGATCTTTACCTCATTTTACCTCATTTTAAAAAACAACAACACACTTAACCACACACAGACTATGTTATCAAATTTCAGCAGGACTAAAGCATATTTCTTTCTTTCTTATGGAGGTCAGGGGTTGATTGTGCTTTGAGTGACATGAAATCTGTCAAGCCCCTTAGCAATCTCATTTAATGGTTAACAATTCTTAAGAGAAATATACATGGCTGATTTCAAGAACAATTTATGCAGATCTTGGCTTAGGTTATGCTTTTCCTGGCTATATTAATTTGCATTTGTAATACCACAAACACTCTGCTGATTTTTATAAACAGAGCTTCTGGAAATATTTTTTGACTAAAATCTTTAAAAGTGGTCTCTAATGTGTTCATTCATTCTATCTGCTCTATCAATCTGTGCATCAGACACCAAAGTTCTGCCAGTACTGAAGCCATCGGAATTGTACTAGCTCATTGCCATTATAAACTATAAATGTTCCACTTGGCTCATCTAACAGTAGGCTCAATGCAATACTGATTCCAAAATACTTTTTAATGAAGTGTACTTATTGTTGAAGACACTTGGCAGGTTATACACGGCTGCTATACATTCAGTAAAATGTACAGCCACACAACGTAATACTCCAGTTTTCCACACTGTCACTAGTAGGCAACAGTTATCTATGTGGGGACATTTCAAAATGGGCAATGCCTTTTGATTCAGAAGCTTACGGAGTTTTTGTTGTTATTGTTTACAATTCCAAGAAACCACCTGGAAGAAAAGCATAAGTGATCTAATCAAAGGGATAAGAAAGATGCTTATATAGGAATTGCCTCATTGGTCATACTCCAGCGAATCTTTTACATACATTTCAGTTCTGTGTTCCATATGGTTAGCTGTTGCTGTCATCAACCATAGTTTCTATTTTAAATGCCAGGTTTAAAATCCATGTGCTTGCAAACATTTGTAACGAGCCAACAAGCAAAACAAACACTGGGACTACTAAGGCCTACACCTTTAACATTAGGAAAAGTATTCTGCAATGGGGGGGGGGAGATGATTTATGATGTATATGCAGAGGCAGATATGGGGATTTGATCGCAGCTCTGCAACATGAAAAGGAAATTAAATTCAGCATGCTAGTGAAAAATTGATTTCTTGTTGAAGAAAGAAATGTTTTATCAATATGTACCTGCCACCATCCATCCTCATGTCCAAAGGACCATCTTTTCTTAGGGAAAAACCTCTTTCTGGAGTATCAAGTTGCATCGAAGAGCAACCGGCATCCAAAAGAACTCCATCCAGACTCCCTGGCTGCACTCCAGCCAAAGTTAACAAGGCTTCTGCTTGACTAAACTGTCCAAGAAGAGCTTGGATTTGTTGCCTACAAGAAAAAAAGAGGAGAAAATAATATACATAATTAGCAAAAGGATAGCAATGTTTAACCTTAATTTTCTCCTGGATCCCTATGCATATAATCAGCAACTCCTTCATCCGAAGTCAGCAGCACTGTGACTGGAATGTCTATTCTCATTGCAATTTGGTATGCTTACTTGGATAAGGACCTAAGAGAAGTTCAAAAATCTTTTAAGTCTTTGTTCTACCAATGAAAAAGAATAAAATGCAACACTAGTGCCCTATGATATAAAACAAGACCACAGATGACTGCTTTATGTGTCAAAATGCATGGGTGTGTAACTTTTTTTAGTTCTAAAGAAAGAAATTAAATTCAGAGTTGCTGTTTGATCTCTTAAATCCACACTGTTGCTTTACTCAAAGCACAGCTTTTGCAACATCAGGAGAAACAGCGATTGTACCAAGCGAACACCTTGCTTCCTCAACTGGTGCACACATTTTGTCAAGATCACTAAGGTGAATGAAATAACTCTCAGAGGTACACAATGAACCTAACCACCAAAGGTCTACTCATAAATTAACAGCCTTGCTACTGCTGCCAGATCAATACCTGAATGAGACTACATGGAGGCATTTTTCAACTAGTTAATTGAGAAGTTGGGTGTGTGGGAAGGAAATTGGATTGAATGATATGGTGTTCAGGGGCCTGTCAGAATGTATCAGGGGGCACAAGTGTCAATTAGGGATGAACAGGCAAGTGAAAGGTATGTCCAACAGAAATAGAGCACAACTTTTCATTCTCAAGGTGTCCTGTTATCATTTCCCATTTATTTAGTTTAAAAAGACTATGTTCCACCCCACACAGAAGAAAACTGTGCCTGGTTAAGAAAATCTGATGACATCTAAGCTCTGAAAAAAGTAAAATGAATGTGCAGCAATTCAAGGTCCTTAGCACATTATTATTTTTTCATAATTCACCTCTTTTCCCAGAAGACTCATAAAATCCTTGAGTAGTAGTATTTCTACTTTTCAATTGGGGAACTGTATAAGACAAAGGAGGCAATTTTAAGTGAGCTGCCCAAGGATGAATAGTAATGATGATAAAATTGGATTGGCATTTAGGAAATTCACAACCCAAGGGTTTATAACTTCAAACTGACTTTATCATAACCATCTTAGATATCCACACACACACACACACAATTTTTTTGGCCCTCACCCAGGGGCGTAGCCAGGATGAAAATCAGGGGGGCAAGGGGCGGGGCCAAGGGGCGGGGCCACACTGGAGCAGCCCGAAATCGGGCTGCTCCGACTCACTCCTCCCCCTCCGTGATAGGAAGGGACGAGGGGGAGCCAGGATCAGCCCGAAATCGGGCTGCTCCGACTCCCTCCTCCCCCTCCGCGATAGGAACGGACGAGGGGGAGCCAGGATCAGCCCAAAATCGGGCTGCTCCGACTCCCTCCTCCCCCTCCGCGATAGGAACGGACGAGGGGGAGCCAGGATCAGCCCGAAATCGGGCTGCTCCGACTCCCTCCTCCCCCTCCGCGATCGGAAGGGATGAGGGGGAGCCAGGATCAGCCCGAAATCGGGCTGCTCCGATCCCCTCCTCCCCCTCTGCAATCACTGGGGCAGGTGGAGGGAAAGCCCCAGAGCCGCGCAAAGCGGTTGCCTGGCTTTCCCTCCGCCCGCCCCACAGCCAGTCCGGCTAGAAGGGACGTCTCCCTTCTCCCTTGCTGGCTGTGGGGCGGAGGGAGGGAAAGCCAGCCAAACGCTTTGCGCGGCTCTGGTGCTTTCCCGCCGCCCGCCCCACAGCCAGCCAGGGAGAAGGGAGACGGCACCGGGCGGGCAGTGGGGCAGGCTGGCCAGTGGCCCTGCTTCTAGGGGGGGCAATTGCCCCCTCCTGCCCCCCTGCCTACGCCCATGTCCTCACCACTTTTTTTCCTCCATTTTGCATAACATCCACACTTGAATGGCCTTCTAACTACTATCTGAAATATTCAACTGATTCTTTTGCCTTCCTTTCCTTTGTTCCTAATTCCTTTGCATTAAGGTTCTTCATTTTAAAGAAATATTCTAAAGAAATTGCTGTTAAAATGTCTGCTGCTCCCACTTTAACAATAATTCTGCCTGTTGCGTAAAAGCCACAGAAATAAAGTGGGGGTGGGGGCAGGTCTTTGCACCTATGATCACTTTCACAGCTATTGTTCGGCAGTTCATAGCAAGGGTAGGTAATTCCCAAATCACAGCATTCTATTAATGTCACTTGCTGCTTAATCTTAGCAGTTAACTGCCGCCTGCCAACACTAGCAACCCAAAGTGTTTCGCTTAATGTAAGGAACATGCCAAAAGTCAATGCTTTCGAAAAGAAGCTTATTTCTGAACTTCAAACAGAAAGGTCTATTTACAGATTCGGCTTTTTTCCGTGAGATAGTTAACATGTATGCCTACAAGTGACAATTTGCATGGACACTCGCTTGGAAACTTGGGGAAAGGCTCAGTCAGATGTTATATAGTGATTACTCTCAAAAGCTAGCAGTTCAGGGCTAAAACTTCTACAGCCATTGACTTTCTGACAGAGCAACTCCAATTATTATTTTCATTGAATAAAGACCAAGCCCTTTGCGGGGGGTGTTTTTAAAATTGGGAGGAGAAACTGGCATAGAAAGAAAGCTAAGAGTACATGGTTTTGGTTTTTTTGGGGGGTGGGGTGGGGAGAAAAGCAACTGGACTGATTCTCAGTGATACTGTACATGTGTATATGTGTGTGTGTGGGGGGGTTGTCTTCTAGTGATAGTGAACATTCCTGGAAACGCCCCTTCTGTATATCAAGCAACAACATGTGACATATTCACCGCCTCTACCAAAACCACACCAGCCACTAATTTCCCTGATAAAAGGTGTCAGTAGGGAGTTGATTTGCAGAGAAGTGAGGAGGACTTACCGTAACTCTTTCCCTGCCCAATTTTTTCTCCTCAGCCAGTTTTACACCCATGGGGCTAGAATCTAAATTGTGCAAAATTATGTGGGAAGGCTATGTTACAAAGCAAAAAAAAAAAAAAAAAAACTGTTGGGGAGGGACAGGCCCACCACTTCCCAACTGCAAATGCCCCTTCTCCACCCCAGATTAATGTTATAATGGGGCTCTCATAACTTGTAGTTCTAGCATCAGAGAAACATTCAAGTGGATTGTTCCTCTAGGTGCATTCAGTTCACTTGCTTTTCCATCGTTACTGATTTCACAGAAGAAGGTATTAACAGGCATAGAAAACATGGTCTTTAGGTTCAGCATTGTTAAGGGAACGTTGAAAGAAGGTTCAAGAGAATTCTCATCCAGGCTTGTCAGAACTCAGCTCAAGTAGCCAATAGAAAAGAGACTTTTTGTGTTCTCTGCTTGGGTATGTTCCTTATAGCAGCTGTCACTTTATCCAAATTCATATATTCTACTAATTTAACTTCCCATTCCTGTACCGATGGTACCTCCTCCCCCTTCCATTTTTGCGCTATCAAGATCCTCGCTGCCATTCCGGCATATAATAATATATTCCTTCTATCCTTTGGGATGCTTTCGGGAACCATACTTAACAAAAATAGCTCTGGCTTTTTTATCAAATGTTAACTTTAATATACTTTTCAACTTTTCATAAACCTTGTTCCAAAACTCTTGAAATTTTTTTTGCGATGTCACCAGCAATGTATATATGTTCTAATGTGTGTGTGTGTGTGTGTGTGTGTGTGTTTCCCATTTATCTGGGAAACTTTCAGAGAAGCTGCATTGAGTTCTTGAACAAAATTACAGGTATCTTGGCCAATTTTTAAAAAATCTCAAGAGCTCTCTCTCTCTCTGTGAGACAGAGATTTGAACAGAAAGGCAAACACACATCAGTATCTCCCCTGCCCCACCTTGCTACCCGGCATCGAAGTGTTTTTTGCACTGGTGTTATGCCATAAACACCAGCTGAAAGATTTCTGGTGACAACATACAGACCTGATGCCAGCAACCCAAAGCAACTAATGGTCATTCAGAAGTCTTGCTGATGAACACTGTTCCAATTACCTCAGCAGGATGAGTGCACAATAATTACTGCCATGTTGGAATCATACACAAGATGCTCTGCCTTACGGGAGGAGAAAGGAAACTTCACTCTGACCAATAGGGCGCTTGTTTCCCATTGAATAAATGGAAGGTGATTCACTCTGCCTGTTGATTTAAACGTTTTGCTAAGACAATGCTCATCCATTAAAAAATATTTTAGATCCTACAAATCGCTTTTGCCTGTTTTATCTGTTGGCTCTGCCAGCTTTATTTTGTGTTTTTATTGCCGTTTCATGTGTTTTATGGGGATGGAGTCTTTTTGCTTTGTTTGAAGCTACCTTGAAACCACCTGCAATGAAAGGCAGAATATAAATCCTATAAATAAATAACACCCAGTGTTAAGAATATCAGTCTGACAATGAGGAGTCAATGTCTCTTGTGTCAGCAGGTCCTCCAGGTGAGCTTTGTAACTCAATAGGCTGGCATTGTAATCAGAATCCCGTCCAGCATAAACAGTCTCATTCCCTAGGACAGTTGTTCTGAAGCCAGCAGCTATAGTTCAGAGACTGCCTGAGTTCCCTGGTCACTCTACCTACATACAGCACCATCTTAGAGTACCCAAGAACAGACTTCAGGTCCTGGCAGGATACCTGAATGAGATATATTTGATCTAGTTTCTAAACTGTTGCAACCTACTCGAGATCTTCTGCTGATACTCCTCTGACAGACAGAAGCTTGTGTTGAGGACCACTCTCCAAGAAATGGAGAGGATGAGGAAAGAGTTACTTCTCTTCTTGACAATTAACTATCTTCTTCTCAACAAACAAGCAACAGCTGTGTCTGATCTGAATGTGTAGATACACCTCCACAGGTCACAGAATCAGAGTTGGAAAGGATCACAAAGATCTTAAAAGTCCAACCACTTTCCAAAGCAGGAAATCCATTGCTGGGCATCTATTTTGTGCTTAAAAACATATAATGAAGATGAGGCCACCACCTACCAAGATAGTCTGTTCCATACCACTAGGAAATTCTTTCTAATATTTACTCTTAATCCTTCATCTTGCAATTTGAACCCTTTTGTTTGGACCCTATTGCTTGCCTGCAGCATTATTTAGATATCTGGATCACCATGTTATTGTGAAGTGCTTCAGGGATCCCTGCTCCTGCTTCACCTTTTGACAAGCCCAAAATGCCCTGGAGGCAATTGCACTTCACCTTCACCAAATCCAATACCCACAACTACTAGCTACAATATGTTAGGATAAGGAATGAGATAATAGACCAGGGTGTGAGGAGAAGATATATGAGCAACTCTGACTGATCTCTGCTTACTATGTGCTTCTCTGCCACTTATTCCCTGCCCCACCACTCTGTTTTTCTTCTTTTTGTATGTGCTTTTAAATGGTTTTGAGTGTTTCTAGTGAAATGATTGTGTGTGTTTAGGTGTATCTGTTTTAATTTATGCTGTGAGCCATTTTGGATTCTGTACTGGGAAAGGCCGGGTATTAAATAAATGAATGCACACAAACACAAAAACAAAGCATGTGTCTGGCACAAGTTCTCAAATTAAAAATAACGTAAAATTATTTGAATAGAAAAATATTGTGTCTCAGTAGGCAGAATATGCTACATCTATCCACAAATCACAGGAAGCTCAAATTTATATTGAGACCTCAGGACACTTAGCAATTTTAGGAAAGAATCACATGCTTCAACTATGGCCAGGTTAAGCTTTTTGTTGTTCCAGGTTCTGTCAGCAGCCATCAATCTCCGAACGTAAAGAAAATGAAAAATGGCAGGATAAAAAAAATCCAATTTCTTTTAATATACACTGCAAGCAAAGCTCATATTCTCAAATTTAACAACTGTCATTCATGGCTTCCTACTGCAAATGAAAACCACAGAAATGTTAATTTCAAGCACCTATAGACTGTACTGTACAATTTAATTACACTATAAACTCCAAATGACATATTCAAGAGTCCAGATATTTGGAATTTATGGTTAAAAACCCACAATGGGTTAAAAGGCTCTATAGCTAAATGGTCATATTTAGGATACAAAACATATTGTGTAGAGCAGGCATGGCCAATCTTGGCCCTCCAGCTGTTTTGGGACTACAACTCCTATCATCCCTAGCTAACATGTTTTGGGACTACAACTCCCATCATCCCTAGCTAACAGGACCAGTGGTCAGGGATGATGAGAATTGTAGTCCCAAAACAGCTGGAGGGCCAAGTTTGGCCATGCCTGGTGTAGAGCAACTGGAAGAAAGGACAATCCCAATTGGCACTAGTCTCAAATATATAATACCTACAAGATTGGGAATCCTTCACCTTTTTGACACCTTTCTCTTTAAAAAAAAAAAATCATGTTAACACAAACCTCAGTTTTGGTGTTCATTTATCGTAAGAAAATATCAGATGGTTATTTAAAGCAATTGGCCAATTATAAATTAAGACCTGATTACTAGCTTCTAATAAAAGATACCTCTCAGTTCATTCCTCCACTCATTTAATTCAGAGGAGCAATCTTGTAGCTAAATGGCACAATAAAGGTGTACCATCATACTACACAAGAAATTGTAATTTTGGAAACGGACACAAGATACCCTTGACAAGATGCTTATGGATTTACACAAATTTCCTAGCTGGTTCACACCACAATGGCTACAGACTGAACAAAACTTGCTTCATCTCTGGTAGCCCAATTAAACACGAAAAAAAGTACGGGTTAATAGTATACTGACACTTCTCCTGCTTATGTGTAAGTTGTTCTGCTTATGGTTGCAAAATTAAAAAATAGTAATAAATAATAGAACAAAAGATAATATACTGGTGTCGAGAAATTTAATGACCACTAACACTGGCTTAATTTAGTGACCATAGGTTTGAAGCTGCTGAGTGATCAATAAAATCAGCGCTTGGGCATGACACCATCACAAATACAATGGACAGGTTGTAGAGAATGAGAATTCTACCTCATCCTTCCTACCACAGCCTCTGGTGCCCTCCAAACCACTCGTGGGAGCTAGGGGACCTTTTTTGACTGAGAGGGAGAGCCTTTTGCTTGAGTGAGAGTCCCAGTAAAAGTTTTAACTATTCATAGAACATCACAAATTGTATTAATTGTTTATGACATTAAATAAGTATATCAATGTGCATTTAAGAAGACAAAAATCTGGAATAGTATATTGCCAGGGAAACGTTAGGAAAAAATCTAGCACTGGTCTACATTCAGAAGAGAGATGCAATGTGGTCAATTTCAATGTATGCACCGTAATATAATTTTAAATGTGTTATAATACCACTTGTGTGATGACATAAACCAGTACTTCTGAATGCACATGCAGCCATATTTCAAAGAAGCATGAATGTGCTTTCTATTATTCAGTTTCACTTGAACACTCTGAACCATCTGCTTTAACCCAGCAAAATGCTATAGTATCAACTGCACAATAACTTAAACCAATCAACCAACTCCTCTTTGCAAAATGCAGCTAAGCATTGGTCATTACATAGAATCAAGCAATTCCAAAACTTGAGATCTCCAATTGATGAATGCATTCTTACTCATTTCTTCAACTCAGAGCACGATCCTAAGCATGCTTCTTTTGAGACAGGTTCAATGTATTCAGTGGAGGTTACTCACTAGTAAGCGTTCTTAGGATTGCAGCCTTTTTCAAAGATATGGGATTTACTACCAAGCAGTAATGCATATTATTCAATCTCCATAAATTTACACATCATTCCGGAAACATTTTGGCCATGAACTACAAGTCTCCTGCATAGTTAAGTCTCATTTTTATTTAATCACATCAATTCAATTTAATATTGCTAAATGATCCTTACATTTGTGCTAATTTAAAATGCATCTGTGTATTCATCTGGGTGGAAAAACTGATTCTGATTTTTAAAACAGACAGAAATATTAAGGGCTCAGAAAGTAGATGAAAATGGACTGTCAAAACAGGATCTTTCTTTCCACACCTACATATTCAATTGTTTGAACATATGACTCACACTTGAGCTTGATTTACATTTTGTAAGACTGTTTTAAACACTCAGAGTAGTATAGAACTTTTATTATCTTCTCTAAAATTGGACAACAAATGTTACTACTCCCAAGTTTTTCTTCAGCTAGCAAAACTCATTTATACATCCCACCCCCTGCCCCACATCATAAAATGTTAACTCTTCAAGGAGGTCTTTTCACAGAGGTCTTTTGTAAACTTCTTCATAGCTTTTGCTATGTTATGTTGTTGCTTCATATGCATAGCCTCAGCATAGTGGTAGTGCTGGATGAATGAATGAATGAATGAATTAATGATAAAAGGACTATGCCTCTTACAAGGTCTTTAGAAATTGCAAGAGGTGTCTAAGCTGCCACAGCAAACCCCAGGTTAAATTAAATCCCTACAAGACAAGATGGTGAATATTTTTGGTTATGGGAATCTAAGTGAAACACAAGCATAGACAGTGCATTCTCAGATCTTCCAATCTACTCCTTTCAACCTAAGTTTGATCAAAGAAAACAAGTTCCCCAATTCACCTTTAACTAGTGCATAAAAACATGGTGCAATTCATTTTCAGTAAAAGTAAAATCCAATTCCCTTAAATTAGACTAGTTAATAATATCATTGTGCAAGGTTTTCAATAGAAATCTTGTCATTTCAACTGGAAGTTTGTGGTAGGGTAGGCTGACTACTGAGAACATGAATTATTATTTGTGAACCTACACAGGAACATCTAGAAAGCAGTTATCCTCTCTTCCCCTTTATCAATAGATTTGTTACCAAGGTTATGGTTGTATCCACAACCGAGCCATATCCAATTAAAATGAAGGCGAAATATATACAAAATACTACTTTTCAATCTCTTCTTAATCTCTGTAAAAATATAAAATGCTTGGGTTTCCAGCTGTTGTTAGACTACAGCTTCCATCATCCCTAACTAGCAGGAACAGTGGTCAGGGATGATGGGAATTGTAGTCCAAAACAGCTGGAGACCCCAGTTTGGGAAACACTGTTCTAGAGGATGCAAAGCCAGAAACGTCAAAACACAAAAGCACTGACATTTCTGCTTGTTTTCTGACAAGCCCATTTGCCACTTCTTTGCAGAGAGGAGGAAGGTTGGGAAAACTGAACAGAAGTTCAAGAAGACCAGAAGCAAGACTAACCAAATGATCACAGGGCTGCTACCACTGAGAATGTGTTCCAACGTAAGAAGTAAATCAGGAATTTCTGCATAAGAAGAGGGAACCAGTAGTGAGCCCATGGTACACCCAAAAAATGGAGATGGGAGCATTGAGAGTAAGGCTCCCTTTTTAAATAGAAAATTAAGCCATTTTTTTTCATAAATAAAACCACATGTGTGAAAAGGAATAACAACCTAACTTTTTAAAATCTAATGTCTCTGAAATGCTAATAAGGTAGGTGATTAAATTTGATGAGAATCCCACATATTATTGTGGGCTTCCCATTTTGTCCCTTACAAAAAACCTTTTTGTTTTGATGACTTTCCAACAAGATTTTAAATAAATAAAAAGCTGCAGTCAAATGAGTTCATTAGGAAGTGATGCGTGAACTGGAAAAACTTACAGAGAAATCAACTACCTAGGGAATTACAGTGAACAGTCACTTCTGCCATCTCTCTTGGAATAAGCATGTCACTGTGTTAAGGATGTCATTCTCTGTAAGGCTGCCAGGCATACAGGTGCAACAGGAAGAGGGAAAAAGTCACTGCCTTGCCCACTGTTCAAGACATTTTTAAACCTGATACACAACATTATTTTATACCTCGACATAAAACATTGTGACTGAACAGGATACAGCCTTTCTCATGAGGTCCTTAACAATTCAGTAGTCTCTAAGTGCGAGGAAAACTGCCCTGTCTTTCCATTTTCATCTGGCAACAGGCAGGGTCTGTGCTTTGGCATAAAACAATCCCAATTTTTCCAATGGCAAAACATGGCTAATGTAGTTATTATACAATACAACATCTCTCCAAGCTGGTGTCCAGGAGAATTTTTTTCTCCTGACAATCCCTGGCATATTGGCTTTCGCAAATGTGGCAAACCTGCTTCTCTGGCAGAATGTAACTGATATACTGTATATAGGGGGGTGTACTATTAGCTGCCAGAATAGGCACTGCCCATTATTCTGAGCTGGATTAGGAACCAGCAGTTCTAAAGTGCATATGGAACTCTGTGTTCTAATATGCTCCCCTCCTTTATTTTATATAACAACAACAACAATTTATTATTTACACTCCACCCATCTGCTGGGTTTCCCTAGCCACTCTGCAGAGGAAGGTTTCTGTAACAGTACAGAAAAGTCTCTTTGCCTCCTGGATTCCAAGAGAGACAGGAGAGGAATCCCACTGCACAGGAAGAATGACTGCTGATCTACCATAATGTATCTTTATTAGTCAGGTCAGCAGAAGCCACGGGTATATTTTAACCGTGAAACATGATGAACTCTGTGGTGTCCATATGAAAGACAAAGGGTGTGCTCACCATGTGGGGCCTGCGGTTTTAAAAATAAAATCAGAAGCATGAAACACAATTCCAGAAGTTAAATTTTAAGGAAGAGGAAGGAAGAGTTGTGCTCATGTTAAGATGAGTGTCAAGCACTGATCCTCACTTTTGCTTTTGTAAGAGAGGTCCTTAAACTTGTGTCTGAAATCCTTGACATTCAACATTAAATGGACACAACTCTTCCTTCCTCTTCCTTAAAATGTAACTTCCAAGAGTTTGACTGAACCAAAATTAGCATTTTCTTCAGTGGAGAAAACATCTTTCTTCTGAATATTTTATTTTATGTATTATCAATGGGCGGCATTCAATGAATTAATTGTGGCTAGCACAAAGTTTAGCACTAGCAAAAGACTTTGCCTCTTCTTAGAATCATAGAGTTGGAAGAGACCACAAGGGCCATCCAGCCAAGCAGGAAACACCATCAAAGCATTCTTGACAAATGCCTGCCAAGCCTCTGCTTAAAGACCTCCAAAGAAGGAGACTCCACCACACTCCTTGTTAGCAAATTCCACTGCCGAACAGCTCTTACTGTCAGGAAGTTCTTCCTAATGTTTAGGTGGAATCTTCTTTCTTGTAGTTTGAATCCATTGCTCCGTGTCCGCTTCTCTGGAGCAGCAGAAAACAACCTTTCTCCCTCCTCCATATGACATCCTTTCATATATTTGAACATGGCTATCATATCACCCCTTAACCTTCTCTTCTCCAGGCTAAAAATACCCAGCTCCCTAAGCCGTTCCTCATAAGGCATCGTTTCCAGGCCTTTGACTATTTTGGTTGCCCTCTTCTGGACACGTTCCAGCTTGTCAGTATCCTTCTTGAACTGTGGTGCCCAGAACTGGACACAGTACTCCAGCTAAGGTCTGACCAGAGCAGAATACAGTGGTACTATTACTTCCCTTGATCTAGATGCTATACTCCTATTGATGCAGCTCAGAATTGCATTGGCTTTTTTAGCTGCTGCATCACACTGCTGACTCATGTCAAGTTTGTGGTCTACCAAGAATCCTAGATCCTTTTCACATGTATTGCTCTCAAGCCAGGTGTCTCCCATCCTGTATTTGTGCCTTTCAATTTTTTTTGCCCAAGTGTAGTACTTTACATTTCTCCCTGTTATAATTCATATTGTTTGCTTTGGCCCAGTTCTCTAATCTGTTAAGGTCATTTTGAAGTGTGATCCTGTCCTCTGGGGTGTTAGCCACCCCTCCCAATTTGGTGTCATCTGCAAACTTGCTCAAGATGCCCTCAAGCCCATCATCCAAGTCATTGATAAAGATGTTGAATAAGATTGGGCCCAAGACAGAACCCTGTGGCACCCCACTAGTCACTATTCTCCAGGATATGCTTCGCTGGAGGGCTAAGAGAACCCCAGGAACAGATTTTAGAGTGCACAGGGGGAGGGGTAGAATGTTCTCTTGCACGGGGAGAAAACCAGTGGCGCAGTGGGGTGTTGAATGCAAGCACTTATTTACATCAGTGGTTCTCCAAAAAGGGAAGTGGGAAACATAAGGGCTGTGAATGTGGGGCTGAAATCCAACAGATGAGAACATGATGTGCTGAGACTGGCTAAGGAAACTAAGGATTCCCAATTTTCCTTGATTATCCCTTTCAAACAGGCAAACAGTAGAACAAATTTACATTAAAAGGTAAAGGGACCCCTGACCATTAGGTCCAGTCATGACCGACTCTGGGGTTGCGCGCTCATCTCGCATTATTGGCCGAGGGAGCCGGCGTATAGCTTCCAGATCATGTGGCCAGCATGACAAAGCCGCTTCTGGCAAACCAGAGCAGCACATGGAAACACCGTTTACCTTCCTGCTGTAGCGGTTCCTATTTATCTACTTGCATTTTGACGTGCTTTCGAACTGCTAGGTTGGCAGGAGCTGGGACCAAGCAACGGGAGCTCACCCCGTCACAGGGAATCAAACCGCCGACCTTCTGATCAGCAAGCCCTAGGCTCAGTGGTTTAACCACAGCGCCACCTGGGTCCCTTTAAAAAAGATAAAAGTATTATACCACGGTAATATTAGTGTGCCATGGTAAATTCATCAATGATACAACTTGGAACTAAACATAGCATTTTATACCTTAAAGAGAGAAACTGAAATAACTCATTTTTGTAACCAAGACCGATGCCTTCAGATCACATCAGCTGTGCTGGCAGAGCATTATATGAAAGACGGTGCTACATAGGCCTGAGAGACGGGATTTGAGCATCATGCATATATGCAACATGTATATTTCAATATCCCCATGAGATACTGAAAACCAGGCAGCAGGAAAATCTGTCTGTTACAGCTGATGTTACATTTGGAAACAATGGCATTATCCTTCATTTTCAAAATACAAACAGACTGACAGAGGTAAACAAACACTTAAGACCAATCTCTCTCTCCTTCACACCTTTATAAGCAGATGGCACCCCCAACCTCACACTGAATGGAATTCACACACTGTCTACAGCCCCAAATTATCTGTTTCCTAGTGATGTGTGTTTAAGCATAAGCATCATACTTTATTTTTTAACACTATTCACATATTATGGAATGAGACAAACCAAAGACGACTTACCGTATTTCCCTTTCCTATGAGCCAGGTTTTAAAAACCTTATAGCAGAGGTGGGCAGTTTTTGGATAGTGGCAGCCTAGTCGCCAGTGGTGACTAGTGGACCCTGGACCTGGTAGGGTAGAATGGTCAAGGAGGTCGTGGTGGGGCAGACGTGGAGGCCTCCTTGGTGAATATGATGGAATGATGGCAGCTGTAGTTTAGCAATATCTGGAGGGCCACGGGTTAGCCCAGGCATCCCCAAACTTCGGCCCTCCAGATGTTTTGGACTACAATTCCCATCATCCCTGACCACTGGTCCTGTTAGCTAGGGATCATGGGAGTTGTAGGCCAAAACATCTGGACGGCCGCAGTTTGGGGATGCCTGGGTTAGCCACATCTGTTTTGAAGTCACATAGGTTTAATGGAAGTAACAGGTGCACACAAACATCTCACTTGGATTTGTGGATTTTAAAGAGTTTTAAATTTACGATTGCACCATGCCATATTATTTATTTTAAAATAGAACTATAGAACTATATATCTTTTCATGCAGGCTAACAGTGCATTTAGTCCTCACTGATAAACAAAATTGAGTGTGGAATTCCATATTTTATTTTACCCTACTGTACTATTTTTAGTTGCTCCCCGCCCCCAGTCTCTACTTCAAAGCATACACATGATCAGTTTAAATATAGAAATAAAAGTATGTAAAGGCAAGGTAAAGGCAACTGAATTAATTCTATCATGATTGAGAATTTACAGTGATTCTATTGCTGAGATGCCACATCTTTAAAACTCTATAGAAGGCCCGTCTCCTTCTTTCTATATTGAGAAAGTACTCTAATTGGCCAAAACCAGTCATAAAAATTTAACTCTGTTTCTGAAAACACAAGTGCCAAGGGGTAATGCATCACTAATGGTTTCCAGTGGAATAAATAGCAGTTCTGACGTCAAAACTTTGTTACACTCCAATAACTGTCTCACTTGGGGTTTCAGGTACAGCGAGTTACATGTCAGTTTTAAATAAAGATATAAAAATAGAATGCATGGCAAACCACACTGTCATTATGCCACCTGACACTATACAATTTGTGGCCAATAAATGGTTTGGAAAGGAGGTAGATAACACAAAAACAGTATTTTCAGGCTCATGAAACCCCTCTCCTCATGTTGAGTTTTGAGCTTTTAGATTACTCCGCTCCCTCAAAGGTTATACTTTTGCATTTTACATTTAAGGGTCTGAGCAAAAATGGAACAAGCAGTACAGTATATTGGTAAACTAGAATAGTTTAGCGTCAGTTTCCCACCCAAACTGAAAACGACATCATGCCTCTAACGGTTTTGCATGTGTGATTGTGTTATGTGCATGTATGAGAGAGTAAGTGTAAATGTGAACCCACAATAATCTACAATGTATGGGGTAGGCATGACAGAGAGTTACAAAAATCTTCCTTGTGTCTGCCTTCAGCAAGTTTATCACCCAGCTGGCCCCACAATACTGGCTACATTGCATTAAGCAAACACAAAGCCAACAGGAGAAGAGGCAGGTTTCTAGAAAAGGGGAAACAGGATCCTTCCAATCAGTAATGGCTGGCGGGGCAGCACAAGCATTGCTCACCAGGCATCCTGATGCTTTGCACTACTGCCAGTTATCAAGAGGGAGGAGCAAAATGGGGAGCTTGACCCAAGTGCATTGGCAGGAATGGTGGTGGATTGGCTCCACTGCTTCGCTACACCCCACTGCCTTCCCCTCTTTCAGTAATCAGCAGCAATGGGAAGCCAGGGGAGAAGCAGCACACCGCTAGTCACTACTTCTTCCAGAGTACAACAATACTAAGCAGTTTCCGAAACAGTGCGCTTCCAAAGTACAGTGGCGCCTCGCTTAACAAACGCCCCATAAGACAAAATTTTTGCTTAAAGAAATGATTTTTCTAGCGGAGGTTGCCTCGCTAGACGAATTCGTTTTACGAAAAATTCGTCTAGCGAATCACGGTTTCCCATAGGAATGCATTGAAATTCAATTAATGCATTCCTATGGGCAAAAAAAAATTCAAAAAAAATCAATGCATTCCTATGGGATTCGCTAGACAAATTTTTCGTTATAAGAATAGACCCGTGGAACGAATTAAATTCGTCTAGCGAGGCACCACTGTATATTGAATCAGCAGGATATGTCCAGCCAGTTCCATTGGCATGAATGCATTATTCTTATAAGCTCACTAAATTAGGAGGCATAATAAGCTATTATGCAACAACACATATATTATATCTTTAGGTCAGCTGGACTTTCCCATAAGTGTATAAAATATTGCAGCAGTACATTGAAATACAGTGATCTCCAATGAGAGCATTGATTTGCATATTCAGACAAACAGATCAAAAGGAATATTCTGTCACCTGATATTGCATATGTGCATGAATGATTCAATGCTTGTTCCATTTGTGGAATGACCTGTGCACAGTCTCTAAAACCGGTTGTCTCTGAAGTTGGGACATATGCTAACCTAGACAACACACACATGCATATTTGCTGTGAGATTAACAGCAGACTCTTCTCCTAGTTAGGAAAAGAGTTTTGCAAGCTTACTCTTAGGTGACAATGCAGTGATGGCTTGCTCTGACACAATTGCAAAGACATTAATGGAAGTTTTTGTAAGACTATCTGGGACAGATTGTTGAGGGGACATGAGCAGACCAAGGTAAGTCAGTGCACACAAAGAAGAAGACTGCAGTAGTCAAGGTGGTCAAAGAAGAAGACTGCAGTAGTCAATGCTTCAAAGATTTCTCTTCGACAACAGAGAGGAAAGGCTGTTTTCTGTAATGTTGTAAAGGAAGAAGAAGCATAATTTGATGACATACTAATTGGGGTGGGAAGAAGAGAAGAGTCAGAGAAACCTAAAATTGTTTTCATCAGGTTGTGCCTAATGAACAGGGTGGATAGGTGACAATGGGAAGAAAGTTGAGAAGTTCAGTCTTGAGAATATTGAGCTTGAGATGATTACAAAGAATCCAAGTAGAAATATTGACTGGACACCTGTAGATAAGAACTGTAAAGATACCTTTGGATTTGGCAATGAGGCACTCCGAAAGGTTAGTGGGACAGTATTTACTCTTGCGACAAACCTAGACAGCATCTTAAAAAGCAGAGACATCACCTTGCCAACAAAGGTCCGTATAGTTAAAGCTATGGTTTTCCCAGTAGTGATGTATGGAAGTGAGAGCTGGACCATAAAGAAGGCTGATCGCCGAAGAATTGATGCTTTTGAATTATGGTGCTGGAGGAGACTCTTGAGAGTCCCATGGACTGCAAGAAGATCAAACCTATCAATTCTGAAGGAAATCAGCCCTGAGTGCTCACTGGAAGGACAGATCATGAAGCTGAGGCTCCAATACTTTGGCCACCTCATGAGAAGAGAAGAATCCTTGGAAAAGACCCTGATGTTGGGAAAGATTGAGGGCACTAGGAGAAGGGGACGACAGAGGACAAGATGGTTGGACAGTGTTCTCGAAGCTACGAACATGAGTTTGACCAAACTGCGGGAGGCAGTGCAAGACAGGAGTGCCTGGCGTGCTATGGTCCGTGGGGTCACGAAGAGTCGGACACGACTAAACGACTAAACAACAACAATTTACTCTTGCAGAAGCCATGCTGATTCTGCTTCAGCAAGGCTTGTTGTTCTATATGTTTGGTAATTCTCTCTTGAATGCTTTCCACCAATTTCCCTGGAATAGACATTAAGACACAGTAATTGTCTGCATCCCCTTTTAAAAAACTATGGTTACACTGGCCACTTTTCTGTCTCTTGGAACAGCATCTGCTCCTGAGGGCAAGTTACATATTTCTGTTAGAAGCTGGAAGACCAGGATTTTCATATTTGAGTTCTTGCAGAACTTTTGTTACCTTGAAGCTTTGTCAGTGAGCCTGAGATGCTTCATCAGCTGTTCTCTTGCTTGCACACTTGGGTGCTATCTTAGATAGTTAAGTGCACAGTATGAGACTGCAAGTGATCAATTAAGTTTTATTCTAAAATGTACATGCGGCTTTGTGCAGGGGTTCTGTTCCTGCCCCTATGCGTGTCAGCTGAGCATGCATAAGCGAGCCCAGCCCATTCTGCTCCACCCCTGCTCTGCCCTCTTCCAAGTCCAAAATGACCCACGCATCCATTTTCATTCATCGTAAGACACGACCAGAATTATTTTGATTAAGAAAATTCAGCTACAGCTTACAGAGGCTTCACAGCAATTTTTAAAAGCAATATGCAAATACTAATACACGTTGCCTAATTAATTTAGTATATTCATTAGCCACCATGCACCCTATTAACTATTCATGCAACTCATCTTTAAACAGCATGGCATATTTTTTAATTAAGGACTGCGAGCTCAGAGTGGGTTGAACTCTTATGGCCTAGCAATTCTACCCAAAAATAATAATGTCCTACTTGGGACATTTTGCAGGACATGCTTCTTGTAAAGCTTTTTTCTTTTCTTTCTAAGTTTCACATTATTACCTTTGAAGTTATCATATTGCAAGCAACAATATTCTACAAAGCACTGATAACAGTGACATACATACATACAAAATATGCAGCAGTTGTATTTCAAATGCCAACAGCCATATTCCTTAAGAAACCCCCGATCATTCAGCAAAAACTGTAGCTAGGTAAATAATGAACTACTCTTACTTGTTGTTCTAGGTTTTTCTTTTTTCTAATCATCAGTATCAGCTGCACCACAGGATCCCTTTGGTTATTTTCCTGATCGATCTCAAGCCCTTGGGTGACTTGTTAGCAAGATGCTTTGGAAATAAAAAGTGACGCAAAAGATGTGCAAACGCCTTATTAATCGTTAACTTACTTCTACCTCCAAGCCACCTGCTGTAGCTCCTAAGTTGATTATGGGGCAAAAAGACGTCAGAAAGCTCAAGAAGGTTTGTTTTAGTACTGGCTGCATCAAGCATTTCACCCCAAGATACTATTTGAATTGTCATTCAAGCTTCAAATGTTCACAGGATCTGACCTTAGAATTTAAGAAGTGCGTCAGTTCTGCAAAAAAACCAAACCCTGGCAATTAGTTGATCATTTATAGCAAAGAGAAGAAACTCAAAAATATATTGTGTCTTATTTTTAAATGCCAGCTGTTCAGTTGTTAAAAAGAGCTTGAATAACCAACTTTATTTTGCAGGATTTTTGTTTTGTTTTAAGTTAAGGCAAAGAAAAACACGACACTTACGATTATCAAATTATTATTTTAATTACTAAATTTTTTTTTTTACAAAACCAAAACAAAGTCCACCCACATAAAAATATGAAACCACAGCCAGGATCAGCTTGTGCTTTCTACATAGAGATCAGTTGTAAAGTAATAATATCCACATATGCAAAATAAAATGCAGTGCTCCAAAGTAGATTTGTACCAAAAATCATAAGCCAGGTGGGGGTTTCTTCCTGGGGAATCTGTGCTTCTTAAAAATGAATTAATTCAATCAAGCATTTTGTCTACTTGAAAGTAAGTTCCACTATGTGCACAGAAAGTGGGGAAGCCACGGAATGAGCGTCGATGCAACTGCAGGCAGCTGGGCAGACCAATGTGATTCCACACTAAAGAATAGAAAAATGCAACTATGTTTCTGAAACACTGAGCTGCCTCTAGCTATTGATGCTATTGTGTTTACTTCACTAACTATATTTCCCTCAAATTCTTCTCCACATATTAGTTTAAATTTGTAGTAGCCATTGAAAACAGATTCAAAACAATTATACTATACAACTTGTCACAATGTTTTACAACTTGTTCCCTTTGAAGTTTTACAATACAGTACTGTATGTAGAAATTAAGTTAGAAGTTGGCAGGGAATTTCGGAGTGCGGGTGCGGAGCTCCCACTGGATATACCCAGGCCTGAGTTTTGTTAAATAACTTCTACTTTATAGAATTCTCTAGAACCTATTCATTCAGATTAGGTATATGGTTGATTCCCCAAAGATTAATCGGAATGGGTATCCCGCCACTCCTGTGCTTTCAATTTATGTGTTTGCACGAAACAAGTCCTCCCTTACTATCAGTCTATAAATGGGATTACTACCTTACAGCTAGCCGTGGTTTGCTGAAAACCTCTCCTGTTGATAAATGGCCTGTAACAGCAGGAATCATCAGGAACTCATAGCTAAGGTAACATTCAAGTCTCATCATTATTTTATAGGCTACTAGCTGGCCCGGCTACGCGTTGCTGTGGGTTTTTGTGTTAAATGGACCCTTTTCTGTTAAATTGACCTTCAGAGTCTCCCTTCAGAGTCCCCTCGTCTGCCCTGTTCCAACCCTGACTCCCCTACTGTAAGTTTCAAAAATAAGACTCTCCCACCCACGCGTGTTCCTGAAAATATCCCCACCCCGCACTGCTTTGGCTGACTCAGGGTCCTACCTACTGGGCAATGTTGCAGCCTACACAGTTTCCCCTGTCCCAACCCACCTCCCACTGTTTTGGCTGACTCAGGGTTCTTCCTCCCCCCCCATGGCTATGTGTTCCCCCCTCCCTTTGTTGTGCTTCATCCCTGTGACCCCCCCCCCCCGTGGTGAAAGCCCCATTTTCTGTTTGTTTTTGCCTGTGGCCTACTGAATGGTGCGGCCTACTCAGTTTTCCCTGCTGGGCAATGCTGCAGCCTATTGAAAAAGCTGGGCCTTGTTGCTGCAAAAAGGACTGTTTTCAGTTGGTTGCTGTGGAATTTTGTGCTGTCATCTGGCAGTGCAGCTTTGGAGGCGGCAGGGTGCGATCTGCCTTTCTATTGGATGCTGCTGGAGTTTTCAGAGCTTCTGGTGGTGACGTCTAATTTGGGGACCACCTTTTTTGTGTTTAATCATTATTTTAGGTGTGAAAGGTGTGGCTTTTTAGGGAAAAAATTAATGCCAGATCCCTCCCTGAAGGGCATGGAACGTTGTGGCCAAATATGTTACATTACGGTTCAGCAGTTACGGAGAAAGGCTGTGACCTCCGCACACGCAATGTCTATATATATATAGGCTTCAGCCAAGTTGGGCAGAGCCAACCAAGATTGGGCTGCCTAGGGCAAACTGAAGCTGTACAAGGGGCAGATTAGTTTGCAAGAGGGCTTTCAGATACCCTAAAGCAGTGGTCCTCAACCTTGGGCCTCCAGATGTTTTGAGACTACAATTCCCATGATCCCTGACCACTGGTCCTGCTAGCTAGGGATCATGGGAGTTGTAGGCCAAAAACACCTGGAGGCCCAAGGTTGAGGACCACTGCCCTAAAGGACTAAAAGCACTTTCTTTGAATGCAGGTGCCTGTTCCTAGGAGGGACACACACACACACAAGCTGAGCAGGGCTAAACACTCATTCACCAACAGATGAGCGGAGAGTGCAATTCTGCTGGCTACAGGGGGCTGCTTCACATGGAACGTGCTGTGAAAGCAGCCCTAGCAGGATTGAATCTCCCACTCTCTGAGGTCAGCAGACACAATATCTCCCACCATCTCCTGATGGTATCCTTAATTAAGGGTTTCTAAATCCTAATTAAACATTAGTCCTGCCCCCAATTTGATTCAGGGCTGGCTCCGTGGTGGATGTTTCCCAGATCATATTGGGAGGGGAAAGCATAAGGATGGATGGAAGTGGTTGTATATAAAGCATTCTATCAATCATTTGTTATATTCCATACTCTAAATTCAGTTAGCTTCCTATAGACAGAATCTAGTCAGTCTTTTGAATAATCACTTGACATTTGACATTTCTGATTCACAGAAGTCAAGATCACACTGAAACACGAACAGCATTTATTATGAGAAACAGTATTACTTATTCTTATTTGTGAAGTTACCTGTTCCTCTGTTTCCTGTCATTTGTATATATACTGTGTATAAAGCATTAGGGCAAGAGAACAGCAACATTGCCTGCAATGACTAAAAGCTTTAAGAACCTTGGAATTCAAACTACTATAATTTAGATGTACCTTTTATTGTAAAGGGCAAAGAAAGCCTTAAGTGAAATTATGTGGCCACATATATACCCCCCAGAACTTTTATTATAAAAATGGGCCTGAAAAAGGCAATGGCTGAATTTAAAGTAACAGTTACTTGGATTAACATAATCATCTGCATTCCAGCCCAATTCATTGCATCTTATAGTCCAATACGAATCTGGTTGAACCCAGTAGGACATTCCAAGTCTATGATGTATACGATTGCAACGTACATTTTAAAAAACAACACAATAAACATCACCAGACAAGGGTTTTAAAGTGTGCAATCCTCTTTTACGGTAATGCTATCTAAGTTGATGGGCATCACTGCCTTCTGTGGGAGCAAGTTCCACAGTTTATGCACCGTGTGAAGAAGTACTTTCTTTGATCTGTCCTGAATCTTCCAACATTCAACTTCATTGGACTTCCAGTATTGAGAGAGAACAACCTTTCTCTCTCTTACGCGTCTTTTCTCTAAACTGAAAAAGTTGTGAACGCTGCAAACATTCCTCATGGGGCATCGCTACATCCCCTTGATCATTTTGGTTGCCCTTTTCTGAACCCTTTCAAACTCCTTTTTGAGGTGAAATAGCCAGAAAAGCACACAGAATTCCAAACACAGTCACACCATAGATTTGTATAGCAGCATTACAATATCAACAGTTCTAGTTTTATTTATGTCTAATCTCTAATTGATACATGCAGTAACCTCAGCAGGTACAACTAATCCCAGGGAGCAAAGAGAGTTGCATTCAAGAAATGATGGCTAGGGCAAAGGAGCCCCGCTGAATGGAAAACATACCAAAACGCCAAATCAATGTAAACAGAGTTCTAATTTCAGGGCCATTTCCCACACACATCTAGACTTTTATAAACCATTTATGATCATGTGTGAAACACATTCTCCAATTGGAAAATATATGGAAACGGGCATAACTCTAATTACATATACAGTGGTAAGAACCTTGCATAATTATACTGAAAATTTAATACAACACAATATGAAGCACTGAGGAAGCTACAGTGAAATTATTTTCTTCTTTGTTGTTTAGTTGTTTAGTGGTGTCCGACTCTTTGTGACCCCATGGACCAGAGCACGCCAGGCACTCCTGTCTTCCACTGCCTCCCGCAGTTTGGTCATACTCATGTTCATAGCTTCGAGAACACTGTTCAACTATCTCATCCTGTGTCGTCGCCTTCTCCTTGTGCCCTCAATCTTTCCCAACATCAGGGTCTTTTCCAGGGAGTCTTCTCTTCTCATGAGGTGGCCAAAGTATTGGAGCCTCAGCTTCATGATCTGTCCTTCCAGTGAGCACTCAGGGCTGATTTCCTTCAGAATGGATAGGTTTGATCTTCTTGCAGTCCATGGGACTCTCAAGAGTCTCCTCCTTTCTTCTAGGCAGAATTAAATAGCCATACTTGAAATCTTGGCAAAGTTTAAGAAGCTTTTGAGATCTCCCTATCTGAAGGAAAGTGCAAGAATATTTCTTCAGTATTTTTCTGATTTCAAGAGGGTACTAACTAGCACATTCTGAAATCCAACACAGTCGAGGGCTTGGTGACTCATCAGCTGAAGACAATACTAAGGCCAGAACTGGTTCATTCAATGTTATGAATGGAAATGAAGGAAGAACAAGTTCAGGGCAGATTCAGAGTGAAGTACATAACATATAATACCTGACCAAAAAGAAAAAGGGAATAATGGCCAAACTTCACATTAAACGAATGGTAGGAAATCACTTAACTACTTGCATACTGCTTAAGGAGAAAGTCATCATATATTTGGCTTCTCCCTTAGATTTTTCATAGTACTAACTCAGGAGTCTTACCCACATATGATTGAGGAAGTTTTTTAAACAAAAACAATAAAGGATTTAGAGTCATTAGGTAGGAGACAATGGCAAGTATTAAAGGGGGAATATGTTAAGTGGTTAAATACCTTTTCTCTCTCTCTCTGTCTTTCTGAAGTGCAAGGCTTTGTACCTACAAGGAAGTCTAGTGCAAAAGACGTGCCTCTTACGTGCCGATGTATGGAACAGGTGTAGTTGTCCACAGAAGAGGGAAATATGCCCACTCTACATATGCACAGAAGCATTTCCTAACACTACTTCATACACACATTCCAGGTATGAAGCCTGACACTGGAAATAAGCTCTAGATGGGTATTCATATATTCTGGATCAGAAAAGGAGCCCCGTTTTTATTATGAGCACCCCCTTCTTTAAGACATCTGTTCCCTATTATGGACCGTTGAACATCCATGCAATGTAATGTCCATTTGCAAGTGAAGACCTTCTTGTTCCAACAGGCTTTTGGGAACCGACTGCTTTTAATGGAAGGGTAAGTGTCATGCTGCTTTTAATGTAATCATTTGTACGTTTAAAACAGATTTTATATGTGTATATACGTAGTTTTAAATCTATCACAGTTCAATTGTTTTTTAAATTATTGTTTTGTCTATGTTTTTAGCAATTCTCGTTTTTATCTGTAAGCTTCATTGAGTCCCATCAGGGAAAAAGGCAGGGTATTTATAAATACCACCACCACCACCACCACAACTCCAAAATCTAAAAACCGTCAGTAAGCAAGGGCAGTTGCCAGCTTTGGAACGAGGAAGGATATTAAAAGAACTTCAAACTGTGATTAATACCCTAGCTTGTTCAGAAGCTGATAACTGTAGTTTCCCAATTGAGACAAAACAGAAACTTATGGTTAATTAAAGACTTCCTGGTTTGAGGAGAAGAACAAAAGGGACTTGTTCGTATCTCAGTTTATGAAGCTGAGGTATAATTCTTTAGCAGGACTAGAATCTAGTAAGCCAATTATTTTTAAAGCTGATATATTATAATTCTCTGACTTGCAAAGAGCTCCAAACAAAAAAAAATAATTTGAAAACTAAGAAACAAAGCATCACAAAATGCAATATATATATTTGGTCATGAGTATCTATACTAGTTGAGGTAATTCCACCTCTTCTCTTCAGAAACTGGGAAACCATGTTCTGATACAGTGCTATAGGACATCTTCCAATGTAATTCAGCATTCTCAGGGTTCTATAGGGGACCTCTAGCAAGAGAGAGGCAGATCTGATTACATTAAACCTCAGTCTTGTAAGTTCTGGCTGATGGAAGCATAAATCGCTGTCAAATTCCACTACTACAACCAACAGGAAAATTTGATATAAATTGGATTTTTTAAAGAGGCTTCCATGATTCACAACTCAGTACTATATAGTCTTTTTGCAGTGTTTCTCCAAGAATACATGAGTTACTCAAAGAAACAATGAAAGAAAAAAGCAATTTCAAGATGAGGAAAAAGCCTTGAACAGCCCTGCAACTAAACTAGCAATATATCCAGAGTTACTTCCATTATATAAACAAATTTTAAACTTTGGTACAGCCACTATTTGGGGGGCAGGGGATAGGTGCCCAGCAATAAGTGCATTGCATCCTATTCCCTCCTAATTTGGATTGCATGGGGGGGGGGGGGAAGGTCGCATATATTATTTATTGAACTAGTCCAGGGTTTCCCAAACTTGGGTCTCCAGCTGTTTTTGGAACACAAGATTGCTGACGACTGGTCCTGCTAACTAGGGATGATGGGAGTTGTAGTCCAACCCTGAACTAGAGACATGATGTACACCATGGGTGAGGAACAGATGCAAGGCTAAATACAGCCTTCCAGACTTCCCTATCTTGCTGTTTTGACTCACCCCAGGCCATGCCCCTTAAAGTTTCTTGCCTGCTTGGTTGAAAGACCGAGGTGGTACTCACTTTTGCCTCTGGCCCTGATCACTACTGGTGGTTGCCACAAGGTTACTCAAAAAGGCACGTGAAATGTGGACTGGAAAGGGTTCCACACACATCTTACACCACCACCGACTGCCATGGCACTGCCAGGGAACACCCCAGAGCTGAGGGAGGAGGGAGAGCAGAGTGAGCAGGAGACGTTAGAAAGGACAGGAGAGGGGGAGAGGGAATGAGCGGAAGGAAGTCAAGGGACGAAGATGCTCCTGGATGCTAGCTTAGAGCATCAGCACCGCTCGACTGGTTCAGGACCAGATGGAGAGGGAATGACTGGTCCCTTCAGCTCAGGAGCGGAGGGGGTTAAAACGCAGGCAGCAGAGGAGGTGTTTGGGACTTCCCAGGCTCCTATGCTGGAGGAGGAGTCGCAGATCCCCACTTCCTGGATCTGCAACCGAGGACTCAGACACATGAAAGTATGTCCTGTAATTTGTATATATGTACATAATAAAAGACTGTGACTATATCTCTGAGTGAGCAGAGGTATTTCTTGCGGAAGGCTTCCAGACCCATCACACTGACCTATGGCTCTTTCTTTTAGAAATGATTAAAATTGCTATGCACCCCTCAAGGCTTTCTTCCTGGTTATTCACACAATGATTTATAAGGTCAACTACACAAACCAGTTTTGAAAGACAAGTATTACTAGGAGACAAGCTGAAGAGACAATTCTGCACAGTGCAGACATCTGGCCTGCAATTCTCTCTGCCAAACTGAGGCCACATAAAGATTACAAAAGCCAATGTACTGAACATGCACAAAGAGAGGCAGAAAGTTTAACTGGATGGTTTATTGTAGGTGTTCCTCTTGCGTGTCTGGATTTGTCTTCTAAATTTTACACACACAAATCAGAATTCATTTTGTTGCCATAAACTTAATTTCACCTTGAACCAAAGCACACACATTTTAGGCAGTCAATATATATGATGAATTTATTTCCTCCTTCATCTAAGGTATGATTTCATTTCCAACTGAGTATATTATAACAACTTGACTCCACTGTGTAGGATCTGCGTAGGTTTCTCATCCTTTCAAGTTTGCAATGATACTAACATAAGTGCTAGATTGCAGGCACCTTTTGTAACCTTTTACTTTCAGTGGCTGTAAGAGGGTTTATTTGTAATATATATTGCAACTGACAGAATACTATTTTGCTCTGGAATCTTTGCAGCAATTCCAAACTTGTAGGTTTCCCCCAAACGCACGTCAAAGGATTCCTACCCACACACTGAATACCTAATAGGGCCTGACCCATTTCCTTTTCTTATTAAAACAGCACTGCATCTTTAATGAAGACCACAGCAAGAAAAAAAGAAGAGCTAAACTTGCTCAAAAATTACGAGTCTATAACTGCGGAAAAACCCAAAGCATTCCATGCCATAACAAATCCACATACAGCATTAATATCCAAATTGGTTGTAAATAGTATGCTATATGACTCTGCCATTCTCAAAAGATGGGAAAATCAACTGCTAATAAGGGTTTTTGAGCAAAAAGCCCAAGACTAGACAGAATCTGAGTAGTGAGAGCAGACACTGACTAGAGGCCTGGATCAGCTGGGGCCATCTGGGGTAGAAGAGGGTAACCTTAGAATGCCGACTCATCTGTCCGAGTTGTGGGAGAAAGGTCCTATACACACATGCAAGTTGTAGCATGTAATTCTGCTTTCAAAATTCTACCTGTAATGTATATATATTCTACCACAGCAAACTGTCTGGTGTAAATTCATGTATCACTCATTTTATTTTATTATCATAGAACCAAAGAGTTTCAGAGTTGGAAAGGACCCCAGGGGTCATGCAAACACATGCATGTGTAAACACTCTTATGCTATTAACATATTAGATCTGAAATGAATTGTACTCACGGGTGAGATTCAGAAAGCCGCTGAGCTAGTTGATAGGCTGTGGGATCTCTGTCAAGAGCATATATTTTAATATCTGCTGCCTCTTGCATAAGTGCCTTGGTATGGCCTCCTGCTCCAAATGTCATATCAAGAATACACTGAGAGGTAGAAAAATAATAACCTTGTTATTTTACTTAATAATGCAGAGGGAATTTAAAATTTAGCATCCATCTCTGCTTATTAACCTTTAAATTGTTAATCGTATTTACCCAAACATTATGCGTATATTTGCATTTTGAGATCAACATAAGCAGTCCTTAGGTTCCTAAATGGAAAACCTAACTCACAGAAAAACCATTTGCCATCGGTCCATACCGTTGAAGATGTCTTAAGTTCCAAAAGAAGTAGAAAAGAAACTTCACCATTCAGAGGTCATGTTTGGTAGCTCAAGAGAATCAACTCAAGAGAATCAATCCTCAAGTTGCAATTGCTGAATAAAATCAGGTTTTGCACCCCCCCCCCAAAGCTATTGCTTCACTAAGTGATACCAATACTGCATATGGAGATGTTCTGCTTTGGTAATTTCACATGCTCCGAAATTTATCAACAACTCTGTTCTACTGGCCCGATGCTTTGTTTTAATAAAGCATAATTGAAGAAACAATTGAAAGGTAATTTGCTAAAAGAAAATCCCAGCAGAATATAGATACAGAAAATAGCTTCACTATAGTGAAAAACAGAGTTGTTCTCATGTGGATCACATATTTGTATGGCTTTTATGCTCTACTATTCAATCTTACCAAACCCAGTTTCCCATGTTTTTTGTAATAAAATATGTCATCATGCTGCAGTTTGCATGGCTGCTGAGAGGTGGCCATGCCAACTTCAGTATGATGACGGAACAGCAAGCAGGTAGGTAAGCAAGCAAGCAAGCAAGCAGCGTGGGTGACCCAGATGAGCTGCAGTGGAACAGCAAGGGCAGGGCAGGGCAGGGCAGTTCCCCATCAACCATCCTGATCCGTTGTCATTGTGTTGCTGCCGCTTTGGCCAGAGCAGTATCAGAGGCTAAGGATTAAGAAAGTGACAACAAGGCAGGACAGTGGGGAGATGAAATGGCAGGCAAGCACTCTCCCTGTTGCTACAATTGCTGATTGCTTATGGGAGATAACTCATGAGCAGGCTGGCAGTGAGTGGGCAAGTGGGAAGCCTATGCAGTTCTTCCCATGTCCCCCCCTCTCCTTTGTCCACCAGGGCAGGGTTTAAGGATCTGTGAAGGGATGGAGAGGAGTTGAGTGAGATTAAGGGACGGGGTGGCAAAGAGGTGAGGGTGGCCCGAGAGCAGGGGCAGGAGCCCCTAGTACATGAAGTTTGAGAACAGGCACATCTCCCCAGAGCATGAGTGGCTCAACTCTTTTGACCCTAAAGATGGTCAGGTATACCTTTGAGGCTACAGGTCAGTGGTGGATGTGGCGGATGCATGTGTGCATGTACACATATGCTACGTATACATTACACATAGTGACCTCACACATACAGCACACACACACACAAACACCAGACAACCAGGCCCACAGCACTCTCTCGTTCTCTCTCACACAAGCAATCACACACACACATGCATACACTGCCACACACAAACATATGTAAACACAGGTACACATGCATACATACAACCAGCCCTTCCCACTTGAGCCCAGAGGTGAAGGTGGATGGGAACACTGCCTTTTTCCTTTGAACATTATGATCTGTGAAAAGCAAAGGCAGCGTTTCTCCACACCCCTACTTAAAAAATATATTGTGTCATATATAACTAATCTTCCCTTTGCAAGATTAAGGCTGCAATCCTATTCCCAGTTTCCTGGGAATTCTGAGTAAGCCCAACAGAATTCAATTGGATTTACTTCTGAGCAGACATATAGGACTACACTGTACTAATAGCTTAAGCATATTCCCAACACTTCATAATACATTAATTACAGAAATCATTCAACATTCAAGAGCACAGAAAACAGATCATTAGTTTGGGCATACTTTACACCTTGCCTGCTCCCCCCCTTTTTTTCCTTTTTTTGGAGGGGGGGGGATAATTCTGTACAACTAGATGACATTTTATCCCCAGGGTACTGTAAATACCAGAAAAGATTATTATACGACCACTTCCTGCAATGAGTCACACTTCTATGGTTAAGTTATGATGCCCTGCTACAGCTTCTCGTAGAAATTTTATAATCAGTTTGTGACTATACATTTTTGAAAGTATTCAAGTTTCTCATGATAGCCACAGAAAAAATAAAGCATTCCAATACTGCTTTCCCCCACCCCAAATTTAGTGATACATCTATGAAAGTCCATCACCTTAAGTTTGCATTTAAAGAAGAGGTAATGATCTTCACTTTGGCTCACTTTGAAATTATATTACTGGTTTAAATCACTTTGTCATGTTTTTCAACAGTATGTCTCAATATTTACTTTTCTATAATTAATGTGTTCTTGTCACTATTTTTTCCACCTTTTAACAAGATTAGATAGAAAAAAATACGGAAAAATATTTTGTTCCATTAGATCTCTGGCTGTACAGAATAAAAGCATAAAGCGCACAATGCAAGAGTATTAAAACTGATCTTGAGATAATCATTCTTATTAATGACTTTTGTTCATACAGTGTATTTGGATTTTTTAATTTTATTTTTCGGTGAGGTCTGCAATGACGCCTTAGGCTACAGTCCTACACACACCGTGGATGTGGATGGATGGGGAGTGGGGTTAGGCTCTTGTGTGCCACACTCACTACTGGTGGAAAGGAGAGCCACTGGGCTTGGGAGGGCACCACTGCAGTGGAGGTCCCAGCTTGTTGTAAACTATTGCTGGTAGTAACCAGTGGAAAGGCCCCTGGAATGAATGTAGCTAGGTGGGTCAGAAGGTGCCAGAGGTATTGGATGCACTGGATCCTAAAGCCCCACAATGTTTCAACCTTTCACCTATGCCAGCCTGGAGATGGTATAGTGAAATGAAACCCCACAGACCTTCTGCTTTGCTAGTAAGAACCAGTAGGAGTTCTGATAGCGTTCCATGTCCCCCCAGCCTCTCATTAGGATTGCTTTGCCCACTTCCTTTCATTGGTCACACATTACAAGATGCCGCCTGGGAAGCTTATATTTCTCTGCCATTGCTTTGGAGCCTTTGCTTTTCCACCTCACAAATGCAAAGGGTGTGATCCAGACCTGCTGTTCTTTGAATGGAAAGTCTTCTCCATTCATGGAAGAAAACTGGATCCAGCAGAATTTCCTGCTCCACTGGCTTCCTGCAGGCAGACAGGGAGAGGGGAAACTATATTCACCAACCATCATCAGCCCACCCAAAGTTCCTACTACACCCTCCCACTGTTTCAAGGGGTCTCCCAATCCTCTAGAGCAGGTGAAAGGGGAGCATAGGGAAAACCAGTGAAACGTGTTTGCTCCTCTTCCATTTTCAACTAGTCCACACAACTCTGGATCCAACAAAATGTGTGTGGGTGCATATGTTTACAAACCTATTGATCACCACCTTATATAGTAATGGTATAATATTTAATAGCCTAGACACCTGCAGTCCAATAAATGGCTGGCTGGTTCAAATCAATAGGAAACTCACCTACATATATACACAAGTTCTTGACATTCACTATCCCATTAGGATTACAGCTCAGAATACTGCAGTGACAACAAAAGCTCTCACAGGGTAAGCCAATCCCTTCAGGCATCTCTCACCCACATAACATGGGTTTGCAGCTCATCAAACCTCCCTTACCTGCTCAGTTCCCTCCTGTCAATAATGCACAGTCCCAGTGTAATGCCTACCCCAGCAAGGTGTAATAGTGCTAGATTTGTGAAAAGAGAAACGTAATATATGGATACAGTAAGCAAGAGGGGGGAAATGGTGAGGAGTTAATGCAACAGAGTATGTAGCTGAAGAAGTACATGCAGTGAGGAAGAGCTGAAGATTGAAGAGGGGAGAAGCAACTGAGGAGAGAAGCCAAGAGAAGGAAAAAGAAGAGAGAGAGTAAGCAAAAGTAACATAATGAATGAACTGTGGCAGAAATTGCTATTTCACTAGCAACAGTAAATTGGCACCATGATACATAATCAGTGGTGGATGGGGATGAGTCATTCATATTTTCTTATTGTTTATTCGTTTTTATTAATAAACAGGCTATATAAACCATTTTTAACTACAGTATATGTAACTCCCCACCCCAGTGGATTCCAGAGCGATTACCAATTTGCCCTCCCCATCCTTGATGTGTACAACTTGGAAGGTTTGCCCCAGTCCTACTTGACTCCTCCCTTCTTCAACTCCATGTCACCACCTGTTCCCTCCCACCCTTCAGGTACCTACATTGTGCCACTTCCTTCAGTCACCTGTATTGACTTATTTCAATTTTCTCAAGCCTCCTTTACCACCTATCATTTCTTCAAATTCTTCTCTTTTACTCCACCGATTATTATGCACCATCCCTGTGAGCCTTTATCCCTGGTCTTCCTGGTCTTCCAAGTCCTTGGGCTGTACATGTGTTTGGTCTGAATCCCAGCCAATTGCAAATGAACATTCTTTGCCGCCACTCCATAGCAGCCAATCAGTGCCAGGGGCTCCCCCACAAAAGCACAATACTTTTGAGAACCCAGAAAAGGATCCCAAGGGTCTGAAATACTGATGGAAAGTTTGTTTAGAGGAGCTGTCATAATTAAGAACAGCAGGAGCCTCGGTTTGGTATCTTTAAAGCTGTGATCCAATGCAGTTCTTTCAAGAGGCATAATGTGTTTCACATTTAGTAGCTGTGCCTGCAGATTTTGAATAGTCTTCAAATGCAGCCCCACGTTCAGCTCATTATAGCATACATATGCCCGTGGTCAGAACAGCATTTCTCAGAATATGGTGCAGCTGTCATATCAACCCAAACTCGTAAAGGCCCTTCTGGTTATGGGCCACCTGAGTCCGCAGGAGCAAACTGCAGGCATGAGCCTATTATCCTCCACAAGGAATAAGAATATTACCCACTCCAAGTTCACATGACTTTATGTGGGTTGTGCTTTGGGATGTTTACCCTAACCCAGCATTAATGATCTAAAGCCCTCTTTCAGAAAATCTCCCACTACGTCTCAATGCCACCATAGTGTCCATATTCCAAACCCCTGAGCAACCTCTTGTAGCCGTTTTATGTAGATGTTGAGTAGCACAAAACAGTTCCTCCATGCAGTGCAGGAATGTATGATGGTGAAAAGCCAGGCAAAAGCGTCCATTTCCTGGTATAAGTAATCAGCCTGGTTCTCAAGCCAGGTCAGAAGTCAGACCAAACATTTTCCATCTCATTGTCATACACTGTTAGGCAGCTGCCTACAAAGAACTCATTCTTCTTGTATATATCTATGCTATATACTTATGTAAGGAGAAAATCCGCAGGAAGGGAAAAGCTATAAAGACAAACCAAACAAATCAATGCAATGCTATATATTTCATTTTCCCTCCATTTTACAAAGATCATTGGTGTTACTAGGATGAGTCATCCTATCTAAACTCTGCAAATGTTTAGTCTTACTATTTAGACTTACTGTTCAAAATCCTACTTCTTCACAGCAGAAATCACCTCTTGCTGCAACGAACTTGTTTTTAGTCAGCTTTAGACCATAAACCCTAAGTACATGAACATTAAAAGATGAAAGTAGTCTACCTTTTTCATGACTGACGGTGCAGAGAGCCACGACTTGTTGTGGCTTTCTCATTCTATGTAGTCACAACTCATATATCATTTTATATGGCGAATAAACACACACACACAATCAGTTTATGTGATCCAGACAGATTGACAAGTGAAATATAAAAAGCTAGAAACATTGTTTGATATGCCCAACAGATCAGTCTGCCATGGGAATCTCCACATACACATATCAAATTGGCTTCATATTTATGGTTTTTGGTTAAATCCAGCTTGAGCTTTTTTTCTTTTTTAAAAGGTCTCTATTCTTCCACACATCTGTTATATTAGAAATAAAAGGGAACAAAATTCTAAAGAACCTGTAGTTCTCCTCCATCCCCACAGCCCAATTGTGGGTAAAATATACTTCTACTACACTCATTCTCTAAAAGACCATCACATTTATAAAGAGAGAAGCATTCGTCACTGGAGTCGACTTCATCAGATCCAGAAAGTGCAGGAAACTTGCTGTACAAAAATGTGATCATGGAAGTGAAACTAATTATGAAGCAGTCACAATGCATTTTTGTGGGGAATTAAATATATAAATCCCTGTGGACCCACATGTGTGAGTGAACAACAAAAAGAAATGGCAGATTCAAAAAATGGGGCTTTGCACACTCTCCCGAAGGGAGAGATTTCCAGTAGCTGATATTAAACATGCAACTTGTGCAGCAGTACAGTGTTAGGAATATAGGTTAATTTTTAAAAAAAAAATCCTTCCAGTAGCACCTTAGAGACCAACTAAATTTGTCATAGGCATCAGCTTTCATGAGCATGCACACTTCTTCAGATACGTATCTAACCAGCCTCATGTTTGCTAGCTGTATTGACTGCAAACTCCCACAATTTTGAAATACTAGTATGAGAGATTTGTTCAATCATCTGTCCCTAAGACAGAGCCTTCTATGCTTGGTCCCACATCTCCAAACATCAACCACTGCAAGCAGAAGGCTGAAGCAAGAAAGGTACCTGCCAAATACAAGGGACTTCCATGCTGTAAAAATGTACAGAAAACATCGCTAACTTTAAGGGGGTGGGAGTGGGCGTGGCTCCACAGATGAAGCAGCACCACACAGAGACATGAAGAGAAATCAGGATTACAAGGTCTCTGGACTCTATTTATTCTTTAACTCTTACTACACCTCTACGATTCTATGATTCTTATCAGAAATTTGCAATGTAATTCCTATATATTTCTTTGAATGCTTGCTTGCAATGAGCTCCTCTCACCTAGGAAAACAGAATGCATATCTTAGTTAAAGTTAGATTTCAAAAAGAAACACACACACACACACACACACACACACACACACACACACACACACACACAGCTTTACATGTTAAGTCAGAGATGAGCATAAGGTAGCTCTGGACAACTGGTAAATCTCTGGGTGAGTTTCAGGACATCAACAAAGATTTCTGACTCCCAGCTGCTTAACAAGAGCAGCATTGAATTCCCAGGTCCCAAATTAAATTGCTGAATGAAGAAAGGTTGGGGTAACTAGAGGAGAAATTGTTTGTGGGAAGTTTATGAGCCCATATCAAGTGCTGATACGAAAAATAAATAAATCTTGGGATTAAATTTCTCTAATTGTAAGAATATGATCTTTTCAACAGATTCTGCTTGGTGGATTTCAAGACCCTAGTAAAAAACAAAATAACCCAAAGTAGATCCCACAAGTCTGAAGCCTGTCCTTTTGTTTGGTGAGTGGAGTAGTTCTAAAGTAAGATCCGAAGAGGGAGGAGTGTAATGTGAGGAGGAAGTTCAAGGGAGAGGCTGGCGGGAAGGGCTCACAAATGCCGTGTTTCCCCTTTTTTAAATATGTAGTCATAAAGCAAGCCATGGCAGGATTTTAAAGCATTTTCGAAATATAAGACATACTCCGAAAATAAGACATACCTTGTTGCTTTCCTTTAGAGCCTCAGAGAGGCTTGAGACCAGGTGGGAGGGGGTGCATGAATTGAGCGCGTCGCCAGGCAAGCCACGCTGGGAGCCTCCCCACTCTTCCCAGGACTTTTTTCCACTCGGGCCGAGCGCCCGGACGGGGAGACCCCTTGGCGTCGGGAGGCCTGCTGGCCCCTTCTGCGCCGCCAGAGCGTCGTGGGCTACATAGCCCGAGGCTAAGTGGCGGCAGGAGGCCCGCGGGCCCTTCCGCACCGCCGAATAGCGGCGTGAGTGCTGCTGGCCCCTTCCGCACCGCCGGAATTTTGTGGGCCGCATGGCCTGAGGCAGAGTGGCGGTGGGAGGCCCGCGGGCCTTCCTGTGCCGCCGGGGCGATGGACAGCGGCGGGAGCGCTGCTGGCCCCTTCCACGCCGCCGGAATGTTGTAGGCCGCATGGCCCGAGGCCGAGCGGCAGCGGGAGGCCCACTGGCCCTTCCCCAGCCAGCCAGCGGGACCCAGAAAGCCGACCGCAGCAGCAGCAGGGGGAGGAGGCCTGCCAGCTTGGGGCCTGGAACCTGCGGCCACTGCAGCGGCCAGCACGTGGAGCGCCCAGCAGTGCTGCACGGAGAGCCCAAGCCAGCGGCCTCGCCTCTTCTTGGCCCGGCCAAGGAGGCCTGCTGCCCCGCCGCCCGGAACTGGCTGCTACAGCGCGGATCATTCAGCAGCCCCGAGCGCTCGGAGCACCCAGCAGCACTGGGCGGAGCGCCTGAGCCAGCGGCCTCGCCTCCACCTGGCCCGGCCGAGGAGGCCTGCCGCCTCGGCGCCCAGAACCGGTGGCTGCTGCAGTGCCAAGCGCTCAGAGAGCCCAACAGCACCATGCAGAGCGCCCAGCAGCACCCCGAGCCAGCAGCCTGGCCCGGCTGAGGAGGCCGTAAGGTACCGTAATAAAAACCTAATTAAAATTAAGACATCCCCTGAAAATAAGACACCTTGTTGTTGTTTTTTGAGGAAAAAAGTCATAAGACGGTGTCTTAAAAAAGGGAAAACACAGTACCTAGATCTGGCCCTATTCAGCTTATGCTAGCTGCACAAACATTTCTCCATCTTAAAGAAGCTCATTATATTTTGTTACCTGAGATACAGGCAAAAAACCTCAAACACCCAAAAAAGCCCACCACCACAGACAACAATCTACCACCTTCTCTTTGTAACTAATTACTTTGTTCTAACAGGAGCTTCATAAGCTCAATACCTCATGGAAAACATGTGAGAGGGCATTAAAATCTGACCTAACATTCTGAAAAGGTAGAAGAAGCCAAAGTCAGATGAGAAGACATCCTTACACTAATAGTGGTCCTGAGCAACAACATACCCCAGAATACGGTAACAAAACCTGTAAGATAAAATTTAAGTCTAAATAATTGAAAAGGTGCTACAGAATTATACAATGCAATAGTCAAAAAGTCATCTCACACCCCCGTCCTATTAATGAATTCCCCTCACTTTTCTATCCATCATTTGCCGCTTTTACAATTGACTTCAGCATATTGTAGGGAGAATGCAGCAGAAATAATCAACAGACAAACATACCGTTAAATTAACATGTCATGATGTGCAGCTTTATTTAAAAAGAACTACTCTATAATTATCTCTTTTTGATGAAAATCTTAATTCATTTGTTCCTGCTGTTCTCTGCAGGTCGTTTTGCTACTCTACACCCCAAAATTAACAAAATTGCTTACACCAGTTTAATTTCAGGGAGCAATCCGAAATATCAGTGTCAACTGCAGAATGGCTTATTATGGCAACAATCAATCTATTTAAAGGAGACTAATGGAAGCAGTATCACTTTTCGTCTGACACACACATGGAGTCTTTTTCCTGTCAACTCAAGTTCAAGCTTGGACTCAACTTACAACTCAGCCGAGTACAACATACACAAAGCTATCATGGCATAAATCTCATCAGCCTATGATAATGTATTGCTTTGGAACACTCAAATTGTGATTGTAAATAGTAGGCTCTCTGTTGAACGATAAATACAACATTAAGGAAAAGAGACTAGAACAAATGTAAGTTCTTCTTTAAAGCAATATTGTCATAGTCAGCTACAAGCACAGTAATTAGTATGATAATTTAATACAGATTGTTCAAAACATGAATTATCTTTTCAAAATATTTACAAAAGTTTTTTTGGCCAAAACTGAATGAGATAATCAGATTACAGTCAGGCTACTGATTCAACTATATTATGATCCAAATTAAAGTAGCAGGGGAGCAGATTAGATTATTATGTTAGGAGTTGTGACATGTAACGCAAAGTGAAATAGCTTGAATATATGGGGGAAATTTAAAAGAGACTCAGTTTAACTCATTGTACAGTAGTCATTTTGTATAAACAGTATTTTCAGAAGAATTTGACTACCACAAAGGAAACACTGCCACAAATATACGATCTCAGGCATTATACCTTTATACCTGTAACAGGTTGCCACCATCTATCTATGAGAAAACCAAACAATAGCATGGGATGATCTAGTGCTGTCACTGTCCCAGGAATAAGCAAATTTGGAATGCTACGCTTATTCTCAGAGATTCTTAAACACACCAGTTCTCTTTCTTTCCATAGATAATAAATTTAGGAAAGAATTGGTGATGGGTTGATTGCATCAAACACAGTAACACTTAATGACTACAAAATAATACATTTCTACAAGGGCAATGGGCACACAGATCATTAGCATGTTTTAAACCTTTTCACAGTGCAGTTCTATATATGACTATATATTGCATGGAGTTCAATACAGCTTCCTCCAGATAAGTGGGCATACCGGTAGGACTGCAGCATCAGCAAGGATCAGGTTCTCATTTGTATATGCTGCTTCTCAAGCAGCATTTTGAGGTTGCATGATATACTTGAAGCACCAGGATGTGTTCTGCTTCTCTACACCTTCACTGCTATACTACTAACTTCCATACAGGGGTTGTCAACCTGGTCCCTACTGCCCACTAGTGGGCATTTCAGGTTTCTAGGTGGGCTGTAGGGGGTTCTACGGCACAAGGTGAATCCTTCTTCCATCGAGCACTGGTGGGCGGTAAGGAAATTTTACCATCAAGAAAGATGCATTAGTGGGCGGTAGGTATAAAAAGGTTGACTACCCCTGCTCTAGAGCAAACATTTGCCACAGACGTTGGTCTTCAAGTGAGTTGTGCACTTTGCTTCTTTTTATCCACTGCTTGGAATAGTTATCTGCTTACACATATATTTTGTTGTTTAGTCATGTCCAACTCTTCATGACCCCATGAACCAGAGCACGCCAGGCACTCCTGTCTTCCACTGCATCCCGCAGTTTGGTCAAACTCATGTTAGTAGCTTCGAGAACACTGTCCAACCATCTCGTCCTCTGTCGTCCCCTTCTCCTAGGGCCCTATATTGTGTGTGTGTGTGTGTGTGTGTGTGTGTGTGTGTGTGTTATTTATATATTTAGAGCTGTTTTATCGTTGCTACTCTTTTTAAAGGGAGGGTGTCCTCTTTGTTTTTTAGATTTTGAAAACTGTTACAGCAAGAAAAGGAGAACACTTTCACAGTAGTTTCATCACTGCTGAAATCATGCCTTTATGCACTCCATTAAAAAAAAACTACTTTAATAACACATTAACTAATATTATAAACAAGTGGGAATAGGTGCTTCAGAAAATTCTAAGACAGCCTGGTGGTGCACACAGATCTCCCCACTCCTCTGGCTTGGGTAATTTGACACCATAATCTGACAACCAAGATTGGTTGTCTATTCTCAAATTCCAATGGTACCACTGCAGAAATGCAGATAGCTCTGCTGCAGAGCAACACCAATAGCCTCTGCTCCCTACCCCACATCATATCATGGTAATTCACATAGTGAAGAGGGCATAGGAGGACACAAGGCAGGAAGATGCTAAATTAACAATAACTTCAAGCTAAGACTCAAGTGATTTACATTGAGCAAGATTGTAGAGATAATCAGGCAAGCTACCCAGATTCAAGGATTTTGCTTTTGTAAAAGCAAAAAGCACTTGGTAGAAATGAAGACTCTTAAATAAATAACACTGATCTCATGCTGGACAATACTAATAAATGTAGGGAAGTGTCTTTTAAAAAAATGACTGGTGTTTAATGTATTTTTAATCTCCTGTTGGAAGCCGTCCAGAGTGGCCGGGGAAACCCAGCCAGATGGGTGAGGTATAAGTAATAAAAAATATTTATTATTATTATTATTATTATTATTATTATTATTATTATTATTATCATCATCATCTCAGCATTATACATCAGTAAAATACATAGCTCACTGCAGCATAGTGCTATATTCAGACACAGCCTTGTTGCAAGAGTTACCGTAGTTGGTTTCAACACTGTATTCACACCGTGTGTGATCTTCCATTGTGATGCCCTCAAAAAAAAAAACATTTCACAGCAATCATAGCAGTGGGTGGGACTTGACAATTATGGTTTATTCCTCTTAGCCACATGATTCTCTCTCACCCCTACTACGGTACCTATTCTGTACATGCATACAGTTGAATAAAGTGTACTCGTAATGTAATTCTATGTCTATAAGCCCTGTTGAATTCAATGGGACTTACTGCATGGCAAGAGAGGTTAGGGTTGTACCATGGGTCTACAGTAGGGCGTTTTATTCTATTAGCCACCAGACATTTGGTTAATTAATTGGGTAAACTTGAATAACTTTAAATATGGATACAATGGAAAAATTTAGCATGAAAACATTGTTTTTATTTGTAGCCATGTTTTCCAGGAATGGAAAGGAGTCTTCCAGCAAGACTTCCTCTTCCTTTCCTCCCCAAAATCTGCTCTGGAGTGGGAAGTTCCATTGCACAATCAGAGGTTTGTTGCATCAGTGGAATGGCAGCGTTGGCTGCAACCCAATACAGTGCAAATGCACAGGCAAGCTCAAATCTAACAGTAAAAGTCGGGCTTGCTCCAAACTGCATGTTTTTCCTTAGGATGCAGACAAACTTGGATAACAATTGGGTTTGTTATTTTCACATATGGGGTATCAACCATCATTTGGTTCCCTCTTCTCAGCAGCCATAGGCACAACCAGCACAACAGAGCCTCATTTGAACGTCTGTTACACAGTCCATCTTCAGCTTCATCATCTGCAAATTTCTCTCTCTCTCGCCTCATGAAGAGCTCTGGGTAACTCAAAAGCTATTTAGCGACATTTTGATTGGCCTTATCAAGCTATTGCCCTAATGGGTTTTTGAAATAGTTGATATGGGTCGGAGCAATGGCCTGTTAGAGGTTGTTCTGCACCACCACCAAAGAAGTCATCAACAGCTTTCTTAGTTCAAACAACTCGCACTGAATTTCAGCGTCTTACACGTAGAAGCACTTCATCTCGTCCCATGAAGTAACAAGCCGCTCCCACACAGAATTCTTTCTGCCTCCCTTCCTGCTTCTCTGACAGGGTGCCTAGACACTGATAAGGTGCAGAATATATAAAAACAGGCAAACGAATAGGCCCAGATGCTGATCAAAGAGACCAACAGTCTCTTGAAGCAGACAAGAGGCTCCCTCTTATATCTGGTGAAAGCAGAGCCTGTCTTCCACTTCTGTCTGGGGAAGCCCTGCACTGGGGCCGCTAAACACAGTTGGCTGGTTCAGAAGCCCAGCACAATTAACCCTACTATAGCATGAAGGGGAGAAGATCACATATAAATCTGCCTGCGCTAATGCAATGCGGTTGATTGCTGTATTAGCATCTGCACAGCTACCCTGCTTTACAGCAGTACAATACATTTAGTGGGTGCGTTGGAGGCAAAAGCAAATTGGTCAGATTACTCAGCATCTTGTCAAACACAAGATGTTGCAATGGGGAAATAAAATGCCCCCCCCCAATATGTTTAAGTCAAAACAAACAAACTATAGCAAGTACATACCATGCTTCAAATAACAATTAAAAAGGAACACCTGCAAAAATCAGTTAACATTTTATGTCCACAAAACAGACTACCACAGAAAAGCTAACACAGGAGGACCATCAGATTAAGCCACCCAAACACAACCACTACCTTGTTTTTTCTTCTAGTTCTCACAATACATGTTTTAGTTATTATACATTTCAGAAATGTGTGTGCAGATCTAAACTGAGGCAATCATGTCTCTTGAGAGGAGAAAAGCTACTATGAAGTGAACACTACATATATGCTACATTTTTCAGTAATTAGAAATACAATGCTTCTGAGGAAGAGAGGATTTAATGACCTCTGATACACTGTAATTCGAGATGCTCATATTCTCATTTAGGATGCAGGTACAATACACCAATACATAATTAAAGAACATGAAGTTATTGTGATTTATATTTATGTGAGGTCAGTTTTACAAAATGGAGAGTATTTCAAGCTCATAGGGAAATTAATCTTATTTTAATTTCTTACCCAAGATTAATTTCTTACTATTGAAGCTCAAATTTCTCACCAGTACATGATTCTAACACAATTACCAGCATACTACCTACTGGAGAAAAAATAAAATAAAATAATAAAATCCACAGACTGACTGTCCGATGAAGAAGTGTGCATGCACACGAAAGCTCATACCAATGACAAACTTAGTTGGTCTCTAAGGTGCTACTGGAAGGAATTTTTTATTTTATCCAATGAAAAATTAATCTGTGTAAAATCCTACAACATAGCAAGCATACAATATATATTAAATATTGGTGACATGCCACATGTTTTTCTAAACTAATATACAGTAATGGGAATAACTTATAAAAAATGTTCACAATTGAGCAGTGGTTTTCAAAAAAAATAAAATACATGATACAGAAGTGTTGTTTGGTGACTTGTTTTGAAATAATCCCCGAGAAAAATCGCATCAAATTACAAACTGTCAGCAATAGTCTGAATAAACCAGAAACTACAGTCAGGATTGAAGAATAATGAATCAGAAGCTAATGAAGAAGACAGAGCTAGAGAATAAGCCAGGAGTCAGAAATGAAGAGCAATTAGGAACAGAGCATAAACCAAAAGGCAGAACTGGAGAAAAATGTCAGGAGTCATGACCAAGGAGAATAACTAGAAACACAAGATATGCCAGAACTAGCAGCTAGCTTGGGTGAAGTTAGGACACAGAACCCTAAGTGACCACATCTGACACTGCTTAGCAGCTTCCAAAACTTCCCTGAGCTTGCCATTTGAGGCAGTAGTCAGCAGTTTCTAATCGTCATTTATCAAACACGTTTGAAATTAAGTGCATATCAACACACTATTTTAAATTATGTGGATTTTTTTAAACTTTGGGTATGTTTCAGCCACAATTTACATTCTCGACTATTTATTAAGAAAGAGGGAAGGGAAGTTCCATCGAGCGTTCTGAAGTCCTAATACATACGTAACTACTTTGTTGGATATTGTCCACTCATTGTTCTGGGAGTACGTTTTAAAAACAAAGAACGTAAGCGAGTGAGAGAGCTGAACAACACGGCACAGTTAGGTGTAAGTTTACTACCTCTATTGTTCTATTTTATCAATATCTCCAGTAGTATAAACACATCTAATTCTTTCAGTCCCCCCTCATTACCTGCAAGAATAAGGTAAGGGTAAGAATAAGGTTTGGCCACCTCATGAGAAGAGAAAACTCCCTGGAAAAGACACTGATGTTGGGAAAGATTGAGGGCACAAGGAGAAGGGGACGACAGAGGACGAGATGGCTGGACAGCGTTCTCAAAGCTACCAACATGAGTCTGACCAAACTGGGGGAGGCAGTGGAAGACAGGAGTGCCTGGCATGCTCTGGTCCATGGCGTCGTGAAGAATCGGACACAACTAAACAACTAAACAACAACAAAATCATCTCAGACGAAAATTCTCACTCATTTGTAGTTGCGTATTTGGAAAGAATAGGAAGGAATCTAAAGCATAGAACCAAACTCTAAAAGAGTTCTAAAAGATCTCCAAAGGTAATATAGTGCACGTCCTTATTCTCCTTACAATACATGCTTAGAAGCTACTTTCTGCCGATCCTTCATTTAAAACAAATAAACTGAGCTATTTTAAGAAAGGCAAATGGGATGAGTCCTGTTTCACTTTCCATATCAGAATCTTCTCAGTGCAAAGGCCTGGTACTCCAGGGTTTCTGTGACAGCACCTCAGAGCAACACACAGGAACATTTGATGCTAATTTTACACCATCTAATTTGTCAGCCCTTGTGTAGAAAAATAAAAGTCCCTCTTTTATCAGCATTTTCCCAGCAGCAGAACTCCAAACATGACATCACTCACACTCAAGAAGTAATCCTGAGATATTTATTAGGCCTCCTTATTTAATGGGAAACTTTTTAGTATGGCTGAGGTCCATGGAGATGCCATATTACTCATCTCCAAGAATCATCAGGGTTTGCCTGAGGATTTTCAGGCTCCCCAACCTCCCACCTGCAACAGACTTTATCTTTAACTAAAAATCAAATCTTCTTAAACTATACAACTTCCCAGTTCTCAAGTAGTAAAATTTGTTTGTTTTCTTGCATAATCAATCAATCATTTAATTTCGTGTTCATAAAATCTGAACTTTATATCCAATAGCCAGTTTGGTGAAGCTTTTGTAGTGTCACACTTCGACCTGGTATGCCTACTAGATTGAAATCTATGATCTACCACAAAGATCAGCACAATTCTATACATGTCTGATCAAAAGCAAGCCCCACCAAGCTTACTCGGGCTTAATCCCAGGTAAATATAAAATAAAACTGCACTCCAAGCAATTTACAACCTCCACACACAATCGCTCGGCCTAACCTCCCTTAAAGGACAGTTATCCCTCCTCCTCAAATGTATTTATTAAAGCTTTTAAACAATTTACATGAACATACAAACACAAAGTATGTTTTCCTGTTATAATTCCATGATGACCAAGCAACACAATCCACAGGTTAATTCATATCCAGGTAACCCCTCCATATTGTCCTATGATACAGTGTGCATAGGCGAGGATCTATATGCAGACAGATGCCAACAACAACAACAAGCTGCAACAGATTTTCAAACAGTCACAAGACTTTTTGTTGGTTTTGCTTAAGTACAGTACAGACAGCAGAACAGAATTTCACAGTGTTTGGAAAATAACCAGATCGTAAGGCTTAGAAGTAAAAAGAAAAAACAAAGTTATAATTTTGTCTCACGACATCACAAGATAATGTTTATCGCCTGCTGATACAAGCAGCCACTCTGATGTTTTATAGCCTAAGTAATCATTTGGTCCATGAACAATTACTTATTCCCAGACAAACACTTTTATGAGCTTACAGCTATGGACTCTAATTGAGCCAGTATAAACTTGAACTCTATGGATTCCTTATATAAAAGGGGGGTTGAATTTTCAGAATGTTGCACAATCAAACTTCTACTCATGCAATGGGACTTCTTCCTCCCCCCCCCCAAACAGCCCTCTGTGATCCCTCAAATTTGCTTAATTAGATTTAAGGAGTGTGCAAGAGGCTGCAAGGAGGAAGTAAACTGCTCATGCACAAGCACACAAATGCTGTCAGATTCAACCTGAAACCTTTATTGCTTTGCATTCCAACAATGCTTATTTTTATTTTATAGATTTATAAGCCACCTTTCCCAAGGCAGATGAAATGTTGTTTTTGGAAGATTCATAGTTATGTGTCTGAACAAAGGTGCCATTGACATGTATTATCTTCTTAAGACAGTGGTAAATGCACAAGGCCCACAGTTCCTCATCCATATATGGCAGCAATTGTTTTTACTTATTGCAGCTGCTCCTTTATTAATTTTATGAAGTGCAAGATGAATTCAGAATGCATATTAATCCAGTTATTTCATAGTACAGAATTTTGGAATTTATCGCATTCTACGATACAATCAGACTCAAGGTGGCTTACAAAGATAAAATATATGCAACAGCCAAAACTAAAAACAAATCTAATAAAGCAAACAGCAGTAAAACTGAACCATGAAAATACAGTCCAGAATTCCCATGAGTGGGATTTGGTTCATGGGGTACTCCTCTTGGAAAAAGTGGAGTGGGGAGGTATTTAATCTCCTCCTTCCTTCTGTGCCTGCCTGAAAAGCTGATCCAGAGGACTGGGAACAGTGTGGAGGGAGATGAGATGTGGGGATGAACTGGAGGGGGAATAGACAAGAATTGCCTGCCTCCAGTGAGAACTTCTGCAGGATCTCAATTTCTACTTCAGAAGGAGTATATTTAGCAAATGAGTTCTAAATATGGGAAATCGAAAATTCAATTTGACTGCGTTTAATATACACGTCTATTTCTGTGTGTGCACAAACACACATAGAGGAAATGGTTGTGTTTCAGAATTGTGCTTCAGAATTGCTACAATAACTGACCTTTATTCCATTTTTCTGGATTAAAATGTGCAAAGTGGGTTACAGCAATGGAAACAGTGAAGCAGAAAAACTACAAAACTAAAATTTGAATAGTAAGTGTTTACTAGAAAGTGTTGGAGAGGTCTATTGTTTCAAACATATCAACTATTATTGTGCTTTGTTGAGTTTGAAATCATTTCACACTTCTGTGGAGAAAAAGGTTTAAAGTATCCATTTCGGAATTAGCCAGCAATACTTTCCCATTGTGGGAACGTCATAATTTCCTGCAAAGATTTCAAATGATTACCGGTAAATGTGAAACTGCCAACCTTATATCAGACATGTAATAAAGTTTATTTATGAAACAGCATGCTTTTTTATCCACTTAAAGTCCCCCAATGCAGCCAAGTAAAATGAAATGTGATCCAAAAGTTCAATTAAGCCAGGATGGCAATATATGTTTCTAGACCCACCCAAACAAGAGCATGCAACCATCTGAACTTCAACATGTTCTTCACCGCTTTCATCCATTTCCAAGGCCACATATGACAGTAACACAGTCACTAAATAAATAAATAAATAAATAATATACACAGAGATGATTAAAAAAACTCTTACAATGTAGTGTTCCACGTTGAATAGGAAGAGATCAACATAATGGTTGAGGACTTGCTGAAATAACTGAACTTTCTTCCATCTCTCTGCATGAATGAAAATCCTATTTGCCTCTAAAGAGAAATGTGAATTCTGATTAAGTGACTGTTTCCCACGATCCACTTCCATGTCATAGAAAAAGTATCTGGATTTCTGTAATGTACAAGTTACTTGGACAGTATATGGCGTTTCCCAAAGGAGTGTCATTTCTCCTTTAAGGCTGCAATACCTAGATGATCCCAGCAATCTACACTACCGTATATGAAAACCAGCTCATTGTGTGCCTAACACTAAACAAAGAATAGTTTAGCAAGAACAGGCTAGTACATAGGTTTCCAGACAGATTGCAGGCATTTTATTCCTATGGCCCTGCTGTTGCTGTAAACTAAACCATGGTTTGGCTTAACGTGCCATCTGCAGCCACTGTCATGGTTGGTCTCCAGACAAAGCACAGACTGTAACCAGGAAAACCATGAGCCCAGGTGCTTTGCATACTGTGAGCTAAATAATGGCTTGGCTCACAGTAGCCAAGGAGGATCTTGGGAAGAGCACAGGAGGTGGAATCTACTCTCCAGAAACTATCTCATTTGCACAAAGTCATGTGTCATTTGCAGTTCTTAAAATGTCCTGATAATAAGCAGACTCACTATTTAGTTAAGCTGGATTCTGTGCTTTCAAGGCACATTTAGTGTAAGATCAAACTAAACCTGTAGAAATTTTTAAGCAATTTGGCATCTTACTACAACTAGAATTCCTTACATAAAAATAACTTGGAAAATGGACTCCCATTCTTTAAGTTATACCCGATAAAACAGTAGGACATATATTTTTTTATTCTACCACTTCAGGTGATTATAAGTACTGTAAGTCAAAAATTGTGAATATACATAGAAAGAGCTATATCGCCCTACTGTGTACAGGTGTTTAGCTACTTTTAATATTGCAGATAATCAACTTCACACCTAACATAATTAAAAATGCACAGCAATTACGGTCCATTTGCAAGATAGTTTTACAACTCTGCTTGCTCCTCACACAAAATTTAAAAGGTAAATTGCATGCTTCCAATTAGTCTTTCAAATGCAGTTTCATAAACTTCAAATTAGCAGGCAAAAGTCTGCAAACTGAGCTTGGCATTACAAACTAATGAGCAAAACCACCTTGAGGGGCATGTTAGTCATCACTAGACTTAGTCACCTTGAAGACAGAAAGAAATACTGTATACCTTTATATAATTCACAAATCATTGATTAAAAACAAATCTAAATTATATAAAATTGATCCAACACACTCTACTGTGTATTTAAGTAGGCTTATGTAAAATTGTACTTTAAGTGCGTAATAATTAGTTAAGAAACCAATTATTTGAGCAAATTTTCCCAACAATTATTAAAACTCAATTTAACTTTGATAATATTTGTAAGAAAGTTGTGAAAGGAGTGGGGGACGGGCGAGAAATCAATCAATTAAAAGCTATGGGTGGAATTCAACATCACACTCTTACAATTGCTCTATCTGCACTAGCATATCAGCTTGCCAGATAGAACGTTCCCGCCTCCCTGCCCCATGCACTGTTCTGAGGATTTTTCTTGATCCCCCAGAGTCAAATTGGAGGGGGGGGGTACAGGGAATGAAGGAAGAAATGTCTCATTGCTTCAGTGGCAATATTTGTACAGGGATTCTATGGAGGGCCACCATTTTCCCATTTCTGCATTAATTGTTCAGTACTTGAGGAAGCTTGATGGCAGAAATTAAAGAACCTTTTAATGAGGGTGAAAGAGGAGAGAGCAAAATATGGTCTGAAGCTCAACATAAGCTCAACCTAAGATCATGGCCAGCGGTCCCATCACCTCCTGGCAAATAGAAGGGGAAGAAATGGAGGCAGTGAGAGATTTTACTTTCTTGGGTTCCATGATCACTGCAGATGGGGACAGCAGTCACGAAATTAAAAGACGCCTGCTTCTTGGGAGAAAAGCAATGACAAACCTAGACAGTATCTTAAAAAGCAGAGACATCACCTTGCCGACAAATGTCCGTATAGTTAAAGCTATGGTTTTCCCAGTAGTGATGTATGGGAGTGAGAGCTGGACCATAAAGAAGGCTGATCGCCGAAGAATTGATGCTGGAGGAGACTCTTGAGAGTCCCATGGACTGCAAGAAGATCAAACCTATCCATTCTGAAGGAAATCAGCCCTGAGTGCTCCCTGGAAGGACAGGTCCTGAAGCTGAGGCTCCAATACTTTGGCCACCTCATGAGAAGAGAAGACTCCCTGGAAAAGACCCTGATGTTGGGAAAGATGGAGGGCACAAGGAGAAGGGGATGACAGAGGACGAGATGGTTGGACAGTGTTCTTGAAGCTACCAACATGAGTTTGACCAAACTGCGGGAGGCAGTGGAAGACAGGAGTGCCTGGCATGCGCTGGTCCATGGGGTCACGAAGAGTCGGACATGACTGAACGACTAAACAACAACAACACCATTTGAGGAAGAGACAGAGATATCCACCACCCACCTACCCTGGTAGAAGTTTTTGGCTGCTGAATATTTGGAATCTTGAGGACCGTAATACTAATTTTGATGGGGTTTTTTTAATGGTACTTGCTGTTGTCATTTAAAACAAACAAACAAACAAACAAACCACTCCTATCAATTGAAAACACCAGCCTGATTTCCTGAAAGACTCCCACCTTGTGGGATAAACTGCTTTGTGAAAGTGATATTCCGGAATATAATTATACAAATAACACAGGAAACATTTTCAACCACAAATTCAAAAACTACACCTTAGCAATAAAGATGTCTCTTCCTTTCAGTTCAAACTAACAATGTACGGCAAATTCTTTTCCATAACACTGTAGCCAGGAGTGACATCTGTAGATTTGTGCACACCTTCAATGGATAAGAACTTGTGCAAACAAAGGATAATTTGGTATTTGTGTATTTAGGATTACAGGAAAGCTTTGTCAAAAGCACCTTGGCAGAAGATTTTGTGGTCTTTCTGTATTTGAAAACCTCATCTTTTGTTTATAATTCTGCTTATGTCTGGTGATAAAACAAACACACATTAAACTTTTTACCTTTTCAGTTTAAATAGGTAGTGATCTTCAACCCAGACTCCAATGCTCTAGTTCAAAGTTGGGGAGGGGCAATATAGGGGTGTGGTTTTGGGGGGGTTGTTTTTTACAAGCGTATTGCCAAGGAATCTGGAATGATTCAGTTGCACAGGGCCAAACCAGCAAGTCCCTGCCATCCTTTCAAGCTCCACAGTTGGAGCTGGACAGGTGAACATGAGGTTGTCCTGAGTTCAAGAAAGGTATACCACCGATAATGGGAAAGGAAGAGGCAGAGTCCAGGTGACTACAGATGAAATCTCTTTATGTTGTGTAACATTGACTAGGTCCTGCTTTTAGCATTTGGGACCTACTACAAACTCTGCCCCCTGGCAAAAAAGAGACTTCACACAATTTCAAGTTGTCTCTGATCATCGAAACATTTAACACAAACAACCTTACTGCACATAGCCTACATGTCACTGGTGAAACTTCTAATGATTTTAACAGAGCTAGATAATGTTCCAAGTAAGCAAATCCTGGTTGATCATTTCACCATCATTCAACATGGAAAAATGGAGACTAAAGGCATTTCTGTATCGTTCCATGGTAATCTTGGGAATAAATGTAGCAGCGTGAAAGGAGCTTTTAAGCTATGAAATTCAGCATAGGTATTTCAATAAATGAACTCTTGGATGCTATGAAGAAATACCAAAATTAACTTCACAAAAACACATACAGCAGGCATAGGCAAACTCGGCCCTCCAGATGCTTTGGGACTACAACTCCCATCATCCCTCATTAACAGGACCAGTGGTCAGGGATGATGGGAATTGTAGTCCCAAAACATCTGGAGGGCCGAGTTTGCCTATGCCTGACATACAGCAAAACTGCCCCAGAGTGATCATTTAAAAACAGTGGTTAGCGATAAGCACTTAGATCCAGTGGAGATGTAATATATGACCTAATCTTAGCACTAACCTAAAGTTACTGCCCGAACACTAGAAATTTCTGATCTCACAGAGAAACTCTGGTCCCAGAGACTATATACTGGAAGAAGCCCTGCAAATAAAGGTGGCTGGAGAGGTGAGGAAATAGCCCAACTATTTTATCTATTTATTTAGAAAATTTCTAAACCACACCTTCATCCAAACATAGATTCCATGGCAATGCAAACTCACACATGGTCAGCCATCAGCTTCACATCCTGGTTTAGGCATTTAGACATGATGTAAGCCAGCTTTAAGGAAAACAAACCAGGGTTAAGTCTCTTATCTGTACAGGGCCAGAGTAGTAGTTCAATAAAACTGTTCAAATACTTTGGCCATGTGCTTTCCAGGAAGTAAGCACTTCAGACAGAGCAATGCTGATCAATGAATATTCCTCTACTCATTTATTTTTATTAATTTATTTCGGGCCCACCCTTCATCTAAAGACTGCAGAGTGGCATACAAGATAATATAAACCCATACCATAAAAAGGAGGAATCTTAAAATACCATAAAATTTAACATTAAGATAAAGTAACAGTGGAAGCAATCTCAAAGATTCAAACATATGTAGCCCAAGTTTTAAAAAGTGTGTTTACAAAGGCTCCTAAAGAAAATTCTGAGGGGCCTATCACACGTCCAGTAACAGGGGCTTCCTTTATTGGGTGCCACTGTTTAGGCAAAATGGCACCTGGTCTTTACTGAAATTGTAATGAGTAAAAATAGTTGTAGTCTAATGCAGGCATAGGCAAACTCGGCCCTCCAGATGTTTTGGGACCACAACTCCCATCCTCCCTAGCTAACAGGACCAGTGTTCTAATGTAACACAGGCTCAGCTTAATATTCTTTGTTCTCAACCTTTTGTCTCATCTTTTTCTATATATTTTGTGGTGAGGGGTAGCTGAATCATACAAAAGAGGCAGTGAGATGGTTTCAGTGTGAAAGAGAAATATATTAATGGCATTTGGAATCTTTTAAACCTTCCTCAAGGATAATAATAATAAAATAAAATTACCAAATGAGTAAAAAGTTATGGTTAAGTAATTGAAAATATTAGCAAGCTATATATGCCACATTTATGAGCCACTGAGCTTCATTTTGTACTAATTCAAATATTAACCATAATTGGAATTCTTAGGATAACATATACTCAAGATGAATTATTTACTTTTTAGTAATAATAATGTCGTGCTTCTGAAATTGCTTTGACCACTAAACTATACTGGGTATGGGGCACATTGTACAGTTCTGATAATTGAAATTTAATAGAAAGGTTTTGCAAAGGAGGTCGGTGAACCTGCTTTCCTTTTGATCTTTCATCCTTGCGGGTGCTTGGATATTTCTTTAGTAAGAAAAGTTTTGCTGGATGAGTCAGTGCACTGAGTCATAGGCAGCTTGAAGCCTGTAGTGCTATAGACTAATTGGTAACAGTCTCAAATTTAATTAAAGCACAGTTGTCAGCTCAGATTACTGACTGACAATCCTACAGAAGTATTTTGTTCTTTTAGGAAACTTGTTTTAATTGTTCTTTTATATTAAAGGTATTTTGTTTTCAGTTCCAAATCCCATTTAATAGGAAAAGGAGTTGCCCTTCTACTTTTCTGTATCTTCATTTATTTCCTAACATTTTCCAGAGCTGCCAAGTACTACAGCAAATGGTTTGCATGCCCCTTTAACCACATTCATTGAGAAATGTTCTCTATCCCTTGCCCCATGCTAAACGATTTAGCCAAAGTCTTACTATATTATTTTCATAACTTCAATCTGAAGAAAAACGTGTATCATGTCTTGCCCAAACATTTACTTAAGACGAGCCCTCCTGCATCACAGCAATAGCCCATCTGGTTGCCAAATGGATACCACAATCAGGACATGAAAGCAATACCCCTCCCTCCTTTTCTTGCTTTCAACAACTTGTATTCAGTGGCACACATTCTCGGAACTAGAAGATTACATATGCACATCATGAAAAGCAGTTTTTTGATAGACTTACTTTCTGTGGATTTGTCTAATTTCCATTGGAGGCATCAAAGCTATTGGCCATCACATCTTAAGGTAGCAAATTCCATAGTTTGACTAAGCATGGAGTGAAGAAATACTTCCAGTTGTCCATCATGCATCTACCACCAATCAATTTCACTGGATAACCCTGAATTCTAGCATTGAGAGTAGAGGGAAAATGTCTCTTCACTTTTTCTCTCTACGCAATGCCCCCTTGCTCCTTTTTACTAAATGAAAACGCCACAAATTCCTAAATGTTATGTTGGTGTCTGCTCATTTTCACAGGTGACATTCAGGCAGTAGATTTCAGATTTTCAGGTTCATTTAGAAGAAAATATATAAAAATAAACTTGGAAAAATTAGAACAATCTGGTAATAGTTTTTGTCTTTTTCTACATTACATATTTACATCATTTCCTGTATCAGAGGCATTTAAGAGACGAGAAATACATTTACACTGCTTAAATTTTACAGTAAGAGGATAATAGCAATAAAGAGCTGCTATGAATCATGCTAGATGATTGGTGCAATCATATTAATAGAAACAGAAGTTAAATGAATCTTCTGCAGAGGCAAATGCTCATTGTTCCTCATATGCTCAAATGTGAGAATTAAATTGTTGAAGATACTAACACATGACATTTCAGGTTCAATAGAAAGGACCACAATCAACTGTCTATGTACCTACTGATATTATTTCCTCGACGTACGGTAATTCCCCTGTGAAATTGTCAAGATGCTTTCTAGACCCTGAAAATTTTAAGCAGTTGGTAATTGTTTGACTTTTTAAAAAATATGTATTTTTACCAAGTGCTAATTAAAGGGTAACTTTTCTGATACATACATGAGTCAAGCGCATATGCCAATTGAGAAATATATTTCCTTCCTCCATACAGAACTTTAATTACATCCCTACCCTTAAACATCAACTGTCCAATCCTAACCAGGTCTATTCAGAAGCAATGATTCTGTTTCTATGATTGCAAGTCATATTGAATTCAATGGTGCTCTCTCTCAGTTAAGCAGTGTTAGATCGCAGCCTAAATTGTTCATGTGACTGATACCACTTTCCTAAGCATGCTTACTCAAATGTAAACATCCCATAGTTTAATCAAATTTACTTTCAGTTAAGCGTTTATAGATCTGCAGCCTAAATCTAACTGTATTGTTGCATCATAAATATGATGCACTGTACCATAATATTCTACATAAACTTGATTGTGCTAAGATAATTTTCATAACAAGATTGCTTTTTTCTTTTGAATTTGCTACTCCCTCCAGATATTAAAATGTGGTGCACGGGGGGGAGGGAGGTGTCATATTATTAAGCAACTTTGAAAGGTACAGGTATATACAGGTATATATGAATATTCACTCCATCAATCAGAATTATAAAAAAAATTATTATTATTTTTAATGGAAAATTTATAATAAGATGCATCTTATGAACCTTAAATTATACATTACTTGCTGGATTTAATAATTTTGTCTCTCATATGAAATTGCTTATGCCCCAATAATAGTTATGCCACAATAACTCACAATAACTAATGCTTTCTCAAAACAGCACTTTAGGATATAATGTTTTAAAACTGATGTTTTTGTTGAATTAATTCACAAGGCAAATAAACACATTCTGTTTAGGACATTATTTTTCAATTATTTCAGGTACACTCCATTCACACAAAAGTAGAAGCTACATAAGAAGATACCACAATTTTATCAGGTTTTTCATGTCACAGTTCTTAAGCCCAACTATTATTTGACTCTTGAAATTTCATATATTGATTTAAAACTATGCAGAAGAAGAATACCGAGAAATAAGAAACATGTAAAAACATGATTGAACAAATATTGGGAAACATTGCCCTGATTCTATATGCATAACTACCACTCTTCCAGCTCCGAATTAGCTTCCAGTGAAGTCATGTACAGTTTGGTTAAAAAGTTGCCTGTTCCTGGGACAACATTAATTCCAGCATTGTTTACAATACGGGTGGTTTCAGTGGCATTTGTGTCACTAACTTTCATGTCACAAAGAGTTAATGTTCTTCTAGAACTATCTGGTGCGATAGAAAACTGAAAATCTAAATCACTGTATGTAAACTGTTCCTCAAATATTTATAAAGCTAGCCAATCCTGGGAAGAGTATATAACCACTTATTTCTATCACTACTTCTGGGACCAGTGTCTCATTCAAAAGACTTCGATTACTTTCTTGTGAGTAGTTTTGCCAAAGAAGTGCGAAGACTAATGCTGTAGCACAGAGGGAAAGCGTACACAGCGTCATTTACGAGCTGAGTCATCCCACAACACTGCATCTTTTTTATTATAACATAGTGCCTTAAATAGGCTCCTGAAATACTATCATTTGTTACGTGATATATAGTGATAGCAGCAAGCTAACTTAGTATCACAGGAAAATAAGATCAAGTGCATACACAGCACGGCTCTCAGTGGGCAGACCAAGTGCCTTGCTGTTTTCTTTCTTGGTAGAAGCTACAGGTTCTCCTTCACTAGAAACGTACATAGGAAGAGAGTTGGTGGGACCAAGAAGGTCTAACTGCTGAGAACCAAAGTACAAGTACAAAGTCTAGACAGGTTATGACCAATTATGGAACTCTATAGCAGGATCTGCATAGCTCAAACTGCTCAAAACTTCTGTGTATCAAGCTGAAACTCTGAACTCATTTTGCACACGGCGATGTACATGAACACCTGCACAGATCCATCAAAGAATACTTTTAATAGTTTATCAGTTGATTTGATGCAGTCTACAATTTTTTAATTTTTTTGCCACTTATTGGTATTTGGGAACACACTTTGTGAACCACATTTGCAATAAAGCCAACACCCAAAAACAATGGTACCGCTATCTTTGAATTCATGCAAAAATTCACAACAATCCAAGGAACACCAAGAACAGCAGAAGGCTATGCACAGGCCATTGCATTTGTGAAGCCTCCCAGTCTCCTGTTTTATCTCACTGATTATTGGTGCTATCAGAAAAGCTGTACTCGTTGGTTGCCTGGTGGGCAAGAGCAGGGGAGGGAAAAATTCACATGAAAGCGAAGTTGCTAGATGCAACAGTTGGTTTTTGCACATAAAGCTACAGTAGATGCCTGCCCACCAACCCAATCTTGGCAGGCACATCACAGGTTCAGGGCCATGACATTTTCTACGGTATATATATAAAAATGTAGGCATTGTGTGTGCGGAGGTCACAGCCTTTCTTCGTAACTGCTGAACCGTAATGTAACAAATTTGGCCACAACGTTCCATGCCCATCAGGGAGGGATCCGGCATTAAATTTTTCCCAAAAAACCACACCTTTCACACCTAAAATAATGATTAAACACAAAAAAGTGGCTCCCAAATTAGACGTCAGCACCAGAAGCTCTGAAAACTCCAGCAGCATCCAATAGAAAGGCAGGTCGCACCCTGCCGTCTCCTAAAGCTGCGCTGCCAGATGACATCACAAAATTCCACAGCAACCAACTGAAAACAGTCCTTTTGCAGCAACAAGGCCCAGCTTTTTCAATAGGCCGCAGCATTGCCAAGCAGGGAAAACCGAGTAGGCCGCACCATTCAGTAGGCCACAGGCACAACAAAGGGAGGGGGGAAACACATAGCCATGGGGGCAGAGGACCCTTAGTCAGCCAAAGCAGTGGGGGGTGGGTTGCGACAGGGAATACTGAGTAGGCCACAGCATTGCGCAGCAGGGAAAACTGAGTAGGCCTCACCATTGCCCAGTAGGTCACAGGCAAAAACGAACAGAATATGGGGCTTTCACAATGGGGAGGGTCACAGGGATGAGGCACAACAAAGGGAGGGGGGAAACACATAGCCATGGGGGTGAAGAAAGAACCCTGAGTCAGCCAAAGCAGTGGGGGGGGGACATTTTCAGGAACACGCATGGGTGGGGGAGTCTTATTTTTGAAACATACAGTAGGGGAGTCAGGGTTGGGACAGGGCAGGTGAGGGTACTCTGAAGGGAGACTCTGAAGGTCAATTTAACAGAAAAGGTCAATTTAACACAAAAACCCACAGCATCGCGTGGCCGGGCCAGCTAGTATTCTATAAAATGTTGCAACTACATTCATGTCTTCATAACAAAAAGACTGTCTTGAGCAGTTATGCTTCTGAAGCATTTTATACTAGGTATAGCAAATAAATCCCAGCATATCACCATGTGTACATATGCTAGAGTAAAAGATAAACAGAAATGATCCCTGAAAATTCCTTCATACGGCTGCATATCCTAAGCCTGCTGCTTTATTTGCAGAAGCAGCTATTTCTGCACAACATATCAAAACTTCATACTTCAGTTAAGAAGACCAGAATTTCTGAGGTAAGAAGATGTGAGGAAATATAATTTAACATTTCATCCTCACATATTGTCCCCTATTTGGAGGCTGAGATGCAACTTCACAGATATATAACAGATAATATGATGTGCCTGGATGGTGAGGTCATGAACCATGGGGATGGAACGTACTGTATACCTAAAAAGTCCCACTTTAAGTCCCAGATTTCAGAGAGAAATCTGCTCAACTGTCTCCCACTGAAATCAATGGGACTAAAAATGCTTATCTTTGAATTATGGCCAATAATCCTTATTTGCTGGCTTGCAATATGTAGTTTAAGCAGAGAGGCAGCTTTTACCACTTTTTTTAAATAATCTATACAAATCACTTCAAATTAGGCAGAACCTGTATGAGTTAGCAACAGCACAATCTGATACATGTCTACTCAAAAGCAAGCTCCAAGCGAGTATAGGATTGCAACCCAAGTTGTATTGAATATTTAGCTGAAAATGTAACATGCAGTTATGGCATAGTTTATCATATCACACTGCAATCTTATTTATGCACACTTATCTGGAAGCAAGCCCCATCACACTCAATGGGATTTAGTTCTCAGGAAACCTGATGATGGTGAATTGTTGATCAACCAAGGGCAAAGCAACCAAAATAAACAAATGTTTTAGATGGCCGAGAAGACCTAAAATTGACAGGTGTTCCCACTACTCTGTACAGGCCATTGCTCCTTAAATTCAAAATCATGACACAAGAGAATTTTACGAAAACAGATCTCACATAGTTCCCCCTCGCCATTTTTTACTTTACAAAATGCAGCTCCAGCATTTCATGGAAGACCTATAGGAAGAAGCTTCCTTTCTCCTCCAATGCCTTTTGTAAGAAGAATTCTTCTCTCATAAACTATCTACCTTCCTTCCCATGAAGGTGTGTGTGAAGTTCCCTGAGTTTTTTCTCTGGTACACAGAAAAGCAGTTCGGGAGTGGGAGCAATTTCTAGCAAGAGAGAGAGAGAGAGAGAGAGAGAGAGAGAGAGAGAGAGAGAGAGAGAGAGAGAGAGGAGAGAGAGATTGGGGAAAAGGTTTAAGATGCCTCCAGCTGTGGTCTTCTTCCATGGAGGACTGCAGCTTCATTTTGTAGGAGGAAAAAATTCCAGGAAAAGCTGCATGTGCTTTAGTGCTGTGCATATTTTGGCCCCTGGCTCCCAGAGAAACTAGATACACTTAACATCAACACGGAGGCTGAAACAAACAATGGTTAAGAGACATCAATGTGGGCATCTCATTGTACAGCCTGTACATTTTAAGACCAATGCTGCCAGTCCCTTTTCAGCTCCAGCACGCCTACACTTCATCAATTATTTTGCAGCCCTCCCACACTTCTTTGCTTTGCCCATTACTGGCTGTTATCGCAAGCAAAAAACAACAACAGGAAAAATAAATGTCCTCCAGCCATTTATCTACAGGACCCTCCAAATCACAGAAGGTGAGGGACAGGCACTAGTATAGGTATGAAGTATTATGGGTGGTTTTGGCTCCACAACCAGATGTGCCTATAAAAAGGTTGTGTTGATTTGACCTTTTATATTATTCACTAAAGCTATGTACATACTAGCACAGAACCTTAGGGGAACTAGAAGAAAAATACCCTAAAATAATAGTTAATATAGCAAGTTTTACAGGAAGTATATTTCAGCAGGCTTACTGCAGTAGGCGTTCCATTGAGAAGAAAATGAACTAAAAAGGGAGTGACTCATTCATACAATGTACTTCAGAGAATACTTCACAAAAGGGATTTGGGAGGAAAGGGTTCTAAAGCAATGGGTAGGTACTTAAGAGTTTGCCTGGAAATCCAATCCCTTACATTAAGTGAAAGTTTTCCCACAGGCAAGAGCCAAGAGTTCAAACCTATTTCAAAGAGCTCTGAGCCCATCACCCAAACAAACCAGTATGCTTTCTTCATTTTCTGCTATGATACATATTTTGTCAAATATATTCAGTGCCTATGAGATAGTTACAATTTGTGCCGTCAAGCCTGCAAAAGGAACAATGTGCTAAAACTGCATTAGAGTAGGTCAAGAGATGGAAGGAATTGGAAAACGTAGTCTCTGTCTATCAAAGAAGCAGTCTACATTTTATAAGCAACCATAATAAAGCAAGCAAGTTTTCGCCTTGATTACTGACCTATGACCTCAACTTTAATGAAGAAACTGGCCAAATAATACTAACTCTTTGTGCAATATTTTGCCCAACAAACTTAGCTGGCACTCATACACTACCCTCCATGTCAGAATCAGAATACTTGCCATCCCCTAAGATAGGAGGATATAAACAAAAATACAGAAAAGTAGTACCTGCTTTCATTCTACATCATCGTAACTGCATAGCTGTACTCTAAAGAGGCATAACAAAAATCCACTAGTGTGTAATAAGGGTACTTTGAAGATACTATCATTTACAGAAGCATATAAGTGGCAACCATTCATGGTTATGAATCAGCATTTAAAGTTCTGAAGTAGCAGCATCCCTAGCCAACACTGAGACTGAAGCCATAGCACAAAATTACCACAAAAGTCTTCCAGAGGGGCAATCCTGAGTAGATAGAGTGGCTGCTGAACCTTGAAGTTACAGATTAGACAGACCAGAAATTCACATATCCCTTTAAGTAATCACAACTTCTGCAGACAATATCAGACAATAGAGTAACACGAACTACAAAATATTGGTTGTTTTTTAATGATTACAGTTTTGGTGCTTAAAGGAGAAAACATTGATGATCCTCTGCCAAATGGAGCCTCACATTTTGCTTCAGTAACACATAAATTTTTGTGAAGCATACTTTTGTGGCTTACAGTATCATTTATCGCTGAATGTGAAAACAAACATGAAATTTTTCTAACCCAAATCCCATTATTATTATTATTATTATTATTATTATTATTATTATTATTATTATTATTATTAAAAAACCATATGGTGCAAGTATTTATAATCATTCGTGTTTTCACTCTGAAACAGGCATCCCCAAACTTCGGCCCTCCAGATGTTTTGGACTACAATCCCCATAATCCCTGACCACTGGTCCTGTTAGCTAGGGATCATGGGAGTTGTAGGCCAAACATCTGGAGGGCCGCAGTTTGGGGATGCCTGCTCTGAAACTTGCAGTTAACTTGGCCTGAAATCTATACACATTTACCTGAGAGTAAGTACACTGAACTTTACTTTCTTATAGATAAAAAAAGGTAAAGGTAAAGGACCCCTGGATGGTTAAGTCCAGTCAGAGGCAACTATGGGGTGTGGCGCTCATCTTGCTTTTCAAGTCAAGGGAGGTGTTTGTCCACAGACTGCTTTCTGGGTCATGTGGACAGCATGACTACACCGCTTCTGGAGCAACGGAACACTGTGACCAGTGCCAGGGCACATGGAAATACCAATTACAGTGGTACCTTGTTTTGAGTCTGGGATCTGTTCTGGAGCTCAACGAAAGGGATGCTTGACAAAGCGCCGCTATGCACACACACAAGGAGCGGTTTGCACTTCTGTGCATACGGCAAACCCGGAAGTAACCCATTCCAGTACTTCCAGGTTTGCCACGGACATTTAGAAAATGGACGGTTGACAGGGCGGACGTTCGCGTAGGTATTACTGTACCTTCCCACCACAGCAGCACCTATTTATATACAGTGGTGCCTCGCTAGACGAATGCCCTGCTAGACGAAAATTCCGCTTAACGAAAGGATTTTCTGATCAGAGGTTGCCTCGCTATACGACGAGGTTTTCTATGGCCACCGCTTCGTCTTGCGAAAGTAGCCATAAAAATCTCTGATCAGAAACTCGGGGCATTCATCTAGCGAAAGGGGAACACCGCCGCCTCCCGCCTGCCTCCCCCGACATGGAAGGCAAGTTCAGAGACGTCCGAAGTTGCCTTCCGTGTAGGGGGAGGCAGGCGGGAGGCGGCGGGGGTCTCCCTCGCCGCCTCCCACCTGCCTCCCCGACATGGAAGGCAAGTTCAGAGACGTCCGAAGTTGCCTTCCGTGTTGGGGGAGACAGGTGGGAGGCGGCGGGGGTCTCCCTCGCCGCCTCCCACCTGCCTCCCCGACACGGAAGGCAAGTTCAGAGACGTCCGGAACGCAAGCGGGCGGGCTAGGTGTCCCCCGCTTGCATTCCCTGAGAAGGCACCCGGCTTTCTCGGTGAAGGCAAGCGGGGGACACCTATCCCGCCCGCTTGTCTTCGCCGAGAAAGCGCACAGCCGCCTCCCCCAAGCCAAGGGGAAGGCAGGCGGCATAACGTCCCCCCATCGGCGCGCTTCGCCTCCGTCACCCTCCGCCGCCTCCCACCTGCCTCCCCCGACACGGAAGGCAACTTCAGAGACGTCCCAAGTTGCCTTCCGTGTCGGGGGAGGCAGGCAAGACGCGGCGGCGGGGAAACGTCTTCATCCGCCACCGCGTCTTGCCGCGCACAGCCGGCATGGAGCGCGGTTTCGGAGGTGTCCGAAGCCGCACTCCATGTCGGGGGAGGCAGGCAAGACACGGCGGCGGGGGAACGTCTTCCCCCGCCGCCGCTTCTCGCCGACATGGGGCTTGGCAGAGGTGGGGGAAAGGCGCAGGATCGTTCCTTCTCCTTTGCCCCACCCCGCCTGACAGACCCGGATCCGACGAAGCTTCTGAAGCTTCGTCCGATCCGGCTCTGTCGTTGGCAGCAGCGCCGCTTGCTCTCTTGGCTCGGGGAAGCGCCTGCCTGCCTTCCCCGAGCCAAGAGAACAAGCGCCGCCTCTGCCACCAGTTCCCCCCGAGCCCATAGGAACACATTAATTGACTTTTAATGCATTCCTATGGGAAACGGTGCCTCGCTAGACGAAATTTTCGTAGGACGAATTGAGTCCTGGAACGAATTAATTTCGTCTAGCGAGGCACCACTGTATTTGCACCAGTATGCTTTCGAAGTAGGTTGGCAGAAGCTGGGACAGGGCAACGAGAGCTCACCACCATTGTGTGGATTCGAACCACCAAACTTCTGATCAGCAAGCCCAAGAAGCGCAGTGGTTTAGACCACAGCGCCACCTGCACCCCAAGACTTTCTTATAAGCAGGCATGCACAGAATTTCATTATTAGGGACAATAAACAAGCTGCACAATTCTGAATTGTCGTAACTATCAGAAGTCTCACTGGAACCTGTAGCATCTAATGCAACATAGAACAAAATAATAATAATAATAGTAATAATAATCAAAAATTCATACAGGAACGTCTTAAGAAATAGATTTTCTGATATCTGTGTATAGTTAGAGATGCTATGTTAATACACAGATTATCACAGGACTTTTCAGTGTGTGTGTTTAATGTTCAAAAGCCTTTTGGAAGCCCAACTATGCCAAGTCTACCTCATTAAAGACCAACACAAAGTTTGTTCAGCTTCACTGCAAGCTCACTCTTTCTTCAGAAATCCTTTCAAGGTTTTTTTGTTTTTGTTTTTTTGTCTTGTAGGCCAGCTGAAGGCTTATAGATCTTGTAAGAACCTGGAATGCTTGGAGGGGGGTCCAAATTGGATGACATTATATATGGAGGTGTCAGAATCAATTGTTGAAAATTCTTCAAGGAATATGCCCTGGTCATCCTCAAGGATGTAGATAGGGTTCTATGAGATCTACCAAAGGTAATGTGGAGCCTGGCCATCTGTGGTGGTGAAGGCTAGCAAGGAAGAACTTGGTGGGCCACGAAAATTAATGCCTCTCTTGATGAGCGTAGGATTTCTCCTGTACTAAGAGGTGATGATCTGCCCACTTTTTAAATCTTCAGACAGAGATAGCCTGGCCAGGTTTAAGTCCACATACAACATTTCTTTTGGGAAAAAGTCGTGCAACATGTGGTGGCAGAAAGGCTGTAGGCATTCCTAGATTTAAAAAATCCTTCCTTGATCTTTGTCCATTTGGTTTCCAATTTGGATATGGGATGGATATAGTTTTGACCGCTCTGGTAGATCTCTATTCTGAAATATACACGGGAGATGTTTCCCTATTGATCTTGCTCACCCTTTTTATGACTTCTGATATTATGACCATGTTGGACTTTTTGACAACTTTTCACTTGCACCTCATGCTAGATCCTGTGGCCTCCCCTCCAGTCAGTTTCATATAGAAATAGAGAAGTACTGTATTATCTTACCACGATCATCATCATTAACAACAACAACATTGTTGTAGTAAGCAAAATACATTCAAGTCAATCACAAATCAGTTCAGTACAATAGAGAATCTTCAAGGACATAAATTACAGAACAATTTCATCTATAATTTACTCTAGCTGTAAAATAAAATTTGCAATTCTTTATTATTATACAATCTACTTTGAAAATAAATTTCAACTTACCTGTCCTTTACGTGGCGCTAAAAAATTAACAACTTCCTCAACCATAACTGGTATATGCCGTTGTTGATAGTCTTCATTGTCTACTCGGCCATTTAAGTATTCATCACCATGCAAATGCAATTTTTCTTCAGTTTCACATTTGCGGGTTAATGAAGAGTGTATATTTTTTGCCCATGTACCTAAGCAATTTGGGCTAGATCTAACTAAACAGTGAAAAGGAAATCGGTTGCAGGTCTTGCAAAAATACAGCAGCTGGTGCATATTGTAGGCAAGTTTGATTGAAGGGCAGGGTATAAAAATAATAAAACAAAGAAGCCAACCTGGGGGAGAAACATATTAGAAGTCAAAATTAACATTTTTAAAATGGCTTGTATTAAAAGAAGAACTGTATAAAAGCAATAGTAATTTGTTTTACTAATCAGCACAAAAAGATTTCAGTGCCAGTAAATGTTGCACGATGCTATTTAACATATGCCACTAATGATGCTATTGTATTTGGCCAACTCTAGTACTTGCAAGTACGCCACTAGCATAACTTTACAACCTGAGCATCTGTTACAATTTCAACTGTTCTCAATCACAGATCTATTCAAATATAAACCATATTGACATGTATGCCTCATTGAACACAGTGTAGATTGGGGACACCCAAACCGCTCCTAGTTCAAAAAGATTCAACCATAATTGGCTCAGTTTCGAGCAGTAGCCAGAACATGATGCTTGGATAACAGAAACCCAGCTTCGCAGTCTGATTCATTCATCAAGTTCACTGACTTGCTCTGGGAAAATCACTGTCTCTTAGCCTATATTCTACCTCAGAGTTGGTGTTAGCAAAAATGAGCTAAGAATTTACTCTGCAAAATACTATTAAGTATATAATAATATGCCTTTCCAGGAAGAAGCTTATAAATAGAAGGCAGACATTATCATGGAGAAAAATATGGAGCGTATACTATGGTTGCAATTCCATAGCATTGCCTGTGTGCTACATGAACATTTCATTGTACATTCTTGTTCTCAACCTACATCATGGTAGCAATACATGAATATTCTTTTAGAGATGAGATTCTTCATGCAGCTTGAGAATATGAACTGACTGCTTCAACATTTGAAACCTACTAGAGTCGTACCTTGGTTCTCGAATGGAATCCGTTCTGGAAGTCCGTTCGACTTTCAAAAACATTTGAAAACCAAGGCATGGCTTCTGATTGGCTGCAGGAGCTTCCTGCATTCAAGCAGAAGCTGTGTCAGACTTTTGGGTTCCAAAGAACATTTGCAAACGGGAACACTCACTTCTGGGTTTGTGGCGTTCGGGAGCCAAAACGTTCGAGTCGCAAGACATTTGAGAACTAAGGTACGACTGTACCTGGCCAGCTGATATATACAACATCTTAAATGGGTTTATGAGGTGGCTATGCTTCAGATGATGAGATGCCACTCTGAGACCTCTGATATAGGGCAGTATATAAATTCAATTAATTAATAATGCCCTCTGTGTTGCATGTTTTTTGTTTTGTTTTTTAAGGCATATTTGCCTCAGAGGAATCTATCCTAATCTAGTGGATTTGAGCAATATTGCCCACTGTAAAACATGCCACTTTGGGGAAAAGTTTTGGAGTGGGTAGTAGCAGCTCAACTCAGGATGATGCTGATTATTTAGTCTATTCCAGACTGTTGTTGTTTAGTCGTTTAGTCGTGTCCGACTCTTCGTGACCCCATGGACCATAGCACGCCAGGCACTCCTGTCTTCCACTGCCTCCCGCAGTTTGGTCAGACTCATGTTCATAGCTTCGAGAACACTGTCCAACCATCTTGTCCTCTGACGTCCCCTTCTCCTAGTGCCCTCAATCTTTCCCAACATCAGGGTCTTTTCCAGGGATTCTTCTCTTCTCATGAGGTGGCCAAAGTATTGGAGCCTCAGCTTCACGATCTGTCCTTCCAGGGAGCACTCAGGGCTGATTTCCTTAAGAATGGATAGGTTTGATCTTCTTGCAGTCCATGGGACTCTCAAGAGTCTCCTCCAGCACCATAATTCAAAAGCATCAATTCTTCGGCGATCAGCCTTCTTTATGGTCCAGCTCTCACTTCCATACATCACTACTGGGAAAACCATAGCTTTAACTATACGGACCTTTGTCGGCAAGGTGATGTCTCTGCTTTTTAAGATGCTGTCTAGGTTTGTCATTGCTTTTCTCCCAAGAAGCAGGCGTCTTTTAATTTCGTGACTGCTGTCACCATCTGCAGTGATCAAGGAGCCCAAGAAGGTAAAATCTCTCACTGCCTCCATTTCTTCCCCTTCTATTTGCCAGGAGGTGATGGGACCAGTGGCCATGATCTTGGTTTTTTTGATGTTGAGCTTCAGACCATATTTTGCGCTCTCCTCTTTCACCCTCATTAAAAGGTTCTTTAATTCCTCCTCGCTTTCTGCCATCAAGGTTGTGTCATCTGCATATCTGAGGTTGTTGATATTTCTTCCGGCAATCTTAATTCCGGCTTGGGATTCATCTAGTCCAGCCTTTCGCATGATGAATTCTGCATATAAGTTAAATAAGCAGGGAGACAATATACAACCTTGTCGTACTCCTTTCCCAATTTTGAACCACTCAGTTGTTCCATATCCAGTTCTAACTGTAGCTTCTTGTCCCACATAGAGATTTCTCAGGAGACAGATGAGGTGATCAGGCACTCCCATTTCTTTAAGAACTTGCCATAGTTTGCTGTGGTCGACACAGTCAAAGGCTTTTGCATAGTCAATGAAGCAGAAGTAGACGTTTTTCTGGAACTCTCTAGCTTTCTCCATAATCCAGCGCATGTTTGCTATTTGGTCTCTGGTTCCTCTGCCCTTTCGAAATCCAGCTTGCACTTCTGGGAGTTCTTGGTCCACATACTGCCTAAGCCTGCCTTGTAGAATTTTAAGCATAACCTTGCTAGCGTGTGAAATGAGCACAATTGTGTGGTAGTTGGAGAATTCTTTGGAATTGGGATGTAGACTGATCTTCTCCAATCCTCTGGCCATTGCTGAGTTTTCCAAACTTGCTGGCATATTGGGTGTAGCACCTTAACAGCATCATCTTTTAAAATTTTAAATAGTTCAGCTGGAATATCATCACTTCCACTAGTTCCAGACTAGTTTCAATCTAATTTCAGGACCTTGTTCACCCTGATAATGACATGCACCAGGAGGGTGAAACGCAACCCTATTGATTCTCTTGTGTTTTCCAATACCATCAGCTATGATACTTTTCTGGGCCATGTCATTAGCCTCCCATTCGTCATCTCCCTCCATGTCTTTCTCCCGAATCTGCTACCCCAGAAAGCGCCAAGGGACTCATGCAACTGCTGTCCAATACCATGCCTTCCGATTATATTGTCATCCATGTTATTTCACTTCGACATCATACTACTGGGAAAGACCATCCATTTATCTCTTGCTTCTACCAGCCAACCCCAGGGATACTATGGAAACCCTGAGTCAGTGTCTAGGGACAGTTCTAGTGTAGATGCAGGTGAAAATTCACAGTGACTAGAAGTTTTGTGGATCTGGACATAGATATACAATCTGTTTTGGATGGAGTTAACACTCTCATAGAGTAGGCCAGATCCAGCAGGCTCTTCTTATGTTCTTAAGAATCAAGTATAGAGTATAAAAGTCCTACTGGATCCAACATTATCACTGAATGCTCAGGTTACATCAGTAACTATGAATGCTTTTACCAGCTGCAGATGGTTCACCAGCAACAATCCAGCTAGCCTCAGTCATCCATGCACTAGTTAGATCTAGGCAGGACTATATAATGCTGTCTACAAAAGCTGCCTTTAAACGCAGTTTGGAAACTGATGAAAAATGAGACTGCCAAAATGTTTGTAGGAGGAGGATTATGAGTAACAGTTTGAAGTTTGTTTCTAGACTCAATTTAAAGTGCTGGTGTCAAACTCTAAAGTGTTAAATGATCTACTACCAGGTTATCCGAAGGGTCCATCCATATCAAACTAACTGAGCCCTAAGATCAGCATCTGCAGTCCTCTGCTTTCTGCCCCCCCCCCTCCATTAGTAAAGATTACATTGGCAGGGTCTTCCAAATGTGCAACTGCCTTCCTAGGCAGCTACATCTTCAGGCTCTTTCTCATCACAAGCAGTCTTTGGAAGGTTTTTTTTTATTGTACAAGGATTTTTCTGAGTATCTTTTTGTGCTTTTGCAGTGTTGTTTGGTGGTTTTGTTACTCTTTCTGTTATTTTTATTCTGTGAGCCACCTTAGAGAGAAATATTTTTAAAGGTAGTATATCAACAATTAGAATAAAAAATGGGCTTAAATTGAATTGAATTGTTGGATTGCAGTCTACAGCTTCCCCGACAGTAAAACCCTCAAGGGAACACAAGAGTGTGCAAGAATACAGAAGCTGAATGGAAAAGGAGCAAATGTCTGTTGAAAATGTTAAAATAAGGTGGTAGCAAGAAAAGTGCAGGAATAGCCACAAGGAACCTATGGAGATCAGGGACACTAATAGAGGGCTGCTGAAAAGAGAATGGCATGACAGCCCAGTGACTGCTGAAGAGGCCTTGGGGGAAACAGATGGATTGTCCACATTTCTGCTACAGGTGCAAGGAAATAATTTCCTTCCAGTTCTCCAATACATTTGTCACAGCAGTGTCAGACCTCATAGCATCTCTTGTATCCTTCTTCTTTGCGGCTGCAAGGATTTCCCCTCAGTAGCTATCCTGCTATCCGGAAGCACAATTCAATACAATGCTGACTGCTATGAGATCATAGAATGCAGGGCAAAATGAGTTCCACTAAGTTTAGTAGAGCACACTCTCAAGTATGTATACACATGACTGCAGACTTAGAATCAAAATATATACAGTGGTACCTCTGGTTACGAACGCTTCAGGTTACGAGCTCTGCTAACCTGGAAGTAGCGGCTCCTGGAATGTGAACAGGAGGCGTGCGCGCAGCGGGAAACCCCATTAGCAAAAGCGCACCTCAGGATAAGAACGGTTTCAGCTTAAGAACGGACCTCCAGAAAGAATTAAGTTCATAACCAGAGGTACCACTGTTGTTGGGAACAGATGGAAGTCAGGCAGTATATTATAACTGGAATACAGCAGGTTCCTTCATTTTGAACAGAGGTCTTTACACTTGAAAAAATGTTTTGAGGCTTACAGAAGAAGTATAACTCTGACAATACATGCAAATAAGCTGGAATCCTACAGAACAGCAGTGAGGAAATAAACTCACATAAAGCTTGGCTTTACTTCACCGGACAGTATCTGTGTTGATAAATTCATATCATAGGGCTGTGCTATTATGCACTTTGTGTGAGGCTTCTCTAAGGCAGGTCTGGAAATTGTAGTTAATGTAGAAGTTGGGTTGCTGAGTGATGCAGCCAACCATATGCATGTTACACCTTTGCTCAAACAACTGCACCAGCTGCCAATATTTAGAAGAGTCAGCTTATGTCTTTAGGATTAAGGCTGGTTGTTTGCCTGAGCTGTTTGGAAGCTTGCTTGTGTGTTTGTATGTTTGGTCATGTGCCAGGGTACTGTGAGAGGCTAAAGGAGGAAGTGAGTTGGAGGACACAAGCTCACATCTACCGTATTTAGAGAATATATAGTATTGTGGGGCACATAGCAAGAAGATGCAGATTGGAGAATTATATTTTGCCTTTGGACAAGGAGTCTGAGAACAGGATGCAGACATTGGAGAGCCCAGGGGTACACACAGAAAATGCTCAGGAAGGATCATCTACAGCAGGGGTCAGCAACCTAAGGCCCATGGGCCAGAAGCGGCCCGTGGAGGTTGTGTGACCGGCCCATGAGCCGCCCCTGAACTGAGCTGCCCACTCATGCGCTGTGCTAAACAGCGCAGCATGGGCACTCGCTTCCGCAGCGCTGGAAATCGCGTCTGCGCACGCGCGAACCAGCCCACAGGGGACCAATCTGGCCCAGGCAAGATAAACCTTGCTGATCCCTGATCAACAGCTTCCAGGCTTTCCAAACCTGCTCTCTGAAGTATCAGGTGTGCGTACCCTAATGGAAGCTCATCATCAGTAGGCTACTTAGCTCAGAAGAAAAGAGATGCTAACAAAACACTGCAGGCAGAGATAACACACTTGAAGGACCTGGCACAGAATCTCTAGCACAAGTTGAAAAAGTATTCTTTGGGGACTAGTTGACTTTGTCTACACCAGCAGCCAATGAGACAAAAGTCCTTGGCATCAAAGAGTAGCACAGAAGCAAGGATGACAAATATAGGAAGCATGAACAAATATGCAGGAGCATGAACAATTAAGGAGTGTGAGAGCCCTCCAAATGAAAGTGACATCAGGTGGAATGCTAACCGAACAATGGTTCTGAACTTTATTTGAGGATAAACATTGAAATATGGCTAACCTTGAGTCAGAACCAGATCTGAATCCAACAAGGGGGGTAGTAGTATGTAATGCAAGTTCCTATTGTCAGAGAAAACAGTGAAAGCAGTCTCCTCTGTACCAGGCTAAATGTATCCAACTTCATCAACCATTCAAGCCTTATAAGCAACAAGCCTTATAAGGCTTGGTTTCCAGACCCTTGATCATCTTGGTCGCACCCTCTGCACACATTCCAGCTTGTCAATATCCTTCTTAAATTGTGGCACCCAGAATTGAACACAAAATTCTAGGTGTGGTCTGACCAAGGCATAATAAAGTGGTCCTATTACTACCCTTGGTTGTGAGACTATACTTCTGTTGATGCAGCCTAGAATAGCCTTAGGGTTTTTTGGGCTGCATCACTGTTGACTTATGTTAAGCTTGTGGTCCACTATGACCCCTAGATTCTTTTCACATATACTACTGGCAATGTTTTATTAGTGCAGCTGGTTCTTCCTGCCTAAATGCAGAACCTTACATATGTCACTCGTGAAATTCATTTTGTTAGGTTTGGCCCAGTTCTCCAATCTATTAAGGCCATCTTGAATTCTGATTTTGTCTTCTGTGGCATTGGCTATCCCTCCCAGTTTGGTGTCATCTGCAACTTTGATGAGTGTGTCCTCAATTCCTTCATTCAAGTCATTTATAAAGATGTTGAAAAACAACAGACCCAGGACAGAACACTGCAGAACTCCACTTAGCACTTTTTTGCAGGATGACGAGGAACCATTAATGAGCACTCTCTGGGTTTGGTCAACCAGCTACAAATCCACCTAACAGTTACCTCATTCAGCCCACATTTTACCAGCTTCTGCGCAATACCATGGGAGACTTTGTCAAAAGTCTTACAGTACTGAAGTCAAGATACACTACGTCTACAGCATTCTCCTGATCCACCAAGCTTCTAACTATCAAAAAAGAAATGAGATTTGTCGGGCACACAGATTGTTTGAAAAAAGCAAGTGGGAAAATTTGGGTTTTGAAAAGTTGATATTTACTTAAGGGGCAGAACAAAAAAAGAAGAAAGTGGACAGACATGACATCAGAGATAAGTGGGAAAATAAATCCAAATCTCAATCTACTATTTGACTAGCAAATGTTAACTAGCACTATACCATGTATTCAACTGGTTAGGACTGGGTCATATTAATTACTGTATGTGTGTATGGGAATTATTCAATAATTATTAGTTGTTTGCGCTGTCACAAGAGTTGATTGTGTTAACCTTTTTTAAGCCACAAGGTAAAAAAAAATTCATATTCATTCCACTCAAGATGGACTACTAACCTGCTTTACCGCATACATAGTCGAGAACGGTGTGCATTAACACAAGAAATGCCACACAATGAAAAGCAAGCTAGAGCCTCAAGAGCCATGTTGGCACAATAATTCGTTCTTCTACACCTCGCGTTATTTTTAAAGGAGCGTTTGATGTCGCGATTGCTCTTCGCAGGCTCCAGACAAGGAGTCATTTCGCTTACACGTGGAAGGGGGGGGGGTACATGTCCGAGGTTACTCACTGCAAGAGGTGGGGGGGTGTGGCGTGAGGACGAGGAGTAATGTCTGGCCACCACCTCTATTACCTTAGCAACGGGTGAACTCCCTTGTGGGTAGGAGAGAGACAAGGAAGGTAGGGGTCCACTGTGGACCTAGGAAGGGGGGGAGCAAGGCTTCCGAAGTGTGCGCATCCGGAGAACAGCACGAGCTTTCCCCTCCCTCACAGCTCGCCTCTCCACCCCCGTCCCGGCGCATGGGGACACTAGCTCTGCGGCGGAACCCTACTACTCACAGCGCTCGACGAGGCCGCTGCCCCCCACGCTCCTCCTCGCACAGCCTACAGCGTCAGGAGCGCTGCCAAAAGGCTTCCTCCCTGCAACAAGGCGCTGCGGATTTGAGTTCCGCTCTCAGAGCCCGCGCCTCCTTTGCAGCAACGCGGTGAGAGGGCTTCTCCCATCCCACCCACTTCCTTCTCCCCACCCCCCACAAATACGGTACTGGGCACCCGCCCCCCTCTCGAAAGCTGCTCGATCATTGCCTGTGCCTGCCTGCAGTGCCTTCATTTCAAGCGGGCTCAGGGTTTGCAAGGCGACGGTTGTGTGCACAGCGCGCACGGATTCGGAATCGGCCTCGATGAACGCGGCGGGGCTGACTCAACAGATGCACTGCAGGGATGCGCAGGTTCTCCAGCGAGACTGGCGGGATTTCCACCGCCCCCTCCATTATCTCTACGCAGACTTTTTCCTGCCTCCTTCCCCCAAAGCCCCGTATTTCCTTTCCTCCCGGTAGACATCCCCGCTTTTTGCAACGCGGTTGTCAGACCCAAAGCAAAATAATTAAGACGCCGTCGGCAGAACCGCGACTATCTTTTTGTGAGACATCAATTAGGGATAAAGGGGCAGGTTTGTTCCAAGGGATGCTGCGGTGCGACAATACTTCGATACGTGTCTTGTTACGTAGTAAGAGGTAACCCGTTTGCGATCAGGCTGGCCGCCACACAACCTCCCGCAGCCCATATAATCCTAGCAGAGACCGTTTTCCCAACGTAGTTGCTATATACAGTACTGTATATATATGCTGTGCTCTGTCTTTACTCGTCTTGCATTAACATATGTCCTTCTCTACCACACACATCTGTTGCAATCCGCAAACCTTAAGCCACCAGCAGATACGCTCATCAAATGTTCTATTTTAAGAACATTTTAAAAGCATCTTTCCGAAGGCGCACAGGTTCCTCTGACATCCGCCAGTAGAACATCCCGTCCGGAACGGGCGCACGTTTTTCATTCAGTATTTCTACAGCTACGCGCACGAGCAAACAAATCGTGTGAAATAATGTTTTCTCATTTCACATTTAACAAGCACCACAACTGCTCAGCGTAACTGCGATTTATGGAACAAACTAAGGAATCGCGAGGTTCATGGGCGTTCACTTTTCTTGATCCCATTCACTACTTCAGCGGCAATACGCATTTCTCGAACCAGCTGACAGGGCACCAGTTTGAGAAAGGCTGGCGTATATCTTTCTAGTCTATAAAACAGTATCGCCCGCCCCACATAAAAGCAGCCGGTGGGGGCGGGGGGAGTTCAGTTTCCAGCCAACTGGGCTTGTAAAAGTTAAACCCATCCCTGAGCATTCCTTAACTCCCAATCTCAGGCTCCTAGTTTTGCTTTTTAGCTACAAAAAACCTTTCAAGCGAACTGTTAGTGTCTCCTGTCCAATTTACCCCTCACTCCGCATTGCACTTGCAGCCATGCAACCTCAAGGACTTGCTTGCGCTTCTAAAGACTTGCACAGAAACTTTGCGCTCTGGGCTCAAGTGCTCGCGCACCTAAAAAGACGCGTGTACTGTTAATCTCTGCGGCGTTGAGAGCTATAATTTAAATTCAAGTCACTCGCTTGTGCTAGGAGAGGCACAACCCGACCGCTTGTGGGGGAGGGGTCGGATCATTTTTATTGAGCTTACTTTTGAGTCACTGCGTAACTGTTTAGAATAGCTGTAAAATCAGCGGTTGAACCAATTAAAGCCAAGTTCATGTTTTAAAATGACCACCGACTACTACGCGACAGCGTATTTCTATTCGAAACTTGAACTGGGACGTCGAAATGCTGCTCCACGGAACTTTCGCTGTTGCTTTATTCCTGCCAAATGCAACCTCCCTGCTTGTTTGTGCTCATCAATTCCTGAAAAGACACTATCCCTTTCTCCATAGCTGTCAAGTTCTCCCTTTTTAAGGGAAATTCCCTTATGCTGAATAGGCTTCCTCGCGAGAAAAGGGAAAACTTGACAGCTATTCTTTCTTCTCGTACCAGTTCGGCACAGAAACAGTCGAACCCGACTTTCCCCTGCTTTGAATACGCGTCTCTCTCCTCCAACCCGCTCGCTGGAGTCCCGCCCTCCATTCATTCGCTCACTGACAATATCCGCCCCCCTTATTTCCATGCGCGCCACCAAACTGAGCAGAACGTCCACAATCCCAGAATTACGCCCTCGTTTAGGAGATGACTGAAAGCGGAGGGATGGATCCTCCTTAGGACCAAAATGCATCCGAGGGCGCGTCGTAAGCGTGGCGGCTCTTATGACGTTATGCGGCCCTCAACCAATCAGAAGCCGTGGAACGAGAGGCTGCTTGGGTTTGAATTTGGTGGCTCGCTGAAACGAGCGAGCGGGTGGCGACGCCCGAAGAAGCGGCACGGGCTGCTGATCAGCAAGCAGGATCCCTGATGCCCGGTGAGTTTCTCCATTTACGCATACTAGGGTGTCTAGCTCGGTTCAGCTGAAAGAGGGTCCAGATCAGCTCGCTGCATTAGCGAGGATGGCCCTGGGCTGCTTTCTTTCCGGCGGAGTTTTGCGCTCTTGTGTTTGCCTTTCTTTTTGCAGCGCAACCGCACAGGAAGGTCGCTGCTTATTAGCCACGCGACTTTATATTCCACTCGTTCGCCGAGGTCCCTGCAGGGATTTTATAGTACCGTATCGAAAGAAAGTTACGGTGGATCGGGAAGTTCTCCGCCCCAAATTGCCTTTTATGTCTGCACCCCTGCGCACGGTTGGAAGGAAATTCTGGATGGCTTCGAGTTAGAATGTAGTTAGGATCATCCGGCGTATTTATTTGGGAGTGGGAGTACGGTCCATACCTGTAAAGTTCTCTCTTTTTTAAAGGGAAATTCCCTTATGCTGAATAGGCTTCCTCGCGAGAAAAGGGGAAACTTGACAGCTATGGTACGGTCCCGTTGAAATCAGTGGGCGTGGCGTGGCAACATTGAACCAATAGCATCCCATGGAAGCGGCGTAAGGAGTTTTGTAAACGCCTTCAAGACTGGTCGCCTCCAGATGACCTGTGTTGCTGAGCATGCGTCCTGATTTGTTTGCCCTTTTGTGAGTCTTTAGCCCTTGCTACCATCTTTGCAAATTTGGTGCAGTCGTTAACGATCCTGGGGCTGGAGCAGCTCTCCTGTGAGGAAAGCTTGCAACTATGGGGTTTGAGGTTTAGGAAAAATGTGAGAGAGGGAGCTCGTAATAGAGGTGTAGAAAACTATGCATTAAATGAGTCATGACTCTAGAACCCAGGGCCATGTGGTGAAGCTTAGCAATGGAATATAGAGAGGAGACAAAAGGAATACACCCCTTAGTTAAGTTGTGGAATTCACGAATGTAATATGCAGCAATGGTCCCCAATTTGAATGGCTTTTAAAGTGGTTTAGACAAATTTAATGGAAGGCAAGTCTATTAACCATGATGACTATGCACTAGTTCCAGTATCGGAGGTGGTATGCCTCTGCGTACCAGTTGCTGAGAATCACAAGTGGAACAGTGCTGTAGTGTTCATGTCCTGTTTGCGGGCTTCCCATAGGCATCTGGTTGGCCACCCTGAGAACAGGATACAGGACTAGGTGAGGTCCCTTAGGTTATCATGATAGTTACACCACACTTACCAGAGCCATTTCCCATTACAGTACAGTACTTTTCTTACAGCATAAAGTCTGGTTTTGAAGAGAGAGCACCACTGTTCTTATTTATAACAATGCATTCACTTTATTGAGAGTGATTTATGATAGTGAGAGAAAGCGCTGGCTGACTAGAAGCAACCTCCCACATATATTATGGGGATTTTTTTTTTGTGAATTAGCATCCACTTCATTATTTTCTAAGGTGCTACAAGACTCTGGAATCCATTAACATTCAATTGGCTGTATTTATGAGAACAAACATTGTCATTATCTTGTGGTGTATATTTGGAACATTTGGAGTAGCAAAGTGGAGTGCAAAGGACTTCCTCTCAACAAATGGAGTTTACCAGACCGTATTCCTCTAACTGCTGTTGGCATTGACAGAGTTATTATTGTATAGCGTGAGTGAAACCTGATGCATATGAATATGCTAACTGAAAAATGTATGTGACAATGTGAGCAAGCACCAAGTCATGTCTTCTAGATCATTATTAACAGTAAAGAAAGAACCAAGTTCTTAAACTAGATCATATGTCAGTCTGAAAATACATATTCTGAACCTGTGCACATTGAAATTTCTCTTATGTGGTAGAAGAGTTTCTTTGGACTATGAGTGTTTGTAGTGTGTTATGAATCATTTTGTTTGTTCAGGAGTTAAACTTGCAGATACAGTAGCATTTTCTGTTAATTCTCGCAGTCTTTCATAGCCTCATCCTCCCTCCACACAAGAGTATTTGCACTCTTCACACATTAAGTTGAGGAACTCATTTTGGTAGAATTCTACTATCTATCTAAAATAGTTGCATGGGATCTGTGGTGGTCAGCTGGACAATTGAAGCAAATAAAACAGCATATTTTACTGGACTCCAGTCATTGGCAAACAAATGGCAGGAGAATCTTGAGTTACATCTAAGCTTGTGTAAACACTGCAAATAAGCTTTGCGGATCAGCTGCTGCTTGTAAAACCAAAAATAGCACTTAAAAAATTACATTTTGGTGGGTTTAACTGTACATCCCAGTATATGTGGGACCCATAGAGCAGTGTGTCTTCTCACATGCATAAATGTTTTGTCATTTGCATAAACCTCTTGCTGCACTTTCTTAAATTACTGCTTAAAAATATAACTAGTCAGTTTACATTTTTGGCCAGTCAAATTATCAACCCTAGACCTAACCTAAATTCATTTGCTTGCTTGGTTTAGCAGCACAATTATATGCGTATTTACTCAGAAGAGAAACTTACCTCATTCAGGTGAGTTTACTCCCAGGTAAACAAGTATAGGAGTGCAGGTGTTGTTGTTGTTTAATCTGCTTTCATTTTCTTCCACCAGCAAAAGAAACTGAATTTACTTTATATGACAAATCTTCCCCAGACACCATAACTGCCCTTCGTAATGTCTGCTACTGTTCAAGAAAATGTCTGCAATCACGTGAAGGTAGTGGTCCGTGTTCGTCCAGAAAGTCAGAAAGAGAGAGATGGCAACTTCAGGAAAGTGCTCCAAGTTGTCGATAAGCATATGTTGGTCTTTGATCCCAAAGTGGAGGAAGTCAGTTTCTTTCAAGGGAAAAAAGTTCCATTCCGTGATCTTAACAAGAGGGAAAACAAGGACCTCAAATTTGTGTTCGATGCTGTATTTGACGAACATTCTTCTCAGCTGGAGGTCTTTGAAGACACTACCCTGACCATGCTGGATGGCTTTTTAAATGGATATAATTGCACAGGTAACTTTCTGCTGCATTTCTCCCTTTGTTAGTTATAGAAATAATCCTGTATCACCAGTCAGTTCTACTTTGAGTGGAGGGGGGGGGCAGCTCCTTCTGCCCCCTATTCTATTTATAAGCTTCAAAACTTTGTTGTTATTTTCCAAGCTTGTTGGGGATGTTTGGTTTCTTGTCCTTTGCTTGACATGTAGTAACTCTCTTCCTGCAAATGAAAGCCCAAACCTCCTGTATCCCATTTGCAGGAAAAAATGGATATTAGTGAAGAGCATGAAGAATAGTTTCCCTCACCATTACTTGCTGGTAGTTCTGATTCTAGCAGTTACTTCTAGCTTTGGTACTGAGCGGTAGCAGTGTGCAGGGTGGAGCAGACCACCCTCCCAAACATTGATGGCGCTGCTGCTTACCAGAACAGCGGCAAAGTTGGGGGAGGGGTTCATGGTTGCACCAGTGGTACCACCGCTGCCAATCCGGCACTCCTGTCAATGCAAGCATGCAGTCCTCCCAGCCCCATTCAGATAAGCAGCAGCAGAGCCATGATCAGAAGGCAGCTCTGTTGATCCTCCCCATCACACTGCTGGTTCTGAGCAGTTGCTAGCTACCGTGTTTCCCCTTTTTTAAGCCGTAGTCATAAAGTAAGCCATGGCAGGATTTTTGAGATTTTTAAAATATAAGACATACCCCGAAAATAAGACATGCAGGCACCCAGCAGCGAAGGTGGGAACGGGGCCGAGGATGCCTTTGGCCAAAAGTTGGGGGGGGGGTCGGGAAGTTCCATTTGGTGTGGGGGGGGAGTTGGAGGGAGGGAGACACCGCTGACCGGGCTCGTTGCCTCTTTTTTCTATTCACGTTGTTTGTTCCTGTAAAATACCCGCAAGCCGGCTAAGCAGGAAAGAAAGGGGAGAGGACTTGCGCGTTTTCCCTCCCCGCCGACACCTTTTTCCTCTTTCTCTCTCCCCCCCCCCCCCCGGAAGCTTCCTCAACCCGTGCTGGGCGCCGACCCGGCAGGCTGCTTCCTTGATCCGGCGGCCTGCCGGGTCGGCGCTGATCAGTGCTGCGCGGAGCACTGGATCGAGGAGCCGGTCTGCAGAGTCAGCGCTCAGCAACGCCGTGGGAGGCGATGCTCTGTGCGGCGCTGCTGGGCGCTGACTCTGCAGACCGGCTCCTCGATCTGGTGCTCCGCGCAGCACTGATCAGCGCCGACCCGGCAGGCCACTTCCTTGATCCGGTGGCCTGCCGAGTCGGCGCCCAGCTGCCGATCCGAGGAAGCCCCGCTGTCGCCGCCAGTCTCCAAGCTGCGCTTCGGCTCGGGGGACTGGCGGGGAAGGCAGGCAGGCAGGCAGGCGGCAAGCAGCGCCCGCTGAGCTTCGGCTCCGGGACTGTTGTTGCCTGCCTGCCTGCCTTCCCCGAGGAAGCCCCGCTGCTGCCGCCAGTCCCCCGAGCTGCGCTTCGGCTCAGGGGACTGCCACACGCCTGACATCAGCGGGGCCGGAATCCGCTCCCCGCTGCCTCTGGTTTCAGCCCCCGCGCGCCTTCTCCCGGGGAGTCTCCCGGGGAGTCTCGGTGCGGCGCTTCGCAGGCGGCCCCCGCGGGAAGTCTGCAGCTACGGCAGGGACCTGACCTGGCAGCAGAGGTGGCGGAGGTGGCCCTCCCGGGCCATTTTCACGTGCCGCAGATGGGAGTGCATTGATTCCTGCAGGTTGCACGCACACGCCCTGCCTGCTCTCCCTGCAGCCCAGAACTGGCGGCTGCTGCAGCGCAGAGTGCTCGGAGAGCCCAGCAGCGCCGCGGAAGCAGAGAGCCTGCAAGGAGGGAGGAGGAGGAGGAGGACTCCTCTGTGCTGCTTGGCGGTGGCACTTTAGCAGCATGGTCATGGACACCCCGGGGTAGGGGCCCTTCCTGGCAGGGTGGCTGCGGCCCCTCAGCACAAGCCGAGACCCAGCGCTGACGGGGTGCTCCCTCCTCAGCCAAGCCTGCTCCATCTGAACGCGGGGAGGGAAGGAAGGCATGGGCGTATGTGTGTGTGTGTGTGTGCACGCGCGCACGGTCTAGCCCGCCACAAATTCTGAGGGACAGTGAACTGGCCCCCCACATTAAAAGTTTGCTGACCCCTGTCCTGGACAGTGTTGCATGCTCTCCACCTGCTCTGGCTTCCCATATATTACCAAGAACAGCTGTAAGGTACTGTAATAAGAATAATAAAAAAGACATCCCCTGAAAATAAGACACCGTGTGTTTTTTTGAGGAAAAAAAGTTATAAGACGGTGTCTTAAAAAAGGGGAAACACGGTATCACAGCGGTACAGCGTTCTGCATCCATATTTCACTTGCACCTTCTCACAAGTCGAATGATCAGTTTATCACCTTGGTTGGAGGGCTGCCATATTTCTTCAAACTTCTAAAAACTGTGTAAAACCACCTTCTGAAAACGGCTGGAAATTGCTCAAAGCAATCACCTGCTTTCAATTTAGTGCTTGCTTATGGCGCAACTGGAGCTGGGAAGACTCATACGATGCTGGGCTCCCAGGAAGACCCTGGAGTGATGTACCGGACCATGATGGAGCTCTACAATGCCATAGAGCGAATGAAAGAGGAGAAGCATTGCGCCATTGCCGTTTCTTACCTTGAGGTAAGCAGGCGGAATAATTTTGCACAATAACAGTTGTTTTTGTATACGGAATAGGATGAAAGGTACCCAAGCCAGCTTAGTCAGAGGCTGAGAAAACATTGTCTATCTTCCAGCCAAACATTCCGCCTTCCAGCTAGCATGAGAGATGTTCTGCTATGGTGCACTCCCATGTTTCGGAGGGGTACATACCAGTAATCCCGACCCATGGCATCACAGCACCAGAGGAGCAAGTAGAATTGGAAAGAAATGGTTTTGAATTCCTCCCTGGCCTGATATTGGAGGATTTAAAACTGCTCCCCCGCTCTGATCTCAGGGAGCTTCTTGGGCAGGCATCCCCAAGCTGTGGCCCTCCAGATGTTTTGGCCTCCCATGATCCCTAACTAACAGGACCAGTGGTCGGGGAAGTTGGGAATTGTGGTCCAAAACATTTGGAGGGCCGAAGTTTGGGGATGCCTGTTCTTGGGATTCAAGAAAGGAAACAAACAAGCAAACCAACCAACGGCTTTGCTCCCAGCTGCCAGAGAACAGAACACAACGTAACTTCCCAGTAGCCAAGCCTAGGATTAGGTCTCATGACAGCATGCACAATTGAGAGTTTTCTGCTTGTCTAGTTTCAAATGTATTGGTGCTTTCCTCCTGTCAAATTGCCATTCTGTCTCCTTTGCTCTGGAAAGTTAAAAAGGTGATTTGGATATTTGGAAAGAAAATTAGGACCCTTAACTGAATTTAAAACTTAGGGATAAAACATATCTGGAAGCGCCTGTGATTTCATCTAGGTGCATTTTTCATCTTCTAAAATGGGACTACAGCTACCAAATCCAGATACCTTCTGTATGGTTAGCTGCTTACCTTTGTGTATCTTAATATCTGCCTTTTCCAATGCCTTTCCCTCCCCCCCAAACCCTTTTTCCCCAAGGTCTACAATGAGAAGATACATGATTTGCTTGTAAGTTCAGGACCACTGGCTGTTCGAGAAGATCCTCAAAAAGGAGTGCTGGTTCATGGGTTAACAATGCATCAGGTGTGCACATATTTATATCATCCATGTTATTCATTAATTGCTTATTTGCCTGCTTGCAGTATTTGCAGGCAGTCCTATAACACAGTTCTCAGAGTAGCTCACAAAGCAATTAAAATTGTTTTGTTTTTACTTTCACAGTGTTCTGGTTGACTCTCCCTGTGGACCAAATTTGTCTTGCCCACATCATGTTAAACCATGGTTTAGTATTACATGCATGCCAGAGTTACGGAGTTTGACCCAATATATAAGCATGCCTATCTGCAGCTTTGTTTCCAAAATTCGATTTTTTTTTCTAAATCGGTTTTAACAGGGATATCTTGAAAAGTTTTCAGAGTCATTTCAACCCACTATGGGTACTATTCTATCAAAAGAAGCGGAACAGATCAGAATGCCCTCCCAAGCCATGATTCATATATTATGGACAAATCAAGTTCAGTCCTATCCATCTTGATGTGAAGATTTACAAGCTTTATTTCTGGGAAGAAAATAACAGTGCAAAACCATTACTTTATGAAGACACTTGAAATACTAGTGGGCCTCTCTAAGTGACCTGTTTGTGAAGGCAGTTGCCATGAAACAACTGTTTAAATCAAACGTGGTAGCAATCTTCAACCTCTTTATCACAAAGTTGTGCTGTCAAAATTGAAACAGTTCTTTTGAGTAAAGTGGCTTTGGGACTGAAGCGTTTGATCAAACACAAAAACCTCTTCATCACAGTAGTATCTAACTCATATTCTTAATTTTTTTATATCTGCTACACATGCACCCAATTTCTCCCAATATGTCCTCTCATTTCTCCACTTTCCCCTCCTCCTCTATGCTATGTCTCTGCTGTTGCCACCCATAGTGGACCTTGACTTCTTTGGTCAAGGCTTGGAGGGAAGCTGGCAGCTGACTTGTCAGAATTCGGAGGTGGGGAGCCTGCTTCCAGGCATCTTCTTCTACGTATGCCATTGTTTCCATTTGTACAGCTATCAAAGGGCCAAAAATATCAGAAGCTGATGGGGATGGTACTACTACTGCTTAATGCTTTTAATGTCAGCAGCAGCAAACCAAACAGTGAAGCAATATGGTCTCTGCACAATTAGCCGACGGCCTGTAAAAAGAAATGTGTGTGCAGCCGGGGGGGGGGGGGAGAGACTATTGGCATATTCTATCCCCCAACCCTAAAAGTGTATCAGCATGAAGCTGCTGAGCTTGGGGACTGGTTGGGTAGTCCTCTTGCTAAGCCCTGAAGCTTGGCAGTCTACAATGGCCTTCCTCATGTGGGTCTGAATTGGAATGACACAGTGCAGGAGCGACTGTGTTTTTGCCTCCCTTGTGGTGTATGGGAGAATTTTGAGGGAATTGGGGCCACGGATGTGACCCTCAACATATCCCCAACTCAGGTCCCCCCCATCCCCCCCAAACCAGGATTCTTTTCATCTGTTTGGGTTAGGGTTGTAAAGTGGCTGGCCCAACAAGGATAATGGAGTCATGTTTGCCTCCACTTTCCCAGCTTGTACTTCAGCCTACTGGATAATTTTCTCTTCACATCAGATATTTAAACTGGTGAAGGCTTTCTGGGAAGGCTGAACATGGAAGCAGACTGCCAAGAAAGCAAACCAAGATAGCCCTTGGAGTTGATTGTGTGAGGACTATCCCCCATAACAAACATTGCCATTGATGGTCCAAGTCCATTTTCATAGGACAGCTCCTTTATAAATATTCAGTTCCTTCTGAAAGAAATAGAGTATAACCACATTTTCCTACCTGTCAATAGAGTTATTGGATATTGTATTTTATTTTTTAAATTTTAATGAACGCGTAAGTCTTACTGTGAGGTCTACTTACTCAATGAATTGATTTGGGTTTGTTTAATTCTGTGTTTGTGAACGCCTTTCCCTTCTTAACGGCTTTAAAATGAACTTTGCGTCACCACCTACTCAAAGAATGTGCCTATCACAACCTGAATGGGCTAGCGGTTTGGGAATAGGTAAAATGATGCCTTTTAGCTGACCCAACTTCTCGAGGGGACACTAGGCACAAGTTAATCTTGAACATAATCTTCTTTGGGCAGGTGCTGAAGCTTACGCTCACCTACAGAAGCTGGTTTGATAAAAGGTATCTTCTTACCTGCTTTGTGTGTGTCATCCTCTGGGACCAAGATGGCAACAAAAGCCAAAGCTACGATGTTAACATTATGACTCAAATCCCATGACAATGAAACTCCCAGATTAAAATCTAGCAAAAAGATTTACTAGTTTCATTTGACTATTTCCCCACCACCACCACCTTTTGTAGCCGAAATCTGCCATGGAGATCTTGCAAATATTGGACTATGGAAACAAAAACAGAACACAGCATCCCACTGATGTGAATGCCTCCTCATCTCGGTCCCATGCTGTCTTTCAGGTAAGATGATACAGCAGATAAGGTGTCTGAGGATCTTAGATAACCTTTGAAGCTTTGTTTAAAAAGAGAGAGAGAGAGAGAATCCTCTGCCTATGGCACACCAGCCATAATAGCTCTGGTCTTGGGAAGAGAGATCCAGCTTGCACTCTTGTCTGCATTAAATCCTTTGTGCTAAATAGCATTCAGGAGAGGAGAGGAGAGGAGCTCTTGGTGGTCTGTGCCTTCACTCGACTTCAGATGAGGAATCTATTGAGGTGTCATAGCTGCTTGTGAGAAATAAATGTACTCCACGCTCATATAAATGGCAATATTTTTTTCATGCGTAACTGCTTCTGTTCATTTATTTTTTTTCATACATAAAAATATATCAAGAAGTGATTCCCACTAGAGGGGCTGACTTAGTATATAGCAGACTGAGCCTATGCATGTTTAAACAGAAGTCCTGGCGAGTTCAGTGGTGCTTGGTCCCAGGGAAATGTGGCTGGGATTGCAAACAAAAAGTATAATGCTATCTATGCACAGTTGCTGCAGAGTTAAGTCTTGGTGAGTTCAGGTAAACTTGTTTCTGAGTAAACGTGTTAAGATCCCAAAGAGAGTGTTGTTGGAATAGGAAGCTTTCAGATTGTGTGCTTTCAGATTGGCGGTTTCATTGTGCATCCTTTATTGCATTGTTTATACGGCACTTTGAGAATTGTGGGTGGAAAGTGGGGTGGAAATGTTGGGAATATAAAATAAACAATCCTTTCTGAAGTGTGTTAATCCAAACCTGGGTCTCCTGCTGTTTTTAGACTACAGTTCCCATCATCCCTGACCACTTGTCCTGCTAGCTAGGGATGATGGGAGTTGTAGTCCAATCTTCAGTTTTAATTTCCTTGTCCGATTCATTTTTGCACACTGCATGACTGCCAGAAAGTCTGTATTACAAAAAGCTTAGGTTTGTGCATGTTTGCTCCCCTGCATTGCCCAACTTGTAGGCATGGAAGGGTGATTGTTTTACCTGGATTCTTTCCTCATTTCCTTGTTCTGTACTCCTCTGTTTCAGATCTATTTGAGACAACAAGACAGGACAGCATGTATCAATCAAAATGTCCGTATTGCCAAAATGTGCCTCATTGACTTGGCAGGCTCAGAACGTGCCAGCGCCACAAAGACCAAGGGAGCTCGTTTTAGAGAAGGGGCAAATATTAATCGCTCACTGTTAGCCCTTGGCAATATCATTAATGCTCTGGCAGACCCAAAAGTAGGTACCCGTTTCTTTCTCACCACCTCCCCCAGCTGGGATTGTGTTGCATAAGAAGGTTAATGTTCTATAGTATTCTTTTTCCTATGGCCTAGTCTGTTTATGTCTTTAAATGTAAGTTGCTTGGTACCTTTTAGGTAACAAGTGACTCGTGAATCTCAAAAAGAATAGTGACATGGTAAGGCATGCAAGAAAATAGAGCATGCGAAGCAGTTTGGAATGTGCTAAAGTACTGTATTGGCCTGAATATAAGGCACACTTTTCCCAAATTCCGACCGTGAAAAGTTTAAGTGCAGCTTATGTTCGCGACCTTATGGTATGCAGCCAGGAGTGGGGCAAAGTGGCACCCGCCCCGCGCATAGTCCACCATCCTCTCCCCCATGGCCAGGAAGGGAGAGAGAGTGAGAAAGGGGAAAGGACGTCAGCAACACAGCGCTGCTCCCCCCTCCCAAGTATGCATCCAGGAGCAGAGAGGAAGGGAGCGGCTTATATTCGGGTATTTTTTCTCTCCCCCCCCCCCCGGCCTCCAATTTAAAAGGTGTGGCTTATATTCGGGTGCAACTTACATTTGGGCTGATGCGGTAGTTGTTCCCAAACATTTTGGTATTTTGGTGACCCATTAATTTATTGTAATGGGAATTTTGGACCTTGGGTCTTTGGCAGCCATTGGTGTCAGGCTTTTTAACACCTCACATACTAACTAGCCCAAGGGTAGGCAACCTAAGGCCCGTGGGCCGGATGCGGACCAATCGCCTTCTCAATCTGGCCCAGCTAAAGACTACCGTATGGTGAAATTTGGGTTCATGGGTGCTTAGCAGGACTGGTGATGGTTCAAATGAAATTTTGTTTTCAGGTGACATAAATAATCTGATCTACAAGTAAAAATATATTTGATCCCTAGTTTGCATATTAATCTTGCCTTAAGCTCTTTCTGGCCAGGTGAGCAGGAGCAACCCACTTTGTCCCTGCTAGCCATTACAGCTGGTTCTCTTGGTGTTTGGAGCAGGAAGCCTGTGTCAGCAGGGACTTCCATGCAGGATTTGCCCTGGTTAAAATGGAGATGAATAGCAGTAGCAGGTTGAGCAAAGCCCATCAAATCACTTACAGCACTTTAAAGAAGTAACTAAATATAGGATGTGGGTTGAATCTACTGCAGGTTTCCCTTTGTGCTAGAAATCTATAAACAGGGCTTGGCATATGCTAAGATTCAGGATTTATTGTGCTGGGAACACAGAACTGCTACTGCTGCTGAATTTGGGAGGGAATCTGGGTTTCCACTAGACTGCTGACTCCTTGTACGTACAGGGATTTGCGAGTGGAGAGAATGTAGCATCCATCCTTCCTTTCTTTGCAAGAATTGGAGAATCTAAATTGCTAACCTCTGGTACTCTTTCTCATATAGGAGGACATGTTAGGGGATTGGCTAGGTGTTGCAAGAGGCTTTCTAGAGGGGGGGGGAATTCAAGGTTTTTATCTCCTGTCATTTATGTGCATTGTGGAACGAACAGCTGTTCATAGTAAGTCATGGTCTGATGCTAAAGTAATCTCAGCACTCCATTAAACACTCACCCTCTTCTGTGTGGGTTTTCTTTTTTCTTTTCTTTTTTTCTTCCAGAAGAAGAACCAGCACATTCCTTATCGGAACAGCAACCTTACTCGTTTACTGAAGGATTCTCTAGGAGGAAATTGTCGTACAATAATTATAGCTGCTGTTAGCCCTTCTTCTCTGTTCTATGATGACACATATAACACTCTTAAATATGCCAATCGAGCCAAGGACATCAAATCCTCTGTAAGTAAACTTCTTCTTTTTAAATTCTGCACTGTTGCTTTCAAATTATAAAATTATGTTTGTTTGTTTCTTCTGATTGAGTGGATAATTGCAACAGGAAAAAGATACAGTGATGCCTTGCGAGATGAATTTAATTCATTCTGTGAATCAATTTGTTTCGCGAATAATTCGTCTTGCAAATCGCGGTTTCCCATAGGAATGCATTGAATTTTTAATATATTTTTTTGCCCATAGGAATGGATTAATTAAATTTCAATGCATTCCTATGGGAAACCGCAATTCACAAGACGAATTCATCTTGTGAGTCACAATCAGATCGCAAGACGCATCCGTCTTGCGAAAAATTCGTCTTGCAGGGCATTTGTCTTGCGAGGTACCACTGTATTGCCCTCTCTCTTTTTTTCTTCATATTTAAAAAATATTGTGGCAATCTTATTGAGCACTTTTTCTTTTTGTGCAAGCAGTGTCACAACTGCCTTCTTTGCTCCTTGTACTTTCTTATCTTCCCTTCCCTCTGTTTCATGGCATTATTTCAAAGGGGAAAACAATTCCTTGATACACTTGACCTACATCCAATTTCCCTTCTCCCTTCCGTATTTTCCTTCTTCATCTGCAGCTCCTCAATGCAGATCTTAGGCCTTTCTCAAGGGTTTCCTTACATAAAGGAGATCCTGGGAGCGGGAGCGGTTACTGGGTGTTGTAATCGTCAGAAAGGAGTGAGGAATTCCCCCCCTGGGATGAGCACAGCTTTGGATGCTGCCCATTGAGTTGAAACTCAACTTGGGCTCGGCAAAGTTTATTGGCACTGGCAAAAAAAAGGGCAGGTGGTGATTGTCACCAATTCATCCTTCTCTCCAGCCCTGGGAAAAGCTGTTCTGGAGGGTTGGGGGAAACTCCAGAACAATGTGGGAGCAGCAGGAGGAAAGAGTAATTGGTGATAATTGTGGAGTAGAAGTCTGAATCCAAGCCATGACTTTTATTATGTTCAGGCATGTCTGGATCCATCCCATTACCTTTCCATTAGCTTTATTTAATCAGAGGGGTTTTTGTGACTGATGTTTGTGTTGCTTGATATGATGATCACATGGTATGTTTTCCACAGCAAAGGAAGAATATACTGTCTTCTGATGTTTATGTAGCTGAACTTTGTCTTCTCTTCACAGCTGAAGAGCAATGTTGTAAGCTTGGACAGCCATATAAGTCAATACGTTAAGATTTGTGAAGAACAAAAGAAAGAGGTATGTCACTTACTAGAATAGTTAATGTTGCTTGAGTTACACATAAAGGATAACAGCATAATTAAAAGAAGGCATTAATTGTTGTGCACCCAGCTACCCCAGATTTCCAGAAAACCTGGTGTTTCTGTGTTATATTAGGTGTAATGTAGTTCATTAGTATGGCTTTAAAAATTGGTTTTCAAAAAGCTGTTTAAAGAAACTCATGGAATACTAAAAATGAGATACAAACTGCACATACACCCATTTCTTTCCAAATACACTATTATCCTGTTTCAGATCATAATGCTGAAAGAGAAACTACGAGTCCTTGAGTTGGAAAAAACATCTTCTCCTGACAGACATGCCACAGATCAACAACAGGTGGAAATTTCAAGGTAAAAAAGAAGCTTACTTATTGTGTTGTCTTGTACAAAGTAATGACATGATCCACAACTACCTGCGTGTACTTCTAATACCTTCTTTCTTGTCAGCCTTAGTTGGTCAGTGGTACCCTGTCAGCCAATGTACCATAATGCACTTGGTCACTCCTTACAACAGAGAGGCTTTCCCATGCTTTCATATTGCTTTCCAGTGGCTCCCCCTCCCTTGCCATAATTTACTGTACAAGCTACTGGGGATCTATAGGAAAGTCGAGTTAAACACCTGGTTAATAAGCAAACTCCCATAGAGGGGTGCCTCGACTTACGGATTTAATCCGTTCCGAAGGCACCTTCGTAAGTCAAAAAACGCCATTGGAAACACGATTTCCCATAGGAATGCATTGAAAATGGAAAAAATTTGTAAGTCGAAGCAACCCTATCTAAAACTGCCGCGTTCCCCCCCCCCCCGGATGTTGAGACATTCGTAAGCGCGTGACCATTACCCCCATTCGTAAGTCGAAAAATTCGGTTGTTGAGTCGTTTGTAAGTCGAGGTCCCACTGTATATGGTCCACTCCCATGCACAAAGGAGGGAACATTTGATTATCTTATTGTGCCTATAAAACAGCCATTGTTGTTTTCTTGGTGGTATTGCCTTTAATATTACCAATGCTGATCCTGGGATAAGGATTCAACACCTGAAAATGCAGGTTCCTAGTTTTAAGGGTACCTGTCCTTAACCTTGAATGCTCAGGTGCTGGATGTAGCCAGCTATGCCTTTGCCCAGCTTAAGTTGGTGCACTTGTTCCTGAAACCTGAAGATCTGGCCATGGTAGCTCGTGTCATACGGTAGTTACATCATACAATCGGAGAATTGTAGAGTCGGAAGGGACCACAAGGGTCATCTAGTCCAACCCCCTGCAATGCAGGAATATTTTGCTTGGTGCTTGAACCCACAACCCATTTCAACTTGGTGCTTGAACCCACAACCCATTTCAGGACTGTACTCCCCAGAATTCTGTTTAGTCAGAACCAGGGTTAGGACCTTCTCAGTTGCTCCACCCAACCTCTGGAATCCCCTTTCAAGAAACATTCACCTTACCTCCTTGTTACTGGTTTCTTTTATTTGCCATGGTGTTGAATTTCCTTTTTTAGAAAGGCTCTTGAACTGTGTTTTTAAGCTGGGGCAAAATTGGTTTAATTTTGGGCTGGGAATGGTTTTCAATGGATACTTTTATTTTTACTCTGCTATTTTTACCATTTCCTTTTTTTGTATTTTTTTAAGCATTTGCATTATAACTTTTTAATATTGTTTTAGCCACCTTGGGCTGTCTTAGAGAAATGGCCAATAGAAATGTTTTCAGTAAATAAATGTAATTGCTGTTTACAGCTATATTTTCTGTCTAAGCTCTAGAAATTCAATTAGGCGTAAGGAGAAAAATTATGCCCAGTAAAATCTCTCTTTTGAAGTTCTAACGCTCCCTGGTGCTATGGAATCACCTAATACCGGCCAGGGCAGTGGAAGGGTTTAAAGTGCAGCTGTGCACTGAGACAGAGGGTCCTTATCCAATCTGGCAAAATCAGGCTTCCAGGAACTGGGAAGCAAGCACTAGCCACTGAGAATGTGGGGGTATATTCCATGTAACATCAAGATAATCATAAGATTTTGAGCCCCTAGATCTTGTGTTAAGAGCAAATTTATCGGCAGTTCCATTTTTGGTTCGAAATACCATTTATTTCAAAAACAGGAATTCAAAAATACTACTACAGGGGTGTGTGTTTTTTAAAAAATAATCTTCTCCAGTTAAGAGAGAATCGCTGCCTACTTGGTTAAAAATAACCTGGAAAATTATGTTTTTGCAGAACTGTGTATATAGCGAGACAACTTTTTAAATGACCCTTTCCTGTATAATAAACACATTAAGCAATTTTACTCTTTTATATCTCTGACATAAACCAAAGCTGCTATAACTCCATATATAGACAAATATCCCCAGGGAAGGATCATAGGTGCTAATCACCGTTTGTTACATTACAGATTTTTACAGTCGAACTTTCCCATGGTAACCCGCATTTTAATGCTCCAATTAAGAGGTTTTTAAGCTATTAAAAGCTGTCAAGAAAGGCACACCTGTTGAAACACGTGAAATCTAAGTTCTAACAATTTACAGCTGTATTGACAACCTGAATTTATAAGATAAAATAGTTTAACGCTTTGAGACAGAGCCATTTTAGATCCTTTAGAGCAGTAGCTATAACCTGGGACATAGAGATCACCTTTTTATTTATTCCGCGATACACCAGCCTTCCCATACCCCTTCTCGTGTTGAGCCTGGATACCTCAGTTGGTTAGAGCCTGGTGCTGCTTACACCAAGATTACAGGTTCGATCCCCGTAAGGGATAGATGCATATTCCTGCATTGCAGGGAGATGAACTAGATGGTCCTCAGGGGTCCCTTCCAACAATTCTATTATTCTCGGGGGGGGGGGGCAACCTGCAAAAAAACTGCAGATGGCACTACTGCAGGCTCAATCCACCTGTTCACCAACTGATGACCAACGTTTCAGGAGACATCTTCCCAGAAAATCTGTAGCATTGCTTTGTCAATACTGTACAACATTTCCTCCTTTGCCTGTTTCTTTCCCCCCCCACATGCACTAAAGTCAGCGTTTTGCACACTGACGCCCCTTTTTGACCAGGTGCCGCTTAGTAAGCCACTTGAAAACTTACCGTGTCAAACTTGGAAGCAACTATAGAGAGGTGGTGACATCTGAGCTCCTTGGTTAAGCTGTGGAATGGCAGGCATAGCTGGTTGTTGCTTCAGATGGTGAAGGCATGGCGAGTGTTTAAGCCAGGCTTCCTCAACCTTGGGCCTCCAGATGTTTTTTGACTACAACTCCCATGATCCCTAGCTAGCAGGACCCAGTGGTTAGGGATGATGGGAATTGTAGTCTCAAAACATCTGGAGGGCCAGGGTTGAGGAAGCCTAGTTTATGCAGATATCACCTGGCTCTTGTCCTTGAGATTAATGTCTGAATGAAAAGCACACTGCTACATGAGGACTTTCACTGTTGGTGTACCATTGTGACGTCCTGGACCTTAATGGGACCTGACATGGTCACCCCGCCCCCGTGCAAAGCCTAGACCAAAACAAAGGGGTTTGTGCTAGTCAGTCCAAGAACTTGGCCTTTTGATACACTTACATGGGAGAATATGGGAATACTAGGGTTTCATTCAGATCTGGAATTATTTTATTAGTTTACCTGATTATAATGCACTTCCGCCCTGTATTCCAACCTTCCTTTTACCTGTTGGGTTATGGAAATGTGGCTTTTTGATCAATATGTCACCATGTTGCACTAAATGTTTAAATGGCAGGAAAGAACAGGTTATTTGAGACACTGCCTTGCCCTTTATATACTCAGTAGGTTGCTGCAAATACTACTGGACTTCCATCTTCCATCAGCCTCAGCCAGCATGGTCAATGGACAGGGATGGTGGCAGCTGTAGACCAGCAACATTTTAAAATACTTTTTAATGTTTTTATTCTATGGTTTTATGTTTTGTGGTTTTATTCTGTAAACCGCTTTGGTATTTTTATGATAAAGCAGTGTATAAATTTAATAAATCATCATCATCATCATCATTTTATAAACAACTAAGCATCTGAAGTGCCACTCCTACTTTAATGTGTTAACCTCTTTTGTTAAACATGGTGGGTTTTTTTAAATTGAAACTGCTATTTACTACAATGTAATGCCCTTGACAAAAAGCACCCTGCAACGAAGCTGTGTTTTGTGTAACTCGGTCCTTTTTCTATATAAATGTTTGGGGCAGGCTTAGAGAAATTTTGAAGTGCGTGTTCACAAATCGAGAGGAAATCAGGCAAGAGTTTCTGAAGCTGGAACTGCACCATAAAGAAAACATCCTTAAAACCCATTATCAAAAAAAATGCCATGAACAAATTGAAATGATGTGCGCTCCGGAGAGAATGGAGAGGGTAAGCTATTAGTATGACAGTTCTGCTGTCCTTTCTGCCATGTTTATGCCAAGCTGTTAGGGCTAATGAAAAGAATGTGGTTCTGATCCTGTGTGTCTCCTTACTGCAGTTATCCAGGGCCTCTTCAAATGAATTACATTGGTTAGATCTTTGAGGGCTTCACTTGAACCCTCTCCCATTGAAAGCGTGCACGAGAGCGTTGCAAGGTTGCGCTGACTAGCCTCCACCTTCCCCAGTGGCAATACATGTGCCAGCAGTCATTCAAAACAGCTATAAAACATTTATCCTCAGCACACATATTAGCAGGAATAGCTAACACCATCTTTCCATGTGCTTTTGGTGTATGTATGGGCTTGTGTGAATCCTCTTAACATGGTTTCTAATTAGAATTCACCTTGTCCTCCTGTCCAGTTCCCCACCCCCACCCCCCGGTCCCACCACCTGTGTGGGAAATTTCCCTTGGGGGTTCAAGTGCAGAGACTCATACCAAATTCTCAATTGGTCTGATTTTATTTAGTAAAGCATCATCGAACAAAGTTCAAAGAGTCTACCAGAGCTTTATAAATAGGCGAGATGGACATCATCTTAGCTGTCTGTCCTCTAACTGAATCACCTTCTGCCACCTCAGCACCTCACCATCTCTTCATTCAACCACAGTCCTTGAAATGCAACTTGTTCAACCCACTTTCACTGTATCTATTAGAACTCTTCTTGCACCTTATATGGAGTTGCTTTTCACTTTAAACATTGACCTGTTAGGTTCCTCCTTAACTGGTTCTTACCAGTTTTGTAGTCGGGTTACGCTCCTGAGTACGTAACAGAAATTCAACCTCACACAGTGTTGTTAAGGCTCTTTTCTATGTCGTCTGACTTGTCTGCATACTTTAGCCTTGGTCCCTGCTTCTCTTGTCAACTCTTGTTTCCCATTCCTTTGGCCATCCTGCGGCTCAAACCTGCTGGCTCTTAGTTTACTTTTTGGGTGCTCTTTCCTCTCAATGGGTCTCCCCAGCATTACTTTTTCTGCCCCTCAAGGTCTGCCGAGCACAGCGTTCAGCTGTTACTCCATTTTGTGACATTTCTCCAAGAACGACAGGAAAGAAGGGCTTGAGCCCGAGCCACTATTTTTTATGCTGTGTGGTGTAAGAGGCAACTTTGTACTCCTGGCTCTGTGCATTTTATGGATAGGCTTTTTACTTCTGGTTTTTTAATCATACATTGTTCATATGTTGCCTCACGTATAATGTGGCTCAAGTGGCTAATACTTAAATGTATAAAACCTCCCTCACATAGCAGTTAACTGTAAGTGACAATCTTTGAAGTTCTGTTGCAAAATAATTTTGTGTGTTCAGTTTTCTCAGACATCTGCTTTCAATTGAGCATAGTGACAGCCTTCTGAAATGGAAGGTGATATAAATTTCTTCTGTTGAACTAAGTAGGAAATATTTTAAACGCTGAAATGCAGGGTACGTATACTGGCAGCTTTTTCCTTGGAAAGCCCTCTTGCTCTTAATAGTCAAAATCATGTCTTAAATTCGGGAGTTCAAAGAGCATTTGGGGCCGCATTCTTCAGAAATCACACTGGAAAAAATATTGGGTTCACATGCAGAACATTCAAGCACCACCACCCCCCGCACTCCTTTTGGGTTCAGGCAAAAAACCTAAATGAATTATTTGGACCAACCCTGTTACTTATGATTTGGGAGAGTGGGCTGAACTAGCTGATACAGAGAGGGAACGGCTTGCTACAGCAGTCGCTTTCCCTCTGGTAAAAATATTAAGTTTTTAAAAAAAAATATGTGTGTCTTTCCATAAAAAAATTTGCATGCCACGGTTTCACAAGTGGTTTGTAACAATTATAATGCAATTAAAACCACACAAAAATTAAAACAGATGGCATCGCGCTGGGCTTCGCTGACTGCAACAGCCACTGATCTCCAGCACAGTTGAGGAAATTGAATAATATTGCATCATGTGTTCTGTTTTGCAAGGTGTTACTGGAAGGACGAGATGCTGGGCTGTTGCTTTGGTAGTATGTAGTTCACCATAGTATCCAGTTCTGTCCTTTAGTCTGAAATTTAGGTTTGTTTTGTTACAGGCGACTGACAAGCACGACCACCGGCTTGCGTTACTTAAAACCCGGCGCTTGCAAATAGAGCAGAGGCAAGCGGAAGAGACTAAACGCTTTGAGGACAACACTAATTGGTTGCACCGGGTCGAAAACGAAATGCGCCTCCTGGGCCAAGATGGCCATATTCCTCAGGTAAGCTCCTTTGACTCTGGTTGGCCACGGTGAGAACAGGATGCTGGACTTAAATGGCTCACTGACTTAATCCAGTAGTACTGTTCTCGTGTTCCCTTTGGCTCCTGGGAAATATTTTGAATGTTCAACTGAGAGGGATTGTTCTTTGTTCCACTGTAGCAGTAAGCAAATTTGTGGGTGGGTGTGGGTTTGTGTATAAAAAAGTGGAATATATATATAGAGAGGGAGAGAGCTTGGAAAGGGAGAACTGAAGGAAGATGATGGGTCAATGAGGGTGAGCAGGGAATTGGTTTTGAGCTGACCCTTCAGGCCAAATCACTTACCATCTTGCCTCATGCATCCTTCCTCGGTTACTTTAAAATAGTGCTTGCTAACTGTAACTGTAAGGCTTTCCCATTTGCAGATAGCTGCTTTGTAACGTGGTGGAAGACAGATTTTTTTGTTAGAATTTTCTCTTTGAAATGTGCATGTTTGATTTTTTTTTTTTAAAAAGTCTCAAATTGCTGTACTTCCCTGAATAGTAGTGTGTCTGCAATAGACTATTGTAGTTTCTTGTTCACATAGCATAAGAGTAGATACTGTCTTCATATGAAACAAAAGAAGAAAACCAGGAAGCGAACAAAGCAGTTGCCTTCCATTTTTCAAACAAGCCTATAAACAACATTGACCTGGTGTCTGCTGCATTTTTCCTGCAACCTCTGCTGCTGAAATAATACCTTATCCATCTCAGCCACTGCTGAAAATGGAAGTTATTAGCACGTAAAATGTGATAATACCTGTGAGTCGCAAGGATGAGAGCCATGTTTGATGAATGCTAGTATGCCCCCACTGTCACTGAAGTTTAGTACCAGATGTGGCACTGGTCATTTTTAAGGACTTTACCTCAGTTGTGTGTGGTGGGTTTTTTTTGGGGGGGGGCTGGTTCCTGCACCCTCCTCCAGCTTGGAAGCTTTCAAAGCACCAGCATGCAGGCAGGGTTTCATACTTTGCTTCCCAAGCAGCCCCATACTTAAGGGGCTTCAATAAGAGGTCTCCTAGGTCATTCCGGTTTTGGTTTTAACTTGAAGTACCTTGGCGTTTCCGTGTGCTGCTCTGGTTTGCCAGAAGCGGCTTTGTCATGCTGGCCACATGACCTGAAAGCTATACGCTGGCTCCCTCGGCCAATAATGCGAGATGAGCGCGCAACCCCAGAGTCGGTCACGACTGGACCTAATGGTCAGGGGTCCCTTTACCTTTACCTTGGTTTGTATTGACGGCTATCAGCTCTGAGTGAGATTCAATATATATAATGTTAATTCAAGAAGCATTGTTAGCTATTGTTAACGCAAGGGGAAGTAGCATGATAGTACAAATCCATGATAGTGCATGGTAGGCAAAAATTGCATCAGTTAATTAATTGCCAACAGTTAGTTAGTTAGTTAATGGAATGGCTGTTGCCACAACTGGATGCCACCCTCTTGACTCCATAGCACTACCTATTCCCCATCACTTGGAGAGACTTCTGCTCTAGAAGTAGGACTGTTGTTTTTCAAAGTAGTAGCATTCCCGCCATTACTGGGTTGGCTGCCTATGAGCTTGGCTTAAACATGGCTCCCTTTTCCAGGAGCTGAGCCGAGATCTGCAGTACTGCCATCTGAAGTTGGAAGTGAAGGATTTGAGAACTCAGGCTGAATTCATGAGGACTCTTGCATCCCTCCAAGAACAGCAATATAAACAGACAGAAAAGTAAGTCGACATTTGAAATGCCGTATTTTGAACAGCTTCCCTATTAAAAGCTTTTGACGTATGTGGAGGTGCAAATAGGCTAATTTTACACGAAAATTGTGGTACATTTGATTAAACTTCCATTGGACTGCTTTTGAACAAGAGGCCTGAAAGTGACAACGACAATGTTTCTTTTTCTGTCCTCTTCCACAAAGCTGAACAGATTGCTCTCTAGTTCTTTCAGAATATCTTGGTAGGAACTCTGACCTTTTGAGCTCAGTGGTGGCCAATCTCTTTGGAAGGTGTGCAGCAAATCAAATCCAGAGCATGAGGGTGCCATATTGGCATCCATTGTAGTCCGTAGGCAGACTGCTGTGTCTTCATAGCTTTGCCTCTTGTCTTGCCTCTGGAACCAGGAATAAGGCAGCCCTGCAGTGTGGAAGATGTAGGCAGGAGAATGTGCCTAGTTCCATTCTGTGGCTGGCTAACCTTTTCTTTCTGGGCTGAAGGCCGAATTCACTCTTGGCCAGTGATTCAGAGCACATGCCAGTGGCAGGTATCTCATGCAGCACAGGTACCCAGCCTAGCCCTCCTCTTCAGGTGATTATAAATGGGGGAATGGAGGGTTATCACACCCACTCACCAAACAATGACTCGGCCAAGGCCTTTGGACTGTCCTTGAAGACAACTCTGATACTTCAACAGGTCCAAAATACAGAAGCCAGATTACTGGCTCCCGTTGGAACTCCCATAACCCCCTCTTTTAAAACAGCTGGTCTTAATAGTGTTTCCCTTCCTGGGAATTTTCCCCTTAGAGAAGCCTATAGAATAGATACAGATAAATGAGTTCTTTGTAGGCAACCAACTCAGTGGTGCCTAACAATAAGATGATAAATTTCCAGTCTGACTACCTACCTGGTGTGGGGGACCTGGTTGATGACCTATACCAATCTCTCCTTTGCTTTAAAGGTCAGCACCAACACTTTGAATTGTGCTCGGAAACGTACTGGGAGCCAATGTAGATCTTTCAGAGGATGGGGTCTCGGCGGCCACTCCCAGTCACCAATCTAGCAGCCGCATTCTGAAACTACTGTACAATTAATCCAGAATGCAGAATACTCAATTTTTTTAGGGTATAGGAATCCTGTTGAAAATGTAGGTTGGCAACTAAGGATTAATGTCCATATGTTATGTTCCTTAAATACAGTTTACATGAAAGCAGCATGAAAGCATAACCTAAAAAATCTCTGAGATGTTTGTAGCTTATTTACCGTGATACTTTCATTTTTTAACAGAATACTAAGTGCTTTGCTTCCTGTTCTAAGAAAGCAGTATGTGGCTTTGAAAACAGCAGGGTTAGCAAACAGTGCTGTTGAGGATGACTTCAAGGTGTTTGAGCAGCTGATTCACAGAGAGAAAGCTGTAGTCTGGGCTGACCAGATGACTGAAAAAGAACCAAAACAAAATGATTCACCAGTGATGTCTGCTATTATGGACTTTCCACAACTTGTGAGTTACCAGAATACTCCTTGCCGTAAGTAGACAATTGTCTCTTTTTGTGTTTTTAAGATATTGCACCTTCCCTAAGGAAAAAAGGTCAAAATTGAAGGTAGATTTACAGTGAGTTAGATCCAAAATGCCCTTCCCTTGAACTGAAAGACTGGAATTCCAGCAGAGGCACCTGCTGGAGAAAGCGGCTGGGGAGGTAAGTTTCACCCCTGTAGCTCCCAGTCCTGGACTGAACTGTCCAGAGCAGCTTTTGAGGATTCTGGAGAGCAGCCTCTCCACCCACTTTCTCTAGCAGGAGTGCCTTGCAGACAGAATTATTATTATTATTATTATTAAAAGTTCAGAAAGTACATAACTATATGTGCACCAGACATGGTGAAACGCAAACAAAAAAGAGAAACAGAACCTGTGCAGAAGGGAAAACGAAAGGGGGAGAGGGGAAAAAAACCCAAAACTGTATATTTTACACTGAGATCCAGCGCTGAGGGCCTTCTGGCAGTTCCCTCACTGCGAGAAGCCAAGTTGCAGGGAACCAGGCAGAGGACCTTCTCGGTAGTGGCGCCCACCCTGTGGAACACCCTCCCATCGGAGGTCAAGGAGATAAACAACTACCTGACATTTAGAAAACACCTAAAGGCAGCCCTGTTTAGGGAAGTTTTTAATCTGTGATATTTAATGTATTTTGGCATTTGTTGGAAGCCGCCCAGAGTGGCCGGGGAAACCCAGCCAGATGGGCGGGGTATAAATAATAATAATAATAATAATAATAATAATAATAATAATAATACTTCACCAGATCTTAACCTAGTACAGTTTACAGTATTTGTAAGAATGGATTCCAAATATCACTGAATTTGTCCATGGCAAGTCTGCGTTTATAGGCAAGTCGTTCATATGTTGTGAGTTTATATAAGTCTTCAATCCAATTGTAGACGGGAGCCGCATTTTTAGTTTTCCAATTCAACAGTATCAGTCTTTTTGCTGTGGTAAGGGCACGGAAAGTCCACTCATATTGTCCTTTTGTAAGGTTCCATGTGCTGGGTATATAATTCAAGAGGCTATTTTGCTATGTAAATGCAAGGTTGCTGTGAAGTTCTGTTGATGGTTTTAGTTACCTTCTGCCAAAAATCTTTAAATATAGGACAATGATTATGATGATGATGATTATATTTATTTATTTATTTATTTATTTATTTATTTATTTATGCTCCCACCTTTTTCTCTGATGAGACTCAAGGCAGCTTACAGCTAAAAGACCTGCCAATAATTATTACAAGTTCTGCTCGCCTGAATTCTGGACCCAGCCAAAATGACTAAACCTAACTTTAGTGTTGTCTTTGTCCATGGAGTTTTCTTGGCAGGGATACTGGAGTGGCTTGCCAGCTCCTGCTCCAGGTGGATCACGTTTAGTCTAAACTCTCGGCTATGACCTGTCCATCTTGGGTGGCCCTGCACGGGATAGCTCATAGCTTCTCTGAGTTATTCAAGCCCCTTCGCCACGACAAGGCAGTGATCCATGAAGGACTAAACAACAAACAACAACAACTACCTTAGTGTAGCAGCTAAAGTGTAAGATAGCAAAAGAAGCCCTTTCTTGGAAATGGTGTGCATCATCATCTCAGGAATATCTGCCTATATCACTCAACTCTTCCTAACGTAGCAGTTACAGCCTTGCGAAAACATCAGTTCTAGGGTGGGCATTGAAATGAATCTGCATGTAGCTTTTCTCCAGATCACCAAAGAAAGTAGAAAATGCTGATATAAGCCTTGATCCAGATAACTATTTAAAGATACCTGTGTATAGTAAGACCTTCCTTTTTTTGTAACCTTTCTGAATTCCTCCACAGCGCTTGTGATGTTTCATTTGGGAGGCGGGCTGTTTTGTTAAGATAAGGAAAATACTCACTGTACACCTGACAAATAAGGGTGCTTTGACAGATTAAAGCTGTTTGTTAGCTTTGTGCTACTTTTCCTAGTGCAGTGCATTCGTCTTTTGCAGATATCCTTATCAGTAGATAGTCTGGGCGTTTGTACGATCCGGCCAATTTATGCCATGAACAGCGTTATTGGTCATAAAATGAAGTGAGGCACCTTTCAATCAGTTTAGCAAATGTTGTTTCCTGTCTGTGGCTTTCTGTTGGAAATGTGAGCGCTAATGTTTGTACTGACTCCTCCTTAATGTGGTCATTTTCTGCATATACTGGATCCCTACAACTTCTGCATCCTGGATGCTCCCTTCCCTAGAGACATTTCAGAGCAAGCAGCGACGTAGATGGGGATTGCGGGAAAAGTTGCAAGCTCACTAGTGGAAATAATTTGATTTATGCGCAGACACAAGGGGGAGAATTGCTGTTGGTTTCCCCAAGCCTATGGTTTTAGAGAGTCCGAGGTTATTCCGGTATTCTTTCAACAATTAGATGATCAGTATTGGCAAACTTCCCTGAAAGACTTCCGTTCCTGATCTTCCCCAGTCTGGATGCACCCTCAGCTGCCGTAGGAAATGATGAGGCCCGATAGATCTTGTCACTACTCCATGTGAGCTTCTGGTGCACTCTGGATCTTCCAACCTACAATACACGTGTTCTTCAACAATTAGATTGATGTGGGAAAGGTTCCTTCGAGGCAGAAAATTTGGAAACCAACCCTCCTAAACAAAACACTTAATATTTTCAGAAACAAAATATGATATGGAGAGCTATGCTTACCGTAAGAACAAGACTTCATGAAACACTGGATATTTTATAAGTCTTCTAGAGCTCTTACCATCTGAACTTGGATAAACAAAATGGTACTTATACGTTAGGATGGAACATTTGCATGTTTTGTTTAAAGATCCAACATATAAAAATCACCAGCAACAGAAATTATTCCTTGGAAAAGTCATGGGGAGCAGGGAGTTCCTATGTTGTTAGGAAGCCCTGACTTGTCTTTAGTTAGGAAATTTTTGAACGACAATTCCTACAGATTCCATTGCACCATTTTTGGTTCGTTGATTTTATTTATTTATTTATTTTGGTGCGCAATCTATTCAAGATGTTAGGCAGGAAATGGGGTTTTGCACAGAGGCTGAAAAAACATTGGCCACCTGTTACACAGTGGTCATTATTCCTTATTTAAAAATCCATATTTTACTTGCAGCATAATTGCATGGGCTTTACTTGTCAACATAACAGTAAAGCTGTTCCATTTGGGGGGCACCAGACTCTTGGCTTCCAATCCATTCTTGAATTAAGAGACATATATGTTCCCGTGGGAATATTTCAGAGGGTTTTTCCAAAATTCTCTATATTTGGATAAATTGGTCATCATAATGTTTCATTTACGTTGAAGTATGGATGCAGTATAATTTTAATAAAATAATGGGCATCTCGGGAATTAAACAGGAAGGGGGTGTGTGAGCCCAGCTTGCTAGCATATGTAGTTTACTGTTTCGCTCTTAAATGTGGATTGATTACTAGGAAAGTGTAGTTTGAAAGTGCTTTTCCCCTAAATGTCTTCCTTTAGATCAGGCATCCCCAAACTTCGGCCCTCCAGATGTTTTGGACTACAATTCCCATCTTCCCCGACCACTGGTCCTGTTAGCTAGGGATCATGAGAGTTGTAGGCCAAAACATCTGGAGGGCCGCAGTTTGGGGATGCCTGCTTTAGATATTAAGTGTAGCAATGCCCATCAATGCCAGCTATGTTGTCTATTCCCAATTATGCCATCTACTGTGAATTATCAGTGGATGATAGCTTACGTCTCAGCATATTGATAATATTTATTGGTGTTTTGCATCTGTTCAGCACACTAGCAATGCATAAAAAAAGATTATGAATAGGCTTAGGCATTTGTCCAGTCTAAACCAGTCCTTTGTTTCTGGTCACACCTCAACATTTCTGGTTTGAATATGATGGAAATATAGTACAGTACAGTATTTTAACTTGGGGAAAGAGTAGGCAGGGCTATATAAATGGACTGTGGGAAACACAAAGAAGAGTTAGCTGGTATCAGACGTTAGAGCAAAGTTGATTCTCTGATATTTTAGTCAAGGTAGTTAAAGACAGGAACAGAAGAAAGAGCAAAGGCAGCGGATGTGCTTTAAAGAAGTGGGGCATTGTGAGAACTAGCAATGTAACAATAATCTCCATATTTTGCAAAACTCAGTACGTGGGGTGTGTATGCCCAAATTACAGTGTCCCTGTGTTTGCTATAGACAGACAGACAGATGTGTTTTGGTGATAGGCTGCTTGTAGCAAACTTGAATGACAAAGAACTCTTGGCAGTTTTCAGTTCCAGAACTTAACTTGGTAGCACGCTTCCAAAAACTTGTAAGGTTGGTTAGAGATTTCTCTCTCCCGGTAGAGTAGGGTGGGGTTGCTGTTTGATTGAACCCATCACTCTTGGCTTTTCTACCTCGCTTGGAAACTTCAAAGCCTTGTTATTATATGCTTTCAGTAGCACTTGGATGAGAGTAAGAAATGAGACTTGGCAGCAGAATAACAACATCATCCTTTGCTCTTGAAACAACTTTAATTTCAAATAGACTGTTGCCTCAAAAAAGAGTGAGGGGCTTACCTTTTAGCTGCAGTTTATAGCAGACTGCAAAATCATAGGCAGCTGTGATATTTTAACTCCTGCCATTGAAGTGCAGCATAAATTATTATACCAGTCAAGTAAAAACACAAGCTCTAAGTTAAGAGTGGCATTCTTAAGGCTTGCGCAGTAGGATTTTGATTGATGGCGCGTGATCCATGTTCTCTCTGTGTGTGAGATGCGAACGCGAGCTCCATTCACAGCCAGGCACTTGCCAGTATTTCTGGCTTTGTTTCAGATATCCCATTTCTTTAAGCGTAGCTGTGCATTAGTAGAGAGGGGGTGGGAATCCATTTTTAAATGCAGGGGGAAGTGCCCATTACTTCCTCCAGTGACCAGAAGCAAAGCCAATTTATTACTGGGAAGAGCTAATTGCTGTGAATTCTCATGTTAGTCAAAACATTGACTTTAGATGCAGGACTGCATCCACTTTCATTCTCTCACCTGTAAGCTTCAATACGTACTGGAGAGCTTCTTCCCATTCAAGCTGTCCTGTTACAACTGCCTTCCTTTCTCCATCTTGAGTAATAGCATCACACTAATGTTGCCATTCTTTTGGATTCAAGCTGGCGTTTTGGTCACTCCCACACACCCACATTGCATTTATTGCTTCCAGAATGTCTTTAAATTGCTTGGCATAATAACGCGTTGGGGTCACATGAATATTCATTCTAAAATTCATTCACTAGGCAACATTTGCAACTCGGAAATCCATGAGTCAGAAAGCTGTTAAAAGAATCAAAATTTATGATTAGTAGAGTAATTGGATCAATCACTGGAAGCCCAGAAATGTTTATTGAAATGAATACATTAATATTTGATTTCACTTTAGCCGAACAACCGAGCAGACTTAATTTAGCACAGATTCCAGAAATACCTTCTCATGCATGTATTTAACATGAGTTCTGGAAGAATAAAAAAATCCTAACCCGTTATTTTGTCCCAAACCCAATTAGAACTCGTCCCATTCATCAATGTCTTTTTGACATGGACTTGACTTTTGTGGGCTGTGACTCATGTTTGCTAAATACTTCCCTCACGCTTTTCACATTACTTGATACCATGCTAAGTCTTGTCTTCGTATACTCGCTTCTTGATAAATGAGTTCCTTTATCGGCAGAGATTTCTGGAGGCATGACATGGCATAGCCAAGGCTGTCCAAAAATTCTTAATTGAAAGGGAGAGAAATCATCATTTGAATACCTTCATGTTCAACTCCCATTTTTCATGCTGATTCTAAAGCATGGCAAAAATATATATTTGGCAGGTGCAGCACAAACCTGCGAAAGTTTACTCAGAAGTAAGTTGCACTGCTTGCCATAGGGCTTACTTCTAGGTAACTCTGCAAAGGAACACAGCTTTAATATAAAGTGCATTTGCTTTCCCCATAACACACATGGTAATATGTTTGGGGTGTGTGTGTGTGGTTGATTTTACATCCTAAATTAATCCTTAAGTATTGTATCCAATTTATCTTTAGTTTATGGGACTGGATAGATATGCAGGCTCCCTTTTCCAGTATGGCTGCAAGAATTTGCCTCCATTTTCAGCGCACCATAGTTTGTTGAAAATAGGGGAGGGAGTTTGCAGTAGTGAGCTTTAACTATGGTTTGTCCAAAGAAGCCAGGATCATCAACCTCTGATCATCTCCTCTTCACACCTTCACTGGAAGAGAAGGGTTCGAGGCACATCTAAGCTTGTCCTCATAGCAGTAAACCAGGGCTGGGCAGCCTGTGGCACTCCAAATGTTGCTGAACTACAAATCCCATTATCCGTGACCATTGCCCATGCTGGCCACTTTTAAGGGCAGGATAAACGAGGACAATTGCTCTTTTAAATATACTGTACAGTACTTTCATTAAATAATAATAGCAAGTTGGTGTACAGTACAGTACAGCATTATAATATCCATAAAAATATCCATTCATGTTCCATTCAAGGCCCGTCTGAACAGTACTCTTTTCAAAAGACCTCTAAAATATGGCATGGATTACTCTTGCCTGAGTTCTAGGGGGCACTTCAGGGGCAGGAAGATCTCGGTGGCTGAGGTGGAGCATAAGGAAACAGGAGGTACTTTGGGCCCAAGTTGTTTGAAACGATTGTTTTGCTAAGGATTTCTTTCATTCTGATGACATTAAGTATATAGGGTTTTCTTTTTCCTAATGGCTCGCATTTGGGCTTCATGGAACCCCAGCAACCTGCTTTTTATTAATGTGCTTGCAGTGCAGTATGAAATATGGCTCATTGTGTTGAAGTTCAACAAATTATTAATGTTGGCAATACTTTTTGTGTTCTCTACCTATCTGGTTTATAGTTTAAATGCTTACATTTACGGGTAATTTAAAAGTGGTTTCAGTACTGGGAGAAGCTTCTAAAACTTGGCACTCCCACCAAAATGTTTCTCTCCCCCAAGACTTCGTGCCCAGTTTCTCTTAGGACATTTTGAAAAAACCCAGTGCCTTACAGTAAACAAAACTTTTTTTCTTCTTTGGAAAGAGGAACGTCAGTGCTATAATGTATAAACACAGACCAACGGTCCGCCAACCACTACTTTTCCCCGAAACACATACTTTCAGATGCATAAGCTAGAGCAACGCCTCATAAATTAATATTTTAAAATGTTGCCTAAAATGTTTAATGGATAGCTGTTTGAAAGATTATAATTGGATTCTCTGGGCAAAGCATATTGTTGATATTCAGCAAAGTGGCTATTCAAAATGTTATGATTGGAGCCCTGCATCACTATTCATATAATCGGGTTTCACGGCCATAGGATGTTGAAAGATAAATATTTTGAGCACACAGCGTTTGTTTATTGTCTAGAAATGCAATGTGGAATACTTCAGACTAAAATTTATGAACCAGTAAGTACTGGAATTGTATCTAGCCAAACACCAATCTGAATTTTTAACGGGGGGGGGGGAGGCAGACTGCCTCTGAGCCACTGAGTTTGAAGCAAGTGTGTATGTAGGATTCTCTTGTTATTTTCCTATGAGGGTAGGACAAAGAACAGAGATTAAACAGTTAACTACTACATAATTCACAGGAATGGTCTCACTTAGTCCAACTGCTATGCAGAGCATGTCAACCCTTCACCATCATCAGTATAGTACATAGCTATACTTTTGTATGTTCTGCATCAAAACCTAGGATGTTCTGATACACTTTTTCCTGACCTTCTGGGTACTATTTTTCAGCTTAAAGATCTGCTACATGCAAACCAACCCTAAATATTTCATTGGACAGTGAATCTTCTAGACACCTTTAGCTTGTGGTTAGAATCATGGTTATGTCTAATTGCACCTTGTTTGGGTGAATAATCTAAAATGGTGGTGCAATACTTTCTGAATTGCTGAAGATCTCCCCACCACCATCCCAGTAGTTCATCTTTCATCGGTTTTGGACTTAACATGTCAGTCCAAAAGTCAGACTTTTAATGTTTAATATTTATGGTTACTTCTGACCAAAATGTCATTACTTTGGAGCAGGATCATATCATATGGCACAATGCTTTTGGAGGGGGGAGCACAATGCCAGTACTGTTCTGTGTTTTATTTATTTATTTATTTATTTATTTATTTATTTATTTATTTGGAAAATGCATTGTGAGTTCCAATGCACTCTAAGGATGTTTTTTCATGTTGTATCAGACATAGCCTGATATCCATGGAGACCAATCTGACAGAAACCAGTATTGCTTTCCATTGCCTATTGTTTATGAGCTGCAAGAAATTAAGACCACCGCTGCTATAATCCGCTTTCCATTTTCCGTGGTCTCTTATGCTTCCTCCTTAAGTTCTCCTACTTGTTCCCCACTGCCCTAGCCTCCTTCACTGTGTGATAATTTCTGTCAATCAGCCATTATTAGAATGGTTCTGTATTGGCTCAGCTGCTTTTAATCATGGCATATAAGCTGCTATCCTCAGCAACTGTACAGTTACAGTTGATAAATTATTATATTAGTTCCCTGTTTCCTTCTCTCCCACACTGCTGCTGGTGCACTTACTTACCTCAAACAATACCGCAGCAATGTGAACTGGGAAAGTGTGTTTCATAGAACAGAAAATGTTGGTTGATAGTGTTTGCGGCTGCCATTAATTTATTGTCATGGTAGTTTGTATCCCAGGAGGTCATGAGTTCCCCCCCCCCTTCCCCATTTTATCATAACAACCTTTCAGGTAGGCTAGTTGATAGAAAGCAACTTCTTTAAGGTCCCCCAGTGAGGTTGATGGCCAAGGAGGGGTTTGAATCAGGTCAGTGCATTACACTGCCGTTGACTTTATTGTGTGGAAGGCGAAGGGTTACAGAAATAACTCACCTGGGGGCTTTTTGGACTCCCCTGTTTTGCACCAACAACACTTAACTCTATGGGCCAGGCATAGGCAAACTCCGGCCCTCCAGACATTTGGGACTACAATTCCCATCATCCCCGACCACTGGTCCTGTTGGCGTGGGATGATGGGAATTGTAGTCCCAAACATCTGGAGGGGCGGAGTTTGCCTATGTCTGCTCTGGGCCGTGTGCTGGGCGTGTTTTTACTCAAGCTTCCATCTGTTCTTTTGCACACTGATCCCCAGGCCCCAGACAGGAGCCATTGACCTGCTAGTGAAGGGGAGAGTTTGTCCTAATGTTAAGAGGACAAATGTCCCCACTGCAAGACAGCAGAGCTGCTTCCCTCCCTTGCCCCCACCCCAATCTGTCTGCAGCCAAGAGCCTCCGCCCCACCTACTCTTCCCAGATATGTAACACTGCAGAACAGCTCAGCGTAGCCATGGAGTTTTAAGCTCCCAGGTTTGCAAGAGGCGTTGGGAGCTCCTGCTTCGTCACCCTTCCGACGTTCAGAAGGAAGGTACCTGGGAGGTGCTTCTAAGAGTGTGTGGCGGAAAGGGCCTAGAAACCTCCTTGTGGTAGGGAACCCTGATAGTGCACAGTTCCCAGTCGCAGGTAGACTTCCAAGTGCGCTTAGCCAAACTGGCTCAACACCGAAAGATTGGGGGAGAAGCAGGCATGTCCAGTGTGCACAAAGGCACTGGAGGTGGGCTGACCATTTCCACCCCCCTCCCCAGTTTGAGTATTTGAAGGCTTGGAGAGGGCTTAAAATGAACTGAATTTTGGTTTGATCCAGACTAAGATGCTTGAATTCGATTTCAGTGTGGGACTTACTTATTTTATTTATAGCCTACTCTTCCTCCCCAAAGGGTAACTTAAAGTAATACAATAACATTAAAACTTTTTTTAAAAAAAAGTTAAGTCACTACTGTACTAACTTTTCCCATTGATTTCAGTGGAGCCTAAGCTCAACTACCTTGGTCTAGATCCAGCTCTACAGAACTGTTCTTATTCTTCTCTGCAAAGCCTAGAGCACACACCTGAGTGATTCTTCTTGCCTGTTTTTCAACTTAGGTATGCCATCAGAGAAAGTTAAGACCCATGTGGAACTTGAGGCAGAATATGGAGTACCTCCCAACAAAAGAATAAGGCGGAAATTGATGGAGTCTCCCATGGCAGTGCAAAGTCCTCCGCAATCCAGTCAGCCGAACCCTAATCACCTGGTGGATTCCATCAGCAAAGCATTCCAGCCCATTCTGTATACACCCAAGGGCTGCCAGAAGCCTGTGGAGAACCTGCGTACTGAGACTGTGGTAAAGCAAGTGTTAAATACAGCAGCAGGCCTTCAAGAAATAAACAATCGCACTGCACAGGCTCAGGATCCATTAAAGCAGGATAGCCATGGGGATAACATATGCATCGTGACTCCAGAGCGCCTCATGAACTCGACAGTTACTCTATACGAAAGTAACATGGGCAATACAGACCACGCTCCCAATGAATCCGAAAGCAAATTGCAGGTGACCGAGAGCAGCAACAATAGTTTACAAAGGTATTTTCTGTGGAAGAGGAGGTGTAATAACCTCTTTCCTTCCTCACCACTTTAATCCTGATATTGGTTTATCTGTTTTCTTTCCTTTTTGCACAATTAGTGTGACCTCAGTTGTTTCACATTCTAATGTCAGGTAATAGTGGCATTTAAAGCCTCTGAAAGACATGCCCAAATTGTTAAACTATGTATGGCCTTGTCCAAAAGATCGTATTGCTGTTTCCTCCTGCTGATCCCTTTTCCCTTTCTTTCATGGACTGCAGTCCATGAACACAAAGTCTGGCGAAACATGAAAATAAGGCAAGTGAAAAAGCAAGGGTAGAATACTGAGCAGTTTTCACAATGGAGTGAAGGGAGCATTGGGTCCCTCCAATGATCTATTTTGGGATCTGTGCTACTGGAGTCAGGGGTTGTAGGCAGACTTGCAGGTAACACCAAATTATTCAGGTTGGTGAAAGTCAAAGCAGGCTGTGAATTGCTCCAAAGGCATCTCTTCAAAGTGGGTGGGTGGGCGGGCAACAAAATGGCAAGTGAGGCTCAATTTCAAAGTCGCATTGAGGCAAAAAAAATCAAAATTAAAAAATCATAGCAACCTGTTCATTGATGTGGTCTCTCTGAACTGGTAAGTATTCAGGAAAGAGATCCTGGGGTTGTTCCAAACAGCTCTGAAAATGTTGTCTTGTTTATGGTAGTGAGAATGGGAAATGTTGTGCTAAGGATTGAAATAAATCTGCCTGTATTAGGGCACCTTTAAATAAATCAGAGATACAACTGGCAGCCTCTTTTTGAAAATGACTTTGAAGAGCTGTAAAAAGTCTTTGAAGAGCTGTAAGAAGCACCCAACATGATTGGGGACTGAAATAGCTTCCCTACAAGCCGAGGCTAGTTTTTTGGGGGGGGGAGGGGATAAGTTTAGGAAAAGGGGGCTGAGGTGGGGGACAAGACAAAAAAAAAGTATACATGGTGTGGAGACAATGGCTAGAGAGGCTGAGAGGACAATTAGCTGCCCTGAGCGTTGTGAAGGGTATGAATTGTCTAAATGAATAGAGAGGAAATTATTCTTCCTGCCTTATAGCCCTAGAATTCTGGCTTGACCTATGAAATGGATTGGCAGTAAATTTAACCAATTCAGAGGTCCTTCACCCAATGCACAAGATGAAATTCTCTTCTGTAAGCTGTGGTGGTCACCACTGGCACTGATGGCTTTGAAAGGGGATGAGAAAAACCCATGACAGGTGTGTCTCATCAGTCACAAATAAAGAAACCATGATGACAAAATGGAGCCTGTAGGTTCAACAGCAGTAGGCCTCTGAATCTTCATTTCTTGTAGGCAAGAATGTTAACAGAAGAGTTCTGTTGCCTTCAAGTGTTGCTTGCAGGCTTCCTGGAAGCACCTGGCTGGCTAATCAGGTTACTGTACTAGAGTGGACTCTGGGTAGATCCCACAGAGTTTCTGGGCACTGCTGTAAGAAAATGTTCAGCATTAGGCAGGAGCAGCAAGGTCATAGGGTACCAGAAGTGGGCAGTAGGGCCCCTGTTGGAGCATCAGACTTTGCAAGTACCCAGCAGTGTCAACTGCTGATTCCAGCTCTGTGCAAATTTCTCATCCTGGCCCAATTCCAGGTGAAACCAGGGTATTTCCATTGAAGGTATTGCAGAACAGATCCTCCAGTGAAAACAGACAGTCAAATGTCAGTATTGGTAATTTCTGGATTTTTAAAATCTATGCAAATAAAATATCCTTCCATTGAATATTTTAATACCGACACTTTTTGGAATGCAAGATTATTTTTAGAATTTGTGGCTTTTGTTTTCAAGAAATAACTCTGGATTTTTCACAACTACTTTTCCCCCCTTTGCTGTTATTTCAGACTCGCTGTCGCTCCATCGTTAAATAAGCAGCCAGACCCCATACATAATAAGCCATCTTATATGGCAATGACGTCTGCTGCTGAGAGGAAAAGAAAGTTATTAAGGTAAGCAATGCTCCAAGTAGTTCAGTGCTATTTTCCCCACCTGTGAAATGGGTTGCTGGTGTGTCAGTGCTGTGGTTTAGCAGGAGGCAGGAACATTACCCCAATCCAATAGTCCTCATGACTTGATCTTCGGGGCTCCTGTGCTGTCTTCTTGTCTCCTCCTTGCTGCAGTGCCAATATCTGCCTTCTTAATTCTTCCCAATGTTCCAACTCAGTTTCAGCCATTTTCCTGCCTTGCAGCTCTTCAAATATCTGACTCCACTGATTTCTAATTTACTAACTTCTTTTCTAGTTGCATTTATATACAATATTTTCACTTCCTCTCCCTAACCTTTAGTTAGTTGTTATTAGTTATTAAGTATCTATCCTTCATCCCTGGATCACAGGACAGTTTACAATATAAAAACACCAAAGTACATGACATGGTAACAAACAATAACAATGCTCACACACAGTTTAAAAGGCAACAGATCGTTTAATTAGCCAAAGGCTGTTTGTTTGTTTGTTTGTTTAACAAAATAGACCAATGATAAAACGCATAAAGAAATACTGTTAAAGCAGCATAAGGTTGGGTATTATCATTGAATTTGTTCCAAAACATTTTTTTTTAATTCCCATTATTCCATAAACCTGTTAGGCTGGTTTATATGTATTCTTTTATGATAGGTTAGCTAATCATAGTTACAATGGACCATTTTTTCTCAATCCATTCAGATAGTAGGAGATAGGATTTCCTCCCATTTTTAGCTATTATAATCTTAGCAGCAGTTATAAGGTTAAGCATCATTTCTTGATCATTTCCCCTCTCTTAAACCTTTAATGAATCAGGAGAATAGACTCCCAGGAGTAAACTCCTGATTTGCTTTTGACTACCCTTTAACTGCCAGGTTCCTGTGCTGAATTGTCGATGCTCCTGAGCGGAACATTTCCTATTTTCTTTGAGCCTACCTGCGAACTATTGACCTTCCTATACAGGAGCTTTAAAGCAAAGCACAACCATTATTACGACTCAAGTTTTACAACCAAAAACCCAGCACATAATGACTGAAAGTCCTGTTCCATCACACTGGGAAACAAATGCACAGACACAAACCAGAAATATAATTTGAATCATACTTGTTCAGGGTTTTTTTTAGGACCAGGAGAAGAAATAGCTGCAATCCATACAAGTGTATCTGCGGCGGATCTTTCTTGAAGTAAATTAGTCACGCACATGTTCTCGATCTAATATACTTTTAGATGTTGTGTTCCAAAAACCAAAAACTAAGCATACCCTCTTAAGGTCACCATGCTAAAAGCAAACTTGTTATAACTTTTTCTTACAGTTCACTATCGAACAGCGAGCTTACAAATCAGCACGGTCATACAACTGCAAAGCGTATTAAACAAGACAGTGTGTTAAGTTATAAAGCTCTAAGAGTCCCTAAACCGACAGGTAAGTATCAAATTACAATTTTCGGTGATTATATCCAAACTTGAGCAGTAGGTGGCTATGGAGGAGAGCCAAGATTGTGGGCTGACATTTACCATTTTTCTTCGTCTTTTGCTGTGGTAATTTAGTTGTACGGCTGGGCTACTCAGTTAAATTGAGTGGAAAGGTTACTCCTTAAAAAATTCTTAGCCGGTTCCATGTTTTAATATAGGGAAAGAGGAGCCAAATACAGTCATACCTCGGTTTAAGTACAGCTCAGTTTGAGTATTTTCAGTTTAAGTACTCTGCGGACCTGTCTGGAACGGATTAATCCACTTTCCATTACTTTCAATGGGAAAGTTCGCCTCAGGTTAAGTACGTTTCAGGTTAAGTACGGACTTCCGGACCCAATTACACTCATACCTCGGGTTAAGTACACTTTGGTTTGATTACTTTCAGTTTAAGTACTCCGCAGACCCGTCTGGAACAGATTAATCCATTTTCCATTACAGTGGTACCTCGGTTTATGAACTCAATTGGTTCCGGAAGTCTGTTCATAAACTGAAGCGTTCATAAACTGAAGCGAACTTTCCCATTGAAAGTAATGGAAAGTGGATTAATCCATTCCAGACGGGTCCACGGAGTACTCAACCTGAAGCATACTTAATCCGAAGCATGGGTGTAATTGGTTCCGGAAGTCTGTTCAGAAACTGAAGCGTTCATAAACTGAAGCGAACTTTCCCATTGAAAGTAATGGAAAGTGGATTAATCCGTTCCAGACGGGTCCACGGAGTACTCAACCTGAAGCATACTTAATCCGAAGCATGGGTGTAATTGGTTCCGGAAGTCTGTTCATAAACTGAAGCGTTCATAAACTGAAGCGAACTTTCCAATTGAAAGTAATGGAAAGTGGATTAATCCGTTCCAGACGGGTCCGCGGAGTACTCAACCTGAAGCGTACTTAACCAGAAGCATGGGTGTAATTGGTTCCGGAAGTCTGTTCATAAACTGAAGCGTTCATAAACTGAAGCGAACTTTGCCGTTGAAAGTAATGGAAAGTGAATTAATCCGTTCCAGATGGGTCCACAGCGTTCATAAACCGAAAATTCATAAACCGAGGTGTTCATAAACTGAGGTTCCACTATACTTTCAATGGGAAAGTTCGCTTCAGGTTAAGTACGCTTCAGACTGAGTACTCCGCGGACCCGTCTGGAACGGATTAATCCACTTTCCATTACTTTCAATGGGAAAGTTCGCTTTAGTTTATGAACGCTTCAGTTTATGAACAGACTTCCGGAACCAATTGTATTCATAAACCGAGGTACCACTGTATGTACATCTTCCCACTTTTACCTACCTCTACCTGTGGCACTAAACTGCCTGGGTGTTTTCTAGCAGTTCATCCATCTGTTTGGAAGGGCATAAACCCTGGAGCTGTTTGTTGTGTTCCTCGCTGTGCAGTTGCTTGTGGGCAGTTCCCATCATAGCTGTGGCAGAGGGTGGAGCTGCTGAATTCTTTGCCACACCCTTCCACAATTTTTCAGTATCTCATGAGATCCTTCTGGCAGGTTCTTTCCCACCACCTCTTTCTGTGACGTCTCTGCCTCCTTGGTGCTAACCATCATAGAACAGTGATAAGCAGGAGCAGAGGGGCAGTGCCATGCTGCCACTCTCTGACAGTGGTGGCGCTGTAGATTACCGGCACGGGGCAGGGCGGTGGTGAGGTCGAGACTGTGTGGCCACACCTTCTTCTTTGGCGATGATTCATAGCCAATTAAGATTGTCTTCCATAAACACGGTTTTAACAATGAGTCCATAAGTGACTGTGGAGGCCAATGCTGGATCCACTCGTCCTTCCACAGTGGGGACATTGGTTTCTTGGTGGGGAGTTAATCACGGTGTGGATTTGCCAAGCGTGCCTTCCTCTTAGCACGTTTCTCCCTTGCGTCCTGAGTTTGAGTGTCTTCAAAGCCCATGACACCTTTGGTAAAGGCTGTTCTCCAATTGGAGCGCTCGCAGGCCAGTGCTTCCCAATTGTTGGTGTTTATACTACATTTTTTAAGATTTGCCTTGAGACAGTCTTTAAACCTCTTTTGTTGACCACCAGCATTACGCTTTCCATTTTTAACTTCGGACTAGAGTAGTTGCTCTACTCTACTCTAGAATAGTTGAGACGATACGGTAATCAGGCATCCACACATGTCCAACAATGTTGATGTTGAAGAATCATTGCTTCGGTGCACAGCCCCAGCCATTCCTGCCGGCAGTAAGAGTGACTTCTTCAGACACCTCTTTGTGTGGTGGGGAATGCAGAGGCAGGACATTTCCCTGGGCAGCGTGGTTATGGTAAGGAAGCCAGTTTTAAATTAGCCAAGGATATCGTGAGTTTTGCTGATGTGGGGCTATGCATGCCACTGCCCAGGTTCCCCCTGCCGAAGAACAGGTTGCCTTTGCCTCCATCATGGTTCCAATTGCATCTGTGCATTTACAATGAAAGCTTAATTTGGGCAATATCATCTTTCTGGCTCACATACTCTAGAGGTCCCAAAACAATTGCCTTTTTGCTACCTCTTGTCCTTTTAACCACCCTTCCTCCAGGCAAAATTAATGTTCTCTTTCAGTTATGCAGCTGGTGAAGTGCTGCACGTAGCATTCCCCGGAGCTAATAGAAGCCGAATACAGTGTTATCAGTACTTTGCACAATGCTATCTTCGTGTTAATTATTTGTACCAAATGTTAGGTAATAAAGGATACCGGCATCAATTACTGTAATTGTATTGTTAAAGAATCATGTAATTGAATTCCTAATTTGGAAGCTGGGAACGCATTAGACATGCTTAGAATCTCAAAAAATTAATAAATAAAAATATCAATATTCCAAGGCACATGCTTGGGCTTGTTCTGTGCACAGGGGCAGTAAAGCAGGGATGGGGAACCTCTTTCAGCCTGGGAGTAGAGATCCAGAACTAGCCCACTTGCCAGGGGCCATTAAAGTGGGCAGGGTCTCCCACTTGACCGTCAGGTGATTAAAATGTCAGGCTTCAAAGGGAACAGGCAGAGGAGCACAGTGCTAGGATCAGGAATCAGCCTCTTCTGTTGCCTGTTACTGTTGAGCAGAGGCTTCTCATTGACCTTAGCAATGTGGTGCTTCATGCTGACACCAGATGTAAGAAATCCCTTATCCAAACTTAGTGCTTCAATCTAAGAAAGGTGTGACCCGAACTATTCATTAGTTGGAGCTGAGCCTCATATTAGTTCTGTGTGGTAAGTTTTGAAAACTTATTGAGCCAGAGGATACTACAATTTATTGGTTGGCTAAGACACTGGTTAGCCATTCATGGCTCTCTGGGTGGCTTATGGAGTAAAACAAAAATGCAGTAAGTAAAACAATAAATGCTATGTTAGCAGCATTTTTCAGACGCTTATCAGATGCAGCCAGCATTGATAGCAATATTAAAAAATGAGAAGTTAACAGTTTGAGCATATAGTTAATGTCATTTTAAAATAATAATAATTACGATGATGATGATGATGATGATGATATAGTAATAGTAGTCCTATGTCTGCCCTATTCTGTTAACCTTAACATTTAGGGAAATAATTAACATCATCAAGGCAGTAGTATCTGTGTCTCTCTTTAACATGGCTAATTTTTTGTTCCATAGAAACTAGAACAAGAAGCTGGAAGCAACATGAAGAGCTAAGAAAACGTATCAGAAACAACGGCAAGGAAAATGCAACCTTAGACACGAAACTCAAGACATCCAAAAAAGCATTTTGAATTACCTACATTGAAATAAATCCTTGCTTTATACAGATTTTAATTTATTAGCAAGACAGGAAAGGTGAACTTTCCATCTGCTCTCTGCACTGTTTCTCACTTACCTGTGGTAGTAGCTATACATTATACTTTACAGACATGTATTTTTCAAACGCTCACATCTGTACTTTGGTGTACCCTTCACTCTCTCTTAACATGTAATTGGAAGCTGTATTGTACTTCACAAATAACTGCTTTTGACATCTCTGCCCTTCGCCATATTTCAGTGAAATAATCTCTTGCAATGAGAATACAGTCAGAAAGATGGGTGGGGCTCCTCTATGGTGTGTTCAGGCTCCTCTATAGTGTGTTTAGTTGGTACATGAAGCATCATAAAGTTTAAGAAGGAAATGTGACAAGATTCCTCTCCTGCTAATGCATCGCTTCATAAATGACAGGTGGCATTGAGCTCTCATCCCTGCGTGCCTCCCCAATGCAGGGTGCAAACACCTTACATACTGTGGACCTTTGAAGAAACAGCTCTACTGTGTTCCAGCGAGGAAGGTGCAAAATGGATCTTAAGCCTTAATGTATTTTGCCTCGCATTGCTGGCTAAATTACAGTACATGCATCTATTAATGATATTCCTTGTCCACATTTCCTTTTTCAATATAAATAAATGAAGCTGGTGTTTGAAACTAAACCTGAGCAACTTGAATGTAAAAATGTGCTTTGTATTTTTAATCTGTATCTGTGTCTTAGATAACTCTGTTGCCCTGAATTAAATGGTGTTTTTGTAAAATTTGTAAAACCAAAGTGTCACATACCTGTTCCTTCTTTGAAACTCTTGGGCTCTTACAATTAGTTTGCTTTACTCATAGGTTGATATGACATATGTGACGTACTGCTCTTGAGGATTAAAAAGTCATTGATTCTAATGGAAGCATGTTAATGCCCAGCTCAGCAGAAAGGATCCAGAAACTTTCCAGAATCTGTCCCCTTTCCTCCATCATCCATTTCCACAGAACTTTCAACTATGCTGAAGTCAGCCTCTATCCCCAAAGTTCTAACTTGGTTAATACATTACCACTCCTTTAAATAAAAAATAACAGTAAAGAAAAATTAAGGTAGACTAGATCAGGGATAGGGAAATTGGCCCTCCAGCTGTTGGTGGGCTATAACTCCCCTCAGCCCGTGTCACCTTGGCATTGCAAAAACCAGAGGTTCCCCATCACTGTTGTAAATTTGCATAAGATTAAGACACTGATTATTTTAAAGGGCCTGCTATCAAAAAGAGAAGAGTGCGTGTTCAGGGTACCACCAGAAGGCCCAGCCATTGCTTCCAACTGCACCTCAGATACGTGGAGCTTGAGGGGCAGAATCACCTTTGATGATTATCCTAACGAGGCTGATATGGACTCAGGTAGCCCTTCAGATACATTAGTTCTAGGCCATGCAGGACTTCCAAGGAAAACACCTCCACTTGTTTCTTAAGAGTCATGAGCAAAAGCTGGGGAACTGCTTGCAGACCCAAGTGGAATGTTGTTTAGTCGTGTCTGACTCTTTGCGACCCCATGGACCAGAGCACACCAGGCACTCCTGTCTTCCACTGCCTCCCGCAGTTTGGTCAAACTCATGTTGGTACCTTCGAGAACACTGTCCAACCATCTTGTCCTCCGTCATCCCCTTCTCCTTGTGCCCTCAATCTCCCAACATCAGGGTCTTTTCCAGGGAGTCTTCTCTTCTCATGAGGTGGCCAAAGTATTGGAGCCTCAGCTTCACGATCAGTCCTTCCAGTGAGCACTCGGGGCTGATTTCCAAGTGGAATGTTTCTGCTAAAGTAAAGGATTGATCTTGGTACTCAAATGTTTTACTTTTTTCATGGGTTAAACTAAATATGTGATACTCCTGGTATGTGAGTGATAGGACAAATCTGTCCCCACTTTTTCTGGGTGGTGGATATGATGGGGGCCTTGCCATGTATGAATATGGCCCTTGGAGAGCACAAGATGGATACACAAACTGTTAAGGAGTCAAAAAGAATCTGCATATTATTTCATTTCAAAGAATTGCTCAATAATGAAAACAATTCTCAACACAGCTGTAGCATGCACTACTCAGGAATCTTTTTTAATATATATATATATATATATATATATATATATATATTAATTTTTTTATAATAACAAAATATAAAGAAAACTAACATATATACATTCCACAAAAACAACAAACATAAAAACATCACCCAATCTTATATTCCATATCTATATCGACTTCCTCCTTTCCCTCCCTTCTACGTTTCTAAATATCACTTGCTTAGCACTTTCTAAATTTTAATAACATTCTATTTCTTATCAAATCTACATCTTACTCTTAATCCTATTTCACTGAAATATTTCCAAAACCTCACAATATAATTTTAGTCTTAAGAGCATAATAACATCCCATCATATATCTAATTCTAAACACATATTGCATTAAACTAACTTACTTCTGCAACCCCCCTTATACTTCCAAATCCTTTATTGAATATCTCTAATCTTATAATTCTTTTCTAAATAAACTTTAAATTTCTTCCAGTCTTCTTCCACTGATTCTTCTCCCTGATCCTGGAGTCTCCCAGTCAATTCAGACAATTCCATGAATTCTATCAGCTTCATCTGCCAATCGTCCACCGTAGGCATATCTTCAGATTTCCAATTCCTTGCTAATACAATTCTAGCTGCTGTTCTGGCGTACAGAAAAAAAGTAACATCTTAAGTAGTTATTTTCTTGTAATACCAAGTAAAAAAAGCTTCTGGGTTCTTAATAAACATGTTTTTGAACACTTTCTTCAACTCATTATAAATCTTATCCCAGAAGCTCTTTACTTGGGGACAAGTCCACCACATATGGTAAATCCTCTCCCCCATGCTTTTTAACATCTACATGCAGCCGCTGGGAGAGATCATCAGGGGGTTTCGGCTGGGTGTTCATCAGTATGCAGATGATACCCAGCTCTGCCTCTCTTTCAAATCAGAACCAGTGAAGGCGGTGAAGGTCCTGTGTGAGTGTCTGGAGGCAGTTGGAGGATGGATGGCGGCTAACAGATTGAGGTTGAATCCTGACAAGACAGAAGTACTGTTTGGGGGGGATGGGGTGGGTGGGTGTGGAGGACTCCCTGGTCCTGAATGGGGTCACTGTGCCCCTGAAGGACCAGGTGCACAGCCTGGGAGTCATTTTGGACTCACAGCTGTCCATGGAGCCACAGGTTAATTCTGTGTCCAGGGCGGCCGTCTATCAGCTCCATCTGCTACGCAGGCTGAGACCCTATCTGCCCGCAGACTGTCTCACCAGAGTGGTGCATGCTCTAGTTATCTCCCGCTTGGACTACTGCAATGTGCTCTACGTGGGGCTACCTTTGAAGGTGACCCGGAAACTGCAATTAATCCAGAATGCGGCAGCTAGACTGGTGACTGGGAGTGGCCGCCGAGACCACATAACACCGGTCCTAAGAGACCTACATTGGCTCCCAGTACGTTTCCGAGCACAATTCAAAGTGTTGGTGCTGACCTTTAAAGCCCTAAACGGCCTCGGTCCTGTATACCTAAAGGAGCGTCTCCACCCCCATTGTTTAGCCCGGACACTGAGATCCAGCGCCGAGGGCCTTCTGGCGGTTCCCTCACTGCGAGAAGCAAAGCTACAGGGAACCAGGCAGAGGGCTGGCGCCTGCCCTGTGGAACGCCCTCCCATCGGAGGTCAAGGAGATAAACAACTACCTGACATTTAGAAAACACCTAAAGGCAGCCCTGTTTAGGGAAGTTTTTAATCTGTGATATTTAATGTATTTTGGCATTTGTTGGAAGCCGCCCAGAGTGGCCGGGGAAACCCAGCCAGATGGGCGGGGTATAAATAATAATAATAATAATAATAATAATAATAATAATAATACTTCACCAGATCTTAACCTAGTACAGTTTACAGTATTTGTAAGAATGGATTCCAAATATCATTGAATTTTTCCATGGCAAGTCTGCGTTTATAGGCAAGTCATTCATATAAACCCCCCAGAGTGGTGGGGGAAACCCAGCCAGATGGACGGGGTATGTATGTATGTATGTATGTATGTATGTATGTATGTATGTATGTATGTATAAATAAAAATAAAAGGTTCCTTCCACTTTCTTACATTACAAAGTTGACTGACATCTTGCTCCAGCCTTTACACTGGCATCAAGGAGAGTGCCACCATTTTCCCACTTATTTAAATCTCATTATTAACAATTATTAACAAACGAAGAAGTAAAATGGGCATATCAGTGCACCCATGGAGATTCCCAATTACACTATAACTGTTCTAATGAAGATCCAAACAGCACAGAGCCAAGTGGCTTGACACTTATGTCAACTAGGCTGCAGTTTCTGACTTATAAGTAAAATCTCATCTCTTAAACACTGCACTAGTTTAAGCATTTTTCAGGGCAAAATGCTTAGTTCAATATGGTGGTAGATTCCCCAAATCAAAGCATGCACATGATTGCTGTAAAGCTTGCTTGCTGCTTAAAGTACATCTAAAGTACATATGTGAGAATGATGGTACACATATGTACAAAAGAGATTATTCAGTTCTTGTGACATCCTACCCAATATGCATGACAGTGAATGATAAATTCAGCCTTGAAAGTTAATGTGCAGAAGGGGGCACAATGCTAATTGGAAAGGTGTTTGCATAATTATTTGACAGGATGAGACATTTTGATTGCATACAAAAATGGGGACACTTGCATACAAAAATGGGGAAGATGGCTTCCATCTACATCTCTTGTCATTGCACATGATGAGCATGCCACATGGACATGGAGGCAGGATGACTCAGTTTCAGCAATGTAGCACAAACCTTATGCAAGCATTCCCCCCCCATCAACAATAACAACTTTATTTTTGCCACAAGGTCATTAGAGACAACTTATTCCTTTGTGACTAACTTCATTCAGAGAGCTTCAATGAAATATTGCACAGGGAAGTAACATTGCGAAGGTGGAGTAGGAGGGTTAGAATTCAAGGCAAATGTTGCAAGAATGCCATTGACAAAAAACCAAGATGCTTTTGTGGAAAGGGAGTAGCAGGTGCTTTGGAAAACTATTCATTGAAAAATATCCTTGAAAACGGAATGTGAACAAGATTTCTCAGAAGTGACATTTCACTTTTTAATATAGATATTGAGTTTTGTTTAATAAGATTAATCTGGAAGCTCTGCTCCCTCCCCCCACCCCCCCGCAAAGACAAACCACAGGAAAACTAAATTATACAACCTGAATAAACTATACAGATTTGTATATATTGATTGGGGTTTTTTTTATTGGTGATTCTGAAGGGCAAGCAGCTGTGTGTGATCCTGGCCAGTTTCTCAGATTTCACCAGTCATTGCCTCAATATTTTCAGGTCTCTTTTTGCAGCCATAAAGGTTGGAGCCTTGCTTTTAAAAACGAAATGAAAGTTCAGCTTCTCTGAGGATTATTCTGCAGCTGGTTCCATGCTAGCGCAGAATTGTTACAGAATCACAGAATGTGCAGAGCTCTGCTCATAACCAAGAGAAGGCATTTGTGACCAATTAGTTAAATGGAATTTATTAAGCATTTAAAGTTCTGGAGGATCTATTAGATACAGAGCAAGCAATATTGAAGGAAACGTGGCAAACTTTGATGTATTTAAGAGATGTGCTTCCTAAGCCCCCTTACAGCCGGCTACCATAAGTAAGCTGGGAAAGTATGATCTATTAAGACTGTTCTCAATAACTGCTGCAACAAACAAAAGTGGACTCTTATTTAACGTTTGACATCTGTATTTAAAGCTGCACACTTTCAATGGCAAGATTTAAAAGCTTTTACAAAGTGTAAACACATTTTTGCTGTTGATAAATTTCACGGACCTTTACAAGGCAGCCTGCGTTACAGGCACGTTCCAGGAACTAGCTGATACGGAAATGTTAAAAATGTAATGAATTCTTTACTTTAATGCCAATATCCTTTTTTTCCCCTTCGCAAAGAGTTTTTTTAATTAATAAATATTACTTTCCAGACCTCAGAATATCAGGTAAAGGTTTGATCAGTGCAGAAGGCTTGTTTACCAAGAGAGGCCATGGTTCATGGATGTAAAGGGAAATTTGGAAGCAGCAACCATTGGGGGGGGGATTTTTCCACCGGGAATGAAGGATGCTGAGTTCTTTGCATCATGATTGTCTACTGAACACAGTGGTCAGTGCACCAAATCATATTAGGACAACAACTTTATCAGGTCGACCAAAATTTTATCTTGACACTTTATCAGGACACATGGTAAAGAAAAGAAACAACGGGATGCAGAGAGAAATTGGCTGGTGTTAAAGCATCTGCATCTGGGTAAGAAGACGAAAAGGAGAAATTCAAATGAGGCTCTTTGGGTTTTATGCAGGCGTCAGGGTATTCAAGGTCTCCTGGGAGGAAGAAACCCATAAGCATCGCGCCACTTCAAATTCTCCTCATAGCTGTGAACACTCCATGATGTTGCAGCAGCTCAGCCAGGGACTGGAGAAGGCTTCCAACCAAATGGCAAGCAAGAGGTGATCAGCAATTGAAAGTCTTGAGGTCCAGAGCATATATATCCATGGAAATACTTTCCATGCTCTGCAACATTTGGTTTTCTCCAAGCTAAAGGATTATTTTCAGTGGCTTTGCAGACAATACATTCCTATTTCACTGCCCTTGACCATAAACTAGTCTTTTGCAAAATACCTCATTTACAGAAGTTGTGCATATTTGCTCGGTTTATTCTAAAGATAGAATCTTTGCTTCTGTCTTTGTTAGATGTATTTGCATAGGAGAACAAGTGTGACACCTATACACTTAATCACTTTTAACAGCATGTACCAAGGTTACATGGGACAGAATGTGAAGTGTATAACAATTACCTGGAATCTTCTAATGTCTTCTTTTCTTTTGGAGATGTTAGAATAAATAGCCTAAGCTGGTCTTAGGTAGTTTTGACTATAACGCCATACCTACGGTACCTGAACGTTCATGGGTAATGAGTGACTCATCTTTCTTAGCTGTGTGAGAAGAAAGTACAGCAAACTGTTCTAATGTGTGGGTTGCTGGTGTGTTAGCCAATCTGATCTTTGCAGATCTGGCATTTGCATTGACTATTGAAAGATATTTGACTTCTGAACTTCAGCTGTGAGTCCTAGATTAGAATTCCTGGAATTCCAGACTGGAGCTTGCTTAGCATCTCTCGCACAGAATTCTTGTTAAGCTCAAGCCATTTGTGAGATGAAGGCTCAATGTGTCATCAAAAGATCAAAATAATGGTCATCAGGACTCAACAAAAAGATCATTAAAAGCTTATGCAAATACCTGGGAAATCAAACTCTCCCTCCTCGCTCCCCAAGGTACAATTCCAATGAGTTTCATGAGAAAAGTCACTAGTTTTTTAACCACTCTTGGAATTGTAGCTCTGTGAAAGGATTAAGTACCTTCCCTACAGTAGCTCCTCATCTATGGAATGCTCTCCCAAGGGAAGTTCGCCTGGCGCCTTCATTATACACCTTTAGGTGCCAGGCAAAAACATTCCTTTTTAACCAGGCGTTTGGTTGACCTGATTGACATCCTATACCCTTTGAAAATGTGTCTCTTTGGGGGGGGGGGTTATTGGGTTATTGTTTTTATTTTATATATTGTGATCTTTTCTGTGAACCGCCCTGAGACCTCCAGGTATAGGGTGGTATATAAATTAAATAAATAACAACAACAACAACCTCCAGCACCTTTAAGTTGGCAGAGGAGTTAGCAGTCAGCAGCAGTTCTGTTTAGCTGGTTGCAACCTTTGGGAGCTTGTGACCAGGGCTTGTAATCAAGGGCATTGGTGAGGGCATTTTGAGAGTGAAGTCTGAAGCGCCGTCGCATGGTATATGTAGGACCAAGATACATGGACAGCGAGTGAGCTGCTGCCAGTGTGGTGTAGTGGTTAAGAGCAGTAGACTCGTAATCTGGGGAAACGGGTTCGCGTCTCTGCTCCTCCACATGCAGCTGCTGGGTGACCTTGAGCTAGTCACACTTCTTCAAAGTCTCTCAGCCCCATTCACCTCACAGAGTGTTTGTTGTGGGGGAGGAAGGGAAAGGAGAATGTTAACCACTTTGAGACTCCTTCGGGTAGTGATGAAGCGGGATATCAAATCCAAACTCTTCTTCTTCTTTAGTGAGCTGGAACACCTTTGCCACATTTGTCTTGGTGCGTGAGAATGTGCAAAAGTACACCTGGAGGAAGTGCAAGCTGGTTGGTTGCTTTTCTGGAAGAGCAGGTGCAGCAATTTGCAGTCCACTTATCCACCCTTGGAGCTACTCGACAAGATGAGGAATGCAGGTGGGGTGTCCCTAAGGAGGACTGCAGGAGATGAACCCCTGAAGGAACATGACACACAGAAACGGTACCGTCAGGAGCCATGGAACTGCAAAATTGATTCCCTCACCTCGGACACCAATTTTGGGTCAGAGGAGCAAGGACAGCAGTTGCAAACCTCAGAACACACCAAGGTGGCTGTGGAAGGTACAGTGTATAGAACAACTCCTAGCACTCCCTAGAGGAGGAAGAAACTGGGATCTAATGCCCCAGAAGACCGAATTGTGATTCCAGATGACCTTCATTAGTGTTTTTTTCTGGGGGGATTCAGGGGTACACATACCCCTAAACATTTTGTGAATCTTTGTACTTTTGTCCATTTACTGTATTTATTTCCCCCTATTTGAACTATAAAATGGTGGTTTTCCTGAACCAAAATGAGAGTACCCATAAACATTTCTAAAGAAAAAAAGCCCTGACCTTAACATATTGGAGAACTGGGCCCAAACCTAACAAATTGAATTTCGACAGAGACAAATGTAGGGTTCAGCACTTAGGCAGGAATAACCAGCTGAACAAACATAAGATGGGGGACGCCTGGCTCACCAGTAGTACATGTGAAAAGAATCTAGGGGTCATGCAAGCTTAGCATGAGGCAGCAGTCTGAGGCAGCACCAAAAAAAGGAGAGAATACTATTCTAGGCTGCATCAGCAAAAATATAGTATCCAGAGCAAGGGAAGTAATAACACCACTCTATTCTGCCTTGGTCAGACCACACCTGCAAACCTCAGGGTTACACCAAGATGGCTTATGCATGGGTGGTGCAGTTTTGGTTACATAAGCACAAGTCCAGCAGGACTCAAATCAAATGCAGCCCTCTCTGCTCCAGCCCTTCCTCTGCCTCTGATTAATTTGTCTGGCTAAGGATTGACAGCAATGCCTGCTGCACTCACCGTCACGCAAGGAACTGCTTACAATCCCTGTCTGATAACTACCCTGTGTCTGGCAATTTTAATTCACCAAATGTATGAAACAGATTGGCTCTCTCCTTCGGGATATCCCAGCAGGCTATCTAATGGGGGATGTATGTGGTTGTAATGGTAAATGATCCATTTTATTTCACAGCGGTATGCTGCTTCGTGAGAAAATATCCATTACATTGGTTGCTTTGACTTTAATTTCCCTACAATTATGAAGACTTTAAGGTTAATGTACCATGAATATTGTCTATTTAAGTTAAATTGACTGCCTGTTATCTATCATGGTAGCATTAGCCAGCTTTGTTGGAGCAGATTTATGGTGGCTGCCGTGCTTGCCGCTGTTCTGCATTCCTGCCTGACACAGGACACCCAGAACAGGAGAATGGAAACATGCCAGTTTGTTATAACTGAGGTGGAGAAGTGCCAGCCAGTGGACTGCATCCAACATCTTGGGATTCAGCTTGCACCCTCCCCTCCTCAGCCCCACTTTACACACACACACACACACACACACACACACACACACACACACACACACACACAGCAAATAGACTTACAGAAGAAGCTTCCACTTGTGCAACTGTTGCGAGTCAGTAGGAGATTGGTGGAAAGGGATAGGGGGAGAGAGAGAGATGAAGGGGAGAAAATAGGTGGCCTAGCACACTTATTCCTTCAGCTCCACCCGCTGCTGAGCCTTGGGATACAGCCCCCGAGGCATTTCCCCCAAAAGAATACAGTCTTTGACATCTGAAAGTTTTCCCACCCCCGATGCAAGTGCTTGCAGGACACGGCCCTGCACATGAACTAATGAAGATTTGCAGCACTGTAAGAACTCTGGAAGAGTCCGATTTTAAAGTCGCTGAGCTACAGTCACAGGGTGGACCAGGAACCAGCACTTCCTGTTGTTCCTGGGATAAGTTCCATGAGCAGGCAAGGCAGTTCGCATATTATCCTGGCATCCGTTTATTTAATTTATTTATATTCTGCCTAATTAAAAACAAACAAATCTCAAGCTGGCTTACAATATGATAATGATGCTAATGATGCTTAAGATAACAATTCCCATAAAAAATGGCAAATTTTATCAGATAACCTGCTGACTGAAGATCAGAGTTAGACTCTCAAATTGTCTCATGCTGCACAAAGCTGGGATATTGAAAGCGGAGGATGATGCTCCAGCAATCATGCCACATGATCAGTCTTGATGCTGTACAGCAGGGGTCAGCAAACTTTTTCAGTAGGGGGCCAGTCCACTGTCCCTCAGACCTTGTGGGGGGCCGGACTATATTTTGAAGAAAAAAATATGAACAAATTCCTATGCCCCACAAATAACCTAGAGATGCATTTTAAATAAAAGGACACATTCTACTCATGTAAAAACATGCTGATTCCTGGACCATCCGTGAGCCGGATTTAGAAGGTGATTGGCCTGCATCTGGCCCCTGGGCCTTAGTTTGTGGACCCCTGCTGTACAGTGTCGCAGACTGTGCTTGCTTGCAACTTACCTCCCACCATAGCTGCCAAGTTTTCCCTTTTCTCGCGAGGAAGCCTATTCAGCATAATGGAAAATCCCTTTAAAAAAGGGATAACTTGGCAGCTATGCCTCCCACGCACCTACCATATTTCTTAGTCTTTCAGGCCTAAATCCAGCTGGAGATGATTTGTAAACCACTTTAATTGTTTGTCTTTTTTACATCAAGCGATGTATAAATTCTATTGAGTAACTAAAATAAATTATATTGGGAAAATTCATATAAAATGTGTCTCTTGGGAGATATTTGCAGGCAATTGATGATATGACCACCCCAGCAGCAGCCCATTTTCATCTTCCCCTGAATACATTGACCTTGAAGAAGGACCATAGGTCAACTGACAGGAATATTCCTCTAGTAATACGGTAAGGCTCAAATGCTTCATAAAGCAATGCAAGGCCAGAACAACCTGGAGCATCATTGCTGTTCTAAGGTGCTCCATCCCTCCCCATCTTCCCCATCTGGATTTGGGCCAGAAAGACTAAGGAAAACTGTGGCTGAAAAGAATTCTCCACCCCTGGTGGTGGGTCTGTACTCACTATCAGCATCCCATTCCACTAGGATTCCCAAACCCAGACAAGGACCCTCAGTATCTGGGGGTGTTAAAGGCCACTCCCACCTCCCAGTGGTACGGGGTAGGTAGTCGGAGCGACCAGCAGATGTGTGGAGTTTGAGAATCCCACCTATCTTTCACATGTTCATGATATGCAAGTACTAAAAGTGAGAACAGGGCATGTGTGGGGTATGTGGTTTTGGATCAATAGAACTTTAATAAATAAAAAATATCATGTTGTTGTTTAGTCGTTTAGTCGTGTCCGACTCTTCGTGACCCCATGGACCACAGCACGCCAGGCACTCCTGTCTTCCACTGCCTCCCGCAGTTTGGTCAAAGTCATGTTTGTAGCTTCGAGAACACTGTCCAACCATCTCGTCCTCTGTCGTCCCCTTCTCCTAGTGCCCTCCATCTTTCCCAACATCAAGGTCTTTTCCAAGGATTCTTCTCTTCTCATGAGGTGGCCAAAGTATTGGAGCCTCAGCTTCACAATCTGTCCTTCCAGTGAGCACTCAGGGCTGATTTCCTTCAGAATGGAGAGGTTTGATCTTCTTGCAGTCCATGGGACTCTCAAGAGTCTCCTCCAGCACCATAATTCAAAAGCATCAATTCTTCGGCGATCAGCCTTCTTTATGGTCCCCTTCATGGATCACTGCCTTGTCGTGGCGAAGGGGCTTAAATAACTTGGAGAAGTTATGTTTTGACCAAACGTGATCCACCTGGAGAAGGAATTGGCAAGTCACTTCAGTATCCCTGCCAAGAAAACTCTATGGACAAAAAATATCATATTGCATAGTAAAATGACAGAACTGAAAGGCTCTGGGTTTCAATTTTTACACAAAACTAGCTGTTACAGAGCGACACGATGGAGTACTTTTCAGAATCACAATCTCTAGCTAGCGTAATGTTACGATGAATGCCTCATTTATTAATGAGCCGCACCCACAGTTCTAAGTGACACTGGCCACTTTGACTAACACTTCCCATAACGAAAGCTGCTTTACAAAGGAGGAGGGCCACCCATTCATCCAGTCTTCTCTGTGTCTGCTGTGTGCTGTATGGAGCAATGCAGATCTATAATTGAGTGAAAGCCCATTAGCTGAGCATATATGATAATTCCACTTGGTATTTGGCATTCCTTACTCCTCCTTACTACTCGAAGCTACGAACATGAGTCTGACCAAACTGCAGGAGGCAGGGGAAGACAGGAGTGCCTGGCGTGCTCTGGTCCATGGGTTCACCAAGAGTCGGACACGACTAAACAACAACAACAACAACAACAACAACAACTCCTTGAGAATCTCACTTAATAAAGTCTTTTCTGCTGAATCTATGCCTACAGACCACTGAATCTCTGCCTTCCTGCTTCCATGAAACTTGAATCTTAAGATGCTTCAGTCTGGAGCCTCCAGCCAAAAGGATGGCTAGCTTTTCCCATGCATTCCAAAAATGTGCTGTTTTCTATAGCTGTGTAGAGAAGGAGATGTAAAGCACCTCTCTTGTTTTTCTATTAAACTAAAAAAAAAAGAGAGTTTTTCTTCTTCCTCTGCTGGACTTCTAACATTTGTGGTGGGCACCTCTTTGTTCTTTCACAGTTTGAGGGAAATGAACATTCTCCTCAGCGCCTGCGCTTCCCTGCTGATTACATTTCCTAAGGAAGCAAAGCATCTGATGTGACTGTCCCTCAGGGTTTGTAGGTGGGGATTCGAGCTGGCATTTTGATTCATGCGCTTTAGAAATAAGCAGTACCTACTTTATCCTGTCTGGGTGTTATGTAACGAGCTGTGTGGGAGCCCTTTGTGGGTGGCAAAACCAAAAGTTGCAAAGACAAATAGTTCTTTAAAAAACCAACAAACTTCACTGTGCTACAATCAATAAATAAGCCATTGGTTGTTTGGGAGGTTCTGTCACCGCTTTGGTTATGTTCGTCTCCAGCTTTGGTATCAATCAACTAAACTATATTGCGAGGTAATTTAGCTGAACATTAATATCTACTGATGTTATTGATGAGCCTGCTTCTCTCGATTGATATTTCAGTGGCTTCTTTCTCACTTTACCACTTGCTTTTTCAGTTTTAATAGATGCCAACAAAGAGCTAGGCCCCATCTGCACAATACATTACAAGTACTATTCTACCACTTTAAACAGCCATGGTTTTCCCCAAAGAATCCTGGGAATTGTAGTTTGTTGAGGGTGCCGAGGTTTGTCACAACATCTCTATTCTGCTCATAGAGTCACCATACCCATTCTGGGAATGGTAGCTCTGTGAAGGGAATAGGGGATCTCCTAACAACTCTCAACACCTTTACAAACTACAGTTCCCAGAATTCTTTGGGGGAACTTGTGCCTATTTAAAGTGGTATAGTAGTGCTTTAGATGTACAGAGCAGATGGGGCCTTAAACTACACCATTGTTTATGTGTGGAATGCCATCTTCTGACATCTAGGAAATGAGCCTTCTTTGTGGTGGCACCCACTCTCTGGAACACCCTCCCATGTGTATTTCATGAGGTGGAAAGCAGTTATTGAAAACTGCAGCAAACTGCTGTTAAATAAAATGTATCATGTAACATGCATTCACCATTAGATAGCCTACTGGGAATCCTGTTGGAAAAATCCAATCTGTTTCACGCATTTGATGGATTAAAATTTCCAGACACTGGCTTGATAACAGATATAAGCCAGGATTTAATCCTGGATTCAAAAGTTTTTCTGTACTGTTCTATTTTTATTGATACTGATGAATGTATGATCAACGAGAACTAAACACAATAGTCCAAATGTGGTTGCACCATTGATTTGTATAACAGTGTTATGATATCAGCAACTTCATTTTCAATATCTTTCCTAATGATCCCTAGCATGGAATATGCCTGTTTCACAGCTGCCATACATCTTCAACGATCTACCTACTGCAGCCCCAAGGTCCTGGTTGATCACTGCCAGTTTAGACCCCATAAATGTATATGTGAAGTTGTGGTTTTATACCCTGACATGCATCACTTTATACTTGTTTACAGTGACTTGCATTTGCCATCTTCCCACTCATTTACGCACTTTGAAGAGGTCCTTATGGAGCTCTTCACAAGCACCTTTTGTTTTAATGACCCTGAACAACTTAGTACCATCAGCAAACAAAGTTCTCTTATGCTAAGCCATAGAAAGCCCTTATGCTTGTGGAAGGTGGCTTCTACTGCTGGAAAGATGCCTCTAAATCCAATCCATTGGTTCTCTGATAATTAATTGCATGTGATCATTTGGTGGTACAGTGGAACCTCGGTTTACACCTACCTCCATTTACAAACACCTCCGTTTACAAATGCCGCAGACCCGGAAGTGTTTACATCCGGATTCCGCGGCGTCGGATGTGCAGAAGCGATTTGCGCAGCTCTATCGACGCTTCGTGCACACGCAGAAGCGTGCCTTCGGCGAGCGAACGCCTCGCGGGACAGATTGCATTAGCAAACCGAGATACCACTGTATGTGATTAAGGCCACTTTCACACCATACATTTAAAGCTATTTGATACCCCTTTAAACACTCATGACTCCCCCCAAATAATTCTGGGGTCTGTAGTTTGTGAATGGTGCAGAGAGTTGTTAGGAGACCCCTATTCTCCTCACAAAGATACAATTCTCAGAGTGGATTAACGACAAATCTCTCTTTACAGGAAACGGAACTGTAGTCCTGTGAGGGGAATTAGCAGCTTCCCAACAACCCTCTGCCCTCTTTACAAACTACACTGCTTTTCCCACTGAGGCGCCATCTTGCAATTCTTCTTCAGACTGCTGCTATTCCCAAAGTCAGTTTTTCCACCAATTTTTGTAATGTTCTCTCTAATGTTTGATTTAGAATGGCAAAGGCGACCAAATAAATGTCAAACAAGCTATGTTTTTTCAGCTCAGCTCTGCTACCAATTATGCAAGGAGCAAAGCGTTTTGCTGCAACCAAACCTGGATGAGACGGGGGGGGGGGGCGTTTCGTCAATATGTCACGATTTTCTTGTTGTTGTTGCAAGTGAAGAGCTTTTCATCTCTGCCTCCTGCTTCACTCCAGCAGAACCCAGGCTTTGAGAGGAGTGTGCTTATTTTGCTTTAAAATGCAGGGTAATCCTTTTTGCTCCTTTTAACTCTTCTGCATCTTGTGGCAAACCAGCTTGAGACCTGTTCTGTACACAGAGCCTCTGTGCTTTTCCTCTGACTCATTGCTTTTCAACAGCATCCTCTTTATCCAGGCAGCTAAATCAATATGACTTCTCTGGAGTGATCAAAGTGATTAAAAATATATATATCAAGGTATTAACCACCCATGTTCGATATATTTTAAATTGTATTATCCTTAACTATTTTGATTTTATTTTATTTTTGGCACACCAAATGAAATGTAATCAACCTAACACACACAAACAACAACACCCGCATTTATGGTCAACTACAGCTGGTGGCTAAACTAACAATAGGTTACAAACTCCTGCTCCCATCCTATGACCCGAAATTTAAGGCTAGGATCCAAAGAACCAAGAAAACTAGTCAATGAAACTGGGAGACAGTTTAAATACTTGGGTGTTCCCCCCCCCCCGCCGAGTGGCCCTCAAACAGCCTTCTTCCTTTGGTGCACTGCAAATTGTGAGGAATTTCAGGAGAATTTCAAAAGCACTTTGGAATATGTCAGGGGAGTCAGCTTATCAAAGAGGAATAGCCAAAAATGCCCCTGGGCTGGGAAAACACAAGCACCCTTCTGGAATATAAACTTTGAATCCAAACATAAATCCTTCCTTAGGTGAGAAGCATAATATGTATTTAAGGGAAAGGATGTCAAAACAGGAAAGAAAACTGAACCTCTTGTTTCATTGCGCAAAGGAAAGCTTGATTATATTTTATTATATTGTACATGCATTACTATACAAACTTCTTGGGTCCACTCAGAATGTACTCTTGTGTGTGTCTTTCCCCTTCACTGACCAATTAGAGGGATTTGTCCCTTTGTATTTTAATCCTCACCTTCATGTAGGTTCAAACCTGGCCCAAAGCTGACAATTTGCTGCTGTGATAGCACTCCCAGAGGCAGGCATCCGACTTTGCTTAGTGATGGGGCCAACACCTGGCTAATCAGTGTGTGCTAAGTGTGTGCAGTGATATGAAGCAGTTACGTGATCTCAAGTACTGGTAGCATGAATCAGCCCAAGGGAAATTAACAGTTCCAGCCAAAACATCCGGTGTTGGACTTTTCAATCACCATTCTTTGAATAAGCAGGAAAATCTTGCTTACTGAAACCATGGTGACAGCAGGAGAATCCATCGTTCATAAGGCACACACACACTAGACATGTAAAGCCCTGTTCTGAGTAATGTAACTATGGCCCTAGAATCAAGGCATCATAGAATTGTAGAGATGGACAGAACCCTGAGCAAATGCAGGAATCTCACGTAGATAATCCATGACAAATGGGCATCCAATCTCTGCTTGGAAGCAGAGCCCACCACCTTCCAAGGGATTCTGTTCCACTGTCAAACAACTCTTAGCATTAGAATGTTCCTCCTGATGTTTAGTCGGAATCTCGTTCCTTGTAACTTGAAGCCATTGGTTCAGGTCCTAGCCTCTGGAGCAGGAGAAAACAGGCTCGCTCCATCCTCCATGTGACACCCTTTAGATATTTGAAGACGGTTATCATATCTCCTCTCACCTTCTCTTTTCCAGGTTAAGCATACCCATCTCTCTCAATTGTTCCACATAAGGCTTGGTTTCCAGATCTTTGTTCATCTTGATTGCCCTCTTCTGCACATATTCCAGCTTGTAAATATCCTTTTTAAATTGTGGTGCCCAGAACTGGACACAATATTCCAGGTGTGGTCTCCATCTTATATTTGTGCAGCTAGTTCTTCCTACCTAAGTGTAGAACTTTGCATATGTCCCTATTGAAATTCATTTTGTTTGTTTTTGTCCAGTTCTCCAATCTGTTAAGGTCACATTGAATCCCAATTCTTTCTTCTGTGGCACTGACTATCCCTCCAATTTGGTGTCATCTGCAAATTTGATGAGCATTCCCTCAATGCCTTCATCCAAGTCATTTATAAAGACATTGAACAACAATGGTCCCACGACAGAATCCTGTGGCACCCCCCTTGTCATTTTTCCCAGGATGACAAAGAACCATTAGTCAATCAGCTACAAATCCACCTAACACTTATCTCGCCCAGTCCACATGTGACCAGCTGTTATATTAATGACATGTTTACTGCTGTCCAGTCCACATTTTACCAGCTGTTAGATGTGTGAAATGTTTACTGCTTGTATGGACATGCAGCGGGAAGCAGGTCCTAAAGACTGACAAGCACAGCATATCAGAAGACCAGATGTTGTGGTCACTTCTCATGCGAGCACAGTTTGGATGCTGCTGTTGGCAAAATCTACCCAATTTCCAGCCTTCTCCCATTGCTTTCCTGTTTCAAGTGTTACTGGCAGCAATGATATATTAGGGTGAGGTGATGGATATGCCAACCCCAGGCCCAACTTGGACAGGGCAACAAAGAAAGGGGCAACATTTTCATAAAGTTCCATAAGAGTCAGCAGTCAGTCTCACATTTTAAGGAAATTGCAGTCAAATGATCCAGACTGGATACAAAATAGCTGGATACGTGTGTGTGTGTGTAGAAAGGAAGAAAAGAAAAAAATGGCAGTTTTGAGAGAAAACTAAATTTTAAGCTGAAGTCAACTGTGGAAGGCTAGGATCATTTGAGACTGCCCCTGGCTGCATTGAGACATCACTTTATTCTATTTCCCCAAATTTCCTTACCAGTTCATTTTTGTTTTATGTCATCTTACACACACACTCACACACACACACACACACAGAGGCAACCCCATTAACCCAGAAAATCATGGCAGTTTTGTGCTGTACTTTTCATGGATCACGTCACTGCTGCTCACATGAGGAAATTTGGGGTAGTATTATGGCATATTCTGGTGTTCTCATGGACGAGTTATGGGGAAACGGAAGTGTGCATGTGCATATAGCATGCCAACGATGTTTGTTGTGAATGAGAAGTTAACATGGCATGGTGGTCTATCGATCAAAAGCCACAGTTCCACAATGCAACAGGTAATGCATTGTAAAAGGAACATTAGAATTCAGGGCAGAAGCACTAGCATTATAACCAGGAAAACTAGCAGAATAATCTCCATGTCCAAATGCACCTCCTCTCTGGAGATCTTGTAGGGCAGTAGGTGTGCTATGCTGCTTGGCTCTACATGTTCTCCATTCATGGCATTTCTGTAATATCCTAGATATTATACACCACAGCCTATTCCAGTGGCTACTTTCAAGCCTAGCTTCAGCAGGAGGAGGGAGACTTTTGAGCACCAGGGAAAGCCTCTATGGGCACATGGGGACCATGGGTGCCAAACTGACCACTCCTCTGCTAAAGAAAGAAAAGAATCATGCCTAAGGGAACATTTAGGCTGCAGTCCTATACCCTATGACCTGGGAATAACCTCCATTCAATTCAGTGAGACAGATTTTGAGTAGACATGCATAGGGTTCTGGGTTTTTACTATGTCGGCCTGTTAATTCTTGATGCACATTGTACACTCACAACTGTACATCTAAAGCATATACTTTCTGCAAGTGATACACCCCCCCCCCAACAGCAGTCTTGGCTGATATAACTTTCTGGTGGAGCCATGTTTTGTTTTACACCGATAACCTATTCTCTCATTGCCACTGTCATTGAAATGGAGAGTTAATGACTAAAGTATCCCTTTGATCTCACCGATTTATCCTTGTGTTCTCTGGAGGTATCTATATTACCAGCTATTATTATTATCAGGGGTGATTACGGGAATCGTTGCCAAATATTTCCCTCTAGTTAAGCAGATGTTTTTGCCTTGGGCATATCCGTGTGTGTTTTTATTCATAAAGCAATAAGAAACGTATGGTGTATTCTTTTTTCATTTCCTCTGAAAACCATTTAAGAATTACTTTCCTTCAGATCTGGAAAAGCAGTGACAAGGGACTGTAAGTGCAGAAGAGGAACAGCAGAAAGCAACATGCTAAACTGGCTAGGAAAGAAAAAAAAATTAATCCAGAGATCCTTTACTACAGGGATGGGGAAGCAATGGCCATCCAGGTGTTTGCTCCCATCATCATTGGCCATGCTGGCTGGGGCTGATGGGAGTTGGAGTCCAAAAACATCTGGAAGGCCACATACTCTCTATCCCTCCTTTCCTGTGAGGTTGCTAAAATGCTACTATGGGAAAAGAGTTTTCATATTATGGTAGATTAAAGTGTTGGACGTGCTTGCCCAATCTGTCAACTTTTTACAATGGGTGAGCCCAAGTGACATGAGAACTAGTCATGAGGATATAATCCATTCCTCTGAGCAGCAGGTCGGGTTTAACTTAAGAAAATTCTCCATGGTGGGCCTACTCAGTCTTAATGTAGACCATCAGCTGAAGACAGGAGTGCCTGGCGTGCTATGGTCCATGGGGTCACGAAGAGTCGGACACGACTAAATGACTAAACAACAACAAGACCATCAGCTTGCCCACCTGGAGGCTCCCAGAGGCTGATTTAGCTTCCCATTCCTACTGTCGAAGGGTTGTTAATTGCATGGCATGCCTGACTAACCTGGTGGGTGGCCAAGTAAAACTCAAAAAGTACACAGAGTTCTGCATCCTTAACAGTTGTGAAGAAGAGGGAATTTCAGCAGGTGGAGCTGGCCAACTTAGAGGGTCCCAAGTTTGGTAGGCTTGATCTACAAGTATGTTCCCCTAATATTTTTAGATTCATAGCCAAGCTCTTTCTCTCTCTCTCTCTCACACACACACTCACTCACTCTCTCTCTCACACACACAACACAAACACACTCAGTTTGCTGGGTTGTGTTTTTGTATGCAGAAAGAGACATGCAACTATGGTGTACATTCTGACATGTTATCATGCATAATGGAAGTGGGAATCATGAGAAATATTGACAACAGTTTCTATAAAATATTTCAGTAATGTTTGCATGAGCAGGGCTTACTGGCAAACAACACTGCAATTCCTGTAGAATGCACAGGATGAATGCTAAAAGCATGAACGTGACTGATGTTACCACTTGAAGAAGGTAATAATGATTTCCCACTTATGATATACCATTATCTCTAATTTATTACTTATTGTTCACCAGCAGATTGAGAACAGAGATTGGCTGACTGCTCTAATAAGGCACCTAGTTCTGATTCTTCCTGCTTTGAAAATCAATTGTTGCAATGATGAACTAATTAGAAGAATTAAAATCTACCTTCTTCATTAAAAAGACACACAAGCAAAGCTTACTGTACAGAAAGGGATGTGTTTGTATTTAATGATGAGTATCCTGCTTGGAAATCATTATGAATTTCCCCCATTTTTGTGATATCTCTCTCTCTCTCTCTCTCTCTCTCTCTCTCTCTCTCTCTCTCTCTCTCTCTCACACACACACACACACACACACAAACGAATACATATTTTTAAAGGTTAGGTGAAGTTTATATTATTTACTTTCTTTTCTTTCATAGAGAGTATTTGTTGGACCATGAGTAATGTTTTGTACTGTTCTCTTATGTCTAGACAGATATTCATAATGAAACAATTGTCCAAATAATGAAATAGACTTGCAAAGTCCATGGGGATTCAGGTTTATTCAGAACAAGAATGATTTCTATCTAATCCTTGAAGGCCACGAAGGCCACTTTTATATGCCAAAAAAAAAAAAAAATTCAAAATCACTAAATAGCAACAGAGTCGCAAGCTGATTGGCCGTGGCCATTCACTTTAGAAAAATTTGTTGTTGTTGTTTACTCATTTAGTCGTGTCCGACTCTTCGTGACCCCATGGACCAGAGCATGCCAGGCACTCCTGTCTTGCACTGCCTCCCACAGTTTGGACAGACTCATGTTCGTAGCTTCGAGAATACTGTCCAACCATCTCGTCCTCTGTTGTCCCCTTCTCCTAGTGCCCTCAATCTTTCCCAACATCAGGGTCTTTTCCAGGGAGTCTTCTCTTCTCATGAGGTGGCCAAAGTATTGGAGCCCCAGCTTTGCGATCTGTCCTTCTAGTGAGCACTCAGGGCTGATTTCCTTCAGAATGGAGAGGTTTGATCTTCTTGCAGTCCATGGGACTCTCAAGAGTCTCCTCCAGCACCATAATTCAAAAGCATCATTTCTTCGGCGATCAGCCTTCTTTATGGTCCAGCTCTCACTTTAGAAAAATAAGTGGGAGCAAATGCTCACGACCAATTGTCAAGCACTTTCAGAGGAGGTGAAGTGGGTGCAGAAGCTTTTGCAGTGGTGCCAAGATGTAACTAACTTGAACCTTTTTTGTGACACCTAGTGCACACAAATGGGCCCCTTGTGTCCATGGTGGGCTACCTCAAGCTTGCAGTGAATGGACCATCTGTTGGGCATGTTCGTGAAGAACCCGAATCTAAAACACTCAGCCACTTACCTGATGTTGAGGTTCTTAGTAAAGGTAAAGGGTTCAAAAATGTAGGTTCTTCATGTGACAAAGGGACATCTGATGAAAGGGAGCAGTCACCAAAGGCACAAAGGTGGGGATGGTGGGAAAATGTCAGCACTGAGAGCTAAATGGTAATTTCCACCAGCCTTCCATTCTCGTTGACAGTGAACAAATGAACCTCCTGTATGAATGGAAGGCATCTCCATTCATGCAAGGGAGCTCCTGATTGCTCCAACTCCCCATCACCCACTTCCATGTCATTATAGACTCTGTGTCCTTCAATCCTAAGGATCCTATTTTCAGGGCAGTGCACCAGGAAGGAAGAGATGGGGAAGCCCTACTGGATGTGTGGTTCCACTCTCAGTTTCCTGAATACCATCCATGTAGTTTGATTCGTTTTTCAAGTCTAGAGAATGTAACACAGCCACCTGCATGTTGCTTGACTCATCACATGCCAGAGGTTGACTGCTAGATGAGGGTTCTCCTGGATGAAGGTGTGGGGCAATTAGTCCATCTCCATTGGCTGCATTAAGTTGAGGTGTAACAGATGATGGCAGCAGGATTCTCTCTTGTTTGTGGACCACACTCACCTTCTGGGGCTCAACATTCCTCTTGCTTGACTTCCACTGATTGTATGCTAGTTTCCCTGGTAACACAGGCAGACCTAGGCTTATGGCAGCTCTGTGTTATCCAGGCTCCTGCAGAATAAAGCATCCCAGCATCTTTGCACCTTCCCTGCACTTGTATCCCAGATCTATTTTACACAGACACCCTTCTATAGATGAACTATCTGGACTGATGTTCCTTGAAGCCTCCTGTGTTGTTGTTCAAAGAAAAAGTGGTGGGAGAATACAATATCTCCTTTCTGATATAAACTCCGAATGTTTAAATTATAGGAATAGATTGTTATGACTATTTTCCATCCTTTTTTATGCTAGGAATCTTATACATTACAATTCACAGCATGTGTATTCAGAAGTTTAGTCCTATTGAGTTCAGTAAGGGTTACTCCCTAGATAAGTGTATACAGAATTGCAGGTCCAGGTGGCAAAGTTGATCAATTTCTAGAACAGTCTCACAATATCAAAAAAGCCAATTCACACTACCTTTCTTTGGGATTTGAACCAACCTGCACTTAATGTTCATGTTACCTTCTTATGAAACTGATTGAAATGCAAGATAAAACCTTTTTTCGCCTTGCTCTCACCTTTGGAACATCTCACCCAAGAAAATCAGTCTAGTAACTTCCTTGTTTTCTTTCTGCTGATGAAGAGCTTTAAAATACAAAAGCTTTCCCTGGTTGCCATCATTCAAGTTGGTGCTGCTTTTTGATCATTTACATTTATTTCAAGATTTTCTATTCATCATTTAAAGTATTTTAAATTCGTCCAACACAAGAGGACTAGACTGTGCTTTGGACACCCCTTGAGAGACATCTGCTGTAACAGTGGAGTCAATATCCCAGTGGAAGCTAGTAATTTTATCCTCAAAATGCTTCAAAACATGTCACAGTGGGATGTTGTTGGTTCTACCACCTCTTTTGGGCCAGAATGTAATGGGAGGCTCTGGAAACCTGTAAATTAGATTACTGCAAAGTGTTATATGTTGGGCTGCCTCTGAAGACAATTTGACTTCAGCTGGTGTAGAATTCAGTAGCCAGGTTGCTCACTAGGGCAAGACAGTTTGTGAATATTGCACCCATTCTGGCCTGACTGTATTGGGTGCCGATAGTTTTGGGCCCAATTCAAAGCACTGGTTTTGACCTATAAAGCCTTAAATGGCTCAGGGCTGCAGTACCTCAAAGACTGCCTCTCCCCGTATGAATTTATCTACTTGCACTTTGATGTGCTTTCGAACTGCTAGGTGGGCAGGAGCTGGGACCGAGCAACAGGAACTAACCCCATTGCAGGGATTCAAACCGCCAACCTTCTGATCAGCAAGCCCTAGACTCTGTGGTTTAACCCAACAGCACCTACAGTTTGTTGGAGGGTGGTGGGAAATTTGAGATGATGGGCAGGATTCACTTAACAGACTCCATCATGAGAAGCCTTGCACATAGGCGTCTGCTTGTGCAATGGGGCTTTCTCCCCTCCCTTCCCCTCCCCCCTTCCTCAGGCTCCCCTCTTGCCTTGAAATTGGCTGGGGGGTGGACTCCAAGACCAGCGTTCCACCTGGCAAGCTGCAATTATTGTGCAAATATGATAGTGCAATGTTGAAATCTACCTGATATGTTTATACAATTTTGTCTTTTACTACCGATTGTGTTAGGTTTTGTGAGTTCACTTTATAACTGCTGTTATCACAGGTTTGTTTAAGTGTTCCATAAAATCATAAGCTATTTCATGCAATCAGTTTAATTATATGCAATTAGATTTCTTTAGAAAAGAACCCTGCACAAAATACATCACTGCATATATAGTAGACTCTCCCCTGCCCAGATTCAGCTGTGTGGTATAGGAGACCAAAGCAAACTAAAGGAGGCTATTGAGTTTACTATGAAAGTACACTTATTATTTCAGTCCATAATCTGGAAGCAAACTCCAAATCCTATGCATGAGTCCATACTCCATAGAAGTATAAGCAAAGTTCCATATCCTTTTTTACAACATTGTGTATTTTTGTGTTTATATATTTCTTATTGTGAAGAAATTGGACTTTGTTATCCTGTGACTACTTGTGTGGACTGTTGCATATCATAGAGGCTTGCATATTTTTTCTTGTCTTCCACATGTCCATCTTGTTTGTCGATTGTTTGTCCTTTATAGACTTCACTTGGAGACCTAGCAAATTCCTAGAGGCTCAAATATCAAGGTAGTGAAAACTCCATTAACCTATGTGGCACATTTCTGTCGGAGGGCAGGAAAGTTAGAAAACGGCAGACTTCCTTGTAATCCAATGGGAGGAGCATGCACTAGAACAGGGGAATCTGTGTGAACAAGTAGACAGCAATGAGGCAGGAAATTCAAATTGAATTTCATTTCAAAGTGAATTTCCAGCTTTGCAAACCTGGAAAATTAGGGCTGCCATACACCTGGATTTTCCCGGAAAAGGAAAGACGTTTGTGAGATTTTCTGTCTCCGATGCCAAAATAACTTGATAAGCCTTTGGTACTAAGCACCTTGACTGAGGAGCGTGGGTGGTTGGCATTTGCTGTTGTGCCTCAGGGAAGAAAATGTCTTACGACTGGCTTTGATAGACCATGGTTTGTTCTTACATGTGCATTATTCCAAGTATCTGAAGAAGTGTGCATGCACACGAAAGCTCATACCTATGACAAACTTAGTTGGTCTCTAAGGTGCTACTGGAAGTAATTTTTTTTTGTTTTGACTACTAATTATGGCTACCTACCTGTAATTATTCCAAGTGGTTCTCTTATAACCATAATTTGCAAACCAACTTCAAACCATGATTACAAGCTCTAGTTTTTGAAATAATGACAATGGACATGCAACAAGAAATTATGGTTAGGGATGGGGATGGGGAAATTGCTCTGGGTGGGAGAAGAGGGAGGGAAAGGAAGTCCATGTGAAGGTAGGTCAGTTTCCAAACTATGGTCTGCAGAAGGTAGTAAGACATCCTCATTGGACCTTCAACACAACTTCAAGAAGCCTTGATAGTTGACCCATGAGAGTGAAGGGGTGTTTTCTTCCATCAATTTTGGAAATTGACATCTATTACCAATTGTCGTCAGAGAGTTTTAAAAAGCCTTCCTTCATGCATGTGCAGTGAGATGTGCTTGATTTGCTTCCAATTAATGGTGTTTTCATAACATTTGTTTAATTGTGACCTGAGGGCAAGTTGAAGATTCATGCTGCTTCACAATAGCTCATTAGGCCTTAGTCACAGTTCCTTGAACAACAGAAGATATAAATTGGGCTGAAGTCTTCATTGATATATAGATAGAAAGATGTCATAAAATCAGGTTAAGAGGAACCAAATATAACCCCCCCCCCAAAATCAAATGATTCACTTCCTTTACTTCCTCACCTTCCTCGACGACTTTTCAGTGTGTTTTTCATTTCTCACTTACAATGGCATCAAGGTTGTGGATGATTCCTCTTACTTTCTGTGTACTTTCAAAGTGAGTCATCTTGACATCATCCTGCAATGATCAAACAATTTATACACAAACACACATATAGATGAAATTAAGTCACAATATTTAATTATTTGGAATAAAGTTATATAGTAAATCACATTAAAATTATAAAGTCAAGTCAAGTCAATTCTTTATTGCATTAGCATTTAGCCATAGCCCAGCAGGACGAAAACCGAAGAAAACAATACCAGATACATACAACAGAAAACATAATTCAATCGATATAGCAGACAAGCCATGGCATAATAAAAACTTGAATTACAATAAAATAGGTAGAGCTAAAAGCACAGTTCTTAGTGTGTCTACTTGGGAATACGTTTCATCGAATATTATGAGATTTGCTCCAATGTACATATGTTTAGGACTGCAGTCTGAACTTCTTAGCCCTTCTATTTCCTGCTAAACAGTGTGGCAATTATGTTTTCTTCCATCTCAATTCCTAAGTCTTGAGCGATTGCTATCACTGCTGTTGGACATTTGGAATAATGCATTACTGAATGACTGGCTTTTGTGGATGATTATAGAAAAACACTAAATAGGGAAGGAGGAATCAATTGTATATGCTTTTATCCAAAACTTCTCCACTTTATTTTTCTTCCCTTGGAACAACGGAAAGCTTAGAACTTTTCTGGGTTTTAGGGTCTTGCAGGATTATTTTTTGAAAAATGTGATAAATGTACAACTTCCAGCAATAATTGATGCAAAGGACCGAAGCCCCTGATTTGGTATGGGAATGTGCGTGTGTACATTGGTACAGCTTGCTTGCATTTGCTTCTCTAAGACCAGAGCACTGCTGACAGGAGGGAGCATACTGCGGAATATGGGCACAGTCCTTATTTTCTTGTTCTGCCTGATCCCTATTTCGTCCCTTTTGGGGTCCTTTCTTGTCACAAGCTGCTAGAGTGTTCAGTCATAATGGGTGACATCCCTTCCCAGGATTCTCTAGAAGAAGCCTCCGAGCGGGGAATGGATGCATAGTTTCTCTGTGGCATCAGCACTCAGCACTGAAGGGTCGATGCTTGATCATAGGGCATGGACTTTGCATACAGAAGGTCCCAGATTCAATTGCTGGCATCTCTAGTTAGGGCTGGGAGAGACTCCAGTCTGAATTCCTGGAGAGCTGCTGCCAGCCAGTGTGGACAACATTGACTTAAATGGATCAATAGCCTGATTCGGCATAAAGCAACTCCCTATTTTCTGAACCACGCGGCTTCATGCTACAACACAAAGGCACATCGCAGTGCAAAGCCTGTTGTTTTATTTACTGCAGCTGCAGAAGTAGGTTTTGAACAGCTGATATTGGAGGACAATTTTATTTTCCTAATATAAAGGTAAAAGGACCCCTGACCATTAGGTCCAGTCGTGACCGACTCTGGGGTTGCAGCGCTCATCTCGCGTTATTGGCCGAGGGAGCCGGCGTACAGCTTCCAGGTCATGTGGCCAGCATGACAAAGCCGCTTCTGGCGAACCAGAGCAGCGCATGGAAACGCCGTTTACCTTCCCGCTGGAGTGGTACCTATTTATCTACTTGCACTTTGATGTGCTTTCAAACTGCTAGGTTGGCAGGAGCTGGGACTGAGTAACGGGAGCTCACCCCGTCGCGGGGATTTGAACTGCCAACCTTCTGATCGGCAAGCCCTAGGTTCAACAAATGATTCTACATCCTCTTAGCTTTACAATTAATGTTTTACAGACTACAGGGCATACAGCATATGCAACCGAATGAATAGTGTCTTCAGCAATGTGTAATTTCAGGGTGGTGGGCTTGGCTCAATCAGTAATTCTTGGTTTGGGAATTTGGGTATTGCTTGTTTCCATCTGTGAAATGTTGGAGAGTGTGCTATAGCAAATGCATCTGACAAGGTTCCCAGTTTAAGACTGTCCAGAAGGAAGGCATGAAGTCGAAAAGATGGTAACTGGCCATCATAAAGTCCAATATGGGGTGCAAGGTCTCCCCTGCCCCCCAACAGATGGGGTGTGTGATATAGAATTAGAGATAATCATCACTCAGTAACTGATTTTCCATAACAGCAGGTTCATAATTCATAATTGTCTTATTTGTTAGGGCTTCACATTTTAATCAGTTTAGATGATAGATTTATCAACACAAAGCTTGATTAATTGGTGAAGCTGAGAGCTAGTGTTTATTTATAAAAACAATTTTGGTTCTATTGGGGGGACAAGAAAAAGGTTTAAAAGGGCCTAAAATTAAGTTAGCTTTATTTATTGAATTATAACTTCCCCAAAATTGCATTTCTAGTGAGATTTTGTTGAGATGAGATGCATTCAAATTGAAATGATTAATTGGGTAAAAGGCAAGTGTTTGATGACATAAAATTAATTTAATCAGAAGACGTTCTGATTATTATATTCTTCTACAAATCCTGACGGCTTGCTGTTTTCCATTTCAGGGTAAAAAGTAGAAGGACCCGACTGACTGTATCATGGAATTAGGCCAACCTGGAATCTCCTTGCCTGGCATCATGTATGTATGTATGTATGTATGTATGTATGTATGTATGTATGTATGTTTCAAAGACAGCATTCTTCTTAAATACACCCATCCAGATACAAATATGCTAGTAATTAAGATTACCTCATCGTTTCGAGGGCTTCTCTCCTGCTGAATGCATTTGCATAAATAATATGTATACTAATCAGCATGTATGCTGTGTTTGTGATTAATGGCTTGTTAATGCTGTAGAAGTCCCAGGTTGTTCAATTTAATTAAATATCAGGGCACTAAGAACCACTGTAGTGGTTTGTATTATTTATTTAAATATAAATTGCTGCTTATCTTGTACATGGAATGTTTTGCATGACTCTGCTATTATACTTGTCAGAGGGGAAGAAAACAGAGCAATGAAACAATTTACTTCCAAGTAGTGCATTTGACCTAAGTAAGGTTATGCAAAGCGGTTTGAAGAGGGCTGCTTTAATTCGAATAGGTAAATCCCTTGAAAGACAATGAAACAAATCAAAAGGAATCGTCACAACTATGCTCGTTGCTTAACACCTATTTACTGATGAAATTTATTTACTGAAATTATAATGATGACAGTGATCATGTTATAGGATTGTATCCAAGGCTACCCGTGCACAAGCAAAACAGACTTCTGCTCATGCAATTGGGTTTTTTCTCTCTCTTTTCCACGGCAGTCACTATCTGGAGAAGATATTGGGGATATGCAAGGCAGGGGAGTGTTGTAGGGAGGAGGAGTGGGAAAGGAAGTCCTTTTGTATGCCTGGAAATCCACTAGGGCAACATTGGTTCCTACCCAAAGAGCCATCAAGGTCCTTAACAAAGATATCTCCCCATCTCAAGGGTCTTGCAACCTAAATTTTAATAGTGGACAAAACAGCAGAATGGGGGAGGAAGAGAGGCACCATCTTTGATCGGTCATGGCTTCTTCCAAAGAGTACCGGGAACTGTTAAGGGTGCTGAAAGTTGGTAGGAGACCCCTTGTTCCCTCACAGAGTGACAATTCCCAGTGTGGATTAACAATCAATCTCCTCTCACAGGAAACTCTGACTCTTCAACTGGCCAGATGCCAGCATTATGACTGCTCTCTAAATCAGTGGCTCTAAAAAGGTGGCACAAGACTCGCAAGACTTTTCCCTGTTGCCTTGTACCACATCCACATCCTTTGTACCTTATTCCTGCATCTTCCCTAACTTTCTGTAAATCAGTACTTACTATAGAAGCGCTGAGGTTCCACCATGTTTCAGTCTTCAGCGCCATGATGTCTTCAAATGATACTGCTTTGAAATTTGCCTCAACTTTTCTAGAACGGGAGAAGAGCCCCCTGTGAACCTGAAAGCTCACCTAACCCACAGAGCAGATGTTCTGGTGACTCTTTTTCACAGTCGCACAGTGCAGCGACTGAATTACAAGCATCTAAATGTCCTAGTTCGAGGTGACACAAGAGGAAGGCTCATAAAGTCAGCTGTACTGAATGTTTGGAGTTGGGATGAGGGAAAACACCTGCAGCACTGCCAGGAAGCAAGTTAATATCTACTTAGAAGTAAGGCCCTAGGTAGGTAGTATAAAGAAGGCATGAATAAAATAAAAGTTGCAGTGTGGATCTACACTTGCTGACCAATAAGTGGCTTTTCCCAGAAATTCTTAACCACATTTTAATCACCAATTATGTATTTTCACATTCACAGCACCTGAGTTCTCAGAAACATTCTTGTTCTAAAAAATACTGTAAAAAAGTACAGTTGGGGGCAAAAAAACCCACTCAAAAATATATAACTGAGCCTGGCATACTTCCAAACAAATTATAGTGCTATACAGTTAAGGCAGACATGTTTTTCAAAGCTCTACATTTGGTGATATTCAACTAACTTTTTTTCCCTCAGAGTGAAGATGGCTAAGTTAGACCCATTTATTTTAATGGGTCTACTCTGGGTAAAATGTAGTTGAATACCACCCACCGTGTGTGTGTGTGTGTGTATGATTCATAAGAACATAAGACAAGCCTGCTGGATCAAGCCAATGGCCCATTTAGTCCAGCGTTCTGTTCTCACAGCGACCACCCAGATGCCTGTGGAAACTCTCAAGTGGGGGATGTGGGCTGCCCCGGGTGTCATCACTGGGGTGTGTGTGTGTGACAAAATGACCACAAAATGAGTTTCAAAAAAGGGGGAGCTCACAAAACCGTTTAATTCAGTCAACAAATGTAATGAAACACGGCTGGCACTGGGTACCACACTGTGGGGCCAGCACTTACTGTGGGGCCTGCAGCGTGCCTGGGCCACGAGTCTCTCCTGGGAGTGATGTGGTGGCTTGGCCGTCTGCAGGCTCCCCGTTGCCTGAAACGGCAGCGTTGGGGTTGCGTCTGCCCACTGCCTCTCCCTCAGCTGCAGCTGAGGAGGATGCGGCGGAGAGGCTCCATGCAGCACCCCTCGCCCCCACGGGCTGCAGGTACCTATAATGCATGCAATGTCAAGATTCAGAGGTCAAGACTGTCTGGCCCAGAGCAAGTAAATGTTGAGAAATGTAAAAGATTTTACTGCGAATTGTTTTCTCATTATAGCATAAATGATCATCTAAAGTAAGCATCTTATTAGCCTGAGATGAATTATTTGTATTGATTTTGTTCTGGAAAGGACATATATGGTAATTGAAAGGAATGTGGTTTTTAGTCTACCAGGCATCATGCCATCACCTTGGGTTTTTCCCTTTTTTCCTTTTTCTATAATGGAATATAAACGTAATTGTTGCAAATGCTTTCATTTGCAATTTCAGGGCCATGCCATAATTTATGGCTATATTCTAGATTTATTTAAATATCAATATTCATCAGCATTCAACATTAAAACAAAGCCAATTGCTACATGTTAGACAGCAATTTTATTGTATGAAACACATTAGCATTTTAGAATGTGCGCATGCCATAATGCATGATTTTTTTAAAAAAAAATCTGATGCAAATAATTGTATTTGGCAGCTGAAACATATTGAGGCTGTCAGATTCCTCTACTAATGGTAGAAAAAGCATATAAACACGAGCCTCTTTGATCAGACTGAAGAGTGGCCAACCAAATGTCTATGGAAAGCCCACAAGCCAGATATGAATGCAATAACACGCCCTCATTTGTGTTCCACAGCAACTGGATCAGAGTCATACTGCACATGATACTGGACGTAGATAACTATTGTTTGTTATTATGGTATGTATTTTTGTGGTTTTGTATTGTAAACCACCCTGTGATCTTTGAATGAAGGGCAGTATAGAAATTTATTTTAATGATGATGATGATGATGATGATGATGATGACTGGTAAGCAATGGCGCCCTTTTCCTTCATGAAGTCGTACATGGCATATGCTATGAAGTACCAAATCCATACTACTACTACTAGCAGGGACGTGGGTGGTCTAAATCACTGAGCCTCTTGGGCTTGCCAATCAGAAGGTCAGCAGTTCGAAGCCCCACAACGGGGTGAGCTCCCATTGCTCTGTCCCAGTTCCTGCCAACCTAGCAGTTCGAAAGCATGCCAGTTCAGTAGATAAATAGGTACCTCTGCAGTGGGAAGGTAAACAGCGTTTCCATGCGCTCTGGTTTCCGCCACGGTGTTCCATTGCACCAGAAGTGGTTTAGTCAGGCTGGCCACATGACCCAGAAAGCTGTCTGTGGACAAATGCCGGCTCCCTCAGCCTGTAAAGCGAGATGAGCGCTGCAACCCCATAGTCGCCTTTGACTGGATTTAACCATCCAGGGGTCCTTTATCTATCTTTTTAGTACTACTAGCCCTCCCGGAATGCCTTTGCCTGGCTGTACGGGATGCTTGAACAGTGGTAATGTCTCTGGCTTGCTTAGTTAGAGGATGGAGAAGGGTGTGTACTGTATGCAGAAACCATTTGCTTGGTTGGGATGTAGCCTGCTGTACAAATATGAGTGTTGTATCAATGGAGGAAGGAAGGAAGGAACCATGCTGAACTCTGTGAGAGCTCACTGGAACCTGGAAGCCACAGCTGCTTCTCTTCGCTTCTCTGGTGACAGTGGCAGGGATGCCTGTGGGGGTACTGTCCCTTGGGATTCCACCACCCGAGGCAGCTGCCTCAATCTGCCTCATGGGTGGCTCGCCCTGCATTAACTGCACAGGAAACCTGCTATTCCATCATACAAAGGTGGTCCTCTGCTGGGTGGATATAAGAAGTTGCCAGTAGTGTTACTATTTCATAGCAATTCTGCGTTCTCCAGCTGTCTCTCCCATGGATGGGCCAGCTGTGGTCCACCGGAGGCTGTTGGGCTCAAATTCCCAACAGCCCAGCCAGTTGACCAATGACTAGGCATGATGGGAGTTGCAGTCCACCAACGTCTGCAGGGCCATAGTTTCCCTGACTCCACATTGCTTTCAGTTGCCTTTTGGTAAAGGGAACTAGTGTGTAAAAAACCAGCAAACAAGGAACAATCTGGAGCTGTTCAACTGTTACTTAAATGTTTTCAAAGTCTTCATTTCTTTCCAAATTGCACTGCCTAAACTCATTAACTGTGGCATGCTTTTCTATTGATTAGCTGGTTAATCCATTGTACTCGTACAGACATGAAAACTTTGCTTTGGGTTGAAAAAAAATCCACTAAACTACATTGAAAAAAATTGATCAGATTCAGACTGGAAGATACAGTTACACACTCATCAAATTACAGGTATTGATTGCCAGTTACTACACCTTACCATTTGATACCATCCAGATAGCTAAATAGGCACTATCTCATTTCTTTTGCAGTTAGCACTCCAAAGCAAATTTATTTTCTTGCATATTGCAAACAACACAGCAAGTTTAACCCTTTTGTTGCCTTTGGTAAGGTATTAAGAGATCTTCTCTTTAAATGTTGGCTCTCCAAAGGTGTTCTGAAAGCTCTCATGTGTGAACATTTGAAACAAGCTCACAAGAGCAGGAAAGTTCATTTTTTTTATATTCAGTATTTTCCCCTTCTTTCCTCATCTGTGTCTGTTAGGAAAAGGGATTTTTGCTTAGTGTCATTTCCCCAGTCAATAACCAGGAGATGAGGCATATTCCTTTGGTTAGAGCAAACATAAGCCTTTAGTCTAAATGACCTGCATTTTTCATTAAGAGAAAATAGCAGAAAATAGACCCTGAAAGCATAGGGGTGGGTACTTTGTAAATAGGCTGTCTACACATCAGTTGCAAACTGTCATGACCCCAGCCAAGGATTGGAGAACATTGTCATTTTGAGAAGATAACTGGGGGTAAGAAGAGCCCCTCTAAATCAGGCCAAAGGCCAATCTCAGCTAGCATCCTGTTCTCACAGCCAAATGTATAGGGGAAGCCCACAAGCTAAACAGGACAGTGGAGGTTCCTGCTGCAGAAAGGGAAGAGGTGACTTTTGTCAATTTCTCCTACCCCCTGCAGCAACACTCTGCTGACTATCCAGAGCAGCTTTTCATGGGTCTGTAGGGGGAGGAAAAATACCTGTGCCCACTCCTTAATGAAGAGTTCTACCCATGACCGGTCTGGATCAAATCCACAGTATTGAGAAAGGTTTCGAGCAGGTTCAGAACTGTAGTGTAGAGGTGCCTTAAGAACACTTTGGCTGCCAGTTTTTCAGGTGGGTTGCTAGGGAATTCACAGGGTGTCTGAAAAGGGCTAGTCCAATGCCAACATTAGCAGGCAGGATCACAGAAACAAGGAAGGGCCAGGCTAAGGCTGAGAGAGCTAAGGAACCAATGTGTAAGGAAAGGATGGCCAGGCATGGAAAGGCAACTAAGAAATAACATAGGGAGTGGGCTTGACACAAAAGTAGAGATTAGGCACAAGAACAAGACATGCTGGAAACTATAGATAGTGGTGAAGATGAGGGCAAGCAGTCAGAGTCTGAGCAGATGAACCAGAGAGATAAGGGCCACAGACTAATATGGGCAGAATGTTAGATTCTATAAGGAGGTAAGATACTGGCTGCTTATCTGAGTTACTCAGATAAAAAGGCAAGTTTAGGACAGTTGTTATAGAAGGTCAGCAGGATCCCTATTGGCTCTCCAAGTCACCTGATAATCTGGGCTGGCCAGCTGCAGTATCTCTGTCACTGCCAAGGGTGTCAATGGTGGAGCAGCAAGGCTCAGGCCAGCTATTCTCGTCACTTGTAAACTGTCCTGGTGAGACAGAGACCCAAGCTCCTGAGTCTTGCTTCTATTTCCCCAATTTTGAACCTGTAGGTACCTTGCAATCCCACTAACAAAACAATAGAGAACCTTGGGGTTTCCTCAAAATACAGATGCATATGTTTATGCAACAACATATTTCAGGTTTATTACACTCCACATGATTGCAAGTAAAAGAACATCACACACTGTCAATTGCTCTTGTTGGACCAAAATGAAATTTGCCCCCTAACATTTTGTGCTGAAATTTAATGCCATAACTTGTAGAAATTTCAGAAAATTTCCTACATCATAGTATCTTTTAACATTGGAACAGTTTTCCACATTATATTTTCCAGACAGCAAGTCAATCATAATGTAACTCAGGTAGGTAGCCGTGTTGGTCTGGCGTAGTCAACACAAAAACAATTTTCTTCTTCTTCCAGTAGCACCTTAGAGACCAACTAAGTTTGTCATTGGTATGAGCTTTCGTGTGCATACACACTTCTTCAGATACTGTACAGATAATGTAACTCAGATTCCTTTCTTCAGCTTTGAATGTGGTGCTTTATGTTCATCCTCATTTCCAACATATTTTCTCTTTGTTGAACAATCCTATGATGCCTCAGTGAGGTTTTTATGACCCTAGGAACATACAATGTAGGCTAGAATTTGATTTCATTGTGTAGCTGATTTTTATATGATGAAAACCAAGCTATGTGTATGGTTACAGGTAGGTAGCCGTGTTGGTCTGAGTCGAAACAAAATAAAAAAATTCCTTCCGTAGCACCTTAAAGACCAACTAAGTTTTTATTTTGGTATGAGCTTTCGTGTGCATGCATGTATCTGAAGAAGTGTGCATGCACACGAAAGCTCATACCAAAATAAAAACTTAGTTGGTCTTTAAGGTGCTACTGAAGGATATTTTTTTTACTATGTGTATGGGTTTGCTTCTTTTTTTTTTTTACTACTTCCCGATTCCTGCAAGTCAGCATAGAATTAGACTCCAAGGAATTAGTAACTATCTACTGCATTTTTATTTGGTTTTATTTTGGATTGTTGCAACCCAATGTCCAGAACACAAACACTGCTTGTAGGATGTAGATATTATGCAATAAATTGATTAAATAGAAGGGGGAAATGAAAGGAGAGAAAACCCCCCACACTGATTGTTTATTGTTTGTTATGTATATCTCTTTTTGTCAAAATATTTTTCACTGCACCATTCAATTACTAAAAATATGTGTTATTATTATTAAGCCACTTCCATTGAGACTATCAGCTTCCTTACTTTAATGGATACTAGACTGGCTGAATATTGGTTTTAACCCCTTTGGTATTCCATTGGTTCTGCCTAATCCCTCCTGCTTGATTTCTATAGTGGCGTACACTCCTGGAACACGGTGATGGAAATCACTAAGGGAATCTGCAGAAAGGGGAAAACACATGGAAAGCCTGGTGGGGGATGAGCTTTCTGTTACTTCTGTCTGCCACACTACAACTGGAGGTGTGGATGAATGTCCATCTGTTGCATGACCAGCAAGCAGAGAACTCCTCCAATAACCAACAAATAGGAGAGCTAACTCTTGCTGTTTCCTCCATATCAAAAAACAAAACCCAGCATGTCAAAGAGATGGGTTTCAGGCTAGCCTTATCCCTGACCTGTAACTTATTGGTGGTAATATTTTGCATGGAGTAATATTCACACACATGAATCCCAGTCAGAAGTGGTATAGTCCAGATACAGGTTCTTCTCTGCGAGAACTAGGCCAACCAACCGCTACTTAATTACTGCTTTCCATTTGCAAAAGGCTCGGCAGAATCCATCAGAGGGGCAGAGATTTGAACCCAGGTCTCTCAGACGGACCTATGATGTTCCACTCACTAGACTGGGCCACAAGAGAAGCCTTTGAGATTCCCTTGTTTCCTGAGAGAACATCCTCAAGCAGTTTCATGTCAGGAAGTGAGGGAGGAAAACGAATAAAATGTGAATCTTATAATCTGGACCTAGTCCCTTTGGGTAGCAATTGCCAGATAGGTTGAGGTATTTTAGCACCTTCCCTTCAAGGCCCTCAAAAGGCAAAGATTACTGAACAAAGCCGTATGTACTCCCGGTATACAGTTGCTTGTTAGGTCTGCAATCTGCACCAGGGTGACAGTAAGCAATACCACTTTGCCTGTCATCACACCGCCATTGTGCATTCAGCACCTCTCCAGTTACTTGTTTCCTTAACTTCCTCCCCCCCCCTCTTCATGGCAGCTGCTTCGCCATTGCCTTTTTTCTCCCCCTCCCTCCCTCTGGCTTTCATTCTTGGGTGTTTCTGTTCCCAACTCGCCTAGCATTGCCTGTAGGATCAGTTTTACCTTACAGCCTTTTTGTTTGTTTCCTTTTTCTCAAAAGCTGCTCTTGTCCCCGCTCTTGATTTTAGCTTTTGGCTCAGCGCCTCCCTGCAGTGCCACAAGCGGAGTGGGACAATGCCAGGGCAATGGATCTGGTTACTTTATCACCGCTTGATACTCCTGTGTGTGTGTCTGGGCAGGAATGAACACCGTTTCTGGGCATCAACTGGGTGCGCAACACTTCTTTAAATGATCGTTTTTGTTTAACTTTATGAGAGTTACTAGCTGGCCCTGCCACGTGTTGCTGTGGGTTATTTGTGTGATTTCCCCTACCCTGTGCTGATCCATGACGTATCCCTGTGATTCCCCCACTCCTCCTCTCACCCCCCCCGGCTTATCCCTGTGATTCCCCCCTCATCCCCCTCCCTCATCCCTGTGAATCCCCCAACTCTGTCCTGATCCATGACCTATTATGCCCCCTCTCCCCCCATCCCCGTCTTATCCCTGTGATTTCCCCCCTCTCCTCCCCCTAACCCCCCACTTACCCCTGTGATTTCCCTCCTCTCCTCCGTCCACCCCCCCCCCCCGGTTATCCCTGTGACCCATTCATTTTGCACACAATCATTTCCCCAATGCACATACTCTGTAAAATTTTGCCCTCTCCCAACCCTGACTCCCGTACCCACGTGTGTTATGTGAAATAACATTTATTCTACCCAAAGGCCCTGTAAAAGGTCCATATTCAGTTGATTCTATGCTGCGACCTATTCACCCCCCCATCCCCCACCCAGGCAGGCCCCTAAATCCACTCAGCCTAGTCTGCAAAGCCCCTAAATCCACTCAGCCTAGTCTGTGGAGAGGGCAGGTTTCATCCCTGTGTCTCCCCCACCCTGACCCATTACCTATCCTTGCCCCCTATTCACCCCCCTCCTGGCAGGCCCCTACCTCCATTTGGCAATGTTGGGCCTTGTTGCTGCAAAAGACCTGTTTTCAGTTGGTTGGGCCTTGTTGCTGCAAAAGGCCTGTTTTCAGTTGGTTGCTGTGGAATTTTGTGGTGTCATCTGGTGGTGCGGCTTTGCAGGCAGCAGTGGGCGGGCTGCCTTTCTATTGGATGCTGCTGGAGTCTTCAGAGCTTCTGCTGGTGATGTCTAATTTGGGCGCCACTTTTTGTGTTTAATTATTATTTTAGGTATGAAAGGTTTGATTTTTTGGGGAAAAAATTATGCCAGATCCCTCACTGATGAGCATGGAACGTTGTGGCCAAATTTGTTACATTACAGTTCGGTGGTTACGGAGAAAGGCTGTTACAGCCGCGTGTGCAATGCCTACATTTAGATAGATAGATAGATAGATAGATAGATAGATAGATAGATAGATAGATATGTCTCATGTAGGCTACACAGGGTAGCCACTTTAACCACACTGCAGGTACCAGGAATAAATTGCCTTTGTCAAAACTTGTTTATCCGTCCACACCCCACTCCTCCCAGGTTATATTAAGCAATACCAGTGTGAATATGCTACTGGTCAGCTCTTTTTGCATTGCTCTTCTCTTCCCTATAATGCCTGAACTTCTCCTTGGGCACAGGGAAGTGATCAGCATACAGATGAGTGGACAGATATTTCCTCTTTCCATGACTAATAATAATTTAATAATAATAATTTTATTATTTATATCCTGCCCATGTGGCTGGGTTTCCGCAGCCACTCTGGTCGGCTTACAGCATATATAAAATGTAGGAAAACATCTAGCATTAAAAACTTCCCAATACAGGGCTGCCTTCAGATGTCTTCTAAAAGTCTGGTAGTTGTTTTTCTGTTTGACATCTGGTGGGAGGGTGTTCCACAGGGCGGGTGCCACTGCCAAGAAGGCCTTCTGCCTGGATCCCTGTGAATTCGCTTCTCGCAGTGAGGGAACCACCAGAAGACCCTCAGAGGAGGACCTCAGTGTCCAGGCTGAACGATGGGGGTGGAGATGCTCCTTCAGGTATAGTGGGCCGAGGCTGTTTAGGGCTTTCAAGGTTAACACCAACACTTTGAATTATGCTTGGAAACATACTGGGAGCCAGTGAATATCTTTTAGGACTGGTATTATATGGCCCCAGAGGCCAGAGTCTTGCTGCTCCATTCTGGATTAGTTGTAGTTTTAGAGTCACCCAGAGCCCAGAGCTCTGAATGCTGTAACGTATCAGCCATTCCTTTCAATGGAAGTCCATACATGCCTCCAATATACACACATCTCTCTTCTGCCAGGCTTTGCACTGAAAGCATTAACTTGTGCATAACCTGTATGCACAGGAGCCCCATGCATGGATAGGAGGAAGAAAAGGGGTGCCATTGATTTTTTGTGTGCCAGTTTTCTCCAGTACCTGCAAGGGTACCTATTGGGGCTTTGTGCTGCAAGCTGTGTGCAGTGTAAGGCTTTGTCCTATATTGTGCTATAATGTAGCATGTGCACAGATAGTGATAAATGACAAGGATGCAAAAAAGAGGGAGCTCCAACAACATTTTGTATAGTCCTCTTCAGGCTACCTGCCAAAATGGTCTGTAGATACATAAATACGTCACTGTGTAAACAAAAATGCACATGTGGTAGTGCCATGACAAATAAAAGTCTTTTAATTCTTTAATTAATGATTTTCAGTCTGCCAGGAGTCGTCATCCCTTAGAGATGGCCATATTGCTGCTTTAATGTTGTGGCACTCAACTACAAACACAGGGTTCTTGTATGTTTATATTGTTGCAGGCTACCCCAAACTTTGAGCAGTGGGAAATTCCAGGGGCTCCTGGTTTCTCATTTTTACAGTATGGAAATCAGTTTGCCACATTTCTGCATCACTTTGCAATTTGTAAAAGAAATTCCCCAGGGAAATTCTTCACCGTTTTAATGCACATTCATCCCAATATACACATATTTGTATGTAAGCTTGATACATTTATGCATGCAGTTTCAACCTAATTATAATGCATTTCTGTATGATCTTTTCATGAAAACATGCATTTCTATGCACTTTCCCCACAATATACGCTTTTTTGTACAAATTGCTTTTGCTGGGAAAGCATGAATTTCAAGAGATAGATGTGTTTCAGTTTGTGCATTGTTTCAGGAAGATCAAATTAGGGAATACAAAATGAACCAAATTGCCACAACTCCATTCTTACTGAAATAATTGAACCAGGGACTTCTTAGATCACAGATCATGCTGTTAATAATCACATCTTAAAATATTCCTTTTGGATTTTTTTTTTGGGGGGGGGAATCTACATTTCCTTTTTAAAAAATAAATAAATAAAGTTTTTGTTTATTTTCCGGGTACAGAAGATAAATTTTGAGAAAACAATTATTATACGAGTAAACAACAAATAACTTTTCCTGATAAAATTACAGACTTTTACCACGATCATTTATCATGTCATGTCTTAAAGTTTAATTTGATTACTCTAAAAGATCACACCACATTTTCCCATGAGTGTTGGGTGGATTCCTGCCACAGTCTGAACAATTTATGTATTCGATAAACATTTGCCATTCATTATGAAAGGAATATGGATTGTGTGTGCCCTTTGCCACTCTCACCTGGCATGTGAGTTTCTCAGCCAATGCTATTGACCATGGGTCAGCAAACTAAGGCCCGGGGACCAGATCCGGCCCAACTGCCTTCTGGATCCAGCCCCCGCGGACGGTCCAGGAATCGCCGGGGATTCTGATTCTTTAGGCTGCGCCATTTCTTTCCCCTCTCCCTCACACACACCACGGCAGCGCCTCCTCCCTCCCTCCTCCTGGCTTCTCCCCGCCCTGCCTAGAGGAGGAAGTGGGCTGGGCTTTGTTGAGCTGCAGTTGGCTGAGCGCCATTTTAATCAGCCCTTCTCTGGGGCCAGCCCTATTGCACCGCTCATCGTCCCTCCGCCGCCACCACCCCCTGTTGTTCGCAAGGCACAGGAGCTGCGGTTGGCTGAGCGCCATTTAAAGCAGAGCAGCCCCTCTCTGGAGCCAGCCCTTTCACGCTGCTCATCATCCCTCCACCGCAGCTGCCCACAGCCCCTGCCACTCACAAGGCACAGGTAAGCAGCAACCAGGGCTTGTCCGCAGCTGTGGAGAAGGGGGGAGAGTCAGCAGGGGGGACTTCCCCCCCAAAAAATATAGTCTGGCCCCCCACCGTCTGAGGAACAGTGGACTGGCCCCCTGCAGAAAAAGTTTGCTGACCCCTGCTATTGACCATACTCTGTTATACCAAGAATCAATGTTCAGCCCAACACTGGTTTTCCAACATCTGGCTATCTCCATACAGGCTAGGAGGTCATTTTTTAGAATAATCATGAGCAGATGAGATCCTAAGCCCAAGTAGTGCTAGTCCAGGGAACGTTTCAATTGTTTTGTTGTACAGTTGTACCTCGGAAGTCAAATGCCTTGCGGGACGACCGTTTTGGCTCCGAAAGCTGCAAACCTGGAAGTGATTGTTCCAGTTTGCAAACATTCTTTGGAACCCGAACGTCTGTCACAGCTTCCGCGACTTCCGATTGGCTGCAGGAGCTTCCTGCAACCAACCGGAAGCTGCACCTCGGTTCCTGAACGTTTTGGAAGTCGAACAGACTTCCGGAATGGATTCCGTTCGACTTCCAAGGTCGGACTGTATATGCAGAAACTTATTTCAATGGTCTCCCTGACCACAAAAACATCCATTTTTCATTTGGTATTTGCATATCTAAGTCCATTGCCTTTTTGTAGACCCAGGTCTGGGCTTTCCAGGTCTGAGTGTATGGGTTTATTGGCCAGGAAAACCCACATTTTACTGTTGAATTGGAGCATATGGCAATCCATGGGAAACGGCCCAAAGGTGTGGGGGGACCACTCAGACAAAGACCTGGAAAACCTAAACCTGGGTCTAGAAATGCCCCAAGGCTTGTAGAATCTTAAATGCTGAAAAACTTCAAAAACAGTTCAGTGAGAATTGAGCATGTTCAGTGGGCACTGAAAGACAACTATTGTGGTCAGTGCGGAGTGCAAACCTGGCTGGAGAGTAATGGAATGGAGTGTTTTGGGAGAGGGTGTGGCTGGCTAGAACCCTGAACAGGAATATATTTTATTGCAGATCCCACTTGTCAGCATTATAATAGCCCTGTTCAGGTGTTCTGATGCTGGTTAGAGTAATTACCTGGGGAAGAGCATGCTAGCTGCACCCTCTGTCATTCACGTGACTTGGTTGGCATGTACATGAAGTGGGGTTCTTCCAGGATTCTAAAATGGGTGGGTGGGTGTGTCTTCACAAGTGCAACAGACTCTCTGTTTCAGACAGTCACATTCGAAGTTGGCTTTCCATAGCTAATGAAATGAATGAGAGCCACAGGTGCCAGCCATTTCCCAAAGAAAAAGAACGAGAATTTGTCACACTATTTTCTCATTAGTTTGTAGGAAAGGGACAATTCAAAGACGTCATTGACTAGAGAAACCAGGTCCTTGGCCTGAAGAGCAGAGTGATGACCAAAGCCAGGTAAGACATAAACATTGACTACTTGACCTCAGGAAGATGCTTGCTGTGATTGCTTCATGCTTTCAAAGTTTCAGGCTCACGTTATTAAACATTCAGCACTGTGGAACACGATGGGTCCTCTGATCTAACCTTCTCTTAAGTGCATTTGATACAATCTCCAGTGTCGCTTCCTTCTCTGTATTCTATATTATGTTTCTTTCTGGCCGTTTGCATTCTGGATGTTAACTCTTCATTGCACCGGGGGGGGGCATATAGAAATCTATTGTTGACAGATTCAACAATATATTGAAACAATTTTTCCCCTGAACTAAAACATGCAGAGTGAAGTGCACTTAGGAGCTTTAGTCATACAAAATGGTTTATATAACTGTCGGATAATATATAGGCGGAAAGTTTTGAAACATTCACGATCGTGACTCCTTGTGTACTTTATGTACAATCTCCAGTTGATAATATATATGCAGAAACCATACCCTCCAACATTTCTCCAGTGAAAATAGGGACTTCCTAAGGGAAAGTGGGACAGCTTCTGTAAATCCAGGATAATGCCTAGAAAACAGGGAAACTTGGAGGGCCTGAGAAACTGCGTACAGGTTTGCCTTGCTATTCCTTCTGCAGCATTGGTTCCTGAGAGTCTAGATGGGTTACAACTTGTACAGATGTTCATATTTTGAGAGGTTATTATTGTCAGAGGCACGTCTTACCAAGTTGTGCTACAAGTGTTGGGAACTTAGCATCCACACTGCAGTAGAGGCCACTAGGGAAGTAAAAGTATCTGACGAGTCAATACCACCATTGTTTCAGGGAGCAACTATGTCTAAAACGGTGTGGTTGGATGGTGATGCTGATTTTTGTACAAGGAAAGAAGCATTAAGGAGGGGATTTTGAGTGGGGAAGCAGAACCGGTGGGGAGGGTTAGTCCTTTCTCCACTTGCCATTTCTTGCTCCATCTCATACACAGACACGTTGTCCATATATGGTTTCTCCTCAGTAGCATTAAAGATGGAGCCTCATTGCAGGACTCTTCACATAAGAGAAAGATGCTAAAGTGTGTGAAGCTATAGGCAGGGGAAAGATGAAGTGTGTTGTCCTTCACCACCTCTTCGCTCAAAATCCCTTCACTCTGCTCCTTTTCTTTTTAAAAAAATAATAATAATTTGAATTCTTGAAGACGCTTTTACATAATACTAGAAGCAGAGGTCATCCAATGAAGCTGGATGTTGGGAGGTCCAGGGCAGACAAAAAGAAGCACTTTTTCACACAGGATATAGGTTTTTTTTAATTAGTTTTTATTAAAGATTTTCTGGTGTAATAAACAAAGAAAGCAACAAAGACAAGTACATATAGCATCTCCACTTTCAATTCATAGAGTCTTTTTCACAGTTCCTTTACATTGGGTATGAGATACTGTTGTCACACATGATGCAGTTGGGGGGAAAGAGAGAGAGAGAGATGTGGGGGATAATGATATTTTGTTCTATTGCAAATGGGTAATTTGCCCCAACAACCCCTCCACCCCACCCCTGCTCACACAGCCAGCCAAGCTCTGGACTTTCCATTCTCTCACAAAGGCCAACTAAAATAAATACACGTATAAATAAAGGACTCGTCCACGCGATGCTGACACAAAACCCCTACACATGATAAATGTTAAATGTTTATTGATTTTCTTGATTTATCCTTTTTATAGACCACTTTGAGTAGGCATCCCCAAACTCGGCCCTCCAGATGTTTTGGGGCTACAACTCCCATTATCCCTAGCTAACAGGACCAGTGGTCAGGGATGATGGGAATTGTAGTCCCAAAACATCTGGAGGGCCAAGTTTGGGGATGCCTGACTTTGAGGGTTTCCTCTTCTTCAATACAATCAAACAGCATATACATTTTATTACATAAATAAAGATACAGTATAAGATTCACTCCAACAAGGTGTAATGATGACCACCAACCCAGTGGTGGCTTCCAAAGGCAATTAGGCACATCCATAGAATCCATGGCTACTAGTCATGAAAGCTGCATGTATTTCTAGTACACCTCTGAATACCAGTTGCTGGGAATAATGAGTGGGAGAGGGCTGTTGTGCTCATGCCCTGCTAGTGGGTTCCCCTTAGGTACCACTGTGGGAATAGGATGTTGTGTAAGGAGGTGTGTGTGAATCTGAATTTATGATATGGTTTATCTATGTAGATCCACACCACGTGCTTAAAGTATATCTAACATACATTTAAAGTATATTTAAAGAAGCCTGGGAGCTGTAGTCTGCCCCTCACAGAGCTACATTTCCCATCACACTTAACAAACTACAGTTCCCAGGATTATTTAGGGTTAAATATGCTTTGAATGTGTGCTGAATGTGCTTTAAAAGTATGGTGTGGATCTGTCCTCCTTTTTAATGGACCACCTGCAAGTAAAAAAAATATATGGATTCAGATTGTTGAGTTCTACACAAATCTTGTTTGATTTATGTTACATAAGTTAATAACCACCAAAAAAGTCCTCTGGCATCACCACAAAGGCAAACTAGTTGATTTTGCCACAAGCTTTCATAGGTTCACTCTTCTTCTCCGATTGTATTCACTAAACAGGCACAAAATTAGCTTGAGGACATCTCCAGAGCTTTTTTACACCTAGATGATTCAAAATTGATTAGGTGAATCAAATAAACACACCAACGCAACTGACCAGCTTCCTGATCCTCGTGACTCTCTTGCAGTAATTGTCATCTCTGCCGCCTGCTGAAAAAAGGAGCAGGCCACTTTCTCACTTCTCCAGTGGGAGCCTGTGGGGAAATCAGTCGGCTCTCCTGCTCTTTTTCCTTTGGCCTTGCTTAAGTTTCCATCACTTGACTCCAGTGGAATGTCAATTCACCACCAAATAAGAACATGGATGGCACATAATCTCCAGGCCTGTAGGAAGGCGAGGTTTCACACTCTGTGTTTCTGGTGATTTATCCTTGGAAGGAGTGGGGAACTAATTCACTTGTAACCCTTGTGTCAGCTGATAAAGCTGGTGTGCTTAGCCACGCTGAGTACCAAAGCTGTAAAAACTGTTCTACTAATCTAGCTCAGAGGTGGAAACTCCAGGTACTGTAACTGTTTTCACTTAAAATTGGTTTCTTTTCTGTAGGGAAATGGCTAGGCTAGAATCCGCTAGTCTGGTTTCCCATCAGATAGAGCCATTCATAAGTTGCTAAGTGATTGCTTTATGGGGTGAGCCTCAAGGATGGATTTGTCCTGTAGAATCACAAATCATGTCACATAAAATGCAATGCTTCGGAAAAGTAAGATGCTATGTAGGAAGTTCACTCACTGTTTAGGTCACCACTTAATCAACTTGGTCTTTACTTGTGGCTTAGAGAGAGATACAAAACATTTTTTTGAAAATAAAAAAAAATACAGATTTCTGAAATACCACTAAAACTTTTTGTGTCAGCTCCCAGACAGGCATTGCGACACAGCAAGTAAAAGAAAGGCCAGCACAGTGCCTGCCTGCTCGCCCAGCCTCCCACTTGTCCATTTATTCCCAACAGCAAGGGCTGGTGGAATGGCTGGCTGGGCGCCGGCGCCCACTTGCTTGCTTACTCTGAGGCTGCCTCAGCTCCTGCCAACCAGCACCCCCTAGCCAGCCTAAGAGGCACCATTCACCTGGGGAGCTTGTAGCCAGGGCTACTGCAACAAGCAGGTGTGCAAGCCTTTGGGAGGCAGAAATGTGAGAGGGTGTCAGAGGAGGGAAGGAAGAAAAGAGGGACGGAGGCCAGTATTGCCTCAAGGCACCCCAGGGTGCCATGGCACCCTGGTTAAAAACCACTGCGTTAAATACATAAGCATTGTTGATTTCACCAGCTTTTGAATATTTCTAAATACCTGTTTTTAACAATATTTTCAATGTTCTGTTTTATATTTTTGAAAATAGCTTAGAGATCTCTCCCCCCCCCAACCAAGTGGCATATAAATTTTGTTAAATTTGTTATACTTCCTACCCATCTTGTCACTGACTGGCATTTTTAGAATGTGAGGCACTGCAAGCCAGGCTATTCCACATGGGAAATCCTTGTTCCAAAGAGGTGGTGGTGGTTGTTGTTGGCACCTAAGCTCCACCCACTTCAGGTTCTTAAAGGGCCAGCCCTCTGGCCTGAAGTTGGGTGCCTCCACCTTTGTTCCATAGCCTCCTACCAAGTGTGCTCCCTGTGGTCCTGGACTGGTGAGGTACCATGGGAAGCATTTGGTTCCTCAGGTGGCAGTTTCCATGAGGGTCCTGACCGTGGCCTAACAGGTTCTGGTGGTACAGAAAGTTCCCTCCATCAGGCTCAGGCTGTGTATATTGTATACATTTTAAATGCATTTTTCTCCCAAAGAATCTTGGGAACTGCAGTTTATTCCTCACAAATCCTTGCACCTTTAACAAGCTATAGTTCCTAGGATCGTTTGTGTGGGGTGGGTGCTTTAATGGTGTCTCTGCAGCCTCCATTCTCCATCAGAAGGCTCAGAGCCCTGAGCTGGGTTTGCATCTTTGTCCAGCTCTTTAGCTGGGGACTCTGCAGCCTCCGACCCTTGTGTTTTCTTCACTGCTGGAGTCATGACAGAAGAAGAAGTCAAATAAAGACTGGGGTGTGTGTGTACAATGAGACCCAGTAGATGACCCAGTAGGGGATGAGCTGTCTGACAGGATATGAATCTTCCTGTCTCTCCCAGTTCCACACTTGCTGAGGCAGAGGCTGATAGGAGTTGTAGTTCAGCAACACCAGAAGGGCCAAAAGTTCTCCACACCTGCATGACAGTCATGTCTTAGGGAACACCATTTTACCCACACTGGGCATTCTTTGACCATGATGAAGATTCATCTTTGCCTTGCTGTCAGTGTGGTTGTGTTTTACATTATTGGAATAAGAAAATGCTACGTTTCCCCAACAATACTGTCAGTTCTTCAGGAAAGATTGATGCTTCCGTTTAATATAAACCACACTTTATACTTCTTAACAGGACACATCCTGTTATTTATGAAGTCAAGACTCCCCACCCCCACCCCAGAATAGCTGTGATTTAAGTAGTGGTTATGAGAAAAGCTCATCTCTTGTGCTGCGTGATTCAACCCTGCTAAGGGAGGGAGAAGGAGGCTAACAATGTGCAAAGTGGACTCAAGGGCCTGAAACATGGATGAAGCCAATTGTCTCATCTATTATCTTGATGGCCTAGATTGTTTCTTCTGAATTTCCTGAATCTTAATCCAAGAGATCTCTTTTGTGTTATTTGGGCTATAAATTATGTATATATGTTCCCCACCCCCACCCCTTTTCCTTTGTGCAGCTCAGTTTCTTGGCTTCCTGTGAGACCTCATCAGTGACTAGGAACTTGTTGGGACTCTGCTAGAATCTGGCTTAAGGAGAGGAGGGAAAGTAACAGAGTGGCAGTCTGGGATTTGCCAGAGCGCTAATTGTCGTCGATGAATAGCTAATGACGTTGCCTTGCCGGTCCGGCAGGCAGATGAACATTTCTGGCAATTTCCATACAATAACGCTTTGTTGTTGTTGTTTAGTCATGTCCAACTCTTTGTGACCCCCATGGATCAGAGCACGCCAGGCACTCCTGTCTTCCACTGCCTCCCGCAGTTTGGTCAAACACATGTTCGTAGCTTCGAGAACACTGTCCACCCATCTTGTCCTCTGTCGTCCCCTTCTCCTTGTGCCCTCAATCTTTCCCAACATCAGGGTCTTTTCCAGGGAGTCTTCTCTTCTCATGAGGTGGCCAAAGTATTGGAGCCTCAGCTTCAGGATCTGAATAACACTAGAGCTGGCATTTCTCACTCCTTAGCATTTCAGGTAAATGTTACCACTCCCATGTCTCTTCCCCTGAAGCATCTCTGCCTTCTTCCCCATTTAGAGATGAGTGTTGTTTTCTGGTCCACCTCTCTCAGGCACACACCTGCATGATTGTTCCCTGCAGCATGGTTACCACCAATACATTTTGTCCAATTTCATCCTGACAGTCCCATGTGGTGGTGATTCCATTTCTTCCCTGGAGATGTGATGCTGGTGTGTTTAGGACAGGCATCCCCAAACTTTGGCCCTCCAGATGTTTTGGACTACAATTCCCATCTTCCCCGACCACTGGTCCTGTTAGCTAGGGATCATGGGGGTTGTAGGCCAAAACATCTGGAGGGCCGAAGTTTGGGGATGCCTGGTTTAGGAGAACATGTTTCCTGTACCTTTCCTCAGTTTCTTTTTTTTCGGTCAATTGCGATGAATCCTTCCATCAACACTTTTGCTCTGAGTGATCACTCTTCATCTGAGGGTCTTCTCACCAGTGCATCCCAGCAAGGCTACTTAGCCAGGCAAGACAATTGTTTACTTATGTCTCCTGTATCCCCTTATAAAACAGCAGCAGCAGCTACTTGCAATCTTCTGGTAACAAAGCTGACTTGAGTGACATGCATATTTTTGTTAGAACATCAACATTGTCACAGTCAGATTTCCCCATCTACAATCCCATTCTTCCCTTGAAACTTTCCTTTATTACTTTGTTGCCAACTTTTCCACATACACTGGGATACTGTATTTTTTTTATGTAGGGAAAATCATTTCGTTGCTTATTGTGCAGGATGTAGTCAAAACATGTTTACTCCTCAGTCATTGCTTTTATCCCATTACTTCTAAATGTTGCTTCTTGTAAAATTCACTGTAAATATTCAAATAGTGGCAGATTCTCACGGAGCCTGTGGAGAGAATTTTCATTATCCTTTTAGGCAGCCTGTATAGAAGTTTAAACCATGAGACACCTATTGATCAAAATATCCCAAATGCCATTATTTATTGATTGTAGGTCAAAGAGAACTGGGAATATGGATAACTGTAATGGAGACAAAGCTTTCCTGTATTTCTCCCAAGAAGTCCATATTCCATGAAATATTGTGCTTCACCCACCACACTGAGAGCCAGTGTGGTGTAGCGGTTAAGACTGGTAGACTCGTAATCTGGGGAACTGGGTTCGCATCTCTGCTCCTCCACATGCAGCTGCTGGGTGACCCTGGGATAGTCACACTTCTTTCAAGTCTCTCAGCCTCACTCACCTCACAGAGTGTTTGTTGTGGGTGAGGAAGGGAAAGGAGAATGTTAGGTGCTTTGAGACTCCTTCGGGTAGTGATAAAGCGGGATATCAAATCCAAACTCTTTTTCTTCAATATATTTCTGTCCTTGGTAAAGCATCTTCAAGGTGTTACACTGCAACCCTGATAAACAGTTTTTACTCCATGAGTCCATTCTTCAGATTATCCTATTATCCAGTTGAGGCAGTTTGCATATTTCAAAACTAAAACTGGAACTCCTGATCCCAGATTTAATAATATAATATAGTGTGTGTACGTGTGTGTGTGTGTGTGTGTGTGTGTGTGTGTGTGTGTGTGCATCTAATAATCTTCATGTTTCCATTTTCCTCATTATATCAAAGCTAACTTTCACTTTCTTCTGTTCTCAAAGGAATGAGTTCATCAGTTATTGTCACTTCCTGGTTTTATCTCTTTTATTTTTGTTGCAATATTTTGAAGGAGAGACTTGATTTTAGACCAAGTGTTTATTTCTATAGCTATTTCTTCCATGCTATGATGATTTAAATTTTCTTCATCTGCCTAATTCCACCTTTGCATTCTCCTTTCAATTGAACAAACTAAAATTGGTATAAATCTTCATTATTTGTTTGAAAATTTATTCCCAGATAGGGTCCAGGCTTATTGCTAATCACCATTTGTTTTTGCTGTTCAACATTTTATTTTATTAAAGAGGGGAAAGACAAGGCATCTGTTTTAATGTATGCATCTTATTACCTGCTATCCCGGGACACTCAACTACTGATCTCAATACCTGGTAAACACGCTGTCAGAGAGGATTGCGGCTACTCATGAGTAAAGATGCACCACTCCATCCTTTCTTTCAGTGTTTTATTTTGCATGCTATTTACAGTGCAAGAGTATCAGGAAGCATGACTGCTCAGTCGGTATCAGAACCTCGCAATGGCTTCTTCCTGGTCTTCACCCAGCATAAGAGCCTGGGGACCCCAAAACGCCGCCCCCTTGCCCTACGGCTGCTACCACGCCTCAATTCAAGCGTCAGGGGAAATGAACACCCTGTGTCTCAGCTCCTCCTCCCCTAGCTCTCCCTCAGAGTGGCAAGGGCTCTGTAGCATACGACAGCCCTCTCTCCACTCCACTCACTTTCTCATTCCTCTCCTCTGACTCGATACTGGTGCTGACGCTGGGTGATGAGCTGGTGAAAATGATGGGTGGGGGCTCTCCGTAAGGAGACCCCCTGACACATACTATCTGGTTTTAGAGCAATAAATGCTATATCAACTGCAAATATACTTAACCTTTGTCATTCAGCTTTATCACTATGGAAGTAATTTGATTCAAGTGGCTGGATGTCTGAAAATCCTTTTGCTGAAGCCTTCAAGTTGCCTTCTTCCAACCCTAGCATGTTGGGGTTTGCAAGATCTGGGGCTTCTTTTCCATTTCATCATCAGATTTCAAATCCCGAATGCCTAAAATTGCATGTTGATATGGCTGGGTCATGCCACTGGGTGGTCTTGAGTCAACTTGGTCTTGGTTTATGTATCTTTGCTCAAAATGACTCCTTGTTCCCAACTATTCTCTTGTCAAAGTTGTCATTGCACCAACCATCAACCCACTCAGCTGAATCTTTCTCTCCATTTTTCAACTTGCAGGCCAGGATGAAAACAAAAACCTTCTAAGAACCTACCTTGCTCTAGTCCAGAGGGATAAGACAGGGGAGTATTACTTTTTCACTGCAATTGATGGGGAAGCGAAGAGAAAGCAATAAATGGTAAAGACGATCATGATGCCTGTAAGAACTGTCTTTGAAGACTTCTAAACAATCAGAAACATTTGTTTCTTTTCAGCAAATGCTGCCAGAGGAAGGTCATCTGATTCATATCCATCAAATGTTCAAGAGATGACTCATAGTGAAACAAATCACACTTTTAAAACTTGCCTTTGCACACACGCCGGAAGAAAAAGCACTCTCTTCATTTAAAAAGGCTTTTAATTGTCTCTCCCCAGCAACAGGCTTACACAATAGCCTGCCCCCAAAGGTTATATCTTTTGCTTTAATCATAAGCAAGTTTGTACCCCTACATAAAAATAATACATAATGTTCTATTAAAGCTCCATACCACCCCCTTTGGGGGCCTTATACATTCTATCCATATTAAATCAAGTGTCACATAGTGACATAGCAAGTTTTCTACAGCCATCTAGAATCTGCTGTGCTAGGTTAGGATGCAGTCTATGTTATTCTAACACAGGGATGAGGAACTTGTACCCTTCCAGATCTTGGAATCATAGAACTGTAAGGTTAGAAGATACCCCCAAGGGGCATCTGGTCCAATCCCTGCAATGCAGGAATCACAACTAAAGAATGCCTGACAATGACCACCCAATCTCTTTTTCAAAACCTCCAATGAAATAGAGTCCACCACCTTCCAAGGGAGTCCATTCCACTGCCTTAACCATCAGAAAGTTCTTCCTGATGGTTTGTTGAATCTCCTTTCTTGTAACTTGAAGTCATGGATTCAGATCCTACCCCCCAAAGCAGGACAAAACAAGCTTGCTCCATCTTTCATGTGATAGCCCTTTAGATATTTGAAGATGGCTATCATCTCTTCTCAAGGCTAAACATACCCAACTCCTTCAACCATTCCACAGGACGTTTGGTTTCCAGACCTTTGATCATCTTGGTCGCCCTCCTCTGCACATGTTTCAGCTTGTCAACATCCTTCTTAAATTGTGGTGTCCAGAACTGGGTACAGTACTCCAGGTGTGGTCTGACCAAGGCAGAATAGAGTAGAACAATTACTTCGCTTCATCTGGACACTGTACTTCTGTATAGTGTCTATACAGAAGTATAGTGTCCCTCGATTACTTCATCCAAGTCATTTATAAAGATGTTGCACAACATTGGGTCCAGGTCAGAACCTTGCAGCCCTTGTCACTTTTTTCAAGGAAGGTGACAAGCCATTAGTGAGCACTCTTTGGGTTTGGTCAGTCAACCAGCTAAAAATCAACCTAACAGTAACATTGTCTTACCCACATTTTGCCGGCTTTATATTCCATGAGAATATAAAGGGGGACCTTGTCAAAACCTTTCTGAGATCAAGATACTATACATTCCACTGATCCTCCAAGCTTGTAACTCTATTAAGAAGAAAGAAAGATCAGTCTGGCATGACTTATTTTTGAGAAACCCATGCTGGCTCTTAGTAATCACAGCATCCTTTTTCAAGTGCTCACAGACCAACTGTTTAATTATCTGTTCTGGTATCAATGTCAATCTGACCGGTCACTACTTGCTTGCCCTCCCCCCAACTTTTTGAAGATGGTGACAACATTTGTTTCCCCAATAATTCTCAAAGATTATAGACAGCTCTGAGATTACGCTCACAAGCTCCTTCAGTGCCCTTGGATAGAATTCATTAGGCCTCAGAGGTTTGAATACATTTAAAGCATCATATACATCACACTGAATGCTCAACAAACAGGCAACATCTTGTAACTTTTGTGAAAACTTTGTGTGATCATATTGGTATGAATACTCAATAAATAGCCAGTGTGGAATATCTCTCTATATACTTAGTGGACATGGAATGCTAACTGCCTGTTGAGCAGGAATATCAATGGAAGTCTGGATAGGAAAGGGGACTGAGGTCTCACCCACACTTTCATTTGCTCTGTGCTCTCTGGGCACAGGTCCAGGCTTTCCAGGTCCACGTCTGAGTGGGTCGTCAACCCCCCCCCCCGGTGCTTTCCCCGGAAAGCCTTTTTCAGGGACTGGCTGGATGAGGAAGAGTGGTGGTAACTGCCCAACCAGAGAGGACACAGAAGATAATGACTTAGATCCCGCATCATGGTAGAGGGACACAGAAGAGCAGCCTGCAGAAGGGATGAGCTGGGAGGTGCTAGAAGCAGGGGGTCTGAGCGATCAAGGAGGGTCGGGAGAAGGAGGGACTTCCAGGACAGGGCTAGAGGCTGAGAGTCACCGTGTGAGTGCAGACTCAGACAGAGAGGAGTCACAGGTTGCCTCTGCTACACAACAGCAGGACAGTCTCAGTCCTGCTGGCTCTCCTCCGCCTCTGACTCCCAGGTCAAGGAGAGTCCTGCATGTTGCTGAGCAATGGGCCAGAGGAGGACCTCGTCCCTTGACACAGCCCTTGTTGTCTGCTTGTCAGGAGTGAGAGGCTGGAGGGGGTGGGCAGGGTAGTAGTCAGTTTCAGCAATGTCTCAGCTGGATTAAGATGAAACTGTGTTTTTGTTTTCTGTTAATAAAAGGCTAATTGCATTCTGTGCCTCCTGTGCTTCCCTGCCCTCTGTTGACCTGGGCTTGCTTGACAGCTCCTTGCCATATGTGTTTTGCTGCTGAAACAGAGCAATTGGAACTCTGCAGAAAACCCAAATGCCATTTGCTCTTTCAAATGAACATGGGATTTCCTGGGCGAAGCACTGGGACCAAAAACCAAAAACACCACTTGTACACAGACGTGCAAAGCCCAAATTTGTGCCTAGAAACATGGTACAAAATGAAGTGTGGTTGAGCCATGAATGCAGTATATTGGGGAAGGGCATGGCTAGCCAAACATTTTGTGGTAGGTCCTACATGTGTCTACCTAAGAATTATGAGCAGATCTTCCATGTGATGTATCCATTTCTGGGCTGTACCATTTTGTACTGAAGGTGGGGGATCAAATGTCTGAATGCTCCCCTCCACATAGAACTTCCCCTCACACATACACAGAGTATGCCGCAGAAAAGGTGAACCTAGAACCTTCTCCTCACTAGTTTTGTATGTGTAGTAAGGAATGTATTTTTTTTTACAAAAGAGATCATTCAAACATTCAGTCCACACACCTGTAATATAAAATGGTACGTCTGAGCAGCAGATACATCACATGGAGCTTTTAATTGTCTGTTTAAGCTCTGAGTCACAGGATCCCTACTGTGGGGGTGGAATCGGAAGCAAGGCTCTAGATATAAAACCAGGGGAACGAGATCAGGATGTGTGGGAGAAGATCCCTAACCCTGTCAACAGTAGCTAGTGATAGACAGATCGGTTGAATCTGAGCTAGGGGATCTTGGTTCCTTTCAGCTGTTGTCAAATTTAACTCATGTTTAGCAAAATTGTGTCATAGAAGGTTTTATCTGAGTTGCTGGCTCATCCTTGTTTATCATCTCGTGGGGCTTGACTCTATAAATATATTATTACCAGCCATCCAGGTTACTGCATTGCATGATCCTATTATATTCACTAGTTCTAGCATTTCAAAAAAGAGACCAGTTTCTAAACAACCACCTGGATCTTCAGATTAATTCTGTAACATGGGTGCTCTTTTGATAATCCGTTGCAGATGTATCACATGATAAACTGATGAACATTTGTAGGATCTTGTGTACCTAAAGAGAATCAGGACCGCTTTGTTAATGCAGGATTATAGGGGTTCTTTCTAATCCCATCATATAAACAGAACATTATGATGTAGTGATGTTTTAAAGGTCTTTCAGTAGTTTTTACCCAGTTTTGAAAGTGCATGTGAAATACAAAAGACAAAAATAATAAAGCTTTTTAAAAATAATATCTAAATGCCCACAGCAGAAATAAAGCGTTCCCTGTTTCCCTCATACTTTCTCTCCCTCTGCTATCTTCTCCACTGTCATAATTTGGACTGCAAAATCCTCCAAGGAAGAGACTACGCTTTTTTTTTTTGCACTGGTTAATCTGCAAAGTGCCATGTGCATGGATGGCTCTATTTTAATGGACTATGATGAGGATCATAATAATGCTGCTTCTAATAATCATATTTATGTATGATCCATGCGCTTTTTATTGTACTTGAATGATGTTGTGCATTTCCCTTAAACTATCCTGGTAACAGTTGTACTGAACAGTGGTAAAGAAATTCAATAAATAAAAACCAGGTAAACAAATTAAAATAATAATCATATCATTGTGCATGATGAAGCTTCTGGTAATTGTTTCATAGCTACCTACTATAACCCCAATGGTGTAAGGGAAAGAACAGCTTCTGGATGTTTCATCTGATACCAGGAGGTGATCCTAGCACAATGAATCAATAACTCATTACTAGAGAAAGTTCTCTAAGATAAATGGTAAAACATGGAGAAATTAGTGCTCAAAATAAGTTTCCTTCTTTCCTTCTTTCTTTCCCAAAGTTCAATCAGTTAACATAGTGCTGAACATAGTGCTATGTAAACATAGCATCTTTTATTTATTTATTTATTCATTCATTCATTCATTTAAGAAACCTGAACGACACCGTGAATGGAATTTGAGAAAGGGTTGAACACAGAGTGGGGGGGGGAGAGAGGAAAGAGTCCATTTATCTGCCATTTTTACGAGATGCCCTCTCCGTTGTAGCCTGGGAGAATCATCATCATAGGAAAAAGGCAAGTTCCTAATGGGGTTTTGAAAGGCATTTCTTTGAATCAATGGCAGTGACTGTGAGCCCCAAGCCTCACCTAACAGCAAGTTTTTAGGGATCAATGAGTTTTTTCATTTGTCAAACAGAAGCAAGGAGCGTTTTTTTTAAAAAGGCCTAATGTATTGGCGTCAACATCTTTGCATAAAAAGCCCCGGCGACACGTTCTTTAAACCATATTGGATATAATGCTAATAGAGTTCAATAAATATTGCTGAGAAAGAAAAAGCCACACCTCCAATTCTACGTAAGAAGCCCGAGACACTGTAGCAGATGGTGTGGTGGCCGTCACAGCTCACATGACCTCCTATTGGTTGCGCTGCTGCTGCTGCTGCTTACTGGGAGGTAGTCAGGAAGTGGGGAGGCAGCAGCAAAATTGGTGCAGTACAGATTCTCAGGTAGAGCCAATCCAGTGCTCCCGTCAGTGCATTTGCTGTGTGTTGACCTGGCTGCCACCTCATTCCTTCCCTCTCTACCTCCCAGTAAGCAGCAGTGATGCGACCGACCCAAGGTCAGGTGAGCGGCGCCACTCCACCACACCGTCTGCTGTCGCCGAGACATGTTTGTTAGGGAAAGAAACACCCGTAGGTTCTCGAGCCTGGTTGATTTGGAAAGTGCAAAATACACACTGCCTTGTCCGCCCAAGCTTCTGAAGGACGGAATGCAGGTGATGAGTTTCAGCAGCCAAAATGATTCTATTCCTATACATAGGGCATGTCTCATTCAGCTACGGTGTATGTTGCTTACATGTGGATCCTGTATTGTTGGATGCTTCCTCCACCCCCTCTCCCTTATGGTAATATATACTGTATGCAAACTTAATGAAGAGGATAGAATGTCAGTCTGTCTGCTGGTCAAAGTACAAGTGGGCCTAAATTACAGAAGGCACTGTTCTTAATTTATCAATATAAACTGAAGCGTTTCCTTAAAATATGCATACTCGGTCAGCCTAGATTTTGCAATTGTCCATCTCTAGATTAGCCATTTTTTAAATAAATAAAAAAGCCTAAAAATATCCACCAAGTATCTCAGAGATATTCTTCCCCCAAAGGTTTCCACTCACGGCACATTTGAAAGTCTATTGTAATCCTACAGAAAGCCATAATAATTGATTTGTTAGGGAGGTTTATTTCATTTCATTTCAACTTTCTTAGTTAAGTTATACAGTGCTTCAGATTTCATTCTTGTACAAATCCCAAGTGGAATCAATCTAAAAATTGCAATTCAAATTCCACATTCAAAACCAAATAGGTACTCATACTATTGGTAGTACTAATAATTCCATGTTTTAGGTAATGTAATTATATTACTTGTAATGTACCCAAGCGAAACAACTAAAAACCACAAAAGTAAATTACATATAGAACATTCATCACTCAACAAGCTCATTGCAACCCCTCAAATTTTTACATTTTTCAGTTATAATTCTCAATCTGACTGTTTTTATTGCATTTTTTATTTTCAGAAACTGAGTAAAAATGATGCTGTAAATAAATACCCATATGCTTAGAATTGAAGAGCTGTAAGGGACAATTGCTAACCTGTTTTCTGTTAGGCTTCTTAAATCCCATTGAAATGTAAAAGGTTGCAGCCATAAAGGGCCAGATCCTTATCTCACCTGCCTTCCTAGGCCAACTTCATCGCAGCATTTTTCAATCCCCTGCTGTAACCAAGTGAGTTAGAACAACCTCCTTTCAAGGCACACTTGTGGAACTAATCAGCTCATTGGCACTTGGCACTATCAAAGAGTTTCTTTTAACTGATGCTCAGCTCATAGTCAAATAGAGGGAGTCTATCTGAAGCCCCTGCAGAGGGCGAAAAGCTCCTAAAACAGGAGCATCCCAACCCCTCTGCTGAGAAAGCTGTTTGCATTCAAAGTATCCACTCCCCACCCCAACAAAAAAAATGTAAGCATCAGGTTCCTTATATATGAAATCTTAAAACCCCGACCCTTTTGAATAAGTATAATGTTGTCCTAGGTAAAGGTAAAGGTAAAGGGACCCCTGACTGTTAGGTCCAGTCGTGAGCGACTCTGGGGTTGCGCGCTCATCTCGCATTATTGGCCGAGGGAGCCGGCGTACAGCTTCCAGGTCATGTGGCCAGCATGACAAAGCCGCTTCTGGCAAACCAGAGCAGCACATGGAAACGCCATTTACCTTCCCGCTACTTGCATTTTGACATGCTTTCGAACTGCTAGGTTGGTAGGAGCTGGGACCAAGCAACAGGAGCTCACCCCGTCACAGGGATTCGAACCGCTGACCTTCTGATCAGCACGCCCTAGGCTCAGTGATTTAACCCACAGCACCACCTGGGTCCCTACAAACCTGTTGTCCTACAAACCAGTTAATTTGTTATGTATCTCAAATGGTAGATTAAAAGCTAATTGGAGCTAGCATTTGGTAATGATAGTTGATTTTAATGGGTTTACTCTGAGTATGACTTCATTAGCAAACTTTTTTCAATATGAATATAATTGCCTAAACTTTCAAAGCCAGTGTGTACTAAAGCCTGAATTATTTAAACATGATTAACATATTAGTTATCATTACTTGATTTCATTTGGACTATTCTGAAAAGACTTGGTTCCATACAACCCAATATGTCATATTTCCCATTACTGCCCCCCCCCCAAATCTCTGTGTTGTTTTAGAATTTAAAAGCATCTTTCACAACTCTGTTTAACAGGTTCTAGATTTTTGCAAGGAAATTCAAATCCACTTTTCTGTTCTGAGCTGCACTGGCAACAGCTAAGATGTAGTGCAATGCAGCCTCTGGAGTCTGAAAACCATTTTTTAAATTGGGCAGCAACAAGGCTGCATTATTTGAACATCATTCAACATTCTCTGATCCTGATTTGATTTTAGGTTTATTTCATAGATGTACCACTCGCTGCCTGTTATCTTTGTCAACTTAGAAATCCATTTACTCTGGGTAATTGCTCCTTCATAAGGCACTTTTTCTGAAATAAAGTGGCTGTTACAGGAAAGCTTTTCTTTTTTCTTTTTATAAAAAAAGGCCGATAATCCGCCTTACAGCCAGTTATCTTCCCTTTAGAAGCACATGAGTAAATGTTAGTATGACTCTTGTCATGATAAAGTCTTCAATAATATAAAAATTACAGGCATGTCATTATGTACTTACTTGTGCCACTGAAACTGTAATCAAGGAAACAGGAGCCTGAGGTAGTATCAATATTGCTATTCAGGTATGAATCATGTATGGTGTTGTAGGTCATCTTTATTCCCATGGTAACAATACTGCTAATGCATCTGTAGGTAGTAGATGTATTCTACTCTAATGGGATAAATACTACAGTGGAAATACAGCAAATGTATTGTTACAGTGCCAGAATCTGTTCTTTTTTGGTATTTTGTTTTAAATTACATATGAATGCAGATCAACACGTCAATCACATTACAATGATGATTTACCCTGTACACAATCTTGGTGGGAAGAAGAAGTAATAAAAGAACAATAACAACAGGAATAAAATCGCTGGGAGTGAATGTATCGTACTGGGCTGTCTTATGCATCGTCAAAAACCAGCTGTGGTCATTGGCAAAGAGGCCGAGTGCAGAGTACCCATAGCTTATCAAGTTATTTGAGCAATAAGATTCCATAAGCACCTCACACCCTTCCTGGCAGTAAAAATACAACAACAAATGGAGTAACTGACAATCTGCTGACACCCTTTTAAAAAACCCCCCATTTGTAGAGGAGGCTGCCCAACTCTGCTTTTGGGCTCCCACTGGCACCATCTAATTGGCCACCGTGGAGCAGAGTTGCTTGCTATGCTAGCTTCCCAGCAAGGGAGTCACTATTGCTTACTGGGACAGAGTGGAAGAGGTGGCAGGGAGGTCAGCATGGTGCAAATGCACCAGCAGAAGCCCTGGATCAGCTCTGCTGCTGTTTCTGCACCATGCTACCTCCCCCTTTCAGTAAGCAACAGAGACTCACCTGCTGAGAAGTTAGTTGGTGTTGGGGCTCAACACCAACTGTCAAACCACTTCCGCTAATCTCCCAGTCCTCCAGTTCCACAGCTCCCTCCTTCCTTCCTTCCTTCCTTCCTCTCTCTCTCTCTCTCTCTCTCTCTCTCTCTCTCTCTCTCTCGGCACACACACACACACATACCTGCCATTAACATTTCTTTTTAAAAGCGAGATCCTTTCTGAATTCTGCACAGGATAAACAGGCCATCTCTAGGCAAATGAACATGTGTGCACACACCTCTGACATTTGAAATGACACTGTATTCAGATATCAACAGTAGAACATTTAAACTGATCAGGGCCCTCTGTTCCTTCTCTTAAGACAGCCATTCCAGAACAAAAGAACTTTAAAATAGTAACGCCCACATGACAATAATGAATTGCAACTATTTGTATAGGTTTGAATACAGCCAATGGCTTCCTGTCCCGTCTTGGAATCATAGAATCACAGAGCTGGAAGGGACCCCAGGGGTCATCTAGTATTTACTTGGTAAAGTTAGGATGAGATAGTTATCATCAAGCACTGCAGCTGTGAAGGGACACTGTGGCTCATTTTACAGACATGTGTTAGTTTATCCAGCACTTTTAAGTCAGTTACATCATCACCAATTACTGCTGCACTTCAGGGTCAATTTACATACATTTAAGCTCTAATCGAATTGTCACAGACTGTACTTTTGCATTCAGTTCCCATTTAACTCAGTCATTTACATCCTCCCCACCCATATATACCTGGCACCTAAGGATCATAGTATACGCCACACATCGGATTAAGTGGGCTGCAGTCAATGAAAGCATGCTTTAAAAAAAATGTCAGCCTTGAAAATGGCACAAGACTCTTTGTTGCTTTTAACACATCCAGGATTACCCTTAGATGCTTATCTGCAGGTGTGGTTTGATCCAATAGTTTGTGGTGTTACCCATTTTTCAAAATAACACTTTCCTGTGATTCAAATGCTGAAGCATAAGCCCGGTGATAAATTTGGCAAGTGTGGGACTTTGCTTCCAATCAAAATGTGGAATCCAGCAAATTATTTGAATTTAAAGTTCTGTCCAAGCCCAGGTCTGAAGGGAAAAAGCAGAGTGTATTAGCTCTGCATTTCTCAAACTTCAGCTGGCTTCTAATGCTTCCAGTCTTTAGCACTACCTGAAAATGAATGGCTCTAGTATAATATAGATTTCTATGATTAATTATCAGCTATATCATAATTAACATACTTCTCTACCTTACAATAAATTCTGCATAGGAAAGGGTTGCAGGAAATTCCTGTAAAGGTAACCCCCAATACACACAATGGTGATATGCACATTCATTTGTCTTGCTCCTGCCAGTGCCGGTCTCTTAAAATAATGATAGATTTTTATTAATGTGTGCTTGAATACATAAGAGCTATGGAGTCAGGTCTCTAACAGACACAGGTGCAGCACAGTTGGCTGCATTTTAAAAAGCAAATGTATAAAGCTTTTTGTTCAAGAACACTTCAGGGCACTGTTCTTCATATTTAGCATTAAGTTCTTCAGTGAGCGCGCGCGCACACACACACACACACACACACACCCCAAACAGGATCTTCTAGTAATTGCTCTTGGCCTTCTAAATTTTTAAGAATGACCTACAGATGCTGACATTCATTGTTGTTGTGCTTCTGATATTTCCTGTAACATGCATCCACATATGTTTGCTATAATAAATGTCAAATAGCTCGTGAATGGAGAGGTTTGCTCCCCAGGCCTTGGCAGGCCATGGACTGACCACCCATGATTTAGCAGGGTAGTAGAAAATTCTGACATTTACCAGGCGATTCCTATCATGCACAACATTTTTGCATTTTTGTAGCTCATGTTCTGCACGGAAGTCACAAACATGGGTCTGGAATCCCTGGGGCCATAAGTGTGCGCAGCACATTTCATTAGGGTGCGTACCCAGGGATTTTTCTTTTTTTTGCTTATTTGTTTATTTCAACCAAGGGAAAAAGGGAGGAGGGGAAATGACAAGACTGAGAGATGAGGACAAGGAAGAGGGGAATGGGCCAAAAGGCCACAAACCCACCACAAGAAGAATGGTCAAGAAACCTAAACAGGATAATTTTTCCTGCTGAGAAAAAGACCTACACCAAGATAAGAAGAGGCAGGGGAGATCCGGAGGGAACATAGCCTTTCACCCCCACCGTTCTCTCCACAATAAGTAGTGAACAGAGCTCAGATGAAGGCAGAGCCATGAGACAGCAGGCAGAAGAAAAAAGCTAGAATGGACCTGCAGCTTCTGCTTGTGAAGAGGGGAGCCCTCCCCCTTCTTACTGCTGCCATTGAACCCAATCATTCCACTGCTGCTTCCAGAGACAGATGCAGGCAGAAGCTGCAAATCCCACCCAGCCTTTTTGTTCGGCCTCTATGTCCTTATTCCTTGGCCCCCAGTTGTTTTTTAAAAAATTAGGAGTTGGCTGAAGCCACCCAGCATAATCTCTGTACCTGCCTATGCCTGGTGGGGGCGGCAGTCAAGCACTCCTCCTCACAGATGTTGCCTCTCAAATGAAAAATTGCTCCTTCCCAATACTGCCTACAAAACAACCCTTAATTCTTGGAGGTGAGGAGCCCCACCACTTTCAGTTGTGGGGACTTTTTAAAGTATCAGGATGGAGCACAGCCACTCACCAACCAATCATCCTTTGTTTATATTGACTTACTTTGAATTTCATTAGGTTGGTTCTGAAAGTATTCATGTTGGTCCAGTATGGAACCCATTTTGAAGTGTGCAAATTTATGATAAGATATTTTGGGAATATAACTCTTTTCTGCGTGGGATGTTATAATACAGTGGTACCTCGGTTTACAAACACAATTGGTTCCAGAAGTCTGTTCTTAAACTGAAGCGTACTTAACCTGAAGCGAACTTTCCCATTGAAAGTAATGGAAAGTGGATTAATCTGTTCCAGATGGTCCGCAGAGTACTTAAACTGAAGCGTACTTAACCTGAAGCGAACTTTCCCATTGAAAGTAATGGAAAGTGGATTAATCTGTTCCAGACGGGTCCGCTGAGTACTCAACCTGAAGCGTACTTAACCCGAAGTATGAGTGTAATTGGTTCCGGAAGTCCGTACTTAACCTGAAGCGTACTTAACCTGAAGCGAACTTTCCCATTGAAAGTAATGGAAAGTGAATTAATCCGTTCCAGATGGGTCCGCAGAGTACTTAAACTGAAAATACTCAAACCGAGGCGTACTTAAACCGAGGTATGACTGTGTAGAAAATAGTAATTCCTATCACATTTCTTACCATTTGCATCTTAGAGTTGCCTTATGATATGACAGTATTCACTCTGCTTTTGCAAGAGTGAATGGGCTGAAATATCCGAATCAGCTCTTTGTTGTCTGCGAAAATAATAGACTGAGTTCAGTGCCATGTTAGTCATGTCTACTCAGAAGTAAGCCCTAGTGAATTTAATGGGGCTTACTCCCAGGTAAGTGGGGTTACATTGCAGCCCAGACTAGTTGAGCATAGTCCCTACTGAAATCAATGGGACTTAAGTTGTAAATAACTTGTTGCATTGATTTCAGTAGGACCTAAGTTAGTCTGGACCCAACACAATGTGTTCACAATCCAACTGTGGGCACAAGCAACTTAAGCCCTGTGGCTGAAGTACAGCCTCCATCGATTTCAATACAGCTTGCACAGAATGTCTATGTAGACTCTATGGAAATGAATAGAAAGTGCAGACAAATGTGTTTGGTGAATTACAATAATTTGTGTTTTAGACACTTATCGTGAGGATCTCTTGCCTGCTGTGGAACTGTGTTTGCTTATTATTGTATTGTAACATACTAACACTTCTTTCCTTCAAACTCCTAAGCTCCTTCATTGCCAACCATCTCAAGTGCAAGCTGGGACCACTGCTCTCCCAGGGTGTTGCATCAGCTTAGCAATAGGGGTCAGAGCTAAACAACCACCATCCTGAGGGGCAGCATTGTGGCAGCATGCAAAGGCTGGGGAGAAACCCTCTTTTATCAAAAAAAATTAATGGCTGGTGAAATATAAGGAAGCTTCACATATTATAACAAGAGACTTGAAATATTTGAACAGTTATTTTAAACCAGTTTGTCACTCACTCAGATTTTGTTAGGTGATCACAGACTCTCTTTAAAAACAAAACAAAACAGACCCCTGGCCAACAAACAATGCCTCTCCAAGAGTCTACTCCCCAGCACTAAGCTTGGGTCATTTTTGCAATCCTGCCTGTGAAGGGAGGCACTGGCCACTTGAGGGATAGTTGTTTGGTGCCGGGCTCACAGAATGCAGTCCCTAGGTGGGTTCACCTGGTGCTGACTTGAAAGTCCTTTTTTTGTGCTAGATGGATACCAGACTTTTAATTCTTAATCTGTGATTTTAATTGCTGCTTACCTTCTGCCACTGATAATGATGATTAACAATCATTGTATTTCTTGTCACCCTTCACCACAAGGCCCCAGGGCAAGTTACAGCAAATGAAAACATGAATAAAAACAATAAAAAGCAACCCTACCCATAACCTCCAAATCAATAATCTACATGATATATTGCAGGGAGGGCACCAAAATCAACCCTTCAATTTTCAAAGGCCAGAGTACAGGCTATAGAGATAGAAATGCAAAGATCCATGAATGCAAATATTTTCCCCACAATATTTGCCTTGACTTCTATTTGCTTGAAGCTATGGAAATCTTCCTTTCATTTCTTCCATATCACCTCTTTCTTTTCTTTTCTAAAAAAATAAAATAAACGCCTTTGCAGCATGCAAAGAGGGAATACCCTGCATTTATTTCCAGGAAAGCAGAAGACTAACCTGGGATTTAGCTGTGAAGGCTACTGAAGGCTACAAAATCTGCTGGAGGGGGCAGGATTTTCTCGGTGTCACTATGAATAAATCATAGGAAACACTTTCCCTCTTTGACGGTGGCAGGTAATGCTCAGGGAGAGTTCTTGCATTTGTCAAAAATGGGACTTTTGCATGAGCCTTCAGCCAAGGAAAAAGTATTTTGCAGCAGCTGGGTTGACACAGGCTCTATCTTCTCTTAGGTAGATGGTTGATCCTGTTCATTTGATACAAGGGCATACCTACAGTGCAGTGAAATATAACCTTCACCATATCCTTTCTGGCACTTTTTTATAAAAAAAAAAACCAGCTGAGCTTTTATTGTTTCCAAAACCAAAAATGAAAACATTGAGTGGGGAGGGGCTTGGAAGGAGGTGTGGTCTTGTTTGGAGCATAGCTGTCAACCCTCCCTTTTTGCAGGAAACTCCCTTATTCCAACCCACAGCTGTCAACCTTCCCTTTTTGATGGAAATTCCCTTATTCCAACCCACAGCTGTCAACCTTCCCTTTTTTTGATGGAAATTCCCTTATTCCAACGCCGTTTCCCACTGCTATCCTGGATTGTTAGATATACCATAGACTGTCCCCAGTCATGCTGTCTGGCTGGTGAAGCCACAGTCTCTGAGGGTTTTGCTGTCATCAAAAGCTGGCCATCCTTGTATAGTCTTTGTTCTTCCGGGGGTCGGATCATTAGAAAGACATCCATCTCTGCAGCTGCAACCTCAGCCCAGACCCCGCCCCCCCATAGAGGAAAAAGCAGCAGAACCCCCAGTATCCCAACATGCACCTCCTCTCTGGCACTTTTGAATGCCCCCCCCTCCGTTCTTTCTCTGTAACCTAGGTGATATGTGATGAGAAAGAGGTGGGCTTTGGCAAATGTTCAGTTGAATACTATCCGGCTGGTCAATGACAAGTAACTACATTAAAAACAAAATGACAAGGGATATACAGTGAAAAGAAGAACCTTCTTTTTTTTTTCATTCAACAAGTACCCACTTAATAGTGTAGGCACAGAACCACCCCTTTCATTGGAACGTTTGCCACGGGTGCCACATTTGTAGGAGCAGATCACCCAGCTGCCTGGCCACTCGTGGAAAAACAACACAATGGAAGGGGAGCACATTTGGCAGGGTGCATTTCACAAAATGTATGGGTGGCAAGAGCATCTAGAGCAGGCATCCCCAAACTTCAGCCCTCCAGATGTTTTGGACTACATTTCCCATCTTCCCCAACCACTGGTCCTGTTAGCTAGGGATCATGGGAGTTGTAGGCCAAAACATCTGGAGGGCCGCAGTTTGGGGATGCCTGATCTAGAGGCACAGAATGATTACCCAAGAACAGATAGGGAAAGGGAAAGAGAGAAAACCCAAAGAGGAGGGACGATGTGAGCTCTTGTCCTAGAGGAAGAGGGGAAGAAGGGCAAAGCTGAGCAGCAGAAAGGAGAGGAATGATGGGTGAGGCTGTCCCAAGATCTGGAGTAAAAGCACAAATATATCTTGGTGGGGTATCCAGGAGGGCACCTCAATATGTGTAGAATTAGACTTTGTAATGGGGTGATTTGTTTAATTTATTTATCTATGATGTTTGAAGGCCACCCCAAAACATAAAGCTCCACAGAGTAAATCATAAATACATTAAAAAGGTGTAAAACAAAACAAAAAGAGCCATTCCTCCAAAATTTAAAATAGATGTTAAAAAACAAGAGGCTTACATTACCTGAGTCATTTTAAAGGTTGGGCTATGCTAAGCCTTTAATGTTTATGTGGGTTGATTTTCCTCTGTGCGCACTTTTATCCATACATGAGCACTTCAAATTTTATGCCTCTCCCTTCAATTACTATTTCCTCTCCCCTTCACAAAGTCCTGGAAATACAAGGTCTTTTGCAGACACGTACATGGTTCTTTGTTTACCTGTGTACACACGTCTTTATAAAAATTGTGTCATCTATGGAATTGAACGAGAAAAAACTTCCGCCAAGGCAAATGTTTCAAGCATATTTCCGAGTGGGTAAAACTTCCAATTAATTTTATTTTCAAAATACATGTTTTTTTTCCATTTGCCAGTTTTGCACAAAACAGCTGTTTGACAAAGGAAAATATATCTGTGTCTTGTATCTGGCTGAGCTGCAGCAGAGAGACAAAGAGCAGCCAGGCAGGAGAGTTCCTCTGATCTCCAGACTTTCCCTGGCAACATAGAAAGCTGTGGTGCAGTTCAAAGAAGAAAATAGCACTATGTTTTACACACAGACACTAGGGATGGGTGGCAACTTCACTTCAGTTCATATTTAAAGGTAAAGCCACCTAATTCATAGTTTTGGAAACAATATACGAAGCAAAATATTGCCATCCTCCAAAATTCACACTTCTCCAAATTTGGTAGTACATTTTACCAGCCAAATCATGTCTACAAAAATGCATTATGAAAAAGTGTGCATAGAAATGAATATATTTTTTAAAATAATATACAAAAATGCATTCTATTAGGAAAGATGGCAAAATATGTATTTTAGGCAAAATTGCATACATAAATGTATATATTGGGAGCAATTTGCAAAAATGTTAAATTATTTTTAAAATAAGCATTGCTGCCACCACCATCAATATCACACAGAGGAGCAAGGGCTCCTCAAGAGTATATAAATACCTATGAGTAAGCTGGTCATCACATGCAGAGCAAATCTGCTGGCAACAGGGATAGCTTGCAGCTGTGAACTTTTGCGTGATACTCTGAAGGCTCAGGTTGTAAATCATTCAGTATTCATAGTAGAACTATTTATTAAATTTATACACTGCCCTTCATTGGAAGATCACAGGGTGGTTTATGGTATAAAAACACCCCAAAACATGACATAATAAGAAAGGAAACAAGAACGCCCTCCCTCCAAACACACATAGAGGGACAGTATGCTGGAGCATCTTCCCATTAGATTTCTCACTTGTGGGTTCCTATGCTGGTCATTAGAAAAAAGAAACCCTTGCTGGGCATTGGGACCTTTTGCTGTTTGTGAGCTGTACTTCTTGTGTTGCTCTTGGGATTTGACCTTGAACTGCTTCTTGACCTTTCTTCTTGGGCTCCTCCTTCATTCAGACCCTGGGCTACTGTAAGGTTCCGATTCTGGGACTGCTGCTCCTAAGTCTCTGCTGCTCTGCCTGTGTGCTAGCACAGAGGCACTGCTACCTGCCACTATTGGCACAATTCAGAAATGGTAGAGGGGTCTGTAGTGCTTCAAAACCCTGGTGAACCTGTTTGGACAGAGACGGCAGGATAGAACAAACGTGTGTGTCCTTCACAGAAAATGTCCCTCTCATAACATCTTCCACTCATTTAAAATCTGTGTTTTGTCTCCAGTGTTTTTGCCACAGGCAACAGCAGCTGAGATTATTGCTTAAGATTGTTGTTTAGTTGTTAATACCCTCCATGGCTCGTGTTACATTGAGAGCTCCCGCAAAAGAAGGGCATTGAAAAATTATTTTTTGGCTAACAAGAAACAAAAATTAAAGATCTGGTTTGCTTTCTGCCCTGATGCAACTTTAAATCAGCTCCAGCTTTTAGAACACAGTCCTCCAGACATAAAACCCAATGTTTTATTCATTTAAATTTATGGTTTTCACGTAGCTCAATTTGGTACAGTTCACAAACTTCACACATGTTTGAACAAAAAGAAAAAAATGCAGGGTAGCACAAAAATAAATGTGCTTCGTGTAATGTTTGCCTTATGAAATATGTTTTATTTCAGATACTAGAATGAGGTCACTGGTCTGGAAAACAGACAGCTAAGCAAACCAATGAATAATATTATATGTATAGCAAATAAGCTATTTAAAAACATTTGTAGCGTGTTTCTTCCCTGAACAAGAATACAGCCCCCATGAGAGGACAGATTGTCCAATGACACGACAGAAATTTGTTTCTTCATTGACCCACCTCTAGTGGTAGATGGTGCCCATTGGGAACTGGTCAGGAGGAAGACCCACTGTAGGTGCAGCCAGGGTCAATGGCAGGTGCAACCACATCCAATGACAGGCAGAACCAGCTAAGGGTGTGTATTAGGGCTGTGCACTGGATTTGACTGAGGCCTGAGCCCAATCAGAGAGCTTCAGGCATTGGACAGCAATGGATGGCTGCAAGTTGGGTTGGACAGCCCAGAGCAATTCATGGCTCTTGGTGGGTGGGGCATCAGGCAGGAAAGCAAGGCAGGCAGAGCAGGGAAACAAATAGGCCAAGTCCTATCTAACCAATGATTACTTCTTCCTAGGAAGAAGCAGGCCCGACGTCGTGGTTCTTCTTCCTGCCTTATGCCCCACTCTGCAGGATCAATCCCTCTGCTCAACGGCTGCTGAAGTGGCTCTGTCATGCTGGCCACATGACCTGGAAGCTGTACGCTGGCTCCCTCGGCCAATAACGTGAGATGAGCACGCAACCCCAGAGTCAGTCACGACTGGACCTAATGGTCAGGGGCCCCTTTACCTAATCTTATATTAACATCAAATTGGGGGGGGGGATATCTTAAACCTCTCCCCTGAGTTTCCTCAGGAACAGATCCAGAGGGGTAGGTGGTCCCTAGGGGCAGGTTTAGAATCATTAAAAAAGCCTAACCTAAAAATCAAAAAAGAATTTCGCATAGAGTCAGCATATTCCAGCCTACAATCATTGGATCCTGCATGTTCTTCGCAAATCCAAGAGAAGCTTGCCTGGGTGCGGTGCACAGGTAAAGTGCAATCCATGATCCTGAACTATATATAGGCTCGGCACACTGAGTTCTCATCTGAACTATCCTCTGTGCCATTCTACTTTTTGTAATAGCATTGCCAAAGTGTTTTATGGCCTTTTTATCCTCGCAACAACCCCACAAAGTAAATTATGGTGCCATTTTAGCAAAACAACAAAAAGAACACCACCAGTACCTTAAAGACTAACAAATTTATCATGGCGTAAGCTTTTGCTGGACTAATCTTTGCAAACCAATAATACATTTGCTAGGTTATTTCAAACCTAATTTTAGCAAGGGGAGGAGACACTGCATGTGCCAGAGAAGGCCTCTGTCGGCACCTGTGTGCCTTTGGGAGTCCTATTGGAGGCCCACGCTCTAGTACATATCTTTGGATGGACTCAGTCTGAACCACCTTCACAGTGGAACAGTTTCCATCATGCTCCGCTCTGAGGCTTTAGCAACTGCTTGAGAAAATGTGTTGGTTATCTGATCATCCCATTTTGAATCAAAAGCAGCCCTGTGCAGCTAATTGCTTTCAATTTATAGCTTTGTCCAAGTTTAAAGAAGGATAAAGGTGACTAAATCCGTGGGAAATCGTGTTATCTTTGAACAGCAAGGGAAAGGATAACAATAAGGATTTGGAAATGCTTAATCTCATATATATTTGTAGGTGGCTGTCAGGCGAGGGAAATCTAACAAGGATCAGTTCATTTGCACTACAGGGTTTTTCACACGCTCCTGGGAAGTTGCTGAAATTATTAAAAAATATGGTAAATCCTAGTAAGTAATCCCTCTGTTTGACAAATATTTTCCCCTTACCTTCTAATTCTGTGCAGATGTGGAAGGGATACAGAGGGGGATTCTGGTATATTTGATCATTATTAAAAATCTGGGATTTTTACATTTTTTTGACTTTCTGCCACCTATTGGTAATTCTAAGTGCTGAAACTGCACATTGCCATAATATGTGTAATTCTGACTCTAACCCACATTGCAGTCCACTTCAGTTAGCCCATTTATTAAATGTTCCTTTGTGTACAGAAAGCTGACTGAGCTAGACATCCTTATGGATCAAATTATGTCGGAGGGAGGGAAACACCCAAATGTTTGAATAACATGATAGCTTTTCTGGCAGGTCCAATTACAAGACAAACGTAGAGACTGTTGATTACCATTCATTCCATTAAGAATTCTGAGCCCTTACATCTTGCTTTTCAATTTAATAGGAACTTCATATAAAATTGTAGTAATTGTTCATGATGGACTCTTGTGAGGTAAACACATTCATTTAGAAAACCAAGGAACATTCCCAAGTTACTGAAACTTTAGATGCTAATGATTTCCCCCCCAAACAAGTAACTGCATCGAATGGACTCGAGTTGAGTCTGGAATGAATTTTAAGTACATATCCTTTAATCGCTTTGGAGCTTATGTTGTATTTTGTAATAAAGAGAAGGCAGTTCTTTTATTTAAAAAAATCCTGAAGCAGCAATGACTGATGCCTTTTCAGCTGGACATCTCACTGGTTTGGGATTGAAGGGATATTACCTTCCCCATCTGGTCCCTGGCGATATATGCAGTAATAAACATATACATTGCAATCTTTTCTGCAGTTCCTAATGTATGCTTAATGCCACTTCAAAGTCCTCCTGACAATGGAATATGGCCCTGATGGATCAAAGGCAAAGAATGGCCAATTCATCAGTGCTTATTACTTATAGAAAGGAAAGAAGGGTAATCTTCCTTTGAAGATTATCTATCAGTGTGAAACTTGAATCTAGTAAACAACAGATGACAGACAGTTTTGACATGTGAGGCTGATTACCACCGCTGAGAAGTCATTCCATGTATAAAAAGTCACTGGAAGCAATGCTTTGCACAGGTGTACATGCTGTGAATGCCTTAAAGTTGTATCTCATAGGTGACAAGGGCCCAAATGGATCACTGGAAACTTCAGGAATGTTTTTGACAGAAGTATCCAGGCTGCTTGGCGAGGTGATTATATCTGTGCGGGTTTCAATGTTCTTTGGGCAACAGTTGGGGCTACCTTACAAGCCTGAAACCAGGCCTTGTTTTAGGGTAGGTTCTTCTCCCTCAGCTATCAGAACCATCTGGAGAAACCACCACACATGGTTGTTGATGTGCTTTATTGGACTGAGGGGAAGATCACATGGGGAAGAGGAGAGAGAGACCACAACATATGTTTTTTTCTTCTCTGTGTTGCTTTTATCCAGCTCTAATCCAACTGAGAAACTGATACAGCCACTGACACTGATTGATAATGCCAGGCATGTACTTAATTTACTGTTGAGTAGGAATTACCCATTCAGATTTTTTCAAAAATTGAGATGGGAAAAATGAATAACAAAGAAAGGAATGTATTTTTCATTGCGAAGCTTCCACAGTACATCATAAGAAATGCTCTCATGTGCTGCACAAGTAGACTAGGTCTGTGCACTGTCTCAGTCTGTAGGTCTTGCTGAAAGTTGCTTTGCCACAATCTAAGACTGCAACCTTTAAAGCACATTCCCTCTGCCAATAATTCTGGGCCCTGTAGTTTACTCCTCACAGAATTACAATTCCCTGCAGCTCTTAACAAACTACAGTGCCCATAATTCTTTCAGAAAGAAAATGTGCTTCGAATGTGGTTTTCAGTTGTAATGTGTGCCCAGCTTAAATACATTTGCACATGCCAGCACTTGCTTCTGTCATTAAGCAATGCAAATGTAAAGCTTTCATTGACAAAAATGCTCATTGACATTACAAATATTCATGGTTAAAGCTAACCAAAAGTCCAGAGGTAGCACTATTATCAATATACGATGGTTTGGAAGGTTCGCAGGCTATGAAGGACTTGCTCACAAATTTATTGACAGCTGCACAAATTATTACAGCTAGGAAGTGGAAGGGGCAAGCAGAATAAAAAATGGAAAAATGACATAAAGAGGTGTGGGATATAACTATTAATGATAAATTAAAATCTGCCATTAAGGTAAGAAGGGAATATGCAGGAAAAATGATTTTGAGGAGATATGGAGGGTGTTTGTAGAATTTGTACTGTTGAAACGGAAAGGGGTAAAACCACCACAAGAGGTGTTGAAATTTTGGGAGGTTGGATAGTTACAATGGAATGGTCTCAGTGGTGGGGTGCACATTTTTATTCTTATTTATTTATGGTTATTACTTTGTCCAAAATAATAAAATAATAATAATAATAATAATAATAATAATAATAAATATTTTAAAAAACCAAAAAAACCCAACAAATATTCATGCTGAATGTTCTCATTCAGCATTAACAATCCAATGTTCTTAACATATAAGTGTGACATACATTCTTAGGGGTTGACTCAGCCGAATCCCTGTGGCAGCTCCAAGCTAGCCATAGCTATTGGGTTTGGACCAGGCCAGTGCCATTGTGTGATAAGAGCCAAACTGGCTCGGGTTCCAGTGCCTCCCACTCACTGGCCCATTTGGTGGGTGGGTGCGGGGGAAGGCTGATGCCAACAGTGTGATGCTTGTGGTGGTCAGCTGGACCCCAGCTCAGTTCACAGAGCTGAATGGAGGGTTACCTCTACTCAACCCAAACCCTCTTCCCGGCCCATTTTCATCCAGCCCTTAGTGTCTTAAGAGAAGACACATAGTTGCCCAACTAAGATATTTCTGTTTGTATCAGTTGATGAAGACACACTTCATTACAAAAAGACACATTCCACCCTAGAAGTATTTGTACATTGAAGGGTAGGGTGCAAATTCCACTTCCACTTGCATAAGGCAAGGCACAATGTTTCCTCCAATATCTGTTGCAGCCCTCTATACCATATACCGTACTTTTTTCAGAAGACCCCTGCAACCATCAGAACAAGTATTCGGGGATACAGAGGGTCTGCATTTGGTAGGAGAAAGTGACAAAAATCTAGTGTCCTGCCTTACACAGGTGGAAGAGCTGCCACTAGGACAAAGGCATTATTAGGGACAAGTCTTGGTCATTACCCATTAAAAACAATGGGGTGTAAAATATAGCTCCATGATGTTCATAGTTATGCAGAAGTGGGTCCCAGTGAGTTCTGCCGCTAAGTTACGATACATGTGTGTTGGCTCTTAGAATTAGACCAGTGTTTCTCAACCAGTGTGCCTCCAGATGTTTTGGGACTACAACTCCCATCATTCCTGACCACTGGTCTTGTTATCTAGGGATGATGGGAGTTGTAGTCCCAAAACATCTGGAGGCACACTGGTTGAGAAACACTGAATTAGACATTACTAATTTCAGTTCCACATTTATTTCAATGGGACATAGTCACGGTCAATGTTTGCTGAATCATGCTCATAGAATGATGAGCATATCACTTACGTACTTCAGATGCTGGGAATAAGGCCCATTGGAACTTATTCTCAGTAGGCAACTGCAGTATTGCCTTGTTGTCATAGCCATTTTTGATAACTCTTTCCTAATTTCAAAGGTTAGGCATGCAAGTGTCAAGTATTCTGACTTTTGCAGTCATCAGCTTTCCAGCTGAGTGGGAGGGGGCCCCTAACAATTCTGTTTTTCCTGTGAGCATCATCAACTTACAGACATCACTCACAGGGAAAAGCAACAGATCTTACAAGTAACAATGTGTTATTACACATACCACATACCCCCCAATAAAGAAATATGCACTTGTCCATGCACTGTTAACTTTTAGATGGCGTTGATCAGTATTTTGATGTTGGATACTTATTGTGATATTGAAAGTGTGTGTGTGTATTTATATTTTAGTTTTGTGGTTTTTATGGGCTTTACTTTGTGAACTGAATACACAGAGTGTGAGAGGTTAATTAATTAAATACATTGAATTATTAGGCTGCAGTTCTATGCACATGTACTAGGAAGTAAGAACTATTGAGCACAGTGGGATTGAATAAACATGCATAGGAGTGCACAGCGAGTGCTTTACATGGCCATTCGCTAAAACCTACTGTAAATGTGAAGCACACACTGCCCTATGGGGGGTGGGGAGAAGAGAAGCTAGTGCTTGCCTCTGTTGAGCCAAGCCCCAATCTGCTGATTGCAGAGGAGGAAAAATCTAAGGAGCCTTGTACTTCCCTATAAATCTTCCTGCCCTCTGGATAGGAGTTGACTTTGAAGTGTACAGTGCTGTTCTTGATACTCAGCTGAAAATGCTGCTCTGGGACTTGGCCTACTACTTGTTTAAAGCGCAGCTGCTGTTAGAAATTGGAGTCTCACATTTCCTTTACTCATCTCAGATGTTCTTAGGTGATAAAAGCACTCTGCACTCATGGATTTCTACTAGAGCTGCAACACTCAAAATATCCATCCATTAACCCAGCCCTGCCAGCAAAAAGGCAGGTCCACCAATGCCATGTCCCAAGTCCTGCTGGCTCACTCTGACTTAGGAATCTCAGGACCCAGCCATCCCAGCCTCCCTCTCTAGCCTCACACACCCTATTAAACCCACATTCCTTCCCAGTCCACACCCCTCCCTAAGGGTTTTGGGTCAGCTGGTATATGTCCTTGAACTCTGCTCACAAATCTTGCTTGCCCGGATGGAGGGTAGAAAAGTTTGCAGGGTCATACCTAGGCTTTATTTCACCCAGTTTGGTGTGAATACACTCACACACACACACAGACTAGGAGCCTCAATTGCAACCCTCTGGAGGTTTCACCCAGGGCAAAAAAAAAACCCCAGCTAGAATCTCTGTAGCTATGGCATTGAAGAATGTGTGGATCTGTGCAGAAACTAGTACTATTTTATATTCCTGTGTATATGGCATGCAGCATAGGAAAATGCTTTGGGCTCCCATCTAGAGAATATTTCATTATTCCAAAATCAAATAAAGCAAATACCGTACAAAGGCAATCAATTTATTCTATAGTTTTGACTGTTGTGACCTCCCTTGGGACCTTAGGTTGAAGGGTGGGTAATTGAAATATAGTCAAATAATGGTGATGGTGGTGCTTAGAAAAAAAAATACATTGCTGCTTCCCCGACTTTTGCCAGCCCTGTGTTCACCTATTGATTAAACATTCAACATGTTGAGGAAATTGGCACAAATTTGCTAGGATCAAGGTGTGTGTTCTCTAAAGACAAAGAGAGCGATTCTGTGCAATGCTGTGGAGAATGTTCCACCAGCACAAGCATTTCTGGGAAGAAAAGGAACCGTAGCCATCGAGTCTTCCCTTGTTGGTTGTAACCCCCCAATCTCACAATCCATACTCATGCCTTAGGCCAGGGGTAGGCAACCTAAGGCCCAGGGGCCGGCCCAATCACCTTCTCAATCCGGCCCACGGATGGTCCGGGAATCAGCATGTTTTTACATGAGTAGAATGTGTCCTTTTATTTAAAATGCATCTCTAGGTTATTTGTGGGGCATATGAATTCGTTTGTTTCCCCCCCCAAAAAAATATATAGTCCAGCCCCCCACAAGGTCTGAGGGACAGTGGACCGGCCCATGGCTGAAAAAGGTTGCTGACTCCTGCCTTAGGCAGAAGCTGGGTGGGGCAGAGCAACTATGCTACCTTTGCAGCAGGTGGGTCACTGTTGCTTTCTGGAAGGCACGAGGTAGTGAGAAGGTCATTTGAAATTTACCTCTGGTGCACTTGTACCAAACTGACCTGCCCGCCATATTGTCCCTCACTCTCCCACTCCCAATAGGAGACAGCAACCAATCTGTTTGACAGAGTAGCTCTCCTCCACCTGGCGAGCTGCTTCTGGGCTTAGGAACTGTGGAACTACACAATACCGGCAAGTTTGCAGAATCAAGACCCCTCACGTATTGTTGCTACTAAGATATTCCTGAAACAAGGCTACATCCTGCCTTTCACATTAATTGAACCGAACTGCCAAAACTTCCTTTTACCATAAGCACTTCTTCACAGCAGACACACTTCCTGGATCTATAAAAGATCGTGGAATGGGTGAACTGTATTTAAGGAAGACATAAATATAGTTCCACAAAATGAAGCTTGCTGACACAGAGCACTTCTTGAATAATTCACTTTGAAATTAACACTTATAATACCATTTGCCTTTTAAGTCCAACTCAGAGGAGCTGGAAAGAATAGTTCTCTGGAGAGGGAATTAATGGCAAACATTAGTCTCTCTGACTTGCTTCATTTTAATCAAAACGATCTGATGATTACCTATAATGAAAAATAAACTAACCTCAGTCAAATTGATAGCAGTTCAATGCCTCTCCACTTCTATGGCTGCTTCAGTGTGATACTTACAATTAGAGTTTGATGAAAAATGTAAGTAGAGAATGCAGATCTTAAATATGAGGTACCTGCAAGACAGAGTGTTGCATGCCACTGATGTAGATTTATGAATGATCAGTGTTGCATTGTGTGAAACACAGCAGGCAGCTTTCAGGATTTGTTCGTTACAAGAACCCAATATAATGGCCATGCCACATAAAACACATCCTGCATTTGTAAGAACTTGATCTAAGTGTAGCAGCTCCTGAACTTTGGAACTCCCTGCCAATTGATATGAAGCAGGCACATTATCTGTACAGTGGTACCTCTACTTACGAATAATTCTACTTATGAATGTTTCTATTTATGAATGGAGCTCCGTCCGCCATCTTGGATGCAGTTTAGATAGGATTTTTTCTACTTACGAATTTTTAGATAGGGTTGCTTCGTGTATTCTTTTCAGTGCCTGCTAAAAACATTCTTGTTTAGAAAAGTCTACCCAGATGTCTGAAGCTCAACATCAAAAAAAACAAGATCATGGCCACTGGTCCCATCACCTCCTGGCAAATAGGAGGGGATGAAATAGAGGCAGTGAGAGATTTTACTTTCTTGGGTTCCATGATCACTGCAGATGGTGACAGCAGTCACAAAATTAAAAGACGCCTGCTTCTTGGGAGAAAAGCAATGACAAACCTAGACAGCAACTTAAAAAGCAGAGACATCACCTTGCCGACAAAGGTCTGTATAGTTAAAGCTATGGTTTTCCCAGTAGTGATGTATGGAAGTGAGAGCTGGAGCATAAAGAAGGCTGATTGCTGAAGAATTGATGCTTTTGAATTATGGTGCTGGAGGAGACTCTTGAGAGTCCCATGGACTGCAAGAAGATCAAACCTATCCATTCTTAAGGAAATCAGCCCTGAGTGCTCACTGGAAGGACAGATCCTGAAGCTGAGGCTCCAATACTTTGGCCACCTCATGAGAAGAGAAGACTCCCTGAAAAAGACCCTAATGCTGGGAAAGATTGAGGGCACAAGGAGAAGGGGACAACAGAGGATGAGATGGTTGGACAGTGTTCCGAAGCTACTAACACTGCGGGAGGCAATGGAAGACAGGAGTGCCTGGCATGCTCTGGTCCATGGGGTCACAAAGAGTCAGACATGACTAAACGACTAAACAACAACAACAACCCAGATGCTTAGAAAGTTGTTGTGGATTTTAACCTGTTTTAGCTTTTATTTTATTTTTTTGCATGTTTTAAACAATTGTTGTACATTTTTTCTTGATAATTTTATTTTTAGCTTTTTGTAAACCACTTTGAGTTTTTCTCCCCCTACAATCAAGAGGTATATAAACTTTATGAAAGAAATGAAACAAACAAACAAATAATATATTAACCAAAGCCAGTTGGAAAAGGTGTAACAGTTAGAAATAGACAAGACAGGGGCACCTGAGTATATTCTGAGCCTAGGGTTTCCACCAAGTACCAGAACTAAACTGAGCTCACAGTCCTTGGAAGGAAAAGTTCACTCCTGTTTACATCAAAGCTCTCCATGTTTCATGATCCCAGTTCAAAGTAGAAAGGACCCACCTTTTTGCTGTTGCCATTGTTAAATCGTTGGGATTAGAAATTTTTGCAAACCACCCAGAGAGTTGTTTATTATTATTATTATTATTATTATTATTATTATTATTATTATATTTGTACCCTGACCTCCCCCTGCCAGAGCTGGGCTCAGAGCAGCTAACATCATATAAATAATGCAATATGCATAAAAAACAATCAATCGATTAAAATGCATCCCAAAATTAATTAAAATAAATTAAAATTAAAATTAAAACTGGACAAATGACAACCCTCAGGTTAAAATTGAAAGCAGTTAATACTCACTAGGACCAACTGTTTCCACTGATATTATAAGGACCTGTGAGCGGGCTGGGAAACCTCCTTCGTGCTTGTTCTTATACAAAGAGAAAATGAGTCAGACTGAACCCCAACCAAAGGCCTGGCGGAACAGCTCCGCCTTGCAGGCCCTGAGGAAGGATGTCAATCTTCAAGCTACCTTTTGCCCAGCCCTGATATAAAGACTTATACTCAAATAATAGAACTGGCAACAGTGACTTAGGAGAGTCCTGCATGTATGTCACTTTGGGTGTGGTACATAAACGGAACAAAAATTGTTAAATAGGTGACCCGTTGTAGATATGCTTAAATTCTGGCTTCAACAGTAGTTTGGTTCTTTCTTGGTTACACTGATGAAACAAGTGCACTTCATTTCTTCAAATGCTCCCTCATGTGGCTTCTTTGTACCAATACTCAAAACATTTTTTACTTCTGGGAAACTGAAGCTCTATGCCCAAAAGCAAGGCAAGGCAAATCTGAGGAGTCTTTTGCGTGGAAACGACAGCAGCAGCATCAACCCCTGCATGGGTCTTTGATAACAATAAATTATCGAGGCTGCAATTGTGTGGAAATAAAAGATGGAATTATTATGGTCTGGGTTGTATGTGATTACAGGTTAAAGGGTGTCTTTTCAAGAGAAGTGCTCAAGACCTTCTTATTTTGACAGCTCCAATTGCCCACAATCTTGCCTACAGTAAGACAACATGGTATGCCTGTTGTATTTCCATAAATTTGGGGGTGGGCGAAGGAAGACCTCAATTCAATATTTGTAAGTGTGTGGAAACATGACCCCATGAACATGTAAGAAAGAAAAAAACAGGAGCAAGAGGAAGCAGAAAGCGATGGTAGGAAAATATGACAATCTTCTCTCTTGTAGATATTCCTGAGAATGTTGGTGTATATCTATATACCTGTGAACTGTGGTGTAGGTAAATCATGGGCATAGCCAGGATTTATGTTGAGGGGGTAGGATTTCTGTTCGGGGAGGGGGGGCAGAATCTCAGCTAGTTAAGTATTTTGTATTGATTTACTTGATTTGGGAGCATGTGCGCCCTCCTGGGTACGCCCATGACAGAAATGAATGCCATTTTTGGACCCAGGAAACCCAGGTTCAGAAAACTGTGCAGCTTTTTAGCTCCTCTGCAAAGATTTGGCATGGAGGCAGAAAAATGAGCATTTGAAGCTGTCACATACGAGTCAACAGCTCTTGAGTGTCTCAGGCAGAAGCATACCCTAGTTCAGGGATTCCCAAACTAAGGCCCGGGGGCCGGATGCGGCCCAATCGCCTTCTAAATCTGGCCCGCGGACGGTCCGGGAATCAGCATGTTTTTACATGAGTAGAATGTGTCTTTTTATTTAAAATGTATCTCTGGGTTATTTGTGGGGCATATTTTTTTTTCCAAAATATAGTCCGGCCCCCCACAATGTCTGAGGGACAGTGGACCAGCCCATGGCTAAAAAAGTTTGCCAACCCCTGCCCTAGTTCCACTGTGAGCTTTTAGGTGGAGCTCTAGGAATTTCTCTGTGCTGTTGCATTAAGCGGATCCTCACCCCCCAAAGCTACCCAAATAAACAGCTTTTTGCCCCTGGTTGTTGATAAAGCAATTTACAAGAGCTTGGGCTAAAGAATTGGCTGTCAGTTTAGCCCAGGCGTGGGCAAACTCTGCCCTCCAGATGTTTTGGGACTACAACTCCCATCATCCCTAGCTAACAGAACCAGTGGTCAGGGATGATGGGAGTTGTAGTCCCAAAAACATCTGGTGGGCCAACTTTGCCTATGCCTAATTTAGCCACTAGACCACCTTCAGCATGCCCATAGTGATGCATAAAGCCCAATACCATCTGGGAACAGGATACTTGAAAGATAATTGCATCCCTTATAAACCTAACAGAGCTATGCAGGAGAGGGCATCTTATCAGAAGGTCTGTTCTGTACGATGTAGGAATTTGGTCTTTAGTCTTTAGTCAGTGGCACCTATCCGTTTGGACTCCTTCCCATTAAATATCATCCAGGTGCTGTTTCTGTCATGTTTTTGGCATCTGCTAAAGATGCTCTTCTTTCATGAAGATTTCTAAGTGGAGATTTTTGTCCCAGCTGGTATCTGTATTGGATATTGTTTTTAAATGTGTAATTGTTTTAACTGTTTTTATATGTGCAATGTATTCTGCCGACTGTACAGCATAGACCACAGTGAACTGGATAGTAGAGAGGTATGTGAGCTTCCATAAGGCAGCTTCACCTGTTTGGCTGGGCAGATGCTGCAGGGAATGCCTAAAAGCAGCAACTATGAGAAAATGTGGCAGGTTCAGAACAAAGCCTTACTGGCTGTAGGATGCCATTGTTTCCATTATTTGGGACATTTCGTCTTTTCAAATTTAATTTCCTTTACAGTACCACCTAATGCCAAACAAATGTTGTTGTTGTTTTAAAATATATCAAATAGAAATGACGAGGTCATTAAGGACAGGTTTCTGGCTAAAGCTAGTTTGCAAGAATGTTAGAAAACAACATGCAAATGGAACATTCAAATGCACCAGCTCTCTTGCAAAGTGTTTGAGAGAAAACATTTTTTACTTTTGCCTAATTGGGCACAAAAGTATTTTCAGCTCAGGTGCCTGGTCTCCTAAAAGGGTTTCACACAACTTACCCAGAGACATGTTTATTTATTTCAGTACCATATGTAAGAGTGTTTTGCATTAGTGATACATAAAACAGTGGACGCTCGGGTTGAGAACATGATCCGTGCGGGAGGCACATTCGCAACCCGCAACGTTCGCAACCCACAGCGCCGCGACTGCGCACATGTGGGTTGCGATTTGGCGCTTCTGCACATGCACAAAGCGCAATTTAGGGCTTCTGTGCATGCGCGAGTGCCGAAACCCGGAAGTAACCCATTCTGGAACTCCTGGGTTCAGTGCGGTGCGCAGTCCAAAAACACACAACTTGAAGCGTCTGTAACCCGAGGTGTGACTATATTGTACAGCTAATGTTTTAAAAGCAGTTTGCACTTTTTAAAAAAAATTATGCCCAGGAGGATTCAAATATGTGGTTTCTTTCAAAAGTATGTTAAAACGTCAGTGTCCGGGCTGAACAATGGGGGTGGAGATGCTCCTTCAGGTATAACCTCCCCGCAAACTTTCTGCAAGTAAATCTGGGTGGGTGCTCAATGAAGAGATCGTCCAGAAGCGACTGGAGTAATGATATGAAAGGGAGGTGGATTTGAATGCTGCTTGTTGGATCGCAGTCTTGGTTTCATTCAGTGTTAAATAATTCCATTTTCAAAGGGAACTGTTGCCAAATTATTTCCCCAACGAATCCCGGGACTGCTGGGGAGCCTTGCAAAGTCTCCAGCCTCCGCACTTTGCAAAGCAACCCAGCAGCACCGCATGTCACTCTGCTGCTTGTATTCCACTCAAGCAATTGCGTCAGAAACTGCTGAGTGCCAACAGCAGCCATCCCTGCCTAGTTGGTTTTTATTTTTATTTTGGCGGTGCTTGGCCTATTGCGTTCTTTTTTGTGCCTCTAAAGAGAAAGAGGGTCAGTTCTAATTTTAGAGGTTGCTTTGTGGATTAGAGAGAGAGGGAGAGGCAAGGCTTTCCTTATTTAGAATGCTGCAGTACAGGCAAAGACTAGCAGATACCCCAGGCTACATGCCTCAAAGCACCTACTCTGGAGAAGCCCCATTAACCTGGGGATCACAACTGCAAGCCTCAGGACAGCCAAGCTATCAGTAGTAAAAGGAGATACAGGGATGTATCAGGGCACTGTGTGGGTGTTCATCTACCTTTCCTCTAGGTAGAGTGGAGTTTACAACCGACACGCAGATGAAAAATTACCGAGTCTCAGGAAATAGGCAGTGTCTGAGATACAAGGAATATGCAATTTTAATGCTAAAGTGAATGGTGAATTTTAATGCTATTTTCTTTGTATTGTTTTAAATTCTGCGGCAGCTAATTTTAAAGCATTTATACCCGCTCTGCAGCCCCAAAGGTTGCCATAGGGGCATACAAAAAAAAATAGTAGTAAGGTAATCCCTGCCCTCAGGCTTAGAATCTAAAAGGCATGGCATGCGAGGAGAAAGAAATAAGGAGGGAGGAGGAGAAAAACAAGCTCAGGCACCAAGTTCTTTAACTTACAGTTCCTGTGATACAGATAAGACCCTACCTGCCTGCAGACTGTCTTGCCAGAGTGGTGCATACTCTTATTATCTCCCACTTGGACTATTGCAATGCGCTCTACGTGGGGCTACCTTTGAAGGTGACCCAGAAACTACAACTAATCCAGAATGTGGAAGCTAGACTGGTGACCGGGGGTGGCTGCTGAGACCACATAACACCAGTCCTGAAAGACCTACATTGGCTCCCAGTATGTTTCCGAGCACAATTCAAAGTGTTGGTGCTGACCTTTAAAGCCCTAAATGGCCTCCGCCAACTATACCTGAAGGAGCGTCTCCACCCCCATCTCCATCCCACAGGGAACGAGGCAGAGGGCCTTCTCAGTGGTGTCGCCTGCCCTGTGGAACACCCTCCCATCAGATGTCAAGGAAATAAACAACTATTTGACTTTTAGAAGACATCTGAAGGCAATCCTGTTTAGGGAAGTTTTTAATGTTTGATGTTTTATTCTATTTTTATGGGCTGGGAATGAATGAATGAATGAATGAATGAATGAATAGACAGTTCTGTGCACTGATTCTGGATGTTTCAGAAAGAAACCTTTCTGCAAGAGGAAGAAAATCCCCCTACTCCAGATTTGATCTAGGACCAGTGCAGGAAGCAAGGCTTAGGTCAGGACAGGGCTGCTCCTACTGCAGAGTTCTCCCTACAATCAGCTGACTTGATGGCAGCTGGAATCACAACAGGAGGAAGCTGATGGCATTGTTCTCTTTCCCCACTGATGTTTTGTTTCTTAGTGGTTCTTTATTAATGCATACATTTACGGAGTGACACAGGGAGGGGCGGACATGAGGGTCTGAAAAATGGCTTAGAATGCACTGCATTGCTCATAACCCATATCAGGAAGTGTTGTGAGATGGTGTAGCCCTCCCAAGACTGGCATTGCTGCTACTTGCCTGGACAGGTTGGGGTAGGAGGCAGTGGCACAGTTACATAGCTGCCAAGTTTTCCCTTTTCTCGCGAGGAAGCCTATTCAGCATAAGGGAAAATCCCTTAAAAAAAGGGATAACTTGGCAGCTATGCACAGTTAGGACTGCACAGATGCCTGACAGGATGGTGGAGAGGCTCCCTACATTACAAAGCCTGATATGACATGTGTGACATCATGGCTGCAGATTAACTAACACCTAAATTTCAGAAAGTGTGTGCATGGTGTGTGTGTTTGTGAAAGAGAGGGAGGGAGATTCCTAGTGATTCTTAGCAAACAAACTCTGGGTTTTATCAGTAAGGATTACTACATGTGCAGCCATTGGTTCAATGTCCAACATTTGGAGAGCTAAAGACTCTCCATACTAACAAGATTTGACATCTATGAATGAGATCTTTGGAAGGTGCCATTTCAAACCTAAAAACAATTGGTAGGTTATAAATAAAGACTACTGAACTGGAGAAAGGGACTTAAGCTCATTCCTTCCTGCAATTTTCCCAGTTTAAATCTCTCCTGAAACTTGCTGTTTGCTCTAAAGTGGAGTGGAATATATACAAGTTCTGTATATATAAAGGTAAAGGACCCCTGACAAAAGTCCAGTTGCAGACAACTCTGTGGTTGTGGCGCTCATCTCGCTTTACAAGCCAAGGGAGCCAGCGTTTGTCCGCCATTTACCTTCCCGTCGCAGCAACACATATTTCTCTACTTGCACTTTGACATGCTTTCGAACTGCTAAGTTGGCAGGAGCTGGGACAGAGCAACGGGAGCTCACCCCATCGCGGGGATTCGAACCGCCAACCTTCTGATTGGGAAGCCCAAGAGGCTCAGTGGTTTAGACCACAGCGCCACCTGCGTCCACTGTGTATATATACGGTAGGAGGATCCTATTCAGGGGGCTCTCACCTGTCTTTTAATTTGTTATTAGCCAAAAAGCTGCAGATCCTGTTCCTGGGTCTTCTGCATGTAGTTTGGCCCTCTGCCTCGCCATTGGCAAGTGCGCCATCATTTTGCCCAAGTTAGCGATGCCAATATCACTCTTGTCATATGGCTGCCATCCTCCATCAACACCAGGATTAATTAAGGAACCCTTTGTAGGAGAGGGAGAAAAACAGATAAAAGAAAATAGAGTATAGTAGGAATGTTTTCTAGCAATATTCCTGCCGACGAACATCACAATCTGTTTCAGTTTTTACAAAAATATGTTTTCTTGAAATGCTGCATGTGTCAACAGAAGACAGTGTTTCACAGCTATTTTAACAGCAGCTTCCTTACATTTGCCTCCCTGCTTCAGTTCTTTCTCTTCTCGGAAGGATGGGAGGCACTTAAGGATATAGACACAGGAAGAAAACTTAACTTTTGCCTCCTTTTGCTTTGCTATTCTTTACAGGAATGTGATTTCAAAGCATTTAACCCAGTTTAATCTGAGTTTGTAAACGTACATCTAAAGAAACACAGTATGCTGAAGAACTAAGCCATTTATCATTCAATGATTGAGAACGCTTCTAGCCCACACATCTGCATCTTATCCTCATGTCTTTATCCTGCAAGGAGAAAAGGGGGCTTCAGTTATCACAGTCAACCTGAGCTGGTGTTCCTGATCTAAAATACTTGTAAAGATAAAACAAGATACCTGAACAACTCCTGCTAGCCCCCTCAATATGGAAGAAAACTCCCAGAAACAGAGAATTATTGGTCAAATGATTCAGGCTGGATACAGATCTATCCAGACAAGCAGATCTATAGATTCCAGCCCAGGCCTTAGGGATAACTGTCCTGAGTAGCAGTCCCTAGACAGCATGCTAAGCATCCAGGATAGAAACTCACTATAAACCAAGTTAGTGGTTAATCCAAACAAGCTTTTATTTCTGATGAGGTCTGGGAGCCTGTCCAGAGCAGCAGCCACCCTCTCCAGCCAGGCCGCACCTCTGGGTCAGCTCTCCAGGAGCTCATCCTTGGCCTTCCGCCTCACCCTTGGCTCCAAGCTAAGAGGTGTGTAGATGTATATTTCATTTGCTAACCAACCACAGAATGCACTCCTGCTCATTTCCCTGCTGTGCTGCATAGGGAAGGATTTCTGTCCTATTCCAGGGGTGGAAGCATCTCTATGGTGATGACACAGGATGCCATTCAGCCCAAGATGCAGGGAATTTGCTCCTCCAGGTCCAGGTCCAGGTCCATTGTTATGGAATCTTGTGCCAGTAATAGTAATAGGCACTGAAACATTTATCTTGACGTGTTAGAGAGCTAAGACTCCATATATATATATATATATATATATATATATATATATATATATATATATATAATAGGGTTGCCAGACTCAATAGAGGACAGGACTTCTGTGCCTTTAATTGCCCTGCTCTCTTTTGAGTCTGGAAACCTTAAAGAGAAACCAGCAGACCCTTTGTTTAATTTCCAAGCAAAGGGTCTGCTGGTTTCTCTTTAAGGTTTTCAGACTCAAAAGAGAGCAGGGCAATTAAAGGCACAGAAGTCCTGTCCTCTATTGAGTCTAGCAACCCTAATTAATAATAATAACAAAAACAACAACAACGACAATATTTCAGGAAGTGCTTCCTTCTCATTACCTCTTAAAATGAGACATTGCTTAATTTTGCTTTATGAATGGTCATAAGACATTTTAAGAGCACTTTGTTCTGTTTGGTGCCATGTAGGACTCATATGTTAACCTCACTGTGATCCTTTTGGGGAGGGAAAATAGTGAAGAGCACTACAAAACAAATTAATAAATAATCCCACTTCCAGCTGATGGCAGAACAGCCGCTTCTGAGCAACCTTAAAAGGCTGCTTAAAAGGATGTAGCCTACAATAACCTTCTACCATAGTATTAAGCCGGGGTAGGAATCCTTTGGCCCTCTAGATTTTGCTGAACTACAACTCCCATCATCCTTGGCCATGCTCGTTAGGGCTGATGGGAGTTGTAGTTCAGCAACATCCGGAGGGCCAAAGATTCCCCTACACTCGAATTAAGTCCTCCCTGTTTAGGGAGCAGGGTGGAGACCTTTAGAGCAGGGTGGGGTACCGCTTCCAGCCCCAAATCTACATTTCCTGAAGGACACCCTTTCAGGAGCCATATGCCAGCAGTGTGGAAGGGCCGGGGGCAAAAGTGGGTGTGGCTAGAGGCAAAAGCGGACAGGGGAAGATGCAAAGGGGCAGAACTGTGGGCATGGCTCTTACTTTTGCACAGTAGGCGACATGTCACAATGTCACAAAAGAGGGTCCCCATAGGTGATCATCATGTGTTGGCAAGCACATGTGGGCGGAGACCCTTCCTTTGATAACCATAGCTGCCAAGTTTTCGCTTTTCTCGCGAGGAAGCCTATTCAGCATAAGGGAAAATCCCTGTAAAAAAGGGATAACTTGGCAGCTATGTTGATAACCCGCTCCCAAACCATCCAGGGCTTTAAAGGTTACACCATTACTATGAATTGGGTCAAAGTACAGGGCACTGCCTAGTGCTTTCAGCAGTGGAATACCTGAGATATTTTGTGTCAGTGAAGCTATCCTTCCCTACTATTTTTATGAGGAAGAGACTTTGTTCAACTGCTTCTAAGAGCTCTTCTCTTCTAAAAAGACACCGTTTGGGGCTAAAATATAACCATGCTAACTGAAACCAGATATGTGTGTGTAGCACACACACAGTTTGTATTTGCAGTGCAAACACTTCACAGAGTCCTTGTTCCATTGTGAGCGCATTTGTTTGTTTACTTTCCTCTCTCCTTTCATTTCTGTTTCCTGTACTACCTTGATGCCAATGTTAACCATCTCTCCTTTCTTTTGAATAAAATACTGAAGTTATCAAATGCAAGTTGGCTGTTCAAACATTTGCTCTCAGCTTATGTTTTTACAAACATAATGCACGGTGCCCTGCTACCCTTCTTTATTTTCTGAAGAACTCGTTTTTTCCAAGTTTGTTTAAATAGGTGGTTGAATATTTGTACTTTTCAGCTAATCTGCAGACAGAGTAATAGGCACATTAGTGCACTGAAACACCTTCTAAGTGTGCCAGTGGTTTGCAGGATCCGTTTCCATTTAGCATTATGTTCAAACAGAAGTGTCATCCGACCTGCCAACAGATCTGATGTATATTTGCTCAGAAATATGGAGGTCCATGAGATTTTCTTCTCATTAAGTGCACACCGAATGGCAGCCTTTGAACTGCCAACAGCACATAAGATCCAACTGCAATTGGAAATAAGAGCACAGTCTTTACTTGGAGCAGAGACTACTCTATAGCAGCTTCCGATTGGCTGCAGGAGCGGATGTTCGGCTTCCAAAAATCATTTGAAAACTGGAACAATCACTTCCAGTTTTCGTTCATTTGGGAGCCAAAACGTTCGAGTTTGCAGGCGTTTGGCTTCCGAGGTTCCACTGTAATATGGTCCATTAGGCTAAATGGAGCACCACTCTGTAATCTCAATCTGCCTCCCCTCCCTGTCAACCCAGACTTTCCTGTCTTCTCACTTGCAACCACTCCAGGGGGTGTCACTATCTGCTCCTGCTCCTTCATCTCAGAGTACTCAGTTGGGGGGGGGGGAGAGACAAACTCTGCCTGCTGTTGGCTGCCCTGCATTCTGCCCCACTAATCATAACCTCTACCTTACCATTCATGCCCCACCTCTGTGTCTCTGCCTCCATTCAGCTTTTCAGGTCAAATGCAAATAACACACCTACTCTCAGCAGCCAGAAACATCATAGCCAAACACTGGAGAGACCTGTAAACATGGACCAATGGTATCAAATAGTATGGAAAACAGCCTTACTAGAAAAACTAACAAATAATCTGAAACTGGCATGGGGACAAACAGAAGAAGAAGCCTTCACCCCAGTTTGGTTCCCCTTTTACAGCCCAACAACGAGAATCCCCCAACAGCATACGAATCAATCTGGCTAACCTGATTCAAAAATACACACTCATGCCCAGCTCACACACAAAAACAATTCTCACTACAGCCAACCAAAGGCAACCAACCACACCTCAAGCCATCCCAACCTCTCTCACCACCAAGGAGACACAACAAGTGAGAGAACCCATACAAGTGACACTGACACAACCCCCCACACACACACACACACTAAGTAGAAGAATAGAAGCATAACCACCCCACCCTACTTGCCATTTCCCCCTCCCCCTTTTTTCTCTTCTACCTAATTGTTTAAAACCAATTCACGAAACAAGAACTTATACATTGACCACTAATAATGTTTTTTCCGCATTTTTATGCTATTTTTGTGATACACAAAGGACATGAGAAAGCTCCGTATACTTATTTGTATAACATTATTCTTGTTTATAAAACTCAATAAAAACAAAACAAAAAAATGGGTGGGGGGGAATGCAAATGCACACCTGGCTGCATTGTTTGAAACACACCTACTCACAGTTGTGATCTCCTAGACGTGCCTCACCCTCTCCATTGCCAGTCAGCTGCCAGGCACTTCTAAGAGCCCTTGCATGTAGGCCCACTCTTTGCCTCCCAGGTCTGCTTGCACAGCTTCTGCATCTGTCATCTCCCACTCTCCTGCAGCTAACTTCTCTGCCTCTTCCCTTCAGTCTTAATGAGTGCACAGTGGGCCTCGGGCATCCTGGCCAGAATACATTGGAAGCTCTGCTACCTTTTGCAAATGTCCGTCTCCACTCTCCCTGCCTCCTCCTCGCTTCCCCCCCCACCCCACCCTGTTGTTTCTACCTATTTTTGAAATTTGCTGTCAGCTCTCCTTGCTGATCTCCACAGTTGCTGCTGCTGCAAGTGTGGCCTCTGTCCCGGGCTGTTTGCTGGTGATTTGAACTCCTGACTTTCAGCGCAAAAAGGAGAGTTGTCTTTATATAGCTATAAAGCCTCCGGTTGTAAATCTCTGTTGTTGTAACAGGCTGCCCTTAACTTTGCATTTGGAGCACACAAGGAAGGCCCTGTAGCCTTATGGGGCTTACGTAAGCACCAGATGTTCCGATTTTTATGGCTTTCCAACTGTAATTTGAACATTTGTGCTGCAATCCTGTAGACACAGTTACACTCATGAAGGTTCCAGATTTAAGTAGGACCTTGTGTGCAAGGTTTACTGCTGTCACCATCAGAGAACATGCATGCTTGAAATCAAGATTTTGGTTGCGTCATCTTTTTGCATCTTACCTCCCCTCTCAGTTTCACTGAGTACCTGTGAGAACAAGACATGTGCTTGCATGTCTTCTCCTCTGTACTTACACACACAGCACAGCAGGTACATGAACTATATAAGGTGGGGAAGCATTTTACCTTTTAACAAAGAAATCCTGGGGTTCAAACCTAATGGAAAGCATAGTCTCTGACCTAGAAGAGGGCCTGTCCGGGTTATGGTTGCTTGCTGATGAAGGAAATGCATTCTGTACATGCCCATGGCTCCCTTCTTACATTACATTTTCAGGGACCATCAATTGGATTTAGACTAAACTAGTGCACTTAGGTCCCAATGAAACCAATGTGAAAGGTTAGCCAAGTCCTATTGATTTCAGTGGGAACTGCCACTGTCTTACTCTGAATGCAACCCAGTGAAGCTGGATGTCATTTTTAAAACATCTGATTTCTTTATTCTCTCCAGTTTTCCTTGGATCATTAGATATGCCTTTCACACAAGGGCTTCCCTTGGCATTATGTATTTGTGAGCAACTCCTTATGGAAATTCCTTACATAATATGTAAACCAAACTCACACAGGATTTCCCAGGCAAAGAGATGTTACCTTAATTGGCACTGCCTTTATATCCATTTCCCAGTTTCTCTAGGAGCCACAATTTTATTTATATGATGCCTTTACATTAGTCATAAACAGCTCAACTTGTTTAGCTTCTTTTTTTAACCCCCCCCCAAAAGCATGGTCTTTGAAACAGATCAAAAGAGCAGCTCCACTTTCTGCTTCTTGGTGTGGTGTGTGTGTGTGTGTGTGTGTGTGTGTGTGTGTGTGTGTGTGTGCGTGCCCCAGTGGGCTTGTGCACATACACACCAATGGGAAGAGCAAAATACAAAGCGCTCAGCCTCATGAATGCTTCTGTGCTCTGTTTGACAGAACACACAACCAGGAGGCCAGTTTCTGTTCCCATTTGCCACAGTGAAATCAACAGAGCTCTGGTAGCAGACCCTGGACCAGCCGTCTTCACATGTTTCTGAGCATGAGAGGAGGGATCTGTATGTGAAACAAAAGAGAATAGGGGAAAGAGAGGGAGGGAGGTGGCTTTGTGATTTACTGGTGGGAGAGGAGCCGCAGCGCTGTGTCGCCCATGATTTGTGATGTTCTAAAAACGGTGAGATCTTCTGATGCCCGAAATGCTACTGCCCCCACACCCTCTGGTGCTGCTGTGACTCTGCGCTGTCTGGGGGAGGGACAGTCTCCAGCGGGAGCGGGCAGCCATGTGTCAAGTGGAGGCAAATGCATCTCAATCCATGTTCAAAGAAAATACTGTTGAGGGTGGCAGGGAGGAGGTGCAGGAGAGGGAAGCTGTTAAGTCTTCAACCTGGCATGGATATTGGCCTAGGCCTTTGAGTCGAGCAGCAGCTGCCTGTTCTAGCAAGTCCTTGAAGAAACCTCTTGACAATCTCTAGTAGGGTTCAGGTGGTGTTCTGCATTGCCCTCACCCCCCCCCCCAGTCAACTTTGAGTCATTTAAGGAGACAGCAGAGGCAAAACATAGTTACCAAAAATTACTACTTTTGCAGTGCTTTCTGTGGCAGGTTTCTCTCTTGGTGGAGAACCCTAGTGTAAGTTTCTTTGCAGGGAATTGTGGGGAATGAAGTGCAGCCTGGAGTGTGGTTCTACGTCCTCCAGAGGACAAAACTAAGGTGCATTGGGGAGCCTGTCTAGATTATTTTAGTAATGGGAGGAGTTTTCATCAGGACCACACCATGTGAAATAGGGAGATATCAGCCTTTCTCCTCGCCCCCAAGATCCCACTGAAAATCACCCTCACACTTTGTTAGCCTGAGGAAAAAAACTCCCAATAGTTCAAATTAAAATTAGGTTCCCCCATGCCTACTATTAATTCAAAACACACACACACACCAGTAGCAGGCTTCCTCACTAGCAGTGCTAGAATCATCTACCTTAGCCCTTAAGGGTAGGATTGCATTGTTGTTTGCTTGTTTGTTTGTTTGTTTGCTATATGTAATTTGATGATGTGAACCACCCTACGGGTATAGGGTGGTATAATTATATATATACACACACCGCACCCATCTGGCTGGCTCTCAAAATAATAATAATAATAATAATAATAATAATAATAATAATAATAATAAAGCATTAAAAACTTCCCTAAACAGGACTGCTTTCAAGTGTATACAAATTTAATAAATAATAAAACAATAAAAATATTTCCCACCATTCCTCCAAGGAGCTCAAGGTGTCATGCATGGGTCTCTCCATTCCTATTTTATCCTCACAACCACCCTGTGAGGTCGGTTAGGCTGAGAGGCGGTGACTCCAGGTTGAGGCTACTGAGGGAGCTTCATGGATGAGGATGCAAATCTGGTTTCCTAAGACCTAGTCCAGCACTCTAACCACTTCACCACACTGGCTCTCCAATTAGTAGTATTTGAAACCAATGGGAAATTAATGTCCTTTCCCTGTGGCTGGATTGCACTTGTTGTTCTCTTAGTGGCTGGAGCCAGAACTGCCAAGGAGAGGTTCGCTCCTTTAACAGGATGCTTCTACAGCAATCCCTGCCAACTTTCCTCCTTCCTTCAGCACCCGAGAGCAAGAACTTGTATGGCCCCAGTCACTAGATACCTGGGAGGCAAAGAAAGTGTCTGCCCAGACCAAAACATATTTCTCTTTGGTCATGTGCTTTAATTCCACTTTGACAGCCGTATTGCCACTCGAATGAGATGAGCATACCAGTACCTGTGTTTTTTTTTGTTTTTTTAAATTTACAGAGCACCTGTAAAATCATTACTATGAAAACCTGCACTCCACCAGCTATCTCACTAGGAGCATTGAGGTAGCTTTCTTGGGTGGTGTTTTACATGGGATGCTTGTGGCTGCGGAAGAGCTGGGTGAGCATCCTGCCTGCCTGGAGCTTTAATAGCCCAGCGATTGCTGAGAGATGGAGGAAGGGCTTCTGGGAAAGAGCAGCAGCTTGGGGAAGAGAGGAAAGGGGGGCGAATATGGCGGGATGGCAACAAACCAGATGCACACACATATAGTGGGTGAAGAGTCAGGATGACACCAGGCCCTGGCTGCTGTAAGGTTTGCTATGGTATTGGGAGATACATATTTCACTTTATGTTTCAAAATTCTGCCCAGGCTAGTCTTGTACTTGACAATTCTGTGTGAAACATTTAATGCCCACAGTGTTAGCAATATTTGCAACGGATGACGCATTGAGAGGCAACAACGCCTGGTTATTCAGTCAGTCTGCAGTGTACGTAATACATTGCCAACATTCCAGTCAAATGAGTCTTTGGGGAAGATGATGGCGTTGGTCTGACATCTTCCCTTTCAGAATGGTGCTTCTTGTCTTGATCAAATGAGATACAAGCACCTTGCAGTCCCTCTAGACAGTTCTTATGCACAGACTAATTATAGCTTTATCTCATCCAAACTAGGTGTGGTTATTGCATGAGTCTAATTGTGCTGAATCAGATGTTAAGGTGGACATCATTACTAGAGGGTGGTTCAATTCCCTCTGGGCAAGAAGGCGGCTGTATAATTGATTGGCATGAGTACAGAGTGCATGTCAGATGGTAGCTTTATTAAGGCGTACACAATATTTATTCTGCCTATTAACTGTCTGTATCTTCTCCAAACAGAGTGTTTGGCCACCCAGATGCCCAGACTAGTTCTGTGGCATCTTTTCTAGTCTCAGCACAGCTTTGAGTGGCCTATTCTACAAACGATAGGCAACTATGTTGATACTTTCAATTTTATTTTGTAACCAGTTTGGGCTACAAGAAATCGAGACCTACAAAAGCCAGGCCAGATGGTCTTCTCAGTTTTGGCAATGTGGGATCATGAGCAGCTTTGCCACCACCTTGCACAAAACTCTGTATTAATATAGCATGATGTTTTGCAAATCAGTGCAGACAATTGCCAGTGGAATCTAAGTGTGCAGAAGCAGGTATACAAACCCCAAAGAAAACTGAACTTCCAGGAAAACCTGCATGAGTTACATACAACACAAAACAAAACATGGGCATTTTATTAAAAGGTAAAAAATGTGCATTGGCATTCTCGAAGGGAGAGTAATGAGATCAGCCAGAGGTGTGTGTCTTTACTCCTACGTGCAGTATGACTGAAGAGTTTGTTTTGCTGGTTTGTTTTTATTATTGTCTAAGAGAGGGTAAGCTATAATAGCATTTTAGAATGGGGAACCCTCGTAATTTAAAAGGGCAAGTGAGAAACCAGCCTTCCTTCCTTCTGCACTACAGAATGTATCAAGGGAGAGTCTCCTGTGAAAAGGTCAGGTGCCAAGGATCTCCATTATTCAGCAATGGTACAAGCAAGTGCAGGAGAATGTTTCATTAAAAATGTAGCTCAGTTTTGTGATCACAGATGATGTCAGAGTTAAGCTCAAGCAAAATTATTACAGAAAACCATTCCAACTTGGAATCCCTCATTCATTGTGGAATTAGTTTTGGATGTTCCCATGTCTTCCGCTGGGATGAGCCAAATGAGAATATCTGAGCCCCCAAACAAGCACATTACAGACAGGTCCCAAGACGAAGCTTTTGTTCGCTGGAGAATAATATACTAAATCGCCACCAAATTATTTGTATGCCTATGAATTATTTGTTCATTTTCGCTGTCAACATAATTACTGATATGAGTATAAAAGGGTGCATCCAGATTAATTACTTGCTATTACTTCATTACATTAAGCCAAATCTTTCCCAAGGGGTGGGGGGGGATGAAGAGGAGACACTAGTCAGTCACTGACTCAATATCAGCTGCTTCTTTGCTAAGCCCTGAATGTATTCCATAGTAAGTTGTTTGTCTTAGTGAGTCAGCATAGTAGGCTCCTTTTTAATTTCTCTCTCACACAACAGAGCCAAGAAAATCTCCCACCTCCCCATGCCGTATGCTACTGAGATTGCAGTTAGTTGCCATCGCCTAAAAGATAACAGATTTAAATTTATGCTGGGAACCTTATACGGCCAACAACACTTATAATTCAGGCTGAACGTCAGAGAAAAATCAAGAGAAAATGCCAATAATAGATTCCTTGTGTTTGTACAATTTGAAGTGACTATCTGTACCATCCGTGGGTAACGGAGTGATATGCCAGACAGCCAAGTGTTTAATTTAATCAGTCATCAGGCTAAATCTTGAAGCTCTTACGCAGGTGAGTAGCCACACTTGCGGAAAATGTCAGGGGCTTCTTCCTGTCCATACTATTACGCCAGCCTATACTGTATAGAGGGTCACAGGTGGCACTGTGGGTTAAACCACTGAGCCCTAGGGCTTGCTGATCAGAAGGTTGGCAGTTCGAATCCCCACAACGGGGTGAGCTCCTGTTGCTCGGTCCCAGCTCCTGCCAACCTAGCAGTTCAAAAGCACGTCAAAAGTGCAAGTAGATAAATACAGTGGGAAGGCAAACGGCATTTCCGTGTGCTGCTCTGGTTCCCCAGAAGCGGCTTTGTCATGCTGGCCACATGACCTGGAAGCTGTACGCTGGCTCCCCCGGCCAATAATGCGAGATGAGCACCGCAACCCCAGAGTCAGTCACGACTGGACCAAATGGTCAGGGGTCCCTTTACCTTTATACTGTATAGCACAACAACTGTATCGGCCTTGAATGCCTACAACTAGTTGCAGATGGCATGGTGTGGAGAAGCTGCTTACCTGGACTCCCAGGAAGCAGCACTGACTCACCTTCTGGGAGGTTAGGTAAGCATTGCTGTCTGACCACACCATCTGCCTACTGTCAACAACGTGCTGCAGCCATCAGAATGGGGAGGTGCCTTTTGCGCACAGCAACTGGGATCCAGACTAAGTGAGTTCTGTTTAGGTCTCATTGAAATCAATGTGTGTGGTGGGGGAATGAGTCATGATGCAAAGTAAGGAAATGAACATCGTGGCAAGTTAGTCGACATGTTCAGTTTTGATTACAGTATTTTTTATAAGGGTGAGCTGTGCATGCAATGGAAGGCTTAAATTACAGACATAGACACAGGAAGAGCCAGGAGAAGCAGGTATTCTGAAGTGGTGTCTCTGAAATGGAGTCATTCATTACTGATCTGGCATGCCTATTGCATACCCTAATTTAACCCCTTGCCTCCTGCTCCTCTCCTTGGATTGCTTGCTAAATTGGGATGGCCACGGCTTGGGCTATGGGGAGCGGGAATTCAATTGAGCTCACCTTTAAAGGTGACTTCATAGTTTGGATTCATGGTTTCTGAAAAGGGTGAGAACTGAAACACAACCCCTCCCCCCCCACACCCTGCTTTGAAATCTGCACTTCCCCACAATTTTTGATGCAGGCCTTCAACCAGCCAGGGTTTGTAAAAATGCATATATTAGGGGAAAGGGTGTATGAAAATGGAATATGCTCATGAAAAACAAACAAACAGAAATGCATCGTATTTGGAGGAATTGCTTGCAAAAATGTGTACATTAGTCAAAACCGCATTCAAAAATGTGTTCATAAGAAGAAGAAAAATCACCAAAAAAAATACTGAAGAATTGTCATGGGGGTTATTATTATTATTTAATGAACAAATTGCTGCAGAAATGAGGACGAATGGAAAATGGAGAAACAGAGAGAACCAAAAATGGCAGCTCTTTGCATCACTACTTGCAGGACAGATTCTATTAATTTTCACCTTCCTTTTGTTAGATCAGGATGGGGCAGGATCTTCAGCCCAGCTGTCACCTCTTAACCTAGTTATACAGATGTGCTGAACTTGATGAAACTGGGAAATAGGATTTTTAGTCTTCGCTTTCATTTTAATCATACATCCTGTCCCAGCTATAAGGACACTTCTTCTTCTTCTTCTTCTTCTTCTTCTTCTTCTTCTTCTTCTTCTTCTTCTTCTTCTTCTTCTTCTTCTTCTTCTTCTTCTTCTTCTTCTTCTTCTTCTTCTTTGCCTTAACAACTAGGGGAATTTTGAATCCCAAAGAGAACTCATTTCCCTGCACAGGAATCCTCCTGTGAACATCCCCTCTCCTTCTCCATCACCTCCTTCTCTTCCATGTTTGCATGCGTCTTGATAGCTTGAATGATTCGTGCTGTCTCTTTTATAAATAGCTTATTGTCTCTGTGTTGCTTATGAAAGTCTCTGCTGGCTAATTCTGTTTAACGTCTTTTAAATGAATATGCTGATTCCCTTTTGGGGACAGTCAGAATTACTGAAGATATGTTGGGTTGTTGTTTTTTAACTGTGTTAACCCCTGAGGTGCCAAATCCCAGAGGGTGCCCAGGTTCAAGGTCAAATGATTCTAAAAGTTGGTGCCAGGGTTGCATCAAGATCTGCAGGCAGGTGTGCACACTGCACACCTCATCATACAGTGCTGGGTGAAGTACCAGCCCCATGCCATTAAAATCCATGGCTACACTTGCACTCACTGCAATGGAGCTGAACTGCACTCATTGATTCCATAGCTTAGTTGCAAACACTACGCCAGGTTTATTGAGGTGAAACTTAATGCCATTAACTTAAAACACCAGCCAGACACTCTTTGGTATCACTGCCTCATGGATATTTTTCGTGAGCTAACTTCAGTGCTTTTTTTCTTTTAAAAAATTGTTTAGGGATACTCTCATTTTCCTACTCATATTGAAATACTGCCCCTCAATGAGGCCAAACTTAGACTCACAAAATGTTTAGGGGTATGTGTACCCCTGTGGCCCCCCAGAAAAAAAACCCTGGCTAACTTCATAACAGGTCACTTTCCCTCCACACATGCACCCCAAACTGTTCCTTCAATTCCCTTAAGCTCAAAAAATCAAATTAACACAAAGGCTTTTGAAAGAGGAATTGGTATGCCAGTAGATTATTATTATTTCCTTACTGAAAAGTACTAGTTTATTGCTACACAGCTTTTTGAATTTTGAGAAATTCAAAGAAAGGTGTGTGCAGCCTTGGGAGGCATCTTGTTCACAAAGGGAAATATTGGGTGCATGCATGGACCATGTGCACTTGCTGCTTTAGATTTGGCCAATGCCGGCAAACTGTAGCTGTGTTTTCAGTGCCCTGACCCTGATAAAGAAGTATGCACAGTCCCAGAGGCTCTGTCTACACTGGGATAAGAGAATTCACTGTTTTGTGAATGAGACTCAGAATCTTTAACACAAAAGTGGCCTGCTTTGCATATCGCATTGAGCCCAACCATGGCTTAGCACAAATATACGAGTGTGTGGGTTCCAAGAGAGAAAACTGTGGCTGCTTTCCTCCTCTTCCCTGGTCATTCTGCAGTTGTGCTGTGCTAGACCATGGTTTTTCTTAGCATGCTCTTTGATACCAACTTCAGGGTTTCACTCTCTGAAGACTTAACCACGAACTGTCACCAGGGTTTCTCCTACATGGCTTACAGCTCATGGTTGGTCCAGGAGTGAGAAACCATAAGTCCAGGTTCAGAGGATTGTGATGTGAACTGCCCTGAGATCTACAGTTGAAGGGCAGTATAAAAACTCCGTTAAATAAATAAATACCGGTAAGAAAGAAAGAAAGAAAGAAAGAAAGAAAGAAAGAAAGAAAGAAAGATGGCATGCTAAGACAGACCATAGCTTAGCTCAGGATGGTGCAGCTGCAGAATGACTAGGGGGGTGCAAAGCGGCTGAGATCTCCTTTCCATGAGCCCCCGCACTTGCATGTTTGCACTAAACCATGGTTTGGTTTTGGAAGGGACCCAGGTGGCGCTGTGGGTTAAACCACAGAGCCTAGGGCTTGCTGATCAGAAGGTCGGCGGTTTGAATCCCTGCATCGGGGTGAGCTCCCGTTGCTCGGTCCCAGCTCCTGCCCACCTAGCAGTTCGAAAGCACATTAAAGTGCAAGTAGATAAATAGGGACCGCTCCGGCGGGAAGGTAAACGGCGTTTCCGTGTGCTGATCTGGTTCGCCAGAAGCAACTTTGTCATGCTGGCCACATGACCCGGAAGCTGCCTGCGGACAAATGCCGGCTCCCTCGGCCTATAGAGCGAGATGAGCGCCGCAACCCCAGAGTCGGACACGACTGGACCTGATGGTCAGGGGCCCCTTTACCTTATGGTTTGGTTTAGTGTGATATGTGAACCAGGCCAACAACACTCTCACTCACAGTAAACACCCACCCTTTCTTTGAAAATGAAAGGGGCAACTCCTCCCACTATATATATATATATATATATATATATATATATATATATATATAGTCCAATAAGGATTCAATAGCTATGGAATGCTGATAATCATTTTGAGAAGAATGATAAAGCTGCTACAGTGGTACCTTGGTACTCGGAATGGCTTGGCTCCCGAACAAATCAGCTCCCGAACGCCGCAAACCTGGAAAGTGAGTGTTCCAGTTTGCAAACGTTTTTCAGAAGCCAAATATCCGGCGCGGCTTCCATGGCTTCTGCTTGAGTGCAGGAAGCTCCTGCAGCCAATCGGAAGCCAAGCCTTGGTTTTCAAATGGTTTCGGGAGTCGAACGGACTCCTGGAACGGATTAAGTGATACACTGTATATGGAAAGGAAGAAGGTATGGCTGGTTAACTGGAATCCTAGTAGGTGAGATATACTGCAACGTTCTGTTGCAGGTGCCACTCGTTCACTGACATGTTTCATGGTCATCCGGAGTCAACACTCAATACCCAGTCCTGGCGATTATCAGAGCCCTGCAAACTGAAATGGAATAAACTCAAATGCATTTAGGAATGAGGCATCATTATTACCCTGGCACAAATACAGATCAACAATAATCTACTAGTCAATGATACAGTCCCCAAGCCCTTCTCTGTCCACCCTGTCTAATGGGAGAATGAGTGTTGCAGTATATTTCAGTTCAATTTTAATTGAGCATGTTGAAGCCAGAGTGTACACAGATGTTCTTGTAAATACTGCTACAAGTACACACAGCAAGTCGGGCATTGGCTGGCACTTCAACTCCACAATTTTTGCACAAACAAACCGATTGTGACTTATGCTCATCATTTCTACTCCAATACCAGCCAAGTGGGTGGGTGGCAGTGTTCTACAGACTGACTGATGGCAGGCTTTCAGCTGCTGGAATTTTAAAAACCTTTTTTCTATGCTGGCAAAGTAAGCTAGAGAGCTATTGCAAATGACGTTCAATCCATCACCAGATCTCCCAAATCACCCTGATACCTCCTGGAACTATTTCTGCCTCAACTTCATTTTAGATATCTCAGAACCTTCTCACCACCAACCTCTTTGATCGTATTTATGCTCTTTGATTTTTATTACTCTAGTAATAGATCTGAACAGAAGCACCTACGATGGGTGCCAAGATCCACAAGTACAGATTGCAATCAAAGAGTATCTTAGAGGTTTGACCATCTTGTGATTGGTCAAATGAATGGTTTGGGATTTAAAGCAATCCAATGCTGGGGTGCCAGATTAAAAACATATTCAAACTAACATTTGCTCAGAATAGACCAGGGCTCAGCAAACGTTTTCAGCAGGGGGCCGGTCCACTGTCCCTTAGACCTTGTGGGGCGCCGGACTATATTTTGAAAAATATATATGAATAGATTCCTATATGCCCCACAAATAACCCAGAGATGCATTTTAAATAAAAGCACACATTCTACTCATGTAAAAACACCATGCAGGCCCCACAAATAACCCAGAGATGCTTTTTAAATAAAAGGACACATTCTACTCATGTAAAAACATGCTGCTTCCTGGTCCGTCCGCGGGCCGGATTTAGAAGGTGATTGGGCCGGATCCAGCCCCCGGGCCTTAGGTTGCCTACCCATGGAATAGACACTCTGAAATTAACAGGCCTGAGTTAGTCAGGGTCGTCAATTTCAATGGGTCTATTCTGAGTAAAAATTACTTGTTTTCAACCCATAAATACATTTAAAGGGGGGGGGGAGTCAAAATGTGACATCTGAATAAATATTAGGAGTTCTTTTTTAAAGTGTTGTGCATCCTCCCAGGAATCATAAAGCAACAGAACTTCTATACTTTAACTTTCGTATATTTCACTTTGTGTCATATTGTCCCTGGATAATAGGATCTATGCACAATCTCATGAACAAGTGGACATGGAAGTTTGGAGGAAGAATCGGAAAACTGGAGATAACCTGGGAAAGGGCATGACTGGTTGGAAGTCTGAGCAGGAGCAATCCACACTGGCACCGTCCTACTTGTACAATCATAGCAGCCTCTGAACCATGATCTTTTCTCTGAGCCTATCCTTCTTTTCTCCAGTCCTAAAGAGGTTTCTTCTCCCTGATTTAGACATTTCGCCTCATTCTTGTTTTAATGTGAACAATGCTTTTAGCGATATCATCAGTTGTTTCCAAGTCCCTATTTTGTTGCTCCTTCTGTCCTGCAAAGCTAACCTTCTTGTTATCAGTATTCTCTAGAGGATAACCTAATATTATCTGGTACCTCTTCCTACCTCTGCGATGACTATTAGCAGCTTCCTTTCAGGCTTCAGTCTGGTACACACTTAGCTCATAGACTGGATAACGGGGTCAGTTTGCACTTTTCCTAAACTGCTGCTGGAGGAATTATTGATTCCAGAAATATACAAGGTTTTGCACTCTTATAGGAATTTCTGAGACCCTTGATTTATTTATTTTTTTGGCCTGGCCTGGCTTTCCATAATTTCTCCTCACACATCTGCTACTGATAATTTTAAAGGTCTGATTTAAATTATTCCCATTCGGGGGGGGGGGGGGGGCTTGGCGCTGTCTCACCTAAAAATCTGAATAGCTTTATAAAGGGGGGACTTGGCAGGGAAAGGCAAGTTCCTAACTTTGAAATCTTTCCTGTCCCTAGCCAATAGCAGCAGTCGGAAGTGTCTACCTGGAAATTGCCCTGGGGCTGTGAACTGGCATGTTCTCTCTCAGAGGGGAAATGCTGTTGGGTCCTTAAATACAGTCATACCAGTTATCAGGAAGTGAAAATGAGACATTTCAAGAAACTCTCTGAACAGCTGTCGCTCTGCTTCTCAAAATAAAAAACCGAAATTGATGACATAGATGTAAAAGGACATTGTCACAAGGCCTTATGTCTTCTGCGTCAAAAGCAAATGTCTTGGCTTCGTGCAGCAGCAGCAGGAGACCATTATCCTGTATCAACATTCAGTTCCATTCATGTGATGTCTAAATTAACGATGCTATGAGGATGGTTGGGGAGACCAAAATGGGCATAAGCCCATGAGTCAAATATGAACTTCAAAAGCATTTCCTATAAATTACAGAGGAACAATAGAACCGGTGATGGGGTCGTCTGCTTAAATTTGTAAATATTCTTTATACTGTAAGTATCATTATTCTATTGCATTTTGGAGTAACATTGCATATCATCCTTGTTGTTTAGTCGTTTAGTCGTGTCCGACTCTTCGTGACCCCATGGACCATAGCACGCCAGGCACTCCTGTCTTGCACTGCCTCCCGCAGTTTGGTCAAACTCATGTTCGTAGCTTCGAGAACACTATCCAACCATCTTGTCCTCTGTCGTCCCCTTCTCCTAGTGCCCTCAATCTTTCCCAACATCAGGGTCTTTTCCAAGGATTCTTCTCTTCTCATGAGGTGGCCAAAGTATTGGAGCCTCAGCTTCACGATCCGTCCTTCCAGGGAGCACTCAGGGCTGATTTCCTTAAGAATGGATAGGTTTGATCTTCTTGCAGTCCATGGGACTCTCAAGAGTCTCCTCCAGCACCATAATTCAAAAGCATCAATTCTTCGGCGATCAGCCTTCTTTATGGTCCAACTCTCACTTCCATACATCACTACTGGGAAAACCATAGCTTTAACTATACGGACCTTTGTCGGCAAGGTGATGTCTCTGCTTTTTAAGATGCTGTCTAGGTTTGTCATTGCTTTTCTCCCAAGAAGCAGGCGTCTTTTAATTTCGTGACTGCTGTCACCATCTGCAGTGATCAAGGAGCCCAAGAAAGTAAAATCTCTCACTGCCTCCATTTCTTCCCCTTCTATTTGCCAGGAGGTGATGGGACCAGTGGCCATGATCTTGGTTTTTTTGATGTTGAGCTTCAGACCATATTTTGCGCTCTCCTCTTTCACCCTCATTAAAAGGTTCTTTAATTCCTCCTCGCTTTCTGCCATCAAGGTTGTGTCATCTGCATATCTGAGGTTGTTGATATTTCTTCCAGCAATCTTAATTCCGGCTTGGGATTCATCTAGTCCAGCCTTTCGCATGATGAATTCTGCATATAAGTTAAATAAGCAGGGAGACAATATACAACCTTGTCGTACTCCTTTCCCAATTTTGAACCAATCAGTTGTTCCATATCCAGTTCTAACTGTAGCTTCTTGTCCCACATAGAGATTTCTCAGGAGACAGATGAGGTGATCAGGCACTCCCATTTCTTTAAGAACTTGCCATAGTTTGCTGTGGTCGACACAGTCAAAGGCTTTTGCATAGTCAATGAAGCAGAAGTAGACGTTTTTCTGGAACTCTCTAGCTTTCTCCATAATCCAGCGCATGTTTGCTATTTGGTCTCTGGTTCCTCTGCCCTTTCGAAATCCAGCTTGCACTTCTGGGAGTTCTCGGTCCACATACTGCCTAAGCCTGCCTTGTAGAATTTTAAGCATAACCTTGCTAGCGTGTGAAATGAGCGCAATTGTGCGGTAGTTGGAGCATTCTTTGGCACTGCCCTTCTTTGGAATTGGGATGTAGACTGATCTTCTCCAATCCTCTGGCCATTGCTGAGTTTTCCAAACTTGCTGGCATATTGGGTGTAGCACCTTAACAGCATCATCTTTTAAAATTTTAAACAGTTCAGCTGGAATATCATCACTTCCACTGGCCTTGTTATTAGCAATGCTTTCTAAGGCCCATTTGACTTCACTCTCCAAGATGTCTGGCTCAAGGTCAGCAACCACACTACCTGAGGTGTACGAGACCTCCATATCTTTCTGGTATAATTCCTCTGTGTATTCTTGCCACCTCTTCTTGATGTCTTCTGCTTCTGTTAGGTCCTTACCACTTTTGTCCTTGATTATGGTAATCTTTGTACGAAATGTTCCTTTCATATCTCCAATTTTCTTGAACAGATCTCTGGTTTTCCCCATTCTATTGTTTTCCTCTATTTCTTTGCATTGCTCATTTAAGAAGACCCTCTTGTCTCTCCTTGCTGTTTTTTGGAAATCTGCATTCAGTTTCCTGTATCTTTCCCTATCTCCCTTGCATTTTGCTTGCCTCCTCTCCTCCGCTATTTGTAAGGCCTCGTTGGACAGCCATTTTGCTTTCTTGCATTTCCTTTTCCTTGGGATGGTTTTCATTGCTGCCTCCTGTATAATGTTACGAGCCTCCATCCATAGTTCTTCAGGCACTCTGTCCACCAAATCTAAATCCTTAAACCTGTTCCTCACTTCCACTGTGTATTCATAAGGGATTTGATTCAGATTGTATCTTACTGGCCCAGTGGTTTTTCCTACTTTCTTCAGTTTAAGCTGGAATTTTGCTATAAGAAGCTGATGATCTGAGTTACAGTCAGCTCCAGGTCTTGTTTTTGCTGACTGTATGGAGCTTCTCCATCTTTGGCTGCAGAGAATATAATCAATCTGATTTCGATGCTGTCCATTTGGTGATATCCATGTGTAGAGTCGTCTCTTGTGTTGTTGGAATAGAGTGTTTGTGATGACCAGCTTGTTCTCTTGACAGAACTCTATTAGCCTTTGCCCTGCTTCATTTTGAACTCCAAGGCCAAACTTGCCAGTTGTTCCTTTTATCTCTTGATTCCCTACTTTAGCATTCCAGTCCCCAGTAATGAGAAGAACATCCTTCTTTGGTGTCATTTCTAGAAGGTGTTGTAGGTCTTCATAGAATTGGTCAATTTCACTTTCTTCAGCACCGGTAGTTGGTGCATAAACTTGGATTACTGTGATGTTAAAAGGTCTGCCTTGGATTCGTATCGAGATCATTCTGTCATTTTTGAGATTGCATCCCATTACAGCTTTTGCCACTCTTTTGTTGACTATGAGGGCCACTCCATTTCTGCTACAGGATTCTTGCCCACAGTAGTAGATATGATAGTCATCCGAACTGAATTCGCCCATTCCCTTCCATTTTAGTTCACTGATGCCCAGGATGTCGATATTTATTCTTGTCATCTCATTTTTGACCACATGCAGCTTACCTCCACTCATAGTTCTTACATTCCAGGTTCCTATGCAATATTTTTCTTTACAGCATCGGACTTTCCTTTCGCTTCCAGGCATATCCGCAACTGAGCGTCCTTTCGGCTTTGGCCCAGCCGCTTCATCAGCTCTGAATCTACTTGTACTTGTCCTCCGCTCTTCCTCAGTAGCATGTTGGACGCCTTCCGACCTGAGGGGCTCATCTTCCAGCGTCATAACTTTTATATGCCTGTTGTCTTTGTCCATGGAGTTTTCTTGGCAGGGATACTGGAGTGGCTTGCCAGTTCCTTCTCCAGGTGGATCACGTTTAGTCAAAACTCTCCACTATGACCTGTCCATCTTGGGTGGCCCTGCATGGCATAGCTCATAGCTTCTCTGAGTTATTCAAGCCCCTTCGCCACGACAAGGCATTGATCCATGAAGGGGATATCATCCTTAGAACCTTGTAAAGAAGACCAGTTTTTTTACTATCTACATTTTGCAGATGGGATCATTTGCAGAGAATAAACTAGCTTTCCTAATGAAGCAGCCTAGCGAGAGGCAAAGGCTACCTAACGAGATTATGGTTTAGATGATATTTGAACCACAAATACAGCTGGGACTTCTAAAAAGTCTTCTATATCAGGGGTGGCTAACCTCCAGGTGGTGCTAAGCCCCAGTTGGCATGGCCAATGGTCAGAGGTAATGGGAATTGTAATCTAACAGCATCTGGAGGGCACCCCATTGACTAGTCCTTTTCTAGGTGAACCCCATGAAGGCATTGTTGCAGCAGCTCCATCATGAATGATGCTCTGGTGGCTTCCAGGTCTGAAGCGGCAACAAATTTTCACAGTCTTCTCACCTGGACCTGCTGCAAGCTGATGTGAGAATGGAAGCCACTGTGGCACACGTGCTAATATATTCTGGTTGAGAAATGGACGAAGTGGGTTCAAATCCTTCATCAGTCATTAAGCTCTCTGGGCACCTTCAGGAGTGTCAGCCTCTTCTTTTGTATGGATGTTGTTGGAAGAAAACGTAGTAGACTGTTATTTTACATACTGTACCCTTAAGCCAATTGGTCTCTAGGGAGTTTACAATGAGAATGGGAATTATAGGAGGCTGCAATCAGACCATTGCTCCATCTAGCTCAGCACTGTCTGCACTGACTGGCAGTGACTTTCTGGGCTCCCAGCCCTTCATAGAAATGCCAGGGATTGAACCTGGAACCTTCCTGCATGCAAAGCAGATGCTCTACCACTGAGCCACTGCCCAATACAATATCAATATGAAATCACAGTTAACATGTCAAAAGACCTGCAGCAACATGACAGGTTGCATTTTTAGAACCCAGAACTTCAAAAAAGAAAAAGAAAAAAGAATATCTTGCATCCTGCTCTAATCCTCTTCAACAGGGGGAAAGGAATAAAGAAACAATCCCAACCTCAGCCTGAGGGAGCACAGCCACAGTTGTCTACAGAAATATGCATTTGGATCTACAATACTTGTTGACAGAAGGAAGCAGCTCTGAAACACTCGGCTAGGCATGAGTTTGGACCCTCAAATTCCAGGTATCACAAGCAGTAGCCAATCTGGATGAGCAGGGATTGAATCTTTGCTTTGAATCCTTTCTGATTTTCTTTTTTCTTTTTTTAACACCATGAAGATTTAATGGCAAGGTATGAAGGCACATTTTGAAGCAATAAATGCCTTTCCCAACTGCCAGCCTTTCATTCTTCCCTAGCCTAGGCATGAGTCACTGAACTGCAGCTGCTGTTATTAATACATTGCCCTGCCGCAGCACCTCCAAATGAAGATCTCGGAGCTCTTGAAACTCCACAGAAGAACTCTAGTGAGGCAGGTACCATTGTTCCCACATCACAAAGGGGGCCCTGGATATTATTTGCTGAGAAGCACACAGAGAATGAAAATGGCTCCTAGGTTTGAAAAATAAGAACTGCCTTACTGAGTGAGTCCAACAGCAGCCTGCTTTCTTAAGCTGGGTAGTGGCGGCTGATCTCAAGCCTCAAGAATATAAGAAAAGCCTGCTAGATTTGCACTCTTTTGTCATGATCACAACTGGTAAACGGCCACCATGACTCATAGCCTTATCCTCCATGCATTTGACTAATCCAAGCCTCCTCTGTTCATGGCATTTCAAACAAGGGTCTTCCTGAATTCCAAACAGAAGATACTATGAATTAGTGGGATATCATTTATTCTTGCAGAAAGAATACCATATAGCTACAGTTTTTCGCAAAAGGTTCCGGCTTGTGAGCTTATGTCCCATTAGCTTGGTGCGGCTTCACGGGAAGACCTTTTGATTCACCTGATGGTTTAATCCAGGGCCTGCAAAGCCACGCCTGATTCAGATGCTACAGAGAAATCTCCTAATGACCACTCCCAATCGTAGCTGTCAAGTTTTCCCTTTTCTCGCGATGAAGCCTATTCAGCATAAGGGAATTTCCCTTTTAAAAAAGGGAGAACTTGACAGCTATGCTCCCAATGGCTTCATAGAGCTGTGATGCACCCCGTAGCTAAATTGTCCTGGAGCTGAGAAACACTAATCCAATGGTATCTTCTAGAATTATCCCTGGAGATAACGCTGGAACTGCTGCAGATCAGTGTCTCCAGTGTACGTGTTCTGGAGATAGTCCAGGAAGGCACCATGACTGATGGTATCAAAAGCTGATGAGAGAAGCAGCAGGGTCATACTCCCTCTGTCCCAATAAAGGTCTTCTGGTGCAACCAAAGCTGATTTGGTTGTGAACCCATATTGGAATGGGTTTAGAGAAATAGTTCCTCCAAGAATGACTGCACCTGCACTGCCACAAGCCTCTCAGGTATTTGTCAAATACTCAAAAGTCCACAATGATTTCCCCCCCCCAGGAGTGGCCTCACCAACAACTCCTTCAAGGTGGCAGATACCATCTCCTCTTGCAAACCCACATCCACCACCCCCTGTCCTCCCAGTTAGCTGTACTCAACCATGAAGGGCAAAAGTCAAGAGAATACATGGTTGAGCATATACTTGCTTGTATATTGTGTACATCATCAGGCTGCAAAAGCTAAAACTATGGGCTTTATCCCAACTCTTCCTTATATATTTTCCTTCAACCAGCCAGCTTGGCCTTTAAAATCCCTCTTGCCCCCAACCAAGAAATAGGTGGGCAGACAGGAGGAACTGCAGAGGTAAGCTATCCAGGGCTGAAAGATGTAAACCACTGAGCTCAGGCCTTCGTCTTACTCTAAAAATTAAAGAAGCCAGTTCCTTAGGGTTGAAACAAAATTTAAAAATTCCTTCCAGTAGCACCTTAGAGACCAACTAAGTTTGTCATTGGTATGAGCTTTCGTGTGCATGCACACTTCTTCAGATATGAAGAAGTGTGTATCTGAAGAAGTATCTGAAGAAGTGTGCATGCACACGAAAGCTCATACCAATGACAAACTTAGTTGGTCTCTAAGGTGCTACTGGAAGGATGTTTTTTATTTTCTTTCACCTACGGCAGACCAACACGGCTACCTACCTGTAACTAGTTCCTTAGGGTGGTATTCAACTCAGTTTTTCTCAGAGTAGGGACACTGAAATTAATTAATCTATTTTAGTCATCTTTATTCAATGGCACAATTCTGAGGAAAACTGAGTTGCATACCACCCTTAATTCTTTTAGTTTAAAATTTTGCTTACCAAAGTTGTCTGTCCCATAAGGCTGGCTTCCTGTTGATCCTTTGGCCACTATTCCAGCAATATCATTTATTAACGAAAGATGTAGATTTGAAGAGTCTAGGCCAGAGCACTTGGGGACAACTAGCTAACTAACTCTGCTCTCCAAAATGCCAAGTCATCCTCCTCATATGCCAGTCCTGCTCAATGAAAGCTGACGGCTCTCTGTACAGTGATTCACCAGTACTCATAATTATTCATTAAACTATCCCTGAGAATCTTTGTTTTCCAATAGTAGAAAACCAAGGAATTAGAACTAAAATATCTTTGAGAGGTATGCTTTTGTATGATCAGAATGTAATACTAACCAAGTCAGTTACTCGTGCAATTTGATGTCATCAGCTAAAAAATCTGTATTTTTCCAAAGTACCCTCTTTAATTCATCAATATCTTCCCTAAATCTGTGTTTTTGTGTGTATCTTCATTCATCATTCATTTGAACTTCCACTTACAGACTCAAAATCCAATTTCCTCCCTGAGCCAAAACAAGATTACCTGCATAGGAGTTAAAACACAGAATGATTAGCTGTTTGGGGAAGAGATAGGTGTGGCAGGAAGTGAGTTAGAAATACCCCACAGAACTTCAGGGGATCAAAGACATTCACATCCTTTATTGCTTCATTTGTTATCAACAGAAGTTATCAACAGAACAAAAACATACACAGCCAGAAAATAAATCTGTGCTCCATTTCTTTCTCCCTCTCCATAACCCTTGATTTACATATTTCCACATCTCAAGCATCTTCACACATCAAGTATAGCTATCCATATGTGACATGAAAAAATTGATTTAAAAATCATCTATTTGCAATGACTGAAAATGCTAGTATTAATAAATAACATTGCAATATAGCAAATGATTTATTTAGAATAAATAGTCTGGATGCAGTTATTCTGATTTAATTGGTTCATGAACTGGATTGATTTGAGCAACACACAAATATTCAGCTTGGATCTGTCAATATACACTCCAGTCTGTTGTACAGACATTCTCTCCCTTGCTTTTATGCCTTGTCTGATTAAACAGCTTTGACCGGTATTCAGTTTAGATAACATAATGAATGAAGTTTCCAACAATGCTTATTGAGATTTTAACAGGAATCCATTTTAACACCCATTTTGAAATATAGTTGGCATATTTATTTATTTGGATATTTATTTGGATATTTGTTTAGACCATTTAAATGTGGGGTTTTTTTTAAAGGGCAAGTTATACATATATAATATGCAATTTAAAAACCAAAACAAAAGAACACAGTATAAAATTACTGAACACATAACAAAAACATAAAAAACAAAATACAATAGCGTAAGTACAAAGACACAGAGCAGGATTCATCGAGCAAGTGTCACCGGCAGAAGCTCTGGTGGTTCAGGAAAACCATCGTGGTGAGGAGAGTAGGGGGATCGTTCATTTTGCCAAGCTGTAATATTTGCACTATGGGACCCAGGTGGCACTGTGGTTAAAGCACTGAGCCTAGGGCTTGCTGATCAGAAGGTCGGCGGTTCGAATCCCTGTGACGGGGTGAGCTCCCGTTGCTTGGTCCCAGCTCCTGCCAAGCTAGCAGTTTGAAAGCCCGTCAAAATGCAAGTAGATAAATAGGAACCGCTACAGCAGGAAGGTAAACGGCGTTTCCATGTGCTGCTCTGTTTTGCCAGAAGTGGCTTTGTCATGCTGGCCACATGACCTGGAAGCTATACGCTGGCTCCCTCGGCCAATAATGCGAGATGAGTGCACAACCCCAGAGTCGGTCACGACTGGACCTAATGGTCAGGGGTCCCTTTACCTTTACCTTAATATTTGCACTGGTATAATAATTATCACAGCACTATGCTGAATTCAAACCCCCCCCCCAAAAAAAGCATTTTGAAAATCCAACCTTACCTTTGCCTGGGCAAAAAGATATGCTTTCTGGAGGCACCTAAAACAGATTAACTGATGGTGCCTCCAGGGAAGATATTCCAGACTATGGAGGGAGCATGGGAAATGCACCACAGAATCATTGCCCTACAATCATCTCTAAGGCATGATGCTACTACTAAGGGTGTATCACCTGATGAATTAAGTCTTAAGTGGTCAAACAGGTTTGCATACAAGGAGATGGTTCTTTAGGTAACTTGATCCTCAACTTGTTCAGGGCTTATTATTATTGTTATTATTAATTAAATTTGTATACAGCCCTTCACCCGTAGATTTCAGGGTGATTCACAGTATAAAAAAACACAAGAGAAAAACACAAAATACATAATCAAAACAAGAGCAAAGAGCAAAACAAAGGCTATGAACATGACCCAATCAGCAGCTTATAGAGTTCCCTCAGGACAGGTAATATGCAGGTACTTTTTTCAACAATGCAACTGCAGCGTTCTACACCAGCTGCAGCTTCCGGATCAATCTCAGTGGTACAAAGTGCGTTTACACTTGTCCAATAATGACATTTAGCTAAAACTTGAAACCCCATCTCTTTAACAGAATCATTTGAGAACTAGTGCAGCCATTCTTTCACAACATTGTCTAAAATGTGGTAGTGCATGGTGCTTATTTTAACAGGAACTGAAAAGCTCTGGGACTTGCAAACTAAAAAAAGAAGACCGTAGGGGAAGATACACAAAAGTGGAGAAAGAACTTAGAGGTCAACGGTTCAGAAGAAGAGGCACATTTTCAGATGCCAAGGTGCATGGGGAGAGGCATGGGTATCTGAAGGTGGTGAGGATCAGAGAAAAGGGGCAGCAAGAGAGAAAAGCCGGAAGCAGGAAACAATCGCTCCATTTTGAGTCAGTTACAGTTAAGCTAACGAGAAGTGTGGCATAAAGACAATAACAGAAACAGTGGTACCTCGGTTTACAAACACAATTGGTTCCGGAGGAAAGCATAGAGCTACAGAAACTAAAAGCACAAGGCTTTGCAGAAGCCCTGATCTCACCTGGGAGGGGATTATTGACATCACACGTTGACTTGGGAGGGGGGAAAGACCTCCAAATTACCCCAATTCACCTCATTATTTGCCCCTCCCCAACACACACACAGAGCCAATGGACATTTTTATGCTCTTCATAATATGGTGGGTAGGTACGACGCAGAAACCAACATAGTTACAAAGGGAAGCACTGAAATGATTTCTAAAGAAATGGATCTCCACAATGAACACACAGAGGTGGGGTGGAGTCAAGATGGAAACTCAGCATGGAAAGGGATGAAAGGAAGAGGATCTTAGCTGTCTTGAGTAGAGCTGCGATGTGTGTTTTTGAGATAAAAACTTTTCATCCTCCCTAAAGAATATATCCACTCTTTTTTGAGCAGCTGCTGAAAAATAGCTGACAATGGAGGGGTGGGGCTCTCCAAGTTGCCCCCATCTAGCTTGGATCAACTCCAGTCTCTGGATTCTTGCAAAGAAAGAAAGAAAGAAAGAAAGAAAGAAAGAAAGAAAGAAAGAAAGAAAGAAAGAAAGAAAGAAAGAAAGAAAGGAGTTGTGCTTCAGAGAGTGACGACTGCATTTCTAGCTTTCATTCTCCACACCAAGTGTCGTATGTCGGTGCAGGATGGGGTGTGTGGAGTCTCATTTCAAAGTGAAATCAGAATTCTTGCAAAAAATATCTGGAGAGGTTTTTTCAAAGGAAAAAATGAGTCTGTAGAGCTTTGTTGTTTTAACATTTCTGTTATTCAATTTTTTGTGACAAATTCATAAAACCATTCTTTTGTCCCCCTGCAAATTATTGCGTTCTGTGCTTTTATATTGTGTCACATTTATATCTCTGCGAACATTTTAATGCCCTAGCAGATCACCTAAATGCTATCTTTTTCACAATATTGTTATGAATGTTAAAACATTCTTGGTCTGCATAATATAATGTTAATGCAGCCCATACACTTTAGCCCCTTGTGGTCACAAAATTCCTACAAATCAATGGGGAAGGGAGCATGCTATCTGCTGCCGACATAGAACATACGCCTCTTCCTCCCCTGCGTTACGCAAATATTCTGCCCTGCACAAGGTAAAGTGGGATTTTTCTTACCATTGACGCTCTCCGAAGGCAGATTTCACAATGCTTGCTCTAGCCTGTTTTAAGGTGTAAGAATCTAACATCCTTTATACAGCTGATGAGTCAATGTTATGATGATTTCAGACATTATATAACATCATAGATCTTGTTGGATTTCTGTAGCCTCACCGTGTGACATGATTAACAGTTATTTTGTTGTTTTGAAAGTTATTCATTCACTTTGATTCATAAAATTGTTCATTAAATTTAACAATAGATGTCAGTTTCTCTCTCGTACCATGGAAGGTTAGTTCTCATATTGCGTTATTCACATGGTAGCTGCAGTTAATCGGGATTTGTGGAACTGGTACCAGCTGTGTGAATGTACATAAATCCCTGGAACATGCTCATCATTAACACAACAAACAAGGAAAACCAAGAGGTAGAATCTCTAATCCCATCTCTTATTTCCTCTGGTGGGAAGAATGGGCTCAATATTGCGGGATGAACATGCAAAGTAAGGCCCAGCTCTTAGGAACCAGAAATTAATCCATGCATATGCATAATGCATGGAGACCCCGTAGTCATCCCAATGGTGTTGGATTTCAACACCCCTCAGCCCAAGCCAACATGGGCAATGGTCAGTGATGTTGGGAGGTGTGGTCCAGCAACATCAGGATGCCCACAGATTTTCCATTCTTCATCTAGGTAAATCTGGTGGTCATTCTTTCCATATCACCCAGCAGAAAGACAATGCATGACTGGTCCTTCTGAGAGTTGGCTTTCCTTCTTGGAAAAGGAACGACCAAATGAACTCACCAGGCAGTGGCGGCGCTTCATGCTCCGCCACTGGAGGGGGGGCGGGACTGGCATGCATCCTGGGGGCGGGGTGCACCGCCTGCGGGGGTGTGGCACCCAGCATGGGCGGGGAACCAGCCGCGATGGCACCCCACTGGGATCGCGCTGCCAGGGTCACCAGGAAGTGCTTCTTCATTCAAAAATAGTGCAATTTCACCTTCACTTGCACAGTACAGACTACAGTGGTACCTCTACTTACAAATTTAATGCGTTCCGAACACACATTTGTAAGTCGGAAAAAATTGTAAGTCGAATCCCATAGGAATGCATTGGGAGAAAAAACCGCATCCAAGATGGTGGACAGAGCTCCATTTGTAAGTAGAAACATTCGTAAGTAGAGTTATTCATAAGTAGAGGTACCACTGTATTCTGTTTTCTGGTTCTATCACACATTCACCTCTGGAGTGACTGACCCTCTGATTTACACATTTTTGACAGTGTATTACTGACCAAGGAAGAAACAAGCTCTGCATGTCAGGTACAGAGCTTCTGTGTGTCAGTAGCAGCTCCTTATTCAGTGGGCACAGTGCAAAAATAGCTGCCATTTTGGGGAAAGGTTTTTTTTAAAAAAAATTTTTTAAATAATTCAACATATATGCACAAGACTGGGACAATTTTTTAAAAAAAGATTATTTACCTGTTCCAAATTGGAGGCAGCATTTGTGGCAGTCCCCTGTTGCAGGTGTACCAAAAGAGGTTTCTCTTCATAAATAGCATCTTCCATTTCCACACCCTGAAACAAGCCCTCAAATACAAATACTTCTGACAGGCTGCAGTCCTGCACAAAATTTCCTGTATTATCTCTTTGTAGTAATAAAAGTTATCTCAAGGCAAAAAGTGTTCCTGTCCTCCTTTATGTTGGAGGCGTGCTTTATTGATTCAGAACAATAATTATTAGAAGGGTTTTACGTGAGGAGGGGGAGTTTGCTGGGGCAGGAGGGGAACAGGAGCAAATGATGTGGCCAAAACCTGGCCACCTGCCTATTGGAGTAGATCACTGGCTTCTACTGTGCTTCACTAATTTGCACCAAGGATGAATCTGGCCAAGCCACTATAAAAATGAAATTAATGTTGCACCAGATATGCTGTTAATTAATTGTTTCCATCTTTGATGTTATTGTGTCCTGCCATATTGAATTATGCTCCTGCAGTTTTTGCAATTGCAATACATTTTACAGGTCTTTGCAAAAATACATGAATAATAAAAGAAAGTTTCCGAAGTTTCGAGCATCTTTATAGGCTACTGATTCATTGCACATCGCTAGAAATGTGGAATCATTGCTGGTTTTGGGCTTCTTTTTTGAAACTTTGCTCCTGCGTTAGTCACTTTTGATTCTTTATCTAGATTTTTCCACACAATTGAGCTGATTCGGATTACCCTGGATGAGAACAGGTATCAATAAACTGGGCCAAACGCTCAGCACTTTTCTGAATTTGGTGTCGCAGTTCTCCTATCAAATAATGTGTACAAAAATTGAGGGGAAGTGTGCATTACAGTGCGCACCGTATATTAGGAAAAAATAACAGACCCAAATGCATTATGTTTGGGGGAATTGCTTGCAAAAAAGGTGTATATTACACATAACTGAATACAAAAATGTGCATTAAGAGAAATTCACACTAAAATGCTGGTGGATTTTCACAATGACTTTTTTAAAGCAAACTGATGCAGAAATGGAGAAACTGATAATAGCCAACATTGCTCGTTTGAGTGCACAGTTTTGCTCTTCCTCTATTGTCCTCCTTTCAGCTGATTAGTCTATAGCGCCTGGGTGTCAAGTAGCCCAGTTTGCTCTAACACAGGTTTCCCTTTCCCCTGTTGTGAGTCCCAGAAATATAACAGGCTGGTGGGTGTCTTCTCTGACAATTTGTCTGTTTGTCTGTTTTGTGGCTGCCACAGCAGGTCACAGAAGGTTTGGAGAAAGGTGAGAGTAAAAGAAATGTGAGAATGTCTGACACAGGCTCTAAGCTGAAACCAGATACTTAAAGGTGACAATCAAATAAATTGAATAGCAGGGTAAACATAAACCTAGTTACATTTCAGTGTCCCATGACATATAGAGTATGGGGGAGTCCTGTGAAAAATTGGTAGATTTCAATGCCTGCCTTCCATCCCCATCTCAACGTTTCTCTGACATAAATGATTCTGTGCTTTAGTTATCTGCAAGAGCTGTCCAAAAAGCTGTAATTTCAGGGAATCAATTGGGATCAATAGTGGTTAGAGTGTTGGACTAGGATCTAGGAGACCAGAGTTCAGCCATGAAGCTTACTGGGTGGGCCACCAATCGCTGCCTCTCAGCCTAACCTCCTTCACAGGTTTGTTAAAGAAGGAGCAGGAGAATCTTGAACCCCTTCTTGGACAAAAAGGAATATACCCTTTTGTTTTGCCAAGCACCAGAAACCGCTTCTCCACTCCAAGCACACATTATATAATACAGCAATAAAAGGATTAGGTTCAGAGCTGGTGGACTCCATGCAAACTTCGGGTTCAGGTTTGTCAAATTCACTGTCTTTTTGTTTTTTTTCAATAGACCTCCAAGATACACAACTAAGAGTCAGATGCAAAAGACATATAGTTAGAATGAAAGAACTCAGTGCCTAACATTTGGTATGTATGCATATTTCGGTTTCAGAGCTCCACAGCTTTTTGACACAAAAGTCCACTTCTGGCTAGCAGCCTCGTTCAGTGGGTGTCCAGATGAGTGGAAGGCATCCCATTCTGGATGGGTTTATACTCCCCTTGGAGGAGCTCAGGTGTGCAACTTTGGATCCAACAGCCTCTTGAGAGGCGCAGGTGGCCTTAGTAGCATGGAGCGCTTTCTACCAGCTTCAGCTGGTAGCCAGCTGCGACCCTATCTGGATGTGGGAAGCCTGTCTTTGGTTGTCAATGTTCTTGCAACTTCTGGATTATTATGGTACCGAAACGTACCGTATGTGGGACAGTATTTGCAGATACAGTCCCACATGATTAACAGCATGGACATATAACACCGGTTCTGGCCCAGCTCCACTGGTTGCCAATTTGTTTCCACACCCAACTCCAAGTCGCGTGCATGTGTGTGTGTGTGTGTGTGTGTGTGTGTGTGTGTGTGTGTGTTTAAACCTTTAAAGCAGGCATGTCAAACCTGCGGCCCTCCAGATGTTTTGGACTACAATTCCCATCTTCCCCAACCACTGGTCCTGCTAGCTAGGGATCATGGGAGTTGTAGGCCAAAATAATCTGGAGGGCCGCAGGTTTGACATGCCTGCTTTAAAGCTTTATATGACTCAAGACCTCTACACCTAAAGGACCACCTTTCCCCAAATGAACTTGCCCAGACCCTGGGATCATCCTCTGCACATCACCTCCAACAGAGGTCTGGAGGGTGGCAACAGGAAAGGGCCTTCTTCTGTGGAAACCTCCCACTTTTGGGGTGCCCTCTCCAGGGAGACCCACCTGATACCAACCTTGTCACCCTTTCAACACCAGGGAAATACCCAGGAAACTGGGCAGCACTAAGTGATATGGTGTTCTGCTGCTGAAATAATAATAATAATAAAAATAATAATAATAGTTGTTGTTGTTGTTGTTCTGTTTTTAATCATGTTTATGCAATTTTATTGTTGTGTTTCTTATCTTGTTTCTAAAACATGTTGGGATTTTGTAGTGGGAAGTGATGTATAAATTTCCCAGACAATTGGGAATCAGAAACCCTTGCTGGATTGCTGCAAATCATCCAGAGAGCTACCAGTAGATTCTCCTACTATGTAAGAGGTTTTAGGAGGTGTTCTGAAACTTCCACCCTGCTGTCCTCATTCCAGGGCAACTGGAGCCCTCAACAGCATCATTCGTCTTAGGCTCAAGGAATATATACTGTAGCAGGTTTTCCTCCAGATCCCCACATACAGTATTTCTTATTTCTGAAAGCCCCCACCAAAAAAGCTCTGTGTAAAACATTGAGAGACATGCTCCACAACATGTCTGTGATGAATCCATTTTTATTAGGCTTTAAATTAAATTAGTTTACTGCTGATTTTATGTGACCATGAGTAATAATTTGCAAATGATAAAATTTTAATAACTGTGAGTGATTATTGTGAATTATCTTTTACCCATGCAAGATGCAAAACAGTTTGGAAGAAAAAATTTGAGCAAAAAGTCAGTAAAGGGGGGGGGAGAATACATCTTTAATAGCCTCTCCTGCCTTGAGAGCAGTACATGTGAAAAGGATCTAGGAGTCTTGGTACACCACAAACTTGACATGATTCAACAGTGTGATGCAGCAGCTAAAAAAGCCAATGCAATTCTGGGCTGCATTAATAGGAGTATAGCATCTAGATCAAGGGAAGTAATAGTACCATTGTATTCTGCTCTGGTCAGACCTCACCTGGAGTACTGTGTCCAGTTCTGGGCACCACAGTTCAAGAAGGATACTGACAAGCTGGAACGTGTCCAGAAGAGGGCAACCAAAATGGTCAAAGGCCTGGAAACGATGCCTTATGAGGAACGGCTTAGGGAGCTGGGTATGTTTAGCCTGGAGAAGAGAAACTTAAGGGGTGATATGATAGCCATGTTCAAATATATAAAAGGATGTCATATAGAAGAGGGAGAAAGATTGTTTTCTGCTGCTCCAGAGAAGCGGACACAGAGCAATGGATTCAAACTACAAGAAAGAAGATTCCACCTAAACATTAGGAAGAACTTCCTGACAGTAAGAGCTGTTCGGCAGTGGAATTTGCTACCAAGGGGTGTGATGGAGTCTCCTTGTTTGGAGGTCTTTAAGCAGAGGCTTGACAGGCATATGTCAAGAATGCTTTGATGGTGTTTCCTGCTTGGCAGGGGGTTGGACTGGATGGCCCTTGTGGACTCTTCCAACTCTATGATTCTATGATTCCTACTAGCGTTCCTTCATTGTATCCTGCAGCTGTGGTAGCTGCTCTCAGTTTTTAAAAAGAAGGGCCATTGTGGCAGAGCAAAAGGTCCTCGGTCCAACCCTCAGCATGTCCAGGTAAGGTTAGGAAAGACCCTGGTGTGAAATCCTCAAGAGCTGCTGCCAGCCAGTGTAGTCAATACTGAGCTATATGCACAAATGGCTCTGTATAAGAAAGCTTCCTATGTTCCCATAAAAAAGGAAAATATTGCAGAAAAGATACCTACCGTATAGCTACATACGGTGCTTTTTTCTGGGGGGGACGCAGAGGTACGCATACCCCTAAATATTTTGTGAATCTAACAGGAGAAGAAACTATTTTTTAAAAAAATAGTTTCTTCTCTAGCACAGTGAATCTTCAGTTCCGTTGCTACCCCTGATGGCAGCCTCATTTCCTGTCATGGTGTTTCCTGAGTCTCAGATGGAAGAGAGCATTTAATGTGTGAAGTAGGAGTTGGAATCTAACATGGTGATTGGTCAGTTTCGTTGTTACCACCTCTGATGGTGGCTTCATTTCCTTTCCTGGTGTTTCTTGAGTCTCAGACAGAAGTGAACGTTTAAAGTGTGAAGCAGTGTGTAATGTTGATGTCTGATGTTGGTGCACACAACCTCATGCCAATGTGGAAGTTATGAGCTGTCAGCTGTGTAATGTGTGGCAATGCATGTTCTTTGTACTTTTGTCCATTTACTGTATATATTTTTTCTGATTTGAACTATAAAATGGTGGTTTTCTTGAGTCAAAATGAGAGTACCCCTAAACATTTTTTTAAGGAAAAAAGCACTGGCTACATATAACTTATTTGCTTTGATCAGACTCATTGATGTGAAACAATGCAAGATTGTTACATAAATTAGAAGGTGCTTAAGAACATTTTTGCATTTTATTTTTCCATTTGGAGGGGGGAAATGGTATCTCAAATTTATTGTCTCCAAAATGTTGAGCCCCACCCCAATATGCCACACCTAACTATATAACCCACAAATTGCAACAGTGGTTTGGGAACAAAGATTCAGCCTCTGTGACAAGGAAGTTGAGACACCGCGATTTGATGTTAAAATTATTTGCTCTATCTGATGAGATAATAACTTCTAGTTGTATATGAAGACATGGGGAGGAATGAAAATGAATGAAAATACTGACAGTTGTGTTCGGTGGATAAAAATACTGATGGTAGATTTGGCACAATACTATGGATCAAATCATTAAAATTTCCACATCCAATTCTGAAAGGTTATTAAAAAATATATCAGTTTGGAATGACAGAATGGAGATCTGGCCACCATACATTTGCCTTGTTAAGTAGACAGGGCTTGAATTCATATACTAGCTAATATTTAGATTATCCTTCATTCATCTTTACTTCTCCTTTCCACAAAAATAAAAACTTGCATAACTCATATTTATTTACACAGGGGTCCCCAACCTTTCCGGGCCAATGGACATACCAGAGAACCCTGATGTCACTGAGGAGAGGGGGAACCAGGGAAGACAAAGGGATCTTTGATTTGCAGAATCTGAGATTTGCTGATCCAAAATTTGGATTATTTCAGCCCAGAGTTTCTACGCTCTTATTACTGGGAAGCAGGAGATAGAAGTGAGTTCTAAAAATCCACTCTTTGATTTAAAATCATTTTTAATTGTCTGATGACACTTCTGAATTTTTTTTCAGAATGGTACATCATTTTTGATTTTTTTTTTATTGAAAGAGACTCATTTGTATATGTGAAACTGAGTCATAGGCTGAAGAATAAAGCAATGTTTGAGGCAGGGAAACATATGATGGAAATGGTTAGAGGAAAACAGCCATACTTCTCTGCCATTCTAGCATTTAACCTTGGAAAAACAAAAGGTCCGTTTTATAATACCCCCCCCCCTTAAATTCTGTAGTGAAGGAATCACTGATTCACTGATTGCCTCTCAATAGTGGATTTGGCTAATATGTACTTTTCTGACCTAATATTTACAGTCTATCTGGGAACACAAAGAGAGGGATGCTAGAAGAACATGTGGGCTGAAAACAGAACAAAAACCATCTTCAATGAATGATGGAAATGGAAGGTAAAGAGTTGATACTGACGTTAGTGCCAATTGACTTATATTTAGCAATGGATCTTTCATGCAAACACAATCACGTCTTAAATACACCTGAAGTGAAATCCTCAGTATTGATATCTCCAAACATTCACTGTGTTTGAAAGCTGAGCCTAAAACATTAGATTTTAGCACTTGATGCTGCTTTCCTGGCCATGTCTACTCAGATGTAAGTCCCATTGCATTCCATGGGGCTTACTCCCACGTCAATGGAGTTAGAATTGCAGCCTGTTTACCCAATGGAATTTTATAGAAGTGAGAAGAATGAGCTTGTGCATAGGCAGTATGGGAATTGTTGCTGTATTTGCAGACCCATCCTTGTGGAGTCTGCGACACAGGCATTGCGTATGTGTGGGGTTTTTGCTCCTTACTCATTTTCTCCTGCTGAAAAATCCATGCAAATTTCCCCAAAAGTAGCTCCTGCTGTGTTCAATAGGACTTACTCCCTAGTAAGTCTGTTTAGAGCTGCAACCCTGATCTCAAATCTTTCTTAAGAGAAAAAAATCAAACTTGGATAGCTTACCCAAGCAGAACATAAATATCAGATATCATCTCACAGCTGGTGCCTTTCTGCCACACAAATTAAGCAGACCAGAAACTTCCTGAAGTACTCTCCTCTCTGTGCCCCCAGGCTTTCAATGACTTTGTCAATGGACATAAAAAGAGGCTGTAGGGGTTGGTCTAGGGCAGGCATCCCCAAACGGCGGCCCTCCAGATGTTTTGGCCTACAACTCCCATGATCCCTAGCTAGCAGGACCAGTGGTCAGGGAAGATGGGAATTGTAGTCCAAAACATCTGGAGGGCTGAATTCCTGGCCTAGGGTGTGGTTATTCATTTGTGGTTAGCTGTGGTGGTCTTTGTTTTCATGTGTGAATGGGGTGGGTGTTTTGGATCAGGTTAGCCATACTTATTTTTCATGCTGTTGGTGGATTTTTGTCATTGTCTTGTTGGGCTGTGTGTGTGATAAAGGGGAGCCATAGCACCAAAAGAACACAAGCGAATAAAAGAGAACCTGTGCAAACAACGCTGACATCAAACCCTACATATATTAAGTAAAATAGAAACATCGCCACCCGATCCCACTCCCACCCACCCCCTATCCACCTCATTCACCCTCTTTCTTCCCAGTGTCTCAACAAATGAAACTGATTTGCAAAAATGATACATGTAAAAGTATGAGAGAGAGATACTGCACATACCTTTGTAAATCAAGAAATCTTTAATAAAAAATACTTCAAAAAAATTAAAAAGAGCCTGTTGGCTGATTGACTGGTCAACATCATATGATCAGACTAGCTGTGCCTTGCTGGTGTGCCTTCGTACCTACTGTCTTGTTCTTCATCTTCTCTTATTTTAGAGTATAAGGCAGGCATCCCCAAACTTCGGCCCTCCAGATGTTTTGGACTACATTTCCCATCATCCCTGACCACTGGTCCTGTTAGCTAGGGATCATGGGAGTTGTAGGCCAAAACATCTGGAGGGCCACAGTTTGGGGATGCCTGGTATAAGGTAAAGGGACCCCTGACCATTAGGTCCACTCGTGACCAACTCTGGGGTTGCGCGCTCATCTCGCATTATTGGCCGAGGGAGCCGGCGTATAGCTTCCAGGTCATGTGGCCAGCATGACAAAGCCACTTCTGGCAAACCAGAGCAGCACACGGAAACGGTGTTTACCTTCCCGCTGTAGCGGTTCCTATTTATCTACTTGCATTTTGACGTGCTTTCGAACTGCTAGGTTGGCAGGAGCTGGGACCAAGCAACGGGAGCTCACCCCGTCACAGGGATTCAAACTGCCGACCTTCTGATCAACAAGCCCTAGGCTCAGTGGTTTAACCCACAGCGCCACCTGGGTCCCTGGTAAAGGGACCCCTGACCATTAGATTTTAGAGTATATCTGCACTATAACTTAGCAGGTATTCCTCTCCACTGCAAATTCTAGAAACCGCAGAGGAGCCAAGCATGCACAAAGATCACACAAAGATCTCCTCAGGCTTCGGTCACTTGAAGTCTCCCAAGCCAGAACTTCTCCCCAAGGAAGCATCTCCTTTGCCATCTAGAGTCTTGTAATCTCCTGTCCCAATTCATCAGAGCCACCAACCAATCAGAATTAACAGGATGGCAATGGTGTGTGAAGGCTCCAACAAGGAGACGGTGCCTTTAAGGCTCTCCATTACTCAAGGTGAGGGCAGAGCCTGCAATGGGCAAGAGGCCTGACAGAACATAGAAGAGGGTTCAGTCTGGCTTTGAAACTTTGTCATAGTAAATTATATACAGAATGTCTATTGCAAGGGAGCTGTCCTGGGTGCTGCAGAGCTTGCTCTTTCCTGCTCCCTGACTGTCCTTTGGGCCCCCATTTTAGTGTCAGACACTGCTTGAACTGGGGAGTGGTCACCTGCTGCTGGGGGACCTTTGATCCCTTGCTGAGAGAGCTCAGTTTTACAGCACAGGAGCACACACAGTGGATTTCAGCCCACCAGGACTGAGAAAACTGGCACCAATGATCAGCTGCAGCAAAGACTAGCAGAAATATATCATTTGCAATGGTCCTGATCTGAAGTTTGGATCCCACAGGCTGATGTGTAGGCACCCTGTGGCGTAATGAAATTGCATAGGAACAAATGCATCTAGTGACCTCAGAATGTGGAGCAGAACATAGGTGCTTATGCCTTTCCGCTGTTCTTTGCTTTCTCTTTGCAACCACTGCCCCAGACCTCCCCTCTCTACCCTCCCCACCCATCAGGCTGGGGGTAGGAGTTGCAGAGAGAAGGTGACAGGTAAAAAAAGATGAAGCATACTCTTCTCCCACCTGTGCAATCCTTCTGCTACCACATTTGCATCACACAGCAAATGCAGGCTTGGGAGTACATGTTTCCTGCAGAAATATGCAATTCTGGCATACCATTGGCAGACTTCAGTCCAGAGTCCTGTGTAGGGAGGATAAGTCTGTGTGCTAGATGTTTTCTTTATACACGCTCCAGTAGTTGCCACCGCACAATAATATCTCTCTCTCTCTCTCTCTCTCTCTCTCACACACACACACACACACACACACACACACACACACACACTGTATTTTTCTGTTTATAAGATGCCCCCATGCATAAGACACCCCCTACTTTTGGGGACCCCAAATTTAGAAAATAGGGATATGCACTATCCATGTATAAGATACCCCCAGATTTTTTTTACCTTATTTTAAAATTAAAAAACCTAGTCTTATACACGAAAAAGTACGGTAATTTAGAAAAGTACTGACGTTAAAAATGCAGCTGAAAGTTTGTTGTGAAGGTTGCTGAGAAGGAAGTTCAAATTATAGAAACCTGTGACAGCTTCCCTTTAAGCGTCTTGCCACCACCACCACCCCAAAAAAGCCCTGTTATTTTAAAATTCAGAGGAGTCTTTTCAGCAATTTAGAGATTCTGTGAAGCCACTACTTAGGAGCATGCTTTAAAAGATTCCAGCACGCATACAATTTGTGCCCCTCTCAACTATCGCTATAGTGATGAATGGCTTAAATTATAGGGATGCAAGTATAATAGGTAGATTAATCAACTAAAGCTGTAGCTGATTAATTGATGTGGGCCATTTTTAATTGGTGATGCTGAGACTTAAAGGCACATTAATTGGTTTATGTTTTGAAGGCTATTTTTTGTTCCGGCCTGTAATTGTAATAGGAAGCATATAATAAAACATTAAAGGTGATTCTTTTTAATAAGAAGTCGTAGTGTTTGTGAACTGAGTTGTAAAGCACAACACACTTTCTTCGATAGCTAATTTTTTTTGTCTGTGCTGTGGTTTTGGTAGCATGCAAATTTGTTTAGATTCCATGGATTAATTGGCCAAAAGGCAGATAATTAATCAACAAATACATATCCTGAATCATGTAAGGAGCTTTGCGTGTGTGAATTTCCTCCATCAGGATCATTTTTCAATGCACTCATCAAAGCAAGTGACCAGAGGAGAAATGACTGCTGGGAGGAGCACAGAGATGAAACACCATGAGCATCTGTGACAGTGAAACCAAACACCTTCATCTGCCCCAGCTGCAACGAAACATGTCTCTCCCATATTGGTCTCTACAGCCACAGCAGGCACTGTAATTCTCCAATGGTTGTACAGGGAAATGGCATAAGTAATGCTGGAAACAATACTTTTGACTTTCCAGAGCCTAATAAGAGCCTCACTCTGCCTAATCAGATGGGGCACTGCTGTGAGTACTTCAGGCACCAAAGGTCCACTTAGTTCATACTAGAAACTGGTCTTTTAGTGTTGCAGCTCCAGCTCTCTGGAAGCAATTATCAGTTGAGATTAGACAGACACTCAGCCCCGTTAAGTTTAGGATCAGACTGAAGACATTTTTGTTTTAGAAGGTTTGTTTTAGAAGGTTTAAGACCTAGTAATTTATGAGATTTTAGTTGTACATCTGTAGGAATGGTTTTATTATTTTCAGAGTTTGTAGAAAAGGTTTTAATTTTTGAATTTGCATTATTTGTATTTTATCATATTTTTTTATCCTGCTGCAAACTGCCTTAATGGCCTCAGACCATGAAGCAGTTTATCAATTTGTGAAACAAATATATTTATTATTTATCTCATAGAAAGGTAAACCTAAGAAAAATTATCCACAGTAATTGAAGACTTTCACAAAGATAAAATAACAATGCACGAAAAAACAGATTAAAACTCACATCAACATTCTAATCATCTGAGTAGGCTTGCCTTAAATAAATAAATAAGGCCAGCAAGCACTTCAAGCCTATTTCTGACATTAAATAGAGAGAGAACATCATTTGATCTCACATACATATAGTATCCAAAGCTGAAGATTTATATTTAAAGTGCTTAATATCAACATTTAATGGGCATTATTTGATAAAGGCACACACGACACAAGGGGGCTGTTTTCATTCTTAAATTAGTTTCCTCATAGGATGTATATGAATATTTAGTTTGAAAGATTGAAAAGAAACTACCAGAACATGGACATAATTTGTTGCTCATCGAAAGTTTTTCACACCCTGGTTTCAGAAAGCTAGATGTGTTTGTTTTAATAGAGGAGGCTGTGCCGTTGTTCAAAGACTCCAGTAGTCAAGTTGCAAATAGTAACAGATTACTGCAGTCATGTTTCCGTTTTCCTCAGGTTCTGATTTCCCTTCCTATCTCTGGTTTTGCCCTAGTAAGAGATACCTGAAGGCTCATTTTGCTGGGGTCACCTGGGAGAATGTACCTGGACCAGTAGTTTCCATTACAGTTCGCTCATCTCCTCCTCTCTTTGACAACTGAATGTAACGCTGTGTTCAAATGCTCATATGGGACAGAAGTCCTTGGTAAGTTTGGGGCATTTATCTCAGACACAAATTAAATCCATTTAAAAATAGAAACAGCCAGTGCTTTCTCTCCCCCCACCCCCTTAGAAAAATAGGTGCCAGTACTTACCATGAAGTTGTTAAAGCAAGTGTCACACTTTTTAACAACAACAAAAAGAGGTGCTGGTGTTGCGTACCCTTGAGGACCCCCTGAAGAAAGAAAGAAAGAAAGAAAGAAAGAAAGAAAGAAAGAAAGAAAGAAAGAAAGAAAGAAAGAAAGAAAGAAAGAAAGAAAGAAAGAAATGGTAACAACACCAACAGCACTGCCTGGATATTGGTACTCTCTGTTTGGGGGTAGGGAAGAGATCCAGAGATCAAAGGCAGCTCTCAAGGGTTTCCCAGTCCCACTCCTGAACGACATGGACGACACACACACACTGTTATGTGCCTCAGAAACTTTCTCCCAACTCAGATATCATCATCATCTTCATCATTCATATACCACTTCATCACAAGATCTCAAGGTGGTTCACAGGATAAAAATACAATGTAAGAAGCACCAGTAAATAGCTAAAACAAAAACAACAATACAATAACTCATATTGCTGGCTTCATACTATTCCAATTCTAAATAATCAAAATTGTAGCAATAGCAGTAGATCTACTTGCAGATTTTTTTGTCCCAAATCTAGATTCAAGGTTTTCCGGAGTTTGTTCTGTAAATGGTAATGCTCTGTATGTACATGTAGAATCTCTATCATGCATTGGAAACCCCATAATGCACTGGAACCCCTGCATCACAAACATTATGCAACCAGGGTTGGGAACAAAACATAAAGCAGAGTTGTTATGTAGAAGCTCATTCCTTATGCTGCCAATTTTGCAAATGAAATCTGTTTAAGTAGCTGGTTCTTTCCATCAGTCTGGTTGCTGTTATTTGAAACGTGTCTGTAGCGAGTGGGGAACAGCCCTGGGTTCTCCTATCATATGACAGAAGAACAGCCATTTTAATATGAACAGTTAGAGGCAGCCGGCATAGGTGCCAAAACAGGCCGGCAGGAACAACTAATGGCATCCCATGATGTTTAGGTGCCGGAGGCAGAAATTCCAAATGATAGCATCGCACAGCAGTAAAATTATAATCATGAATAATGGACCATTTGTTCTTCTTTGATGGTACCTCAAGATCTATCAGCTGAAACAGGTCACATCACCATGACTAACATTTGGGCTGGTTCTGCACAGATGTCTAGGCTACAATAGAGGCCCCCAGCTTGGCTTGACACATGCACTGTCTAAAGCATATTTTACAGAATGCCCAGGCCTTCACAGAAGCAACAAAAAAGGAACATGATGGGAGTCTTCATCAGGGAGCTGACGAATGGCAAAGTCTCTGCTGGTACAAAAGTACCTGCCTGGATTGTCCCATTCAAAATGCTCTCTCTTCTGCTGCTGGCCTAGTGTGGGGGAAATATGGACAGTGGTTCTTCTTCTAGACAAGGACCCTGGGCCAGCAGAACAGTTCCATCCTGTCCTTTCACAACTAGAGCAGCCCTCAGGCTATTTTAGCCTGAGGTATGGATTGGTTTGGCCTGCATCCAAACTGAGAACTAAGAGAAGCAAAGAGATGGCTTAAAATGATCTTTATGCATTGGGCTCTTGTTACCTCCATGCCATCTACTTCTCTAGTTCAGAATACTGCTATCATGAAATCATGATATCCTTAGCTGTGACACCATATACATATATATATAACTTGCACCTGATTGGTAGACCTCCACAGACCTGTAAGATCAATGAGATCATATTTTTCCCCTTGTGGCACTGCACCCTACATAATGTATTTTTTACCATTGCCTTGTGGGATGCCTTTCTTTCTGTCATACACAAACCTCCTCTGTTAAGTACTTCAGACATACCTTTTGCCCAAGTTTTGACATTGTTCTTATTATATTGTTTTATTCTGGTGGTGTGGCATACTGCTTTTAAAAAGTAATTATTCAGATTAGATAGATAGATAGATAGATATAGATAGATATAGATAATTTGTTTGTACGTGAAATTCTGCCCCTCAGTTCTGACACTGAACTCCTTGTCCTGCCAAGCCCAAGTCAATTGGGCACTAGCATCTTGTCTTGCTTAAGTTACAGAAACTCCCATTGTTCTGAATGGGGATTCGCTGGGAGTTTCATCTGAACAAAAAGTACAAAAGCAAGCACTGCACTAAAACCCATCATTTATAAATTCTGTCTAGCGGCAGTGCAGGCAAATTGTGTCTTTGAGGGATAACAAGTGATATGAGAGAGCCCACCTTTTCTTCCCACTATCATTTAAATGTGATTCCACAGAAAGTCATTCCATGTG